>NC_059106.1:59463054-60663054 GCF_020740685.1 Jaculus jaculus | reverse complement strand
GAGGTGACAGGCATTTCTGCCGGGCCATACCTGGTTCAGCTTCCCCGACTCCTCCCAGGGCCAGGAGCAGCCACGGCAGCAGCCTCATCTCAGCACCGCAGCTGACTTCCTGTCTGGGCTGACCTGAGATTCAGGTCTTCCAGACCTCTTGGCTCCTGGCTTTTCCTTCTTTGCCCAGCAGGGTGTGAGCTGGGCTGGGCCAAGGAGATGCACCAGTTAGACTGAGAGGGAGGTGTTGGCAAACTTCCCTGGAAACTTCACCTGTCGTGTCGGGGGCTGTGTGCTGGAGTGTTGATCTTTTAGAGACAGGTATAGCAAGTAGTATGGGCAGAATGATACCATCTGCAATTTACTTTCAAATAATCCAGCCAAATTGAAGAAATTTCAATCTAACCAACCAACTAGATTCTCCAGGAAACTCACCAAACCTTAGGCAAATTCCATCTGCCTCCCCATTGCTTCATCCCAGAATGAATGCCTCAATGAATGCCTATCAAAAGCTCTTAAGGGCATAAAAAAAAAAGTTTTTAAGAGCTGGAGTGATGGCTCAGTGGTTAAGACATGGGTCTACAAATTTTGGGGGGTTGAGGGAGTTGAAGTAGGGCCTCACTCTAGCTCAAGCTGACCTGGAATTCACTATATAGTCTCAGGGTGGCCTCGAACTCACAGTGATCCTCCTACTTCTGCCTTCCAAGCGCTGGGATTAAAGGTGTGCGCCACCAGGCCTGGTGGGTCTGCAAATCTTTAGGACCTGAATTTGATTCCCCAGTACCCACATAAAGCCAAATGCACAAGGTGGCACATGCGTCTGCATTTTTTTTTATCCCTTTGGTTTTGTTTCGAGGTAAGGTCTCACTGTAACCCAGGCTGACCTGGAATTCACTATGTATTCTCAGGGTGGCCTTGAACTCATGGTGATCCTCCTACCTCTGCCTCTCGAGTGCCAGGATTTGTTGGGAGCTATGAACCAAACCTCGGCCATGTTAACAGAAACCGCCATATAGCAAGTTAAGTTTCTACTTCCTCGTCTAATATTCAACTACCAGAAACAAAGAAATCGTACGCTTGGGTGAATACTCCCCCATGCTGCCAGTAGCTGATGAAGAAACAAAGGCATTGCGGCTTAACCAATAACTCTGTGATCTTTGGCCTGATTACGTCCCCTTCCCCCTACAACCTTATATAAACCTACATGTAAAAATAAAATCTCGAGGCCTTGACAAACACCTAGCTTGGTCTCCTTCTTGTGTCTGTTTGCCTTCTCCCATTCAGGTTAACTTCCCCCTGGGTCCTTGTTTGACTCCCCACTGGCCGGGGCAGGATTAAAGGCATGTGCCACCACGCCCAGCCGTCTGGTATTCTTTCAGTGGCAAGAGGACCTAGCACACCCATTCTCTCTCCCTCCCTCTCTTCTGCTTTCTTTATCACACTCTGTCTCAAATGAATAAATAAAGAAAATATTTTAAAATAGTTATTTATTTTATTTATTTGAGAGATAGAAAGAGGCAGATAGAGAGTGAGAGTGGCCAGGGCCTTCAGCCACTATAAACAAACTCCAGACACATGCGCCACCTTGTGCATCTGACTTATGTGGGTCCTGAGGAATCAAACCTGGGTCCTTTGGCTTCACAGGCAAATACCTTAACTGCTAAGCCCTCTCTCCAGCCCAAGAAGTTGTTTTTTAAATTTTTAAAAAATATTTTATTTAGGGCTGGAGAGATGCCTTAGTGGTTGACACTCTTGCCTGCAAAGCCTAAGGACCCAGGTTTGATTCTCCAGGTCATATGTAGGCCAGATTCACATTGTGGCACATACAACTGGAGTTCATTTGCAGTGGTTGGAGGCCCTGGCATGCCCATTCTCTCTCTCTTTCTCTAATAAAGAAATAAATAAAAGTCAAGAAAGGGAGCTGGGCATAGTAGCACATACCTTTAATCCTGGCACTCAGGAGGCAGAGGTAGAAGGATCGCCATGAGTTTGAGGCCAACCTGAGACTACATAGTGAATTCCAGGTCAGCCTGGGCTAGAGTGAGACTCTACCTTGAAAAAACAAAAAAAGAGAGACTTACTGTGGGTTATTGTCTACAATTATGGAAGTTGTCAATAAAAAAAATTAAATTAAAAAAAATCTTAGGGCTGGAAAGATGGCTTAAAGGTTGGGGGTGGGATTGCCTGCAAAGCCAAAGGACCTGGTTCTATTCCCCAAGACCCTCATAAGCCAGATAAACCAGATGCACAGGTGGCACATGTGTCTGGAGTTTGTTTCAGTGGCTGAAGGCCCTGGCATGCCCATTTTTTCTATCTCTTCCTGTTTCTCGCACGCTCTCAAGTAAATAAATTAGAAGGGGGGGAAAAAGACCAAAACTTAAACTGGGCATGGTGGAGCAAGCCTGTAATCCCAACACTCAATAGGAGGATCAGGAGTTCAAGGTTATCCTTAGCTGTATAGGGAGTTGAAGGCCAACTCCTTATGGGCTACATAAGAACTTGTCTCAAAAAATGAAAGTTAAAAAAAAAAGATAGATAGATAAAGAGAAAAAGAATCGAAGCCTAGAGAGTTATTTATTGTGTTGGGAACTTCCAGGAGCCAGACAGCAGGGAGATAATGAGATCAAGCATCTTCCCTCAGAGTCGGGAGCAGATCACCACTCAGCATTTCATGTAACTTAAGAAATCCAAGGAGGGTCTTGACTCAGACTGAGGAAGATGAGAGGCTTCCTGGAGGAGGTAACACTTTGTAGTGCTTTTCCTATTAATGGTTGGCTTTGTGTGTATGAGTGAGGGTTCTTTTGCTGTTGTTGTCTGTTTTGTGCTGGGGTGAAACCAAGCCCTCACCCCTGCTAGACAACCCCCACACCACTAAGCGACACCCCTATCCCCAACCAGCCCCAACTGCATGAACAAGGAGTTAGCAGAAGAGGAAAGCAGAAGGAGCGGTGGCCTAGGCAGAAGGAGTGACATGGTGACCTAGAAGTGCTGCAGCGTTCTAGAGAACTGCCCTGACTGGACTGGAGAACCAAGGCTGGGAAAGCAGCCAGGCTGTGTTCAGATGTGTGAGCTGAGAGCTGTGAGGGGCCATGAAGAAAATTAGCGGCAGAGGCTGGAGAGATGGCTCACAGGTTAAGTGCTTGCCTGGGAAGCCTAAGGACCCACATTGGATTCCCCAGTATCCACATAAGTCAGATGCACAAGGTGGTACATATAGCTAGAGTTCACTTGCAGTGGCTAGTGGCCCTGGTGTGCCCATTCTCTCTCTCTCTCCCTGCCTCTTCCTTTTTTCCCTCTTTCTCAAATAAATAAATAGTTGGGCTGGAGAGATGGCTTAGCGGTTAAGCGCTTGCCTATGAAGCCCAAGGACCCCGGTTTGAGGCTCGAATCCCCAGGACCCACGTTAGCCAGATGCACAAGGGGGCGCATGCGTCTGGAGTTCCTTTGCAGTGGCTGGAGGCCCTGGTACGCCCATTCTCTCCCCCCCCCCCTCTCTCTCTCTCTCTCTCTCTCTCTCTCTCTCTCTGCCTCTTTCTCTCTCTGTCACTTTCAAATAAATAAATAAAAATAATCAAATAAATAAATAGGGCTGGAAAGATGGCCCTGACATGCCAATTCTCTCTCTCTCTCTGTCAAATAAATAAATATATAAATACAATAAAAATAAAATATTAAATTAATACTATGTGCCACCTTATGCAGCTGGCTTACCTGGGTGCTGGGGAACTGAACCTGGGTCCTTAGGCTTAGCAGGCAAGTGCCTTCACCACTAAGCTATCTCTCCAGCCCAATAAAAAAAAAAAATGTTAAAAAGAAATAAGGCCAGACATGGTGGAGTACACGTTTAATCCTAGCACTCAGGAGGCAAAGACAGAAGGACAGCTGTGAGTTCGAGGCCACCCTGAGACTACATGGTGACTTCCAGGTCAGCCAAGGCTAGAGCGAGACCCTACCCCCCCCCCCGCAAAAAAAAAAAAGCAGGGCTGGAGAAATGGTTTAGCACTTAAGGTGCTTGCCTGCAAAGGCAAAGGACCCAGGTTCAATTTCCCACTACCCACATAAACCAGATGTGCAAGGTGGCGCATGCATCTGGAGTTTATTTGGAGCAGCTGGGGGCCCTGGAATGTCCCATCCTCCATCCTCCCTCCCCACGTTCTCTTGCTCTCAACCTGAATAAAATATTAAAAAAATAAACAAAAACAAACCAAGAATTGTCTGGGAGATGGTTCAGCAGGTAAGAGCTGTGCTGCACAAGCATTAGGACCAGAGTTTGAGTCCCAGCATCCACATCAAAAGCTAAGCGTGACCATGCCCTCCTGCAACCCCAGCACTGAAGGGGGCAGAGACAGGATGATCACTGATCTCCACACATGTGTGCATGGGGCATGCACATCTGCACAAATCCCATACACGGGGACACGTGCGCACGCGCACACACACCCTACAGGGGAACGCAGCTGGTAAGAAGCAAGCACTCTCAACACTCACTTTCCTCACAGCACGTTCTGTTCTACAACCTCAGCAGTACATGTGAAAGAAACACGTGGTGGCAAAGCCCTTGTGGGAGTGGGTGGGGGCAGCCCTCAAGCGCCGGTGACCTTTGTCCATTCCTGGCCTTGCAACTTCTGGGAAGCCAGATTGTAGTTGTGATAGAAGTAGGGTTCAGCTACACCGAGCACCTAGACTAAGAGGGTGAAGAATAGTGAAAAGATAGAATCTAGTGTCAGGCATGGTGGCACACGCCTTTAATCCCAGCACTCAGGAGGCCAAGATAGGAGGATGACCATGAGTTCGAGACCAGCCTGAGACTACATAGTGAATTCCAGGTCAGCCTAGGCTACAGCGCGACCCTACCTCAAAAAACAAACAAACAACAACAAAAACAAAAGCATAGGATTTATGGGACTGGAAAAATGTTCGGTTGGTAAAGTGCTGTCCACACATGCGTGAAGTCATGAGTTCCAGTCCCCAGCACCCATGTAAAATGTTGGGCACAGGAGCAAGCCTGTAATCTCCGCACCAGGATATGGAGATGGAGGATCCTTGGGACTTGCTGGCAGATACCATAATTGAACCCCGTGAGCTTCGGGTTCTATGAGATTTTTGTCTCAAAAAATAAGGTAAACCAGGTGTGGTGATGCACACCTTTAATCCCAGCACTTGGGAGGCAAAGGTAGGAGGATTGCCTTGAGTTCAAGACCACCCTGAGACTATATAGTGAATTCCAGGTCAGCCTGAGCTAGAGAGAGATCTTATCTCAGAAAACCAAAAATAAATAAATAAATTAATTAATTCATAAAAAAAAAAACAAGCCAGGAATGGTAGCACACACCTTTAATCCCAGCACTCATGAAGCAGAGGTAGGAGGATCACCATGAGTTCAAGACCACCCTGAGACTACCTAGTGAATTCTAGGTCAGCCTGGGCTAGAGTGAGACCCTACCTCAAAAAACCAAAAATATAAAAACATTTTTAAAAACTAGACTAAATAAATAAAATACGAAATAAAGTGGAAAATAATTCAAGAACACGGCCAATTAGTGGTTAAGGTGCTTGCCTACAAAGCCAAAGAACCCAGGTTCAATTACCCAGGACCACATAAGCCAGATACCACAAGGTGGCACATGCATCCGGAGTTCATCTGCAGTGTCTGGAGGCCCTGGGGCACCCACTCTCTCTGTATCTGCCCACCTGCTCTCAAATTGTGTGTGTGTGTGTGTGTGTGTGTGTGTGTGTGCGTGTGTATAGAAGCTATCCAACATCACACCGACCTCTGACCCTTCACACAAGATAGAATCTATGGTGCTGATATGTAGCCTGGGCACTAAAGCAGAGGACCTTTGCACTCACTCATCCATTTAACAGATATTTATTAAACAGCCTGTGTGGGCCAGACACTGCCAGGTGCTGGGTAACAGTGATGAGCAAGTCAGTTTACTTCTTAGTGAGAGGAATAGACTGTAGATTCACACAGCTAAAGGTAAAGTTGTAACTGTGATGTTCCCAGTTTGGATGCCATTCTAAGGACCTTGTACTTTCTCTTTTTTAAAAATTAATTTAATTAATTAATTTATTAGAGAGAGAAAGTGGTAGAGATAGAGCATGGGCGCCCGCCCCAGGACCTCCAGCCACTGCAAACAAACTCCAGAAGCATGCACCACCTTCTGCATCTGGCTTACGTGGGTCCTGGGGAATTGAACCTGGGTTCTTTGGCTTTGCAGGCTTGCGCCTTAACTGCTAAGCCATCCCTCCAGCCTTCTTTTTTGGGTTTTTGAGGTAAGGACTTGCTCTAGCTCAGGCTGACCTGGAACTTACTCTGTAAACCCATACTGGCCTCAAACTCACAGGGATCCTCCTACCTCTGCCTCCCAAGTGCTGGGATTAAAGACGTGCACCACCACATCCTGCAGGACCTTGAACTTTTAAAAAAAATATTTTATTTACTCATTTGTTTGAGAGAGAGACAGGAAGAGGCAGAGAGGCAGAAAAATGGTCGTGCCAGAGCCTTTAGCCACTGCGAACTCCAGACACTTGCGCCACCTTGTGCATCAAACTCAAGATCCTCCTGCAGGGCTGTAGAGATGTAGATAATCATGGGGGTTCCTACATCCTTCCCTTCTTTTGCCTCATGCACAAACTTCTCCACCTACCACTCCTTTCCCCCCCCTCAAGGTAGGGTCTCGCTCTAGCTCAGGCTGACCTGGAATTCACTATGTAGTCCCAGGGTGGCCTTGAACTCATGGCGATCCTCCTACCTCTGCCTTCCAAGTGCTGGGATTAAAGGCGTGCACCTGGCCTAAATAAAATATTTTTTAGAAAAAAAAAGATCCTGTAATGAAGATGTGGCACATTTATACAATGGGGTTCTACTCAGCGGTAAAGAAAAATGAAGTTATGAAATTTGCAGAAAAATGAATGGATCTGGAAAGGATTATACTAAGTGAGGTAACCCAGGCCCAGAAAGCCAAGCGCCACATGTTCTCTCTCATATGTGGATCCTAGCTACAGATGACTGGGCTTCTGCGTGAGAAGGAAAATACTTAGTAGCAGAGGCCAATAAGTTAAAAAGGAGATATAAAGGGAAGAGAAAGGAAGGGAGGAGAGTACTTAATAGGTTGATATTGTATATATGTAAGTAGAATGATTGAGATGGGGAGGTAATATGATGGAGAATGGAATTTCAAAGGGGAAAGTGTGGGGGGGAGGGAGGGGATTACCATGGGATATGTTTTTATAATCATGGAAAATGTTAATAAAAATTAAAATAAATAAATAAAAAAGATCCTGGGCTGGAGAGATGGTTTAGCAGTTAAGCTCCACCATGCCTGGCTTTCCCTTTTTAAAATATTTCATTTATTTATTTGAGAGAAAGATAGAGAGAGAAACAGGCAGATAGAAAGAAAGAGGATGGATCCAGGCATGTGTCACCTTGTGCAGCTAGCTTATGTGGGTACTGGGGAATTGAGCCTGGGTCCTTAGGCTTTGTAGGCAAGTGTCTTAACTGCTAAATTATCCCTCCAGCCCCTGGCAGACTTTTTTGTTCACTTTATTTTTTTCTTTTTTTTTATAATTTTATTTATTTATTTGAGAGCAACAGACAGGGAGAAAGAGGGAGAGAGGGAGAGAGAGAGAGAGAGAGAGAGAGAGAGAGAGAGGGAGGGAGGGAGGGAGGGAGGGAGGGAGGGAGGGAGAATGGGCGTGCCAGGGCCTCCAGCCACTGCAAACGAACTCCAGACGCATGAGCCCCCTTGTGGATCTGGCTAACATGGGTTCTGGGGAACTGACCCTGGAACTTAGGCTTCACGGGCAAGCGCTTAACCGCTGAGCCATCTCTCCAGCCCCGTTCACTTACTTTAAATATTTATATTTATGTTGGGCATGGTGGCACATGCCTTAAATCCCAGCACTTGAGAGGCAGAGGTAGGAGGACCACTGTGAGTTTGAGCCCCCATGAGACTACAGAGTGAATTCCAGGTTAACCTAGGCTAGGTCATCCTGGGCTAGAGCAAAGCCTACCTTGAAAAACAAACAAACAAACAAAAAGATGAGAGGGTAGATGTGATAGCACATTCCTTCAATCACTGTGAGTTCAAGGCCACCCTGAGATGACTACATAGTGAATTCCAGGTCAGCCTGGACTAGTGTAAAACTTTACCTCAAAAAAAAAAAAAAAAAAAAAGGAGAGAGAGAGAGAGAGAGAGAGAGAGATGAGGATCTAGGACTGGAGAGATGGTTCATGGTTAAGGTGCTTATCTGCAAATGACCTGGATTAGATTCCCCACTACCCAAGTAAAGCCAGATGCATATAGTAGCAGATGTGTTTGGCTAGAGGCCCTAATACAACCATTCTCTCTCTCTTTTTTTTTTTTTTTCAAGGTAGGGTCTCACTCTAGCTTAGGCTGACCTAGAATTCACTCTGTAGTCTCAGGGTGACCTCGAACTCATGGTGATCCTCTTACCTCCTGAGTGCTGGGATTAAAGGCGTGCACCATCACACCCAGCTTCTTGGAGTGTTTTTTTTTTTAAGATTTTTTTTTTTACAAGATACAAATCTCTTCTTTATTAAAATAAAAGGAAAATAAATTAGATACTCTGGAATGTCACAATACATTCTGAATTTTTTAAGATTTAAAAAAAAATTTTTTTTTCATTTTTTTGGCTTTTCAAGGTAGGGTATCTCTCTAGCCCAGGCTGATTGGAATTCACTATGGAGTCTCAGGGTGGCCTCGAACTCACAGCGATCCTCCTACCTCTGCCTCCCAGTGCTGGAATTAAAGGTATGCGCCACCACGCTGGGCTATATACATTTTATTTTTATTTATTTATTCGACAGAGAAAGAGGGAAGGGGGAGAGAGCGAATGGGCGCGCTAGGGCTTCCGGCCGCTGCGAACGAACTCCAGATGAGTGCGCCTCTTGTTCATCTGGCTAACATGGGTCCTGGGGACTCGAACCTGAGTCCTTTGGCTTTGCAGGCAAATGCCTTAACCGCTCCAGCCCTTCTTTGGGTGTTTTTAAAGGCAACAATCAGGTGGAACGACAAGATTTTTTTTCATTCCTAGGGAAAACAAGTACGCGATGTTGCGAGGTAGTGCTGAGTCCCTGGGGTGTGCAAACCCCGCGTGACGACGGGGCGCCGGCAGGAATTCTACCGCAGCGCTTCACAGATACCCAAGTTTGGCGGGAATCGGAGGACTACCAACAAGGGAAGTGACGTTGCATTCTCTTCCTTGCCGTGGGGGGAGGCGTGTGGGAGCACGCGGCCTTCGGAAGTGTTGCTCGTTCTGATTGGTTGTTTTCTCGAAATACTATCCAATCAGCACTTCGCGTTTCCTTTCCTCCACTCCGGCGGTGTGTTTTGCCCTCAGGAAAGATGGCCGCAGGGACTTCCCGTCCCCACTTGGGGCGGCGCTCGTTTGCAGAGGCACGGTCCGAGAGACAGGAAAAAGCGTAGGATTCGTGAGCGCTGATTGGCTGGAGGGATAAGCGTCCTGGGCGCTGACTGGCGGGAAGGAGGTTGTGGCGCCAGAGAAAAGCAGGGAGTCCGCCGCCACCTTGGCGCGGCTACCTGTCGTGAGGTGTGGGGCGAGCCGCCACCAAGATGTGGAATAGTAATGATGGGGATGCGGGGGTTGGAGACGGAGGGTCCGGGGCGGGGGGCGCCCCTCGGGTCGGGGAAAGTGGTGGGCAAGCCTGGGGAGCTGCGGGCAGTGTGTGCTGGGCACGACGTCCCGAGGAGCCTGTGGATTTTTCCAGAGGCTCTATAAGACTGTGTCGTCCTTGCTCCAAACAGGCGGATTTGAAAGCTATAGCACCTCCAGCTTTGGGGGAGCCGGCGGCTACACGCAGACCCCAGGGGGCTTCGGATCGCCGACCGCTTCTCAGGCCGAAAAGAAATCGGTAGGTTGAACCAGTGTTGCTTTGCTTTGACTCGATTCATCCCATCTTGAAGCTTTTGCCTCGTCCATGAGAGAGAACGTTTCTGCAGGGAAGGAAGGATCTTAAATATGAACTGATGAGAAAAGTCAAGTTATTTTCTTTGTCTCATATAATGAAGTTTTCTTTTCTTGCGCTTTTTTTTTTTTTTTGAGCGGGGGGTTAGACGGGATCTTATGTATTACACAGGCTGGCCTTGAACTACTGTTCCTTCTGCTTTTACAAGTCTAGCACCACATCAGGCTTAGGGGGTGCTGGGAATCCATGCTGGACAACCAAGAACCAAGCTACATCCTCATCCCCAACATCCCCCCCCTTAATGTCATCTCTCCTGGAGGCTGAGGAGATGGCTCAGTGTGTTTGCCATGCAAGTCTGAGCACACGAGTTCTGATCCCTCAGTACCCACACAAAAATGTTGGGCATGGTGTCACACATTTGTAATCCCAGCGCTAAGGAAGTGGAGACAAGCAGATTCCCTAGGTCTTGCTGGCTGCCTGTTCTAGCAGGTTTATGAATTCTAAGTCCAGTGAGAGACCCTGTCTCCAAAATAGAGGGTGAGCCAGGTGTGGTGGCGTACACCTGTAATCCCAGCACTTGGAAGACAGAGGTGTTGTGGACTTGTGTATATTTAGGAGCTCATAGCTTTTAAGGAAATGGAAGCAGATAGTGTACATGGGATGCTGAGGAGATCCAAAATAGGTCCAAAACCCTTTCCAGTAAGTTTTGTTCTATGGGTGTTTTTTTGTTTTTTTTTTTCCAAGGTAGGGTCTCAGTTCTAGCCCAGGCTGACCTGGAATTCACTTTGAAGTCTCAGGATGGCCTTGAAGTCATGGCATTCCTCGTAACTTTTGACTCCTGAGTGCTGTGATTAAAGGCATACACTGCCATGCCTGGCCTCGTTTTATGGATTTAAACATATATATATATATATATGTATGTATGTATGTATGTATGTATGTATGTGAGAGAGGTAGGTAGACAGTAAGTGAGTATGGACATGTCAGGGCCTCCTGCCCCTGTAAATTAACTCCAGATGCATGTGCCACTTTGTGCATCTAGCTTTATGTGGGTACTGGAGAATTGAATCCAAGCCATAAGGCTTTGCAAACAAGTGCCTTTAACTGCTGAGCCATCTCTCTAGCCCTTCATGGTGTTTCTTTTTGTTTGTTTTGTTTACCCCAGTGTGCCTCAAGAAGTTTAATCCTCTTATTTTGTTTTTTGAAGAAGAAAGAGAATGAGAAATGGATTACTAATTCTCATCTTTTCAAATTTAACTCTCTCTATTCTAGTTATTAGAATTATTTTTTGTGATTGTTGCTGTTTTGAGAGGTAGGCTTTCACTCTAGCCCAGGCTGTTGTGGAACTAAATCTACAGCCCAGGCTCCTTGAATTAACAGCAATCCTCTTACCTCAGCCATGTGAGTGGTGGGATTAAAGACATAAGTCACCACCCTGGTGTATTAGTCAGGGTTCTGTAGAGGAACAGAACTGAACCATCACACTTAGCTTTGGTTATTAGAATTTTTATGTCAGAATTCCAAGTCTGGGCTATATATTAAGACAACTTTTCAAGCTACATATCTTGGTGCACACATAGAGTATACCTTTAATCCCAGCATTTAAGAGGTGGAGAGACAGGACGATTGAGAGTTTTAGGCTATTCTGGACTACATGAGACACTGTCTCAAAAAACAAAACTGAGGGGCTGGAGAGATGGCTTAGCGGTTAAGCGCTTGCCTGTGAAGCCAGATGCACAAGGGGGCGCACACGTCTGGAATTCGTTTGCAGTGGCTGGAGGCCCTGGCACGCCCATTCTCTCTCTGTCAGCCTCTTTCTCTCTGTCGGTCTGTCACTCTCAAATAAATAAATTAAAAATCTAAAAAAAAAAAAAAAAACTGAGCTAAAGAGATGGCTTAATGGTTAAGATACATGCTGTGAAACCAAAGGATGATTCCCCATTACCCCTGTAAACCACATGCATAAAATGGCACATGTGTCTGAAATTCATTTGTAGCAGTGGAGGCCTGGAATGCCAATTCTCTTCTCCCCTCCCTCTCTCTGTCAGTCCCTCACTCCCTTCCTCCCTCCCTCTCTCTCTCTCTCTCTCAAGTAAAAATATATTGAAGGGCTGGAGAGATGGCTTAGTGGTTAAGGTGCTTTCTTGCGAAGCCTAAGGACCCACATAAGTCAGATGCACAAGGTGACGGGTGTGCACAAGGTAGGGCAAGCATCTGGAGTTTAATGGCAGTGGCTAGAGACCATGGCACAACATGTCTCTCTCTCCCATAAAATATAAATATAAATATATATATATATATATATATATATATATATGGGGGGGGGGCTAAGATGACTTTGAAGCCATTACCAGACTGGCCTCAGACTCACAGAAATCTGCCTGCCTCTGCCTTCTTCCACATGTTGTGATTACGAGTGTGAACCACTGCTCCCAGCTGAAACAATACCTCATTCATGAGCTAAGGAGGTGGCTTCGTGGTTAGAAGCTTTTGCTGTGCAAGCCTGACCACCAGAGTCGGGACCCATAGAACTTGTGGAATGGTGCCACCTGTGATCTTAGTGCACGTACAGCTGTGAGAAGCAAAGTCAGGGAAACCAAAAGCTCATAGCCAGCTACTGTGGTGTTCACAGTGGCAAACAGCAAGAGAGGCCCTGCCTTAACCAGGGTAGAAGGCAAGGACTGACAGTATGAGAGTGTTCACTGACCACAAATGTGCCGTGGCGTGTGCACACCCATACACATTACTTCAATCATATGGACTACTTATCAGAGGACTAGTGATGTGTATTGACTATATTCCATATGCATAGATTGGTTTTTGTTTAAAACTTGAAAGTTGCCAGGCATGGTGATACATGCCTTTAGAAGTAGGAGGATTAAGATGTGTTCAAGGCCAGCCTGGGCTAAAGTGAGACCCTACCTCAGAGCTGGGGGAACCTTGCAAGTAAGGGGCTGGAGAGATGCCTGAGCAGTTAAAGGCTCTTGCTTGCAAAGCCTATGGACTGAGTTTGAGTCCCTAGTACCCATGTAAAGCCAGATGCACAAGGTGGCATGTACATCTGGAGTTTGTTTACAGCAGCAGGTGCACCTATGCTTGCTTTCTGTCTGCCTCTCTGTCTCAAATAAGTAAATAAAACTGTTTAAAACTTGAAAGCAGCCAGGTGTGGTAGTGCACGTCTTTAATCCTAGCACTTGGGTGGCAGAGGTAGGAGGATTGCTGTGAGACTGACTACATAGTGAATTACAGGTCAGCCTGGGCTCGAGTGAGACCCTACCTCGAAAAGAAAAAAAACAAAACTTGAAAGCATTTATGAGTGGTAGTCACTCTGTAAGTTGAATTTATGCATACTTTTCCTTTTCAGAGAGCCCGAGCCCAGCACATCGTACCCTGTACCATATCTCAGCTGCTTTCTGCTACTCTGGTTGATGAAGTGTTCAAAATTGGAAATGTTGAGATCTCACAGGTATGTAAGGCTTCAGAGAGGAGCCAATTAATAATAAGAAGAAATAAGACTTGCTTTGCTTTTTTTCTTTTTTGTTTGTTGCTTTGTTT
This sequence comes from Jaculus jaculus, assembly GCF_020740685.1. Lineage (NCBI taxonomy): Eukaryota > Metazoa > Chordata > Mammalia > Rodentia > Dipodidae > Jaculus > Jaculus jaculus. Next base: position 60,649,559 of record NC_059106.1, on the reverse strand, counting down.
TTCATGGTAGGGTCTCTAGCCCAGGCCAATAACACATGCACACACGTGCGCACAGATGCACTCTTCACTTTTTTCTCTTTTCCTTCACCTAGGTCATTATTGTGGGAATAATCAGACATGCTGAGAAGGCTCCTACTAATATTGTTTATAAAATAGATGACATGACAGCTGCACCAATGGATGTTCGCCAGTGGGTTGATACAGATGTAAGTGACAGTTTTTGGATCAGTGTGAGATGAGGGAACTTTGGGGATGTTAAGCTCTTTTAGCTTTAACTTTTCTTACTATAAAAATAATCCACAAAAATACCAAAAGGCAAAAACCCTTAAACAGGTAATTTCTCTCTCCTTATAAATAAACAAATGAGATACTTCTTTTTTTAAATTTTCTGATTTTACAAAAAGTGGGGCTTTTTTTGTTTTGTTTTTTGTGGTTTTTTTTTTTTTTTTTTTTTTTTTTTTTTTTTTTTTTTTTTTTTCCTGAGGTAGGGTCTTGCGGTAGCCTAGGTTGACCTCAAACTCATGGCAATCCTCCTACCTGTGCCTCCCAAGTGCTGGGATTAAAGGCATGTGCCACCAAACCCAGCCAAAAAGTGAATTTAAAAATCTATATATTGGGCTGGAGAGATGGCTTAGTGGTTAAGCACTTGCCTGTGAAGCCTAAGGACCCCGGTTCGAGGCTCGATTCCCCAGGACTCACGTTAGCCAGATGCACAAGGGGGCGCACGCATCTGGAGTTCATTTGCAGTGGCTAGAGGCCCTGGCGCGCCCATTCTTTCTCTCTCATTGCCTCTTTCTCTCTCTGTCTGTCACTCTTAAATAAAAATGAACAACAACAAAAAAAAATTTAAAAAAAAATCTATATATTTATTTGAGAGAAAGAGGCAGATAGAGGAGAGAGAAGGACATGCTAGGGCCTTCAACTACTGCAAACGAACACCAGACACATGTGCCACCTTATACATCTAGCTTATGTGGGTCCTGGGGAATTGAACCTGGGTCCTTTGGCTATGCAGGCAGGTGCCTTAACTGCTAAGCCATCTCTCCAGCCCCCAAAAGTATTTATTCATTCATTTGAGAGACAGTGTAAGAGAGAAAGAAGCAGAGAGAGAGAATGGGCACACCAGGGCCTCCAGCCACTGCAAGTGAACTACAGATACATGTGGGTACTGGGGAATAGAACTCTGGTCTTCAGGCTTTGCATGCATGCACCTTAACCACTGAGCCATCTCTCTGGCCTATAAGAAGTGATTTTTAAGGGCTGGGGAGATGGCTTAGTGGCTAAAGATGTTTGCTTCCAAAACCTGTCAGCCTGGGTTTGATTCCACAGAACCCACAGAAAGCCAGATGCACAAAGTAGTACATGGGCCTGGATTTAGTTTGCAGCAGCAAGAAACCCTGGCACACTTGCACACACATACAAATAATTTTTTTTGTTTTTTTTTTAAATTTAATTTAATTTAATTTTTTATCTTTTCACAATTTTTATTAACATTTTCCATGATTATAAAAAATATCCCATGGTAATAACCCCCCCTGCACTTTCCCCTTTGAAATTCCATTCTCCATCATATTACCTCCCCATCTCAATCATTCTACTTACATATATACAATACCAACCTATTAAGTACCCTCCTCCCTTCCTTTCTCTTCCCTTTATATCTCCTTTTTAACTTACTGGCCTCTGCTACTAAGTATTTTCCTTCTCATGCAGAAGCCTAATCATCTGTAGCTAGGATCCACATATGAGGGAGAACATGTGGCACTTGGCTTTCTGGGCCTGGGTTACCTCACTTAGTATTATCCTTTCCAGATCCATCCATTTTTCTGCAAATTTCATAACTTCATTTTTCTTTACTGCTGAGTAGAACTCCATTGTATAAATATGCCACATCTTCATTATCCACTCATCAGTTGAGGGACATCTAGGCTGGTTCCATTTCCCAGCTATTATAAATTGAGCAGCAATAAACATGGTTGAGCACGTACTTCTAAGGAAATGAGATGAGTCCTTAGGATATATGCCTAGGAGTGCTATAGCTGGGTCATATGGTAGATCAATCTTTAGCTGTTTTAGGAACCTCCACACTGATTTCCACAATGGCTGGACCAGATTGCATTCCCACCAGCAGTGTAGAAGGGTTCCTCTTTTTCCACATCCCCATCAACATTTATGAACATTTGTTTTCATGATGGTGGCCAATCTGACAGGAGTGAAATGGAATCTCAATGTAGTTTTAATCCGCATTTCCCTGATGACTAGTGACATAGAACTTTTATTTAGGTGCTTATATGCCATTCGACATACAAAGAATTTTTTAAAAATATTTTTATTTGGGCATGGTGGCACACACCTTTAATCCCGGCACTCAGGAGGCAGAGGTAAGAAGATCACTGTGAGTTCAAAGCCACCCTGAGACTCCATAGTGAATTCCAGGTCAGCCTGGACTAGAGTGAGACCTACCTTGAAAAACAAAACAAGCAAACATATCATATTTGTTCACAGAGCGTGATAGAAGAAAGACAGACAGAATGGGTGTGCCAGGACCTCCAGCCACTGCAGTCAGACACCAGATGCATGGCACCACCTTGTGCATCTGGCTTTATCTGAGTACTGGGAAATTGAGCCTGGGTCCTTAGACTTCACAGGCAAGTACCTTAAGCCATCTCTCCAGCCCCAAATAAATATAAATATAAATATATGATTTTGTTTTTCATTTTTCGAGGTCGGGTCTCACTCTAGTCCAGGCTAACCTGAAATTCAGTATGTAGTCTCAGGGTAGCCTTGAACTCATGGAGATTCTCCTATCTCTGTCTCCCAAGTGCTGGGATTAAAGGCGTACACCACCAATGCCCAGTCCTATACATATACATATATATATATATATATATATATATATATATATATATATATATATATATATATATATATATGTATATGTATGTATATACGTACAAATGCCCAGTCCTAAATAAATAAATATATATATATATATATGTATATATATACACATACATACACACACACACACACACACATATATATATATATATTTTTTTTTTTTTTTTGAGGCAGGGTCTCACTCTAGCTCAGGCTGACCTGGTTAATAGGCTGGACAAACTAGTTAACACCACATGTTAGCTCCTTGACTTAATAATTTGTCTTGGTGCACATCATTTAGAGAATCTATCACCAGCATCATTAAAACCTAATGATGGGGGCTGGAAAGATTGCTCAGTGGTTAAGGTGCTTGTCTCCAGTGCTTAACAACCCAAGTTCAATTCCCCAGTACCTAAATAAAGGCAGATGCACAAAGTGGTGCGTGCATCTGGAGTCTGTTTGCATTGGCTGTAGACCCTGGTGTGCCTATTCTGTTTCTCTACTATCTCTCTGTTCACCAAAAAAAAAAAAGAAAAGAAAAAGCCTAACGATGGACTTCTTGTTAAGATGGTAGAATAGGAACTATGGCAAAGGAACTGGTAGGGGGAGGGGCAAAATACTGCATAGTACACCCTTCTCCCCCCAAAAATGAAGGTGACAGAGGATGCTGGGAGATTCAAAATGCATCAATATGACAAGAAAACGTAGCTGACTACCACGAGACTTATCACCTCTGCCACACTGGCCAGAGCCCAGGAGACATTGCAGAGAATGTGGCAATTATCCTGACAACCAGCTCAAGGGAGATGTTGACACATTGGTCACTCAGAACTCATCACAGCAGAAATCCAAAGGATACAGAGTACTTAGTACTAAATCAGACTTCAAACACACCTACCAAGGTTTAAAAAACACTACGGGGGCCAGGGGGAACGGATTGAGAGAGCCATAGGGTGGGAAGAAGTGTATTTTTATTTATTAATATATATTTTGAGGTAGGGTTTCACTCTAGTTCAGGCTGACCTGGAATTCACTAAGTAGTCTCAGGGTGATTTTGAACTCATGATCCTCCTACCTCTTGCCTGCCTAGTGCTGGGATTGAAGGCGTGCGCCACCATGCCCAGCTCAGTGTCAGCTTTTTTTTAAATAGACAACTTCCATGATTATAAACAATAGAGCATAACCTTTTTAAAATAAGTTAACAAATTAAAAAGCTAGTGATGGAGCTGGGAGGCAGAGGTAGGAAGATCGCCATGAGTTCAAGGCCACCCTGAGACTATAAAGTGAAGAGTAAAATCCTACCTTGAAAAAAAAAAAAAACTAATGAAGGGCTATCATCTCAGTGTTTTGGAGGTAGAAGCAGGAAGATCAGAATTTTAAGGTTGGGCAGGTAAAATGGCTTAACGGTTAAGGCAATTGCCTGCAAAGACAAAGGACCTACATTCAATTCCCCAGGACCCATCCTATGTTACCCAGATACACAAAGGGCGCATGTGTCTGGAGTTTGTTTGCAGTGGCTGGAGGCCCTGTTGTGTCCATCCCCCCTTCCCATCAAAAAAAATAATAAAAGGGCTGGAGGGATGGCTTAGTGGTTAAAGCATTTGCCTGCAAGGCCAAAGGACCCGGCTTTGATTCCCCAGGACCCATGTTAGCCAGATGCACAAGGGGTGCATGCATCTGGAGTTCATTTGCAGTGGCTGGAGGCCCTGGTGCACTGAGTCTCTCCCTCTCTCTCCCTCTTTCTCTGTCAAATAAATAAATAAAAATAAAATACTTAAAAAAAAAAGAATTTCAAGGTCATCCTTATCTATGTGCTGAGCTCAAGGCCATCCTAGGTTACATAGAACCTGTCTCAAAAAAAGAAAAAAAGAAAAGAAAAATATACCTTAGTGATGTGCTTATATTTTTATCTGTTAGGACGCCAGTGGAGAAAACACTGTGGTTCCTCCAGAAACATATGTGAAAGTGGCTGGACACCTACGGTCTTTCCAGGTAAAGTCCAAAGGAAAAGGCAGCGTCATTGTGTTTTTACAAAGCAGTCACTAGATTCATATTAATTATCCTTGATAAGTAAGCCTGTGTTGTCTTCACCAAGAGTAAAGATAGGATGAACTGCTCAGGACCCCTCCCAAGCTAGGAAGGTGGGGAGCTTTCCTGATTTTTTTTTCCTCTCTCTCCTACTGTCCCTTAAATATTTTATAACATAAAAAAAAAAGTAGCAGAATGTAGAGAAAAAATAGAGTGCCTGTAGTTACCTGCTGCAGCATAAAGTAGATGTCGAAGGAAGAACAATGGACTTGGTCAGAGACTAGACTGCTTGGTTCTGAAACTGGGCAAATCATGAACATCTGAGATAGTTTTGTTTATTCTTCATTGTTGGCTGTATTTAGATTACTTCCGACTTTAACCCCAAAAATAAGGGGCTGGGAAGATGGTTTAGCAAAGCCTGCTGGCCCATGTTCAATTCTCTAGTCACCACAGAATCCAGACTCAAAATGTAGTATAACCAACAAAAACAACTGAAAAGCCCAGTGAGGTGGTGCATGCCCTCAATCTCAGCACTTGGGAGGCAGTGGTAGGTGAATCACTGTGAGTTCAAGGCCACCCTGAGACTACATAGTGAATTCCAGGTCAGCCTGGGCTAAAGAGTAAGACCCTACCTCGGGGGCGGGGGAACGCTCAAAATGTAGTACAGGCATCTGGTGTGTGTTGGCAGTAGCAATAGGCCCTGGCACACATATATGTGCAAACAAAACATGTAAGTATGTAATAGACATTTTCCTTATATTACAGCCAAGGAAAGAGCCATGGTGCTTTGACCTGAGACTGACTTAAATGTTCTCATCCTTTATGTATATTTGCTTCTTTACTAGAACAAAAAGAGCCTGGTAGCCTTTAAGATTATTCCCCTGGAAGACATGAATGAGTTCACCGCACATATTCTGGAAGTAGTCAATGCACACATGATGCTGAGCAAATCCCACAGCCAGGTGAGCAGCAGCGCTCCATGTTGTCCCCGTGGAAGAGCGTAGAAGCATAGACTGCTTTTGTGCTTGCACTCCGATTTCATTGGCAGTTGGAATGTTGACCCAGAAGAAAAGCATCATTCAGGTTCTCAAGACATTTTCTCTTTGAGCTTTGCCATTGTATTTTACCTTTCTTTTTCTTTTCAAATTTTTTTCACCAACAACTTCCATGATTATAAAAAATGTCCCATGGAGGGCTGGAGGGATGGCTTAGCGGTTAAGGCATTTGCCTACAAAGCCAAAGGACCCAGCTTCGTCTCCCCAGGACCCACATTAGCTAGATGGTCAAGAGGGTGCACACATCTGGAGTTTGTTTGCAGTGCCTAGAGGCCCTGGCATGCCCATTCTCTCTCTGTCAAATAAATAAAAATAAAATATTTTTTTAAATCCCATGGTAATGCCCTCCCTCCCCCTGCTTTGCGTTTGAAACCCCATTCTCCATCATATCCCCTTCCCCACTCAGTCAGTCTCTCTTTTATTTTGATGTCATCATCTTTTCCTCCTCTTATGATGGTCTTGTGTAGGTAGTGTCAGGCACTGTGTGGTCATGGCTATCCAGGCCATTTTGTGTCTGGGGGAGCACGTTGTAAGGAGTCCTGCCCTTCCTTTGGCTCTTACATTCTTTCTGCCACCTCTTCCACAATAGACCCTGAGTCTTGGAAGGTGTGATAGAGATATTGCAGTGCTGAGCACTCCTGTCACTTCTTTCCAGCACCATGATGCCTTCTGAGTCATCCCCAGGTCACTGCCATGTGAAAAGAGAAGATTCTCTACCAAAAGTGAGAGTAGCATTAATATAAGGGTATGAACATTAAGAGAAGTGCTTACTGGACAGTTTGATAAGCATAGTATATACATTTAGCCAGACAGCAGCAGATGTTACACCTCTAAGGCTCATGACTACCCCTGTTTTAAGTTTTCAGTATCAGGGATGTATTCCCTCCCATGGAGCAGGCCTCCAGTCCAATTAGATGGCAGTTGGTTTTCACCATGACACACATGCCACTATTGCACTTGTTGGCTCATTTGGCCTGGCTGGCCAAATATAAGATTTGCAGTGTCCACTGTTGAATATCTTCACTGGTGATTTCTCTTTCTTTCATTGAACTGCATCCAGAGTGGCTTCTTCCAGCTTTCTGTCAGCTGGTCTACATGGAGGAGGTTATCAGCTCAGTTCTAGCAGGGTTTCTCAGTGGCCTTACAGCCCAAGTATGTAGTGTCTTCAGCAATAGGGTCTTAGCATCTATTCCTGGTGGGAAACCAAGGGCCTCGGCAATGGCCTGTAATGTTTTGGTGGCATCAGGGACCTCCCTAGCCAACAACCTACTGAAAGGTATCCCATCCCTGGCACTGAAAATTTTCTAGCAACAATCTATGGCTCCTGAGTGTTCCATTGTCCAAAAAAGTAGGCTTCCATGTGATTTATTTATATCCTTTTAGATTTTGATTAGCCTTCCCTCCACCTTTCCTTTACTCAATCTCTTCCCTTTACCTCACGTTGGGCCTTTTCACCCCCATTAATCTATTCTATTTATGTATATACAATACCATCCTATTAACTCTTTTTTTTTTTTTTTTTAACTAAGGAGAGAGAATTTGCTCACCAAGGCTTTAGCACTCAAACGAACTCCAGACATGTGTGCCACCTGAGTGCATGCTGCTTATGTGGGTTCTGGGGGAAGGAGAGTCAAACCTAGGTCCTTAGGCTTTGCAGGCAAGTGCCTTAACCACTAAGCCATCAATCTGGCCCCTGCCATTTTATTTTATTCGAGAAGAAACACATTTCTCTGAAAATTATGAGTTCCTCTCACCTTGGATAACTGAAGCCTAGGACAAGCTCCAGGATTGTTGCTTTGGTTTGTTTTGTTTTTGTTTGTTTGTTTGTTGTTTTTTCAAGCTATCTTCTCACTGTAGTCCAGGCTGACCTGGAATTTTACTGTGCAGTCTCAGGGTGGTCTCAAACTCACAGTACTTCTCCTATCTCTGCTTCCCACGTGCTGGGATTAAAGGTGTGTGCCACCACGTCTGGCTCCAGGATTGTTCGAAGAATCCCAAGATGGATAGATTTTTGCTTTCTTCTCAGAGTACATAGACTAACAATCCTGAGCAAAGACCTCACCTGTCAGTATGTCTATAGGAAGCATGTCCAGGCAGGATCTAGTGTAGCAAACTGCAGTTCGTCATACATTTGACAATGGGCCAAAGGCTGAAGCCAAGGGAAAAAGGACTAATGGATAACATCGTAAGTAGACTTTACAGAGCATGGCAAATACTTTGGACTTTGCAAGATGAGGAAAATGTTTACCAGGCAGGTGAAGGGAAGAATATTCCAGACAGGACCTGTCATGTTCCATTCTGGGGCATGTTTGAAGATGGCAGGATGGCCAAGTGTGGCTGGAGAGTAAAATGTTGAGAAGGTGTGATCAAAACTAAGTATAGCCAGGTGTGGTGGCACATGCCTGTTAAAGGCTGGGGTTAACCCAGCACTTGGGAGGCAGAGGTAGGAGGATCTCCATGAGTTGGAGGCCAGCCTGAGACTACATACTGATTCCAGGTCAGCCTGGGCTAGAATGAGACACTACCTTGAAAAACCAGGAAAAAGCTGGGCATGGTGGCGCACTCCTTTAATCCCAGCACTAGGGAGGCAGACGTAGGAGGATCGCCGAGAGTTCGAGGCCACCCTGAGACTACATAGTGAATTCCAGGTCAGCCTCAACTAGAGTGAGACCCTACCTCAAAAAACCAAAAATAAAAATAACAAGCTGGAGAGATGGCTTAGCGTTTAAGCGCTTGCCTGTGAAGCCTAAGGACCCCGGTTTGAGGCTCAATTCCCCAGGACCCATGTTAGCCAGATGCACAAGGGGGCGCATGCATGTGGAGTTCATTTGCAGTGGCTGGAGGCCCTGGTGTGCCCATTCTCTCTCTGTCTAACTGCCTCTTTCTCTCTCTCTCTCTGTCACTTGCAAATAAATAAATAAAACTTAAAAAATAAATTAATTAATAAAATAAAAATAAAAGAAAAACCAGGAAAAAAAAAGTATAGCCTGACATGGTGGCACATGCCTTTAATCCCAGCACTAGGAAGGTAGAGGTAGGAGAATCATGAGTTCAAGGCCACCCTGAGACTACATAGTGAATTCAGGTCAGCCTGGGCTAGAGCAAGACTACCTCAAAACAAACAAACAAACAACTCAGTATTGGTGATGTACCACACTTCACATACACTTTTGTCTATGATCCCAGCACTCAGGAGGCTGAGGTAGGAGGACCTCAACTTACAGGCCATCTGGGACCTCTAGTAAAACCGAACAATAACAGGCTAAGGATGTAGTTCAGTGAAAGAACAAGTCTTGGATTCCTAATGTTTGCTTGTTTTGTGTTTCCACAGGCAGGGGGAGCTGCTTGACATGCTCATAGGAGCTTATGACTTGTAGCAATGGAAAGGGTTGACTGGAGTTTGGACAATTGGATGGAGACTAAGATACCAGATGGGAGACTGGAGAGGGGAGGACCAAGTTGATGAGCAGATGACCTTGAATTAATAGTTTGGAAGGTGAAAGAACAGAGACTCAAAGATGACGTGGGTTTGCTAGTTGAGGTGGAATATTAAAGAGCGAGCAGGTGTGGGGTGGAAAGTGAATTTTTTTTTTCTTCAAAGTATGGTCTCACTGTAGTTCAGGCTGACCTGGAATTCACTATGTAGTCTCAGGGTGGCCTTGAACTCATGATTCTCCTACCTCTGCCTCCCTAGTGCTGGTATTAAAGGCGTGTGTCACCATGCCCGGCTAAATAGGCTGTTTTTGCTAAACTAATGAAACTATTCCTTCATATTACTTTCACAACTTTTCAGAAAACCATTATTCTGAAGACTTGGGTAATCACTGGTGATTTTGGTAGAGAAAGTTGAAGAGGTGTATTTGGGAGAATACAAATGGTGGTGGACAGAGAGAAGAGTAACTGAAAGGATGGTAGAATCTTGTCCTCCTTCCCTTTTTTCCTTTTTTTTTTTTAAATTTATTTATTTATTTATTTGAGAGCGACAGACACAGAAAGACAGATAGAGGGAGAGAGAGAATGGGCGTGCCTGGGCTTCCAGCCTCTGCAAACGAACTCCAGACGCGTGTGCCCCCTTGTGCATCTGGCTAACGTGGGATCTGGGGAACCGAGCCTCGACCCAGGGTCCTTAGGCTTCACAGGCAAGCGCTTAACTGCTAAGCCATCTCTCCAGCCCCCTTTTTTCCTTTTTTGATTGCTGGTGATTGAGGTTAGAACCTTGCACATTCAAGGCAAGCACTCCTTCCGTGTGCTACCCTCAGGGCTGCATCCTTTGTTCATAGTGCTTCATGCCCAGATGACATTCAGTGAAGGCTTGAGTGATTGAGTCTCAAGGAAAGCATTGTAGTAGGTCTCTGGGTATTTTTCTTGAACTGCTTTACCTGCGGATCCTTTCCCACTACACAGAATGGCAGGCCATCTTCCTTCTTTGATACTGTGTGCTCTAGAATTAGTAATTTTGCCTTCCCCAGAAAGTCTCATGAGGTAACAACTTTCCCTTCCCATGTCAGCAGTTGTTTCAAGGAAACCTTTGCTTAAACTGTTAGCTGCTTATTAGGTTACTTGAAATAGCAGAGACTAGGTCTAACTTGTGAATTTTCTAATGCTGTGAACTTGTTTCTTAATTCAGCCTTCAGCAAGCAGAGCATCTATCGGCAACTCAGGAATGAATGAAACAGGAAACTTTGGGAATAACTTCATACCAGCAAATGGCCTTACTGTGACCCAAAACCAGGTAAATTGACTGAATGGCTCCAGAAATGTGTCATGAAGACGGTCCTATGTTTTGTGACTTCCTCAATGATCTAAGGCTTCCCTGGTGCCCAGCTCCCTTGCTTATAAAAAGAATGCAGGTTTACAAAGGCAGTTGATGAGATCTTTCTAATTTGAATGGACAGGTGCTGAATTTGATAAAGGCTTGCCCAAGACCCGAAGGACTGAATTTTCAGGATCTCAGGAGCCAGCTCCAGCACATGCCTATAGCTACAATCAAGTGAGTGTTTGCTTTTCTGCAGCCTAGCCATTTCACCTGTCCATGGTTCCTGGTAATTAAAAGTATGCTAAAATCGTAAGGCTGAGAGTTAGAACCCCGGCTCACCAGGTAAGAACCTCTGCCAAGGGCTGAAGAGATGGCATAGTGGTTAAGGCGCTTGCCTGCCAAGCCTAAGGACCCAGATTTGACTTACCAGAACCTGCATAAGCCAGGTGCACAAGATGGGCATGCATCTGGAGTTCGTTAGCAGTGGCTAAGGCCTTGGCACTCCAATTCTCTCTCTCATTAAAAAAAAAAAATCTTTAGGGGAAGCCAGGTGTGGTGGTGCACATTTTTCATCCCAGCACTCGGGAGGCAGAGGTAGGAGGATCAATGTGGGTTCGAGACCACCCTGAGACTACACAATGAATTCCAGATCAGCCTGGCCTAGAGGGAGCCTCTACCTTGGGGCGGGGGGTGGGGGGAAGGACTAGAGATGGCTCAGCAGTCAAAGGCACTTGCAGAGCCTGGTGATCAAGGTTGAATTCCCCACTAGCCATGTAAAGCCAGATATACAAAGTGGTGCATGCACTTGGAGGTCCTGGAGTGCCCACTTTCTCTCTCAAATAAATACATGTTAAAAATATTTATTTATTTATTTATTTGAGAGCAAGAGACAGAATGGGCACGCCAGGGCCCCAATTTTTCTTTCTTTCTTTTTTTTTTTTTTTTCTTTTTTTTTTCTTCTTCTTTTTGATTTTTTGAGGTAGGGTCTCATTCTAGCCTAGGCTGACCTGGAATTTGCTATGTAGTCTCAGGGTGACCATGAACTCATGGTGATCCTTCTACCTCTGACTCCTGAGTGCTGGGATTAAAGGCCCAAAAATATTTTTTTTAAAGTGCAAAAATTAGTAATGTTTGTATAACAAACCATATTCAAGGGCACTTATTTGGATTTTTTTTTTTTTTTAATTTCTAGGCAAGCAGTGGATTTTCTGAGCAACGAGGGTCACATTTATTCTACTGTGGATGATGATCACTTTAAATCCACAGATGCGGAGTAATTGGATCTCACTGGCTACCCAAGATGCTTCAGCTGGACCTGTTTTCATAATCTGCTATCTCTGGCTATGTGTTTGGCCACATGACTTCTAGAAAGGTTACATCTATAGGAGATCACAATTGATGTCCTTTTGAAACTTATTGCTCTTCCCTCTCCTCTCCCTCTCCTCCCTCTCCCTCCCTCCCTCCCTCCCTCCCTCCCTCCTCCCTCTCTCTCTCTCTCTCTCTCTCTCTCTCTCTCTCTCTCTCTCTCTCTCTCTCTCGTGTGTGTGTGTGTGTGGCTTAAACGTTCTAAAGGAAAGGGGGCAGTTGACAAGGGGTTGTAAACCAGAGTGGGATTTCTTCCAGGAGTTCCAGTAGGTTAGTTAGTACAGGGTGGATAGCATTGAGCGAGGGCAGTACCACCTTATGCTTGGAGTGTCTGCTCATGGAAGGGCTCCTGCTGAGAAGATGAACAAGACCACTAGGGCGTGTGGGCACAGTACCAGCTGTTGTTGCTTCCCACTCTGGGTGTGTGGCATAGCTTTCCAAATCACACTTCCTTCCCCTTCTTGCCTGAAGCTGAAAGCGGGTTCCTGTGAAAGTGATGTTCTGGAGTGGTGGCCTCGGGTCATTGGAGAGGAAATGTAACAGCATCTTGTGTAAATAAATGTGTTCATATGTTTAATAAAACAGTTCTCTTATTACTGAAGCTTCTAGAAATGGTCTCGTTTTTCCCTAAGCTGAAGCACTGTAGCACTGGATTTGGTCCTACACTTTTCAGTTTGGATCTTGATCAGGGTGTGTCAACTCAGAACACCCATATCCTCGTTGATGAGTGTTATGAAGACTGAGTAAGTGCAGGGTGGAGAGAGAACTCAGCAGTTACGGTGCTTGCTTGCAAAGACTAACAGTTGGGGTTTAATTCCCCAGTAACCACGTAAATCCAGATGCACAAGGTAGTACATGGATCTGGAGTTTGTTTGCAGTGGTTGGAGGCTCTGACAAGCCCAGTCTCTTTGCAAATAAATAAATGAAATATTTTTTTAAAGAAACAAGAAGTGCAAGCTGGGCTTGGTGGTACATGCCTTTAATCCCAGCACTCAGGCACATGTAGAAGGATCACCATGAGTTCAAGGCCACCCTGAGACTACACAGTGATTTCCAGATCAACCTGAGCTAGAGTGAGACCCTACCTCGAAAAATGAAACAACCACAACAACAAAAAAGTGGAGACTGGAGAGATGGCTCAGCAGTTAAGGTGCTTGCCTGCAAAGCCTAACAACTAGAGTTCAGTTCCCTGTATCCATGTAAGGCCAAGTCACAGCACATGGATCTGGAATTTGTTTGCACTGGCTGGAAGCCCTGGTACAGCCATTGTCTGCGAGGTATGGTTGCATACACCTTGCATCCCAGCTTTCAGGAGGCTGGGGTAGGATCACTGAGTTCAAGACTAGCCTGGGACTACAGAATGAGTTCCAGGCCAGCTTGGGCCAGTGTGAGACCATACGTAGAGGGGGAAAAAAAGATATGTTCATCTTGTGCTGGATTAAAGGTATGACCACCATGCCTAACTGATATTAGCATTTATTTGAGAGAGAATGGGCATGCCAGGGCTTCCCACCACTGCAAACAAACTCCAGATGCATGCACCACCTTGTGCAGCTGGCTTACATGGGTCCTGGGGAATAAAACCAAGGTCCTTTGGCTTTGCAGGCAAATGCCTTAATGGCTAAGCCATCTCTCCAGCCTGTGATAGTAGCATTTCTTGAATGTTTAACTGTGTTCCAGGCACAGGTATTATATGGTTTACAAAGATCTCACCACCTAATCATGGGAAATACATTTATTTTAGGGGTCAAGAAACAAGCTAGCCTTGTGTGGTGGTGCATGCCTTTAATCCCAGCACTTGGGAGGCAGAAGTTAAGAGGATGGCCAAGAGTCTGAGACTACATAGTGAATTCCAGGTCACCTGAACTAGAATGTGGCTCTACCTCAAAAGAGCAACAAAAACAAGGTTGGAGGGATGGCTTAATGGCGAAGGCCTTTGCCTGCAAAGCCAAAGGGTCCAGGTTTGATTCCCCAGGACCCACGTTAGCCAGATGCAGAAGGGGGCGCACGCATCTGGAGTTTGCAGTGGCTGGAGGCCCTGACGTGCCCATTCATTCTCTCTCCCTCTTTCTCTGTCAGTCAAAGAAAAACAAGCTTAGGTAAGATGACTTGCTTATTGTGAACAGCTGTTAAGTACCAAGCTGGGATCCTACCCCGCCAGGCCTTTGCCTTTGGAGTCTTCACTCTTCCTTTTTCCTTTTTTTTCTTTTTTTAAAAAGAGAGTTGGTACACCAGGTCCTCCAGCCTCTGCAATCAAATTCCAGGTGCATTTGCCATCTTATGTGCATGTCCAACCTTGCGGACTTGCATCACCTTGTGCCTCTGACTTACAGTGGACCTGGAGAGTAGAACATGGGTCTTTGGGCTTCACAGGCAAGCTTGCCTTAACCACTAAGCTATCTTTTTAGCCACACACACCCCTTTTTTTTCTTCCTGAGACTGGTTCTTGCTCTAGCCCAGGCTGACCTGGAATTCACAATGTAGTCTCAGGCTGGCCTGGAACTCACGATGATCTTCCCCACTGTTGGGATTAAAGGCTATGCCATCATGCCTTTTTTTTTTCTTTTAAATATTTTAAATATATTTATTAACTTACCTGAGAGAGCGAGTGAGTATGGACAAGCCAGGATCTTCTGCCACTGCAAATGACCTTGACACACATGCTACTTTGTCATGTGACTTTATCTGGGTACTGGGGACTCTAACCCAATCAGGCTTTGCAGGCAAGCACCTAACCACAAAGGCATCTCTCCAGCCCCCCAAACTTAATATTTTTTACTTATTTGAGAGACAGAGAGAGAGAGTTTGGGTAATCCAGGGGCTCTTCTTTTCAGTGCAAATGGACTCTAGACATATAACATGCACCATTTTGTGTGTTTTGCTTTACATGGGCATTGGGGAATTGAAACTGGGCTTGCAGGCTTTACAGGTAAATGCCTTTAAACCCCTAAGCTATCTCCCTAACCCAGAACTTAAAAAAAGAAAAAAAAATATTTGAGACACAGAAAATGAAACTACGGGTACACCAGGGCCTCTTCCCAGTGCAAACAAACTCCAAACTACAAAAGCATGTGTTATTCTGCATCTGACCAGCCCTCAGGAAGCAGAGGCAGGAGGATCACTGAGAGTTTGAGGCCACCCTGAGACTACATTGTGGATTCCAGGTCAGCCTGGGCTAGAGTGAGACCCTACCTCAAAAAAAAAAAAAAAAAAAAAAAAAAAAAAAAAAAAAGCTTGGACAATCATAGCTTTTGAAACACTAAGCACCACCTGATGAAGTTGGCCAGTTCTGGGTCCTCTATCAGTTCTCCCTGGTTCACTGTAGCAGTTGATGGCCAAGACCCTACCTAAAAATTATGTTCCTTTTGTTTGTTTCCATATAGGGTCTTACTCTGTAGCCCCAGACTGGCCTTTAACTCACAACAATCTTCCTATCTCAGCCTTTGGAGTACCCACCATGCCCAGCTAAGATTCTGTGCTTGAAGCCAAATGGGCACATTCATTTTTTTTTAAATTTTTTTTGTTTATTTGAGAGTGACAAACAGAGAAAGAGGCAGATAGAGAATGGGTTTGCCAGGGTCTCCAGCCACTGCAAACAGACTCCAGGTGCATATGCCACCTTGTGCATCTGGCGTACACGGGTCCTGGGGAATATGAGCCTTGAAACGGGGTCTTTGGGCTTCACGGGCAAGCATTTAACCGCTATCTCTTCATTTGTTTAACTAAGCACTTAGCTACCAAAATGAGAAGGATCCAGTCTTCTCTCCATGGGCTGCAGGAGTGGGAGGGTGGGCAAAGGGGTAGCAAACAGGGCGTCCTGGAGTGTGATCAGGATGGATTGAGTCCCCTTTTCCAAGAGGCACTCAACACTAAAGTTGGTAGCCTCTTGACTCTACACTTATCAGTGGTACAACTGATTCAGAACCCAGATGGCTTCTCTGGATAATAAGACTCAGGCAAAGGGAGCCACCTAGAACCTGCTGGCCCCAAACAAGCCAGCCCCCAGTTGCAGGAACCCAGAACTCAAGGAGAGTAACAAGCACCCATCCCATTTCAGTCCCATCCCCATCTGAGTCTCCTTTCTGTGAGACTGGCCTAGGTCTTCCAGAGGCTTGTGAGAGTTGGCTGGAGTCCCATGCCCCTAACAAGCATCAGCTGTGAAGCACGGTTCCTCAGCGCCTAGATGGTATTCCGGAAGTGCTCGACTATTTGTTCATAGTCATGTTCATCCATATCTGCAAAAGGATCTGGGTCAGGCAGAAGGTACGGCTCAGTGGTACAGCATTTGCCCAGCACACTTGATGTCCTGAGTTCCATCCCTAGCATTGAAGAGGGAAAAGAAAGTCCAGGTCATTAAGAATCTTTGTCAGAGGGTTGGAGAGATGGCTTAGCAGTTAAGGCACTTGCCTGCAAAGCCAAAGGGCCTGGATTAGATTCCCCAGTACCCACAGAAGCCAGATGCACAATGTGGTACATGTGTGTGAAGTTCGTTTGCAGTGGCTTGGATCCCTGACACACTCATTTTCTCTCCCTCTCTCTCCCTCTTCCCCTCTCTCAAATAAATAAATAAAAATAAAAAAATAAGCCAGGTGTGGTGGCGCACACCTTTAATCCAGCACCAGGAAGGCAGAGGTAGGTGGATCACCATGAGTTGAAGGTCACCCTGAGACTATAGCGAATTCCAGGTCAGCCTGGGCAAGAGCGAGACCCTACCTGGGCAAGAGTGAGACCCTACCTTGAAAAAAGAAAAATATTTGTCAGAGAGATGGCTCAGTAATCTCTCAGTACCCACACAAAGCCAGATGCACTAAGTGGCACATGAATCTCAAGTTTGTTTGCAGTTGCAGGAGGCCCAGGTGCTCCCATACTCTCTCTTTCTCAAACAAAAAACAGAACAGGGATGGAGAGAGGGTTTCATGGTTAAGGTGCTTGCCTGTGAAGCCTAAAGACCCATGTTCAAGTTCCCAGGTCCCACATAAGCCAGACACACAGTGATGCAAGCGTGCAAGGTTGCACATGCACACACGCATTTGAGTTCAATCGCAGTGGCTGGAGGCCCTGAGGCATCAATTCTCTCCCTCACTTGCATTAAAAAAAAAAAAAAAGGCCAGTCTGTTGGGCTTGCCTCAAAAAAATAAAAATAGGGCTGGAGAGATGGCTTAGCAGTTAAGGCACTTGCCTGTGAAGCCTGAGGACCCATCTCCAGATCCTGCTGCATTAGCCAGATGCACAAAGGTGAGGCAAGCGCAAGGTTGCACATGCCCACTAGGTGGCGCAAGCATCTATAGTTCAATTGCAGTGGCTGAGGCCTTGGCAGGCCAATTCTTTGTCTCCCTCTTTCTCTCTCTCTGAAATAAAAATTTTTAAATATTTTATTTATTTATTATTTGAGAGAGGGAGAAAGAGAAAGAGGCAGAGAGAGAAAAATGGGCACTCCAGGTCCTCTAGCCACTACAAGCAAACTCCAGATGCATATGCCACCCTTGTGCATCTGACTTACATGGGTCCTGGGGAATCAAACCAGGGTCCTTAGGTTTTTCAGGCAAATGCTTAACCACTAAGTCATTTCCTCAGTCCTGAAGTTAATTTTTTTAAAAATAAAATAAATATTTTTTAGCCGGGCGTGGTGGCTTAATCTCAGCACTCGGGAGGCAGAGGTAGGAGGATTTCCATGAGTTTGAGGCCACCCTGAGACTCCATAGTGAATTCCAGGTCAGCCTGGGCTAAAGTGAGACCCTACCTTAAAAATTAAAAGAAAAAACACACACACACACACACACACACACATAAAACAGGCATGGTAGTGCATGCCTGTAATCCCAGCACTGGGGAGGCAGAGGTAGGAGGATCACCATGAGTTCAAGGCCACCCTGAGACTACATAGAGCTACCTTGGGGGAAAAAAGAAACAAAACAGGATATCATTAGGCAAGTTCCTTCCCCTTTTCAGTTTCCTCACCTGAGTAGGGAAGGGCTTCGCGGGGTTTGGAGCTCATGTGAGAAGAAACAAGGAACCTTTTTACCTGACTTACTCCTTACCAGGCTTGTCCCTCAACTGGGGAGCACAGCAGGCCCCCAGGCAGGGCCCGCGTGGAGATGGGGTCCACAGAAGAGCAGGTGGAAAGGGAGAAGAACACAGGGCATGGGCTGAAGGAACTCACCTGGAGTCTGAGTTTGAGGACTGGACTGGAGGCTCTTGTGGGTGGGAATCTTGCTGTATAGATCTGATTTGTCCTTGGAGAAGCCGGGCAAAGTCTCTGCCTTGGGTCTGGGCAGTAGTGGGGAATCCTGTGATCCCAAGAACTGAGATGACTGAGTGGGAGGAAAAGCACACGCCATTGTCCCAAGAAACAGCGATAGACGTCATGCCGCGCAATTCACCTACAATGTCACTGTGGTGGTTTGATTCAGATGCCCCCCATAAATTTAGGTGTTGAATGCTGGCTTCCCAGCAGATTTGGGAATTAATGTCTCCTGGACACAGTGTATTGTTGGGGGCGGGCTTATGGGTGTTATAGCCAGTGTCCCCATGCCAGTGTTTGGCACGCTCTCCTGTTCCTGTTACCCACCTTATGTGGACTGGGGGTGATGTCCACCCTCTGCTCATGCCATCATTTTCCCTGCCATTGTGGAGCTTCCCCTCGAGCCTGTAAGCCAAAATAAACCTCTTTTTCCCATAAGCTGCTCTTGGTTGGGTGATTTCTAACAGCAATGCGAACCTGACTGCAACAGTCACTTCTCTTTCTACCTTTCAATGAGAGGTTTTTGGGACCCCAGGTGAGTTTGCTTATGAAAGGAGAAGGTGTGCTTTACATGAGTGCTTGGGAATTGACACCCAGGCTGCAGGCTTTGAAAGCAAACAACTTTAACCTCTGACCCATCTCCCTAGCAAGTCCTGGCCCCCCAGCCCAGGTGCTTTTTTTTTTTTTTTCCTTCAGTTTTATCTATTTATTTGTGGGAGAGGGATATATCAAGGTCTCTTGCTGCTAAAAAAAAAAAAAAAAAAAAAAAAAAATCCCATTCCAGTTTATTGTGAATGGCTGAAGAATTGAACCCAGGGCCTGAAAGATTTTCAAGTAAACGCCTTTAACTACTGAACCATCTTCCCCGCTTCCCCAACTATGTGGGGTTTTTTGTTTGTTTTGTTTTGTTTTTGATTTTTGAGGTAGGCTCTCACTCTAGCCCAGGCTGACCTGGAATTCACTCTGTAGTCTCAGGGTGGCCTTGAACTCATGGCAATCCTCCTACCTCTGCCTCCCAAGTGCTGGGATTAAAGGCATGTGCCACCATGTCCGGCACTCCATGTGTTTTGTTTTGTTTTTGAGGCAAGCCCAACAGACTGGCTTTTTTTAATGTGCGAGAGATAGAGAGGAGAGAGAGACAATTGGCATGCCAAGGCCTCCAGCCACTGTAATCGAACTCCAGACGCTTGTGCCAACTTGTGCGCCTATATAACCTTGCCCGCTTGCATCGCCTTGTACGTCTGGCTTACGTGGGACCTGGAGAATTGAACATGAGTCTTTAGGCTTCACAGGCAAGTGCCTTCACTGCTAAGCCATCTCTCCGGCCCTGCATGTGGTTTTGATTCAAGCACATGAACAGTCTTTGTCAGGGGAGAAAAGGGTCAGTAGGAAATGAAGGTAAGGCTGGGGACTGGGGACAGGGTGACCATGTATGTTCTCTGTCTGGGCTCAGTGATTGTTGTTTCAATTTTGCTGATGGGGCAGGGGGACCAAAGGGGAGACATGTCAAGAAAGGAATGGCAAAGCCTCAGAATGGAGCTCCAGGTGAGAGGGGTCCCAGAAGGAAGCAGATTTGCTGAACTCCCACCACCTGCCATGATGTCTGCTCTGATGACCTCTAGGGAGCTGCTCTGGTCACCAACCATTCCCATTTTACCAATGAAAAGAGAGAGAGAGCTTTGTCACCACCCTGGCAGGAACAGGCATTCACTGCTAGACCGAGATTTGGACTCCAGAACAATATCTGTGATCTCTGAAACCAGCCGTCTCCCCCACACCGTGCTTTAGAGAGCACATGGTACCACTCTCCTGGCCAGTGGTGCAGACTCTGATGCCCAGAGAGGAAAAGGGCACTGCTGGAGAGCCAGGACAAGGACTGAGCCCAACCACACCATGTGGAGCCAAGAGGGAGACAGGACTCTCAATTCTCTGTGCTGTGTTCTTATTTTTATTTATTTGAGAAAAAGAGAAAGAAAGGGCATGCCAGGGTCTCCAGCCATTGCAAACAACCTCCAGACACATGTGCCATCTTATGTATCTGGCTTACATGGGTCCTTTAGCTTTGCAGGCACTAAACCATCTCAGCAGCCCATTTAACTTTTTTTTTTTTTTTTTTGAGGCAGGGTCTCACTCTAGCCCAGGCTATCGTGGAATTCATCATGGAATCTCAGGGTGGCCTCAAACTGTCAGCGATCCTCCTACCTCTGCCTCCCGAGTGCTGGGATTAAAGGCATGCGCCACCACACCTGGCTTAAAATTTTATTTATTTGTGTTGTGTTCTTTTCAGCACTGTCACAGGGGCCCTGGACTGCTAGAAAATTACTATACCACCCCTATGTCATGAACATGAGTCCCCTGTGAAGCTGAGACCATTTAGGACTCATCTTTTTAAAAATATTTTTTATTTATTTGAGAGAAGGAGAAAGAGAAAGAGGCAGATAGAGAGAGAATTGGACATGTTAGGGCCTCCAGCTTCTGCAAACAAACTCCAGATGCATGTGCCACCTTATGCATCTGACTTATGTCATTCCTGAGGAGTTGAACCTGTGTCCTCTGGCTTTGCAGGCAAGCACCTTAATTGCTAAGCCATGTCTCCAGCCCAGGACTCATCTTTTTAACCTCTGTTGCCATACAATTACCCATACAGTACTACATATAAGCCTCCTGAGGTCCCCAAACATTATTCTTGTTAGAAAATAGTTTAGGCCAGACATGGTGGTACATGCCTTTAATCCCAGCATTTGACAGGCAGAAATAGGAGGATTGTTTTGAGTTCAAGGCCAGCTCAAGACTACATAGTGAATTCCAAGTCAGCCTGGGCTAGAACAGCCTGAGCTACCTTGGAAAATAAAAAACAAACAGTTTGGGTAGCTGTCAAGCACACAGGCTATCCTGTTATATCTGTTATCAAATAACCTAGTCACCTCTTAGCTTTGTGAGCTCAGGTGAATTGGCTCTCTGTGTCTGTCTTCTAAGTCAAAAAGAGAATAACAGGGCTTGAGAAATGGCTAAGCAGTTAAGGAGCTTGCCTGTGAAGCCTAAGGGCCCAGGTTTGATTCCCCAGTACCCACATAAGCCAGATGCACAAGGTGGTGCATGCACCTGGAGTTCATTTGCAGTGGCTGGAGGTATGGTGCACCCATTATCTCTATCTTTCTCTCTCAAATAAATACATACAATTAAAAAAAAAAAGATGGCTGGCTGTGGTGGAGCATGTCTTTAATCCCAGCACTCAGGAGGCAGAGGTAGGAGGATCGCCTTGAGTTCAAGGCCAGACTGAGACTACATAGTTAATTCCAGGTCAGCCTGAGCTAGAGTGAGACCCTACCTCAAAATAAAAAAATAATCAAAAAAAAAAGATGGCTGGGCTGGAGAAATGGCTTAGCAGTTAAGGTGCTTGCCTGCAAAGCCTACAGATCCATGCTTGATTCTCCAGATCCCACGTAAGCTAGACACACAAAGGTGAGGCAAGTACAAGGTCTCACATGCCCAATAGTTGGCACAAGCATCTGGAGTTCGATACCAGTGGCTGAGGCCTTGGTATGCCAATTCTCTCTCTCTCTCTCTCTCTCTCTCTCTCTCTCTCTAAAATAAAAGAAAAAAGAGGGCTGGAGAGATGGCTTAGCCCTTAAGCGCTTGCCTGTGAAGCCTAAGGACCCTGGTTTGAGGCTCGATTCCCCAGGACCCACGTTAGCCAGATGCACAAGGGGCGCAAGCCCTTGCACGCCCATTCTCTCTCACTGCCTCATTCTCTGTCTGTAACTCTCAAATAAATAAAGAAAAAGAAAATAGAGCACTGGAGAAATGGCTTAGCTGTTAAGGCCCTTGGCTGTGAAGCCTAAGAACTCATGTTCAAATCTCCAGGTCCCTTATAGCCAGACGCAGTGATGCAAGCACATAATGTCACACATGCGCCACAAGGGGGCGCACACACCTGGAGTTTGTTAGTAGCGGCTGAAGACCCTGGTGTGCCCATTCTCTCCCTCTCTCTCCACTTCTCTCTCTCTCTCAAAAATAAAAAAATTAATAACAATAAGTACATAAAAAGAGAACAGGCAAGGCATGGTGGCTCATGCCTTTAATACCAGCACTTGGGGGGCAGAGGTAGGTGGATCGCCATGAGCTCAAGTCCACCCTGAAACTACATAGTGAATTCCAAGTCAGCCTACCTCAAAAAGCAAAACCCTACCTCAAAGAGAAAGAGAGAGAGAGAGAAACACTGAAAAGAATAAGGATGCCTCCCCTCAGTGTGTGTTGTGAGAACAGGACAGTAGGACTGTGCAGATTTAAGGGGCCAGCCATGGAGTAGCGAGGCCACAGGAAGCAGCGAACACCAGGCGGGCATTGCGGGCGCATCCCTCAACATGTATGTGCCACTCCACCCCACCCTGGCCAGTTCTAAGATGCTCCTGACCAACCTCATGCCCTCTACTTCCCAGAAACTTTCATCTGGGCTTAGAACCCACCCTCTTTCCTTTTCTTTGTATTAGTGGCGATTGAACCCAGGGCCTTGTGCGTGCTGGGCAAGCTTTCTATCACTGAGGGTAACTGGAAGGTAAAGCAGTTTGAATGCGTCCCCGCCACAACTGTGATCCCCTTTGGCTTGCAGCAGGTGGAGTCCCTGCCCCCACACAACTCTCTCTCTCCCTTTCTCTCTCTCTCTCTCTCTCGCTCTATGTGTGTGTGTGCGCGCGCGCGCGTGTGCGTGTGTTGTTGTTGTTATTATTGGGTTGTTGTTTTTGTCGAGGTAGGGTCTCATTCTAGCTCAGGCTGACCTGGAATTCACTATGTAGTCTCAGGATGTCCTCGAACTCTCAGCAGTCCTCCTACCTCTGCCTCCCAAGTGCTGAGATTAAAGTCATGCGCCACCACGCCCGGCTTCATTGTTTATATTTTTAGTGTTGCTTATTATTTTGTTCTGTGTGTTCATGATCATGTCTCCCTGCCACCTCACTGTCAGCATGCTGGGATCACAGCCCCGCCATGGCCTGCGCTCCGGGGATGGGACACGGGTGCTCCAGCTTGAGTGGCAAGCACTTTGTCCTTTGAGTCATCTCCCCAGCCCCCAACTCTTTTTAGCCAGAGAATGCAGTACAATCAACTGAAAGTGACATTCCCCCAGGCTATAGACATAGCAGTGAGATGACAGAGGGGAACAAGGCCACTTAATCTCAGGGGTCTGTCACCTTGTCCCCCAAGCCTGGAGGAGGAACAGTACTAGCAAGAGGCCCAGTCTGTGCAGTGCCAAGCTGCAGCCCTGGCATCCTCTGTGGCTGCATCAGGGATCACAGAGGGGTAAGCAGAGATGTCCAAGGAGGGCCAGACTGGAGTCCAATCATGAAGGACCCCGGTGCCATGTGGAGCCGCTGAAAGGTTTCAGCACATGGAGCCCAGAGGTAACCAGGGAAGGATCTGGGAAGCCATCTTGACAGCTGTCGAGGAAGGGTGCAAAAGCCACTAAAAGAGGTTCACTGAGGAACTCATGAGGCTCCCCCACTTGAGAATGACGGCAGGGTGACAGAGAGAGGAAACACATCTGAACCCGGAGCCAAGGTTTATGCTGGAGTCCAGGCCTCCCACTCATGACCTGGGATGTCGGGTGCACCTCAGGGTCTCCATCCTCATTTTCTCAAAGTATAAAATATGGATAATCAGGGCTGGAGAGATAGATGGCTTAGCAGCTAAGGCGCTTGCCTATGAAGCCTATGGAGCCAGGTTCAGTTCCCTAGCACCCAGGTAAAGGCGGATACACAAGGTGGCACATGTGTCTGGAGTTTGTTTGTGGTGGCTACAGGCTCTGGCATGCCCTCCCTCCTTCTCTAGCTCTTTCTCTATTAAGTAAATACATATTTTTTAAATATATGGATAATCCACACAAATTGTGAGGGGTGAATGGAGTAATGGATGCAAAAGGTGAGACTTTATAAACTGCAAGTTCTAGACAAATTAGGGGAAACGTGATAGGCAAAGAAACGGTGGAGAGCTAGAGACATAGTTCAGTTGGCACAGTGCTTGCCTGGCATGTGTGAAGCGCTGGCTTCCATCCTCAGCACTGCATAAACCGGGTATGCTGGGGCACAGCTGTAATCCTAACATACGCAACCTTTTAGGACTAACCATTGTCTCCCTGTCAATCTCAGCCTACACAGCAAGTTCAAGGCCAGTCTGAGCCACACAATGCCATGTATAGAAGAAGGAGGAAGGGTGGAGGAAGAGGAGGAAGATAACAGGAATGAAAGAGGAGGAAAAGTAAAAGAAAGAGAAGGAGAAGGAAGGAAGAAATAGAAATTGAAGGACCCACCAGGTATGGTGGCGCATGCCTTTAATGCCAGCACTTAGGAGGCAGAGGTAGGAGGATCGCCATGAGTTTGAAGACAGCCTGAGACTACAAAGTGAATTCCATACCAGCCTGGGCTAGAGGGAGGCCCTACCTCAAAAAAAAAAAACAAAATAAAAAAGAAAGAAATAAAGAGAGAGAGAAAGAAATAACAGAAAGACCCAACAGGTAACCCCTCTCTGCCCACTTAGATTATAATAGTACCTTGATGCCTTCCTTCTGGCTGTCCTTTCTTTTCTGCTTCTGCTCGCTGAGGTGCTGGCTCAGACGCTGGCTCTTTGGGGGCCTGGGCGGAGGGGCTTGGCTCTCAAAGGCTGGTAGCTTCCGAAGGCTATAATAGAAGGCATCTGACAACTCCTCCACTGTGACCATGGGAAGAGGCCCAGTCAGTTGGCCTGGCTGCCCCACAGCTTCCATCACAGTCAGGTCCAGCCACCGAGGAGGGATCTCAAAGCACATCCCCGGCTGGGAGTCCAGGCTCACCACCAGGAAGGGTTCTGTGATCTTCTCCTCCAGCCGCAGGCTCCGGAAGGAGACCAGAGGGTCCATAGGATAGTGAGTGTCCTTAGCCACCACTTTGACCTCACAGGGCAGTGAGAACTGGTCAATCAGATCTGAGAGACTATAGCACCGGCCATCCTTCACCTCCTCCACGAAACCACCAGAAAGGTAGAAGGGCAACAGAATCTGTTTTTGGTCCTCCACCGACTCATATACATCCTCCTCTTCCTCCCCAGCCTGCTCACTCAGTCGCTGACATATCAAGACATCTATGTCCTGTTCCTGGGTCCCATATGCCTGGCCAGGTCCCAACACCTCCAGCCGGTCACCCACAACCAGGGAGGATAAGTCAGGGCTCTCCTCTCCATCCACGTCACAGTCTTTCGTGGCCACCACTCGGAGGCGCTGGCCTGGCTGAAAAGCACCCAGGAGGTCATAGATAGTGGAGAACTCTCTCGGCCGCCGACGTAGCTTTCCCTGGTAAGCCCCAGAGATCATGAAATGTCTGGGTACCTTTTGGCCCTTGCTTGAGGCTAGGACTCGCCAGGTTGGTGAGGCCAGGCCATAGATGCAGAGCCTCTGGCCTTTGTGCAGGGAGGCCACCCACTGGCTGAGAAAGATGGGTGGGCCCTCTGGAACCTCCAGGATCTCCGTGGAGAAGGGAAAGGGGCCTCCTTGGGCTAGGATATCACTAAGCAGCAGCGGTTTGATGAAGTGGACATGCTGAGAGGAGACGGTGACATCCTCCACATCAACCTCCAGGGCAGAGGGGATCTTAACGATGGTCCTACGCACTGTGGGGGGAAGGTCAGCTCAGGGGCACAGCACACACCAGAGCAGTGATTGGCACATGCTGGCCTCCTTCCTATTTTCATCTTTTCTACTAACAGTTTCCTAGTGTACTACATTCTTCGCCCAATTTTCTTTCAACCTCTTTTTTAAAAATTATTATTTTCAGGGCTGGAGAGATGGCTCAGTGGTTAAAGGCACTTGCTTGAAAGCCTGAGGGCCAGGGTTGATTCCCCAGTACCCACATAAAGCCAGATATACAAAGTGGTGCATGCAGCTGGAGTTCATTTGCAAAAGCAAGACGCCCTGGTACACCTATTCTCATTCCTATTCTCTCTCTCTCTCCTTGCAAATAAATGATAAATTTAAAAAAAAATTAGGGCTGGAGCGATGGCTTAGAGGTTTAGGCACCTGCCTGCAAAGCCAAAGGACCCAAGTTAAATTCCCCAGGACCCACGTAAGCCATATGCACAAGGGGGTGCATGCATCTGGAGTTTGTTTCCAATGGCTGGAGGTCCTGGCGCACCCATTCTCTCTCTCTCCCCCACCTATTTCTCTCACTCAAATAAATAAATAAAAATAAATATCAGAAAAGATGAAAAAACTTTAGCTGGATGTGGTGGTACACATCTTTAACCCCCACACTTGGGAGGCTGAGGTAGGAGGATCCCCATGAGTATGAGGCCAGCCCGGGACTACAGAGTTCTTTTTTTTTTGTTTGTTTTTGCTGTGTTTTTGAGGTAGGGTCTCACTCTAGCCCAGGCTGACCTGGAATTCACTATGTAATCACAGGGTGGCCTTGAACTCATGGCTATTCTCCTACCTCTACCCCCCCACACACACACCAGCCCAGTGCTGTGATTAAAGGCATGTGCCACCACACCCGGCTAAAAAAAATTTTTTTTAATAAATTATTAACCAGGTGTGGTGGCACATGCCTTTAATCCCAGAATTTGAGAGACAGCCTCTCAAATTCTGGGATTAAAGGCATGTGCCACCACACCTGACCCAATAATTTTTTTCCAATAGTTAAAAAAATATTTTATTTATTTATTTATTTATTTTTATTTTTATTTATTTATTTATTTGAGAGCGACAGACACAGAGAGAAAGACAGATAGAAGGAGAGAGAGAGAATGGGCACGCCAGGGCTTCCAGCCTCTGCAAACGAACTCCAGACACGTGCGCCCCCTTGTGCATCTGGCTAATGTGGGACCTGGGGAACCGAGCCTCGAACCGGGGTCCTTAGGCTTCACAGGCAAGCGCTTAACCGCTAAGCCATCTCTCCAGCCCTTATTTATTTTTTAAATTGAATTTATTATTATTTCTTTCTTTCTTCGAGAGAGAGATACAGAAATGTGCAGGTAGAGAGAAAGAATGGGTGTGCCAGGCCTCCAGCCACTGCAAACAAACTCCAGGTGCGTGTGCCCCCTTGTGCATCTGGCTTATGTACGTCCTGGGGAGTCAAACCTGGGTCCTGTGGCTTTGCAGGCAAGCGACTTAATGGCTAAGCCATCTCTTCAGCTGTTATTTTATTTATTTATTTGAGACTGAGAGAAATAAACAGAGAGAGAGGTGGAGGAAGATAGAGAATGGGCACGCCAAGGCCTCCAGCTGCTGCAAATGAACTCCAGATGCATGTGCTACCTTGGGTATCTGGATTACATGGGTCCTGGGAATTGAACCTAGGTCCTTTGGCTTTAACCTTTGGCCTTAGCTGCTAAGGCATCTCTCCAGCCCACTAAGAATTATTTTTAAACATTCATAAAATTGAATATTGTAGTGTACCCTCATAAACCCATCACACCAGATTCAATACTAACTCAGGTCTTATCTGCTTTCATCTGCATCCTCCCTCAGCAACTCTCCTCCATTGGATCACTGAATCAGGGTAGGGTGGTGTCCGTGTGTGATCCCAAAACTGTGCGTTCAAGGCTGGCCTCAGCTACATAGCAAGTCTGAGGCTAGCCTGAGTAATATGGGACCCTGTCTCACAAACAAGAGCACACACTCACAAGACATATTACACATACAAGTAACATGCTATCTGAACAGGCAGTGGTGGAGGGGCCACGTACTACACAAGGACGGAGTAAGGGGTACACTCTGGAAGGTCAGGGTAGTCAACTTGAGGGTCTGATGCTTAAATTTATAAATATTTATTTATTTATTTGAGAGAGAGAGAGAAAGAGGTAGATTGAGAGAAAGAGAGAATCGGCGGGCCAGGGCCTCCAGCCACTGCAAATTAACACCAGACGCATGCGCCGCGCCCCCTTGTGCATCTGGCTTATGTGGGTCCTGGGGAATCAAACTGTGGTCCTTAGGCTTCACAGGCAAACACCTTAACCACTAAGCCATTTCCGCAGCCCTGATGCTTAAATTTAAACTGCAAGGATGAAAAAAGTCAGCCTGGGCTACAGTGAGACCCCACCTCACAAAGAGAGTAAGAGATGGTATGAACCCCAGTAGATAAAATGCATATGTATGTGCTGTGTTTAGAAAGAAAAAAAAAAGCAAAAACACAACACTTGTCCAGAAGTTTGCCTTTTCTTTTTTTCTTTTTCAAGGTAGGGTTTCACTTTAGCCCTGCATAACCTGTAATTCACTATGTATTCTCAGTGACCTCAAACTCATAATGATCCTCTTACCTCCCAAATGCTGGATTAAAGGTATGCACTACCACACCTGGTCCTTTAAAAACAAATCATTTATTGGGCTGGAGGGACAGCTTAGTGGTTAAGGCCTTTGCCTGCAAAGCCAAAGGACCCAGATTTGATTCCCCAGGACCCACGTTAGCCAGATGCACAAGGGAGCATGCGCGTCTGGAGTTTGTTTGCAGAGGCGGGGGGGCCCTGCCGCATCCATTCTCTCACACTTTCTCCCTTTTTCTCTGTCAAATAATTAAATAGGAAGTTAAAAAATTATTTATTTGTAGGCAGAGAGGGAGAGAGACATAGAGAAGAGAGAGAGAGAGAGAAAATGGGTTCAGTAGGGCCTCCAGCCACTACAAATGAACTACAGATGTATACACCACTTTGTGTATCTAGCTTTACATACCAGGGAATCAAACCCAGATCACTAGGCTTTGAAGGCAAGTGCCTTAACCCCTGAGCCATCTCTCTAACCCTGGGGCCTTTCTTTCTTTCTTTTCTTTTTCGAGGTAGGGTGTCACGGTAGTCCAGACCTACCTAGAACTCACTCTGTATTCCCTGGCTGGCCTTGAGCTAACATAGATTCTCCTACCTCTCCCTCTGAGTGCTGGGATTAAAGGCTCTCAGCAAGGTTTTGTTTTCAAGAGGAGAGTGCAGATTGATCTTCCTTCAAATAAGAAAACACACACTTACACAAACACAAAAAAACAATCCTATCATGCCATGAGTGGTGACTTTGGTGTGCATATTTAAAAGAGAAAGATTGTAAGTTCAAGGCCTGCTTGAGCTACATTTCGATTTCAAGGCCAACCTGAGAGATACCCTGTTTCAAAATAATAATAAGGGCTGGAGAGATGGCTTAGTGGTTAAGGTGCTTGGCTGCAAAGCCAAAGGGCTCAGGTTCAATTCCCCAGGACTTACATAAGCCAGATATACAAGGTGGCACATGTATCTGGAGTTCGTTTGCAGTGGTTGGAGGCCCTGGCATGCCCATTCTCTCTGTCTCTGTCTTTCTCTCTTTCTCAAATAAATGAATGCAATATTAAAAAACTTCTTAAAAAAATAAAATAAAAAGGAAACTGGAGCTGGGCATGGTGGCACACACCTTTAATCCTAGCACTCAGGAGGCACAGGTAGAAGGATTACTGTGAGTTCGAGGCCATGCTGAGACTCCATAGTGAATTCCAGGTCAGTCTGAGGTAGACTGAGACCCTACCTCGAAAAACCAAAAAAAAAAAAAAAAAAAGGAAGCTGGGCATGGTGGTGTATGCCTTTAATCCCAGCACTTGGAAGGCAGAGGTAAGAGGACTGCCGTGTGTTTGAGGCCACCTTGAGAATACAGTGAATCCCAGGTCAGCCTGGGCTAGAGCATGACCCTACTTCGAAAAACCAAATAATTAAATAGATGAAATAAAAGGAAAATAAGCCAGACATGGTGGCACACACCTTTAATCCCAGGACTCAGGAGGCAAAGGTAGGAGGATCTCTGTGAGTTCGAGGCCGCCCTGATATTAGACAGTGAATTCCAGGTCAGCCTGGGCTAGAGTGAGACCCTACCTAGAAAATCATATATATATATAATAAAATAAAAAGAAAAAGGAAAAGGAAAGAAAGAAAGATATATGGTCAGTGGTAATGCTGTCAACCTGGTGTGGGACCTGCTTTGGATAAATGAAAAGAATTCATGAGAAAATCAAGAAAATTCAATTACCAAGTGAACACTGTGGTTAAGTGGTAAAGTGAAGGAGTCACTTGTCTGTGTGTATAGTGGAAAAAAACAAAAACTGGGGGTGACATACAGTTTTGAAGCATTTGCCTAGCATGTACAAGGTTCTGAGTTCAAACCCTAGCACTTCTTTTCTTAAAAAAATTGATTTTTATTTATTTATTAGATACAGAGAGAGAGATTGAGAGAGAGAGAGAGAAGGAAAGAGAGTGCATGCCAGTGCCTCTACACAGTGCAAATGAACTCCAGACACCTGTGCCATCATATGCATCTGGCTTATGTGGGATCTGGGGAATTGAACCAAGGTCCTTAGTCTTCACAGGCAAAGGCAAACACCTTTTAACTACTAAGCCATCTCTCCAGCCGCTTCTTCTTCTTCTTTTTTTCCCCACAATTTATCTACATGGGTGGAGGTGCATACCAGGGCTTCCTGCTGCTGTAACCAAGCAGACACACATGCCTTTTTATAAGTTTTTGGAGATAGTGTCTCACTGTAGCCCAGGCTGACCTGGAATTCACTTTGTTGTATCAGGCTGACTTCAAACTCACAGTGATCTTACATCTCTGCCTCCCAAGCCCACCCCACCGCACCCCACGCAATTTTTTGCATCCAGTTTACATGGGTGGCTTGGGAATTGAACCTGTGCCAGGCACACTTTGCAAGTAATTACCTTTAACCACTGAGCACCTTCCTAGTCCCACTACCTTCTTTTGTTTGGTTTGTTGTTTGATTTATTTTTTGTTTTGTTTTTACAAGAGAGAGAGAACTGGTGCACCAGGGCCTTAGCCACTGCTGTCGAGCTCCAGTCACAGGCACCGCCTTGTGCACCCATGCAACCTTGTGCTCATGTGGCACCTAGTGCGTCTGGCTTACATGGGTTCTGGGGAGTGGAACCTGGGTCCTTAAGCTTCGCAGACAAGTGCTTTCACCACTAAGCCATCTCTCCAGCCCTTATATATATTCTTTTGTGTGGCAAGGTCTCACTCTAAACAAGGCTGACCTGAAACTCATTCTGTAGCCCAGGATGGCTACTCTCAGAAATCCTTCTATTTCAGCCTCCTAAGTGCTAGGATTAAAAGCACGCACCACCACACCTTGCTAACTACCTTCTTTAATTAAAAAAAAAAAAAAAAAAGTAAGGCTGGAGAGATGGCTTAATGGTTAAAGCCCATATTAACCAGATGCACAAAGGTGAGGCAAGCGCAAGGTAGCACATGCCCACTAGGTGGCGCAAGCACCTGTAGTTTGATTTCGGTGGCTGAGTCCCTCCTGTGCCAATTTTCTTTCTCTCTTCTCTCTGTCTCTCTCTCTCTTTCCCTAAAATTAAAAAAAAAAAAAAAAAGAGAGAGAGAGTAAACTAAGCTTGGTAGTGCATGCCTTTAATCCCACTGGGGAGGTATAGTTAGGAGGATCACCATGAGTTCAAGGCCACCCTGAGACTACATAGTAAATTCCAGGTCAGCTTGGACTAGTGAGACTCTACCTCAAAAAAAAAAAAAAAAAAAAAAAAAGTAAAAGGGGAAATAAACAGAATGTGATGCTGTGTTCTTATAATTCTAGCAGTGAGGCTGAGGCAGGAGGATTACAAATTCAAGGCCAGCCTGGACTACTTAGTAAGTCCCTACCTCAAAAACTTGAACTTGGCTCCACAATCTGCCAGCAACCCGGACTACCTGCTCTGCAGGTAGCTACCGAGGAACAGAAACTAGGTCTCAGCATTCCTGTGCTCCAGGGAAGAGACCTGCTCCCACTGTTCTACCTCCGTCCAGACTTGGCCTCTGGTAGGTGAGTCTGGCCAGGTTCCATCTGCTAATCACACCGAGCTGCCCATGCCGGCACAGGCCTGTCCACGGAGCACCCCCATGACGCAGCTGGAGGTGCAAGGGGACGGCGTCCAAAGAGAGGCCTTCAGGCAGACTTCTTGTTGTTGAGTGACATCTCCAGCCCTCAAGGAGAGACCTTCAGGAAAACTAAGTTCTATTGCACTACCAATCAAGGTTTTATGTCTCTTGGGCTGGACAGATGGCTTAATGGTTAAGGTGCATGCCTGCAAAACCTAAGGACCCAGATTCGATTCTCCAGCATCCACATATAGCCAGATGCTCAAGGTGTTGCATGTCTATAGTTCATTTGCAGTGGCTACAGGCCCTGGCATGCCCATTCTCTCTCTTTCTCTTTCGAGATAGGGTCTCGCTCTAGCCCAGGCTAACCTGGAATTCACTATGTTGTCTCAGGCTAGCCTTGAACTCACAGGAATCCTCCTACCTCTGCCTCCCAAATGCACCACCACATCCAGCTCTCTCTGTCTCTCTCTATATCTCTCTCAAAAAAATAAATAAATAAATTTGAAAAATATTTAAAAATAAGATTTTATGTCTCAGTAGTATGTCTCTTTGTACCAGCTGCTATCAATCTCGGAACTCAATTTTTGCCAGTCATATAAAGTGCCAGGAACCTCATGCATGTTTATTTCATTTTTCTATCTTCCTTTACACCACATCTCTCACTTAATTGAGCACCTGACATCATATATGCTAGGTAAGCCCCCTGGAGCCCTGGATTATCCACAGAGCTGGGGCTGTCACTCATCAGGGAAGTTTCCAGCAACCCTCTCCCACCTGCCCAGGTGACTCACTGTGCATGATGGCATGGATCTCATACTGAGGCCGCAGGATGACGAAGTGCCAGGGAAGGCTGGGGCAGGTGAACACAAGGTCTTTTACAGATGGGTCCTTCAAGACCTGGAGCAGGGTTTGGGGAGGACTAGACTCCCGTTTCCAGAAAAGCCCCTTCTGAGACAGAGGCACGTAGTAGACGACCTCCTGGGTTCCCAAGCCCTGGACACAGCGTGCACAAGGGATCCCAAGGTGCATTTCCACAGCCTCAAGCATGAGGGTCTGGTCCTCAGGCACCGCCCTGGCTTTTGTGACAATTCTGTGGGCCGACGTGAAACAAATGGGCAGCTGTGCAGAGCTCTGGGTTACACCGGCGATGAGGTCCTCCAGGGTCGTGTAGCTCTGGTTGCTTCTGAAGGGTCTGAAGAGACCTTAGGGGTTCAGCAAAGCACGGAAGAATAAGATCTTTACTCTGGTCCTGCCATCAAGCCGGCCAGGATCCCCACCTCTGGGACAGGTGTAAATGACTGTGTGAATGGACAATGTCACTGACAAGAGTGGCACACAGGATGTCATCATTGGAGTCACAGAGAATGGAATAAGGACATATCATCCAGCAAGGACACAAATGACTCCCCATGTTTTCCTACCTCCTGATGCCTATCTGCCTCAAACTTTGTGGGTATCTCCTTCCTTCCAGATGCTTCTCCACAACTCCAATGCCACA
Source organism: Jaculus jaculus (assembly GCF_020740685.1). Lineage (NCBI taxonomy): Eukaryota > Metazoa > Chordata > Mammalia > Rodentia > Dipodidae > Jaculus > Jaculus jaculus. The sequence goes on along the minus strand of NC_059106.1, from coordinate 60,615,887 downwards.
CATCCAAAATCTATGGTCTCCATCCCGAGATAGCACTTTTGTCCCTCTCTTCCAAACTAGAACTCCAGAAGCTCGAGTGCCCTCTGACTACCCACCACCTCATCTTGTCTGCCAGCCCCGCCCAACCACTCTCCAGCCACTCCTGAGGCCCCAGGCATCCTTCTGCCACTAACTGACCCGAACAGCCCACTTCCAGAAGCAATGATTTCCTGCTCTAAATCCACAGCCCAAATCTAATTAAGGAAATATTTAAAACCTGGACTGAGGGAGACATGCTACAAAAGTACTAGTCTGGCCGGGCATGGTGGCGCACGTCTTTAATCCCAGCACTCAGGAGGCAGAGGTAGGAGGATCACCATGAGTTCGAGGCCACCCTGAGACTACATAGTGAATTCCAGGTCAGCCTGAGCTAGAGTGAGATGCTACCTCAAAAAACAAAACAAAACAAAACAAAACAAAAAAAAAAAAAAGACTAGCCTGGAGGCTGAGGAGATGGCTTAGTTGTTAAAGACTCTTGCTTGCAAATTATGCTGACCTGGGGTCAATTCCCTAGCCACCCAAGTAAAGCCAGACCCAGAAAGTGGCACAAGTGTCTGGCATTATGTTTGCAGTGCCAAGAGGTCTCAACACATGTGCACACGTGTATATGCAAATACTTAATTAATTTAAAAAGATCTTTAGGGGCTGGAGAGATTGCTCAGTGGTTAAAAGCACTTGCTTGGAAAGCTTCATAGAGTGGGTTCAAGTCCCTAATACACATGTAAAGCCAGATGCACAAAGTGGTACACACCTCTGGAGTTCTTTTCCAGTGGCTACAGGCCCTGGCATGCCCCAATCTTTCTCTTTCACTCTCTCTTCTTGCAAATAAATTTTAAAAAATATATTTCCGGGTATGGTGGTGCACGCCTTTAATCCCACAACTTGGGAGGCAGAGGTAGGAGGATTGCCATGAGTTGGAGACCACCCTGAGACTACATAATAAATTCCAGGTCAGCTTGAGCTACAGTGAGACGCTACCTTGGAAAACCAAAAAAAAAAAAAAAAAAAAGAAAGAAAGAAAGATAAATAGATAGATAGATAGAGAAAAGGAAGGAAGAGGGAAGGAGAGGGGAAGGAAAGAGAGGCGGAGGTAAGAGGATCCCTGTGACTTGGAGGCCAGTCTGGAACTACAGAATGTGTTTCAGGTCAGCTTGGGCTAGAGTAAGACCCTACCTGGGAGAAACAAAAGCAAGGTAGAGAGTGACGGAGGACACCCAACATCAACCTCTGACACCTCCAGCATGGGCATGAACCCCCCTGCACTGCCGAGGCACCTCTCTAATCCTGGGGCCCTCTCTAAACCAAATGCCTACTTCTGGACTCTCGCCATCCTCTCACTGCCATTCCAGAAGGGCCCTGGCTCATCCCGAGTCCACACGACCAGCTCCCCACAGAGCCTGGCACACATGGATCTGTCAGGAGATGTCTGATGGGCAGATGTGTGAGCCAGCACAGACACTGGGCCCTGGGCAAAGACCTGGAGTGGAGGCAGATGTGATTAGAAGGTGGCAGGGAGAAAGCATGGCCACACCAAGCCCAGGGCATTCTTAGACCACACTTAAGGCACCCTTGGCCTTCAGGCCACATTGTGGTAGTTGTGACACCCTCATGTGCAAAGCCAGAGGGGTAGGAGTGATGTTTGGGATGGCAAGCCCACTCCCAAGCGACCCACGGACACGCTGGAGGGTGCTAGAGCACACCGAGACATACAGCTTACCTGGGAAGTTGGGGGAGATCTCCAAGGTCTGACCTGTCTTTGGGTTCTCACAGACCACCTTCAGGAGATGAACCTGGGTGACCTTGATCAAGTCTCCTGTGGAGAGGCAGCATTCCTTCCCAGAGAGCTCATAGATGGAGCCTGTGCAGACATGGACAAAGTTTCTTTTCTTTTCTTTTTTTAAACAGGAAGGTCAAACACTAAGTGGCCTATGACCTGTTTCTCACAAGCTCTGCTTGGCTTTTCCCGCTGCCTAGGCTCCTTTGCCTGTGTTTCTCAGTCCTGGAGATTGAACCCAGGGCTTCAAGCATGCTAGGCAAGGCCTCTACTTCTGAGCTGCATCTCCGGCCTTCTTCCCTGCCTTTCCTTACTGGAAGGCAGCTGGCTCTTCTGCCATCCTCAGGCAGTGCAAGCTGTCTGTGCTTCCTCTGAGCAGGAGATGTCCCCCATGATGCCTTTCTCTTTCCCTTGTCCCGCTGTGCCCCTCCTACACTGAGCCCACACATGCGCTGGTGCATTTCAGCCCATGTACAGCGGGCACAGGGCCCAGGCTCTGAGGGGGTGTTCCCATAGTACATAATCCAGTGAACCCCACTCCCTTCCTGACAGCTCTGAAATCAGCTCAGAGCATGTCAGTAACTCTCTGCAGATCACACAGTTAGCAGGCACTCAGCTCTCCTAATACTAGCTTTCTCCTTGCGATGCATTTTTTTTGTTATTGTTTTATTTATTTGCATGTGTGTATATGTGGATGTAGGTGTGTAGGCACGCCAGGGTATCTTGCAGTGATTGCCCATCCATCTTTACGTGGGTGGCTGAGGAATTAAACCCAGGCCAACTGGCTTTGTAAGCAAATGCCTTTACCCCCTTCGCTATTTAGCTATTTTCCCAGCCCCAGATGACTTGCTTTAAAGGAGGACATGGAGGCTGCCAGGGCACCACCCTGAATCTCAGGGGTCCACTCATCTGGCTCAAAGTGCTGCAGCCATGGGAGAACCTGGAAGATGCTAAAGGAAGATCTAACCAGGCTGGAGAGACGGCTTAGCTGCGAAGGTGCTTGCTTGCGAAGCCTAAGAACTCCTGTTCCAATCCTCCAGATCTCAAGTATTGCCATACCCGTGATGCAAGCGTGCAGTACCACCCATGCCCACAAGGGGACGCATGCGTCTGGAGTTCATTCACAGGGGCTGAAAGCCCCTGGCTCTCCCATTCTCCGTCTTTCTCTCTCTCTTTCTCTTAAAAAAATAAAAAGCTCAGGGTCCATTGCAGAAGAGGTGATGGAAAGAATGTACGAGCCAAAGAAGGGCACCACTCCTTACAATGCAACTGTCCAGACAGAAATTAACCTCCATATCCACGACCTCGCAGTGCTTAGCAATACCTTCGCAAGACCCTCATAATAGGAGTAAAAGATGATGACATCAAATTAAAAGACTGACTAATTGAGAGGGGGGGGATATGATGGCGAATAGAATTGTGAAGGGGAAAGCGAGGGAGGGGAGGGAAATATCATGGTTTATTGTCTGTTAAGTATAGAAGTTGTCAACTAAAAAAAAAAAGATCTCAAGGCAGCAGGCACAGGCTCTCCATCCAGCTGGTGGAGAAGCTATGAGGCTGCAGGCGACAGAGGCTTGAGGCTACCTGACACTATCTCCTCCCCAGAACAGCCCCAGTGGAGATGCTCACATCCACCCTGAAACACTGAAGACCGCCTCACTCTAATCCCCCAGGACACGCACACGGTGTGTCTATAGCGTCAGTGTGCGTGGGAAAGTCTCACCTGTAGGGTTATATATACCCAGCCCTGTGCTAAGTGTCACTCATGCTTCGCTGCCCTGAAGACATTTGCCCCCCCCCCTTCAGTGGGGGGAAGTTCCTCTATACTAAATAATGCCGCTTTGCCGGTTATATTTCCTAAAAATGATACATCCTCAGGGAGGCACCCACTTGTAATGTATTCGGGTGACTGAGGCAGGAGGATCTTGAGTTTTAGGCCAGCCTGGGCTGTGTAGCAAGATCCTGACTCAAAATAAAGTGAAAAAGGACAGGGGAATGTTGCCTCCGTGGTAGAGTGCTTGCCTAGCATGGGCAAGGCTCTGGGTTCCGTCCTCAACAGAAGGTAATAGTGACTCATGACTATAATCCCAGCAGTCAGGAGGACCACCATGAGTTCAAGGCCAACTTGGGCTACAGAGTGAGGTCCAGGTCAGCCTGGGCTACAGTGAGACCCTGTCTCATAAAAGGGGAGTGAGCGGCTGGGTGTGGTGCCACACGCCTTCAATCCTAGCACTGGGGAGACAAAGGTAGGAGGATCGCCAGGAGTTTGAGGCCACCCTGAGACTACATAGTGAATTCCAGGTCAGCCTGGGCTACAGTGAGACCCTATCTCGAAAAACAAAACCAAACACAAAAAGGAGTGTGAGGGGAGAGGAGGGGAAATGGCTCAGTGGTTAAAGGCCCTTGCTTGCAAAGTCTGCCATCTTGGGTTTGATTCCCCAGTACTTATATAAAAGCCAGATGCACAAAGTGGTGTATGTGTCTGGAGTTCATTTGCAGCAGCAAGAGGCCCTGGTGCATCCATGCTGTCTTTCTCTGCTCACAAATAAATAAATAATATTATTTTAAAAATCAGGAGCCAGAGCTAGGAGTGGTGGCGCATGCCTTTAATTCCAACACTTGGGAGGCAGAGGTAGGAGAATCACCATGAGTTCAAGGCCACCCTGAGACTACATAATGAATTCCAGGTCAGCCTGGGCCAGAGTAAGGCCTTACCTCGAAAAACTAAAAAAGAGAGAGAAAAAAAAATCAGGAGCCAGTTGTGATGGTGCACACCTTTCATCCCAGCAGAGGTAGGAGGAGCACCATTAGTTCAAAAAGCCACCCTGAGACTACATGGTGAATTCCAGATCATCCTGGACTAGAGTGAGACCCTACCTTGAAAAAATAAAACAATCAGGGGGTGGAAAAGTCCAGGGTGTGTGCCTCTAAAACTGGCACTCCTAGCCATGGGGTCAGACACTCTGGGGCACCCTGCTCTTCACCTGCCTCTATTGGTGTGGCCATCTGTCCTCCACCCTACTTGTAAACCCTTACCTTGTCATGTCCTCTAGCCACATCACCCCAATTTCTATCATGTCTCACCCATCAGGTCAGGCAAAATGAGGAAACAGAGATATTGTGCCACAGGCAGTCAGTCGAGGGAGAATGAGAGGGTCAAAGGGGGTTGGGCCTGGGCTATGGAAAGAGTAAATAGATCCCAAGATCCTACCTACAGGAAGCCACCAGAGGTAGTCATAACTTGAACTCAGACCCACCAAATTCCCACACTGACCTGGAAAAACCCGCTGTGAGGTGGTGGCCCCTGTGTGGTCCTCCTTGGTTTGGATCCAGTCAACCCCCAGGACACTGTGCGGACAGCTGCTATGTCAGAGTCAGCTCCCCACTCCAGGGAGCAGCACGGGACAGGGTGCTCATGAAAATTGTGCTCTCTTAGGGAGGTGACTGTACCCAGCTCGCTAGCATCTTGGTTCCCTCTCTCATTGGGCACCCACAGCACTTCTCTCCTCACAGAGCAGCCTGAGCTCCCATCCAATGCTCTCCCTGTCAGTCCCTGGCCCCTTACTCTTTTGGGCAGTCACCAATGACTGTGTCCCTGCTGTGACATCTCTGCTGGGAACCAGGAGGAGGAGACATACAGGTGTGGGCAAGAGGCAAAGATCAGGGAAAGCTTCCTGGAGGAAGAGGCATTGAATCTGAGAACTGAAGCCGTGATCAGTCCAGATGCTACTCACTGTCTAGCAGAGGGCCAAGGAGGGAAGAAGGAAGGACGGCAGTGTAGGGAGCAGTGGGAGGGCAGGGACAGGATGGTGTGGCTGATTCTATTAGCTTAATGGTCTACCATTATCTCTAGATCAAGATCTTGACATGATTCCCCAGTGGGAGGGGAGGGGAAGGCTTGGCTCTCAAAGGCTGGTAGCTTCCGAAGGCTATAATAGAAGGCATCTGACAACTCCTCCACTGTGACCATGGGAAGAGGCCCAGTCAGTTGGCCTGGCTGCCCCTCAGCTTCCATCACAGTCAGGTCCAGCCACCGAGGAGGGATCTCAAAGCACATCCCCGGCTGGGAGTCCAGGCTCACCACCAGGAAGGGTTCTGTGATCTTCTCCTCCAGCCGCAGGCTCCGGAAGGAGACCAGAGGGTCCATAGGATAGTGAGTGTCCTTAGCCACCACTTTGACCTCACAGGGCAGTGAGAACTGGTCAATCAGATCTGAGAGACTATAGCACCGGCCATCCTTCACCTCCTCCACGAAACCACCAGAAGGGTAGAAGGGCAACAGAATCTGTTTTTGGTCCTCCACCGACTCATATGCATCCTCCTCTTCCTCCCCAGCCTGCTCACTCAGTCGCTGACATATCAAGACATCTATGTCCTGTTCCTGGGTCCCACATACCTGGTCAGGTCCCAACACCTCCAGCCGGTCACCCACAACCAGGGAGGATAAGTCAGGGCTCTCCTCTCCATCCACGTCACAGTCTTTCGTGGCCACCAGTGGATCAATTGCTCAGTGGTTCAAGGCACTTGCCTGCAAAGCCTGCTGGTCTGCAGTACTCACACGAAGGCAAGACGCACAAGTGTTTCATGTGTCTGGAGTTCCTTGCACTAGTAGCAGACTCTGGTGTAGCCATACTTTTTCTCTCTCTCATAAGTGAATAACTATTTTTGCTGGGTATGCTGGCACACCCCTTTAATTCCAGCACTTAGAAGGCAGAAGTAGCTGGAGGACTGAAGTGATTCAAGGCTAGCCTGGAACTACAAAGTGAGTTCCCGATCAGCCTGTGCTAGAGTGAGACTCCACCTTGAAAAAAAAAGTATTTTATTCTATTTATTTGGCAGAGAAAGAGGGAGGGAGAGAGAAAGAGAGAGAGAGAGAGAGAGAACGGGCACGCCCGGGGCCTCCAGCCAGTGCAAAGCAACTCCAGATACATGCGCCCCTGTGCATGTGACTAACGTGGGTCCTGAAGAATCGAACCTGGGTCCTTTGGCTTTATAGCCAAACACTTTAACCGCTAAGTCATCCCTCCAGCCTTTTTTTTTTTTAAGGAAAAAGAAAAAGAAGAAACAACAAGCGAGGCAGGGTAGTAACCTCCTGCAACCCTAACACTCAGGGGACAGAGGTCAGCCAGGACTACATAATGAAATCCTGTAAGGAAGGAGAGAGAGAGGGAGATAGAGAAAGAGAAAGGAAGGAAGGAAGGAAGGAAGGAAGGAAGTAAGTAAGGAAGGAAGTAAGTAAGTAAGTCATGGTGGCGCACACCTTTAATCCCACCACTCGAGAGGCAGAGGTAGGAGGATCACCATAAATTCAAGACCACCCTGAGACTACACAGCAAATTGCAGGTCAGCGTGAGCTACAGTGAGACCCTACCTTGGAAAACCAAAAAAAAGAAAGAAAAGAAAGAAAGAAAGAAAGAAAGAAAGAAAGAAAGAAAGAAAGGGAAAAGGAAGGAAGAGGGAAGGAGGGGGAGGAAAGAAGGAAGAATGGGAGGGAGGAAAAGAATCCAGCCAGGCATCTATAGCACTCAGGAGGCTGAGGTAGGAAGACTGTGGAAAGTTTGAGGTCAACCTAGGCTAGAGCAGCACCCTGCCTCAGGAAGAAAAAGAAAAAGAAGAAAAAGAAAGAAAGAAAAAGTGTCTTGAGAGATGACTCAGCGGTTAAGACACTTGCGGGCAAAGCTTAATGACCCGGGTTTGATTCCCCAGTACCCAAGTAAAGTCAGATGCAGAAGATGGTAAATATATCTGGAATTTGCAGCGGTTGGAGGCTCTGGTGCACCCATTCTCTCCCTCTCCTTCCCTCTTTCTCTCTACCTCATCTCTCTCTCTCCCATAAATAAGAAAAATAAAATATTTTAAATAAATAAATTAATTTAAAAAAAAAAGAAAAAGAAAAAGAAAAGAAAAAGGAAAGCCAGGAGTGGTGGCGCACACTTTTAATCCCAGCACTCTGGAGGCAGAGGTAGGAGGATCACTGAGAGTTCAAGGCCACCCTGAGACTACAGAGTGAATTCCAAGTCAACCTGAGCTAGAGTGAGACCCTACCTTGAAAAAAAAAGGAAGAAGGAAGAAAAGGAAAAAGAACAAGGACGGTGAATGTTCTAATTCCACCTCCCTAGAACAGTGGACAACACTCCATCTTCTTCATTCATCATCATCATCATCATCAAGACAGGGTCTCCTCTGTCTTGTTCAGGTTGGCCTTGGCTCAGTTCCACCGACTTTCTGTGCTGAACTCACTGATTTCTGATTACCGGGCACGGGGCAAAAGCGATCCCCACTTCCAGGGAAGCAAAAACCCAGGGGTCATTCCAACCCGTTTGCAGCTTCCTCGTTTCCTCCTTCACCCACTCTGTAGCTCAGGCTGGCCTGGACCTCACTAATACAGTCCAGGCTGCCCTTGAGCTCACGGCAATCCTCCTGCCTCAGTCTCCCCCAGATAACCCAGCCGCTCACCCTCCTGGTAGACTCCGGAGCAGACCCGCAGCACGCGCGGGAGGGAGGCGGGGTCCAGCGCTCTCGCGAAGTCCTGCAGCGGCACCGACTCCATGGCGGCGGCTCGGAGCCGGCGGCGGGTCCGCGGGCGCTGGGGGTCAGCCGGGCAGCCCCGCCGCGCCGCAGCCCGAGGCCGCGCCCACCGAGGGACACGCCCCCGCGGCCACGCCCCCACCGCCCCCGGCGAGACCCGAAACGTCCCTTTTTCTTGGTTTGTTTCCTCGTCGCTAAAATGAGCGCTCGGTATCTTTCTTTACCTTGGTAATACGACTTTCAGAGCAGATCGGGACTTAATAGCAGTAAGATTTTTGCTGTTGTTTAAAAAAAAAGTTATTTAGATCGGGATGTGGTGGCTCACGCCCTTAATCCCCGCACTAGGAGGACTACCATGAGTTCGAGGCCACCCTCAGACGACATAGTGAATTCCATGTCAACCTGAGCTAGAGTCAGACCCTACTTCAACGAAAAGAAAAATTAAAAAAAAAAAAAGCAACTTGTTGAGCCAGATATGGTGGTATCACATACTTGTAATCCCAGCACTCCAGAGGCTGAGGCAGGACTGTAAATTCAAAGTCATCTTGAGTTACATAGTAAGGCTTTATCCCCCAAAAAGAAAAACAAATGACCATATAACCCAGCAAGTCTGTATCTAAGTAGAAATAGAATTGGAAATAGAATCGGAAGCAATACTTTCACACAGTGTTCACAACACCCAAAAGAAAGAGAAGTTCAAGGGTGGAGAAAAGGGTGAAGAAGATGTAGAGCGCACATCCGGGGGAAACAATGTTGGCGAAAGAGAACAATCCATGCTACAATGCGGAGGTATCTAGAAGCGGCACGCTGTCAGGAAGGATAGCTGCATATGATTCCACTCATATGCCGAACCTCGATTGCTCCAAGTCTGAAGACAAAAACTGGAGTAAAAATGAGAAGAGGCTAGAAGGAGAAGGGACTGGAGAATTGTTTGATGGAGAAGAGTTTCGATTTTGCAATGTGAAACTGTTCTGTAGCTGTTGCCCAACAGTGTGCATGTATTTTTAACATGACGAAACAGTGCAGTAGTTGAGATGGTAAATATGTTTAAATATTTTTTTTTTCCTGGAAATCCATGTCCTCACAGTGTCTGGCACTACCTGCACAAGACCATCATAAGAGGAGGAAAAGATCATGACATCAAAATTAAAAGAGAGACTGATTGAGATGGAGAGGAGATATGATGGAGAATGGAGTTTCGAAGGGTAAATGGGGGGGGAGGGCATTACCATGGGGTATTTTTTAAAATTATTTATTTATTCATTTATTTATTTGAGAGCGACAGACACAGAGAGAAAGACAGATAGAGGGAGAGAGAGAGAATGGGCGCGCCAGGGCTTCCAGCCTCTGCAAACGAACTCCAGACGCGTGCGCCCCCTTGTGCATCTGGCTAACGTGGGACCTGGGGAACCGAGCCTCGAACCGGGGTCCTTAGGCTTCACAGGCAAGCGCTTAACCGCTAAGTCATCTCTCCAGCCCACCATGGAGTATTTTTTATAATCATGGAAGTTGTTAATAAAAATTTGGAAAAAAAATTTTAAACTTATATTGGAGAGAGAGAGAACGAGGCAGAGAGAGGGCTGGGCATGGTGGCACATGCTTTTAATCCCAGAACTGGGGTGGCAGAAGTAGGAGAATCTCCATGAGTTCGAGGCCACCCTGAGACTCCAGAGTGAATTCCAGGTCAGCCTGGGCTAGAGGGAGACACTACCTAGGTTAAAAAGAATAAAGAAGAAAGAAAGAAAGAAAGGAAGAAAGAAAGAAAGAAAGAAAGAAGGAAGGAAGGAAGGAAGGAAGGAAGGAAGGAAGGAAGGAAGGAAGGAAGGAAGGAAGGGAGAAAGAAAGAGAAAGAATGGGCGCACCAGGACCTCCAGCAATTGCAAATGAACTATATAGGCATGCACCACCTTGCGCATGTGGCTTATGTGGGTCCAAAGGAATCAAACCTAAGTCCTTAGGTTTTACAGGCAAGCAGCTTAAGTGTTAAGCCATGTCTCCTGCCCTATTTTTTGGATTTAAAGGTAGGGTCTCACTATCCAAGCTAACCTGGAATTCACTATGTAGTCTCAGGCTGACCTCATACTCACAGTGATCCTCCTATCTTAGCCTCCTGGGTGCTGGAATTAAAGGTGTGCCACTGGCCAGGTTAGTTTGGCTTTTTTTTTTTTTCCCCCCTAGGTAGGATCTCACTCTAGCACTGGCTGACCCAGAACTCACTCTGAAGTCCAAGGCTGGCCTTGAACTCACAGCAATCCTCTTACTTCTGCCTCCCAAAATTCTGGGACGAAAGGTGTGTACCACCACACCCAATTCACCTTACTTTTTAAAGAAATTTGTTTAATATTTGATTTATTTATTTATTTTATTCATTTATTTTGAGAGAGAAAGAGGCAGATACAGAGAGGGAATGGATGCACCAGGGCATCTAGCCACTGCAAACAAACTCCAGGCACATGTGCCACCCTTGTGCATCTGGCTTACATGGGTGTTGGGGAATTGAACCTGGGTCTTTAGACTTCGCAAGCAAATGACTTAACCACTAAGCCATCTCTCTAGCCCACCTTACTTGTTTTTGTTTTGTTTTGTGTTTTTTTTTTTTGAGTCAAGCCCAATAGACTGGCCTTTTTTTTTGTTGTTGTTGTTGTTTTTCAAGGTAGAGTATCACTTTAGCTCAGGCTGACCTGTAATTCATGATGTAGTTTCAGGATGGCCTTGAACTTAAGGCAATCGTCCTACCTCTGCCTCTCAAGGGCTGGAATTAAAGGCATGTGTCATCATACCCAGCCAGATCAGCCTTTTCTTTTTTTTAATTTTTTTTAAATTAATTTATTTATTTGAGAGCGACAGACACAGAGAGAAAGACAGATAGAGGGAGAGAGAGAGAATGGGCGCGCCAGGGCCTCCAGCCTCTGCAAACGAACTCCAGACGCGTGCGCCCCCTTGTGCATCTGGCTAACGTGGGACCTGGGGAACCGAGCCTCGAACCGGGGTCCTTAGGCTTCACAGGCAAGCGCTTAACCGCTAAGCCATCTCTCCAGCCCCCCCTTTTCTTTTTAAATTTGTCATTATTATTTTAGAGAGAATGAGAGCAAGAGAGAGAAAGAGAGAATTGATGTGCTAGGTCCTCAGCCACTATAATCAAACTCCAGATGCTTGTGCCACCTAGTGGGCATGTGTGACCTTGAGCTTGCCTCACCTTTGTACATCTGGCTTATGTGGGTTCTGGGGAATCTAACCTGGGCCCTTTGGTTTTGCAGGCAAACACTTTAACTGCTAAGCCATCCAGCCAGCCCTTTAAAATTAATTCCAGGTAAGCCTGAGTGACAGTGAGACCTCAACCCCCCCCCCCAAAAATATATATATGCGTGTGTGTGTGTGTGTGTGTGTGTATACCATATATATATATACATACATACATACATATATATATATATATGAGTTTTGTTTCACTCTAGCCAAGGCTGACCTGGAGTTCACTATGTTGCCTCAGGGTGGCCTTAAACTCATGATGATCCTCCTACCTCTGCCTCCCGAATGCTGGGATTAAAAGTGTGTGCTACCACACCTGGCTTTTTTTAGTATATATTTTTATGCTAGAGAGAGGTGAGGGGAGGGAGGGAGAGAATTGGTGTGCTAGGGCCTCCATGCATTGCAATCGCACTTCCTGCACACACAATCCCTTGTGCACATGTGCAACATTGGGAGTACAGGTGTGCACCACTGTGCCTACCATTTTACACAGATACTGCGGACCCAAACTCAAGTACTCATATTTCACTTATTCACATTATTATTTTTATTTTAAATGAAATTTATTTATTTATCTGCAAGCAGAGAGAGAGAGAGAGAGAATGGGCATGGTCTCACTGCCTCTAGCTACTGCAAACAAACTTCAGATGCATGTGCAAATTTGTGCATCTGGCTTTATGTGTGCACTGAAGAATCAAATCCACTAGGCTTTGTAGACAAACTGCCTTTACTGCTGAGCCATTTCTCCAGCCCCATGTTATTATTTTTATTTATAATTTTTTGTTCATTTTTATTTATTTATTTGAGAGTGACAGAGAGAAAGAGGCAGAGAGAGAGGGAATGAGAATGGGCACGCCAGGGCTTCCAGCCACTGTAAATGAACTCCAGATGCGTGCGCCCCCTTGTGCATCTGGCTAACATGGGTCCTGGAGAATCGAGCCTCGAACCGAGGTCCTTAGGCTTCACAGGCAAGTGCTTAACCGCTAAGCCATCTCTCCAGCCCGCCATGTTGTTATTATTATTATTAGATTACCATGTAGTTCAGGCTGGACTATGCCTCCTGACTGCTGGGATTAAAGGCGTGGACTACCACTCCTGGCTTTTTGTTTTTTGTTTTTCGAGCTAGGGTTTCACACTAGCTCACACTGACCTGGAATTCATTATGTAGTCTCAGGGTGGCCTTGAATTTATGGTGATCCTTCTACCTTTGCCTCCTGAGTGCTGGGATTAAAGGCATGTGCCACCACACCTGGACTGAGTTTTTTTTTTTTTTAAAGGAAAGTTTATTTATTTATTTGAGACATACAGAGAGAGAGAGAGAGAAAAAAAAAATGGGTGTGCCAGGGCCTCTAGCCACTGCAAATGAACTCCAGATGCATGTGCCACCTTTTTTTTTTTTTTTTTTTTTTTGAGTTAGTGTCTCACTGTAGTCCAGACTGACTTGGAATTCACTATGTAGTCTCAGGGTGGCCTCAAACTCATGGCAATCTTCCTACCTCTGCCTCCTGAGTGCTGGGATTAAAGGTGTGTGCCACCACACCTGGCTCAGCCCTTTTTATTTATTTTTTAATTTTAATTTATTTATTTGAGAGCTACAGAGAAAGAAAGGTGCAGAGCACGAGAGAGAGAGAATGGGTGTGCCAGGGCCTTCAGCCACGGCAAATGAACTCCATACATGTGTGCCCCCTTGTGTGCATGTGTGACATTGCTTACTTGTATCACTGTGTCTGGCTTACATGGGACCTGGAGATTTGAACACAAATTCTTAGGCTTAACAGGCAAGTGTCTTAACTGCTAAGTCACCTCTCCAGCCCCCGTCTTGCTTTTTGAGGCAGGATATCACTCTGGCCTAGGCTGACCTGGGATTCACTATGTAACACAGGTGGGACTTGAACTCATGGTGATCTTTCTACCTCAGCCTTCTGAGTGGTGCTAGTCAGTAATTTAAGATAATCCTTGGTTACACAGTGAGTTTGAGGCCAACCTGGGATATGTGAGGTCCTGTCAAAAAAGAATGGAAGCCAGGCATGGTGGCATACCCCTTTAATCCTAGCACTTGGTAGGAGGAACACCATGAGTTCGAGGCCATCCTGAGACTACATAGTGAATTCCAGGTCAGCCTGAGCTACAGTGAGACCCTACCTTGAAAAAGCAAAGCAAAACAAAACAAAAAGGATGGAAGCCGGGCTGGAGAGATGGCTTAGCAGTTAATGTACTTGCCTGCAAAGCCTAAGGATCCAGGTTCAACTAAAATGCCCTTCCCCTGTATAGAAAGGACTGAGAGAGAACATCTGTTCAGGTCATCTAAGCACAAGTGCTCTATGAATCACATCTGTTGGCATTGGAGAAACAGAAATGCCTTTTCCACCCATCCTTCTGCTCAGACTATTCAATCATGCCTATGGGCTGTAAAAGCAAGTGACACAAACATCCTACTTCAGGAATGCATCCCAAGGAAGCGGTGTGTATCTGTCCATCAGCCAGTCTTCATCAGTGCTGCTTTATCTTGCTGTGACCATATGTGAGGGATGCGGGGAGCACAGGTAGATGCACCCTAGTCACCTTACCTGGAGCCACTTACTTGCTAAGGAAGTATAAAGCAAATAGTTACAGATAAATATAGAAGTAATAGCAAAAAAAAAAAAAAAAAAAGGCTTCAATACGCTCAGTACAGTATGCTTATCTGCTAATTTTGCTACATCCACTACCGGGGCCTGAACAACTGCATGTCCTAATCCAGGGGGAAGATGCTTACAAGATAAAGTGAGATAACATGTTCAGAATGAATTTCTTTTTTTTAACAAACAGACAGAGAGAGAAAGAGGCAGGTAGAGAGAGAGAGAATGGGTCTGTTGGGGCCTCCAGACACTACAAACAAACTCCAGACGCATGCGTCCCCTTGTGCATATGGCTAATGTGGGTCCTGGGGAATCAAGCCTCGAACCACGGTCCTTAGGCTTCATAGGCAAGCACTTAACTGCTAAGCCATTTCTCCAGCCCCGGAATGAATTTTTCTTCCTACTTCCCTCCCTTCTTCCTTATTTTATTTTTTTATTTATTTATTTATTTATTTTTTTTTTTTTGAGGTACAGTCTTGCTCTAGCCCAGGCTGACCTGGAATTCACTATGTATTCTCAGGGTAGCCTCGAACTCACAGTGATCCTCCTTCTTCCTCCCGAGTGCTGGGACTTAGTCATGTGCCACCATGCCCGCCTTTTTTATGTTTTTTTTCAAGGTAGGGTCTCACTCTAGCCTAGGCTGACCTGGAATTCACTATGTAGTCTCAGGGTGGCCTCAAACTCACAGCAATCCTCCTCCCTCTGCCTCCAGAATGCTGGGATTAAAGGTATGTGCCACCACACCCAGGAGAGAGAGAGAGAGAGAGAGAGAGGGAGAGAATGGTTGCACCAGGGCCTCTAGCTGATGTAAACAAACTCCAGATGTGTGACCACTTTGTTCATCTGGCTTTCCGTGTGTACTGGGGAATCAAACTAGAGTTGTTAGGCTTTGCAGGCAAGTGCCTTAACTGGTAAGCCATCTCTCCACTGGGGTCGTTAGGCTTTGAAAACAAGCACCTTTAACCACTGAGCCATCACCACAGTCCCACGTCCCCATTTTATAGATGAGGAGTCGAAAGCTCAGAAAGGTGAAAAGGGTAGAGAGATAGCTCAGTGGTAAGTGCACTTCTGCACAAGCAGGAGGACCTGAGGGAGCCTGCTACCAACCAAGTTCAAGTGTTCAAAACCCATGTAAACAGCTGGGCTCAAAATAAGAACAAAGAGCTGGGGAGATGGTTTCATGGTTAAGGAGCTTTCCTGAAAAGCCTAAGGACCCAGGTTTGATTCCCCAGGACCCACGTAAGACATATGCACAAGGTGGTACATGAGTCTGGAGTTCATTTGCAGCTGGAGGCCCTGGTATGATCATTCTCTCTATATCTGCCTCTCTCTCTGTCTCAAATAAATAAATAAAAATTAAAGCATTAAAAAATAAGAGCAAAAACTGAAAAAAAGGAAAAGAAAAAAAAATAACAGTAATATTTTTAAAAATAAGAAGAGCTGGAGAGAAGGTTTAATAGTTAAGGCTTGAGACTCTTAAGTCTTGTAGGTGTCTACCCAGAAATGGAACGGGGATGGGTGTGGTAGCACACGCCTTTAATCCCAGCACTTGGGAGGCAGAGGTAGAAGGATCGCTGTGAGTTCCAGGCCACTCTGAGACTACATAATCAATTCCATGTCAGCCTGGGCTCGAGAAAGACCGTACCTTGAAAAAACAAAAACAATAATAATAAAGTCAAGGAAATGAGAGATAAAGAAGGATTAAATAGTGCCAAAGAAGGCTAAAGAGACATGGCCGCTAAATGAAATGTGTCATTTTGTACCCAGTCCTGGTCCAGAAATGAAATGGTTAGGTCAGATGGTCCTTCCTTTGGGCAGTTAGGGGGGAATCTTTCCACCTCAGTTAAGCAAATCTATAAACTCCCTCACAGACGTGGCCAGAGACTTATCTCATAGGCAAGTCTAGATCCTATGAAGTTGACAAACCAATCATCACCAGTACTAACCTAGGTCTCAGGAGCCAGGATTGGGAGAGCCCAGCAGGAACTGCTGTGGCCTGGGGACAGGCCTGGACTGGGGAGTGGCAGAGCCGGAACACAAAGTAAAACCTGTGTCTTGGGGCCTAATGAAGTAGAAATGAGAGCAAAGGACTTCTGAATTTGTTTCTTCCCCTTTTGGTGGTCTCTAGATGGAATCCAGGACCTGGACCTTGCCCATGGTAGGCTGCCTCTGAGCTACACCCCCCACCACCCAGGAGGGTTTCTTGACCCTGTAGTTCCCTAAATTAGACTTGAAGGAAGCCACAACTCTACCCATTGTGGTGAGGAGACCAAACTCCTGCAGGCTGCTAGAGCCAGAGAGCAGAGGCTGGAAGTGAGGCCAGTTCTGGGAGAAGGCTGGGAAATTATTCTAATACCACAAAAACTTCTGAGTTTCAGGGTGGCAGCTGGTGCTCTTGTTCCCTTAGCAGCGGACCCTTTCTGGTAAATAAATAAATAAATAATACCTCTTGGGCTGGAGAAATGGCTTAGCGGTTAAGGAGCTTGCCTGCAAAGCCAAAACACCCAGGTTCAATTCCCCAGGACTCACTTAAAGCAAGATGCACAAGGTGGCATATGCATCTGGAGTTTGCAGTGGCTACAGATCCTAGTGGGCCCATTTTCTATCTGCATCTTTCTTTTTTTGGGGGGAGGGGTTTCGAGGTAGGGTCTCACTCTAGCCCAGGCTGACCTAGAATTCACTGTGTAGTCTCAGGGTGGCCTTGAACTCATAGCGATCCTCCTACCTCTGCCTCCCAAATGCTGGGACTAAAGGCATGTGCCACTATGCCCAGCTGGACTTCTATTTAAATTGTCTAAATGTTTTGCCCTTTAAAAATAAATCTATTACAAAACCAAAAGAAAAGATTTCTTTAAATTTTTGTTTATTTATTTGAGATAGAAAGAGGCAGAGAGAGAGAGAGAATGGGTGCACCAGGACCTCTAGCCACTGCAAAGGAACTCCAGACACATGTGCCACCTTGTGTACATGGCTTACACGGGTCCTGGGAAATCAAACCTGGGTCTCTTGGCTTGGCAGGCAAAAGCCAGATGACCAAGGTGTGCCACCATGGAGTTTGTTTGCAGTGGCTAGAGACCCTAGTGCCGCCATCCTCTATCTGTCTCTTCTCTCTCTCAAATAAATAAATTAAATATTTTTTTTTAAAAAAACGACAAGGCAAAGGAGGCCCCTTCTCTAGCCACAGCTTATTTGCATATGCATTTCCTTCTCTGCTGGGATTCACACCACCTCTTGCTAGGCAAACCTTTTCATCCTCAGCATCACACATTCAAGCAAACTGAGCTCCCTGACCACTACCCCCAACAAAAAAGGGGTACCCTTTTGCAGTAGCATGTCCGCCTCCACCACCATGGCCTACTTGGGATTTGATGGAGGGAGAGACAGGGGTAGGAGGAGGGTGTACGGGTGTGCCAGGGGTTTCTTACACTTTGCGCATCTGGCTTTATGTGAGTACACTGGGAAAGTGAACCTGGACAGGCAGATTTGGAAGTAAGAGCATTTAACCACTGAGCCATTTCCCCAGCTCACCCTACCCCCACACTCCTCCTCCTCCTCCTTCTTCTTCTTTTTTTTTTTTTTTTTTGGTTTTTCGAGGTAGGGTTTCACTCTAGCCCAGGCTGACCTGGAATTCACTATGGAGTCTCAGGGTGGCCTCGAACTCACAGCCATCCTCCTACCTCTGCCTCCCAAGTGCTGGGATTAAAGGCCTGCGCCACCACGCCTGGCCTCCTCCTTCTTCTTTTTGACTTTTTGTTTGTTTGTTTTTGGTTTTTCGAGGTAGGGTCTTACTCTAGCAGCATGTTTGCTCCAGTGTCTTCTGCCTCTTCCAGCTGGGTCTGCCTTAACTGTTCTAGGCCTAGGCACCACACCAGCTTGAATCTTCCCACACATGAAGATGGTGAGAAGCTTAAGTCCTGGAGAGGGGAACCCCCCAACACATTTAGTTCCCCACAACCGTGAGAAAATCTTGTCTGGAGTAGGTAAGCTGAGTGTGGAAGTCCCACGGCCACAAAGCGGCTGAGACCTGTGCAGCCTGGAGCAAAATTTCCCTTTCGGAGGGGCCGAGCCCGGAGCCCCGAGCCCGCGCGCCGCGGCGGTGCACCGGCCCAAAGCAGGATGGCGGGAAGACCTGTCCAAGGGCCTCCCTGACCTGCGTCTCGGAGGGTGTCGCCTAGGTTGGCACTGGAGGAGAGCTTGCCACTTCTACTCATGGAGCTCGGTTCTTCGGACCTGGAGTTACATCTGCAAATTAAATTGAATTGAGGAAAGAAACTTTGGTTCCCCAGCGATAAGCTTTCAGGGAACAGTAACCTGCGCTGAGGCGGACTAGAGAGAGATAGAAGAGAGGAAGAGAGAAAGGCATGCCAGGGCTTCCAGCCACTGCAGAAGAACTCCACATGCATGCACCACTTTATACTTTTCAGCAAGATCAGAAATCCAAAACTGTTTCTCAGAAGTCCAATTTCCCCATCATAACGCTCAACTTCAACACAGAGCCAAAACAATGAAGTCAGTCAACCATGGACAAACACCTCTGAAACCATGAGCTAGAATAAATATTTCCTCCTCTAAGTTGTTTTTCTTAGCTATTTGGTAAGTTTGATTAAACATGTTTGCCATAGTCAGCTCCACATTGCGGGGCTGAACTTCTAAACAGACACTGTTTAGGGGAGGAAGAGTTTATTTGAAGCTGACAGATCCAGCAGTGGTGGAAGAAGCTGGCTCCCTCCCACAGACCCAAGCAGAGAGACACAGTCAAACCGCCAGCACCACAAGCAAGCACAAAGGAACCCAACAGCAAACATCGGGGAGCTGGCAGTCGGCAGCAGGACCCAGGCAGAGCTCAGACTGCTCTGCATAACTTTGGGCTGGAAATCATATCCACCCCCAATGACGCTTTAGGTCTGGACCCCAGGATCCACCAACAGTGGCATCTCCTCCAGCCAGGTTGCTGGAAAACCAAGTTTACAAGCTCTCATAAAAATGTATGAGTTGGGGCCCGAGGTGGTGCCGAGCGGGGTCTTGCCGCCCTTGACCCCTGCTGCGCTCTATGTGTCGCCACGTCTTCCCGCTGAGATGCTGCTGCTGGCCTTAGGCCGCCCGTGGACGGCGGCACTGTGTCCTGGAGGGAAGAGGACCGGGCTGTGGGCGGCCGCCGCGCTCCGGGTTCCCCGGGCGGCGGGCTCGCGGGCTGCGGCCGTCCTTCGGCGTCCCGAGCGAGCGCAGGTGGGCCCTCGGAGAGCCCCTGGCCGGGTGATGGGTGCGGGCGTATCTCTCGGCGACCCCCGGGTCCTACTTGTCAGCTCGAGGAACGGGTTCGCGGGAGTAGCAGGCCTGGCCTCGGGGACCGGCAGCCCGGCCTGGAGTTAACAGCCTGGGACGGGAGAAAGTCGCCGGGGCGGCTCGTAGCCCAGGCGGTTCCAGGTCTAGAGATACCTATTTGTTGGGAAGGATGTGTTCGAAGCTTACATACACAACTTGACAAATCAGAAGATGGAAGGCTGATTTATACTGGGAATCTGGCCCGGGCAGTATTTGGTGTGAAATGCTTTTCTTATTCTACAAGTGTGATCAGCCTTACCTTTTTACCATATGTTTTTTCCCAAACTAATGTTTCATTTGGAAGCTTGCCTTTGCAAATTTTATTTTATGGCATCCTAGGAAGCTTCACAGTGATCACCCCCACACTGCTTCACTTTCTCACAAAAGGATACGTTATTCGGTTGTACCATGAGCCCACAACTGACATGTACAAAGCCATTACTTACAATGTTGTGCTCTCAGAAACCAGTACTGTGTTTCACCAGAACGACGTGAAGATTCCTGATGGCCCACATATGTTTACCACATTTTATGCTAAAACAAAATCACTGTTGGTTAATCCAGTGCTCTTTCGAAATCCTGAAGACTATGACCATCTAATGGGTTATGACAAACCGTTCACTTTTGATGTAGAAGAAGACAGTGAAAAGAAGCAGCATGAGGAGAAGTGATGTTCTTACCTTTGTGCTTAAATGTGATGTACATTTCAGTATATAAGAAGATTGCTTTTACTAGGTCTTTTTTTGTTTTCGAGGTAAGGTTTCACACTAGCCCAGGCTGACTTGGAACTCACAATGTAGTCTCAGGGTGGCCTCCAACTCATAGAGATCCTCCTACCTCTGCTTCCCCAGTGCTGGGATTAAAGGTGTGTGCCACCATACCCAGCTTGCTTTTACTTTTTTATTGTTAGTGAGTGGTTGTTAAAAATAATTTAAGGGTACAGGATAGAGCTCAATAGGTAGGGTACTTATCTCTCAGTTGGTAGATTACTTGTCTAGCATGCACAAGATCCTGGGTTTGGTCCTTAGTGCAGTGTGTTTGTGCATGGTGGTGCATACCCAAAGCCTATAATCTCAGCAGGCAGCAGCAGCAGAAATTCAAGGTCATCCTTGACTACATAGTGAGTTTGAGGCAAGCCTGAACTACATGAGACCTTGTTTCAGAACAAGATAAAACAAAAATTAAAAGCTGTTAAGCAGAGTTCTGGTTTTCAGATAATGATTCTTTTGCAATAAAATAAGCTTGGAAAAAAAAAAATGTATGAGTTGGGCTGGAGAGATGGCTTAGCGGTTAAGCACTTGCCTGTGAAGCCTAAGGATCCCGGTTCGAGGCTCGATTCCCCAGGTCCCATGTTAGCCAGATGCACAAGGGGGCGCAAGCATCTGGAGTTCGTTTGCAGTGGCTGGAGGCCCTGGCACACCCATTCTCTCCCCCCCTCCTCTCTCTCTCTCTGCCTCTTTCTATCTCTGTCACTATCAAATAAATAAAAATAAACAAAAAAATTTAAAAAAAATTTTAAAAAAATTTAAAAATGTATGAGTTGGCAACAGTGGACACTGCAAGCCTTATATTTGGCCAGCCAGGCCAGATGAGCCAACGGGTGCAATAGTGGCACATCTGTCATGGTGGAAACCAACTGCCCTCTAATTAGACTGGAGGCCCACTCCATGGGAGGGAATGCACCCCTGATACTGAAAACCTACAACAGGGGTAGTCATGAGCCCTAGGGGTGTAATGTCTGCTGCTGTCTGGCTAAATGTATATACTATGCTTTTCAAACTGCTCAGTAAGCTCTTCTCTTAATGTTCATACCCATATATTAATGCTACTCTAACTTTTGGTAGAGAATCTTTTCAGATGGCAGTGACCTTGGGATGACTCAGAAGGCATCATAGTGCTAGAAAGAAGTGACTGGAGTTCTCAGTACTGCAATACCTCTATCACATCTTCCAAGGTTCAGGGTCCATTGAGGAAGAGGTGGTGGAAAGAATGTAAGAGCCAAAGGAAGGGTAGGACTCCTTACAACGTGCTCCCCCAGACACAACATGGCCTGGATATCCATGACCTCACAGTGCCTGACACTACCTACACAAAACCATCATGATAGGAGGAAAAGATGATGACATCGAAATAAAAGAGAGACTGATTGAGCTGGGGAGGGGATATGATGGAGAATGGAGTTTCAAAGGGGAAAGGGGGGGAGGGAGTGTATTACCATGGGATATTTTTTATAATCATGGAAGTTATTAATAAAAAAATGAAAAACAGTTCCCTTTCATAGACCACAGGGGCTTCCCGCACTAGACCTCCTGTCTTTCTTCCCTTCCTCCTTTCTTTCTCTTCCTTCCTTCCTTTCTTCTTTTTCTCTCTTTCCTTTTTTTTTCAAGGTAGGGTCTGACTCTAGCCCTGGCTGACCTGGAACTCACTCTGTAGCTCCAGGCTGGCCTTGAAAGCACAGAGATCCTCCTGCCTCTATTTCCCGAATGCTGGGATTAAAGGCTTGTGCCACCATACCTGGCTCTAAACTCTGATTTTTACTTTAGTTTGTGTCTCCTCTAGCAACCCTAGGTCACTGGGGTCAAGGCTGACAGCAGGTAGGTGGCACAGGTGAAGGGCCATCAATCTTGACTCAAGGTCACTTCTCCTGGCTGGAAGAGAGGGTACTTAACAGCCGCGTGCCTGTTCTCCATAAGGCAGACCCAGGGCTGGGAAGGAGGCGGTGAAGGAGCCCCTGAGGCAGGTCCCAGCTTCTGGCTCTCTTATTTAGGGTGTTGCTGGGAAACAGTATTTAGTCCAAGAGACAGGGCAGCACCAGTGTGTGTGGATTACCCAAGTGGCCTTCCTGTTGCAGCCCTGGGACCAGAGAAGGTGGCCCAGAGGAAGTGCTGGGCAGCAGGAGCGAAAGGGGAACAAATCAGATGGATGGGAAAGAGAGAAGAAAGTGAGGAACTGAAAAGGACTTTTCGTTCGAGGGGGAGGCAGAGAGTGTTGGGCTCAGCGAGGAGCTTGGCCTTTGCTCTAAAGGCTTTGGGGTGAGGAGTTAGAGGAAGGAAGTGGCATTTTAGCAAGTCTGGTCATGCAGAGGAGTGTTCAGCCTTCAGTGAGACTTTTTTTTGTTTGTTTGTTTTGAGGTAGTGTCTCACTCAAGCCCAGGCTGATCTGGAATTCACTATGGAGTCTCAAGGTGCCCTCGAACTCACGACAATCTTCCTACCTCTGCTTCCGAGTGCTGGGATTAAAGGCGTTCGCCACCATGCGCAGGTCAGCGAGACATTTCTTTCACCAAGGCTCAGAAGTGTCCTACCACGCCTGGCTAAAAATTAAATATATAGATATTTTAAAAAAGAATGTAAGAGCCAAAGGAAGGGAAGGACTGCTTACAGTGCAGTCTTCCAGACACAAGGTAACCTTAATATCCATGCCCTTACACAGGTTGACACTATCTATATAAGACCTGCATAACAGTAACAGCAAAATAGAACCCAAGAGTTTGAAGCCAGCCTGAGCATTTAAGGAAACTGTCTCAATTTTTAAAAAGGGTGTGGTGCTGCATAACTTTAATACCAGTACTCGGGAGGATCACCATGAGTTCAAGGCAACCCTGAGACTACATAATGAATTCCAGGTTAGCCTGAGCTAGAGACCCTACCTCGGAAAAAGAAAGTGTGTGTGTGGGGGGGGTTGCTACAGAGATGACTCAGAGGTTAAGATACTTGGCTGAAAATCCTAATGACCCAGGTTCAATTCCCCAGGACCCACATAAAGCCACCACAAAGTAGCACATGGGTCTGGTGTTAGCTTGCAGTGGCTAAAGGCCCTGGTGTGCCCATTCTCTCTCTGTCAGGCTCTCTTCTCTCTCTCCCGGCTTGCAAATAAATAGATAAGTTATTTTTCGAGGTAGGGTCTCACTCTAGCCCAGAAATTCACTATGCAGTCTCAGGGTAGCCTCAAACTTCAGGTGCTCCTTCTACCTCTGCCTCCCCCTCTCGAGTGCTGGTATTAAGGTGTGCACTACCTGGCTTTCTAAATAATAAAAGGGTTTTTTTGTTGCTGTTTTTGTCTTTGTTTTGCAAGGTAGGGTCTCACTCTAGCCCAGGCTGATCTGAAATTCACTCTGAATTCTCAGGGTGGCCTCAAACTCACAGCAATCCTCCTACCTCTGCCTTCTGAGAGCTGGGATTAAAGGCGTGCACCACCACATCCAGCTATGTTTTTTTTTTTTTTCTTTTCTGTTGTTGGTTTTTTTTTTTTAATTTTTATTAACATTTTCCATGATTATAAAATATATCCCATGGTAATTCCCTCCCTCCCCACCCCCACACTTTCCCATTTGAAATTCCATTCTCCATCTTGTTGTTTTTGAGGTAAGATCTCCCTCTCTAGCCCAGGCTGACCCGGAATTTACTATGTACTCTCAGGGTGGCCTGGAACTCAGAGTGATCCTCCTACTTCTGCCTACTGAGTGCTGGGATTAAAGATGTGCACCACCATGCCTTTTTTTTTTTCCTCCCGAATTCCTTTGTTTTTGCTTCTGTTTCTGAGACAGAGTCTCCTTATGTAGACCAGTCTAGCCTCATACTTCTGATCATTCTGTCTCAGCCTATTTACTTCTTTATTTGTGTGAGAGAGAATGGACACAGCAGGGCCTTTACCACTGCAAACTCCAGACATATTGCCAGGCATGGTGGCTCACACCTTTAATCCCAGCACTCAGGAGGCAGAGGTAATAGGATCGCTGTGAGTTCAAGGCCAGCCTGAGACTACATAGTGAATTCCAGGGAAGCCTGAGCTAGAGTGAGACCCTACCTCAAAAAGCAAAACAACAATAATAAAAAGTTTGGGACTGGAGAGGTGGCTTAGCGATTAAGGTACTTGCTGACAAAGCCAAAAGACCCAAGTTCAATTCCCCAGGAACCATGTAAAGCTGGATGGACAATGTGGCAAATGAATCTAGGATTTGTTTGCAGTGGGTACAGGAACTGGTGCAACCATTCTCTTTCCACTTGCCAATTTTTTTCTCTCTCTCTCTCAAATAAATAAATACATAAAAAGTAAAAAATTCCAGTCACATGCTCAACTTTATGTATCTGGCGTTACATGAGTACTCAGGAATTGAACCCAAGCCAGTAGGCTTTGCAAACAAATACCTTTAACCACTAAGCCATCATCCCAATCTCCTTTGCCTCTTGGTCACTATGATTAGAGACCTCTGCCACCTGGTCTTGCCACTTTGGACACACCCGAAAACAGCACAGACAACCTCAAGTGGGACTTATGTTCAAATGGGGGATGGGAAGCCAAACCATGGACAGGGCATTGCAAGTACCTGACATTATGGAAAAGAAGGTAGGTATGAGTCAGGTGGGGTGGTGCACACCTTTAATCCCAGCACTTGGGAGGCAGAGGTAGGAGGATGGCCATGAGTTTGAGGCCACCCTGAGAATACAGAGTGAATTCCAGGTCAGCCTGGGCTAGAGTGAAACCCTACCTGGAAAAACAAAAACAAAAAAGTATGGACCACCACAAAAGAAAATAAACCCTAGGCCTTAAACTTCCACCTGTCAAAGCATGATTTGCTTCCCTCTGCCTACATCCTGTAGTCTCTCAAGAGCTTTGTCATGAAACACCAGAGCCAGAAAGTGCTCAAAGGGTTAATAGAATTCTCTGAAAACTTAATGGAACTATATAGAGTTAATAACTACACCTAAGACCAGTAAGCAATAAAAAACTTCAGAAACTCTAAAAGGATATAAATAAGTCACATGAAAACCTACTTTTTTGTACAGTGGAACACACAGGATCTATAGATTGTTACTAGCAAATTTTCAGTGCCAGGGATGGGATACCTTCCAGTGAGTTGTTGGCCAGGGAGATCCCTGATGCCCCCAAAATATTACAGGCCATTGCCAAGGCCCTTGATTTCCCACCAGGAATAGCTGGTAAGACCCTATTGCTGAAGACTCCACATACTTGGACTACAAGGTCACTGAGAAATCCTGCTGGAGCTGAGCTGAAATCCTCCTCCACATAGACCAGCTGACAGTAAGCTGGAAAAAGCTATGCTGCATGCAGCCCTATGGGAGAGAGAAGTCATCAGTGGAGATACTAAACAGTGGACATTACAAGCCTTAAGTTTGGCCAGCCAGGCCAAATGATCCAGTGGGTGCAATAGTGGCATGTCTGTTATGGGGGAAAACCAGTCACTTTCTAACTGGACTGGAGGCCTGCTTCATAGGAGGGAATACATCCCTAATACTGCAAACCTACAACAGGGGTAGTCATGAGCCCTAGGGGTGTAACGTCTGCTGGTATCTGGCTAAATGTATATACTATGCTCATCAAACTGCCCAGTAAGCACTTATCTTAATGTTCATATACTTATATTAATGCTACTCTCACTTCTGGTTAGAGAAGCTTCTCTTTTCAGATGGCAGTGACCACTGGGATGACTCAGAAGGCATCATGGTGCTGAGAAGAAGTGACAGAGGAATGCTCAGCACTGCCATATCTCTATCACACCCCATTGCGGAAGAGTGGCGGAAAGAATATACGAGCCAAAGGAAAGGTAGGACTCCTTACAACGTGCTCCTCCAGACACAAAATGGCCTGATATCCATGACCTCACAGTGCCTGACTCTACCTACACAAGACCATCATAATAGGAGGAAAAGATCATGACATCAAAATAAAAGAGAGACTAATTGAGAGGAGGATATGAAGGAGAGTAGAGTTTCAAAGGGGAAAGTGGGGGAGGGAGGGAATTACCATGGGATATTGTTTATAATTATGGAAGTTGTCAATTAAAAAAAAACTTCAGAAGCATGGCCTTGACAGGCCTGTCTACTCCTGAATGATAAACTAAACTTCCCTTAGCTCAGAAAACCTTAAGGGAACAGAAATTATTTGGTGGGTTACCCTCCCTAGACAATTTGGCTTAAAAAGCTTATTCTGAGCAAGGACACAAATAACTACAGTTCCTTATCTACTTTCCTTGGACCTGCAGCTGGTACCATCTGTTTTTCTTAGGATCCCCCTTATAAGCTTGCACCCCAACTTGGCCCAGTGCCTTAGCCTTCATCCCAAAGGAAAGCTGAGGCCCCTAGCTGTTTCTCTCAATAAACAGGCTGTAGAGATCAAGTCCAGTGTTTTCTTTTGCTTTTTCTCTTATACTCTCCTTACATTCTGGTGTTGTGTCTCGGATACCCCTCCGGGGCTTTTGGGCTGCACACTCCCCCACTTCCTCCCTCCTTCTCTCCACCTCCCTGCCAATGTTTCACTCTCTCCGGAATAGAAAAACTCACTGTGCTCACTCTGAACTACACAGCCACCTGTGACCTGAAACCTCCAGTCTTTCCTGCTTGATACCTGGGGCTTCTTCCTTTTCTTCTTTTCACCCTTTCCCACCAGACTTTTGAACTCCAGGCTAGAGGCCTCTTGCTATGTCAATTCGATGCATCCACACCATCATCAAATTACAACTTCAGGACAAGGTATTCCTTCTCTGTCTGTGGTGGAGGCATCCCATCCCAGACCTCAGAAACGGAATTTCTCAGTTTTCTGTCCATGGACAATCAGAGACTCTGGGAGCCTCTCACATGTCCTTCCACTGGACACTCCAAGCCTTACAAGTGTGAGGATGCTCCCTCCTAAACCTTGGGTTTCGTTTGCCTTCCCTAAGCCTGGGAGATGTGCCTCATGGTGAGACTGGCCACTCTAGTCCTTGTCCTCCAAAATGGGCTCTAAATTACCTGTTCCAAAAAATACTCCATTGGCATGTCTCAAGGCTAATTTAAAGAAGCTCAAACTTCCTGAGCTCCTTCCTGCCAAATTACTCCAGCTCTCTGTTCAAATTTGGCTGCAATATTCCTTAGATAATGGCCACTGCTGGCCTGAATTTGGTACTTTTGGGAATATTCTTTTTTTTTTGTTTGTTTGTTTGTTTTGTTTTTTTGTTTTTTTTTTTTTTTTTGGTTTTTCGAGGTAGGGTCTCACTCTGGCTCAGGCTGACCTGGAATTCACTATGTAGTCTCAGGGTGGCCTCAAACTCTCGGTGATCCTCCTACCTCTGCCTCCCGAGTGCTGGGATTAAAGGCGTGCACCACCACACCCGGCGGGAATATTCTTATTGATCCTTTATACTTCTTATTCTACCTACCAAATTCTTCTCTGTCACCAAAAACCCTGTAAAATCCTGCCCCTTCTAAAACTCTATCTCTCACACACAGTTCTGAGGGTTTCTCCCTCTCACTCCAAATTCAAGCCATCTCACGGAATCAAATACAAACTCTACCCTCTTAAAGAAACTCCTGTCTTTACTGGGCCTCTTTAACTTATTCTATATATGGATATCTAATTTTTCTCTCCTTGTTAAAAGTTAAAACAGCTTCTAGGGTTTCTGCTTTCTTTTCCCTTTCCTTCTTCTTTTCATTACAAGCCACCAAAGGAAAAAAAAATGCCAATTTAAAATTCAAACCACTGGCTATTGCCCTGTTAAAATTAAGTCCTCACCAATTTAAAATATAACTAAAATCTTTTTTTGTTTTGTTTTGTTTTTTTGAGGTAGGGTCTCACTCTGGACCAGGCTGACCTGGAATTCACTATGTAGTCTCAGGGTGGCCTTGAACTCATGACGATCCTCCTACCTCTGCCTCCCGAGTGCTGGGATTATAGGCATACACCACCACGCCCGGCATAACTAAAATCTTAAAAGGGTGTCTCTCCATGTTTCATGTTGTCATGTCTAATGTTGGCCAACCCAGTCATGTCATGTGTTTTGTTTCTTTCTTTCTTTCTTTTTTTTTTTTTTTGGTTTTTCAAGGTAGGGTTTCACACTAGTCCAGGCTGACCTGGAACTCATTATGTAGTCTCAGGATGGCCTTGAACTCACTAGGATCCTCCTACCTCTGCCTCCTGAGTACTGAGATTAACGGTGTGCGCCACCACCAGGCTTCTATGTTTTATTTAGTCTGTCCTTATGTGTGACTAAATTTGTGATTATTAATTGTTCCAATGTTTATGGTCATTAAATGTTCTGATGCCCATATATTTTAAGATGATGTTAAATTATTAAAACCAAGTTTACAATATATATATTTTTTGGTTTATTTTGTTTTAATTTATTTATTTGAGAGCGACAGACAGAGAAAGAGGCAGAGAGAGAGAGAGAATGGGCGCGCCAGGGCTTCCAGCCGCTGCAGACGAATTCCAGATGCGTGTGCATCTGGCTAACGTGCGTCCTGGGCAATCGAGCCTCGAACCGGGGTCCTTAGGCTTCACAGGCAAGCGCTTAACCACTAAGCCATCTCTCTAGCCCAAGTTTACAATATATTTAAAATAATTAACCTCTATGTTTTTGACAACATGCTTGTTCATGCTTACTACAATAATAGACATATTTGTATACCAAATTCTAATCTTACTTTTACAGAAAGAAATGAGTTTTTGGATCAAAAAAGATTTTATACGATAAAAGATTGTTGTAAGGCATTTTATTAAAAAGATATAAAAAGGTTATGAGACTTAAACCAAAAAAGTTTTGGGTTGCTTATGATAAACTGGGTTATCTTTTTTTTTTTTAAATATATATTTTATTTATTTGAGAGAGAGAAAGAGGCAGAGAAAGAGAGAGAGAGAGAGAGAGGATATGTGTGTCAGGGCCTCCAGCCACTGCAAATGAACTCCAGATGCATGTGCCCTCTTGTGCATCTGGCTTATGTGGGTCCTGGAGAATCGAACCAGGATCCTTTGGCTTTGCAGGCAAATGCCTTAACTGCTAAGCCATCTCTCCAGCCCAAACTGGGTTATTTTAAAAGTTTCCATTCTTGCCAGGTGGGGTGGTGCACGCCTTTAATCCCAGCACTTGGGAGGCAGAGGTAGTAGGGTCACCATGAGTTTGAGGCCACCCTGAGAATACATAGTGAATTCCAGGTCAGCCTGGGATAGAGTGAGACCCTACCTCAAAAAAAAAAAAAAGTTTTCATTTTTTATTTTGGTTTTTCGAGGTAGGGTCTTGCTCTAGTCCAGTCTGACCTGGAATTTACTATGTAGCCTCTGAGTGGCCTTGAACTCAGTGATCCTCTCATCTCTACCTCCCAAGTGCTGGGATTAAAGGCATGCACCACCAGACCTGCCTTCATTCTTAATACTTTTTTCTTGCCTTAATTATTCATATAGTTCAGACTTTACTCTGTAATAAGTTGATACACTTATTTATATTGTCATGTTTCAAATCAAAATTAAATTAAACTATACCTATATTTCCTACTGTTAAACTCTGGCTACTGGAAAAAAAAAAAACTAAATGTTTAACAAAATCAAGATTTTTTGTTTGTTTGTTTGTTTGAGGTAGGGTCTCACTCGTGCTCAGGCTGCCTGGAATTCACTATGTAGTCTCAGGGTGGCCTCATACTTACCATGAGCCTCCTACCTCTGCCTCCCAGTGCTAGGATTAAAGGCGTGCACCACCACGCCTGGCTTAAAATTCATTAGAAAAAAAATTTTTTTGTCTTTTCTTTCCTCCTCCTCCTTCTTCTTTTTTCCCAAGGTAGGGTTTCACTCTAGCCCAGGCTGACCTGGAATTCACTATGTAATCTCAGGGTGGCCTCGAGCTCATGGCGATCCTCCTACCTCTGCCTTCCAAGTGCTGGGATTAAAGGCATGTGCCACCACGCCTGGTTTTTATTTTTATTTATTTATTGGAGAGAGATACAAAAATGGGCAGGTAGAGTCAGAATAGATGCACCAGGGCCTCCAGCCACTTCAAACGAACTTCAGATGCTTGTGTCCCCTTGTGCATTTGGTTTATGTGGGTCCTGAGAAGTTGAACCTGGGTCCTTTGGCTTTTCAGGCAAACACCTTAACCACTAAACCACCTCTCTAGTCCAAGATTCATTTTGAATAATTAGTCTCAGTCAAGGTTTTACTTAAGCAATTGACTCATTTCTTGTATCTTAAATTCATTACTTATAGATATATTGATACTTAGGACATGTTCTCTGCCTCCCAAGTGCTGGGATTAAAGGCATGCTCTTTTTAAAAAAAATTTTTTTTGTTCATTTTTATTTATTTAGTTGAGAGCAACAGAGAGAGAAAGAGGCAGATAGATATATATAGAGAGAGTAGGCACGCCGGGGCCTCTAGCCACTGAAAATGAACTCCAGATGAGTGCGCCCCCTTGTGCATCTGGCTAACGTGGGTCCTGGGGAATCGAGCCTTGAACCGGTGTCCTTAGGCTTCACAGGCAAGCCGTTAACCATTAAGCCATCTCTCCAGCCCTTGTTTTGTTTTTATGAGGTAGGGTTTCGCTCTAGCCCAAACTGAACTGGAATTTACTAGGTAGCCTCAGGGTGGTTCCTTCTTGGGGATTTTTCCATCTGCTGACAAAGTTTTAGTTCCTCAGCAATTAACTCTTACAGTAACTCAGTGAATCAGTTCAACTTTTAGCTTCTTTTCTACCACGTCCCCTCCTCTTTATAATACCTTATGATTTTGTATGTAATGGCTGGTACACCTGGTGTATCGCCTGTATTTTAATTATTTCCATCCTAGAGTGGATCAACCTGGACAGAGCATTTAGAACATAGGATTTCTTTTAAACGTTTTTTAAAAGTTTTCTTTCTTTATTTATTTGAGAGTCAGAGAGACTGAGACAGACAGACAGAAAGAGAATGGGTGCGCCAGGGCCTCTAGTCACTGTAAACGAACTCCAGACACATGCACCCCCTAGTGCATCTGGTTTATGTGGGTCCTGGGGAATCAAACAGAGGTTCTTTGGCTTTGCAGGCAAGTGCCTTAACTGCTAAGCCATCTCTCCAGCCCAGAACATAGGATTTTTGTTTGTTTGTTTGTTTTTCAAAGTAGAGTCTCACTCTGGCCCAGGCTGACCTGGAATTCACTATGTAGTCTCAAGGTGGCCTCGAACTCACGGAGATCCTCCTACCTCTGCCTCCTGAGTGCTGGGATTAAAGGGGTGCACCACCATGCCCGGCAGAACATAGGATTTTTAACATGAGTCCAGCATAATTATTATGAGAGGCCCCATTAAATAAACTAACCAGTGTCCCCATGTAGTCCACCTAGGGGGTAGGCCCAAGGTCTGGGGTACATCAGTTGTAAGACCTCCAGAATCTTGGGTAAACATGACCTTGGGAGCCAAGCATGTGCCAGTTGTATTGGGAACACTGACAGTTACCATTAAATCTTGCCACATCTTGTTTGTTCACTTACCCCTCCCCTTGGCTATGAAAACTATAAAATGGAAATAAAATCTCAGCTGGGGCCAGAGCTCCTTTGGAGGGCTACCTCAAGCTCTTTGGCTTCAGGGAAATAAACTCCTGTACTTTCACTTATACTGGCATTGGAATGATCTTTCCAGAGAATTTCTACATCAGTGCCCCCAGGGCCTCTGTCAGGAAATTGCAATTAGGGGTTCTGGGTTTGCATCTTGACTGTTGCCTGCCCCGGTCGGAAGTTCCCAGGGGATGTTACTACTAGTGTTGGTCAGGGCACGTAGATATTTTTGTTTGGCCTGTGACACTGACTAACTGCACATGAAAATGGGGTCTACCTTGCTCCTAATTTCCATCAAAGCCGTTGAGTCAGACTCAGCTCTGCATGTAAACATTTGAGAAGTGTTTTGTCCAAGACTTTGTAATACAAGGTGAACTTGGCTTGTGGACTGGAGCTAATTAATATATGTTTCTTCTTCCGAGCCCTTGACGTGCTCAAATATAAGGTCAGGATGTCTGTGTGACAAGCAGAACTCTCCTACCTCTGCCTCCTGAGTACTAGGATGATGTGCCCCCCCACCACCCAAAAAGTTGCTTTTCTTTGCCTCTTGCAGGCAAGAAGTGAGGGGGCCATGCTGACATCTGGGTGAGGAAAGCTGTAGCCACAGGGCTGGGGAAGGCACATGCCCAGAGTCTTGGAGGACCAACTGAATCCTCAGTAGATGCAGAACATTGAGTCAGGGGACAGAAGTAAATTCAAAAGTGATAGGAGAGGGCCTGGCCACGGTAAGGCTGCTGTCACTTCGGGACACAAGAGACTTTCAGGGTGCTCTAAACCGAGATAAATCATGACTTTCTTCTTTTTTTTTGGATTTTCGAGGTAGGGTCTCACTGTAGCCCAGGGTGGCCTGAAATTTACTATGTACTCTCCGGGTGGCCTTAAACTCACGGTGATCCTCCTGCCTCTGCAAATGCCACTACACCCAGCTCAAATTCTTTTTCTCTTTCCCTGGGAGAGATTCCTGCTAGTTGCTGAGTGCCTGGGGTGGGGGTGGGGTGTTCCATAGGCCCCATCTACTGGTAGCCTCTGGAACTGCACCTCTTCCCACAGCAGAGATGCACACCTCAGAATCCAAGCTTCAGGAGATGATTTTGTGCCCTGGAGACAAAAAAACTCCAAGAGCATTCAAGACGTTGTCACCATCTCATTACATGCCAGGGGCTTCAGTCCACCCCACCTCATCCCTGCTTCTTCAGTTACTTCTACTTGTGAGACGTGACTTTATTTTGGGAGTTCAAATTCAACCCCCCCAAACCTGAGCTTGTGACTGCTTTACTTAAAGAAATTGAGGGGCTGGAGAGATGGCTTAGCAGTTAAGTGCTTGCCTGTGAAGCCTAAGAACCCCGGTTCAAGGCTTGGTTCCCCAGACCCAAATAAGCCAGATGCACAAGGTGGTGCGTGTATCTGTAGTTCGTTTGCAGTGGCTGGAGGCCCTGATGCGCCTATTCTCTCTCTCTCTCTCTGACTGTCGCTCTCAAATAAGTAAAAATAAAAATAAAAAAAGAAATTGAAATAAAACAAGAGTGGGGCATGCCTTTAATCCCAGCACTCTGGAGGCAGAGGTAGGATAATTGCTGTGAGTTCGAGGCTGCATTGAGACTACAGTAGTGAATTCCAGGCCAGCCTCAGACAGAGTGAGATCTTACCTTTAAAAAACAAAATAATATAAATTTGTGGTGGCTCATGCCTTTAATCCCAACACTTGGGAGGCAGATGTAGAGGATCTCTGTGAGTTCAAGGCCAGCCTAAGATTACATAGTGAATTCCAGTTCAGCCTGAGCTAGAGTGAGACCCTACCTCAAAAAAAAAAAAAAAAAAAAAAATTGAGAGACAGAAAGAGGCAGGTAGAGAAAGAGAATGGGAGTGCCAGGGCCTTCAGCCACTGTGAACAAATCCAGATGCATGCATCACCTTGTGCATCTGGCTTTACATAGGCACAGGGGAATCAAACATGGGTCCTTAGGCTTCGCAGGGAAGGGCATTAACCATTAAACTATCTCTCTGGCTCAGCAGCTAAGCTTTTATTTATTTGAAACTACACTTGATCTTAACCAAAAGGCCAAGAAGCAATTATTTATTTGAGAGAGAGGGAAAGATGCAGATAGAGAATGGGCATGCCAGAGCCTCCAGCCACTGCTAACAAACTCCAGATGCATGTGCCACCTTTTTTATCTGTCTTACATGGGTACTAGGGAATCGAACCTGGGTTCTTAGGCTTCACTGGCAATTGTCTCAACCTTAGTTAGGCCATCTCTCCAGCCCAGCCAAGTTTATATATATTTCTTTTTTTTGAGGTAGGGTCTTATTCTGTCCCAGGCTGACTTGGAACTAACTATGTAGTCTCAGGATAGCCTTGAACTCACAGCAATCCACCTACCTCTGCCTGCTAAGTGCTGGGATTAAGGAAAGTGCCACCATGTCTGGCTTTTTAGCCTTTTATTTTGATGTCATCATGTTTTCCTCCTATTGAGGGTCTTGTGAAGGCATTGCTAGGCAAGGCGGGGTTGTGGAAACTGAGGCCAATTTTTGTCTGGACATTTGCATTGTAAGGTGTCTTTTGGCTCTTACATTCTTTCTGCCACCTCTTCCGCAATGGACCCAGAGTCTTGGAGATGTTTCAGTGCTGAACAGACCACTGTCACTTCTCAGCACTATGTTGCCTTTTGGGTCATCCTAGTGGTCACTACCATCTGAAAAGAAAAGCTTCTCTAACCAAAAGTAAGAGTGGTGTTAATATATGAACATTAAGTATAGTGCTTTTAGAGCAGTTTGGTAAGCATAATATATGCATTTAGCCAAACAAGAACAAGCTTTACACCTTTACAATCCTAAAGCTCATGACCTCCCCCACCATGCTTTTGATTTTCAGTACCAGGCATGTATTCCCTCCCATAGAGCGGACTTCCAGTCCAATTAGCAGTTAGTTTCCCCCAGAAGACATGCCACTATTGCACCCATTCGGTCATCTGGCCTGTCTGTCCACCGTTTTCATAGCTGATGACGTCCGTCTCCCATAAGGCTGCATGCAGTGCAGCTTTTTCTGGCTTTCAGTCAGCTGGTCTACAGGTAGGTTTTCAGCTCAGCCCGTTTGATTTCTCAGTGACTTTGCTGCCCAGGCATGTCGAGCCAAGCTTTTTTTTTTTTTTCCCCGAGGTAGGGTCTCACTCTAGCCCAGGCTGACCTGAAAGTCACTATGTAATCTAAGGGTGACCTTGAACTCATGGTGATCCACTTACCTCTGCCTCCCAAGTGTGTCTCACTGTATAGTCCAAGCCACTGCAAACGAACTCCAAGATACATGTGCCACCATGCACATCAGGTTTACATGGGACCTGGAGAATCTAACCTGGGTCCTTAGGCTTCACAAGCATGCACCTTAACTGCTAAGCCATCCTCCTGGATAGAGGAGTCTCACTTCCCTGCTGAGTCCTAATGGACAGGTTATTTAGTGCCTGAGCCTGGTTTCTCATGGGTTAAATGGGCATAATGCCAGGTTCCCGCTAGGGTATGAAAATTAAATGATGTGCTTTGAGTGTGGCAGGAAGGAAGGTGCTCTGAAAGACAGTTAAATCACTGAGTAGATTTCACTGAGAAAGGTACTATCCTCAAGTTGGACTTATCTTCCTCTGTGGAAAAGTCAACATTTTGCAGGGTTCATGGATTTCTGCTCTTCAGAAGGCTGCTTCTGCCAAGTCTTCTCACCCACTTGACCCATGTATGGCAGTATGTGGATTAGAATCTAATTTCTACCATTTTCACAAGCCATCTTTTTTTTTTTTTTTTTTTTTTCCTGGTTTTATGAGGTGGGTCTCACTCTAGCTCAGGCTGACCTGGAATTCACTCTGTAGTCTCAGGGTGGCCTCAAACTCAGAGCAATCCTCTTACTTCTGCCTCCTGAGTGCTGGGATTAAAGGCGTGTGCCACCATGCCACAGGGATGAGATGTTTCTAGATGGTGACAGACTCACACTGGACCCAAATGACAAAAGTTACATTTAATTTACAATGTAATAAACGGTACAGGTAAAAAGCTACACACAAAGCGTGAAAAGGCCTATTACACAAATGTACAAAGCTCTGTACAAAGCTCACCCCAATGTTCCTACCTTCGTCTCCTGAGCTAGCCAGCTCTAGTATTGAGCTCTGAACAATGAGAACTCTCATCCGAGGGCAGGGGAGCCTCCAAACCAACACCCAAATGTGTCCTCTTAAAAGACATCAGGTCCTTGCAAAGAATAGTGTCTTCCTGTTTACTCTGCATTTGCCCTAACTGGTCATACCCTTTAAAAAATTGCTTTTCCTTATTTTTCGAGGTAGGGTCTCACTCTAGCCTAGACTGACCTGGAATTCACTATGCAGTCTCAGGGTGGCCTCGAACTCATGGCGATCCTCCTCCATCTGCCTCCTGAGTGCTGGAATTAAAGGCGTGCACCACCATGCCCGGCTAAAGATTGCTTTTATAACACTCGTGAAAGGAATGATGATGCCTCAGCAGTGAGGACATACTCTGGGATTGAGAAACTGGGCAAGTGGAGTGCTCAAGATGGATGAGAAAAACAGGTTAAGTCCAAACAATACTGCAACTTAACTCGAAGCCTGTGCCTATGGCACTGGCTACAGATGAAGGGAAATCAAAATGGCCTCATCCAACAAAAAGGACAGGAGGGAAGCCTAACCACTGGACCTCAGTACCGCCGAGACTTGCAGAGTTTGCACCTTGACTCAGATGAAGAATGCTAACCAAACTGGGATCCACAGCAACCCTTCCGCTGCATAGGACTTGCAATGTAGTAAATATTAACAAGGCTACTGCCGCCTCTACAGCCCTGGATTTGACCTGGTGTGTGTGACTTCACATGAAAAGCGATCCTAGAGGGAGAAGGAAGGAGGCGATGGGAAGGCTGGGAGAGCCAGGGCAGTCTACTGGAAAGGACCTCTGAAGCCTTTCTCTACACACTGAAGGGTTTCTGAAGACTGGTCGTCAAGGGGTAGTTCAGCCCCACCCCGTCTCAGTACCACATGGTTAGGACCCCAGGAGACATTCTGAAAGACGAGACTGCACACATGGAAGTTTTCTCCCTAGTTCATTAGCTCCCCTTGTCACCCTTCCACCCAGTCCCACCCAGTCCTACCCTCTCCATGACCAGAAATATCAAATCAATAAGGAAGGTGTGGGCTTCTTGCCCGGCCAAGCCTCTTTTGCATATTTCTTCTTCTTAGGTTCATTTACGGCTTCAGGGTTATAGAC
The DNA here is from genome assembly GCF_020740685.1 of Jaculus jaculus. Taxonomy (NCBI): domain Eukaryota; kingdom Metazoa; phylum Chordata; class Mammalia; order Rodentia; family Dipodidae; genus Jaculus; species Jaculus jaculus. The sequence goes on along the minus strand of NC_059106.1, from coordinate 60,578,822 downwards.
TGCAGGGTTTGGTGTTGGGTTCATGTTCACTGCTGATGGTACAACAGGAGTCAAGTCCACATCAGGGGCAAGGTTTGGGTATGGCATGGGCAAACCACCGATGAGCGCTGTCCCATGGATGCCGTGAGGCTGGGAGCCTGCTTCATTGTGTGTGGGGGGCAGGCCCCCGTACAGTCCTCCAGTGAAGGCAAAGTTCTGCATGCGCCTGCTTCCTGTCTCCTCCAGGCCCAGAGAGCCAGGGCCCTCCATCCGCTTCTTCTGTGGTTTGATACAAAGAGTGAGAGAGCAGAAAAGAGGTAAGCAGTGAAACACCACTTCCTAACTTTTGAGGCTTAGAAAATTGACATTAGGTCCCTGACGTATAGTCTATTCTACATACCAGCAACCAACTTCATGATTCTGAAATGTTAAGGTTTGAAGAACTCGTAGTCATTGAATGTAATGATCCTGAAACTATGTCCCAAAGGAATGCTTTCATCAGCCTACCTCTGCTGCAAAAACTAAGAGCACTGTTTTATTACAGAAAGTAAGCCTATCCAGCCAATTTGATATGTTCTTTAAGAAAACTTATTTATTTTTTATTTATGTATTTGTACATGTGTGCGTATGGACACATCAGCATCTCTTGCTACTGCAAACACATGCCAAAAGCTTGAAACACATTGTGCCTCTGGCTTTATGTGGATACTGGGGAAGTGAACTGGAGCCAGCAAGCTTTGCAATCAAGTGGCTTTAGCTACTGAGTCATTTCTCTAGCACCTCTCCCATGTTTACACTATTTATATCCCTTAAAAAAAATTAGAAAGGCTGGGCATGGTGGTGCACACCTTGAATCCCAGCACTAGCGAGGCAGAGGTAGGAGGATCACTGAGAGTTCAAGGCCACCCTGAGACTACATAGTGAAGTCCAGGTCAGCCTGAGCCAGAGTGAGACCCTACCTTGAAAAACAAAACAACAGCAACAACAACAAATCTTAGAGAGAAGCATGGGGGCGGAGGGAGAGGAACAGAGAAGAAGAAAGAAGGAGGAGAGGAGAAGCAGAGAAAGATAAAGGGCACTGCCAACAAATTCTAGGCACATATGCCCCCTTGTGCATCTGGCTTTCTGTGGGTACTGGGAAATCAAACTTGGGTCCTTTGGCTTTGCAGGCAAGCGCCTTAACCACTAAGTCATCTCTCCAGCCTCTTGTGTGCATGTGTGACATTGTGGGCTTGCATCACTGTGTCTGGATATGTGGGACCTGGAGATTTGAACATGAGTTATTAGGCTTTGCAGGCAAGCGCCTTAACCACTAAGCAGTAGCCTCAAACTCATGATAGTCCTCCTACCTCTGCCTCCCAAATGCTGGGATTAAAGGCATGTGCCACCATGCCTGGATCCCCCTCTCCTTTTTTGGAAGTAGGGTCTTGATCTAGCCCAGTCTGACCTAGAATATGTAGTCTCAGGTTAGCCTCAAACTCAAGTGTTCATCCTACCTCTGCCTCCTTGGTGCTGGAGGATGTGGCTTACTAGTGGTCTCAGGCTGAGGAGAACTGGCTGCAAATAGACACGGGGAGCCCCCCCCCCCACCTTTAAAACATTTTCTGCTAGGATTAAAGGTGTTTGCTATTACACCCAGCCCAAGAATTCTTTTTATCTTGACTGGGACAGTGGTTACACACAATATTAATCCCAGCATTTGGGAGGCAGAGGCAGTAGGCATGCTGTGAGTTCAAGGCCACCCTTAGGCTATACAGTGAATTCCAGGTCAGCCTGAGCTACAGTGAAACCTTACCTCGGAAAAAAAAGTCAAACTATATACATAAATGTTTGCATTTTATTTTATGGACATTATACCACAATAAAATCAGCACAAAGGTAAAACTACCTGATGACTTTGTATTTTAATCACAACATTACAAAGCAAGAACAGAGAGAGACAGGTATGGTGGTGCACACCTTTAATTCCAGCACTTGGGAGGTAGAGGTAGGAGGATCGCTATGAGTTCAAGGCCATTCTGAGCTAGAGCAAGACCCTACCTTGAAAAACGAAGGAAGGAAGGGGAAAGACAGAACAGAAAGAAAAGAGCTCAGGAGAAACTTGTTAGGAAAATTATATTTTCCTACAGAAAAGCATAATGTATTTTTAAGGAGAGAGAGAGAGAAAACAGGGGGATGAGCATGCTCAGGCACAGTGAAGCTGCAAACTCCAGACATGTGCCATTTTGTGTATCTGGCTTTACATGGGTACTAGGGAATTGAACCTAGACAAGCAGGCTTTGCAAGCAAGTGCCTTTAGCCATTTAGCCGCCTCTCCAGCCCCAGAATATCTTGATTAACAGGAATTTCACTACACTCAGGGCAGTTGGTTCCCTACCCACAAGGGAGTTCTTCCATACACAGGTTACTTCCACTTTTTGGTTCTTCAACATACCTGTCCTTTAAACCTAACCCAGATCTGGACTATTAACTGTGTCAATTCACACACAGAATCCAGTGATCCTGTCTCTGCTTCATTCAGCACTAGGATTATAGTCATATGTGGTCACACCCAACTTTTCATGTGGGTGCTGGTGGCTGAACTCAGTACTCTTCTATGGTATTTCAGGATTTCCTAGACATAGACAGCATGTTTTAACGTTGCACCTTCCTTTACTACCATCTACACTAACTTTTTCTTTTTCTTTTTTTTTTTTTTGTAGTTCTGGGAATCAAACCCAGGTCCTTGCTAAGCACATGCTCTACTGAAAAAAATCAAACCTACCTTGACTGGGACCACTGCAGTTTGCACCATGTTCCGGAAGCGACCAACTGAGGGATCCACATCCTCTGCAAAAAGAGATGAGGGCAGGGTTAGGTTGGTACTCTGGAGGGACAAGTGCACACCAAACAATCATAGTTTATTTAAGCAGAAAGATACAGCAAACACTGAAAGTATTACTGTGCAAAATCAAACAATCCACAAGGTAGGAACTACTGCAATCACATCAGGTAAATGAGAAATCAGACTGAGGCTTGGAAAGTGAAGGAGCTGGGCTGGGTTAGTTCACCTGTAGGAGAGGTGAGTGGCCAGAACTTCAGTCTAAGCAGCCAGAAACAGGCCTGTGATTAGACCATGACAAGGTATTGCCTTTCCCAAGTATTTTTTTCCCCCATTTCATGCACTTCTCTTATTCAGTGGCAGAGAAAAGTCAGGAGTGGTGGCACACACCTTTAATCCCAGCACTTGGGAGGCAGAGGTGGGATAACTGAATTTGAGGCCACCCTGAGACTACATAGTGAATTCCAGGTCAGCCTGGGCTAGAGCGAGACCCTACCTCAAAATACAAGCAAGCCTTTTTTGCTAATGGTCTGAAGCCCCTGCCCCAGCACGCTGTGTAAGTGGCTCCCTCTTCATTGCTTACACATGCGTGAGTGTACCCTACAAAGCTTGAATGACATTCACTCAGCAGGGAGAAAGAAGCAAACCCTGGTAAGCATGTGATTTTCAATCACCCCCTCAAGCCTCATGCACTGGTTGTGAGGCGTGGAAAGAACGAGTTAAACCACCCACCCACCTGTGAGTTCCTAGTAACAAAGCTGTCCCTTAGCAGAGGCACGTCAATGAAAACTACCGCAAGCCTCCTGTAGCTTACTACCATGGTAGAGAAGGAAGTGCTTCTCTCATAGATGCCATCCATCATTTAGTCATCTGAATTTATGCTTCTTTCTTATCCTTTGCATGTTTCTGGTGTGTGCATGTGTGTAGAGGTCAGAGGCCAACACTGAGTGTCTTCCTCAATCACTTTCCACCTTAGGTCTTGAAACAGGGCCTCTCACTGAACGAGGAGCTTGCTGTTTTGGCTAGACTATCTTATTTGTTGTGCTTTCATATTCAGCCTTGGTGAGGCAAACTTTGGATCCAGAGTTGCAGCCAAGCCATCCCTGTATGCTTAGGAAATGTCTGTGGGCATTTCTCTTGAAATGCTTCTGTTATATACCATACAGTCCCAAATTTCTGTTCATTATATAGTATAAATAGGATTTAAAATACAAAATCACACTGGGCATGGTGACACATGCCTTTAATCCCAGCACTTGAAAGGCAGAGGTAGGAGGATTGCTGCGAGTTCAAGGCAAGCCTGAGACTACAGGATGAGTTCCAGGTCAGCATGGGCTAGAAGGGAGAGCCTACCTCAAATAAATAAATAAATAAATAAATAAATAAATAAATAAATAAATAAATAAATACAAAATTATAGCTGGGTGTGGTTGCACATGTCTTTATTTCCCTCACCATTGTAAACACTACACATACCATAACACCCTGTATCACCTATCTACCAGTGGACTTGTGATGTAACATCTCAATAAATGATCCCACAACATAACAACTTAGCAAACTTAGTGTCTTTCCCTATAACCTAATGCACACAGCTCAGGGACACTTCTGCACACAACAATCTGTAGGTGACTTCCTACAGAAAGGCAAGTTGCCAATGTGATTAATGGTGACAGCAGAAGGCACTCCAGCCTTATAGCTACCAAACCTACTCAGAACCATATGGGCAATAATAGTACTTTATTTTATTTGTTTATATGGTTTTTCTTTTCTTTTTTTTTTAAGTTTTTTGTTTTTATTTATTTATTAGAGAGTGACAGACAGAGACAGGAAGAGGCAGATAGAGACAGAGAGAGAGAATGGGTGCGCCAGGGCCTCCAGCCACTGCAAACGAACTCCAGACGCGTGCACCCTGTTGTGCATCTGGCTAACGTGGGTGCTGGGGAATCAAGCCTCGAACCAGGGTCCTTAGGCTTCACAGACAAGTACTTAACTGCTAAGCCATCTCTCCAGCCCTATTTATATGGTTTTTTCCATGGTAGGGTCTCACTCTAGCTCAGGCTGACCTGGAATTAGTCGCAGGGTGGCCTCGAACTCTAGGCAATCGTCCTACCTCTGCCTCCTGAGTGCTGGGATTAAAGGCGTGCACCACCACGCCTGGCCTTAATCATGGCATTTTATTTTTTTAAATTTTTTTTTATTTTTTGGGGTTTTTTTGAGGTAGGGTCTCACTCTAGCCCAGGCTGATCTGGAATTCACTATGTAGTCTCAGGGTGGCCTTGAACTCATGGTGATCCTCCTACCTCTGCCTCCCAAGTGCTGGGATTAAAGGCGTGCGCCACCAAATCATGGCATTTTAAAGTGAAGGTAACAAACACTTGTACCTTGAACTTCCATTATGACACAGACATAATGAGCCAGTACTTCCTTCAGCACATGGGTGTGTAGGGTACTCTGCTGAGTGAACTACACAGAACATCTTCCCTCAGCATAACATCTTTTATCCGAACCCCTGCTGAGAAACATCCTACCTGACCTGTCTGTAGGTGGTGTATGCTACTATCTGAGACTGTAACTGGTGTGTGTGTAGTTTTTTTTTTTTTTTTTTTTGAGGTAGGGTCTCACTATAGCTCAGGCTGACCTGGAATTCACTATGTAGTCTCAGGGTGGCCTCGAACTCATGGCAATCCTCCTACCTCTGCCTCCCCAGTGCTGGGATTAAAGGTGTGCACCACCATGCCCAGCTGTAGTTTTGTTTTTTGAGGTAGGATCTCACTCTAGCCGAAGCTGACCTGGCACTTTCTCTTTGGCTCCAAGATGGTCTTGAACTCATGGTGATCCCTCTAGCTCAGCCTCTGAAGTGCTGGGAATAAAGGTGTGCTACCATACAGTGTTTGAGATCATAGCTTTTTCATCGTAAGAAACTAAGAGACCTCACCTGGGTTGATGATCTCATCATCTTCACTGAAAGTCACCCTGGAGTTCTTCCTCTTCCTCTTTGGTCTCTGAATGTCCAGATTGCCCTCCTCAATAGTTAGGGTGGAAATCCGCTTGTTATGGGCAGTGTTGAACTCTGTCAGGTTCTAGACCAAGGTTCACAAAAGAAAGATAGGAGTGAGTACACAGGCAATTTCATGGAGAAAACACTACTAAATAAAGGGCAAGAAGGCATTTGGGGCTTGCTCTGACATCCTGAGGCAGACAAGATTCCCTTCTGTACTGAGAAGATGTACTGTTCTGAGATAGCTTATGCTAACAAGTCTCATCTGAAAAAGTAACAGAATCAGTAACTAGTGAACTCAAAATGAAGTTTAGGGCCTTGAGAACAAGTAACCTGTGCAAATATCTTTAAGTTGAAGGAATTGTTGTCTGCCCAGGCTGACCTGGAATTCACTATGTAATCTCAGGCTGGCCTCAAACTCATGGTGATCCTCCTAACCTCTGCCTCCTGAGTGCTGGGATTAAAGGCATGCGCCACCATGCCCGGTTTTGGTTTACATTTTTACCTGGAATTCAGCATGTAGTCCCAGGCTGGCCTCAAACAGTGATCCTTTTTCTCAGCCTCCCAAGTGCTGGGATTAAAGGCATGAACCACCACACCCAGCTCTTTTACTTTTTTTTTTGGAGGTAGGGTTTCACTCTAGCTCAGGCTGACCTGGAATTCACTATGTAGTCTCAGGCTGGCTTCGAACTCACAGCAATCCTCCTATCTGTCTTCTGAGTGCTGGGATTAAAGGTGTGCATCACCATGCCTGGCTTCACTGTTGCTTTTTTAAAAATATTAGCATACTAAAAAAAGGGGGGGGGGTTGGAGAGATGGCTTAGCGGTTAAGTGCTTGCCTGTGAAGCCTAAGGATACCAGTTCGAGGCCTGGTTCTCCAGGTCCCACGTTAGCCAGATGCACAAGGGGGTGCTCGCATCTGGAGTTCGTTTGCGGTGGCTGGAGGCCCTGGCGTGCCCATTCTCTCTCCCTCTGTTTCTCTCTCTGTGTCTATCGCTCTCAAATAAATAAATAAAAAATGGACAAAAAATATTTATTAAAAAAATGTTAGTATATTAGACAGTCTCTATGTGTTTGTGTATATGGGTGTGCCATGGCCTCTTACTGCTGCAAGTGAACAGATGTATATGCCATTTTGTGCATCTGGCTTTTTGTGGGTCCTGGGGAATCAAACTTGGGCCAGTGGCTTTGCAAGCAAGTGTGTTTTTGAGGAAGACTAGCATGTTTTCATGCAGAAAACTACTGAAAGTAGAAATATAATTGAACCTAAAAACTTTTTTATTTTTTTTTGTCTTTTTGAGGTAGGGTTTCACTCTACTCTAGGCTGACCTTGATCTCAAGGCAATCCTCTTACCCCAAGTGCTGGGATTAAAGGTGTATGCCACCACACCTGGCTAAAACTTGACCTATGTAAACCAGATGTACAAGGTGGCACATGTGTACGGAGTTCGTCTGCAATGGCTGGAAGCCCTGGTGTGCCCTTTCTCTATCTGCCTTTTTCTCTATCTCAAATAAACAAAGAAGTAAATATTTAAAGTATCAAAACATGAAAGACAACTGCTTCTTACTCAGTAGCTCTCATTACAAATTATTTTGGGGCTGGAGAGATGGCTTAGCGGTTAAGCGCTTGCCTATGAAGCCTAAGGACCCCGGTTCGAGGCTCGGTTCCCCAGGTCCCACGTTAGCCAGATGCACAAGGGGGCGCACACATCTGGAGTTCATTTGCAGAGGCTGGAAGCCCTGGCGCGCCCATTCTCTCTCTCAGCCTCTGTCTTTCTGTGTCTGTCGCTCTCAAATAAATTTACTAAATAAATAAATAAATAATTATTTTGTGTAAGATAGGATCTCACTATGTAGCACAGTCTGGGCTCTAACTCACAGCAACCCCTCTGCCTCAGCCTCTCAAATTCTGAGATTACAGGTGTAACCAGCATGTCTATGGGCATGGCAGGGTCTCCTGCTCTTGCAAATGAACACTAGACACATGCAACACTTTCTGCATCTGGCTTTACATGAGTGCTGGAGAATTGAACCAGGACCAACAGATTTTGTAAGTAAGCATTTTAAACTGCTGGATCATCTCCCAAACTACCTCCTTTAAAATTCTTAAGAACAGCCAGGTGTAGTGGCACATGCCTTTAATCCCAGCACCTGGGAGGCAGATGTATGACGATCCTTTAGTTCAAGTTCACCCTGAGTCTACACAGTGAATTCCAGGTCAGCCTATTCTAGAGCAAGACCTTACCCTCAAAAAACTGTAAACAAACAAAAAATCTTAAGACAGCTGCCAATGCACTGAACTTTTTTTGGAGGCGGGGGAGGGTCATTCTAGCCCAGGAGGACCTGGAACTCACAGTGACCCTCTGCCTTCTGCCTCCTGAGGGCTGGGGGTTAAAGACTACATCATCACTTAATTTTTGTCCAGTGTACTTAATTCTTGGCATTAATATTTTTTGCTTCCTTCCTGCGCTTGGCCCCAACTCTATTCATAATTACATATCCATCCATTTCTATGATTAACATGGCCTTAGTACTGCTGACTGCATCCTTCCAATCCACTGGACTTATTCCAATCTGCATTGCAGCTTGAGATACTGAAAAACCCAGAGGCCCTAGTCTACTGAACTAAAAAACAAGGAAGCCTGAAGGGGAAAGGGCAAGTGTGATTATCAGCAAGGTCCTTAGCTATAAAGCTACTTCTATAGACAAAACTGACTTCTATATTCTAAGATCCCTGTTGTGCTTTTCTTCTGAACGCCTGGGTAACTGCCTTGGTGAACAGGAATAGTATATGCATGTAGGTGGCTAAGGATATGCTTCCATTTGGTCTATGAGAGCAGGCAAGTTACAACAGTGCTGTGACAGACATGTGAAGAACACCCGTGTCACAAGTTACTGAGGTCAGCCTCTAGAAAGGAAAGTTGGCTGGGGACATAGGCCAGTGGTAGAGCAAGTGCTTGGTATGTACAAGGCCCCAGTTTCAACCCCCAACACCAAAGACTCAAAAAGAAAAAAAAAATTAAATTTTTAAAAATTCATGCCCTTACAATGTCTATAAGGACAGAAGTGGTCTAAATCTACTGAGGCTGGGCATGGTAGGTAGCACATGCCTTTAATCCCAGCATTTGGGAGGTAGAAGTAGAAGCATCGCTGTGAGCTGGAGGCCAGCCTGAGACTACATAATGAATTCCAGGGGGCTACAATGAGACCATTATCTGGGGGAAAAATGTGGTTAATTACTACTGCATTGGATAAGAAAGCTCTAAGCAGTCATAAGGAGAGAAAAATATAATTCTTGGTCTTGGCTTCCAATAGCCATGAAGGAGCACAAGGCTCCCTAGGAGGGTCTAGTAGCAAGGAGCCCCAATCATAGCTGGCCAACTAGGCTCAAGAGAACCCCCTGCTAAGTCACCAGTATTTCAAAGTAGGAAGAACAGCTACATACTGCAAAACCAGGATCCCAAAAGACAAAAAAATAACATAGTCATGGAATTACATCAAGCTCGGTTTCTTCCTCTGGAAGCCCCAGTAAGCCCTTGAGTTCATCATCCTCTCCACCCATCTTCTCATCTCCTTTCACAGCTGATGGCAAAGTCTGAGGCTTCTCACGTAGCGTGTATGCCCTTGTGGATGCACCGAATGACACCGTGGAATCGATGGGAATTTGTTGAGGCTTGTGAGGTTCCAATCGAATGTGACCCAAGAAAGTGCCGTGTGCTGAGAATAACCAAGTTAGAAACAGAAGGCGAGAAACCAAAAACAGGCTGAGTTTTTATAAAGGAAAAGCCATCTTTAACTTTTTTAATGAGGTTACCATCTCTCCAGCCATCATTTTGCTTTTTTGGTAGTTCTAAAATCATAAACAATTTTACATTCAGAATTTGGGAAACAAACGTACTCTTTCTTTCCTTCTTTCTACCTACCTACCTACCTGGGTGGGTACCAAACCTAGGGTCTTCTGCATGCTAGACAAGTACTCTAGAAATGAGCTACGACTCCAGATCTTGATTTTTTTTTTTGAGATAGGGTCTTGCTTTGTAGCTCCAGTTGGCTTTGAACTCAGGATTTTCCTGCCTCCGAGTGCTGGGATTACAAGCATGTTGATACCATGCCCAATAGAAAACAAGCTTAAGATGAAAATGTCACTGGGTCCACTGCATCCTCTGTCATGTGTCAAGCAAGAAGGAACACTTCATTGGTGAGCACTGAATCTCTTTCGTGGATTTCATACACATCTTTAGAGCTGATGCTCCTCCACATCACAAATGACACAGTCTGTCCTCTGCTGACACACAGGATCAGCTCCAGCACAGCATAAGCCATGCCCCCAAAGGCAGAAGAGAAGCGTCATTGTGGTTTTCCCTCTCTAGCTCCATGTCTACAACATGAAAACTGCCGATCTGGTAGTAGTAATGGTGCCAATACAGTTGCAATGTCAAGGCAAACCAAAATACTACTTGAGAGTGAATAGTTTTCCATGTCTGCATCCTGTGTGTTATGAGGGAAAGAAAAGATGAGATGAGTACTTATGCAAGGACCATCAAGCCCCTGATACAGGCAGACTGGGGAGGTGTACATTGGGGGGGGGGGTGTTGAACATGATGAACCCAAGAAGCAGAACTGTTTGCATTTTACTCTGTACTTATGCAAGGACAAAATGAGCAAAACCTAAGGGCCTATTCAGTCTAGTTTCAATTGCACGTCTGTGGATTACTTTAGTTCAAAAATATTTTTTTGGGGCTGGAGAGATGGCTCAGTGGTTAAGATACTTGCTTGCAAACCTGACAACCTGAGTTCAATTCCCATTACCCACATGAAGCCAGATGTACAAAGTGACACATGCATCTGGAGTTCATTTTCAGTGGCTAGAGGCCCTGGTACCCCATTCTTCCTCTGTTTGCAAATAAATAAATAATATATATATATATATATATATATTTAAATATGTATTTTTTTTCTTTAACTGGGCATGGTGGCACGCCTTTAATCCCAAAACTCGGGAGACAGAGATAGAAGGACTGCTGTGAGTTCGAGGCCACCTGAGACTAAACAGTGAATTCCAGGTCAGCCTGGGGTAGAATAAGACTACCATGAAAAATAAAACAAAACAAACATCAAAAAAGTTAATTAGTTGGAATATACATACTCATGATATTAAAATTGTTACAATGTAGTTGAAGCAAAATGTAGCTAGGATAAATAACTTACTATAAATTTTGCTCAAAGCAAGTTTTTTTTTTTTTTTTTTTTTTTTGAGGCAGGGTTTCACTTTAGCCCAGGCTGACCTGGAATTCCCTATGTAGTCTCATAGAATTTACAGCAATCCTCCTACCTCAGCCTCCCGAGTGCTGGGATTAAAGGTATGTGCCACCACGCCAGGCGAAAGCAAGTATTTTTAAGATGTCCTCTACTGCTCTTCCACTACACTAATGGAGCTAAACATGAGCCCCCCACCCCCAGGTAGGGTCTCACTCTAGCCTAGGCTGACCTGGAATTCATTCTGTATTCTCAGGGTAGCCTCCAACTCATGGAGATCCTCCTATCTCTGCCTCCTGAGTGCTGGGATTATAGGCATGCACCACCACACCTGGCTTTACCATGACTTCTCATAGACACTTGAATACCAATACACTCTAGTTCCTGGGTGCCGTATTTGTTCTTTTTATACAAAGAGTGCCTCCCTTAAAACTGTGTTTCCCAAAGCCATCTTCACTCAATAGCTAATCACCAATTATTTCAGGAAAATAAGAGAACCACAGAAACAGAGAAGGGTCAATTTAGAAATACACATTTTTTTCTTGACAAGCAATAAAAAAGGTTTTCCAAACTTAGAACCCAACTTGTATTTTCACACTGCCCCCAGGGTGTGAAACGGGACGAGATACTTACTACTGTTGAGATCTATGAGGAAAACTCTCTTCAGATGCTTGTGGTAAACCAGTGCAGCATGGACGCGAGAGCAAGACTGGTGGTCAATGGTGAAGTCACACAAGTCAGGGTTTCTCCCAAATAAGTAATACTTCTTCTCGTCAATAATCAGTTTCTAAACCAATATTAAATTATATATTAAATCTTGTCAGCCTGGGCTAGAGTGAGACTCTACCTCAAAAAAATTATTTAACATTAAAATCTTATTGCAATAAGTTTAGTAAAAACTTCCAATCAAGTGAACAGGGGAGTTTGAGCAAATAAAATATCTTGTAAGGGGGCTGGAGAGATGGCTTAGCAGTGAAGTCGCTTCTCTGTGAAACCTAAAGACCCAGCTTCAATTCTCCAGGTCCCATGTAAGCCAGATACATGCATCTGGATTTCGTTTGCAGTGGCTACAGGCCCTGGCATCTGGTATCCCCATTCTCATTTTCTCTCTCCCTTCTCTGTTTCTAATCAATAAAAATAAAAAAAAAAAAAAAAAAAAAAAAAAACCTTTAAAAAACTTCTTGGTAAAAAAAAAAAAAAATCCTTTTTTTTTTTTTTTTTTTAATTTAAGGGCATAATAAAGTCAGTTTAGGGGCTTTTTTCCTAAGCAAATTATCCCACTCTTTCTTGGAGCAAAGGGTCCTATGCAACCCTTTAGTAAGTCATACCAATTAGGGACTGCATTTCACATTGCACATTAGTTCCTGAATAGTATCTATTCTCACTTGTTTGCTAGTTTTTTTTTTTCAAGGTAGGGTCTCACTCTAGCCCAGGCTGACCTGGAATTCACTATGGAGTCTCAGGGTGGCCTTGAACTCATGGCAATTCTCCTACCTCTGCCTCCCGAGTGCTGGGATTAAAAGCATATGCCACCATGCCCAGCTTCTATTCTTCTCACTTTTGTTTAAGAGAAAAGGTATTTTGGTCCATTAGTTAATCTACTGGCTCCTGGAGAACGGTAATTAATTCTGTCATCAAAAAAAAGTGAGTGCTCAGCAGTAAAGAAAAATGAAGTTATGAAATTTGCAGAAAAATGGATAGACCTGAAAAGGATTATACTAAGTGAGGTAACCCAGGCCCAGAAAGCCAAGCACCACATGTTCTCTCTCATGTGTGGATCCTAGCTACAGATGATTGGGCTTCTGTGTGAGAAGGAAAAAACTCAATAGCAGAGGCCAGTAAGCTAAAAAAGATACAAAGGGAAGAGAAAGGAAGGGAGGAGGGTACTTAAAAGGTTGGCATTGTAGGGCTGGAGAGATGGCTTAGCGGTTAAGCGCTTGCCTGTGAAGCCTAAGGACCCCGGTTCGAGGCTCGGTTCCCCAGGTCCCACGTTAGCCAGATGCACAAGGGGGCGCACGCGTCTGGAGTTCGTTTGCAGAGGCTGGAAGCCCTGGCGCGCCCATTCTCTCTCTCTCCCTCTACCTGTCTTTCTCTCTGTGTCTGTCGCTCTCAAATAAATAAATAAAAAATTTAAAAAAAAAGGTTGGCATTGTATATATGTAAGTAGAAGGATAGATTAACGGGGGTGAAAAGGCCCAAAGTGAGGTCAGGGGAGGAGATTGAGTAAAAGAATGGTGGAGGGAGGGCTAATCAAAATCTAAGAGGATATAAATAAATCATATGGAATCTTCCGATTTTGGACAATGGAATACTCAGGAGCCTGTAGATCATTGCCAGAAAACTTTCAGTGCCAGGGATGGGATACCTTCCAGTGAGATGTTGGCCAGGGAGGTCCCTGGTACCCCCAAAACATTATAGGCCACTGCAGGCCATTGCCAAGACCCTTGGTTTCCCACCAGGAGTAGATGCTAAGACCCTATTGCTGAAGATTCCACATACTTGGGCTGCAAGGCCACTGAGAAATCCTGCTGGAACTGAGCTGATGACCTCCTCCATGTAGACAAGCTGACAGAAAGCTGGAAGAAGCCATTCTACATGCAGTTCAATGGGAGAAAGAGAAATCACCAGTGAAGATACTCAACAGTGGACACTGCAAGCCTTATAATTGGCCAGCCAGGCCAAATGAGTCAACGGGTGCAATAGTGGCACATCTGTCATGGTGGAAACCAATTGCCCTCCAATTGGACTGGAGGCCTGCTCCAAGGGAAGGAATACATCCCTGATACTGAAAACTTAAAACAGGGGTTGTCATGAGCCCTAGGGGTGTAACAACTGCTGTTGTCTGGGTAAGTGTATATACTATGCTTATCAATCTGCCCAGTAAGTACTTCTTTTAATATTCATACCCTTAAATTAATGCTACTCTCACTTTGGGTAGAGAATCTTCTCTTTTCAGATGGCAGTGACCTTGGGATGACTCAGAAGGCACCATGGTGCTGGGAAGAAGGGACTAGAGTACCAAGTAACATCTCAATCACACCTTCCAAGGCTCAGGGTCTAATGCAGAAGAGGTGGCAGAAAGAACGTAAGAGCCAAAGGGTAGGACTCCTTACAACGTGCTCCCTCCAGACATAAAATGGCCTCAATATCCATGACCTCATAGTGCCTGACACTACCTACACAAGACCATTGTAAGAGGAGGGAAAGAAGATCATGACATCAAAATAAAAGAGAGACTTATTGAGATGGGGAGGGGATATGATGGAGAATGGAATCTCAAAGGGGAAAAGTGGGGGAGGGTATTACCATGGGATACCTTTTATAATCATGGAAAATGTTTTTAAAAATTGAGAAAAAATAAAATTAAATTAAAAAAAAAAAGAATTTCGAAGGGGAAAGTGTGTGTGGGGGGGGAGGGAGTTTCCATGGGATACTTTTAATCATGGAAAATGCTAATAAAAATTAAAAAAAATAAATAAATAGAACCTTGGTCTGGGGAGATGGCTGACTGGTTAAAGGTACTTGCTTGCAAAGTCTGTCAGCCTGGGTTCGAATCCCCAGTAGCCACATAAAGCCAGAAACACAAAGTGCCGCATGCATCCAGATAGAGTTCATTTGCAGTGGCAAGGGGTCCAGGTACATTCATCTCTTTCTCTCTGTTTCTCAAATAAATATAATAAAGATATTAAGAAAAAAAAAGTGAGTGCTAAACCAGGTGGGTGGCATGCGCCTTTAATCCCAGCACTTGGGAGGTAGAGGTAGGAGGATTGCCATGAGTTCGTCACCCTGGGCCAGAGTGAGACCCTACCTTGAAAAAAAAAAAAAAGCGAGTGCTGGGCTGGAAGGATGGCTTATCAGTTAAGGCATTCGCGTGCAAAGCCAAAGGACCCACGTTAGCCACATGCACAAGGGGGCACACATATCTGGAGTTTGTTTGCAGTGGCTGGAGGCCCTGGCGTGTCCATTCTCTCTTTTTCTCTCCCTCTTTCTCTGTCAAATAGGTGAAAATAAAATGCTTTTTTAAAAAAAGTGAGTGCTTAGGCCCTAAATTAAGACTAGTTGTTGGTTGTTGCTACTGGTTTGAGACACGAGCCAAGAATAGGATATTGTCCTTTTGTCTGTGGGCTCTTCTGTATCTGTGTGGAAAAGGCCAATTCACTTGGAAGAAACATAACTAGAAAAATAAATAAAGGGCTGGAGAGATGGCTTTAGGTGCTTTAGGTGCTTGCCTAAAAAGCCGAAGGACCCAGATTCAATTCCTCAGGACCCACATAAGCCAGATGCACAAGGTGGTGCACGCATCTGGGGATCATTTGAAGTGGCCAAAGGCTGTGATGTGCCCATTCTCTCTTTTCCCAGTCAGAAGGTACGGATGACCTCAACAATGCTTCACCTACCAACCTAGCCATGCCTCTATGTACATTACTCTTCAACAAGAACAGTAATTTACTAAGAAAACATTTATTGGCTTTTCATCTCCCCAGACATAATCTTCAATTGTCTGGTATTAGTATAAAACAACTTTCCTTGTAACTCTTTTCTTTTCTTTTTTTTTGGAGGTAGGGTCTCACTCTTGCCCAGACTGACTTGGAATTCACTCTGTAGTCTCAGGGTGGCCTTGAATTCATGGTGATCTTCCTACCTGGTATTAAAGGTATGCACCACCACGCCTGGCTTCTTGTAACTTAAAAAAATATATTTTATTTGAGACAGAGAGAGAAAGAGAGAGAGGGAGAGGGAGAGAAAAGGCAGATAAATAATGAATGGATGCATCAGGGCCTCAAAAGCCACTGCAAACAAACTCCAATTCCAGATGCATGTACCACCTTGTGCAATTTGACTTATGTGGGTCCTTGGGGAATGGAACCTAGGTCCTTTGGCTTTGCAGACAAGTGCCTTAGTGGTTAAACTAAGCCTTCTCTCCAGTCTAATAACTATTTATTTATTTATTTTTTGAGGCAGGATTTCACTCTAGCCCATGCTGGCCTTGAACTTATTGGGATCCTCCTACCTCGGTCCATTTGCCTGAATTAAAAACAACTTTTCTTTTTGCCTTTTCCCCCCCTAAAAACTTATTTACTTGTAAGAAAGAAAGAGGAGGGAAGAGGGAGGAAAGGAGGGTGTGAGGGGGAGAAGGAGAGAATGGGCGCTCCAGGGCCTCTAGCCAGGGCAAACGAACTCCAGACACATGCACCCCCTTGTGCATTTGGCTTTTTTGGGTACTGGGGAATCAAACCTGGGTCCTTTGGCTTTGCAGGCAGTTGCCTTAACTGCTAACCCATCTATCCAGCTGACATTCCAGTTTTGAAGAAAGGGGATGAAGAAAGCTGGCATTTATTAAAAGAGTATAAATGCTAAGTATTTTAAACATCTTATCTAATCCTCAAATAAACTCTGTGAAGCAGGGCTGAAGTGCGCTTGCCTGCAAAGCCTAAAAACACAAGTTCTATTCTCCAGTACCCATGTAAAGCCAGAAGAGGTGGTTGAAAGAATGTAAGAACTAAAAGAAAGGTAGAACTGCTTACAACACAATCAATCTTCCAGACTCAAATGGCCTGGATATCCACAGTACCTTGTACTACCTACACATAATACTCATGACAGGAGGAAAAGGTGATGACATCAAAATAAGAGACCAAATGCAAGGGGGAGGAGGTATGACAGAGAATGAATTTGTGAAGGGGAAATTGGGGGAGGAAATTATCATGGCTTACTATCTATAATTATGGAAGATGTTAAGAGCAAAAAATTAAAAAAGAAAAGATTTTGAGTTTTAGGCCAACCTAGGCCACATAGGAAGTTCCAGGCCAGCCTGGGCTCAAGTGAGATCATGTCTCAAAACAACAAAACAGTCAGGCATAGTGGCACACGCCTTTAATCCCAGCACTCAGGAGGCAGAGGTAGGAGAATACTTGTGAGTTTGAGGTCACCCTGAGACTACATAGTGAATGCCAAGTCAGCCTGAACTAGAGAAACCCTACCTTTAAAAACAAAACAAATAAACAAACAAAAAAAACCTATCGGGCTGCTAACTGCTGTTAGCAGTTAAGGTGCCTGCCTGCAAAGTCTAATGACCTGGGTTAAATACCCCAGCACCCATATAAGCCAAGATGCACAAGGTGGCACATGCATCTGGAGTTCATTTGCAGTGGCTGGAAGCCCTGGCACACCCATTTTCTATCCGGTTCTTTCTCCCTCTCTCTCACATGGATAAATGAATAAATAAGGCCTGGGCTGGAGAGATGGCTCAGCGGTTAAGGAATTTGCCTGCAAAGCCAAAGGATCCCAGTTAGATTCTCCAGGACCCATATAAGCCAGATGCACAAGGGGGCACTTGCATCTGGAATTCATTTGCAGTAGCTGGAGGCCCTGGTATGTCCATTCTCTCTCTCTCTTAAATAATAAATAAATAAATGATGAAAGTATTATTTTAAAAAAGTACAGCCTGATGTGGTGGTGTATACCTTTAATCCCAGCACTTTGGAGGCAGGGGTAGGAGGATCACCATGAGCTCGAGGCCAGCCTGAGACTAAATAGTGAATTCCAGTTCAGCCTGGGCTACACTGTAGCCCTACCTCGCAAAACAAAACAAAACAAAAACTTAAAAAACAAAAACAAAAAGCTACGTGGGATGTCTCTTGGTAGCACGGCACATACCTACTATGCCTGAGACCTCTAGCACCAAAATTAAAGATATCATAGGAAACCAGGCATGGGGCTGCACTCCTTTAATCCCAGCAGTCAGGAGGTAGAGGTAGAAATATCTCTGAGTTCAAGGCAAACCTGAGACTACAGGGTGAGTTTCAGGTCAGCCTGCTCTCCAGGGAGACCCTGGTGGGAGGGGAGCTGATACTGTAGGAGAGAGGGGCTGACATAGGAGTAGCTTTTCCCCACTGGTAACAGTAACAACTCCTAAGCACTTAATGTGCTACACACTATGCAACAATTTTACACTGTATCGTTTAACGTGAGTACAATCACTCCTTTAAGTACTACCCTTCTGTGGTGGTTTGATTCAGGTGTCCCCCATAACTTAGGTATTGTGAATGCTAGCTCCCCAGCTGATGGATATTTGGGAATTAATGCCTCCTGGAGGGAGTGTATTGTTGGGGGCAGGCTTATGGGCTTTATAGCCAGTTTCCCCATGCCAATGTTTGGCATACCCTCCTGTTGCTGTGGTCCACCTTATGTTGGCCAGGGGGTGATGTCCACCCTCTGCTCATGCTATTGTTTTCCCCTGCCATCGTGGAGCTTCCCCTTGAGCCTGTAAGCCAAAATAAATCTCTTTTTCCCAGAAGCTGCTCTTGGTTGGGTGATTTCTACCAGCAATGCGAACCGGACTGCAACACCTTCCTATCCCTTTTTGTTTTAGTATGGTGAACTGCATATGTGTACCATGCATGTGGAGGCCAGAGGACAACAGCCTTCCCTTTTAATTTTGTTTAATTTTGTTTTTTCAGGGTAGGATCTCACTTTAGCTCAGGCTGATCTGGAATTCACTATGTAGTCTAAGGGTGGCCTCGAACTCATGGTCACTCTCCTACCTCTGCCTCCTGAGTGCTAGGATTAAAGGCATGCGCCACTACACCCAGCTGCCTTTCTTTTAAATTTATTAGCACATGTCCCTGTATGGCTACACCAGAGTATCTCACTGGTGCAAATGAACACCCATCTAGCTTTATATGGGTAGCTGGGCCAGCAAGTTTTGCAAGCAAGTGCCTTTATCCACTGAGCCATCTTCCCTGGCCTCTGGCCACCCCCCCCCTTTTTTTTTTTCTTTTTCTTCTTCTTCTTTTTTTTTTTTGAGGTAGGGTCTCACTCTAGCTCAGGCTGACCTGGAATTCACTATGTAGTCTCAGGGTGGCCTCGAACTCATGGCGATCCTCCTACCTATGCCTCTCAAGTGCTGGGATTAAAGGGATGTGCCACCATGCCCAGCTATCCCTTTTTGAGAAAGGGTCTTTCATTAGCCTAGAGCTTACCAGTTAGGCTTGATTGGCTAACTAGCAAGCTTAAGGAATCCTGTTGTCTCCACTTTCCTAGCATTTGGAGATTTTTTTTTTTTTTTTTGCTTTTCAAGGTAGGGTTTCACTCTGGCCCAGGCTGACCTGGAATTCACTATATAGTCTTGGGGTGGCTTTGAACCCATGATCCTCCTACCTCTGCCTCCTGGGTGCTGGGGTTAAGGGCATGCGCCACCACTCCCAGCTTGGGAGTTTTTTTGTTTTTTTTTTTTGAGAGAGCAAGTAAGAGAAAATTGGCATGCCAGGGCCAGCAACTACTGCAACTGAACTCCAGATATGCGCGCCACCTTCTGTATCTTACATGGGATCTGGCAAGTTGAACATGCATCCTTAGGCTTTGCAGGCAAGCACCTTAACTGCTAAGCTATCTCTCCAGCCTTCTTGTTCTTTTTTTTAAAATTAATTATTTATTTATTTGACAGAGAAAGAGGGAGAGAGAATGGGTGTGCCAGGGCCTCTAGCCACTGCAAATCAACTCCAGATGCATGTGCCCTCTTGTGCATCTGGCTAACGTGGGTCCTAGGGAATTGAACATGGGTCCTTCTTTCTTTTCTTTTCTTTTTCTTTTTGGTTTGAGGTAGGGTCTCACTGCGGCCCAAGATAACCTGGAATTCACTATGTAGTCTCAGGGTGGCCTCAAACTCATGGTGATCCTCTTACCTCTGCCTCCCAAGTGCTGGGATTAAAGGCGTGCACCACCACGCCTGGTGCCCTCTTCTTATTCTTAATACAGGCAACATTAAGACATAAAAAGGGGCGGGAGAGATGGCTCAGTAGTTATGGCACTTGTTTGCCAAACTTTAGTACCCTGGTTGGATTCCCCAATACCCACATAAAGCCAGATGCACAGTTGGCACATGCATCTGGAATTCGTTTGCAGTGGTTGGAGCCCTGGCATACCCATTCTCTTTAAATCTCTCTGTTTGCAACTAAATTAAATC
The DNA here is from genome assembly GCF_020740685.1 of Jaculus jaculus. Taxonomy (NCBI): domain Eukaryota; kingdom Metazoa; phylum Chordata; class Mammalia; order Rodentia; family Dipodidae; genus Jaculus; species Jaculus jaculus. Next base: position 60,558,800 of record NC_059106.1, on the reverse strand, counting down.
AGATTTCTAGTGAGGAGTTGTAGTACACTCTGCACAGGCAGGAGCATCAGTTCAGTGACAGCTTTAGTTACCCTGTCTCACAAAAACCAGTAATAAATAAAAACTGAATAGACAAATTTCAGAGTTCTGACTTTAAAGTCTGAGCTCTTTAATCACTACATTATATATTTTTCACATTCCACTTACCTTAAAAGATGCACCATATAGCAACAGATACATACGAACTGAGTAAATACTGTGGGTCTATCTCCCCCCTCCCCCCATAGGGTCTCATACTAGCCCAGTCTGACCTGGAAGTCAGTTTGTAGTCTCAGGCTGGCCTCAAACTCATGGTGACCTTCCTACCCTCACCTCTCAAATGCTGGGATTAAAGATGTATGGCACCACATCGAGGCCTGTATGTCATATTCTTAATTTTTCTTTGACCACTTACCCAGTTTCTTTTAAGTTTAGCTTTAAGGTTCAATCAATTCAAACTAGCTTGGATATATGTGTCAACTATGGGAAAACCTGCCCAGCAGAGCCCATCTGGTAGAGTTCATTCAAGGGCCATACTACTGCAGAGTCCCAAGATGATTTAACACAGCATAACAGCTGAATCAGTCATTCCTTTCAGTGTTTATTTAAATCTTAATTTTGGGCTGGAGAGATGGCTCAGAGATTAAAGGTGCTTACCTGCAAAACCTGATGACCTGGGTTTGATTCCTAAGTACCCACATAAAACCAGATGTACACATTGGTGCATTCATGTGGAGTTCATTTGCTGTGGCAAGAAACCTGGTACGCTCTCTCTCTCCTTGTAAATGAATGAATGAGTAAAATATTTGAATTTTTTTTCCCTTCCCAAGGTCATGGCTGGCCTAGACCCCTTGAGCAGCCAGTCAAATGCCTACAGAGCAGCTCTTACCCTGCTCAACCTCGCCAGGCTCCCATCCAAACCCTACTCCTCATCCAGTCACCACACTCCTATCCTGCTCCTGCCCATTCTGGGGGATCAGAATGTTGCTCCCCCGCCCCCATAATCCCTCAGCCAGGTCCTCCATGGCTCACTCATCTTGCTGGCACCACTGGTTGTTAGATCTTAATTTTAAGACAATGTGGGGCACGACAGCTGCCTTAGCAGTTACACTCTTGCCCACAAAGCCAAAGGACCCAGGTTCAAATTCCCAGAATCACATAAAGCCAGATGTACAAAGTGGCACACATGTCTGGAGTTCATTTGCAATGACTACAGGCTCTGGCCCACCTATTCTCTCTCTCTCAAATAAATAAAATATTTTTTTTCAAGGGCTGAAGAGATGGCTTAGCAGTTAAGGCACTTGCCTACAAAGCCAAAAGACTTCGGTTCAATTCCCTAAGACCCATGTAAGCCAGATGTACAAGATAGTACATGGGTCTGGAGTTCCTTTTCAGTGGCTGGAGGCCCTGGCGTGCCAATTCTATTTCTCTCAAATAAATAAATATTAAAATATTTTTTCAATAAATAATAAAGACTTAAGGTGGGCAATAGTAGTGCATGCCTATAATGCCAGCATTCAGAAAGCAGGAGAATCACTACAAGTTCAAAGCCAGCCTTGTGTACATAGTGAGTTCTAGCCCAGACAAGGATGCATAGTGAGACTTTATTTCAAAAAACCGAACCAGCTGGATGTGGTGGCATATGCCTTTTATTTTCCAGCACTCAGGAGGCTAAGAGGACTGTACGAGTTCAAGGCCAACCTGGGCTACAGAGTAAATTCCAGGTCAGCCTGAGCTAGAGTGAGATCCTGCTTCAACTTTCTCCAGCTCACTCCTAAAGAGACTTGAGTTAGTCAACGTTACAGAATTAAAGATGAGGTTTGCTGGACGTGGTGGCACACACCTTTAATCCCAGCCCTCGGGAGGCAGAGGTAGGAGGATCCTTGTGAGTTCAAGGCCACCTGAAACTACATAGTGATTTCCAGGTCAGCCTGGGCTAGAGACCCTATCTTGAAAAACCAAAAAGAAAAGGTTTAAAATTTCAACACTTTGTCCTTTCTAAAGTAACATTTATTTAGATGGAATTTCAATGCATTTCTCACTTGTACTTATATGTACAAGGACTATATTTGCAAACTTAAATGCACTAATAACCACACTGATCACAGGTCACAAACCATATGTAAGAACACTAGCTGTCATGTTCTAATGCAACAGTGACCACATTTCTGCAACTCTAGAGTGCAAAAGACATAGCAGAGATTGAGGATTTGAGGAGAAAGAGAAAGGTACCCAAATTAAAGGTACAATGTACATTGACTATTAAACATACTCCAAATACAGAAATATTAAAAATGTTCAGACTTGGGTTGGAGATGGCTTAGTGGTGAAGGCACTTGCCTACAAAGTCCAAGGATCCAGATTCAATTCCCCAGAACCCACAAAAGCCAGATGCACAAGGTGGCACATGCACCCAAGGTGACATACACATGTGGAGTTCAACTGCAGTGGCTAAAGGCCCTGGAACCCCATTCTCTCTCTCATAAAATAAGTGAATAAAAAAGAGTAGAGAATATGAACACTCCTATAAAAAAATGTTCAGAATTTTGGGCTGAGGTGATGGCTAAATGGTTAAAGGTGCTTGCTGGTAAAACCTGCAGGTCTGTTTTTGATTCCTCAGTACCCACATAAGGCCAGACACACAAAGTACGCATGTGTCTGGAGTCTGTTTGCAGCAGTAAGAGGCCCTGGCTTGCCCTCCCTTTTCTCTCTCCTCCCAAGTAAATATATATTTAAAAATGAATGGAATTTTAATGGAAAATAGTATGTCTTAGAATTAAAGAAACATATTAAAAAGTGAATGAATAAACCAGGCATGATGGTGCATACCTTTAATCCCAGCACCCGTGAGGCAGAGGTAAGAGAATTACCATGAGCTCAAGGCCGCCCTGAGACTACATAGTAAATTCCAGGTTAGCCTGGGCTAGAGCAAAACCCTACCTTGAAAAACAGAACAAAATGTAAAAAGTCAAAGAGTAATGCATCATTCATTACAGTTATGCCATAATTTTGACCAGCTACAACCATATCACTATCCATCTGTGCCTCTGAGTTATAACTCAGAGTGAGTCTCCACACACTGGGCTTAAAAGACTCATGGCTTTTGTTTTACTATTGCACTACTTCAGCCCAGCTACCACAGCATATCACCGGCCTTTGACACAAGACCAGGATATAGATAGCTCGGTTAGTATCAAGTGCTTATCAAGTCTTAAATCCTTAAAAATAAATACCACTGGGAGGAGGGTACAGGTAAGTTGCAGAACACTTGCCTACAATTCAAGAGGCCCTGGATTTGACCCCTAGCACTGAAAAATAATCAAACATAAGACACACATCTAGCCAGGTGTGGTGGTGCACACCTTTAATCCCAGCACTCAGGAGGCAGAGGTAAGAGGATGGCCATTAGTTTGAGGCTACCCTAAGCCTACACATTGAATTCCAGGTTAGCCAGAGATAGAACGAGACCCTACCTTGAAAAACCAAAAAATACACACATCTAGACCTATTCCTGTCAACAGCAGCAGTAATGTCTAAGGATCATAACTTAACCACAATGGGGCAACTCAGCACACCTAAGAGCACCAAAAGACAGAGAGCATTATCAGCAAATGGGAACCAGTAATCAGCAGGGTGCTTTGAAAATGTAAATTATGGACTAGAGTGATGGCTTAGTGGTTAAGGTGCTCAGTTAAGGCTTGCCATCAAAGCCAAAAGACCCGGGTCTGATTTCCCAGTACCCATGTAGGGTGGGATGCACAAAGTGGCACATGTGTCTGGAATTTGTTTGTAGTGGTTAGAGGCCCTGAGGAGCTCATTCTCCTATCTGCCTGTTTTCTCTCTCTCTGTCTCTGTTTTTGTTGTTTTTTTTTGGCTTTTCTGGTTAGGGTCTCACTCTAGTCCAGGCTGACCTGGAATTCACTATGTAGTCTCAGGGTGGCCTCGAACTCACGGGCGATCCTCTTATCTCTGCATCCCAAACCCTGGGATTAAAGGCATGTAGGCAAGTGGTGTCTTTTGTTTCACTCAGTGTGTCTGCTTTCTAGTCTGAGTGCCTGAGTGCTGGGATTAAAGGCATGCGTCACCATGCCCGGCCCTTTTCTCTCTCTCTCTCTCTCTTTTTTTTAAAAATTTTTTAATTTTTTAAATTATTTATTTATTTGAGAGCAACAGACACAGAGAGAAAGACAGATAGAGGGGGAGAGAGAGAATGGGCGCGCCAGGGCTTCCAGCCTCTGCAAACGAACTCCAGACACATGCGCCCCCTTGTGCATCTGGCTAACGTGGGACCTGGGGAACCGAGCCTCGAACCAGGGGCCTTAGGCTTCACAGGCAAGCGCTTAACCGCTAAGCCATCTCTCCAGCCCTCTCTCTTTTCTTTTTTTTGAGGTAGGGTCTCGCTCTAGTCAAAGCTGACCTGGAATTCACTATGTAGTCTCAGGGTGGCCTTGAGCTCACGGCGATCCACCTACCTCTGCCTCCAGAGTGTTAGGATTAAAGGCGTGCGCCACCACGCCCGGCTTTTTTTCTCTCTCTTAAATAAATTTTTTAAGAAGGAAAGTATAGGGATGGAAAGATGGATTAGTGGTTAAGGCACGTGCCTACGAAGCTAATGGATCCTGGTTAGATTCTCCAGGACCCACATAAGCCAGATGCACAAGGGGGTGTATGCATCTGGGATTTGTTTGCAGTGGGTGGAGGCCCTGGCACACCCATTCTCTCTCTCTGCCTCTTTCTCCCTCTCAAATTTATGTATGTATGTATGTATGTATGTATGTATGTATGTGTATATATATGAATGAAAGTATAAATGATTTCACAAAGAAATGTCTTTAGGCTTCCTTGTCTGTTTCTGCCTGTTACAAACTGAACATTTATTTACTAAATTCTAGTAACAAAATAAATTTTATAAAACTACACAAGGGCTGGAGAGATAGCACAGCAGTTAAGGCAGCTGAAGGACCCAGGTTCAATTCACCAGTACCCACCTAAGCCAGATGCACAAGGTGGCATAGACATCTGGGGTTCTTTTGCAGTGGCTGGAGGCCCTTCTGTGGAAGACCCATTCTCTTACTCTCTCTCAAATAAATAAAATATTTTTAGGGCTTAGAGGTTAAGGCATTTGCCTGCAAAGCCGAAGGATCCACGTTTGATTCCCCAGGACCCACGTTAGCCAGGTGCACAAGGGGGAGCATGAGTCTGGAGTTCGTTGGCAGTAGCTAGAGGCCCTGGCTCTCAAGAGGTGGAGGTAGGAGGATCATCAGGATTTCAAGGCTACCCTGAGTTACAGTGAGATCCTACCTCAAAAAGAAAAAAAAAAAAAGGGACAATAAAATTTACGTTCTCTTGAAATTCTATGGGATATACATAGAAACTTACATAGAAGGTTGGTTCTGACTAAATTTTTCTTACATAGTATTTAATTTTAATTATACTTTTTAAATGATTCTCTCATTAGTTTTGAATGGATGCATTATATCACCATTCATTCTCTTTCTTGATCAAGTGATTTAGCTTACCATACTTCTTAGGAGAGACTTGACTCGAACCTCATAAAAGGAACTTAAAAGTTAAAATCAATCTGCATTGTAAACTGTCTTCTGCAGTTTACCGTGCACTCAACAAAATTCCATGTACTGAGAGAGAGAATTTACTGAGTTAACAGGGCTTCCATTTTGACTGGGAACCCCAGGCTCATGTATTAAAAGTCTTCATTTGGATGGTGAGAGAAAATAAAACTGAGTTTCTGTGGAAGATACATGATTGGATTGTATATCATCATGAGTTTTTTATTTTTATTTTTTTGGTTTTATTTTGCAATGCTGGGTACTGAACACAGGACATTACACAAGCCAGACAGGTAGACTCTACCACTGAGCTACATCCTCATGCTCTATGAGCTTTTAATAGGAAAAAAAAAATCAGGATGAACAAAAGTAGCACTGCTGGGAAACAAAGCACAGGAGAGGAGGTGGAAAAGTGAATCATTGACAAAATTTTTAAACTGGGAGATATGTATTTCAATACCTCAATTAGTTTGTCTCCTTTGACTACATCCAGATGTAAACCAGGTGGGGGTTTACCTGCCCTGAAAAAGAAGAGTGAAAAAAGCATTTTCAGGATGAGTTTATAAATACAATTTACAATCACTGTCCCATTGAACCTTGCAGCTCTCCCATCAGCCTATAATTAGTTCATATTCAAGCAGAAGTGTCATCTACTTCACCGTTATAAGTGCTTTTCTACGCCTGGCACTTCCCAAGTGATTCAACTGCTCTAAAAGAAATTTTAGCAGATCTTTATTTAGAGCAGCACCAAAGAACCCTATTCTTTTAACACTGGATGTTCACTTTGGAGGGAAAGCAGCACAGAGTGCAAACATTGTAACTGGGGCTGCCTAGTCATTTGAAGGTTTTTATTTGTTTGTTTTTTTTTTTCAGTGTCTTACCTATCCCAAGCTGGTCTCAAACTTGCTGTATAGGTGAGGATGACCTTGTACTTCTAATCTTCCTCCTGCCTTCATCTCCTGAGTTTTTTTTTTCACTTTTTATTTTTATTTATTATTTTTATTAACAACTTCCACGATTATAAACAATATCCCATGGTAATGCCCTCCCTCCCCCCACTTTCCCTTTGAAACTCCATTCTCCATCATATCCCTTCCCCCTTTCAATCAGTCTCTATTTTGATATCTGAGTTTTAATCTAAGAGTTACTACTTCCCTAATATCATATAAAGACAGAAGAAATCAGTTGTTTTGCTGGGCATGGTTGCACATGACTTTTATTCCAGCACTCAGAAACTGAGGCAGGGAGACCACTGCAAGTTCAAGACAAGCCTGGTCTACATTGCAGATGTAGGGGGGAAAAAAAGGCACAAAAACCAGTTGTTGTTTTGGGCTAATCAAGATTAGACTCTGCAAAATAAGCAGAAGGTATTCCTCTTGAGAACAAATCAGAGATGCATAGTTAAGAAACTAGGGCAATTCAAAAGCATGCCTGTGAAAGGAAGTACCAAATGAACACTAGAAACGTGTTATCCTGAGGTCTTTCTACAACAGAATTAAACTTTTCTTTATACTCTGCCATACCACTCAAGACACTGACACAGTACCTGGTACTTAACACAGTCTGAAGAATAGTATGTGATCTAAGTCTATTATCTACTTTCCTGGCCCGAATTTGAAATCAGTACAGACAGAGACCAATGAGGATAAAGAATTTGTAGGCCGGACAGGAAAAATGGCTTAGTGGTTAAGACCCTTGTCTGCATAACCCAAGGACTGGAGTGATTTCCCCAGTCCAGACAGATGCACAAAGTGGCACATGCAGCAGCTAGAGGCCCTGGCGCATTCATTCTGTCTCTGTGCTTGCAAATAAATAAAATAAATAAATAACATACAGAGCCGGCACGGTGGCACATGCTTTTAATCCCAGCACTTGGGAAGCAGAGGAATCGCTGCAAGTTCGAGGCCACTCTGAGACTGAATAGTAAATTCCAGATCAGCCTGGGCTAGAGTGAAACCTTACTTTAAAACAAAAAGGGGGGGAGGGGCCTGGAGGGATGGCTTAGCAGTTAAGGCATTTGCCTGCAAAGTCCAAGGACCCAGGTTCTATTCCCCAGGACCCACATAAGCCACATGCACAAGGGGGCGCACTTGTCTGGAGTTTGCAGTGACTGGAGGCCCTGGCACACCCATTTTCTCTTTCTCTGTCAAATAAATAAAATAAAATATTTTAAAAGATATAGGTTTCAACTCTAGTCCAGGCTGACCTGGAATTCACTATGTAGTCTCAGGGTGGCCTCGAACTCACAGTGATCCTCCTACCTCTGCCTCCCAAGGCTGGAATTAAAGGTGTGTACCACCACGCCTGGCTTAAGTATGATTTTTAAAATTAATTTATTTGACAGAGAAAATGGTGCACCAGGGCCTCCAGCCACTGCAAATGAACTCCAGAAGCCTGTGCCTACTTGTGCATCTGGCTAACGTGGGTCCTGTGCAATTGAACCTAGGTCCTTTGGCTTTGCAGGCAAATGCCTTAATCACTAAGCCATCCCTTCAGCCCTTAAGTATGAATTTTGATACATATAAGAAATATGGCTGGGTGTGATAGCACACACACTTAATCCTAGCACTTGGGAGGCAGAGGTAGGAGGAAGACCGTAAATTTGAGGCCACCCTGAGACTACATAAGTGAATTCCAGGTAAGCCTGGGCTAGAGCAAGACCCTACCTTGAAAAAAAGAGAAAAAGATACAGACATTTCAAAATGATGGTATTAATAAGGTTGGTCCTAAGAATACGGTGGATATTTTAAAAGCACAGGTGGGCTGGAGGGATGGCTTAGTAGTTAAGCCATTTGTCTGCAAAGCCAAAGGACCTAGGTTCATTTTCCAGGACCCATGTTAGCCAGTCTGGAGTTTATTTGCAGTGGCTGAAGGCCCTGGCACGCCCAGATCTCTCTCTCTCTCTCTGTCAAATAAATAAATAAATAATAAAAATATTTAAAAGCATAGGTGGTAATGAATCTATTGAATCAGCATTTTGATATCCAAAAGAAAAAAAAAAAAGAATTTGTAGGCTGAAAGAGACAGCTTAGAAGTTAGGGTGCTTGTCTGTGAAGCCTACGGACCCAGGTTTGATTTCCCAGTACCCACGTAAGCCAGATGCAGAAGGTGGCACATGCATCTGGAATTAGTTTGCAGCGGCTACAGGCCCTGACAGACCATTATCTCTCTTATCTGCTTCTTTCTCTTTCAAATAAATAATTTTTAAAAAACAAAGAAATTCAGGAAATAGTCACACATTCACTTGCTTTCTGGATTTGCTCATCTCAGTGTTCCAGAGCCCTTCCTTACATTTGCGCAGGAGAAATGTACCTTAACTGTTTAACTGAAAATTCAACAGCACCACATTCTGCCCTAACCTTTTTACGGCATTAGCTAAAAGGACAAATGCAATGGACAAAAGCCTGTTTTGTCCGGAAAACGGGGGAAGGCCCTTATGTCCAAAATATACCTTTTTGAACTCCTATCATGTAACTGACACAGAGTTATGAGCTAAAGATGCATGGGGTCTTTGCCCATGAAGATCTCAATATACCGGAGACCAAGAAGTACCATGTTAACTAACGATACACTAAGAAGAGCTACAACAGAAAAGGAAGAGAGAGGAGAGAGAGAGAAACTAGCTCGCATACATCTCCATGCACAGCAAATCATGTATTTATTCATCCTGTGCCCTATTCAAAACTGAAAGTATCCCATGATTCCCAAGAACTTCCCAAAGGATGGAGACGGGTCCATTCAAAAAGAACTGCTGATGTCTTTTGTGCCGAGCTTCGTGCTGCTCTCCAGAGAACATGGGGTGAGTTCCGCTCCATCCTTGCCCTCAGGGAGCTGCCAATCGGCGGGGGACGGACAGGTACGGCCGGGGGACGCGGGTCTCGCGCGGGCCTGGGCTCCGGACGCCGGCTCGTGCGCGCTCGGGCCGTTCAGCGGGGCGGGGGCGGGGGCGGGCAGGTACTAAGCTCCTCCGTCAGAGCACCCAGCACTCAATGAAGAGTTGGCTTAAGTTGGCGGCCGAGGCCCCGAAGCACCGCAGCAAGCGGCTGGCCCCCCTCGCCCTAGCCGGTGGTCTTAAGCGAGCGGCTTCGCGCCCCCCCAAGCCCGGGTTTTCCTCCGTTCCTGGGCCCGGGCTCCAGGATGCAGGCTGGTGTTCCTCCACACGTCGCCCGGCCCCACGGAGCGGACACTTTCTTTCCCTCACTCATTCCACGCTCTTTAAAGCCGTCGGGTGAGCCTCGAGAGGAAAGCGTCCCTTCCAACCCAGGTTAGCCGAGGCCAGCTCACTCCGGCCCCAGAGGCCGCCCCCGCCACTCACCAGGTCGGGCAATCGAACAGCGGGAGGCTGGAGCCGGAGTTCGCGGCTGCCGCCATCTTGCGTCTCCCCCTCCCATTTGGCGGGCCCGAAGCACGCCGGGAAACTGGGAGGCTGGGAGGGAAGAGCGGGCAGCCTGCGCGCCCGCGCACGCACGCCAGGCTGCACGCACGCACGCACGCACGCACGCACGGCGGGCGGTGCCTCTGCTGAGGGAGTGGGGTTTGATGTGGAAGTCTTCCGCGAGGTTCCCAGGCTAGGTGTGCTCCTAGGCCGGGAGGTGGCGGACTGGTACGGAGAGGTGTCACTTTTCCCCGCTACGCCCTCTTGCAAACGCTCCTGAGCTCGGTGATCTGGCGACTGCATCACCTGGGCTTGCACCGCCAGCCTTCCGCACTGCACCTAGAGCAAAGCTAGTCATCGCTGCAGAGAAGCGATCACTTACTGTGTTTCTCATCTTCTGGCCCTCCTCCGGAGAGCTTCGCCCTACTCACTGGTCCCTCCTAATCGGGCCTGGCTCTTGAGGATTTCTATAGATTAGGAACCTTGCGATAGGGATCATCTGTTCTGTCTATGACTGCACAAGCTGGAGTTGGGAGCAGATCCAATCAGAAAGGTGCCCACATCTGCACTGTGCATAGCTTAAGTGGGTAATCAAGTTGTGACCCTTTAGGGTTTTTCTTTTCTTTAGACAGTAATATACGATGTAAGGAAACATTGGGTTTAGCATCCTGATCTAGATTTGTTGCGCAAGGAGACAATCAGCAAGGTCTCTGGTTGTAAGGGCTTTGTCTATTGAGTGTTTACTGGTCAAGTATGTGTTTCATAGGGAGCGCTCCACATAGTCCTGAACACTGGAGATAGGGATCACTGTCATTCTAGACAGGCTGGGAAGGATTGAGCTGTCCAGCGTCACCAGAGAACAAGCAGAGTGCCACTGAAATGGGAGTTGATTTGAAGCCAAGTGTTGGCTCAATCACTAGTTTCATACTTTTCTGTTGACACCCGATGCATTAGCATACAACTAATGTCTCTCTTCTTCACTTTTGCAGAAAACCTGAAATGATGGTCTCACATGCAACATTTCAAATAATTTTTATTTATTTGAGAGAGAAATGGGCGGGCCAGGGCTTCCAGCTGTTGCAAATGAACCCCAGATGAATGTGCCACCTTGTGCATCTGGCTTGTGTGTGTCTTGAGGAATCACACCTGGGTCCTTTGGCTTTGCGGTCAAGTGCCTTACCAGCTAAGCCATCTCTCCAGCCCTGACATACAAGTATTTTCTTTCTTTCTTTTCTTCCAGAGGTAGGGCTTCTTATACCCCAGGCGGGTCTCGAACTCACAATGATTCTACATCTGCCTCCTGAGTGCTGGAAGTATTTTTTTTAAATATTTATTTGCGGGGGGGGGGGGCGCAGAGAGAATGAGAATGGGAGTGCTAGGGTCTCCAGCTACTGCAAAGGAACTCCAGATGCATGTGCCACCTTGTACATCTGGTTATGTGTGTACTGGAGAATCAAACCTGAGTCCTTAGGCTTTTCAGGCAATCACCTTAACGCTAGCTAAGCTCTCTCTCCAGTCCATATTTTTCTTTTCTTTTTATAGAGAACACATGCATATTTTTCTTTTTTAAAGAAACACATTGAGCTGGTGTAGTAGCACCTGTCTTTAGTCCTAGCACTTGAGAAGCTGAGGTAGGAAGATCACCTCGAGTTCAAGGGTTACAGCATGAGTTTCAGGTCAGCCCGGACTAGAGTGAGACCCGGCCTCAAAGGAGTTAAGGGGAGCTGGGCGTGGTGGTGCACGCCTTTAATCCCAGCACTCGGGAGGCAAGAGGTAAGAGGATCATAGTTCAAGGCCACCCTGAGACTACATAGTGAATTCCAGGTCAGCCTGGGCTACAGTGAGATCCTACCTCTAAAAACCAAGAAAAAAAAGGAAAGGGGAAAGAAATTGCAGCAGAGTGTGCCTGTAATCCTGGCACTTGGAGGATAGAGGAAGGATTAGGAAAAGCTGGCCTTGGCTACGTATCAAGTTTGAGACCAGCATGGGCTACATGAGACCCTGTCTCCTGTCTCATTAATATCTTCCTTTCAGCATTGTGATCTAAGGACAAAGCTGACCGACAGGAAGTCTGAATTCTAAATTTCATTTCAAGAAAATCCTATGGCTCCTTTCTTTGAACACAATGAAATAGTCTCAAGTGTTTTGAATGTAACAGAAAAGAGTAGAACGAGCTAGGCATGGTGGCACACGCCTTTAATCCCAGCACTTGAGAGGCAGAGGTAGGAGGATCGCCATGAGTTCAAGGCCATCCTGAGAATACATAGTGAATTCCAGGTCAGCCTGAGCTACAGTGAGATGCTGCCTCGAAAAGCAAACAGAAAAGAATAAGACACTTTTAGCTTAGGTGCGGCCCAGTGGTAGCATATGTAAAGGTCTGCATTCCATCCCACACATACAAAAAGATACTTTATTATCTAGAGGCATATTGTGTGCCTTTAAGTTTTCAAGACCCTTTCTAGCATGAAGTGGTGTTGAAGCCATTTGTAGTTATCAATGACTGTAAGGTATCTTAGGTCAATGTGGTCTTTCAGTTTCTACATATGGTCCCAGTGTCATTATAACCCAAGACAAGATCCCTAACAGCTTTATTAATAATACTCCACATTTACAGCACAGCTGATATTCATTGTAGCTTCTGATATACTGGCACTTTACATTGACCTAGGCCTTTTATAACCCAAAATACTCTATCTGGGTACCAATTATTTCAGTGTAGATAAAGCAAACTGGAGGACAATAATATAGGACCTTAACCATTTAAAAATATTTATGGGGTGGAGGGAGAATGGGCATGCCAGGGTCTCTAGGCACTGCAAATGAACACCAGAAGCTTGCATAACCTTGTGCATCTGGCTTACGTGGGTTCTGAGGAGACGAACTTGGATCTTCAGGCTTGATAGGCAAGCACCTTAATTGCTAAGTCTAAACGAAGACTAATGGATTAGCTGTCTTCAGATTTTGGTTATTTGACAAAGTTAATTCTTAGTCTTGACAGATTTCCCTAGAACAGAGTCTAAAGATATTAAAATACATATCCATAAAAAAAAATCTCAAGCCAGGCGTAGTGGCGCACGCCTTTAATCCCAGCATTCTGGAGGCAGAGGTAGGAGGATCGCCATGAGTTCGAGGCCACCCTGAGACTACATAGTGAATTCCATGAGAGCCTGAGCTAGAGTGAAACCCTACCTCGAAAAACCAACCAAACAAACAAAACATCTCAAAGCACTTTTGATACGATGTCAACGATATGAACGATCAACTGGAGACAATGAAAAAATTGCGTGTAGACAGTGCAGGCTGGAGGGTTTTACTTAGCAGAGTGGTAAAAGAAAAGTGTACAAGCTGTTAACAGAGAGATGTTCATGAAAATTGGGTAGAGACTGCCATTTCTCCAGATGTTTGCGGAAAGCATTATGGAAAGGTGAACAGGACACGCAGTTCTGAGTGTGAACACTCACGATCATCACTATCACTTACGAGTTGTATGGTTATGAGCAAGTGATCTTTGTCTCAACTTCCTGATTCATTAAAAGGGGACACAAGAAAAACAGATTTCCTAGATATCATTACAGGTATAACACAGTAAGTGTAAAAAATTTAGCATATGGGCTAGGGATGTATCTCAACTGGCACAGTGCTTGTCAAGCATGGAGGAGGCCCTGAGTTCAACTCCCAGCAACATATAAGCTGGGCATGATGGTGCACACACACCAGGAATCCCAGCACTTGAGTGGTGGAGGCAGAAGGTTCAAGTGAGTTGAAGGCCAGCCGGGGCTGTATAAGACCCTTATCTCTAAAAGGAAAATCGGGCTCAATAGTTCACAAATGACCATCTACATGCAGAGTATCTCCTTAAGCCTTTAAATTCCTGCCTTCATCTTTTTTGATATAGTGCGGGAGGAGGGAGGGAGGATATAAGGTGTCAACATTTTTCTTTTCAAGCAAGCCCAGCAGATCCCCCCCCCCTTTTAAATACGAGAGACCTTGAGAGAGAGAAAGAATTGGCATGTCACAGCCTCCAGCAACTGTAATCAAACTCGACGTGTTTAGATACAACTTAAATCTCACCAGGAGTGATGGCACATACTGTTAATCCCAACCCTCAGGAGATAGAGGTAGGAGGATCACTGTGAATTTGAGGCCATCCTGAGAGTACATAGTGAATTCCAAGTCAGCCTTGGCTAGAGTGAGACCCTACCTTGGAAAAATGGAAGAAAGAAAGAAAGAAAGCAGGGCATGCTGGTACAGGCCTTTAATCTCAGCACTCAGGAAGCAGAGGAAGGAGGATTACCATGAGTTCAAGGCCAGCCTGAGACTGTTACATAATGAATTCCATGTAGCGTGGGCTAGAGCAAGACCAAAAAGAGAAAAAACCTTAGTATATCACTGTTCTCATTTCTCTATGGACTGGTAAAAATTTGGCCCTTAATCATAGTCCAACTCTAAAACTTGTAGTTTTGCATTTTATTCTTATTTTTTGTAACATATGTATATGTGTGTGTGTGTGTGTGTGTGTATATGTAGGGCACAGCAGGGATTCTTGTAACTGCAAATGAATGCCAAATGCATGTAACCTTTCCTTTTTAAAATAAGTTGTTTATTTTTGTTTATTTGAGAGGGAAAGAGGCAGAGTGTGTGAGAGAGAATGGGCACACCAGGACTTCCAGCCACTGCAAACGAACTCCAGACACATGTGCCACCTTGTGCATTGGGCTAATGTGGGTCCTAGGGAATAGAACCTGGGTTCTTTGGCTTTGCAGACAAGCGCCTTAACCGCTAAGCCATCTCTCCAGCACAAATAAGTTATTTTTTTACTTTTAACTTTTTTTCATTTTTTAAGGTGGGGTCTCACTCTAGCTCAGGCTGACCTAGAATTCACTATGTAGTCTCAGGGTGGCCTTGAAGTCATGGCGCTCCACCTACCTCTGCCTCCCAAGTGCTGGGATTATAGGCATGCGCCACCACGCCCGGCTTATGAGATCCTACCTCAAGAAAAAAAAAAAAAAAAAAAAAAGAACATTGTGAATCTAATTTCATTTTGGTAAAATATTAAGACAAAGTTGTTGGTCAAAAGATTACGGGGTTGGGAATGAAAACATTTGGTAAGGTCTTATTCTGCACCATTCTAAGATGCAGTGGCCAGAATGACATGTCTAGTTTTTCCTAAATAACATACCGTGTTGCTCACTTTAAGGAAGAGTGTTGGCAAGTACCTAGTGCTCCTTGAACATCTCAATAAAGGAACGTGAATACAAGATGAGGAACATAAATGAATATAGAAGCAAATATACAATTTGTATGTTCAGATTAAAAGCATGTTGTCTTATGGATTTCATATCTGAAAAAGTTACTAAAAAACTAGGAGCCGGATGTGGTGGCTCATGCCTTTAATCCTAGCACTCAGGAGGCACAGGTAGGAGGACTGCTGTGAGTTCAAGGCCACCTTGAGACTACATAGTGAATTCCAGGTCAGCCCAGGCTACAGAAAGACCTTGACTCTAGCCTCACCAAAAAAAAAAAAAAGAGAGCCAGTAGGTTAACTGACTTGTCTAGCTGATTGATCATGAGGAAGTTAATGGTGGGGCTAGGATTCTCCCAGTCTTTTGTACCCCAGTTTACTTTTGACCTCCAAATGGGTCTCAATTGTGGCTGCGTATCATATCTTAAAGCATTAAAAAATGTCTATGGGGGCTGGAGAGATGGCTTAGCTGTTAAGGCATTTGCCTGTAAAGCCAAAGGATGCCGGTTTGATTCTCCAGGACCCACATAAGCCAGCTGCACAAGGTGGCACATGCATCTGGAGTTTATTTGCAGTGGCTACAGATCCCCTGTGTGCCCATTCTCTCTCTTTCTCTCTGTCTCTAATAAATAAATAAAATAAAAATAAATCTTTTTAAAAAATGTCTATGGCCAGGATATACTCCAGACCAAGAAATTAGAATCTTTGGGTAGGGAGACTAAGACATCATTACTCTTTAATATTTCTACTGTGAGCTGGGCATGTGGCACACACCTTTAATCACAGGGAGGCAGAGATAGGAGATGGCCATAAGTTCAAGGCCACCCTGAGACGACAGTGAGTTCCAGGTCAGTCTGGGCTACAGTGAGACTCCACTTCGAAAAGCACAACAAACAAACAAACAAACAAAATTCTAATGTGAAAGCATAACTAAGAACCACTGTCCCAGACCATCCATGGTGCCCCAGAGCAAGGCACAAATGAGTCTGTGAATAGGTCTATTAGGACCATCTAGTAGAGCTTCTTTGGCAACTATCACAAATTCTAAGCCAAGTTCATATTTGTTCCCCATGTCCACCATTACAACCACTGCTGGATCAATCACACAGTGTTATAGAGCTATGGTTACTTATCTTACACAACTGATCTTTTTTTCTTTCCTGGAATGTTACAAGTGATATATCCAAGCCCAGCTACAATTTGGAATTAAAAGAGCAGAGGGCAGAGGGCAGGGAATTCTCCCGGAAGCTGCTGCTAGGATCACTATATCACTCAAACAGCTCTGTCCATCCCTCCACCCCACAACCTGAAAGATTGGACTGAACTTGTTATGTAGCCCAGGCTGGCTTTGAACTCACAACCCTCCTGCTCCATCATCTTAGGCACTGAGATAATAGGTGTGTGCCACCACACCTGGCTGACTTGCTTGCTCACTCGCTGGCTCGTGCTCGCGCTCTCTCTCTCTCTCCTTTTTTTCAAGAAAAGGCAGCAGCACCTATTCCACCTGAACCAATCCTTACCTGTCTCTAGTCTTCCTGCAAGTCTGCTTTGCTCAAGACAGCGCATTACCTAACGCTTACATCATTAGGGTATCTACTCATAAAAATTGCTATCAAAGCTTTTAAATGTTTATTTATATTGAAGTGTGTGGGACGGTGCAGAAGTGCAAAGAAACTTATGCATTTGGGCCCTTGTTTCCCTACTGTCCTGTAGAACAAGATTCCCTAACATTCAGGAGAATGGAAGAAATTAACATACATATACATAACATGGCCAAGTATCTAATTCAGAAAAGGATAAGCTGACATTGCTGACCTTGATTCACATCTGTGCGAGTACCTAAACAAAGCACATTTCTTCTAACTGCTCTAGGCCTGTGAAAAAGGGACATGGACAACATTTCTATTACAAGACAGCAATGTTTTATTGAAACTGCTTTTCTCTAAAACTATGCACGGAGAGATTCGTCTCTTGTTCATAAATTAGAAGTCTAACATCACTAAACCAGTATTATTTACAAAAATGAACCTTTTGTTTGCTTGATCACTAGGTTCACAGATGTAAGTTTTAAACCCAACATCAGTTTAACTTTAAAAAAAATCTTCCTGCCATCACAGCTCAGTGACTCGTACAGGGCAGGGAGCAGCCTCTGACAGCAACATTCATCCTTTACCAGGAATGTAGAGCCACAAGTGAACAACAACAGAGATTCAATCAGTCCAAACAATTCCTACTTGCTTTCCCAAAGCATGCTATGTCTAATTCTCCCCTTCTATGTAGACAGGTGGGAGAGGGACCTTAGTGAGAAAAATAATGGTAATTAAATTAACCTCTTTAAAAAAGGAGCAAGATGAGTTAGTGTATGAGAGGATGAAATGCTATGAATGACACTAACAGGTAGTAAGTAAACTTAATTTCAACCCAGATTATCACATATACCCCAGCAATGGACAGATCAAGTAGATACTTCTCAGTGAACCAGAATAACATGTGCAGTTTTTACTTTGTAGTTAAATATGGGGTCAGAAACTTGCAAAACAGAGAAAAGGCTTCTTGGAAATTCAAATTAAAATGTTCAACAATAAAAATTACTGGCATACTGTACAGTTTCTCACAGACTCCAATATGCTAGGTGCCAGGAAAATTTGGTATAGAGACAAAAAGTATGAGATTGTAGTGTTACCTGTCAAAGAATATCCACAATGGAATTTTCAATAGACACCCAGATAAACGGCAATCAGAATACAAGAGAAAGCAACAAAATCCATATATAAGTTAATTTCTGATTTGAGAAATCAATAGAATGTGTATATAAATTGATAAATACTGTCTCCATAAACGTCACTAATTCCAAGGACTAGTTAGTAGTTAGTTTCTAACTAAATGATTACAGGACATTCTGGTATATGCTCTCTTCTTGTGATCAGTTTGTTCTGGCAAGACTCCATCAGATACTTGCCCTTGAAAACAACTCAGCAGGAGAAGGCTCTGAGGCAATCACACTTCATTTAGAAACGAGCCAGATAATAACTCCCAAGACTGTAATAATTGCTGACAGGACAAGAACCAGGATACACATCTTCTTGCGAGACTTTTTCTGAGGAAAGAAACATGTAAAGATACTCATGAAGCAAGGACAATATTTTACATCTCAAGATACAAGAGTGCTTTATAAGTTAACCTTCTTGAAGTTCTCTTTTTTAAATTATTTAATTTATTTGCAAGGAGGGTGAGGAGGGATAGAATGGGCACACCAGGGCCTCTTGCTACTGCAAACAAACACCAAATGCATACACCACTTTCTGCATCTGGCTTTACATGGGTATTGGGAAATCGAACTCATGCTATCAGACTTTACAAACAAGTACTTTTCACCTCTGAGCTACCTCCCCAGTCCTTTTTCGTTTTCTTTCTTTCTTTTCTTTTGTTTTTGGCAGTGCTAGGGATTGAACCCAAACATAAGGCAGGGAAGAGCTCTCCCACTGAGCCACATCCCCAGCCTACAGTTAGCTAATACCATGTACAAATATGCAAATATCTAAAATTCTCAAGTTACCAGTGCTAGGTAATAATGCAACTTGTAACTGTTCCCAAAAACAATTTTGCAGAGGAGTTATGCCTATTTTGCTAGGCATTACTTACAATAAATTAAGTAATTTGTGTATTTCTAAAAATTTTTTAAATATTTTAATTTATTGCTCTATCTGCCTCTTTCTCAAATAAATAAATAAAATAAAATATTTTAAAAAATTAAAAGGGGGGCTGGAGAGATGGCTTAGCGGTTAAGCGCTTGCCTGTGAAGCCTAAGGACCCCGATTCGAGGCTTGGTTCCCCAGGTCCCACATTAGCCAGATGCACAAGGGGGTGCACGCGTCTGGAGTTCGTTTGCAGAGGCTGGAAGCCCTGGCGCGCCCATTCTCTCTCTCTCCCTCTACCTGTCTTTCTCTCTGTGTCTGTCGCTCTCAAATTAAAAAAAAAAAAAAAAAATTAAAAGGGCTGGTGAGAAAGCCAGGCATAGCGGTGCATGCCTATAGTCCCAACACTGGGGAGGCAGAGGTAGGATTGCCATGAGTTCAAGGCTACCCTGAGACTAAATAGTGACTTCCAGGTTAGCCTCAGCTACAGTGAAATGCTACCTCAAAAAAACAATAAACAAGCCGGATGTGGTGGTGCACGCCTTTAATCCCAGCACTTGGGAGGCAGAGGTAGGAGGATTGCTGTGAGTTAGAGGCCACCCGGAGACC
Source organism: Jaculus jaculus (assembly GCF_020740685.1). NCBI lineage: Eukaryota > Metazoa > Chordata > Mammalia > Rodentia > Dipodidae > Jaculus > Jaculus jaculus. The sequence goes on along the minus strand of NC_059106.1, from coordinate 60,539,354 downwards.
CCATAGTGAATTCCAGGTCAACCTGGGCTAGAGTGAGACCCTACCTCGAAAAACCAAAAAAAAAAAAAAAAGAAAGAAAAAAAGGTGGGGGGCTGGAGAGATGGCTTAATGGTTAAGGCACTTGCCTGCAAAGCCAAAGGACCCAAGTTTGATACCCTAAGACCCACATAAAGCAAGATGCACAAGGTGGTGCACATGTCCGGAGTTCATATGCAATAGCTAGAGGCCCTGGCATGACCATTCTCCCTCCCTCCCAATCCCTCTTTGCTTCTTTCTCTCTCAATAAATATTAAAAAATATTTTTATTGGCCTGGAGAGATGGCTTAGTGGTTAAGGCATTTGCCTGCAAAGCCAAAGGATCTAGGTTTAATTCCCCAGGACCCACATAAGCCAGATGCACAAGATGACACATGTGTCTGGAGCTCATTTACAGGCTAGCGGCCCTAGTGCACCCATTTTTTTTTTTTTTCTCTCTCTCTGTGCCTCTTTCTGTCTCTCAAATAAATAAAATAGGCCTGGAAAGATAGCTTAGTGGTTCAGGCACTTGCCTGAGAAGCTTAAGGACTCAGGTTTGAATCCCCAGTACCCACATAAGCCAGATGTACAAGGTGGCACATGCATCTAGAATTTGTTTGTAGTGGCTAGAAGCCCTGACACGCCCATTCTGTATGTGTGTGTGTGTCTCTCTTCTTTCTGCCCTTCTCTGCTTACAAGCAAAGTAAAATAAATATTTTTTTCTTTTTTCTTAAAGACTTTTTTTGCTTATATTTATTTATTTATTTGAGAGCGACAGAGAGAGAGAGAGAGAATGGGCACACCAGAGCCTTATGCAATCTTGTACTAGCCTCACCACTGTGTGCCTGACTTACACGAGATGAGTCCTTAGGCTTTGCAGACAAATAAAATGTCTTTATTAAAAAAAAAAAAAAAAAAAAAAAAAAAATCGGGCTGGAGGGATGGCTTAGTGGCTAAGGCGTTTGCCTATAAAGCCAAAGGACCAGATTAGATTCCTCAGGACTCAAGCTAGCCAGATGCACAAGTGCCCGTATGCGTCTGGAGTTTGTCTGCAGTGGCTGGAGGCCCTGGAATGCCCATTCTCTCTTTCTCTTCCTATTTCTCTGTCAAATAAATAAATAAATAAAAATATTTAAAAAAAAAAAAAAAAAGATCCAGGCTGGAGAGATGGCTTAGTGATTAAGGAACTTGCTTGTGAAGCCTAAGGACCAAGGTTCAATTGCCCAGAACCCACATAAGCCAGATGCACACAGTACCAGAAGCATCTGGAGTTCATTTGCAGTGGCCAGAAGCTCTAGCATGTCGTATTCTCTTTAATAATAAAAAAAATCTGAGTCAAGAATAACATTAGACAGGCATAAAACATCTTAAAAAATATTAACAAGGGCTGGAGAGATGGCTTAGCAGTTAAGCACATGCCTGTGAAGCCTAAGGACCCCGGTTTGAGGCTCGATTCCTCAGGACCCACGTTAGCCAGATGCACAAGGGAGCACATGTGTCTGGAGTTTGTCTGCAGTGGCTGGAAGCCCTGGTGTGCCCATTCTCTCTTTCGCTCTCTGCCTGCCTGCCTGCCTGCCCCTCCCTCCCCCCCCTCTCTTTCTCTCTCTGTCACTCTCAAATAAATAAATAAAAAATAAACAAAAAAAATTTTTTTTTAAATTAACAAAAAAAGATCCAAGAAGGATCTTGCTAAAAGATAAAGTAAAATAAAATAATGAGCTGGGCGTGGTGGCGCATGCCTTTAATCCCAGCACTTGGGAGGCAGAGGTAGGAACAATTCCATGAGTTCTAGGCCACCCTGAGACTACATAGTGAATTCTGGGTCAGCCTGAGCTAGAGTGAGGCCCTACCTCAAAAGACCAAAATAAATTAATAAAATAAAAAATATAATTACAAAAATATTTTTATTTATTTACTTACAAGCAGAGAGAGACAGAGAGAAAGAGAGTGAGAATGGGTCTCTAGCTGCCGCAAACAAACGCTAGATGCATGTGCCACTTTGTGCATCTGGCTTTATGTGGGTATTGGGGAATTGAACTTGGTTATACTTTGCAGGCAAGTGCCTTAATTGCTGAGCCACCTCTGTAACCTTCATGTGTGTACTTTAATAACTGTTTTACATCTATCACAAAGTTGTATGTTCACTGTAAAAAAAATAGATAGTAAAAATAATAATAATAATAATAATAATAATCACCTCTGGATAAGATGCCAATATTTCTTTTTGGAGGCAGAGTCCTATTTTAGCCCAGGCTGACCTGGAATTTACTATGTAGCCTCAAACTCATAGTGATCTTCTATCTCTGCTTTCCAAGTGCTGGGATTAAAGGCATGCACCACTATACCTGGCTAAAGTTATCAGTTTTTTTTTTTTAATTTTTCTAGGTAGGGTCTCACTCTAGCCCAGGCTGACCTGGAACTCACTATGTAGTCTCAGGGTGGCCTCGAACTCACAGCGATTCTCCTACCTCTGCTTCCCAAGTGCTGGGATTAAAGGCGTGTGCCATCACGTTATCAGTTTTTAATGAAAATACTACTAAGCATTAATTCCTTAAGAACACCCTCGGGTAAAAAACAACTACCCTAGGAACATGGAAAATGACTGAAGTGCTACTTATTTCTAAAAGGCCATGCAATACCAAAATGAAGGGAAATAAGGACCTCATGCAGAGTACCTGTACACTAAAACAGACCCACAAACTTTATAAACCAGATTCTTAACTAGTGTAGAAAAATTCATCCCATAGGCACAACTCCATGATGCATAAGCCATACTTATTCACATACTCTCATGTTGATTCCGTCCATCTATTATCCTAATGGAAATCCATGTTGGCTGTTTAGGACATAGGTTAACCTTATGCTGCATTAGCTCATGGGGATCAGCTTTGCAGCCAGGAGGCTTCTGTGTAAATTTAAGACTTCATGGTTTGGCAGATCTCGCTACAAAGAGAAACATTAAAAATGGAACTGGGCCGGGCATGGTGGCTCACACCTTTAATCCCAGCACTCGGAAGGCAGAGGTGGGAGGATTGCTGTGAGTTCGAGGCCACCCTGAGACCCCATAGTGAATTCCAGGTCAGCCTGGGCTACAGTGAGACCCTACCTCGAAAACCAAACCAAAACAAAAAAAATGGAACCGGGATTCCAAATGATGACTACATGCCTCCAGTTTAAGCCTTAGAAAAAGGCCACAGCAGTTTGCAGTATGCCAATATAGCCTGGTGGTCTATAAAGTGTGCAGTGCCAAGTGACTTTTGTTGGCACTAGCTTTTACCTGATAGTAAGCGGCTCTCTGTAGCTGATCAGTGGCTCTTTCAACGTGCACTTCTGAGCTTTCCACATTGGCTTCTATGCTATCTGCAAAAAATACAGTAGATGTTTTAGCACATTCAGATGTTTCCAGATTGCACACAGATTTCAGATGTTACTATCAACATCCCAACTATCTAGCCATGGTATTTATTACTTTTCTGGCTGGAGGGAAAGCTTAGTGGATAAGGCACTTGCCTACAAAGCCAAAGGACATAGGTTAGAGTCTCCAGAACCCACATAAACCAGATACATATGGTGGTGTACGCGTCTGGAGTTCATCTGCAGTGGCTGCAGGCCCTGGCATGCCCATTCTCTCTCTCTCTCTATCTGTTTCTTCCTGTCTCTCTCTCTCTCAAAAATAAATAAAACGTATTTTTATTTTTATGTATTTATTTGACAGATAAAGAGGGGGGAGGGGGAAGAGAATGGGTGTGCCAGGGCCTCCAGCTACTGCAAATAAACTCCAGACACATGTACCCCCTTGTGCATCTGGCCAACATGGGTCCTGGGGAATTGAACTTGGGTCCTTTGGCTTTGCAGGCAAATGGCTTAACTGCTAAGCTATCCCTCCAGCCTGAATAAAAAAAATTTTTTTTTCTAAATGTATTACTTAGCCAGGCATGGTGGTGCACGCCTTTAATCCCAGCACTTGGGAGGCAGAGGCAGGAGGATCATCAAGAGTTTGAGGCCACCCTTAGAATTCACAGTGAATTCCAGGTCAGCCTGAGCTAGGGTGAGACCCTACCTTGAAAAACCAAAGAAAAATAAATAAATAAAAGTATTACTTTTCATAAAAATTTTGAAGCTGGGTATGGTGGCACACACCTTTAATCCCAGCACTCAGGAGGCTAAGGTAGAAGAGGCCACCTTGAAATTGCACAATGAATTCCAGGTCAGCATGGGTTACAGTAAGACCCTTCTTCAAATAAATAAATAAATAAGCTTTTAAAAAGTTATCAACCTTGTGCTGGAGAGATGGCTTAGTGGTGAAGGCACTTGCCTTTAAAGCCAAAGGACCCAGGTTTGATTCCCCAGAACCCATGTAAGCCAGATGTACAAGGTGGCACATGCATCTAGAGTTCACTTGCAGTGACTAGAGGCCCTGTTGCATCCATTCTCTATCTGCCTACACACACTCTCTCTCTCAAATAAATAATTTTTTTTTTTTTTTTTGGTTTTTCGAGGTAGGGTCTCACTGTAGTTCTCAGGCTGACCTGGAATTCTCTATGTAGTCTCAGGGTAGCCTTGAACTCAGGGTGATCCTCCTACCTCTGCCTCCTGAGTGCTGGGATTAAAGGCGTGCGCCACCACGCCCAGACATAAAGTATTTTTTAAAAAGTTATTCACTTCATGATTGTGCAAGTTTCTGGAGAGAAAAGCCAGAAAACTTGACAGCTGTTTCTCAAAATACATTTACCAAGAGAGACTCTGGCAAATGAATGGGGCTGAGCAGCCACAGCAGCCCACTTTAACTTTTACCTTTGACCATATAAGAACATTGCTGGGCTGGAGAGTGACTTAGCGATTAAGGTATTTGACTGCAAAGCCAAAGGATCTTGGTTCAACTCTCCATGACCCACATAAGCCAGATGTACAAGGGAGCACATGCATCTGGAGTTCATTTGTAGTAGGTGGAGGCTCTGGCATGTCCATTCTCTCTCTTGAATGAAATCTAGACACATGTGCCACCTTGTGCATCTGGCTTTACATGGGTACTGGGGAATAGGAGCCAGGTCCTTAGGCTTTGCAGGCAAGCCTTAACTACTGAGCCATCTTTCCAGCCAAAATTCAAAAGAAAAAGCAATTTTTGTTGTTGTTGTTGGTTTTTTGGGTAGGGTTTCACTCTAGCCCAGGCTGAACTAGAACTATGTAGTCTCAGGATGGCCTCGAACTCATGGCCATCCTCCTGCCTCCACCTCTCAAGTGCTGGGATTAAAGGCATATGCCACCACAGTGCCACTTTATGCATCTGGCTTTACATAGGTACTGGGGAATTGAACTCAGGTCATGAAGCTTTGCAGGCAAGTGTTTTAAACACTGAGCCATCTCTCCAGCCCAAATTCAATTTTTATTTATTTGCTTGTTTGTTTATTTATTTTGACGTAGAGTTTCATTCTAGCTCAGGCTGACCTAGAATTTACTATGTAGTCTCAGGGTGGCCTTGAACTCATGGCGATCCTCCTTCCTCTGCCTCCTGAGTGCTGGGATTAAAGGCGTGCACCACCACACCTGGCCAAATTCAATATTTTTTAAATGTCATTCCAAAACTCTTAAGTCTATAGCTGACCAAGCATACTGAGTTCTTTGTAGTCAAATACCACTGACTCCCCCATGGCTAATGGTACTCATAATACTTACCAATCATATCCCCTTGGTCATGGATCATCATAGCCAAATCTTTAAATATCTGATTGACATCTAAAATATCAGCCTAAGGAAGACAAAAATAAAAACCAATTAAGTAACATAAAGCAAGATGTCAGAAGCTTTCTTTCCTCTACTTCTTTAAGGTTTGGTCTAGTAACATATAAACATGTGGGGTATTTTATTTGTTTTGGTTTGGTTTATTGAGGTAGGGTCTGGCTCTAGCCCAGGATGAACACTATGTAGTCTCAGGTTGGCGTAAAACTTACTGATCCTCCTACTGCTGCCTCCCAAGTGCTGGGATCAAAGGAATGTACCATCATGCCTGGCTAGAGCACTACTTTTGGCCTGCCTCTATGCCAGGCTACTCAGACTAAGTAAAGGGGCTCTCCACAGAACCCTCATCAAACTAGGAGTCACCACTGAGATCTGGGGACAAAGTCCTTCTAAGCACCAAAGTATAAGTTTGTCTTGCTGTTTTCCATGCATATTTCTCAAGGATACCATGCAAGATATGGTGTTTGAAAGGATTTGAGTATTCTAAGCCAGTAGCACCATAGCACAAGATTAGTCACTATGATTAAACTGAGCTAGATAATAGTCAAACTACACAGTGACTCAATCCATGCCTTTAAATGAGTTAGTCCAGGGAAAACTCAGGCTAGAAAGCAGACACACTGAGTGAAACAAAAGACACCACTTGCCGGGCATGGTGGTACAGACCTTTAATCCCAGCGCTTGGGAGGCAGAGGTAGGAGTGCTGTGAGTTCGAGGCCACCCTGAGACTACACAGTGAATTCCGGGTCAGCCTGAACTAGAGTAAGACTCCAGCTTGGAAAACCATTAAAACAAAACAAAACAAACAAAAAACACCTGGCTCTCACCTCCAGCTGCCGTATCGCTGTTTCCCTTTCTTTAATAAGTTCCAGATCTTGCTCAGTGATGGGTACCTCATCCTCCTGGCTCTGCATCTGATTCCATTCCTCATGGCTGCAAGGAGACAAACATTCCAGTTGATTCTTACTCTCTAAGGGAGGAGGAGGCATATCCAATGGCATCCCCGCTGCCAGCAGAAACTAGGCAGACATTATCAGGGTTGCAAATCTGCTATCAATACAAGGTCCCCAAGGGCCACATGTTTGACACCCAGAGGCAAAGATATGATGATAACCAAGAAAACAGACTCTCAGCAAAATTGAGATGAAGCAGAATTATGGAAAGTGGGTCTCATTGCTTTTTCCACTTAGAGGTATATCTGCAATCCTACCGAGACCTGCTAGACAAGAAAAATATTTGCAGATTTGAATTCAATGAAGTAGAGTTGGTAGATGGGGTACCTAATGGGAGGAGTAACCAATATGTGACCCGTCAGTGCTTCACCAACTCATTTAAAAGAACCACACCTCTTAGTTTCCAGGACTTCCTCTGAAGTTATGCTGTGGGTTAGATACCTTTTACAAGAAAACAAAAGTAAGTGAAATGTTAGTGTGCAGTTGGACTCAGGTGTCCCCCATAAACTTAGGTGTTCTGAATGCTAAGTTCCCAGCTGATGGAGATTTGAGAATTAACACCTCTTGGTGGCAGTGTGTTGTTGGGGGCAGGCTTATGGGTATTATAGCCAGTGTCCCCTTGCCAGTGTTTGGCACACTCTCCTGTTGTCCACCTGATTTGGGCAAGGGAGTGATGTCCATCCTCTGCTCATGTAATTTTCCCTGCCATCATGGGGTTTTCCCTCTGGTCTATAAGACAAAATAAGCCCCCCCCCTTTTTTTCCCAAAAGCTGCTCTTTGTCAGGTAATTTCTGCCAGCAATGCAAACCTGACTGCAGCAGTTATCACTCCTTTTTCCAAGTATTTAGAAGAAAGGTGTGTTGCTTATTAGATAACACCCAGAAGACACTTTGACAAGCTAGTTTTGGGCATTTTTCTCAACAATGTATAAGTCATACTTCATCTTTACAATATTTAAAGAGTGTTCTCTATGTCATGAGGTACACAAAAGTCAAACAGAGGTATCCACAGTGTTGTGGGGAGAGATACATATCTATTATAAACACTTAAGTTCCAAATACCATGAATATGTATCTATGAAATTAGGCTGGCAAAATGAAGAAGGCATCTTTCAGAAACAAACTGTCTACTCTCCCTCCTCATGTTCCCAGAAGCATAAGCAGCTCCATGTCAGTGAGCAAACAGACCCCCACAATGTTGAAGAAATTAAATGAAATGTAAATTAAAGATTAAGATGATGGAGATCTATCTAATCTGACATCTGTGGGTTCATATTTGTTCCTAGTGGGTCATGTTCTCCATACAAAGACATAGTGAGCTTATTGTCATTTGTTTATTCACCTTGGAAATAAATATCTCTTTCATAATTCAAAGGGTCTCACTCTAGTTCAGGCTGACCTAGAACTCACTATGTTGTCTCAGGGTAGCCTTAAGCTCATGGCAATCCTTCTACCTCTGCCTCGCAAGTGCTGGGATTAAAGGTGTGTGCCACCATGCCTGGCCTTTTTTTTTTTTTTTTTTTAAGGTAGGGACAGTCTCACTCTAGCCCAGGCTAGTCTCAGACTGGCCTCAAACTCATAGCAATCCTCGTACCTCTGCCTCATGAGTGCTGGGATTAAAGGCATGTGCCACCACACCCGGTTTGTTAAGAACCCACTTAAAAAAAAACGTCCGACGTGGTGGATCATGCTTTCAACCTCAGCACTTGCAAGGCAGGGGTACAAGGATCATTGTTTGATGCCAACCTGAGACTACAGTCCAGATCAGCTTGGGCTAGAGTGAGACCCTTCCTCAAAAAACAAGAAAAAAAAAGTTTTAATTGGGCTAGAGAGATGGCCCAGAGGTTACGGTGCTTGCCTGTGAAGCCTAACGACCTGAGTACCGATGTAAAGCCAGATGCACAAAGAGGCACATGCCGCTGGAGTCCATTTGCAGTGGCAACACGCCCTCTTTAGCTCTGGCATACCCATTCTCTGTCTGTCTGTCCTACCTTTCTCTACTTGAAAATAAATAAATAAAAGTATCTTAAATGTTTTATTTATTTATTTGAGAGAGACAAAGGAAAGGAGAAAGGGGGATAGAAGACAGAATGGGCACACCAGGGGCTCTTGCCACTGCAAATAAATTCGACACATGACCCACTTGGTGCATATGGCTTTGTGTGGGTACTAAGGAATTGAAGCCAGGCTGGCAGGCTTTGCAAGCATGTACTTTTAGTCACTGTTCCATCTCTCTGGCCCTAAGCCCATGTTTTTGACTTTCCAGTTTTATTTTTTGGATGATAAATTAACTACTTCAGGCACCCCTTAATTTTGGGTCATTTTTTTTCTTGATTTTTATCTATTTAATTCCATTCCATTCCATTTTATTTGTTTATTTATTCTGATTTTTCCAAGTAGGGTCTCACTCTAGCCTAGGCTGACCTATAATTCAGTATGTAGTCTCAGGCTAGCCTCAACTTACAGTGATTCTCCTACCTCTGCCTCCCAACTGCTGGGATTATGTAGTTTCAGGGTGGCCTTGAACTCATGACAATCTTCTTACCTTGCCTCCCAACTGCTGGGATTAAAGGTGGGCACCACCACACCTAGCCATTTTATATTTTTTACAAATATTTAATTTATTTGAGAGAGAAAGAAAGAGGCAAATAGAAAAAGAATGGGCACACAGGGTCTCTAGCCACTGCAAATGAACTCCAGCCGCATGAGTCACCTTGCGCATCTACCTGGCTTTATGTGGGTCCTGGGGAATTGAATCTGGGTCCTTTGGCTTTGCAGGCAAGTGCCTTAATTGATAAGCCATCTCTCCAGCCCATTTTATTATTTATTATTCTATTCTATTCTAATTTGGTTTTTCAATGTAGTGTCTTGCTCTAGCCCAGGCTGACCTGGAATTTATTATGTAGTCCCAGGCAGGCCTCAAACTCATAGCAATTCTCCTACCTATGCCTCCCAAGTGCTGGGATTAAACGTGGGTGCCATCATACCTGGGTACCTTTTTATTTTATTTTTTATGAGACAGTCATGCTGTGTAGTCCAGGCTGGCCTAAAACTCTCTTGATCCTCCTGCCTCCGTCTCTAAAGTGCTAGGGTTGCAAGTGTTAATCACCATGCCAGGCCCACCTCACTGGATTTTTTGTTTTTGTTTTTGTTTTTTGAGGCAGGGTCTCACTGTAGTCCAAGATGACCTGGAATTAACTATATAGTCTCAGGGTGGCCTTGAACTCATGGCGATCCTCCTACCTCTGCCCCCCGAGTGCTGGGATTGAAGGCATGCACCACACCAGGCTTTTTTTTTGGGGGGGGGAGGGGGAATTTATTTTTTATTTTTTGTTTTGTTTTGTTTTTTTTTGAGGTAGGGTCTCACCCTAGCTCAGGCTAATATATATGAAATTCACTATGTAATCTCAGACTGGCTTTGAACTCACAATGATCCTCCTACTTCTTCCTGGCAAGTGCTGGGATTAAAGGCATGCACCACCATGCCCTGCTAATTTTTTTAAATTAAAAATAAACATGTGCTGGAGGCATGGCATAGCAGTTAAGGCACCAGCCTGCAAAGCCAAAGGACCCAAGTTTGATTCCCCAGGACCCATGTAAGCCAGATGCACAAGGCAGTGCATGCTTCTGGAGTTCATTTGCAATGGCTGAAGGCTCTGGTGTACCTATTCTCCTATCTACCTCTTTCTCTCTCTCTCTCTCTCTCTAATAAATAAATAAAATAATTAATTTAAAAACATATAGGGTGGGAGAGATGGGTCAGTGGTTAAAGGCACTTGCTTGCAAAGCCATATGGCCTGGATTCAATTCCCCTGTACCCACATAAAGCCAGATACTCAAAGTGGGTTTTGTGTCTGGAGTTTGTTTGCAGTGGCACGAGGCCCTGGTGAGCCCATACTCTCTCTCTCTCTCTCTCTCTCTCTCTCTCTTTCTCTCTCTCTCTTACTCCCTCCCTCTCTCTGTCTCTGTCTCACATAAATAAGACTTTTTAAAAAACATGCTGGGATGGGCTGGAGAGATGGCTTAGTGGTTAAGCGCTTGCCTGTGAAGCCTAAGGACCCCGGTTCGAGGCACGGTTCCCCAGGTCCCACATTAGCCAGATGCACAAGGGGGCGCACACATCTGGAGTTCGTTTGCAGAGGCTGGAAGCCCTGGCGCGCCCATTCCCTCTCTCTCCCTCTATCTGTCTTTCTCTCTGTGTCTGTCACTCTCAAATAAATAAATAAATAAAATTAAAAAAAAAAACATGCTGGGCATGGTGGCACACATTTTAATCCATGCATTTAGGAGGCTAAGGTAGGAGAGGATCACTATGAGTTGGAGGCCAGCCTGAGACTAGATAGTGAATTCCAGATTAGCCTGGGTTACAGCGATAGCCTACCTTGAAAAACAAAAATAAATAAATGAAATATGACTCTCATGAACTGTCCAGCAAGTTAAATAAATAATTCTTTACCTGTCAAATGAGACGAGCTGCTCCTCTCTTTGCCTGTCTTCTGCCTAGAAAGCAGATGGCATTAGCTGCTGTTATCCACAAACATATCACAGACACACAAGAGTTTCCTTAGCTATACATACTATGGAGATGTGACATCCCAGCTCTCAATGGCACCCTAAAATGACACAAGACTCTGGCAATTTGTCTTGACTAGGAAATTGGTGTGAAATTGTGACAAACAATTCTGCATTTCAATTTGGGCACAGAATACAAACCATTCTTAATAAGACACAGAGAGGAACAGGTGTGTAAGTGACCTATAATGATGATGATGATAATAGTAATACCCTTTCTTTTCCCTCCTGCCCTTATCTCCTCCTTCCCTTCCTTTTGGAGCTGAGAATTGAACTTTGGCTCTCTTGCATGCTCTTCAAGCAATCTACCACTGAGCTACATTCCTAGTCCATATAGTCCATATTTCATTTGTAAAAGACTTACCTTGTATTTCTATATAATACAGGCTAAGCAAAATTTCCAAAATCCTGGGCTGGAGAGATGTCTTAGTGGTTAAGGTACTTGTCTGCAAAGCCTGAAGACCCAGGTTTGATTCTCCAGCACCCATGAAAGCCAGATACACAGGAGGCACATGCATCTGGAGTTCACTGGTAGTGGTTAGAGGCTCTACTGTGCTCATTTTTTTTTCTCTACTTCTCTATCTCTCAAAAAAAAAAAAAAAAAAAAGCTGGGTGTGGTGACACACACCTTTAATCCTAGCACTCAGGAGGCCGAGGTAGAAGGATCAACATGAATTCAAGGCCACCCTGAGATTACAGAATAGATTCCAGGTCAGCCTGGACTAGAGTGAAACCCTACCTTGGGAAAAAAATTTCAGCCAGGTGTTGTGGCACAGGTCTTTAATCCCAGCACTCAAGAGGTAAAGGTAGGAGAATCACTGTGAGGACAGCCTGGGACTACAGAATAAGTTCCAGGTCAGCCTGGGCTACAGTGAGACCCTACCTTGAAAAAAAAAAAATCTACTCACTGATATTGGGTGGGCTACTGTTTATTTTGTTTTGATTAAAAGTTGGAGCCTCTGGCTGAGGAAAAGGCTTAATATATTAAAACACTTGCCAGTCAAGCCTGAATACCTGAGTTTGATTCCTCGACAACATGTTTAAAAAAGTCAGAAGCTGGGCTGGAGAGATGGCTTAGCCGTTAAGCACTTGCCTGTGAAGCCTAAGGACCCCAGTTCGAGGCTTGATTCCCCAGGACCCATGTTAGCCAGATGCACAAGGGGGCACACACGTCTGGAACTCATTTGCAGTGGTTGGAGGCCCTTGTGCGCCCATTCTCTCCCTCTCTCTGTGTCTACTGCTCTCAAATAAATAAATAAATAAATAAATGAATGAATGAACAAAAACATTTTAAAAAGTTGGAGCCTCGCTATGTTGTCTAGGCTGACATCTGCAACTCCTGGCTTCATCTCAGCCTCCTGACTATGGGCACATGGCAGTGTTCCAGTTTTACTTTCACTTTCCTCCAGTGCGGACATGGAACAGTGCCCTTCCACTCCAACCTTCCCCTTAAAATAAAATAAATTGTGACCTGGTGAAAATTATTTTCTTGTGTTTTGAAACCCTTATTCAATATTGTTTGGCCTGGTTTTGAACCATATTTGTATTGAATCAGGCAGTAGTCCAGGATGGCCTTAAACTTACTATGTAGCTGAGGCTAAGCTTGTACTCCTTACTCTGCTGGCTGGGTCTCTATTCTTTCATACGTTGTTTAGGCTGTGCCATATTGCATCAGCTCCATCCCCGATACGAAATACAACTGGGATAGTACAGCACAATGTATTTATCCAGTCTACTGTTGAAGCTACCCATAGTCCCAGTACTAGAGGGCAAAGGCAGGAGAATCAATCACTACTATGAGGCCAGCCCAGGCTACATCATGACACCCTGTCTCCATTAAAATCAGACCTCATAATACCATTGAAGGACACCTAGATGTTTCCAGTTATTTTTTCCACTTGTGGTGGCTAGAACCCAGGCCCTTATACACGCTAGGCAAGCATTCTACCACTGAGCTATACTCCAAACCTGAATGTTTCCAATGTTTTTTATTGGTTTTCTTTTTGAAACAGAGTCTTGCTATGTAGCCTAGGTTGGCCTAGAATTCTTGATCTTCCTATTTTCTACCATATAAAACTTACATTGTAACTGTAAGAGTTTCTCAATTTATCAAGAGATTTTGATGACACTGATGAAAGAAAAAGAAAACAAGGGTTGGAGAAATGGCTTAGTGGTTAAAGCAATTGCCTACAAAGCCAAAGGACCTATGTTTAATTCCCCAGGACCCACATAAGCCAGATGCACAAGATGGTGCATGTGTCTAGAGTTTGTTTGCAGTGGCCGGAGGCCCTGGTGTACCCACTCTCTATCTGCCTCTCTCTCTCTGCTTCTCTCTCTCTCTCTCAAAGAAATATATATGTAAATAAAAATATGCCAGGCATGGTGGCACACACCATTAATCCCAGCACTTGGGAGGCACAGATAGAAGGATCACCATGAGTTTGAGGCCACCCTGAGACTACATAGTGAATTTCTAGGTCAGCCTGGACCACAGTTAGATCCTACCTCAAAAAAATAAATAAATAAATAAATAAATAAATAAACAAAAATATTTTAAAGGGCTGGAGAGATGGCTTAGCAGTTAAGGTGTTTGCCAGCAAAGCCGAAAGGTCCCAATTCAATTCTCCAGGACTCACGTAAGCCAGATGCACAAGGGGGTGCATGCATCTGGAGTTTGTTTGCAGTGGCTGGATGCCCTGCTGTGCCCATTCTCTCTCTCTCTCTCTGCCTCTTTCTCAAATAAATAAATAAAATATATTTAAAAATATTTAGGAGCCAGGTTTGGTGGTGTACTTCTTTAATCCCAGCATTTGGGAGGCAGAGGTAGGAGGATCATCATGAGTTCCAGGCCACCCTGAGACTCCATAGTGAATTCCAGTTCATCCTGAGCTAGAGTGAAACCCTACCTTGAGAAACAAAAACAAAAACATATAATATATAAAAAAATATATATATATTATATATAATAAATATCATATATATTATATACTACATATATTATATATAATATATATTACATATATTATACATAATAATATATAATATAATAAATATTATATATAAATATTTTAAAAATATTATACACACACAGACACACACATATATATCTTTTTTTTTTAAATGAAAGCCAGCCAGGCGTGGTGGCGCATGCCTTTAATCCCAGCACTTGGGAGGCAGAAGTAGGAGAATCACTGTGAGTTCAAGGCCACCCTGAGACTACATAGTGAATACCAGGTCAGCCTGGGCTAAAGTGAGACCCTACCTTGGAAAAAAAAAAATGAAAGCCAATTTTTCTTTCATGAAGTAATACAAATTATCAATTAGTATCAGTATGTTTTAAAAAAAATATTTAATTATTGATTTGAGAGAGAGAAAGGGAGAGGCAGATAGAGAGAAAGACAGAATGGATGTGCTAACCACTGCAAACAACTCCAGACGCAGGCACCCTCTTGTACAGCTGGCTTATGTGGATCCTGGGGAATTGAACCTGGGTCCTTAGGCTTTGCAGGTAAACACCTTAACCGCTAAGCCATTTCACCAGCCCAATATCAGTATGTTTTAAACAATCTTTCCCTCCCCTCCCCCCCGAGGCAGGGTCTCACTCTATCCCAGGCTGACCTGGAATTCACTATGTAGTCTCAAAGTGGCCTCGAACTCATGGCAATTCACCTTCCTCTGCCCTCTAAGTGGATTTTTTCTTTTTAATTTTTGTTTGTTTTGTTTTTTAAGGTAGAGTTTTGCTCTAGCCCAGGTTGACCTAGAATTCACTATGCAGTCTCATATTGGCCTTGAACTGACAGGAATCCTCCTACCTCTGCCTCCCAAATTCTGGGATTAAAGATGAATACCACCACACCTGGCTTAACATTCTTAAATTATATAATTTATGAGAAGTACAAGATGGTACAATGGTGCTCACTCGCTATCCTAGCACTTAGGAGGAGAAGACAGAAGGACTAGACATTCCGGGTAATCTTTAGCTACATAGGGAGCTTGAGGCATTCAGACATGCAACCACTGTGTCTGACCCTTGCTAGGCTTTTTAAAACTGGAGATTAGGAACTGTGGAGATGGCTCAGTGGTCATAAGGATCTTGATTATATGCTGGCATGGGATCAATTCCCCAGCACCTACATAAAGCCAGATGCACCAAGTGGCACACATGTCTAGTTTGCAACAGCAACTAGTCCTGGTGCACCCATACACGCTTTCTCTCTTAATCTCTCAATAAGCAAATAAGCAAATATTTTAGAAACCAGAGACTAGCATTTTCCATCAGTTTTGGGAAATTATCAGCTATTAATTTACTCAGTAACTGCACTTAAAGTAGTATTAGAAGCCAGCTGTGGGCTGGAGAGATGGCTTAGTGGTTAAGGCACTTGCCTGCAAAGCCTAAGGATCCAGGTTTGATTCTCCAGGACCCATGTAAGCTAGATACACAAGGTGGTGCATGCATCTGGAGTTCGCTTGCAGTGGCTAGAGGCCCTGGTGTGCCCATTCTCGCTCCCTCTCTATCCATCTCTGTCTCAAATAAATAAATAAAATTTATAGAAGCTAGTTGCAATGGCACACACCTATAATCCTAGGATTTGGGAGGTAGAAGCAAGAGGATTGTGAGTCCAGGGTTGGCCTCAGCTACATAGAAAATTTGGAGCCAGGGCTGGAGAGATGGCTTAGTGGTTAAGTGCTTACCTGTGAAGCCTAAGGACCCTGGTTCAAGGCTCGACTCCCCAGGATCCACGTTAGCCAGATGCACAAGGGGTTGCATGCATCTGGAGTTCGTTAGCAATGGTTGGAAGCCCTGGTGTGACCATTTTCTCTCTCTCTCTCTCTCTTTGCCTCTCTCTCTGTCACTCTCAAATAAACAAATAAAAATGAACAAAAAAATAAATTTGGAGCCAGCCTGGGCTCTATGAATTGCCTCTAAAAAATACAGATCTTTCTCCATTTATCATAGTCACTTTAAAATACTGTTTAGGGGCTGGAGAGATGACTCAGCAGTTAAGCATTGCCTGTGAAGCAAGCCTAAGGACCCCAGTTCAAGGCTTGA
This sequence comes from Jaculus jaculus, assembly GCF_020740685.1. Taxonomy (NCBI): domain Eukaryota; kingdom Metazoa; phylum Chordata; class Mammalia; order Rodentia; family Dipodidae; genus Jaculus; species Jaculus jaculus. The sequence continues at coordinate 60,523,029 of NC_059106.1, read as the reverse complement.
TTCCCCAGACCCACGTAAGCCAGATGCACAAGGTGGAGCATGTACCTGGAGTTTGTTTGCAGTGGCTGGAAGCCCTGATGTGCCTATTCTCTCTCTCTCTCACTCTCTCTCTTTCTCTCTCTGTCTGTCGCTCTTAAATAAAATAAATAAATAAAAATAAACAAAAAAAATTTTAAATACTTGTTTAGTGCCAGGCATGGTGGCACACTCGTTTAATCCCAGCACTCTGGAGGCAGAGGTAGGAGGATCACTGTGAGCTTGAGGCCACCCTGAGACTGCAGACTGAGTTCCAGGTCAGCCTCACAGTGGGACTCTACCTCAAAAAAAAAAAAAATAAATAAATAAATAAAATAAAACAAAATAAGCATACTTACTTATTTGGTAAAACAGTATTTCCCTATATACCTCAGGCACACTATAAAACTTCTGATCCTCCTTCAGCTACCTTCAGCTCCCAAAGTTATATTACAGGCAGGCCCAACACTCAGTTCCATTTTTCATGATCATTCTACCATATGCAATTTCTTTAAAATTTTTTTCATCTATTTATTTATGATACAGACAGAAAGAGAGAGAGAATAGGTGCACCAGGGCATCTAGCCACTGTAAACAAACTCTAGACACATGTGCCACCTTTTGCATCTGGCTTACATGGGTTCTGGGGATTCGACCTTGGGTTCCTTAGGCTTTGCAGATAAACGCCTTAACCACTGAACCATCTCTCCAGCTCCATATTCAATCTCTTAACTCACTATGCTACATACTGGGGGGGAAAGGATCTTTTAGCCAATTTTCTAATTTTAGCCTTGGCTAGAGTGGAACTTGATTGCTAGGTAGGCCAGGCTGGTCTCTAACTTGTAGCAATCCTGCATTGGCCACCTGAGCGCAAGGATTCCAGGTGTGAGCTGCCACTCCAGCTTACCTTACATTTCATTTGTTTATTTATTTATTTTTGGAGGTAGGGTCTCACTCTAGCCAGTGCTGACCTGGAACTCACTCTGTTGACTCAGGTTGGCCTTGAACTTACTTGATCCTCCTACCTCAGCCTCCTGAGTGCTGGGATTAAAGACATGCACCACCACGTCTGGCTTCTATTATTTTTTGGCCCTTTTGTTTTGTTTTTTTTTTCAAGGTAGAGCAAACTAGCCCAGGCTGACCTGGAGCTCAATCTGTAGCCCAGGCTGGCCTTAAACTCACAGTGATCCTCCTACCCCAGCCTCCCAAATGCTGGGATTATAGGCAGGGGCCAACACACCCACCTACCTTCCACTCTCTTAGCCCTATGGACATTCTTGTCTTACCTACTTGTAAGACATGTATCTGTGCACACTTACACCAATCTGATGTTTCATAGCAGTTAGTGTATATGTTTATTACCTGGTACAAATGAAGGCTAATATACAAAAAGAGAAAAAAACCTTAAGGAAGACCCTCCAGAAATTGCAAAACTCTTTTATTGGGAGTCAACTTACAGAAAGACGAGATCCGGCTCTTGCTCTCGCAATACTTTCCTTTTCCTTCTCAGATACCCGTCTCTGGACAGCCTGGAAGTTGTTCAAGGCTGCAGAGAAGTCATTCATGAGCCGCTCCTTCTGAAGCTTCTGCTGGCGCTGAAGAAATGAAGCAGGAACATGGAATTTCAAGTTAACCCACAATCATGTGAATTTAGCTTCCATTAAAAGCAAAATTAGGGCTGGAGAGATGGCTTAGTGGTTAAGCGCTTGCCTGTGAAGCCTAAGGACCCCGGTTCGAGGCTCGGTTCCCCAGGTCCCATGTTAGCCAGATGCACAAGGGGGCGCACACGTCTGGAGTTCGTTTGCAGAGGCTGGAAGCCCTGGCGCGCCCATTCTCACTCTCTCCCTCTATCTGTCTTTCTCTCTGTGTCTGTCGCTCTCAAATAAATAAATAAATAAAAATAAAAATAAAAAAAAAGCAAAATTATACCCTTAGAGATTTTACACTAGGGAAATTACTACAAAATAGGCTTATCCTTAAATCATTAAATTTGCTCATTGCTAGTGCAAATCGCTGGTTAATACTATAGATCTAGTGAAAAACATTGGAACAAACCCAAGAACTGGGTATCATTCATTCCACAACTCAGAAGGAATTGCAATTTGAAATATTTGCTCCCTAGAGAATCTATAAGCAGAACAAAACCCTCTGGACTCAGACTGGACCTAAATAGGATGTTTTTTTGTTTTTTGGTTTTTGGTTTTTTTTTGAGGTAGGGTCTCACTGTAGCTCAGGCTGTTTATGATCTTGTTTATGATCCCAGCACTCAGGAGGCTGAGGCAGGGGGACCTCAACTGAGGCCATCTGGGACCTCTGTAGTGAAACAGAACAATAACAGGCTGAGAATGTAGTGAAAGAACAAGTCTTGGATTCCTAATGTTTGCTTGTTTTGTGTTTCCACAGGCAGGGGAAGCCACCTGACATGTTAATAGGAGCTAATGACTTGTAGCAATGGAAAGGGTTGACTGGAATTTGACAGATTGGATGGAGACTAAGATACCAGATGGGAGACTAGAGAGGGGAGGACCAAGTTGATGAGCAGATGACCTTGAATTAATAGTTTGGAAGGTGAAAGAACAGAGACTCAAAGATGACGTGGATTTGCTAGTTGAGGTGGAATATTAAAGAGCGAGCAGGTGTGGGGTGGAAAGTGATTTTTTTTTTTCCTTCGAGGTAGTCTCACTGTAGTTTAGGCTGACCTGAAATTCACTATGTAGTCTCAGGGTGGTCTTGAACTCACAGTGATCCTCCTACCTCTGCCTCCCAAGTGCTAGGATTAAAGGTGTGCATCACCATGCCTGGCTAAATAGACTGTTTTTGCTAAACAGTTTTGCTAAACTGTATTCCTCCATTACTTCCACAACTTTTCAGAAAATCATCATTCATTTTTTTTTAATTTTGTTTTTGTTTCAAGGTAGGGTTTCACTCTAGTCCAGGCTGACCTGGAATTCACATTCTCAGGGTAGCCTCAAACTCATAGTGATCCTCCTCCTACCTCAGCCTTCTGAGTGCTGGGATCTAAGGCATACACCACCATGTACAACATCATTATTTTCTTTTAAAATTTTATTTAAATGAATTTTGAAATCCTTAAGAACTTGATAACTACTTTACCTGAAGCCTATCTTTACTTAGCTCACTAGTTCCGCATCCCAAAAAGTATAAATCGGGTTGGGCGTGGTGGGGCACAGTTTTAGTCTAAGAACTCTGGAAGCTGTGGTTGAAGGATTTCTGTGAGTATAAGGCCAGCCTTGGGCTTCAGAGTGTGTTCCAGGTCAGCCTGGAGTTGAGTGAGACCTTGACTCAAAAATCCAAAACAGTTTAAAAAATACATATTCATATATAATTGGCTTGGGGAGATGACTCAGTAGTTAAAGGTGCTTGCTTGCAAAACCTACCAGTCTGAGTTCAATTCCCCAGTACTCACATGAAGACATGTTCAAAGTGGTGCGTGCAGTGGGAGTTCACTTGCAATGGCAAAAGGCCCTGGTGCACCCAGACTCTCTCTCTCTCTTTCAAATAAATAAATAAATATTTGGGCCGGGCATGATGGCACATGCCTTTAATCCCAGTACTCAGGAGGCAGAGGTAGGAAGATTACCATGAGTTTGAGGCCACCCTAGGAATAGAGTGAATTCCAGGTCAGCCTGGGCTAGAGTGAGATTCTACCTCAAAAAACTAACTATTAAATAAAGCCAGGCATGGTGGCACATGCCTTTAATCCCAGTACTCAAGAGGCAGAGGTAGGAAGATTACCATGAGTTTGAGGCCACCCTAGGAATAGAGTGAATTCCAGGTCAGCCTGGGCTAGAGTGAGATTCTACCTCAAAAAACTATTAAATAAAGCCAGGCATGGTGGCGCACGCCTTTAATCCCAGCACTTGGAAGGCAGAGGCAGGGGGATTGCTATAAGTTCAAGGCCCCCCTAAGACTAAATAGTAAATTCCAGGTCAACCTGGGCTAGAGCGAGATCCTACATTGAAAAACAAAAAGAGAGAGAGAGAGAAGCTAGTGCTGGAGAGATGGCTTAGCAGTTAAAGCACTTGCCTGTGAAGCCTAAGGACCCTGGTTTGATTCCCTAGAACCCATGTAAGCCAGATGCACATGGTGGTATGCGTCTGGAGTTCATTTGCAGTGGTTTGAAGCCCTGGTGTATCCATTCTCTCCCCTGCACCTTGCAAATAAGTAAATAAAATACTTTTTAAAAAAGTTTTAAAAACCAATAAAGAAAGGTAAACAAAGGCTCAAAAAAAGGCCTCCAGGAGATGGCTTAGTAGTTAAGCGTTTGCCTGTGAAGACTAAGAACCTCAGTTCAAGGCTCGATTCCCCAGGACCCATGTTAGCCAGATGCACAAGGGGTGCACACGTCTAGAGTTCGTTTGCAGTGGCTGAAGGCCCTGGCACGCCCATTCTCTCTGTCTCTCTCTCTTCTTCCCCTCTGTCTGTTGCTCTCAAATAAATAAAAATAAGGAAAAAAAGGCCTCCAGATTTGAAAACTAAAATGCCCCTGACAGCACAGAGTTTTGAGAGGAAAAACTGAAACTGAAAGCATGATGTATGGCTTAATGTATGGGGTGGGGGTGAGAACATGGGTTGTGAGGCACAGACAGATAAGACCAGGAAAGAACAAAAAGGTGGTCAGCACAAGAGGAGACAGAGCAGGAATCATATTTCGCCAGAGTTGTATTGTCCATCGACTTGTGTTCTAAGTGACTCAAACTAATGGAAAGGAACATTAGCATGCATAATCCAAAAATAACTTCGATTTGGTTTCAGAATACATTAGATAAATTTGAGGGGCAATAGATTTAGCTTTCTATTTATATTTTGCTTAGGCTACTATATACCTCTTTTTTTTTTTTTTTTCCCCAAGGTATCCCAGGCTGACCTGAAATTTACTATGTAATCTCAGGCTAGCCTTGCACTCATAATCCTCCTATCTCTGACTCCCCAGTGCAGGGACTAATGGGATGCACTACCACACCTGGTACTTTTTTTTAAGGTACCTTTCCTTTAAAAAAAAAATAATAATTTAGCTGGGCATGGTGGCACAGGCCTTTAATCCCAGCACTCGGGAGGCAGAGGTAGGAGGATCACCATGAGTTTGAGACCACCCTGAGACTACACAGAGTGAATTCCAGGTCAGCCTGGACTAGAGTAGAACCCTGCCTCTAAAAAAAAAAATTATTGGTTGGGCATGGTGGTGCACACCTTTAAGTTTTGTTTTTTGTTGTTGTTGTTTATTTATTTGAGAGCAACAGAGAGAAGGAGGCAGAGAGAGAGAGAGACAGAGAGAGAGAGAATGAGCGCGCCAGAGCTTCCAGCTTCTGTAAACGAATTCCAGATGCGTACGCCCCCTTGTGCATCTGGCTAATGTGGGTCCTGGGGAATTGAGCCTCGAACAGGGGTCCTTAGGCTTCTCAGGCAAGCGCTTAACCGCTAAGCCATCTCTCCAGCCCTGGTACACACCTTTAATCTTAGCACTTGGGAGGCAGAGGTAGGAGGATCACCGTGAGTTCAAGGCCACCTTGAGACTACATAGTGAATTCCAGGTCAGGCTGGGCTGGAGTGAGAGCCTACCTCGTAAAACCAAAACTAGGGCCATCAGGCTTTGCAGGCAAGCACCTTAACTGTTGAGCCATCTGTATAGCCCTTACTATTTAACTCCTAAGCACTTATAATACTGTCTTTTTTATTACTATGAAAAACTGTCCTAGCTACAAGTATTTAGACTTGTGTGTGAGTTGGAGTAAAAATTGGTAGCAGACGCCAGTAAGCTAAAAAAGAGAGGGAGGACTTAGGGGATGGCATTGTATATATGAAGTAGAAGAACAGATTACAGGGGTGGAATGGACTAAGCGAAGTCAGGGGAAGAGACTGAGTAAAAGAAGGGTGGGGGGAGGGTTAATCAAAATTCAGGATATTGTGAATAAATCATATGGTAACCTACTTTTTTCAATAAGGGCACACCCAGAAGCCATAGACTACTACTAGAAAAATTTCAGTGCCATGGATGGGATTCTTTCCAGTGAGTTGTTGGCCAGGGCGATCCCTGATGCCCTCAAAACATTACAGGCTATTGCCAAGACTCTTGGTTTCCCACCAGGAAGAGATGATAAGACCCTATTGCTGAAGACTCCACATGCCAGAGCTGCACAGTCATTGAGAAATCAAACTGGGGCTGAGTTGAAAACCTCCTCCACGTAGACCAGCTGACAGCTGGAAAAAGCTGCACTATGTGCATCACTATGGGAGACAGAAGTCATCAGCAGTGAAAACAATGGGCAATGCAAGCCTCAAGTTTTGCCAGGCAGGAAAAAGGACCAAATGGGTGCAATAGTAGCATGTCTGTTATGGGGGAAACCAACAATCTCTAATTGGACTAGAGGCCTACTCGATGGGAGGGAATACATACCTGGTACTGAAAACCTAATAAAAAGTCTGTGGTGGGAGAGGTCATGAGCCTTAGGAATGTAACACCTGCTCTTGTCTGGCTAAATGCATATATTATGCTCACCAAACTGCCCTGTAAGTACTTTACTTAACATTCATATTAATGCTACTCTCACTTTTGGTTAGAGAAGCTTCCCTTTTCAGATGGCGGTGATCACTGGGATGACCCAAAGGCGCTACAGTGCTGAGAAGTGACATAGGAGGGTTCAGCACTGAAACATCTCTTTCACACCCTCCAAGGCTCAGGGTCTGCTGTGGAAGAGGTGGTGGAAAGAATTTGAGAGCCAAAGGAAGGGTAAGACTGCTTACAGTGCACTCTTCTCTTCCAGATATAAACTGGCCTCAATATCTACTACCTTGCAATGCCTAGCAATACCTTCACAGACCCTCATAATAGGAGGAAAAGATGATGACATCAAAATAAAAGAGACATTAACAGAGAGAGGGAGGGCATATGCTGGAGTGTGGACTTGTGAAGGGTAAAGTGGGGAAGGGGAGGGAATTATTATGGTTTATTGTCTGTAAGTATAGAAGGTGTCAACAAAAAAAAATACAAAAATTATAGGCTGGAGAGATGGCTTAGCAGTTAAGCACTTGCCTATGAAGCCTATGGAGCCCGGTTCAAGGCTCGATTCCCCAGGACCCATGTTAGCCAGATGCACAAGGGGGTGCACATGTCTGGAGTTTGTTTGCAGTGGCTAGAAGCCCTGGTGCGCCCATTCTCTTTCTCTCTCCCTCTGCCTCTTTCTCTGTCTATCACTCTCAAATAAATAAATAAATTTTTTTTAAAAAAACTAAAAAAAAAAAAAAACAGTCCTTTCCTGTTAGTAAACAAAACAAACACAGAAAATACCAACCTGCTCTGAAGTAGACAAGGGAAGGGGCAAGGATCCTAATTCCTTCAGCAATTCATTTGTTTCCTTGGCAAGCTGATTTGTAGAGTGCTGTACCTGTTGCCTAAGAGAGAAAAGACAGGTTTCAGGATTCTGTCATTTCCTGAGAGCTAATATACTGAGTATTACTTTGTCCAGAGGGTGTCTCACAATTGGGTTGAAGGGCTATTTGAAGAAATGGGCTTCTCAATGCCAATGTTCACAACCCACTTCAAGGCATCTTTACATTACTGGGGCAGTCTTACTGAGCAGAAAGAACCTGCCTCAATGACACCAATCAGGAATCTCATCTCTTTGGGGAGAAAAGAAAAGCATATCAGTAGTTCTGAGAAGTACAAGAGAAATTACTACCCGCACCTAAATCTAGAGGTTTTAACACACTGAATTCTTGCAAAATTCTCACTGAATTTCCCAGGAGCACTGCAGGGTGAGTGTCTGACAGTCTACTGACGAGTGTGGGTGGATGGAATATGCATTAAATGCATAACTTCCTTCCTACCCTGAGGAACAAACTCCAGAGACCCATTCCTGCATTCTTGCTTAAAGGCTTCTAGAAATGTACCCTTTGCTTCCCTGCCCTGCTCTTCATGCTTGACTTTCGGCCTCTTCCCTCCCTATACTGATTAGAGCATTCACCTAGCTTGTGCAAGGTACAGAGTTCAATCCTCAGCACTATCAAAAGTAGCAACGCACTAGGTGTAGCAGTGTGTGCCTTTAATCCCAGCACTCGGGAGGATGAGATAGGACTGCCCTGAGTTTGAGGACACCCTTAGACTACACAGTGAATTCCGGGTCAGCCTGAGCCAGAGTGAGACACTACCTCAAAAACAAAATAACAACAAAGTAGCAACTGCAAAATATATAAAGGAACTTGGTTACTAGGTACAGTGGCATGCACCTGTATGGTTGATGCAGGAGGATCACTTGAGCCCAGTAACTCACAAGAGAGTGGGAAAGGTGGAAGGGGGGCATGTAATAACAGGCTAGGGCAGATAGGAATGTAAATACAAAAATACAAAAAGGCCGAGCATGGTGGCGGGTGTCTTTAATCCCAGCACTCAGGAGGCAGAGGTAGGATTGCTGTGAATTGGAGGCCACCCTGAGAGTACATAGTGAATAGGTCAGCCTGGGCTAGAATGAGACTCTACCTCACAAAACCAAAAACAAAACAAAATGAAAAATACAAAGAGGCAGGCTAGAGAGATGGCTTAGCTGTTAAGGCACTTGACTGCAAAGCCAAAGGACTCAAGTTTGATTCCCTAGGACCCACTTAAGCCATATGCACATGGTAGCGCATGCATCTGGAGTTCATTTGTAGGAGCTGAAGGCACTGGCACAGCCCTTCTTTCTCTATCTGCTTCCTTCTCACTCTTTCTCTCATTCTCTCTCTCTTTCAAGTAAATAAAATAGACTTTAAAAAAGTAAAATAAAAAAAATACAAAAAGCTCACTCCATGCTTTCACTCATGATTTTCTCTGTTCTCTGGCCATTTTTGCAAAGGCTTTAAGGAATGACACAGAAACCACATGCTATGACCTGGATTCGTGTTGAGATCATAGCTCCCAAGGAGAAGATTAGTTCATGAAGATGCCTCTTCCATCCACATAGTAGGAAGACATCGTCTACGAGAAAGCATCCCTCACTGTCTGCCTGTGACTTAATCTTTGACTTCTCAGCCTCCACAACAATGAGGAATAAATTTTCTGTGATTTATAAACTACCCAGCTTATGGTCTTGTTACACCAAACATGCCTTTAGGATTTAAAAAAAAAAAGGGGGGGGGAACAGTAACAAGAGGAAGTCAGTCAAGAAACAAGAGGAAGTCAGTCAAGAAGCAGAAATCCCCAGAGAATACTAAATGCTCAGATATTTCACCTCCCTCAGAAAGCTCTCCATGACAATGGTCATTCTCTAACTTCAGTGTCTAGGACAGGAAAAAAAAAAAAAAAATGTTGCTTTGGGCTGGAAGGATGGCTTAGCAGTTAAGGTGTTTGCCTACAAAGCCAAAGGAACCAGGTTCAATTCCCCAGGACCCACGTTAGCCAGATGCACAAGGGGGTACACACATCTAGAGTTTTTTGCAGTGGCTAGAGGCCCTGGTGCTCCCATTCTCTCTCTCTCTCCCTCTCCCTCTTTCTCTGTCAAATAAATAAATAAATAATATTTTTTAAAATGTTGCTTAGTATACTTTAAAGACTTTAAAGATAAAGAATAGAATTTGGGGGGCTGAGAATGGTGGTGCACACCTTTAATTCCAGCATTTGGGAGGCAGAGGTAGGAGGATCACTGTGAGTTCAAGGCCACCATAAGACTACATAGTGAATTCAAGGTCAGCTTGGGATAGAGCAAGACCCTACCTCAAAAAAACAACAACAAAAAGAATAAGTGGGCTGAAAAGATGGCTTAGCGGTTAAGGTGCTTGACTGCAAAGCCTAAGGACCCACGTTCTACTCTCTAGACCCAGTGTTAGCTACACACACAAAGGTGACGCAAGTGCAAGGTCGCACATGCCCACTAGGTGGCACAAGTGTCTGGAGTCGGATTTCAGTGGCTGAGGCCCTGGCATGCCAATTCTCTACCTCTCCTCTCTTGCTCTCTCTAAAAATAGAAAGGAAGAAAGGAAGGAGGGGCAGGAAGGAGGGAGGAATAATAGTCTTTGGGGGGGTTAGAGAGATGGCTCAATAATTCAAGTGCTTGCTTGCAGGGCCTGACAGCCTGAGTTCCCCAGTGCTACCATGTAAAATCAGATACACAGGGTGGTTTAGTGCATGTGTCTAGAGTTCGTATGCATTGGCAGGAGGCCCTGGTGCACCCATACTTTCTCTTTCTCTCCCCCTTATTAATAAATAAACAAATAAATATTTAAGCCAGGTGTGGTAGCACACACCTTTAGTTCCAGTTCTCAAGAGGTAGAAGAAGGTGGATTGCTATGAGTTTGAGGCCACTCTGAGACTACATAGTAAATTCCAGGTCAGCCTGGTCTACAGAGCAAGACCCTACACCTCAAAGAACAAAAACCGGGGCTGGAGAGATGACTTAGCAGTTAAGGCACTTGCCTGAGAAGCCCTAGGACTCAGGTTCAATTCCCCAGTACCCACATAAGCCAGATGCAGGTGGCACATGTGCCTGGAGTTCGTTTGCAGTGGATAAAGGCCCTGGAGTGCCCATTCTCTCCCTCCTCCCCTCCCTCCCTCCCTCCCTCTGCTTCTTTCTGAGAAAGAAAGAAACAAGCAAGCAATGTTAAAAGGTGAGGCCTAGTAGAAGGTTTTTAGGTCACTGGAAGGAATGTCCTTGAAAGGAATAGTGGGACCTTTACCTCATGTGTAAACCCTTACTTCATGGAATTTGTTTGTGGTGGCTACAGGCCCTGACGTGCCCATTTTCTCTGTCTCTGTCTGTCTGTCTGTCTCTCTTTCTCCTCTCTCTCTCATAGGTAAATAAATAAAATATTTAAAAAAAATAACAGAGCCGGGTGTGGTGGCATACACCTTTAACCCCAGCACTTGAGAGGCAGAGGTAGGAGGATCGCTGTGAGTTCCAGGCCACCCTAAGACTATAGAGTGAATTCCAGGTCAGCCTGGGCTAGAGTGAGACCCTACATTGAAAACCCAAAACAACCACAACAAAAACCCAAAACTGAAACAAAACATGAAAGGAAAGGGATTACTTATGAAGAAGTATGGATTCAGTATGAGTGGGAGGGGGTTAAAAGAGAATAATGGGGTGTCAATATAATCAAAATACATTATACAAATATTAAAAGTGAGTAACTTTGCCTCCCTTCTTTGAGATCCACTGCCTCTCATTCCCTCACTCTGCACACCTTAAATGTAAGCAGCCACACAGCAAGGGCATGATGTCCTCAAAGGGCCTCACAAAACCCAGCCTTGTTAGGAAGCTACTCACAGATTCTCCTGTAGCTTGCTCGAGTCCTGCTTAGTTCCTAGTTGGCTCATCAAATTCTTTATCTGAGTAGCTGGAGAAAAAGGGAAAAAAAAAAAAAAGATTTGTTTAGAAGATTTAAATACAGGGGCTAGAGAGATGGCTCCGTGGTTAATACACTTGCTTGCAAAGCCTAACAACCTGAGTTTGATTCCCCGGTACCCACTTAAGTAGTGCATGTATCTAGAGTCTATTTGCAGTGACTAGAGGACCTGGCATGCCCATTCTCTCTTTTGCCAGGTATGGTGGCATATGTCTTTAATCCCAACACTCAGGAGACAGAGGTAAAGGATCACTGTGAGTTCGTGGCCAGCCTGGGACTACAGAATGAGTTCCAGCCTGGGCCAGAGTGAGAACCTACCTTGAAAAGAACGAAGGACAAAGGTAGGGTGCAGACATGGTTCAGTAGTTAACAGTACTTCCCACACAAGCATGAAGGCCTGAGGGGGCACTGAGATCATTCACGTTTGATTTCCCATCACCAACATAAACAGCCCAGTGTGGCCACAAATGCCTGTAACCCAGTCCTGTGGGAAGCAGAGACTGACAATTCAATGGGGCTCCTGAAAAAACCATCAAGCCCCAGAATCAGCGAAAGACTCTGCCTCAAGGAAACTTGCAAATGAGCAATGAAGGAGACACCTGACGTTTCTCCTCTTGCCTCTTCATACTTACACAGCATGCCATCTGTACACATGTCTGTAAATCACACACACAACTAATATCACACATACTGCACATGTACTCAAGGAACAATGCATTCATCATAAGCACCCTACTTCACAGATCACTGGCCTTTTCATACCCTACATGAGTTTATACAACTAACAGAAATCATGCTACCGTCAAAATCTGGGCATGCACATTCCTCTAACCAACAATTTACAAAGTTCATTTTATTTTCCTACAGGATAACTATGTCACTAAATTAAAGGCGGTAGTTTTGTTTATTGTCCCCCAAGAAGTTACTAATTGATCCACATATCCTATGGTGCTGGTGGAAAATTTCATTACCTTTAGGAGTGGAAAGGTAGTAAATTGCTCAAGAATGTTCAGTCCCCAGAACCACCATTTAAAAAAAAAAAAAAAAAAAGCAGGGAGGAAGGGAGGAGAATCACTACCTTTGGAAGGGTTTCAATACCAATGTCAATTTTTTTGTTGTTGTTGTTTGGTTTTTGAGGTAGGGTAGCCCAGGCTGACCTAGAATTCACTATGTAGTCTCAAGCTGGCCTCCAACTCAGGGCAATCCTCCTACCTCTGCCTCTTGAGTGCTGGGATTAAAGGTGTGCACTACCATACCTGGAAATTTCATTTTAAAATACACTTTCATTTATGGACTGGAGAGATGGCTCAGCAGTTAAGGCACTTGGCTGCAAAGCCTAGTGACCTGGGCTCGATTCCTCAATACCCATATAAAGCACAAAGTAGTATATGCATCAGGAGTTTGTTTGTGATGACTGGAGGCCCTGGAAGCCCATTCTCATTTTCTCTGTCCCTCTCTTCTATCTCTCTGTTTGCAAAGAAATAAATAAACATATTTAAAATTTTTTTCATTTATGTATCTGCAAATGAAGGGAAAAGGAGGAATGGGCGTGCCAGGGCCTCTTGTCAATACAGATGAACTCCAGATACTTTGTGCATCTGGCTTTACCTGGGTACTTGGAAGTCAAACTTGGGCCAGTAGGCTTTGCAAATAAGAATCTTTAACAACTGAGCCATCTCTCCAGCCCTAAATATTTATTTGTGTGTGTGTGTGTGTGTGTGTGTGTGTGTGTGTGTGTGTGTGTGTGTATGGGTACACCAGGGCCTCTTGCCTCTGCAAATGAATGCCAGACACATGTACCATATTTTGGTGTCTGGCTAGGGAACTGAAACCAAGACAGCAGGCAACAAGCGCTTTTAATCACTGAGCCATTTCCCCAACCATTCAAATTTTGAAAAATACTGTATTTTTATTTATTTACGAGAGAGAAAGAGGGGGACAGAAAGAGGAGAAAATGGGCATACCAAGGCCTCTAGGCACTGCAAACTCCAGACACATGTGCTACCTTGTACATGGGTACTGGGGAATCAAACCTAGGTCCATAGGCTTTGCAGGCTAGTGCCTTAACCATTAGGGTGCCTCCGAACAGCCCACACTCAATTTTTGGGAGCAAAAAAAAAAAAAAAAAAAGCCTTCCTTTATTTTGTTTTGGAGACAGGGTCTCAATTCTACAGCCCAGCCTGGCCTCAAATTCAGTGATCCTGCTTCAGCCTTCTAAGCACTGGTATTACAAGCATGAGCCACTAAGTGTGGCTTTCAAAAAAAGGCTTTAATTCTTGGGTGCTGGGGATGTAGTTCAGTTGGTAGAATGCTTACTTAGTAGGCACAAATTGTATTATACTCTGCTCCACAACAACCAAACATGATGGCACATGCCTACAATCCCAGAACTGGGAAGGAGGATCAAAATTTTCAAAGTTACCTTTGCTGCATAGTGAGTTCAAGGTCAGCCTGAGATACATGAGACCCTATCTAATTTAACTAACTAAATAAAATTTTAAATCCATCAAAACTAACTTTTCTTTTATTTATTTATTTAAGAGAGAAAGAGAGAGAGAGACAGAGAATGGGCGCACCAGGGCCTCCAGCCACTGCAAACAAACTCTAGAAATATGTGCCCCCTTGTGCATCTGGCCTAAGGGGGTCCTGGGGAATTAATCCTGGATCCTTTGGCTTTGCAGGCAAACGCCTTAACCGCTAAGACATCTTTCCAGCCCCAAACTAACTTTTCTACAGCAATTATTTTTTGGAAAACAATATACATTTATTATTAACAGGTTAAACAATGACTGAGCTTTTTTTTTTTTTTATTTTGAGGTAGGGTCTATTTCTAGCCCAGGCTGACCTTGAATTCACTATGGAGTCTCAGGCTGGCCTCAAACTCACAGTGATCCTTATACCTCTGCCTCCCAAGTTCTGGGATTAAAGATGAGTGCCACCACACCTGACTGGGATTAAAAGCATACACCTTGCCGGGCATGGTGTAGTGTGCCTTTAATCCCAGCACTTGGGTGGCAGAGGTAGGAGGATCGCTGAGAGTTCCAGGCCAGCCTGAGACTCCATAGTGAATTCCAGGTCAGCCTGAGCTAGAATGAGACCCTACCTTGAAAAACAAAAACAAGTGTACACCTTGAGAATGAAAAAAATATTTTTAAAGTTTTATTTTATTTATTTATTTGAGGAAGAGGAGAGACAGACTGAGAGAGAAAGAAGGAGAAAATGGGCATGCCAGGGCCTCCAACCATTACAAACTCCACAGGCATGCAACACATTGTGCATCGAGCTTATGTGGATTCTGGGGAATTGAACCTGAGTTCTTAGGCTTTGCAGGCAAGCACCTTAACTGCTAAGCCATCTCTCCAGCCCTTGGTTGAGCATTTATATGTATTAAGTACTCTACTACTAAGAGTTCTCTTATCAGTTTTCACAACATCAGTCTGAAGTAGACCTATCATCACTTTATAAATTAGGACATGTGCAGGGCGTGGTGACATGCACCTTTAATCCCAGCACTGGGGAGGCAGAGGTAGGAGGATCGCTATGAGTTCCAGCAAAACTACATAGTGAATTCCAGGTCAGCCTGAGCTACAGTGAAACCCTACCTCAGAAAACAAAACAAAACAAGAATAAATTTAAAAAATAAAAAATTAGGAAATGTACTTAGTGAAGTATTTACATAAACATACACAACAAGCAACAGAGCAAAAGTTCAGTCACAGAGGACTAGAGAAATGGCTTAGTGGTTAAGGCGCTCACCTGCAAAGCAGGTTCAAGAACACTCTGAGACTACATAGTGAATTCCAGGTCAGCCTGGGCTAGAAAGAAACCTTGCCTCAAAAAACAAAATAAATAAATAAAAATAAAAAATTGGATTTGGTGGTGTGCACACCTTTAATCCTAGCACTAGGGAGGCAGAGGTAAAAGGATCACTTTGAGTTCAAGGTCACCCTGAGACTACAGAATGAATTCCAGGTCAGCCTGGGCTAAAGAGAGAGACCCTACTTCGAAAAAACAATAAATAAATAAATAAATAATAAAATAAAATATCAGGCTGGAGAGATGGTGCTTGCCTGTGAAGCCTAAGGACTCATGTTTGACTCTCCAGGTCCCACATAAGCCAGACACACAATGATGCAAGCATGCAAGGTCCCACATGCGCATAAGGGGCACACACATCTGGACTTCAATTGCAGTAACTAGAGGCCCTGGCATACCAATTCTCTCTCTCTCTCTCTTTCTTTCTCTGTCACTCTCACAGAAAAAAGAAAAAAAAATACTAAATAAGGAAAAATAAATAAAACAGACAGGCATGGTAGCATATGAATTTGACTCCAGCACACAGAGGCAGAGGTAGAAGGATCATGTGAGTTTGAGGCAGAGCCAAAGGACCCAGGTTTGATTCCCTAGGACCCATGTAAACTAGATACACAAGGCTGTCCTTGTGTCTGTCTGGAGTTCATTTGTAGCAGCTGAAGTCCTTGGTGCACTTATTCTTTCTCTCTCTCTCTCTCTCTCTCTCTCTATCTGCTCTTACTCACTCAAATAAAAAAATAAAATTTAAAGCAATCCCCAAAGTGAGGAATATACAGGTCTGCAGTATTTCAGATTATGATTTATGACTTTTTTCTAATTTTCAGACCATATTTTCTACAAAAATATGATTCCAATTTTACAGTAAAAATACAGGATTCACATGATTAAAATTTTTTTTTGCTGTCAGGCATAGTGGCACATACCTATAATCCCAGCACCTGGGAGACGGATGCAGGAGGATCAGGAACGTAAGGCCACCCTCTATCTACCACATAGTAAGTTTGAGGCCAGTCTGAGCTACACGACACTGTAAGAGCCAAAGGAAGGACAGGACTCCTTACAACGTGCTCCGCCAGACACAAAATGGCCTGGATATCCATGACCTCACAGCGTCTGACACTACCTACACAACACCATCATAATAGGAGGAAAAAATCACGACATCAAAATAGAGAGACTGATTGAGAGGGGGAGGAAATAGGAAGGACAGTAGAGTTTCAAAGGGGAAAGTGGGAGAAGGGACGGAATTACCATGGGTTATTGTTTACAATCATGGAAGTTGCCAATAAAAAAAAAAAAAAAACTAAAAAAAAAAGAGAGATGGCTGGAGACTTCAAGCTAAGATGGTGGCACAGAAACCATGCCAAAGCAGCCTAGGGGACAAAAAGCAAAAAAGAAAAAAACACTCTTCTACTAAAAAGTGAAGGTGTATAAGTAATTATCAACCACAGCAGGAGAGATCCAGAGCGTCTAGAGACCACAGAAGCAGGCAGAAGCGGCTCCAGCAGTGGTGGCACCAAGTTTGTGTGGCCGAGGTCGCCAGGCTCAGCCTGAGCTGCAGGAAAAGCCAGGTGAGGAGACTTTCCACTCACACCAACCTCCACGCAAATTCAGGGAACATGAAGGGGGCAGCAGGGAAGAACGGAAAGGCTCCTGAGGAAGAGGACTGCAAGGACCAGCAGGAGAACTTCAGCCACCATCCACAGCCTCCCTCCTCTCCCCCCACTGCCAGCACAAGTGCCAGCAAGCACCAGAGACCTGAGGAAGGGAGCTCATCTACACAGCACCCAGCATAGGCGATCAGAGCAGCAACCCAGCCAGTCCACCTGAGCCCACAGTGCAGCAAAGAGGGACCCAAGCGGGCACACATAGGAACTGAGACCAAAGCCATCCCAAAAAGTAACTGGAATTACACCAGGTTAGTACCCGCCAAATAAACCTGGTATATAGGCTTGCATCAGAAGTGCTAATTGCACCTTCTATGTCAGGGTAAATTAAATGTTAAATGTGATGGATGGTCAGATTTGCCAGTCTTTTAAATATATATATATAATTTATTTGACAGAGATATAGACTGAAGGCCAAAAAAAAAAAAAAAAGATAATGGACTGAAGGACTCTACTATAAAAAAAAAAGTTCTACATTCCTAGCTATCAAGGAAATGCAAATTAAAACTACATTGAGATTCCATCTCAATCTTGTCAGACTGGCTACCTCATGAAACCAAATGATCATAAACTCTGGTGAGGATGTAGAGAAAGAGGAATCCTTCTACACTGTTGGTGGGAATGCAATCTGGTCCAGCCATTGTGGAAATCAGAGTGGAGGTTCCTGAGACAGCTAAAAATAGATCTACCATATGACCCAGAAATACCAATCCTAGGCATATATCCTAAGCAATCATATCACTACCTTAGAGATACTTGCTCAACCACGTTTATTGCAGCTCTATTAAGAATAGCTAGGAAATGGAACCAGCCTACATGTCCCTCAACTGATGAGTGAATAATGAAGATATGGCACATTTACACAATTGAGTTCTACTCAGTGGTAAACAAAAATGAAATTATGAAATTTGCAGGAAAATGGATGGATCTAGAAAGGATTATACTTAGTGAGGTAACACAACCTAGAAAGCCAAATGTCACATGTTCTCTCTCATGATGTGAATCCTAGCTACAAATGATTGGACTTCTATGTGAGTAGGAATAAAACTCAGTAGCAGAGGCCAGTAAATTAGAATGGGATATAAAGGGAATAGAAAGGGAGGGAGAAGGGGATTTAATAGGATGGCATTGTATATATGTAAGTAGAACAGATTAATGGGGGTGAAAATGCCTAAGTGAGATCAGGGGAAGAGACTGAGTAAAGGAAAGGTGGAATGAGGGCTAGTCAAAAATCTAAGATGATTTAAATAAGTTATATGGAAACCTACTTTTTTGGACAATGGAACACTCAGAAGCTATAGATTGTTACTAGAAAATTTGCAGTGCCAGGGATGGATACCTTCCAGTGAGATGTTGACCAGGGAGGTCCCTAATGCCTGCAAAACATTATAGGCCATTGCCAAGGCTCTTGGCTTCCCACCAGAATAGATGATAAGACCCTATTGCTGAAGACTCTACACAGTTAGGCTGCAAGGTCACTGAGAAATCCTGTTAGAGCTGAGCTGAAAACCTCCTCCATGTAGACCAGCTGACAGAAAGATAGAAAAAGTTATGCTACATGCAGTTCAGTGGTAGAGAGAGAAGTCACCAGTGGAGATACTCAACAGTGGAGACTGCAAGCTTTAAATTTGGCCAGCCAAGCCAAATGAGCCAACAGGTATAATAATGGCATGTCTGTTATAGGGGAAACCAACCTCTCTCTAATTGGACTGGAGGCCAGTTCCATGGGAGGGAATACATCCCTGATACTAAAAACCTACAACATGGATAGTCATGAGCCTTAGGGGTGTAACATCTGCTGGTGTCTGAAAAATGTATATACTAGGGCAGAACGGATGGCTTAGCAGTTAAGGTATTTGCTTGCAAAGCCAAAGAACCCAGGTTCAATTCCCCAGGACCCATGTTAGTCAGATGCACAAGAGGGTGCATGTGTCTGGAGTTCATTTACAGTGGCTTGAGGCGCTGGCACACCCATTCACTCTCTCTCCCCCTTTTTCTCTGTCAAATCAATAAATAAATAAAAATACTGTAAATGTATATACTATGCTCACCAAACTGCCCAGTAAGCACTTCTCTTAATGTTCATACCCATATTTTAATGCTCTTCTCATCTTTGGTTAGAGAAGCTTCTCTTTTCAGATGGCAGTGTCCTTAGGATAACTCAGAAGGCACCATGGTGCTGAGAAGTGACAGAGGAATGCTCAGCACTGCAATATCTCTATCACATCTTCCAAGGCTCAGGGTCCATTGTGGGAGAGGTGGCAGAAAGAATATAAGAGCCAAAGGAAGGGAGGACTCCTTACAACGTGCTCCTCCAGACACAAAATGGCCTGGATATCCATGACCTCACAGTGCTTGACACTACCTACACAAGACCATCATAATAGGAGGAAAATATCATGACAACAAAATAAAAGAGAAACTGATTGAGAGAGGGAGGGGATATGATGGAGAGTGGAGTTTCAAAGAGGAAAGTGGGAGCCGGGCGTGGTGGCGCACGCCTTTAATCACAGCACTTGGGAGGCAGAGGTAGGAGGATCACCGTGAGTTCGAGGCCACCCTGAGACTACATAGTGAATTCCAGGTCAGCCTGGGCTAGAGTGAGACCCTACCTCAAAAAACCAAAAAAAAAACAAAAAAACAAAGAGGAAAGTGGGGAGAAGGAGAGAATTACCATGGATTATTATCTACAATTATGGAAGTTGTCAATAAAAAAAGTCAATCATGGGCTGGAGAGATGGCTTAGCGGTTAAGCGCTTGCCTGTGAAGCCTAAGGACCCTGGTTCGAGGCTCGGTTCCCTAGGTCCCACATTAGCCAGATGCACAAGGGAGCGCACGCATCTGGAGTTCGTTTGCAGAGGCTGGAAGCCCTGGCGCGCCCAGTCTCTCTCTCTCCCTCTATCTGTCCTTCTCTCTGTGTCTGTCACTCTCAAAAAAAAAAAAAAAAAGTCAATCAGGGCTGGAGAAGATGGCTTAGCAGTTAAGGTGATTGCCTGCAAAGCTAAAGGATCCTAGTTCGATTCTCCAGGACCCTCATAAGCCAGATGCACCAGGGGGCACATGCATCTGGAGTTCGTTTGCAGTGGCTGGAGGCCCTGGACATACCTATTCTTTCTCCACCTCTCTCCCTCTCTCAAATAAATAATAAGATGTATTTTAAAATAAATAAATAATCAAATTTTTAAAAAATGGAAATGGAAGCCAGAAACCTGACCTAAAACCATGCTTTTAGATTTAACTAAATCCATTATAAAAGGAACACCTACATGTTTAAAAGTAATTCCTGCTGGGCTGGAGAGATGGCTCAGTGGTTAAGCTACTTGTCTGTGAGCCTAAGGACCCAGGTTTGATTCCCCCATACCCAGGTAAGCCAGACGCACAAGTGGTGCATGCCTCTGAAGTTTGTTTGCAGTGGCTAGAGGCTCTGGCGTGCCCATTCTCTCCACCCCCCATTCCCATCTCTCTCAAATAAATAAATTAAATAAACCTTGATTAAAAAAAAAAAACAGAAGCCGGGCGTGGTGGCACATACCTTTAATCCCAGCACTCGGGAGGCAAAGGTAGGAGGATTGTTGTGAGTTTGAGGCCACTCTGAGACTCCATAGTGAGTTCCAGGTCAGCCTGGGCTAGAGTAAGACCCTACCTCGGAAAAAAAAAAAAAACACACCAGAACTGGGAGGATGGTTCGGTGATTAAAGGCACTTGCTTGCAATGCCTGCTTGGACCAGGTCTGGTTCACCAGTATCCACATAAAACCAGATGCACAATGTGACACATGCATCTGTAGTTCATTTGTAGTAGCAAGAGACCCTAGTGTACCCATCTTCCCCCTCCCCCACTCATCTGCAAATTAATAAATAAAAATATGTTTTTAAAAAGCCAGGCATGGGGACTAGAGAGGTTAAGGTACTTGCCTGATTCTCCAGTACCCCGAGAAGCCAGATGCACAAAGTGGTACATGCATCTGGAGTTCATTTGCAGTTGCTAGAGGCCCCAGTGAGCCCATATTCTCATATTCTCTCTCTCTCCCCTCTTGCAAACAAATAAATAAAATACTTTAAAAAAGAAGCCAGGTATGCTGGCTCATGCCGTTAATTCCAGCACTCAGGAGGCAGAAAGAGGCCAGCCAAGGCTATGATGAAAGTTCCAGGTCAGCTTGGGCTACAGTGAAACCCTGTCTCAAAAATTATTTTTCTGTTGATGGGCATGGTGGTGCACACCTTTAATCCCAGTACTTGGGAGGCAGAGGTAGGAGGACCGCTGTGAGTTCAAGGCCACCCTGAGACTACCAAGTGAATTCCAGGTCAGCCTGGACTAGAGTGAAATCCGAACTCGAAAAAACAAAATAATAATAATAATTTTTCTTTTGTTGTTTTGTGGTAGGGTATTGCTCTAGCCCAGGCGAACCTGTAATTCACTCAATAGTCTCAGGATGGCCTTGAACTCACAGCAATCCTTCTACCTCTGCCTCCCAAGTGCTGGGATTAAAGGGGTGTGCAGCACCACACCTGGCTAAAAATAATTTTTTGGCCGGGTGTGGTAGCACATCCCTTTAATCCCACCACTTGGGAAGCAGAGGTAGGAAGATCACCATGAGTTTGATTCCATCCTGAAACTACATAGTGAATTCCAGATCAGCCTGGGCTAGAGCGAGACCCTACCTTGAAAAAAAAAAAAAAAAGTGGTGGCTATGGAGGTATGGGAGCCAGATAATACCCAGGGCTGGTTCCACTGGCTATATTCCTGGAGTCAAAACGTGTTTTGTCAAAGGGCTGACTCTTAAAGGAAATAGAATGTAGTCACACAAGGGCTGGTCTGGACTTCCTTGTGTTCCAGTTTGCCCCACCTTGCTTATCTGTGGCAGTGCCTCAACTCAAGAGCTCTGCTCCAGATATACTGATGCCCTTGCTCTAACCTGCTCCCTTCTGGGCTCCCTCCTGCTTCTGGGACTATTCCTCTATATTCACCACAAAGTCTAGCAGAGTGCCAGTGACCCGGTGGGCACAAAGCTAATCACTAATTGAGTCAGTCTCCTCCTTCTGACTTTATGGCTCCCTTGTTAAGGAAGAAGATATAAATTAAGGTAAATTAGGAATCTATCTAAACCAGACGTGACCATTAACTAGGTGTATGGCACTAGACAAGCCATTTCATTTGGTAGGTCTCTTTTACACCATTTGTAGATTTTTGTAGATTTTTTTTTTTTCACTGAGGTAGGGTTTCACTCTAGTCCAGGCTGACCTGCAATTCACTATGTAAGTACTTTCAGGGTGGCCTTGAATTCACAGTGAGCTTCCTATCTCTGCCTCCCAAGTGCTGGGATTAAAGGTGTGTACCACCATGCCCAGCATTTGTAGATTATTTTGGAGTGAACTAATATTTATTGAGTTCTTGCTATGCGTGTGGGTTTTTGTTTTCTCCCATAAAGTCATATTCTTTTCTTTTAATTTTCTTTAAATGTTTTAATTTGAGACAGAGACAGAAAATGAATATTGTCATACCAAGGCCCCCCTGCCATTGTAAAAGAACTCCAGACACCTGTGCCACTTTGTGCATCTGGCTTTACATGGGCTGGGTACTGGGGAACTGAACTAGGGGCAGCAGGCTTTGCAAGAGGCACCTGTAACCGCTGAGCCATCTCTCCAGTGCCTTCAATTTTTTCTGTATGAGTACGTGTGCACGCATGCTACAGCATGCATGTGGAAGTCAGAGGACAACTTTGGGTGTTGGTTGTCTCCTGCCTTGTTCTCTTGTTGTTTTGCTGTTGGGAAGACCAGACTAGCAGGCCGCAGAGCTTCTGGATTCTCCTGACTCCACCTCCCGTTGCCATGGTTGCACTGGATTATAAATGCGTGTAGTCAGTCACTTTCGCTTCTGGCTTTACACAGGTGTAAGGAATCTGAAGTGGTTGACATGCACGCACAGCAAATGTCCTTAAATGCTATGGTGCTAGGGAATCAACCCCAGGGCTTCATGAATGCTCAGCAAGCAGCCTACCAACTGGGTTATATCCCCAGCCTTCTAATTAAATATTTTTTAAGCTTTTTAAATTTTTTATATTTATTTATTTGACAGAGAAAGAAGGAGAGAATGGGCACATCAAGGCTTCTAGCCACTGCAAACAAACTGCAGACACATGCGCCCCCTTGTGCAACTGGCTAACGTGGGTCCTGGAGAATCAAACCTGGGTCCTTTGGCTTTGCGGGCAAATGCCTTAACCGCTAAGCCACCCCTCCGGCCCTTAATCTTTTTTTCTTTAAGATTTATTTTTATTTATTTATTAGAGATGAGGGGTAGGAATGGGCACACCAGGGCCTCCAGCCACTGCAAACAAATTCCAGATGCATGTGCCACCATGTGCATCTGGCTTACGTGGGACCTGGAGAATTGAACCTGGGTCCTTAGGCTTCACAGACATGCACCTTAACTGCTAAGTCATCTCTCCAGCCCCTTTCATTAAATCTTTATCACTATGTGACAATTCAATGATCTCCAAATACTCTTACACCCCTCAATTACTAAATTCAGTAACAACAAAATAGCTCTATTCCAGAATGATCATGAGCAACCAAGGTATTCTTCTGCAGCCCAAAAGCTTAGCTAAGATGGGCTCCATCTATGACTGGTTTAATTTTGTACATGCAAGGTACAAATGGAACTGGACTGTTTCTAGCCCCCAAACCTCTCCAGAAAGTAGTTGAAAATCTGAGTGAAACTGTCAGGCATAGTGGCGAACACCTTTAATCCCAGCACTCAAGAGTCAGAGGTATCAGGATCGCTATGAGTGCGAGGGCAGCCTGAGATGACACAGTGAATCCCAGGTTAGCCCAGGCTACAGTGAGACCCTACCTCAAAAAGAGAAAAGGAAATAGAAAGAAAGGGAGAAAGGAAGGAAGGAAAAACAATGACAAAAAAAGTAAAGGAAATAGGTCCTTGTTAATTGACTGTCTTTACAAAGTAGAACATAAAGCAGATGTGGTGGCTCACCCCTGTACTCCAGCACTTGAAGGCAGACAAGATAACCACTGTAAGTTCAAGGCTAGCCTGGTCTAATTATCAAGGTCCAGGCCAGCCAGAGCTACAGAGTAAGAGCTTATCTCTAAACAAATAAAAAGTAGGACATCTGAGTATGGTGGCAGGCTCTTATAACCCAGTTCTCAGGAAGACAAGACAGGAGGATCTCAAATTCAAAGTCAGCCTGGGTTACATAGCCAAACCCCATTTCACAAATAAATAGGGGGCTGCATAGATGGCTCAGTGGTTAAGGCACCTGCCTGCAAAGCCTCACAGCTGGTGTTCAATTGCCCATTACCCACATAAAGCCAGATGCACAGAGTGGCAAATGTATCTGGAGGTCGTTTGTAACAGCTAGAGGCCCTACCATGCCCATTCTCTTTGTCCTCTATTTCTCTCTGCTTGCAAATAGATAAATAAAAATATTTTAAAAATAAAATAAGTAGAGCAAGAGAGATGGCTCAATTGGTAAAGTGCTTGCTGCGCAAGCATGAGGACCTGAGCTCGAATCCCTGGCACCCATGTAAGATCTGAGTGCTTGTGGCTCCGTGCCTGTAATCCTAGCACTCAGGCAGCAGTGACGGGATCCCCGGAGCAAGGGGCTAGCTAGACTAGCTGAATCAGCAAGCTCTGGGTTCAAGTGAGAGGCCTTACTTATCTCAATAAATAAGGTGGAGCACAATCAAGGAAGACACCCGTCATCAACCTCTGGCCTCCACATGCATACACACATGTGCACACACACACTTATACACACATGCATGCACACCATACACACAAAAAAATCAAAACAAACCGGGCGTGATGGCACATGCATTTAATCCAGCAATCAGGAGGCAGAGGTAGGAGGATTGCTGTGAGTTTGAGGCCACCCTAAGACTACAGAGTTAATTCCAGGTCAGAGTGAGACCCTACCTCGAGAAATCAAAAAAAAAAAAAAAAAATCAAAACAAACCTTTAGAAGCTCTAATAGTATATCTAAGTATGAAGCTAATTAATAAAAGTATAAAAAATTATAAGCTGGGCTGGAGAGATGGCTTAGCAGTTAAGGTGCTTGCCGGTGAAGCCTAAGGACCCGGGTTCGACTCCCCAGTTCCCACATAAGCCAGATAGGTGCACATTGTGGTGCATATATTTGAGGTTTGTTTGTAGTGGCTAGAAGCCCTGGCACCCAAATTCCCTCTCCTTCTCTCTCTCCCCTCTCCCTCCCTTACAAATAAATAGATAAATAAATAAACTTGTTAAAAACTTATAAGCTAAGATAGCTATGGAAATTTATAGAATATGGGAAAAATCAACTAATAATAATTAGCTCCTTTTTGTGTACTCTCAGCTGACTACTTTTTTATCTAGGACTTTCCTATTTCCTTTGTTAAAATGACCTGAATTTGTGAGGTATGGGGCTTGGGGAAGTAGTGGGTATGGGAATTTTAAGGGATCACATGCTAAATAAGCATCAGAATTAACTCCTTCTATATTCCTAAATATTAAGATATTTTCCTAAAAGTTCCCTGCACAAGTATCAGGTGCCCTAACACTCAAGTGAAAAGAATAAGGTCTTTGGTTTACCAGCTCCTAAAGAAGTAAAACTGTGTCTGGGGAGATGACTTAGCAGTTAAGACTGCCTACTGCTTAAGCATGAAGGCCTCTTAGGCTGGAGACTGCCAAGTTTGACTCCCCACAATCCACAGAAAAAGCTGGGTATGGGGCTGGAGAGATGGCTCAGTAGTTAAAGGAGCTCGCTTACAAAGCCTAACGGCGCAGGTTTGATTCCCCAGTATCTACGTAAAGCCAGATGTACAAAGTGGTGCACATGCCTGTGGTTCATTTGCAGTGGCAGGAGGCCCAAAAACAACAACAAAAAAAGTTGGAGCCGGGCGTGGTGGTGCACACCTTTAATCCCAGCACTATGGAGACAGAGGTAGGAGGATCACTGTGAGTTCAAGGCCACCCTGAGACTACACAGTGAATTCCAGGTCAGCCTGAGCTAGAGTGAGACCCTACCTCAAAAAACCAAAAAAAAAAAAAAAAAGTTGGGCATGGCACACTTGGCTGTAACCCCCATCCATAGAGTGGCAGGTGCAGACACTGGAGAATTACTGGGGTTCCCTGACAGACAGCAGTCCCAAGCTGAGGGAGAGACCTTATCTCAAGGATATATGTGGATGAGCGATGAGAGAAAGCCACCCTATGGTCTCCTTTGGCATCCGCACACACAGGCATGAGGTGTGCATCTGCAAACACATGGATATGCCATAAAGCACACATACCCTACACACATATTCTACACACACACAAAGTAGAATGCTTTGCATATTACCCTCCATGACCAACACCACCAGGATTTGTTCAAGCCAATGACTCACTGACCCATACATTTTACATCTAAGAAGCACATCTTTCAGAAACCTGAGATACAAAAAGGAATGTTCACACAGATCCTTTTCACTTGAATGTACTTAAAATATAAAAATTGAACGCTGGAGAGATTGCTTAGTGGCTAAGGTACTTGCCTGCAAATCCAAAGGACCCAGGTTCAATTCCCCAGGACCCAGGACATAAGCCAGATACCCAAGGTGGAACATACGTCTGGAGTTCGTTTGCAGTGGCTGGAAGCCCTGGCGTACCACCCATTCTTTCTCTCTCTCTGTCTCTGTCTTTCTCTCTCTCTCATTCTCTCTCAAATAAATAAATAAAAGGGCTGGAGAGATGGCTTATCAGTTAAGGCACTTGCCTGCAAATCCTAAAGCCTGAGTTTAATTCCCCAGTACCCACATACAGCCAGATGCACAAGGTGGCACATGCATCTGAAATTCATTTGTAATGGTTGGAGGCCCTAGTGGACCCATTCTCTCTCTCTCATATATATATATATATATTTCTCTCAAATAAATAAATAAAATTTTAAATTTTTATTTTTATTTTGGTTTTTCAAGGTAAGGTCTCACTCTAGTCCAGGCTGACCTGGAATTCACTATGTAGTTTCAGGGTGGCCTCGAACTCATGATGATCCTCCTATCTCTGCCTCCTGAGTACTGGGTTAAAGGTGTGTGCCACCATGTCCAGCTAAAATTTTTATTTTTTTTTATTATTGACAACGTCCATGATTATAGACAATAAACTATGATAATACCCTCCCCAAACTTAATTTTTTTAAATAAATAAAACTTAAAAAAATTAAATATCAAAATTGACATTTTATAGAAATATTTCTCTCAATATGAGTAAAATCTAAAAGGATTTTCTACTTCACTTGGTTAATGAGAATACTCCTGTTCTTATTTTATTTTTCAAGGTACAGTGTCACTCTAGTCTAGGCTAACCTGGAATTCACTCTGTAGCCTCAGGGTGGCCTCGAACTCAGAAAGATCCTCTTACCTGTGCCTCCCAAGTGCTCTAATTAAAGGTGTGTGCCACCATGCCTAGCTGAGAATACTCTTTTTCTAAGCTTTCTAGTAAATGAAAGTTTTACTTTCTACTGGCATGTTATTGCTGGGTATGGTGGCTTAGTAATAAAGCACTAGACGAGCATGCATAAGGCCCTAGGCTCATCCCTAGAACATAGAAAAAAAGGAAAATTCTAGTAGATTGACATGTTGTGACATTTCACAATGTATCTTTTTTCTGTGGTAGTGAGGATTTAACCAAGGGTCTTACACATGCTAGGCAAGTGTTCTACCAATAAGTTTATGTCCAACCTACTTTAAAATATTTGGGAGAAACCAGGCACGGTGGCACACACCTTTAATTCCAGCATTTGGAAGGCAGAGGTAGGTGGATCCCATGAGTTCAAGGTCACCCTGAAACCACATAGTGAATTTCAGGTCATCCTAAGCTAGAGTGAAACCCTCCCTTGAAAAACCAAAAACCAAATAAATAAATAAAATATTTTGGGAGCTGGGGAGATGATTGAGTGGTTAAAGGCATTTCTTTTCAAAACCTGGTAGCCCAGGGTTGATTCCCCAGTGTGCACATAAAGCCAGACACATAAAATGGTGCATGCATTTGGAGTTTGTTTGCAGTGGCAAGAGGGCCTGGTGTGCCCATCCCCATTCAAATAAATATAACTAAGATTTAAAAACCAAAAAGAAACTGATACTGGGGTTGGAGAGATGGCTTAGCAGTTAAGGCACTTGCCTGTGAAGCCTAAGGACTCATATTTGACTCTCCAGGTCCCACAGAAGCCAGATGCACAAAGTGACTCAAGCATGCTAGGTCGCACATGTGCACAAGGGGGCACACACATCTGAAGTTCGATTTCAGTGGCTGGAGGAGCTGGTGCACTAATTCTTTCTCTCAAAAAAACAAAACAAAACTCGATACTAAGCCAGGTGTGGTGGTGCATGCCTTTAATCCCAGCATTCAAGAGACAAAGGTAGAAGGATCACATGAAGCCCAGCATGGTGGTGCACGCCTTTAATTCCAACACTTGGGAGGCAGAGGTAGGAGGATTGCCGCGAGTTCGAGGCCAGCCTGAGAAGACATAGTGAATTCCAGGTCAGCCTGAGCTAGAGTGAGACCCTACCTCAAAAAACCAGAAAAAAAAAAAAAAAAGAAGGATCAAATGAATTTGAGGCCAGTCTGATACTACATACTGAATTTCAGGACAGTGTGGGCTAGAGTGGAATCCCAGCTTTAAAAAAAAAAAAAAAGCAAGAGAAAAAGGTATGATCTACCACACCCAGTTTAGTTTTGATGTTTTTAGCACAAGCTGGCTTTGAACTTATGATGATCCTCCTGCCTCTCTTGACCTCTTGAGTGCTGGGTTTACAGGTAGACACCACCACGCCCAGTAATATTGCCTATGTTTGATTACTGTTTTCACCACTTCCTAGCTTGAGTGATCTTGAGAAAATGCTGAGTCTTCTGAGTCTGTTTCCTCAGGAAAGAAATGGGGATAATAAGAGGACCTTCATATGGCTGTTGTGAGGATGAAATGAGACAATACAAAGCTAAGTTTAGAATACTGTCTGGCACATAAGCACTAAACTAAGGATAGCTATTATTATGAAACTCAAGACCAAGAAAAATGTACTTAGCAATAATAAAATCAATTAAGTACATACTGAATGCCAACACATATCCACTATTGTGCCTGGCACTCCAGCAAAAGAGAAATGTATAATGTGTGGTGCTTCTACCTCCACAAAAGTAGTACTGTCTGCTCTCACTAGAAGGACAAGGTCAAAAAGCTTAACTTAGTTATACAATATATATTAAGCTGTGAGGGAAAATCGCTTGCAAACTCAAAAATAAATGACAGCTAACATTTCTTACATGTTTACTATAGCTTTTGTTTTTATGTTTTTTTTTTTTTTTTTCTGAGGTAGGATCTCACTCTGGTCCAGGCTGACCTGGAATTCACTATATATTCTCAGGGTGGCCTCGAACTCATGGAGATCCTCCTACCTCTGCCTCCCAAATTCTGAGATTAAAGGCGTGCACCACTGCACCTGGTTTGTAGGGGTTTTTTTGTTTGTTTGTTTCGTTTTGTTTTGATTTAAGGGAAGGACTCACTTTAGCCCAGGCTGACCTGAAACTCATAACAATCCTCCTCCCTCAGCCTCCCAAAATTCTGAGATTAAAGGCATATGCCACCACAGCCAGCTGTTTTAAGCATTCTGTTACTTCAGTTAGTCCTCACAACCCTATGAGACAAGCACTACTATAGATGAGGAAACTGAGCAATAAAGAGGTAAAACAAGAGCCGGACGTGGTGGCACACACCTTTAAATCCCAGCACTTGGGAGGCAGAGGTAGGTGGATCTCTGTGAGTTCGAGGCCACTCTGAGATTACATAGTGAATTCCAGATCAGCCTGGACTAGAGTGAGACCCTACCTTGAAAAACCAAAAAAAAAAAAAAAAAAAGAGGTAAAACAATGTTTGCAAAATTAGTGATCAGGTAGGAAATCTATGAGCATTGAAAAGTTCAGATGTTGGGCTGGAGAGATAGCTTAGTGGTTATTTAGTGGTTAAGGCGTCTGCCTGCAAAGCCAAAGGATCCCAGTTCGACTCTCCAGGACCAGGCAAGTCAGATGCACAAGGGGTGCATGCATCAGGAGTTCGTTTGCAGTGGCCCTGGCATGCCCATTCTCTTTCTCTCTAATAGATTAGCCACATAACAGAAAGACCTAGAAATTTGGTCTAGAAATTCCTTTGAAGCTACTGTTTTTTTTTTCCTGCTTTGAACCCCCGTCCGTCCCCCCAACACACACATTAAAAAAAAAAAAAACACACTTGCCTAGATGGGTGTGGTGGCACATGTCTTGAATGAATTATAGCACTAGGAAAGCAGAGGTAGGAGGATCACCATGAGTTCAAGGCCACCCTGAGACTATATAGTGAATTCCAGGTCAGCCTGGACTGTAGTGAGACCCTACCTCAACCTCTCCCCCAAAAAACACCACTTGCCTAGACCCTTCAGTCACATGTTCTGATCAAGTGTCACAGTAGGAGAAAGGCACTGCTTACAAAGCCAGCTGTCCAGGGTTTGACTCCCCAACACCACATAAAGCCAGGTGCACAAAGTGGCACACCCATACATTCTCTCATTCATTCTCTCTCTCTCTCTCTGCTTGCAAATAAATAAAAGTATATTTTAAGCTGGGCTTGGTGGCATACACCTTTAATCCCAGCACTTGGGGAGGTTGAGGTAGGAGGATCACTGTGAGTTCCAGGCCAGCCAGAGATTACATAGTGAATTCCAGGTCAGCCTGAGCTAGAGTGAGAACCCTACCTCAAAAAAACAAAAAAACAAAAAGAAAAAGAAAAAAGAAAAAACTAGCCAGGCACAGTGGTACACACCTTTAATCTCAGAATTTGAGAGGCTGAAACAGAAGGATTGCTACGTGTTCAAGGTCAACATGAGAACGTGAGAACCTGAGACTACATAGTGAATTCCAGGTCAGCCTGGGCTAGAGCAAGACCCTACCTTGAAATAACAAAAAACAAAAAAAAAAAAGGAAAAGAAAGAAAGAAAAGAGAAGAGAAGACAAAAGAAAAGAACTGTGTGTACCAGGGAGCCAACCTGAGCTGGGTTGCCTTATCTCATATCGATGTGCTCAGCAATTCCAAACCCACATTTGCAGTTTGCAGTTGTGCAGTTAAAACAAAAAGAAAGAAAGAAGGAAGGAAGGATGAACAGGTAGGCAAGAAAAGCTACTCTCTCAAATTTTCAAGGACTACAGGGACTTGCAGTGCTATATAGGTATGTGTCTGTAAGCCTACATTCTATTTATTAGTGAGTCTACATTCCCTTTTTTTTTTTTTTTTTGAGATAGTTACACTGTAGCTGAGACTGACCTGGAATTCACTACACAGTCTCAGGGCAGCCTTGAACTCATAGTGATCCTCCTACCTCTACCTTCCAAGTGCTGGGATTAAAGGCGTGCATTACCACACCTGGCCCTGTGAGACTATATTCTAAGGGTGTATATACATAGATATGTTGGCCATGGCTTAGAGATGTTTGGGCAACAGCTGCACTAGCCTCGTGCCTGTTTTTTTTTATTTTTCAAGGTAGGGTCTCACTCTAGCCCATGCTAACCTGGCACTCACTCTGTAGTTCCAGGCTGGCCTTGAACTCAGTGATCCTTCTACCCCTGCCTCCCGAGTGCTGGGATTAAATGTGTGTGCCACCACACCTGACCATTCTATCAATTTCAAATCCCCAATTCCTTACCCAAAAACTCCAAAGGAACTATTTCAACTCACACCGTCTAGGGTCGAATGCAGTAGATACCACATAGCACAAGAGGAAAGAGGCAGAAAGAGTACCAAGATGACAGAAAGGCCTCATCCATTCAAATCAATTGAACACAACTAACAACCCTCAAGACCCTGTAAGACCTGCTCCTTGACCTCTTTTCCTACTCTGCTCCCGACCTGCAGTCCATCGGCACCTGCCTCCTTGCTAGGTGGTTTGTTGTTGCTGTTGTTCTTTTCTTTTATTTTGTTTTTTGAGGTAGGGTCTCGCTCTAGTTTACACTGACCTGGAATTCACTACACAGACTCAGGGGGGCCTTGAACTCCTACCTCTGCCTCCCAAGTGCTGGGATTAAAGGCCTGTATCACCACACCCAGCCCTTGCTAGTTAGTTAGTTAGTTAGTTGGTTGGTTGGTTGGTTAGTAAGTTAGTTAGTGAGTGAGCAACAGAGAGAGAAAGAGGCAGAGAGAGAGAGAGAATGGGCGTGCCAGGGCTTCCAGCCACTGCAAACAAACACCAGATGCGTGTGCCCCCTTGTGCATCTGGCTAACGTGAGTTCTGGGGAATCGAGCCTCGAACTGGGTTCACAGGCAAGCGCTTAACCGTTAAGCCATCTCTCCAACCCCTTGCTAATTTTTTTTAGCACATCAAAATCTTTACCCTTGCCCTTCAAACACTTTGCCCAGTACTCACAGAGTTCCTTACTTCATTCCCTCATCTACTCACTCAAATGTCACCTCCTTAGAGAGGCCTTCCTGACTAACTTGCCTAAAATAGTGCACCCTCCTTTCATTCTCTGGATATTAACCCTGCTTTATTTTTCTTCCCAGCATTTATGATTGATTGATGTTACTTTTAAGTGCATGCACATATGTGTATGTGCATGTATACATAAATACAAATGCATACAAACATATATGCACATTATCAGGCTGCAGAACTCAAAGAATACTTGTTGCCTCCTCAATGAATAAATAAAATGAATCTACTATATGCTTGGGTCTGAGGTAAATACTAGAACTATAAACATCAATAAGTCATGCTCCCTGCCTCAAAGGAGCTAACAGCCTAACAGGGAAGATGAGCACAGTACAAGAAAAAAAACCAGCCGGGCGTTGTGGTGTACTACTTTAATCCCAGCACTTGAGAGGCTGAGGTAAAAGCATGTGAGGTGGAGGCCAGCCTGAAACTTCAGGGTGAGTTCCAGGTCAACCTGGGCTGGAGTAAGACCCTACCTTGAAAACAAAAAAACAAAAAAGCCAATCATGGTGGACTTTAGTCCCAGCACTCGGGAGGCAGAGGTAGGAGGATCACCATGAGTTCGAGGCCACGCTGAGACTACATAGTGAATTCCAGGTCAGCATGGGCTAGAGTGAGACCCTACCTCGAAAAATGAAAAAAATAAATAAAAAATAAAAAAAAGTGCCGGGCATGCTGGCACACGCCTTTAATCCCAGCACTCGGGAGGCAAGAGGTAAGAGGATCATAGTTCAAGGCCACCCTGAGACTACATAGTGAATTCCAGGTCAGCCTGGGCTACAGTGAGACTCTACCTCAAACAAACAAACAAGAAAAAGTATTAACTGGGCCTGGAGAGATGGCTTAGCAGTTAAGGCAAGGATCCAGGTTCAATTCCCCAGGACCCACACAAGCCAGATGCACAAGATAGCTCATGCATCTGGAGTTTGTTTGCAGCAGCTGGAGACCCTGGTGCACCCATTCTTCCCCTCTCCCTCTCCCTCTCTCTCTCTCTCTCACACACACACACATAAATAAATAAAAATAAAATGTCTAAAAAAAAAAAAGACTATTAACTGGGCTGGAGAGATGACTCAGCAGTTAAAAGGTGCTTGCTTGCAAAGCATGCTAGCCCAGTGTTCAATTCCCAAAGGACCCATGTAAAAAGTGGTGCATGCGTCTAGAGTTAGTTTGAAATAGCAATAGGTCCTGGCATGCTCATTCATTCTCTCAAATAAAACATTGCTAGGCATGGTGGCACATGCCTTTAATACCAGCTCTCAGGAAGATGAGGAGGTAGGAGTTGTGCTATGAGTTTGAGGCCAGCCTGAGAGTCTAGATTACCACCAAAAGAAAGAAAGAAAGAAAGAAAGAAAGAAAGAAAGAAAGGAGGGAGGGAGGGAGGGAGGGAGGGAGGGAGGGAGGGAGGGAGGGAGGGAGGGGAAAAAGAAAAGAAAGAAAGAAAAGAAAAAAAAGTATTAACTGCCACAGAACTGTATTTTGGTATATATGTGTGTTCATGTATGTGAGCTCAAATATGTGCACTGGATGTGCACATGTGTGAATGTGTGTGGACACCAGGAATCAATACTGAGTGTCCCCCTCTATTACTCTCCACCTTATTTATGGAGACAGTCTCTCAATGAACCCACAGCTCATTTATTTGGCTAGTCTAGCTAGACAGCTTGCTCCAGGAATCCAGCTGTCTCTGCCTCTGAAGCAATGGAATTACAGGTATATACCACCACACCCAGCATTTACTTATGTGCTGGGGATCTGAACTCAGGTTCTCAAGCTTGTCCAATAAATGCTTTATTAACTGAGCTTTCTCTCCAGCCACACAACTATAATATTAATTAAAAATTAGCCAGGCATGGTGGCCCCACCTTTAATTCCAGCATTTGGGAGGCTGAGGTAGGAAGATCGTTGTGAGTTCTAGTATAGCCTGAGACTACAGAGTAAATTCCATGTCAGTCTGGGCAAGAGGGATAACCTGCCTCAAAGCAAGCAAACAAACAAACAAACAAAAATTACAAAGAAGGAACTGGAGAGATGGCTTAGCAGTTAAGCGCTTGCCTGTGAAGCCTAAGATCCCGGGTTTGAGGCTCGAATCCCCAGGACCGAAGTTAGGCTGATGCACAAGGGGGCGCACGTGTCTGGGGTTCGTTTACAGTGGCTGGAGGCCCTGGCGCACCCATTCTCTCTCTTTCTATGTGCCTCTTTCTCTCTCTGTCACTATCAAATAAATAAATAAAAATACAAAAAAAAATTTTTTTTAATTACAAAGAGGAGCCGGGCGTGGTGGTACATGACTTTAATCCCAGCACTTGGGAGGTAGAGGTAGGAGGATTGCCATGAGTTCGAAGCCACCCTAAGACTCCGTAGTGAATTCCAGGCCAGCCTGGGTTAGAGTGAGACCCTACCTCAAAAAAAAAAAAAAATTACAAAGAGGGCTGGATGTAGTTCAGTGGTAGGCTACATGTATAAGGCCCTGAGTCTACTCACATACAATTTTAAACACACACACACACACACACACACACACACAGAGTCAGTCATAACACATAGAATTGTTTCCAAATTCATGTATTGCTTTTTGTTGACTGGGAAATTGTTTAACTTTTCTCAATCTGTTTCTCAACCCATACTTGAAATAATATTGGTTAATTATTTTATAGTATTGCTATAAAATTAAGTAAGCTGCAATGTGTTCCTCCAGACACAAAATGGCCTGGATATCCATGACCTCTCAGTGCCTGACACTACCTACACAAGACCATCACAACAGGAGGAAAAGATCATGACATCAAAATAAAAGAGAGACTGATTGAGAGGAGGAGGAGAAGATATGATGGCGAATGGAGTTTCAAAGGGGAACGTGGGGGGAGGGAGGACATTACCATGGGATATTGTTTACAATCATGGAAGCTGTTAATAAAAAATAATATAAAAAATTAAGTAAGCTACCAAATATAAGGTACTTTATATAGGACCTAGCACATAGTGTACTAAGAGTAGCTATTATTTTTTTTTAATTTTTAATTTTTTTATTTATTTATTTGAGAGCGACAGATACAGAGAGAAAGACAGATAGAGGGAGAGAGAGAGAATGGGCGCGCCAGGGCTTCCAGCCTCTGCAAACGAACTCCAGACGCGTGCGCCCCCTTGTGCATCTGGCTAACGTGGGACCTGGGGAACGGAGCCTCGAACTGGGGTCCTTAGGCTTCACAGGCAAGTGCTTAACCGCTAAGCCATCTCTCCAACCCAAGAGTAGCTATTATTATTATTATTTTTTTTTGAGACAAGATTTCACTCAACAGCCCAGGCTGTCCTGAACCATGTAGACCATACTGGCCTTGAATCTGTGGCAATTCTTCTGCCTCAGCCTCTGGAGTACTAAAATTACAGGCATGATTCCTCATGCCTGGCTTTTGGTTTTCCGTCCTTCCACCTTTCTTTTTCTTTTTTTTTTTTTTTTTGTTGTTGTTTTGAGGTAGGGTCTCACTGTAACCCAGGCTCACCTGGAATTCACTATGGAGTCTCAGGGTGGCCTCAAACTCATGGTGAACCTTCTACCTCTCCCTCCCAAGTGCTGGGATTAAAGGTGTGTGCCACCACACCCGGCTTTTTTATTATTTTATTATATTTTACTATTATTATTTGACAGAAAGGGGCAGAGACAATGAGAAAGGGAGAATATGGGCATGCCAGGGCCTCCAGCCCCTGCAAACAAACTCCAAATGCATGCACCATGTGCATCTGGCTTACATGGGTTCTGGGAAGTTGAACATAGGTCCTTAGGCTTTGCAGGCAAGCACCTTAACCACGAAGCAATCGCTCCAGCCACCACCCCCTATTTTTTTTAAGACAGGATTTTTCTATGTGGCCCAGGCTAGCTTTAAACTCATGGCAATCCTCCTGCCTCAGCCTCAGAGATTCTGGAATTATGAGTCTATGCCAGTATGTCTGGTTTAAACTTTGAATATGTATTCCACAGTCTCCCTATTAAAGAATCTATGCCAGGGCTAGAGGGATGGTTTAGTGGTTAAGGTGTTTTCCTGCAAAGCCAAAGGACCCTGGTTCGATTCCCCAACACCCACATTAGCCAGATATACAAGGGGGCACACATGTCTGGAATTTGTTTCTAGTGGCTAGAGGCCCTGGTGTGCCTATTCTCTTATTCCCTCTCTTTTTCTCTGTCAAATAAATATATAAAAATAAATTTAAAAAAAGAATCTATGCCAGGTCCTACACTTACTATATTTATTTATAATAAACAAATACACTGAGAAGAAGTGACAGAGGAGTGCTCAGCACTGAAATATCTCTATCACACCTCCCAAGACTCAGGATCCACTGCTGAAGAGGTGGCAGAAAGAATGTAAGACCCAAAGGAAGACTAGGACTCCTTACAACGTGCTTCCCCAGACACAATATGGCCTGGATATTAATGACCTCACAGTGCCTGACTCTACCTACACAAGACCATCATAATAGGAGACAAAGATCATGACATCAAAATAAGAGAGAGACTGATTCACAGGGGGAGAGAATATGATGGAGAGTGGAGTTTCGAAGGGAAAGTGGGGAGAGGGAATTGCCATGGGATGTTGTGTACAATTATGAAGTTGTCAATAAAAAAAAATAAAACTAATTTTAAAATATAGAATATTTCACAAATAGACATTAAAATTAAGATTTAGCCTCAAGGAGAAAATTTCAGCCGCTAATGGGAATTTTCTTATCTAACCTGAAATTAGAACAGACTGAAATTTTGAAGCAGCAATCACGTTAATTTTTTTGTTTTGTTTATTTCTGGACTTAACAGGCCTCATAGTCTTTTCTTGCCTTCAACATCAATTACCAACCTGTTCCCATCAGAAAACTTTCTACTTTCAAATTCCACAATATACAATGAAATTTAAAATCAAAGTGATAGCTAATATTTTAAAAATTAGAACATAATTGTAACTCAGGACCAACTAACCTCTACCTATTAAAAAAGTACAGCCAAGCTCACAAAAACACCATAGCAAACCACGTAATGATAATTCTTCCCAAGTATAATTGCTTCTGATGCCCAGTTTGTAAGGCTGTTGGCTGACTTTCAAGTACAAGTTGGGGGGAGGGCATGTATTTGGTTCAGGTACAGTCTCTCACTCAAACCCCAGTGGTAATGAGTTTCAAGGCAAATATGACATTTTGAATTCCACCACCAATTCTCCCATCTTCGACTCGCTATGTGGCTGTGTTGCTAAGCCCCAGAGCTGTGTATATAACATTTGTTCCAAGAGTAGCTCAACAGTCAAGGAAAATGAAAGGCTCATCTGTTTTGAGAATAAAAAATAATAATACGAAAATAACATGAATTTAAATGTTATGGCTGAATCCTCTTCATTGAAATTGAAGTCATCCTATCCCTTAAATACCCGTCATTGTGCCTGACTTCCAAAAATCCATACCAGGAAGAACTGTGTATTAAGTCATCGCAAACACACGACTTTCCACTTCCCTTAATTGAAAGTTGCTGATTTCCGAGGAGCCGGTGGTCGGTTAGAATATAAACCTAGGAAAGCCTTCGTCAGTAAACAACCACCGATGCAAACTGGCCAAAGAGGAAAGCAAGGTGGGTGGGGAGACGACGATGACAGGAAAAACTCGGCTGACCACTGCGCCCAGTCGAGGCGCTCGCTCCCGGCCATCGAGATGACACGGTCCCTCCCACCCTGGGCCCGTCGGTGGGCTGCGGTGGTCCCGATACGGACCGGCGTGCAGACCGCCGAAGGAGCTGCGGCCTCCTTCGCCGGGGGTGGGGAACCTGCGGAGAGCCCCAGCCTGACGGGCGCGGAGAGTGGAAGCTCCCGGAGGCCTCACGGGCGGCCTTGGGCTGTGGCCCAGGCCGGCCTTCGAGTCCCGGCAGCGTCGTCCAGGCCTGTCCCCAGGTCGACACCCCCGACCTCCCCGCCATCCCTGATCCCCCCGCGGGTGCCCCGGACTCACTGGCTTGGCTGATCCGCTGGATGTTACCGCTGCATGTCTGGATGATGCTGTTGAAGTCCCGGAGCTGCGGCCCCGAGGGCCCTGGGTTCCGATACATGTCTAAGGGACCGTAGGACATGACAGGGAGCTGAGACCGCCTTTGCGCGCTACACCGCGCTCCTCCCGGAAGCAACCACTAGCCGGGACCCGCAGCTGAGAGGAAAACCGGGGAAGAGACAGGGCGGGGAAGTGGGGAGGGGCGGGGGAAACCAGGCTGCGTGCGCACCGGCCCCACCCACACGCAACGCGCACGCGTCCGCCCCGCCGCCCGCTCAGCCGCACAGTGCGCAGGCGCGGCTGGCCGGCGTGGGGCGGGAGCGCGCGGAGCGTTCACACGGGTCGCAGGCGCTCCGCCGCCCGCCGCCCGCGCGCCCGGGTCCCCGCCGGGATGCTTGTCCGCGCCCTGCTGCTCTGCGCGGCTTTGCAGCTCAGCCATGCTGCTGATCCTTGCGGCTCCAACCCGTATCAGAATCGAGGGGAAGGCGTGCATGAGCGCCGCGCTCGACCGATATAAGTGCGACTGTACCCGAACTGGATTCTATGTGAAAAGGGCTAGACGCCTGAATTTCTGCAAGAACACAGTTACTGACAGCCGGGCGTGGTGACGCATGCATGTAATCCCAGCACTCGGGAGGCAGAGGTAGGAGGATAGCTGTGAGTTCGAGGCCACCCTGAGAATACAGAGTGAATTCCAGGTCAGTCTAGGCTAGAGCGAGACCCTACCTCGAAAAGACAAAACAACAAAGTTACTGCTGAAGCCCACCCCCCAAGCACGCTGCACTGTACATACTTACCCACTTCAGGGGAGTCTGGAACATTGTCAATAACATCTTCCTGCGAAATGCAATCCTGAGATGCGTGTTCACATCCAGATCGCATTTGACAGTTCACCAATTTACAACGTGCACTACGGCTACCAAAACTGGGAAGCTTTCTCCAACCTCTCCTACTATTCCCGAGCCTTTCCCCATGTAGCCGACGACTGCCCGACAATTACCCAACACTCATGGATGCGAATGGGAAGAAGGAGCTTCCTGATTCAGAAGTTGTGGAAAAGGTTCTTCTGAGAAAGTTCATCCCTGATCCCCAAGGCGCAAATCTGATGCTCACATTCTTCGACCAGCACTTCATCCATCAGTATGTGGAGACCCATCACCAGCCACAGGGTCGACTTAAGAACCAGTTCTCTGGTTCATAAGCACTTTCAAAGTAACAAAAGATGTTCTATCTATATTTTTCTTTTTGGGCTGGAGAGATGGCTTAGCGGTTAAGCGCTTGCCTGGGAAGCCTAAGGACCCCGGTTCGAGGCTCAATTCCCCAGGACCCACGTTAGCCAGATGCACAAGGGGGCACACGCGTCTGGAGTTCGTTTGCAGTGGCTGTAAGCCTGGCGCGCCCATTTTCTCTCTCTTTCTCTCTGCCGCTCTCAAATAAATAAATAAAAATAAAAAACAAAACAAGTTTATATTTTTATCTTTAAAATAGATAACAGTTGAGGGCTGGAGGGATGGCTTAGCGGTTAAGGCATTTGCCTGCAAAGCCAGAGGACTCAGGTTTGATTCCCCAGGACCCAAATTAGCCAGATGCAAAAGATGGCGCATGCGTCCGGAGTGTCCAGTTCATTTGCAGTGGCTGGAAGCCCTGGCGTACCCATTCTCCCTCCTTCTCTGTCTCTCTCTCTCCCTCTTCCTCCATGTCAAATAAATAAATAAAAATAAAATAGATAACAGTTAAATTTTAAAATGTGACATTTTTTTTTTCAGTGCTGAGAACTAAACCCAGTGCCTTGAGCTTGCTAAGCAAGCACTCATCCACTGAGCTAAATCTCCAATCCCAAACGTGATATACATTGCTGGCAAAGCATTACTTTTTCTTTAGCAATGGACAAAATTAAAAGTTCACTTAAAAATATTTTTATTGGGCTGGAGACATGGCTTAGCAGTTAAGGAGCATGCCTGCGAAACCTAAGGACTCAGGTTCAATTCTCCAGGTATCACGTAAGCGAGATGCACATGGTGGCACATGCATCTGGAGTTCGTTTGCAGTGGCTAGAGGCCCTGGCATGCCCATACTCACTCTCTATCTCTCTCTATTGCTAGACATAAATGAATGAATGAATGAATGAATGAATGAATGAATGAATGAATGAATAAATGATGTGAATTACCAAACCTGGCTTCCACATTTAAAAAATATTTTCATTTATTTAAGAGAGAGAGAGGAAGAAGCCGATAGAAAGAATGAGCATGCCAGACCCTCTAGCCACTGCAAACGAACCCCAGATGCATGCACTACCCTGTGCATCTGGCTTATGTGGGAACTTAGGAATCAAACCTGGGTCCATAGGCTTTGTAGGCAAGCAACTTAACTGCTAAGCTATCTCTCCAGCCCAAAAGTTCACTTTTTTGTTGTGGTTGTTGTTTTGCTATTTTCTAGCCCCAAAGTTCCCTTTTTCTTCCTCTTCCTTTCACTTCCTCTCCTTTTTTAAAAAACTTTTTTAAAATTAACAACTTCCATAATCGTAAAAAATATCCCATGGTAATATCCCCCTTTACCCCACTTTCCCCTTTAAAACTACATTCTCCCTATCTGAATCAGTCTCTCTTATTTTGATGTCATGATCTTTTCCTCCTATTATGATGGTCTTGTATAGGCAGTGTCAGGCACTATGAGGTCATGGATATCCAGGCCATTTTGTGTCAGCCGGGAGCACGTTGTAAGGAGTCCTACCCTTCCTTTGACTCTTACATTCTTTCTACCACCTCTTCTGCAATAGACCCTGAGCCTTGGAAGGTGTGATAGAGATATTACAGTGCTGAGCACTCCTGTCACATCTTCCCAGTACCATGATGCCTTCTGAGTCTCCCAAGGTCACTGCCATCTGAAAAGAGAAGATTCTCTACCAAAAGTGAGAGTAGCATTAATATAAGGGTATGAACATTAAGAGAAGTGATTACTGGGCAGTTTGATAAGAATAGTACATATATTCAGCCAGAGAGCAGCAGACATTATACCCCTAGAGCTCATGACAACTCCTGTTGTACGTTTTCAGTATCAGGGATGTAGTCCCTCCCATGGAGCTGGCCTCCAGTCCAATTAGAGGGCAGTTGGTTTCCACCATGACAGATGTGCCACTATTGCACATGTTGGCTCATTTGGCCTGGCTGGCCAAATATAAGGCTTGCAGTATCCACTGTTGAGTAGCTTCATTGGTGTTTTCTCTTTCTCCCATTGAACTACATGCAGAATGGCTTTTTCCAGCTTTCTGTCAGCTGGTCTACATAGAGGAGGTTATCAGCTCAGCTCCAGCAGGATTTCTTAGTGGCCTTGCAGCCCAAGTATGTGGAGTCTTCAGCAATACGATCTTACCATCTATTCCTGGTGGGAAACCAGGGGCCTTAACAATGGCCTGTAATGTTTTGGGGGCATCAGGGACCTCCCTGGCCAACAACTCACTGGAAGTTATCCCATCCATAGCACTGAAAATTTTCTAGCAACAATCTACAACTCCTGAGTGTTCCATTGTTCAAAAAAAGTAGGTTTCCATATGATTTATTTATATCCCTTAGATTTTGATTAGCCTTCCCTCCAACTTTCCTTTACTCAATCTCTTCCCCTGACCTCACTTGGGCATTTTCACCCCCATTAATCTATTCTTCTACTTACATATATACAATACCATCCTATTAAGTAGCCCCTCCCTTCCTTTCTCTTCCCTTTATATCTCTTTTCTAGCTTATTGGCCTTTGCTACTGAGTTTTCTTCCTACTCACAAAAGTCCAATCATCTGTAGCTAGGATCCACATATGAGGGAGAACATGTGACACTTGGCTTTATGGGCCTGGGTTACCTCACGTAGTATAATCCTTTCCATATCCATCCATTTTCCTGCAAATTTCATAACTTCATTTTTCTTTACTGCTGAGTACAACTCCATTGTATAAATGTGCCATATCTTCATTATCCACTCATCAGTTGAGGGACATCTAGGCTGGTTCCATTTCCCACCTATTGTGAATTAAGCGGCAATAAACATGGTTGACCAAGCATCTCTAAAGTAATGAGATGAGTCCTTAGGATATATGCCTAGGAGTGCTATAACTGGGTTATATGGTAGGTCTATTTTTAGCTGTCTTAGGAACCTCCACACTAATTTTCACAATGGCTGGACCAGCTTGCATTCCCACCAGCAGTGTAGAAGGGTTCCTCTTTTTCCACATCCTCGCCAGCATTTATGGTCATTTGTTTTCATGATGGTAGCCAATCTGACAGGAGTGAGATGGAATCTCAATGTAGTTTTAATCTGCATTTCCCTGACAACTAAGGATATAGAACATTTTTTTAGATGCTTATATGCCATCTGTATTTCTTCTTTTGAGAACTCTCTATTTAGCTCCATAGCCCATTTTTTAATTGGCTTGTTTGATTTCTTATTATTTAATTTTTTGAGTTATTTGTATATCCTAGATATTAATCCTCTATCAGATGTATACCTGGCAAAGATTTTTTCACATTCTGTAGCTCTTTGCTTTATTCAAAGTGTCCTTTGCTGTATAAAATATTTGTAACTTCATGAGGTCCCAGCGGTTAATCTGTGGTTTTATTGCCTGAGCAATTGGGGTTGTATTCAGAAAGTCTTTGCCAAGACCAATATGATGAAGGGGTTTCCCCTACTTTTTCCTCTAGCAGTTTCAGAGTTTCAGGTCTGATGTTAAGGCCTTGAATCCATTTGGACTTAATTCTTGTGCATGGAGAGAGAGAAGAACTATGTATTTTCATTCTTCTACAGATACACATCCAGTTTTTCCAGCACCATTTGCTGAAGAGGCTGTCTTTTCTCCAATGAGTATTTTTGGCATTTTTATTGAATATCAGGTAGCTATAGCTACCTGGGCTTACATCTGTGTCCTCTAGTCTGCTCCATTGATCTACATGTCTGCTTTTGTGCCAGTACCATGCTGTTTTTGTTACTATGGCTCTGTAGTATAGGTTAAAATCAGGTATGGTGATACCACCAGCCTTATTTTTGTTGCTCAGTATTGTTTTAGATATTCAAGATTTTTTTGTGATTCCAAATGAATTTTTGGATTGTTTTTTCTGTTTCCATGAAGAATGCCATTGGAATTTTGATGGGGATTGCATTAAATGTTTAGATTGCTTTTGGTAAGATTGCCATTTTCACAATATTGATTCTTCTGATCCAGGAACAAGGGATGTTTTTCCTTTTCCTAGTGTCTTCTGCAATTTCTCACTTGAGAGTTTTAAAGTTTTCATTGTAGAGATCCTTCACTTCCTTGGTGAGGTTTATACTAAGGTCCTTTATTTATTTATTTACTTTTGGTGCAATTATGAATGGGAGTGATTATCTGATTTCATCTTCTGTGTGTTTGTTGTTAGCATATAGGAAGGCTACTGTTTTCTGTATATTTATTTTATATCCTGCTACATAGCTATAGGTGTTTATCAGCTCTAACAGTTTGCTGGTATTTAGGATCCTTTATGTATAGGATCATGTCATCTGCAAATAATGATAACTTGATCTCTTCCTTTCCAATTTGTATCCCTTTTATGTGTGTCTCTTCCCTTATTGTTATGGCTAAGACTTCCAGTCTTATTAAATAAAAGTGGGGACAGTGGACACCCTTGTCTTGTTCCTGATTTTAGTGGAAAAGCTTCCAGTTTTTCCCCATTTAGTAATATGTTGACTATAGGCTTGTCATAAATATCCTTTATTATATTGAGATATGTTCCTTCTAATCCCAGTCTCTGTAGGACTTTTATCATGAAGGGATGTTGGATTTTGTCAGATGCTTTCTCTGCATCTAATGACATGATTATGTGATTTTTTTCTGTCAGCCCATTTATATAATGTATTACATTTATTGATTTGTATATGTTGAACCATCCCTGCATCTCTGGGATAAATCCTACTTGGTTGGGGTAAATGATCTTTCTGATATATTCTTCTATTCTGTTTGCCAATATTTTGTTGAGAATTTTTGCATCTATATTCATGAGGGAGATTGGTCTGTAATTTTCTTTTTTTGTTCTACTTTGCCTGGCTTTTGGTATCAGGGTGATGCTGGCTTTGTAGAAGGAGTTTGGTATGATTCCTTATTTTTTTCTATTTTATGGAAAAACTTAAGTAGCAATGGTGTTAGTTCTTCCCTGATGGTCTGGTAAAATTCACCAGTGACTCCATCTGGGCCTGGACTTTTTTTAGTTGGGAGATTTTTTTTTTAAGAAGCTTTTTTTTTTTTTAAATTTTATTTTTATTTATTTATTTGAGAGCGACAGACACAGAGAGAAAGACAGATAGAGGGAGAGAGAGAGAATAGGTGCGCCAGGGCTTCCAGCCTCTGCAAACGAACTCCAGACGCATGCGCCCCCTTGTGCATCTGGCTAACGTGGGACCCGGGGAACCGAGCCTCGAACCAGGGTCCTTAGGCTTCACAGGCAAGCGCTTAACCACTAAGCCATCTCTCCAGCCCAGTTGGGAGATTTTTGATAACTGCTTGGATATCCATACTTGTTATAGGTCTATTTAAGTGATTAACCTCATCTTGAGGTAGGTCATATAAATT
This sequence comes from Jaculus jaculus, assembly GCF_020740685.1. NCBI lineage: Eukaryota > Metazoa > Chordata > Mammalia > Rodentia > Dipodidae > Jaculus > Jaculus jaculus. The sequence continues at coordinate 60,478,122 of NC_059106.1, read as the reverse complement.
AAGGAAATCATCCATTTCTTTCAGATTTTCATACTTAGTGGAGTATATGTTTTTATAGTATGTCCCTATGATTTTTTCAATTTCTCTGGTATCTATTGTGATATTGCCTTTTTCATCTCTAATTTTATTAATTTGTGTCTCTTTCTTTTGGTCAGTTTTGCTAAGGGTTTATAAATCTTTTATCCTTTCAAAGAACCAACTCTTTGTTTCATTGATTCTTTGGATTTTTTTTTTGTTTGTTTGTTTCTATTTCATTAACTTCTGCCCTAAACTTGATTATTTCTTCCCATCTACTGATATTCAGTTTACCTTGTTCTTCTTTTTCCAAGGCTTAAGGTGAAGCATTAGGTCATTTACTTGAGACCTTTCTAATTTCTTAATATAGGCACTTAAAGCTATAAATTTCCCTCTTAGGACTGCCTTCATTGTGTCCCAAAGGTTTTGGTATGTTGTGTTCTCATTATCATTTTACTCTGTGAATTTTTTGATTTCCTTCTTGATTTCTTCATTGACCCATTCATCACTTAGTAGTGTATTGTTTCAGATTCCATGATATTGTATGTGCTCTACAGTTTTTCTTGCTATTGATTTGTAGTTTGATTCCATTGTGATCAGAGAGAATGCAAAGTATTATTTCAATTTTCCTGTATTTGTTAAGATTTGCTTTGTGTCCTAATATATGGTCTATTCTAGAGAATGTTCCATGTGCTGCTGAAAGGAATGTATATTCTGCAGTATTTGGATGAAATGTCCTATACGTATCTGTTAGGTCCATTTGTTCTATGACCTCATTTAGTCCAGATGCCTCTGTGTTTATTTTTTCCCAAGATGACCTGTCAAACTGAAGTCCCCCACTACCACTGTGTTTGGGGTTATCTGTGATCTTAGGTTTTTTTGGGGGGGATTTTTGAGGTAGGGTCTCACTGTAGCCCAGGCTGACCTGGAATTCACTATGTAGTCTCAGGGTGGCCTCGAACTCACAGTGATCCTCCTACCTCTGCCTCCCAAGTGCGCCACCATGCCCGGCCATGATCTTAGTTTTAATAGCATTTGTTTGATGAAGTTGGGAGCCTCATGTTAGGTGCATATATGTTTAGGATTTTAATGTCCTCCTGTTGGAATGCTCCTTTAATCAATATAAAGTGACCTTCCTTATCTTTACTAACTAACGTTGGACTGAAGTCTACCTTATCAGATATTAGGATCGCAACCCCTGCTTGTTTTCTAAGCCCATTTGCTTGAAACACTGTTTTCCAACTTTTCACCCTAAGATAGTATCCATCCTTTGTAGAAAGGTAAGTTTCTTGGAGGCAACAAATTGAAGGATCCCGGTTTTTAACCCAGTCTGCAAACCTATGTCTTTTGGTTGGGGCATTGAGGCTGTTGACATTGAGATATTATTGAAAGGTGTGTATTTATTTTTGCCTTTTTTTTTTTTTGTAGTTCTTCCTGTTTTACCTTTGCTTTCTTGTATTAAGTAGTATTTGAGTATTGTTTGCTTTTTCCAGGTTCCTTATGTGTGTGTGTTTCTTTCTCTTCAGCATGGAGGATTCTTTCAAGTATTTTCTGTAGAGCTGGTTTTGTCTTCAAATATTCCTTTAGCCTGCTTTTATCATGGAATGTCCTTATTTCTCCATCTATTTGAATAGATAGCTTTGCAGGATAAAGTAACCTTGGTTGATAGTTATTTTTCAGAACTTGGAATACATCACTCCAAGCCCTTCTGGCTTTTAAGGTTTGTATTGAGTAATCTGCTATGATCCTGATGGGCTTGCCTTTGTAGGTAACTTGATTTTTCTAACTGCTTTTAATATATTTTCTTTGGTTTGTATGTTTGGTAGTTTAATTATAATATGGTGAGGAGAGGTTCTTTACAGGTTTTGTCTGTTTGGTGTTCTAAAGGATTCATGCATCTGCATTGGCACCTCTTTCCCAATTTGGGGAAGTTTTCTTCTATGATTTTGCTGAAAATGCCCATTATTCCTTTGGAGTGAAATTCTTCTCCTTCTACTATACCCTGAATTTTTATGTTTGATCTTTTCATAGTGTCCCAAATATCTTGAAATTCCCATTCATACTTTCCTATTAGTTTGTCTGTCTTTTTGTTGGACTGTATTAGACTTGCCACCTGGTCTTCTAGTTTAGATAGTCTGTCCTCTCCTTCATCCATTCTACTGGTGAGATTTTCTTTAGTTGTTTTATTTCCTTAACTGTGTTCTACATTGCTAGTAATTCTGACTGGTTTTTCTTTATTATTTCTATTTCCTTATTTATGTCTTGTATTGACCTCTTTCATTAAATTGGTGTCCTGTGTCTTCTTTCATTCCTTTGACTTCCTCTTTGACTTCTTTGAGCATATTTATAATCATTCTTTTGAAATCTTTTTCAGGCATTTCCTCTAACTCATTCTCACTGGAGTTCATTTCTGATGCATTACTACTTGTTGGTGGATTTATATTGTCTTGATTTTTGGTGTTTCTTGTGTTATAATGTATATATTTTTGTATCTTGGATTAATTTAATGCTTGGATTTTCTAGTTAGCTGCAGTATTATTAGATGTGTTAATCAATCTGATGTTATATATCTTCAGGGTAGGAGCTTAAGGTGTTAGGTGTGGCTCTCAAGACTCTCAGCGTATCTACAAAAGTGACACTAGGTGTTGGGTTTGCCTGCTATGAGAGTCTTCAAGTAGGCTGAGTGGAACTAAATACAGGCAGATTCAAAAATTTAACTAAACAATGTATACTTTCAATGAAAATCAGCACAGAGTATTTATGCAAGAGTAGATATTATGACAACCAGATCCTTTAACAGTATCACTGTCCCTTAGGGTGTGTGGTGCCCCACATCCTTAATACTGTCAACAAGGAGGTTAAAATTTCTGGTCTGTTGAGGGTTCCAAGTGAGCTTGTGACCAAATGAGACCCTTCCCTAAGAAGAGGAAGCAAAGCCAGTATAAATCAAGAAGCAACACAAAGCCGGGCGTGGTGCTGTGAGGTCCTTTCCCCTGGTCTCCCGGGCTTGCACCAGTGGTGGGGGAGGGGAGGCTGTGGATGGTGGTTCTAGTTCTCCTGCTGGTGCATGGGATCCTCTATATCATGATATGCTCCTCTGTTGTTCACTGTTTTTCTCCCTCACGTTTCTTGAGTTTGCAAAGAGCTCCAATGAGTGGAAAATCCCCTCACCTGGCTTTTCCTACAGCTCAAGCAGAGCCTGGCAGCTGTGGCCCCGTGGACCTGGTGCCGCCTCTGCTGGAGCAGCTTCTGCCTGCCTATGTGGGCTCTGGATGCTCTCGATCTCTCCTGCTTCTCTGCTGCCGTTGGTAATTTCTTATATACCTCACTTTTTAGTAGAAGAGTGCATTTGGCTGTTTTTGTTTTTGTTTTGGTGGGGGGAGGGTTTTCTCCCCTAGTCTGCTTTTGCATGGTTGCCATCTTAACCGGAAGTCCTCTCTTCCTCTTCTAATAGCGAATGAGTGCACCATGGCCTCTAACCACAGCAAATGAACTCAACAGACATGTGCCTCCTTGTGCATCTAGCTTATGTGGGTACTGGGGAATCAAACCTGGGTCCTTAGTCTTCCCAGGAAAATGCCTTAAAATGTGAGCCATTTCTTCAGCCCAAAAGTTAACCTTATTTTAATGTGCATGTGTGTGTGTGGTATGTCAGTGTATTCATGCATATGCAGATGAGCATGCCAACATGCACACACACAGAGGAGCCAGACTAGAACACCAGGTATCCTCTCTCCCCCTCCTCGTTTCCTTGAGAAACACTCTCTCACTAAACCTGCAGTTGCTGCTGTTTTTTAGTCAGACTAGTTGGCCAGCAAGCCTCATAAATTCATTTATCTCTGCTCCCCTGCCTCTTCCAAGGACTGTAGTTACTGGCCTGGCTTTAGGCAGCAGGCGAAACCTGACGACTTTAGGGTGGCATGCAAGTGTGAGCAAAACTATACAGAAGACAGAAATTGACCTAGTCAGCCCAGCCCAGCCCAGGCACAGTATCCTATACAAGTAAACTGAGCCTTGTTCTTTTTTTTTTTTCTTTTGGTTTTTCAAGATAGAGTCTTACTCTTCCCCAGGCTGACATGGAAGTCACCAGTCTCAAGCTCACAGAGATCACCCGACCTTGGTGTCCTGAGTGCTGGGATTAAAATTGTGAGCCATCATGCCTGGCTAAACTGAGGATTATGAAAGATGATCCCAGCTCCATGAAGTATCCCCCAGCCTTTGAATCTCCAGCCAACAACCAAGATATTGTGGAATAGAAACAAATTCTTGTCTTTGCCCTATCCAAATTCTTGACCAACAGTCTCTAGGCAGATTGTTTTGTTTTCGAGGTGGGGTCTCATTCTAGCTCAGGCTGACCTAGAATTCACTATGTAGTCTCATGGTGGCCTTGAACTCGTGGTGATCCTCCCACCTCTGCCTCCCAAGTGCTGGGATTAAAGACGTGCACCACCACACCCAGGTTTCTAGGCAGATTTTTTTTTTAGAATTTTTATTTATTTACTTGACAGAGAAAGGAGAGAATGGGCACATCAGAGCCTCCAGCCACTACAAACGAACTCCAGATGCGTGTGCCTCTTGTGCATCTGGCTAACGTGAGTCCTGGGGAATCGAACCTGGGTCCTTTGTGGCTTTGCAAGCAAACACCTTAACCGCTAAGCTATCCCTCTAGCCTTCTAGGCAGATTATACATATATTTATATATTTATGAGCCAATGAGAGAGAGGCAGAGAGAATGAGCGCACCAGAGCCTCTAGCCTCTGCAAAAGAACTTCAGAAGCATTTACCACCTTGTGCATCTGGCTTTATTGTTGGTACTGGGGAATAAAACCCAGATCCGCAGGCTTTTCAAACAAGTGCCTTAACAGCTAAATCATCTTTCTAGCTCCAGACTTTTTTTTGTTGTTGTTGTTCTTTCGAGGTAGGGTCTCACTCTAGACCAGGCCAACCTGGAATTCACTATGTAGCCTCACGGCAGCCTTAAAACTTCATGGGGTACCTCCTACCTCTAACTCCTGAGTGCTGGGATTAAAGGTGTACACCACCAGGCCCAGCCAGGAGGCCCCCCTTTTTTGAGGTAGGGTTTTACTCTAGCCCAGGCTGACCTGGAATTTACTATGTAGTCTCAGGGTGGCCTCAAGCTCATGGCAATCCTCCCACCAATGCCTCTGGAGTGCTGGAACTAAAGGCCCAGCACAGACCCAGATTTTTAAATGGCGTTGTTTTTTGTTTTTTTTTTCAACTATTTATTTGAGAGAGAGGCAGAGAAAGAGGGATAGAGAACAGGTGTGTCAGGGCCTCCAGCCACTGCAAATAAACTCCAGACATGTGTGCCCCCTTGTGCATCTGGCTAATGTGGGTCCTGGAGAACTGAACCTGGGTCCTTGGGCTTTGCAGGCAAATGCCTTAACTGCTAAGCCATCCCTCCAACCCTAAATGGCTGTTTAGAGTCACTAAAATTCTGAGTAATTTGGAACTGGGCATGATGGCTCATGCCTTTAATGTCAACACACTGAGGCTGAAATAAGAGGATCTCTGTGAGTTCAAGGCCAGTCAGTGCTACAGAATGAGTCCAGATCAGCCTGGGTGAGAGACCCTCCCTTAAAAAAAAAAATGAGGAGGAGGTAATTTGCTCTATAATCATCATAACCACAACACTGTAACTCCCCCATTAGTCTACCAAAACATAACTGTATCAAGGTTGAAGGGGATGATGTTTTACAGGTGAACCAACAAGAAACAAACAAAAACATAGGCTGGGAGCTGGAGAGATGGCTTAGCAATTAAGGCACTTGCCTGCAAAGCCAAAGGACCTCGGTTCAATCTTCCAGGACCCACGTAAACTAGATGCACAAGGGGGTGCATGTGCATCTGGAGTTTGTTTGCAGTGGCTAGAGGCCCTGCCACGACCATTCTCTCTCTCTCTACCTTCCTATTTCTGTATTTCTCTCTCTCAAATAATAATACTACTAATACTACTACTACTAATAATAATAAAAACAAAACAGGGGCTGGGGTTACCTCTCATTGGTATAGTACTTGCCTAATGTACACAAGACCCTGGGGGTCAATCCCCACCTCAACAAGAATAAAGGAGTAGGAAAAAGAGGGGGCTGAGAAAGAAGGGAATAGGACAAAGACAAAACCTAACAATTATACTTACATCAATATGAATTTTATTAACACACATTTGTCAAAGTCTATACAAACCAAAACATTCCTGGGTTTTAAAATGTCCATTATTACAAACATACAAAGAAATGAAAGTTGTTACCAAAAGTTAGCTACTCAATTTCATGGTAAAAGAGTGTCATGATTTTTAAAAAGCAACATTTCAAGACTGAAGTTTTTTTTTTTTTTTTTTAGGAATTTATGGCAAGTTAAAAAATGTGTGGGTTTGATTTATATTAAATGCCAAGACCTTAAAAAAAGATTTAGTATAAAACTAAATATGCTTTAAAATTTTCATACTTCACATAACAATTTCTGTCTTTTAATTAAAAAAAGAACATGACTGTCATTTTTCTACCATCTTTTCCCCAGCACAATGCAAATACATCTCAAAGATATCATGTGACAGTTTATCTTTACCTAAAACTTTCTTGTCCAAAAAGTTACAAAAACTATGTAGCACGGCAGTCTCCCTTGCTTGAAAGGGAAGATTACATCCCCACTAGGGTGATGTATGAGCAACATGGTCCATTATGTTTCTAATTGGAAAGAAGAGACTCAATTCCATACCTCTGTCCAATTATGTGCATGGCTCCTCTAAACAAGAATGAAATCATAAATTGCAGAACATGTGCTTGTAACAAAAATTCACTGTTACAATTATGGTAGACTGAGGTACAAATGTTACTTGACCTCATGATCTGCTCTAACTCTAGTACCCTGAACTAATGACTCTAGGGGAGTTTTGGTCTTCTCATGGCACATGTTCCACATCTCTAGTTTCTTTCACAAAAATCACATGAAGGACCTGAGAGTACAACTAGAAATGCAAACCTGCCCCCTTTCCATGTTCCTACTAGGTGGGTCATGAAGAGAGAAGGACACCCAAAACTCAGGCTGAGGACCAACTGCTTTTGAGAAGCCCTTGTCCCATTAAAAGCAGGGGGTGCAGGATGGGGTCAGGAATGGGAAGAAGGGACAGTGACGGTTCTCCCAGTCATATTCAGCCTACACTGTCTTGAGCAGCCAACCCACACCAACCCCTGGAAATGGTCGACATAAATATCATCCCATTTTGATTCCGTTCATGTAAAAAAAAAAAGTTTTCTGACAACTGAGATAGACAAGTAAAGGGTTATATTTTTCTTTTTTTTTTTTTTAAGAAGTGGCAGTGTAAGAATTTTAAATCAGTCACATAAAATAAGGAGAGGTGAGAGAGGGAAGTGTCCAGTACAACCTGGACAACCTTTCTTTCTGCCCTTATTTAAAAAGACAGACTGTTCAAACTTTGCAAACTCCTGTAAGTATCTCCTTAAATGTTCTTCCACAAAATCCTCCAAGGCACTTAACTTCAAGCCATTTTCAGACTCTAAAAAACAAGAAAGAAAAGATCTGATTCTTTTACTAAAAGCTATTGAACAGAACTGGGGCTTTCCCCCTCCCCCTTTTCCAATAGATAACACTTTTACCAGGACTAGATAGGCTACCATTATTCCATTATCAAGAAAAATCTCCGTTTTTAAAAAATAAATAAAACTCTGCCTATACATAGTACAAACTTCGTACATAATATACCTGGAAAAAAACTGAAGAGTATACCCTGAAGCAACAAGTTTATTGGAGAGAGGAAGCCTCTCTCACTATATGAAGCCTTAAGGTAGCAGTTTTCAAAGTTCAGAGAGTGGCAGTGGTACACAGTTAATGCCAAACTATGCTCATGGGTATGGCAGGCTGCAATGATGGACAGAAAGTATCATTCTGCACATAACACTGAGCAGTGATCACCACACAAAGAAAAAGAAAGAAAGAATAGTAACAAGATAGAGGAAAAAGTGAGAGGGAATGGAAAGAAGGGAGGCAGGGAGGTAGGAGGAAGAATAGGAAAGACAGTGAGCCCCAAAACTCAAACACTCAAGCATGCAGTCTTAATACAGCACAAACCGGTGTTTCCCTTCAGCCCACTACATTCACACAAAGAAAGATAACGGTAATAAAATAGAGATTTTGTAAGAAAGCTTGCAGTTCCCAGAGAACAGCCAGATCTCCAACCCTGGCCAGGATGACTCCATTTGCTGTTGCTTGGGAGCCTCTTTGTGGTCTGTCATGGAGAGGTTATAGCTCCTGACTTCTCAGACTTCTTGCTCTTGGACAAGGCAGCTGCCTGCTTCAGGAGCTCTCGGTTTTTAGCCTTTAAAAAAAAATCAGCACAGAGTACAGAACGGATGTATAATAGGACATGATGTGTTTTCCTTGTAAAATAAGCTTCATGAATAATAGCAATCAGTAGTAAGATAAGTTTTCCTGAGACTCTAGCTCAAGCAAGAACAGGTTTAAAGCCAGGCATGGTGGTGAACACACCTTTAATCCAGCACTGAGGAGGCAAAGGTAGGAGGATCATGGTGACTTCAGGGCCAGCTTGAGAATATATAGTGAATTCAAGGTCAGCCAGCCTGGGCCATAGCAAGACACTTAAAAAAAAAAAAAAAAGGCTGGATGTGGTGGCACATGCCTTTAATCCCAGCACTTGGAAGGCAGACGTAGGATGATCACCGTGAGTTCAAAGCCACCCTGAGACTACATAGTGAATTCCAGGTCAGTCTGGGCTAAAGTAAGACTCTATCTCGAAAAACAAAACAAAACAAAACAAAACAAACAAACAGAAAAATTACCTAAAATACAGTTTGACAAATACCAGGTTACAAGTAAGAGTCACCTGCAATTGTTCTGTGACTTCTTTATGGGTTTTCTCCATTTGGTTCATTTTGGCCCGCATCTGAGATTCCTGGTATTGAAAATCAGCCTTCAACTCTGTAATCTGAAAACAAAGGGAAAAAAAGCAGAGTAAACAGAAGAAATATCTTCCTCTTGCTTGTCCCACTGCCCCTGAGAAACTTCTTCGGAATAAAAAATGTTTTTGTATCAGAGAGCGAGACAGTCTATGGCCATACCACCCTGAATACATCTGATTTGGTCAGAGCTAAATGTCCTGTCAACTGATGAAATCCAGGGCTCTGCTGGAGATTCAGACCTACAGCCATGCCAGAGAATAGCATATCTTTCTCCTAAAGCTTTCCTAATTCCAAAATTCTTTTTTCTTTTTTTTTGAGGTGGGGCTTCATTCCAGCCTAGGCTGACCTGGAATTCACTATGTAGTCTCAAGGTGGCCTTAAACTCATAGTAATCCTCCTTTTGCCTCCCAAGGGCTCCTATTAGAGGTGTGCGCCACCACACCTAGCTTAAAAAATATTTATTTATTTGCATGCAGAGAACAAACCCATTCTCTCTCTCTCTCTCTCCTATCTCGTCTCTCTGCAATTGGAGTTTGCAGTGGCTAGAGGTCCTGGCATGCTCTCTTGTCTTCCTGCTTGTAAATAAATAAAAACAAAAACTTAATTTGTCCTGGGTTGGGGAGATGGCTCAATGGCTAAAGGCACATGCTCACAAAGCTTTGCCATTTGGGGATGATTCTTCAGTACCTACATGAAGCCAGATGTGGAAAGTGATGTATATGTCTAGAATTCATTAGCAGAGACAAGGAGCCCTAAAATGCTCATATACAAACTCTTTTTCATTCGTAAATAAGAATATATATTTTAAACATTTTATTTATTTATTTGAGATAGAGACAGAGAGAGAAAGAAAATGAATATGGATGTGCCAGGACCTCCAGCCACTGCAAACTCCACATACATGTCTCACTTTGTGCATCTGGTTTATATAAGTACTGGGGAATTGAACCTAGTTCCTTAGGCTTCACAGGCAAGCACCTCAGCCACTAAGCCATCTCTCTAGCCCTAAATAATAAATAAATAAATAAATATATATATATATATATATATATATATATATATATATACACACACACACACACACACACATACACACACACATATACACACACGTCTTTTAATTTTTTTGAGTCAAGCCCAACAGACTGCTTTTTAAAAAAATATATAATTAATTAATTTATTTATTTGAGAGAGAAAGAGGTAGAGAGAGAGAATGGGCGCAGCAGGGCCTCCAGCCACTGCAAACAAACTCCATATGCATGTATCTCCTTGTGCATCTGGCCTACATGGGTCCTGGAGAATCAAACTGGAATCCTTTGGCTATCCTGGCAAACACTTTAACCACTAAGCCATCTCTGCCTATTTTATGCACGAATGACAGTGACATGGATGTCACCTGCTGGCTAGCATTTATAGTGCCATGAAGCCTGCTATGGAGAAAAATCAAGTCTTTATTTTTTTTTTGTTTTTTTTGAGGTAGGGTCTCACTCTGGTCCAGGCTGACCTAGAATTTACTCTGTCATCTCAGGGTGGCCTTGAACTCATGGCAATCCTCCTACCTCTGCCTCCCGAGTGCTGGGATTAAAAGCGTGCGCCACTACGCCCGGCTTAAAATCAAGTCTTTAAAAAAAAAAAAATTAAGCTGGGCATGGGTGGCATACACCTTTAATCCCAGCACTTGGGAGGCAGAGGTAGGAGGATTGCCATGAGTTTGAGGCCACCCTGAGACTCCATAGTGAATTCCAGGTCAGCCTGGGGTAGAGTGAGACCCTACCTCGGAAAACAAAAACAAAAACAACAACAACAAAAAATTTAGTGACAGCAAGAGTGACAGAAGGAACTGGCGCACCAGGACCTTAGCCACTGAAATTGAACTCCAGATGCTTATACCACCTAGTGCCCATGTGTGACCTTGTGCCTGTGTTACCTTTGTGCGTCTGGCATATGTGGGATCTGGAGAATCAAATTGGGTCCGTAGGCTTTGCAGGCAAGTGGCTTAACGGCTAAATCTCTCCAGCCCCCAACAGTCTTTTGGAAAAAATACTTTAGTTATTATTTGTCTGCAAGGGAGAGAGGTTGTGCCAGGGCCTCCCACAACCACAAAAAGAATTCCAAATGTGCCACTTTGTGCATCTGACTTTCCATGGATACTAGGGAATCGAAACTGGGCTGTTAGGCTTTGCAAGCAAGAGCCTTTAATTGGTGAGTCCATTAACAGTCTTACCTAATCTGCTGACACTCTACAAGTGACCTGCCAGGCAAGATGTGCCCACATCTGCATTAGTGGCATGACTGTTATGAGGCTTTCTGATTGGATCTGTGGCCCACTTCACAGGAGAGAATTCATGCCCAATACAGTAAGACTGGACAAAAGCCCATGGCTAGCTGGGCATGGTGGCACACACCTTTAACCCCAGCACTCGGGAGGCAGAAGTAGGAGGATTGCCCTGAGTTCGAGGCCACCCTAAGACAATAGTGAATTCCAGGTCAGCCTGGTCTAGAGCAAGACCCTACCTCAACAAACCAAAAAAAAAAAAAAGAAGGCATGAAAGGGCTGAAAGGATGGCTTAATGGTTACGGCATTTGCCTGCAAAGCCTAAGGCCCCAGGTTAGATTCCCCCCAGGACCCACGTTAGCCAGATGCACAAGGGGGCACACACATCTGGAATTCGTTTGCAGTGACTGGAGGACCTGGTGCGCCTATTCTCTCTCTCTCTCTCTCTCTCTCTCTCTGGGTCAAATAAATAATTTTTTTTTTAAGGCATGAAAGAGCTGGAGAGATGCCTTAGAGGTTAAGTTGCTTGCCTGTGGAACCTAGGGACCCAAGTTTGACTCCCCAGAACCCACTTAAGCCAGATGCACAAGGGACGTATGCACACAAGTTGACACAGGCACACAAGGTGGTGCATGCATCTGGAGGTCCACTGCAGTGGCTAGAGGCCCTAGTGCACCAATTCTTTCTTTCCCTCTCTCATAAAAAATTTTAAAGAAGCATGAAAGTATGAAGGGGCACAGGATAGATGGCTCAATGGTTAAAGGCATTTGCTTACAAAGTCTGACAGTCTGGGTTTGATTCACCAGTACCCATAAAGCCAGATAGATATACCAAGTGATACATGCATCTGAAGTTCATTTGCAGTGGCAGGAGGGCCTGGCATGCCCATTCTGTCTCTCTTTCTCTGCTTGAAAATTTCATATATATACATACATACATACATATGTATGTATATGTAAGTATGTTATATATATATATATGTGTATATATATATGTGTGTATATATATATATATGTGTGTGTGTGTGTATATATATATATATATATATACATATATATATATATATACACACACATACATATATACATGTGGGTTCTTTTAAGTATTTTCATCTATTATTTATGAGAGACAGAAAGACAGAGAGAGAGAAAGAGAAAACGGAAGCACCGTGGCCTTTAGCCACTGCTAATGAACTCCAGATGCATGAATCATCTTGTGCATCTGGCTTAAATGGGTTCTGGGGAATCAAACTCAAGTCCTTAGGCCTTGCAGGCAAGCACCTTCATCTCTCTAGCCCCTACATTTTTTTTTTTTTTTTTTTTTGAGGTAGGGTCTCACTCTAGTCCAGGCTGACCTGGGGTTTACTAAGTAATCTCAAGGTGGCCTCAAACTCACAGTGATCCTCCTAAGTCTGCCTCCCAAATGCTGGGATTAAAGGCATGCGCCATCACTCCTAGCAATACACACACACACACACACACACACACACACACACACACACATATTTTTTTAAGTAGGGTTTCACTCTAACCCAGGCTGACCTGGAATTACTAAAGCAACAAAGGCTTTAGTAGGTGTGGTGGTTTGATTTAGGTATCCCCCATAAACTTAGGTGTTCTGAATGTTAGGTTCTCAGCTGATGGAGATTTGGGAATTAACACCTTCTGGAGGCAGTGTATTGTTGGGCGCAGTCTTATGGGTGTTATAGCCAGTTTTCCCATGCCAGTGTTTGGCACACTCTCCTGTTGCTATTGTCTACCTGATGTTGGCCAGGGGGTGATGTCCATCCTCTGCTCATGCCATCGTTTTCCTCTGCCATCATGGAGCTTCCCCTCAAGCCTATAAGCCAAAATAAACCTTTTTCCCAGAAGCTGCTCTTGGTTGGGTGATTTCTATCAGCAATGCGAACCTGACTGAAACAGTAAAGTGGTACCGAGCAGTGGGATTGCTGCTAGACACCTGACTGTGTGGCTCTGGCCCTTTGGAGCTGATTTTCAAGAGGAATGTGAGAGGATTTGAAACCTTGGCTTAAGAGATGCCTTGCAGTGCTATAAGTACAGCTTGATGGACTATTCTGGTCAGAGTTGAAAGACCTGAATGCAGTAAGAACTATGGACTGTGAGGTTTGGCTTATGAAGGTGAAAAAGCTTTGCCTGGACTGGGCTAGCAGTTTGTGTGGAAAGCTTGCTGTTATGCCTGGGTCCGGAGAAGTTGTGCAGGATTGCTTTGCGTAGAAATGACCTAGTGTGAGCAGAGGAATATGGCACAGAAAGAAAAATCTTTGGGTGAAATGCTGCCCATTCAGCTGCAATTGAGAGATTACAACCTTTGAGATTGGGCCAGCTGACCTGCACTGGGGCAACAGGAAGAATGTAGACTCTTTTGAAGGGGCCTGAGTGCTCAAGGAGTGTCCTGTTCTTCAAAGTCTGCTTTATTCCCCCCCTGGATTAACAAATTGGCACCCTATCTGGTATTGTGGAGTATAAGAAATGCAGGGAAGAGAGGGTCATTGAATTTGCAACACAATCTTGTGTTTTGGAAATGGCCATGGGCAGTGTGAAGCAGGTTTGCTGGATGCCTGCATGGAGATCCCATGGGGTCATGAGGATGAACCATGGGTTGCAGTGGAGACCCTGCAGTGGAGACCCAGTGGAGATGCGGGACCATAAACTGGCTGCTAAGGAAAGTTGCTGGCCTGGATTAACTTTTCCAGGATTGTGAGTAGCCTGGCTTGAGGGGTAGAATTGAAATTCCAGAGACTTGTTGCTAATTAGAATTATCAGACATGGAGATTTGTCACTGGCTAGAGTTGTTGGACTTGGAGCTACAGAGTTTGATGTTTCCCCTGGTTGTTTCAAATCTTATATTGGCTGAATATTTCTTTGCTATGCTCAATGCCATCTTTTGCAGTGTGACTGCTTATTCTGTGCCATTATGGGTTTTTTTTAGGGAATTTTTGGTATTATGGCTCAGTTAAAAGATCTTAGACTATGGGGATGTTTGAACATCATTGGAATTGATTAAATACTATGGGAACTTTTAAAGTTGGACTGAATACATTATATTTTACATCATGTATCAATATCAGTTTATGGGGGCCAGGGTCAGAATGTGGTGTTTTGATTCTGGTGTCCCCCATAAACTTAGGTGTTCTGACTGTTAGGTTCCCAGCTGGTGGAGATTTGGGAATTAACACCTTCTGGAGGCAGTGTATTGCTGGAGGCGGGCTTATGAGTGTTATAACCAGTTTCCCCAAGCCAGTGTTTGGCATACTCTCCTGTTGCTATTGTCTATGTGATGTTGGCCAGGGGGTGATGCCCACTCTCTGCTCATGCCATCATTTTCCCCTGCCATCATGGAGCTTCCCCTCAGGCCTATAAGCCAAAATAAACCTTTTTCCCAGAAGCTGCTCTTGGTTGGGTGATTTCTATCAGCAATGCAAACCTGACTGCAACAGTAGGAGTAAGATAATGGAGTGATAATGATCAAGATACATTATGTACACGTATAAAATTGTCAAAAAGAAAATAATAATACAGCCAAGTGTGGTGGTGCATGCCTTCAATCCCAGCACTTGGGAGGCAGAGGTAGGAGGATCATCACGAATTTAAGGCCACACTGAGACTACAGAGTGAATTCCAGGTCAGTCTGGGCTAGAGTGAGACCCTACCTTGAAAAAATAAACAAACAAACAAAGTTATCAGAGAGAGGCCCGCCTGAGTACTCCAAGGAGGGAGAATTGGTCCATATATTGTAGCACTGATTCATGGGCATAGCCACCAGGTTTAGCCTGATATCATTAAACATTTCAACTATATGTTTATCATTTCATATACCAAGTCCATGTTTACTCAAAAACTTAGCACCTTTTTTTGGGTTGGGGGAGGTAAGACAGCATGTAATTTGGGCTGGCCTAGGACTCCTCAAACTGTCTTAGTCTCCTGATTGCTGAGATTACTGGTATATGCCACCCTGTCTGGCTATTGTTCAAAATCTTGTGATTACTACCTTCCAAGATAACTCACTCTACATATTATGTTGGCTGGGGATGCAGCTCCATGGTAGAGCATTTCCTATGTGTACAAGACCTAAAAATATTAGTATAAGTGGGCTTGATGGTGCACACCTTTAATTCCAGCACTCTGGAGGCAGAGGTAGGAGGATCCCCATGAGTTTAAGGCCATCCTGAGACGACACAGTGAATTACAGATCAGCCTGAGCTAAAATGAGACCCTACCTTGAAAAGCCAAAATATAAATTAAAAAAAAAAAAAAAGATTAAAAGGGGCAGGAGAGATGACTTAGCTCTTAAGGCATCTGCTTAGAAAGCCAAAAGACCCAGGTTTGATTCTACAGGACCCACATTAGCCAGATGCACAAGGTGCACATGCATCTGGAGTTCGTTTGCAATTGCTAGAGGCCCTGGTGTGCCCATTCTCATGTTCTCTCTCTCCCTCCCTTTGTCTGTCAAATAAATAAATAAAAATTTTAAAAAAGAAAAGCCAAAATAAATAAATAAAATAGTAGTATAGTATTATATACCCCACCAGACATTAAGATGTAGATACTGTTTTGTTGGTGCTTGTTGGGGATTGAAACCAAGGCCTGGTGCACACTAGGCAGGTTCTCTACCACTGAGCTACATCTTCATGAGACAGTAGCTTTATACATTGTCTCTGTTAGCCTGGCTAACAAATATCCCCTCTGAGAAGTAGAAACTCCCTCCAAATTCTGAGAAAAATTAGCTTTGTGAACTTTTTGGTTGAGGTAGACTGACCAAGCTCATACTATTCCATGAATCATCTTGACCAACATCTTACTCTTTCCCCAGAATATCCCAATCTGGTCACAGGATGTCTCTCAAACCAACAATGGTGAGTACCCAACAAATCTCAGTCAACAAGAATTATTATTATATCTCATACCTTCACTTTGCATCATTCTGGTCTAAAAGGTGTTAATGATAGCATACCTTCTTCTCTTTCTCTAAGATCATTTGATCCTTCTGATGCAACATCTTTTTCAGAGTGGCAACCTCTTCCTTCAGCTGGGCAATGATGACAAAGTGGTCAGTGCCTGGTGAGTCTAGAGCCAGGTCTGGGGAAAAGCTGAGTAGAAAACATGGAGGAAAATTTTTTTTTTTTACCTTGCATAAACCTTTCTCTACCCAAGCATGCATTCCTAATCACTTCATAGTGAACGCCTCAAAGCCCTCAGTGAAGTATTGGGATTCCCAGCATTAAACACATTCCATATATACTCAGACTCAACAATATTTGCACAGTTTGATCTACACAGTTAAGGTGGTCATCAGGAAACACCAAGGGCTAGAGAGATGGCTTAGTGGTTAAAGCACTTTCCTGTGAAGCCTAAGGAACCATGTTCGACTCTCCAGTTCCCACGTAAGCCAGATGCACAAAGGTGAGGCAAGTGCAAGGTCACACATGCCCACTAGGTGGCACAAGCATCTCAAGTTTGATTTCAGTGGCTAAGGCCCTGGCACACCAATTCTCTCCCCCTCTGCCTCACTCTAAAAAATAAAATAAAAATTTTAAAAATGTTAAAAAAAAACAAAAAGAAAATAATACCAAACCGAACCATAACACAGCATACTATAGCTTTACTGCTGAAATATCTCAGTGTTTTTTTTGTTTTTTTTTTCCAAGGTAGGGTCTCACTCTGGCCCAGGCTGACCTGGAATTCACTGTATAGTCTCAGGGTGGCCTCAAATTCACACGATCCTCCTACCTCTGTCTCCCAAGTGGTAGGATTAAAGGTGTGTGCCACCATACCCAGCTTTTTAGCCTAGAGTTCTAACCACTTATCACTAATAAATTCCTGAGAAGCTGAGGCATTCTACACCTGGAGCCAGAGCTTCTCCTAAAAAGATGAGATTTGCCGGGCACAGTGGTACATGCCTTTAATCCTAGCACTTGGGAGGCAGAGGATTGCTGCAAGTTCGAGGCCACCCTGAGAATACAGAGTGAATTCCAGGCCAGTATGGACTAGAGTGAAGCCCTACCTCAAAAAACCAAAAAGATAAGATTTATAGAAAGGAACCAATTTCTCCTATGCTTCAACTGGCCTGCAGATGCAGATTCATTCTCATTATCGGAAATTCTGTGGGTAAAAAAGGGAAAAAAATTGTAGTAAGTGAAAGAAGCCAGGTGTGGTGGTTCACGCCTGAGACCACATAGTGAATTCTGGGGTCAGCCTGAGCTATAGTGAAGCCCTACTTCGGGAAAAAAAAAAAAAACAAAACAGAAGGTGGTGGCTTATGCCTGAAATTCCAGTACTCAGTAGGTTAAGACAGGAGTATTACTTCAAGTTTGAAGGTCAATCTGGCCTACAGAGTGTGTTCCAGGACAGTCTGGGCTACAATATGAGACCTTGTTTCCAAAAAATAAAATAATAAAATAAATAAAAGGAAATATATCCTGACATTTGGTAGGAAAAGGAACAACGAGGTAGCAAATTTGTCCCACCCACCCCAGGCTTTCAACAGATTTTCCCTAGGCACAGTATCTAAGCATGCCATTTTGTCCAATTATTTGGTGACTCCAGGTCCTTTTAGCTAAATCTCCTATGTAGGACCATTTTAGAGAATCCATAAACCCCTGAATCTGGACACATCACTGCATACAAACAACGGACAGTTTTCCTGGGTATAGATCCATAACTTTCAATGGGTGGTCAGAGATGTCTCAGAGCCCAAACAAGGGATTACTGCTAAAAGGACACATCCTGCCTTTCTCTACAGAATTCCCAAATGAAGTTCTTTGATTCTGTCAGGACAATCTTGACAGTAAGACACAAATATGTTTCCCTGAGCAAACACTGGAACACTAATTCCTAATTCTGTGTCACTAGGGCAACAGCTCCAAGCTCAAGGTTCTCCCCTTGTGGTTCCTTCTTCCCTTAATCTTTTTTTTTTTTTTTTGGTTTTTCGAGGTAGGGTCTCACTCTAGCCCAGGCTGACCTGGAATTCACTATGGAGTCTCAGGGTGGCCTCGAACTCACGGTGATCCTCCTACCTCTGCCTCCCAAGTGTTGGGATTAAAGGCGTGCGCCACCACGCTTGTCTCTTGTTTTTGGTTTTTCGAGGTAGGATCTCACTCTAGCTCAGGCTGACCTGGATTCACTCTGTAGTCTCAGGGTGGCCTTGACCTCACAGCGATCCTCATACCTTGGCCTCCCAAATGCTGGGATTAAAGGAATGTGCCACTATGCCCACCTCCTTTCTTAATCTTAAACCATATCTAATAACCAGCATTTCTCTGCACAGGAAAAAACTCCAACTAGCCAGCCTGACTATTGTATACAGCTCCTCATAGTTTCCAAGTCAAATAATTTCTATGGCTAGAGTTCGAAGACAATATCCACTGATAACAATACTGCCCTAACCCCACACATGCACGACACAGGATAACCAATGGCAAATTTAGAATAAAGCCAAAGGTATTAAAGCTATCACAGTCTCTTCTAATTTCAGGTCTGAACACTGCAATATATCTGTGATTTAACATTTGTTTCAAAACTTACCAGGACCTGTCTTCCCTCAAACTGAGAGTTATTTAAACCCTTAACTATAGCAATCAAAGAAACTGCCAAAATAGTGTAACTTTTTTTTTTTTTCAAGGTAGAGTCTCACTCTGGCCAAGGCTGACCTGACACTCATTTTGTAGTTCCAGGCTGGCCTCCAAATCACAGTGATCATCCTACCTCTGCCTCCTGAGTGCCTGTGCCGCCACGGCCGCACAATCTGTCTGTTGTTCTAAAAGATCCTAATGCTCTGCTCAACCTGTTTCTTGAGAGATTAATCTGTACAATTAATTGTTGACCAAAACAGCTCTGTCTATCCTATATAAGTGTCTGGTCACTTGGACTCTTAGTTCAATAAGAACTACAAGAAATGGGGGAATAAAAAAAGACTGGCTCACAAGGCAGAAAAGCCAGTCACTTTCCAAAAACCTCCAACCACAGGAAACATTACTTTTCCAAGAAACATTTTGCCTCCCCCCCCCCCCCCCCCGCCAAGGTAGGGTTTCACTTTCATGTTTTTCCTTTTCTAAGAGCTGTTAATAAAATAACAATTTATGTACTGAGGAGGCTAAGCAGGGGATAGAAAATTCAAGACCAGGGCTGGAGAGATGGCTTAGCAGTTAAGGCACTTGCCTGAAAAGCCAAAGGACCAACGTAAGCCAGATACACAAAGTGACGCATGCGTATGGAGTTCATTTGTGGGGCTGGAGGCCCTGGCACACACATTCTTTCTATCTGCTTCTTTCTCTCTCTCTCTCTCTCTCAAATAAAATAAAAGTTAATAAAAATAAAATAAAATTCAAGACCAGTCTGGTGCTTCAAAACAGTTTCCCTAGGATTGAATCAAAGCCTGCTTTCCTGCACACTGATGCTGAGTCTGTCCTCAAAAAAAAAAAAAAAAAAAAAAGATGGTGTGATGGCGCATGCCTTAAATTGCAGCACTTGGGAGGCAGAAGTAGGAGGAACATTGTGAATTCAAGGCCACCCTGAGACTATGTAGGAAATTCCAGGTCATCCTGGGCTAGAGCAAAATCCTACATCAAAAAAAATTTTTTTAAATTAAGTTAAAAGGACTATTAGAAGCCAGGCATGGTGGCGTACACCTTTAATCCCAGTACTCGGGAGGCAGAGGTACGGAGGATCAATGAATTCGAGGCCACCCTGAGACTCCATAGTGAATTCCAAGTCAGCCTGGACTATAGTGAAACCCTACCTCACAAAACCAAAATAAATAAATAATAAAAGGACTATTTAGGGCTGGAGAGATGGCTTAGTGGTTAAGCGCTTGCCTGTGAAGCCTAAGGACCCTAGTTCAAGGCTCAATTACCCAAGACCCATGTAAGCCAGATGCACAAGGTGGCACATGCATCTGGAGTTCGTCTTCAGTGGCTAGAGGCCCTGGCATGCCCATTCTCTTTCTCTCTCTCATTCCCAAATAAATAAACATTTTTTTCTAAAAAAAAGGACTATTAGCCAGACATAATAGCATATGCCTTTCATCTTACCACTCAGGAGGCAGAGGTAAGAGAATCATTGTGAGTTAGGAGGCCAGCCTGGGACTACAGAGTGAGATTCAGGTCAGCCTGGGTTACAGTGAGACCCTCCCTATATAGTGAACAAAAAAAGTGGGGGGAAGAGGGTCTTAACAGGCATAGTGGCTCACACCTATAATCTCAATCTCAGCACTGAGGAGACTGAGTTCAAGGGTAGCACTGGGTTTGAGTGAGATTCTGCTGTACAGGAATAAGGGGGGGGGGTGCTGAAGAGATAGTTCAGCAGTTAAAGGCACTTATTTGCAAAGCCTGACAGCCTGGCTTTGATTCCCCGGTACCCAGGTAAAGCCAGATGTACAAAGTGATGCATACATCTAGAGTTTGTTTACAATGGCTAGAGGTCTCGATGTACCCATTCCTTTCCTTTCATTCTCTCACCCTCTCTTTGCCAGCAAATAAAATCAAATAAAAAAAATATTAAATAGGAAGGGGATTCTCATGGAGTTCTGACTGGTCTCAAGCTTACTGTGCAGCCAAGGATGATCTTAACTCCTGATCCTCCTACCTCTACTTCCTGAGTGCTGACAGTACAGGTGTGCACCACTAGCCTGCTTCACAATGCTTGTTTTATTAAGTGAATTAAAAGCAGAGGGGGAGAAAAACCCTGGGCTGGAGAGATTGCTTAGTGGTTAATGTATTTACCTGCAAAGCCTAAGGACCTGGGTTTGATTCCCCAGTACCCATGTAAAGCCAGATGCACAAGGTGGCATATGCGCCTGAAGTTTGTCTGCAGTGGCTGGAGGCCCTGATGTGACCACTCTCACCCTCTCTCTCTCTTCTTGCAAAATAAATAAAAACATTTAAAAAGGGCTGGAGGGTTGGCTTAGCGGTTAAGGCGTTTTCCTGCAAAGCCAAAGGACCCTGGTTTGATTCTCCAGGACCCACATTAGCTAGATGCACAAGAGGGTGCATGTGTCTGGAGTTCATTTGCAGTAGCTAGACACTCTGGCACCCTACTTTCTCTGTTAAATAAATAAATAAATAAATAAATAAATAAATAAATAAATAAATAAATAAATAAAATATTAAGAAATATATATATATATATTTCCGGGCCTTCAAGATGTCCAAGCAAGGACGTGGTGGGTCCTACGGTACGAAATTCTGGATTTCCCTGGGTCTTCCAGTGGGAGCTGTGATCAACTGTGCGGACAACACAGGATCCAAAAATCTGTATATCATCTCTGTGAAGGGGATCAAAGTACGCCTGAACAGACTTCCTGCTGCTGGTGTGGGTGACATGGTAATGGCCACAGTCAAGAAGGGGAAACCAGAGCTAAGAAAGAAGATCCATCCAGCAGTGGTGATTCGACAACAAATTTCATACTGAAGAAAAGATGGGGTATTTCTTTATTTTGAAGATAATGTAGGGGTCATCGTAAACAATAAAGGCGAGATGAAAGGTTCTGCCATACAGGACCAGTTGCAAAGGAGTGTGCAGATTTGTGGCCCAGGATTGCATCCAATGCAGGCAGCACTGCATGACCCCCCAGTATGTTTGTAAAATATACCCATTAAAAAGTATTTGCTCCAAGTTAAAAAAAAAAAAAAAAGAAGCCAGGCGTGGTGGTGTACTCCTTTAATCCCAGCACTCAGGAGGCAGAGGTAGGAGGATCGCCATGAGTTCGAGGCCACCCTGAGACTACATAGTGAATTCCAGGTCAGCCTGAGCTAGAGTGAGACCCTACCTTGAAAAAAACAAAATCAAAAACAAATAAACAAACAAAAAGAAATATATATATATTTGAAAAAAACTAAAGAAATAGCCAGGCGTGGTGTACACACCTTTAATCCTTTAATTCCAGCACTCAGAAGGCAAAGGTAGGAGGATCAGCTTGAGTTCGAGGACACCCTGAGACTACATAGTGAATTCCAGGTCAGCTTGGGCTAGTGCAAAACCCTAACTCAAAAAACAAAAAACAAAAATAAATAAATAAATAAAAATTAGAAGCAGCAGGAACAAAAATGTCAGCAGTGCTAATGATGATATAGGAACATTCAAATGGAGTATGCATATGAATGGACATTTTGTGGCTGTAGAAAAAAGTATCCAAGTTTCAAATTTAAGAATAAATAACAATCCAAGCAGTTGACCCCAGTAAAAAAAAAAAAAAAGAATAATAATAAATAACAAGCTAGGCATAGTGGCACATTCCTGTAATCCCAGCACTCAGGAGGTTGAAGCAGAAGGATTACCTCAAGTGTTAAGCCAGCAAGAGCTATAGAATTAGATCCTGTCTCAAACAAACAACAACAACAAAAAAACCCATACACACAGCACACATCTTTTATCCCAACACTTGGGAAGCAGAGGGAGGAGGATCACTGTGAATTCAAGGTCAGCCTGGAACTATACAGGAGTTCCAGGTCAGCCTGGGCTAGAGTGAGACCCTGCTAACTCCCTTTCCCCCCTAAAAAACCAAACAGACACACACAAGAATGTGCATACACACATGCACATAAAGTAAATCACTTATAAAAATTAGTATGTAATTTTAGGTGCAAAATGATCTTATACCTTTTTAGAGTATATAATAAAAGCCCCTGCACCCAAGTCAAAGATTAGTATCCTACTGAAGAAAACAATCCTCGCTTATGGCCAGATGCAATTCAACCATCTGAACAGACAGCCTGAGTGTTGTTTTGGGCTTGTTGAGACAGGGTCTTATGTAGTCTAGACTGGCCTCAAACTCGCTCACTCTATAGCCAAAGATGACCTGAGCCTTGATCCCCCTGACTCTACCTCATGAATGCTGGCATTACAGCTTGCACCACCATGTTTGGTTTCTTCATTGCTGGCTATCAAACCCAGGACTTTGTGCATGCTAGGCAAGCCCTCTACCAAATGAACTACATCCCCAGCCTGAATTTTTATTGGTGTAGACATGGCAATAGATTGTAAGATGAGAAGTTCCTAGGCCTCAGGAACAAAATAAGCTAATAAAGACAGAGCTGGGGAGCTGGAGAGGGGGCTCAGCAGTTAAAGGTGCTTGCTTATAAAGCTCCATGGCCTGGAGTTCGATTTTCCCAGTAGCCATGTAAAGCCAGATGCACAAAGTGGTGTACATGTTTGCAATGGCAGGAGGTCTTGGCATACCCATTCTCTTATTCTATCTCTGTCTCTTTCATCCACTCTCTCAAATATATATATATATATATTACCATTACACACACATACATATATACAGATAGATAGATAGATAGGTTTTTTTTTTTGTTTTGTTTTGTTTTTTTTGAGGTAAGATTTCTCTCTAGGCCAGGCTGACCTACAAGTCACTATGTAATCTCAGGGTAACCTCTTATTGGCCTCCTGAGTGCTGAGATTATAGGCGTGTACCACCACACCTCGCAAAATAAACTATTTTTGAAACAAGAAAGGTAAAGCTAGAGCTGGGGATGTAGCTCAGTTGACAGAGTACTTACTTAGCAAAAATGACGTGCTATGTTCCATTTCCAGCTCTGCATAAACCTGGAGGCATGGCAGCACATGCCTGTAATCCCTCGCACTTGGGAGAAGGGGGTAAGAAGATAAGGGTTTAAGACCAGCTTTAGCTATATATTGAAGCTACTTGAGACCTGCCTCAAAAAAAAGTTTAGGTTGGCTAAACTATACAGAATGAATGAGCTTTCAGTCAAACACAGCCTGGGTCAAAAATGATCACAAAAAGTTGGGCATAGTTGAACATGCCTTTAATTTCAGCACTCAGGAAACCGAGGTAGGAGGATCACAGTGAGTTCAAGGCCAGCCTGGGACTACATACTGAATTCCAGGTCAGCTGGGCTAAAGTGAGACCCTACCTCAAAAATCCAAAAATAAATAAATAAATAAAAATAACCTAAAGGTATAGGTCTTAGCTTAAAATGTCTTGCTTTCTAGGGCATAAAAGTTCATTCCTTCAAGTAGTTTTTATAATATGCAGAGGTGATAGACATAGCTGCTCAAAAAACAGGGGAAGTGACAAGAAAGCTGGTCTTCATGATTCCTTCCTGCAAGTAATCTGAAGTTAAGCATTTCCAGAAGATTCAAGAAGTTTAAGCCCTGGGCTGGGGCTGGAGAGATGGCTTAGTAGTTAAGGCACTTGGCTGCAAAGGCAAAGGACCCAGGTTCAAACCCCCAGGACCCACATAAAGCCAGATGCACAAGGTGGTGTATGTGTCTGAAGTCCATTTGCAGTGAGTAAAGACTCTGGTGTACCCATTCTATATGCCTCTCTTCCTCCCTTTTTCTCTCAAATAAATAAATGAAATATTAAAAAATTATAAATTAAAAAATAAGCCAGGCACATGCCTTTAATCCCAGCACTCAGGAGGCAAGAGGTAGGAGGATCTTGGTGAGTTTAAGGCCACCCTGAGACTACATAGTGAACTCCAGGTCAGCCTGAGCTAGAATGAGACCCTATCTTGAAAAAACAAATAAATAAATAAATAAAATAAAAAATAAAACCTAGGCTAGGGAGATGGCCCAGTCATTAAAATAAAGGTGCTTGGGCTGGAGAGATAGCTTAGTAGTAGTTAAGGCACCTCCCTGTGAAACCATGTAAGCCAGACACAGTAATGCAAGCATGTAATGTCACACATGTACATGCATCTGCAGTTCATATGCAGTGGCTGAAGGCTCTGGTACACCCATATTCTCTCTCTCAAATAAATAAATTAAATAAATAAAGGTGCTTGCTTGCAAAGCCTGCTGGGGCTCAATTCCAAGGTAACTCATGTAAAATCAGACGCATGGAGTGACACATGCATCTGAGTTCGTTTCCAGTGGCAAGAAATCCTGGTGCACCCATACTTGTACATTCTCTGCTTATAAATAAAAAAGGTACTAGAAAAGAGAAAACTTCACAGATATTTTGCATTCTGTGAAGTTAAGAAAAAGTGGGGGAATGCTGGGGAGATGGCTCAAAGAAGGCTTGCTTGCAAAGCCTGAAAGCTTGGGTTCAATCCCCCAAGTACCCATATAAAGTCAGATATACAAAGTGGCACATGCATCTGGAATTCATTTGCAGTGGCGTGCCCATTCATATTCTCTCTCTGCTTACAAAGTTAAAAACTTATTGCCGGGCATGGTGACGCATGCCTTTAATCCCAGCACTCGGGAGACAGAGGTAGGAGGATCGCTGTAAGTTTGAGGACACCCTGAGACTCCATAGTGAATTCCAGGTCAGCCTAAACTAGAATGAAACCCTACCCCCAAACCCCCCCCAAAATTTTTTGTTTTGTTTTTTTGAGGTAGGATCTCACTCTAGCCCAGGCTGACCTGGAATTCACTATTTAGTCTCAGGGTAGCCTTGAGCTTATAGTGATCCTCCTACCTCTGCCTCCCGAGTAGTGAGATTAAAGGCATGCACCACAACACCTGGCAAAAATAAATAAAAAATATATATATATATATGTATATTTATTTATTAATGGTATTCGTGGGGCTGCAGAGATGGCTTAAGGCACTTGCCTACAAAGCCAAAGGATCCAGGTTCTATTCCCCAGGACCCACATAAGCCAGATGCACAATGGGGTACATGCATCTGGAGTTTGTTTGCAGCGGGTGAAGGCCCTCTCTCAAATGCATAAAGAAAAAAGAAAAAAAAAAGGTAGTTGTAAGTCTAACTGCTGGTTGCTCCCACCACTGGCTCAGAGGGAGGAGTGTGAATTCAAGGAGTTTCAGAATGGAGAAGGTTCCAAGGCTTTTAGGGAAGAATGTGTCAGGTGGTCTCACTTCAGGATGCCTGGGCCTGGAGGAACAGGAAAATGGTTGGCTCCAAGACTCTGTTGGGAAGCAGCCCACTGCAGCAGTGCAGACGGGCTCTGGATATTAGGACAAAGCAGTCCATAAGAGGAAGCACCGCTGAGAAGGAGAGAGCAAAGCAGGCAATAAAAATACGTACTTAGGCTGGAAAGGAAATTAAAAAACGCAATTGCACCTCATTCTCTCTCTCCTGACCCAGCATCTGTATTGGGTGGCTCTCTGAATGTTAAGGAAGCTCACCAATGGAGCAACCATACCTTCACCCCACCTCGCCTTTGCTCTGCCTCTCCAAACCAATCCATGGTCCTGCATGGAGGAAGCTATGACCACACAGTTCATGAAGAAAAATATTCAGGTCTTTATTTCTTAAGGGTCAGGGTGGGAGAAATATTTAGTGGACTGCAGTTACAAGTTCTTATATAGTATTTTTGGCTTTGTTTTGTTTTGTATGAGACAGGGGCTGATTTTGTAGTCCAGGCTAGCCTGGAACTCATTATATAGACCAGGCTGGCCTCTAGCTCACAGCAATCCTCCTGTCTCTCTCTCCCAAGTGCTTAAGTTTTAGAGACATGATTCCATTGATAACAGATGTCAGTACTCTCAGGTGGCTAGCACAGCATGAGGAAGTAACAGGGTCACTAACAGCCACTGGCTAGCTCCAAGGTACACCCTGAAGTGTATTTGTGTTTCAGGAACTGTGGATGCATTTCAAGTGTGTGCACACATACTCCAACTGGCTCACCTGTCTCCATTGGTTGTGATTGAATCAAACTTGGACTTTTTCTTTGGGATTTCATTTTGAATTGAAGATGTAGAAAGTGTTTTCTGGCTTTTAATGGCAAAAATAGAGAGACACACATTAGAAATCAAAGATTAATAAAACACCACAATGAAAGACTGTCAAACTGATCAATGTAAGACAGTAGCTCTTCTGGACAAGAGTTTTTTTGTTTTTTGTTTTTTTTTTTTTTGAGGTAAAGTCTTGCTCTAGCCCAGGCTGACCTGGAATTCACTATGTAGTCTCAGGGTGGCCTCAAACTAACAGCAATCTTCCTACCCTCTGTCTCCTAAGTGCTAGGATTAAAGGTGTGTGCCACCACGCCAGGCTACGAGTTCATTATTTTGATTAGCAGAATCTGTCAAAGTGTTTGAAGATACTTAGTGCATGGGTATCTAGTTTCCACAGGACTAAAAAAACTTCTTGCCTGTGATTAAAATTTACCTGATTTATCAGTAACCATTAAAACAGAACTGATGATGCCTCAGTGAGAAGCATAATCAGCCTATGGTTTAAAACACACTCTTACACTTACTGCATCTTCAATCATGAAGCTCTGGGACGCTCAGGCAAGTTTTATTCCTGTGTTACAGATACTGAGTTCACCTAGGTTCCTGACCTACCTAAGGATATACAGCTAGTTGGCAGGAATGCTGTGACTAGAACTCTAGGTCTTCCCCAATGAATTTCTGAGGGTCTACTTGGTATCTGAGTCCTACAATAACATCAGTTTAAGCCTTGTAAGGTCACCCAAAACTGACTGACACAAAAGCTAGAAGCTGATGCAGAGCATGAAACCCTTTCTCTCTGGTAAGATGTCCCATTGACATCCTCAAAGGGTCCTCTAGAAGTCTATAATTCCACTGACAGTTGTATCCCTCTTTTTTTTTTTTTTTTTTTTTTTTTGGTTTTTCGAGGTAGAGTCTTACTCTAGTTCAGGCTGACCTGGAATGGAACTCACCATGTAGTCTCAGGCTGGCCTTGAGCTCACTCCGATCCTCCTACCTCTGCCTCCCGAGTGCTGGGATTAAAGGCACGAGCCACCACGCCTGGCTTGTTCTATCCTTCTTGAACCTTCTACTCACTTGAGTCTTCCTCTGACTTTTGTGATGGCTATTTCTTGGCTTTCTATCCATTCCTTAAATACTGAATGAGTCCCATTTCTGTTCTCAGCCTCTACTCTTGAGTTCTATAAGACTTTACTAATTACCTCTCACAGGGGTTGGAAGCAGTGCTACCTGGGGTCACCTCCAGTAGAATTGCCTGCAATGTTTGTAAACCAATCGGATTCCTAGAAGCTATCCTAGAATCTGCTGAATTTAACTCTAGGGGGGATTCAGGAATCTTCATTGAAGATAACCTCCAATCTCAGTGATTCATATGCTGTCAACAGGCCATGCCCAGCCAAAAAAGTTTATACATAATTCTGCTGGTCCTTCAAAAACAGCTTTCTAGCTGGGTGTTGTGGCGCACGCCTTTAATCCCAGCACTTGGGAGGCAGAAGTAGGAGGATCCCATGAGTTCGAGGCTAACCTGAGACTACATAGTGAATTCTAGGTCAGCCTGGGCTAGAGTGAAACTCTATCTCGTAAAACAAAAAGAAACAAACGAACAACAACAACAACAAAAAAACTAACAGCTTTCTAAAACTCCCTTCATTTTTCCTGTATCCTAAGAACCTACCTGTTCACCCAAGAAACAAAACTGGAGCCGGGCGTGGTGGCACACACCTTTAATCCCAGCACATGGGAGGCAGAGGATCACAGTAAGTGGTCAACCGGGGATTGCAGAGTGAATTCCAGGTCATCCTGGAATGAGACCCTTTTTCACTTTATATATGGATTACTGGCTTCACAATGTCTCATTATTGCACTGAAGAACTGAAGCCCATCTTTTATCTTCCTTTTTTTTTTTTTAGTTATATTAGAAAGAGATATAGAGAGAGGGGCAGATAGAATGGGTGTGTGCCACAGCCTCTAGCCACTGCAAACAAACTCCAGATGATGTGCCACCTTGTGCATCTGGCTTATGAGGGTACTGGGGAACTGAACCTGGGTCCATTGGCTTTGCAGGCAAACACCTTAACCATTAAGCCATCTCTCCTGCCCTTTTTCTTTCTCAGAGACAATGTCTCATGTAGCCAAGGCTAGCCTCAAATGTCCTACCTAGCCAAGAATGACTTTGAATTCCTGATCCTCCTGCCTCTACCTATGTGCTGGGATTACAGTCATGTACCACTACCCCTGGCTTATGTGTGACTGGGGACTGAACACAAGGCCTTGCACATGCTAAGCAAGCACTCTACCAACTGAGCTACATCCCCAGCTAAATCTCTTTTCAACATTCAATGCCACTGCCTCAGGCAGGGTTTGTTTTCGGTGGGATGGAGAGAGCTAAAACAGGGTTTCATGGAGCCCAGGCTAGCCTGGAACTCCTGATCTTTCTATCTCCAACTCTGGAGTGCTGAAATCACAGGCATGCACCACCGTGCATAGCTCAAGTGAGGTTCTTGTTCTGACACTTCTTACCTTAGCTGTACTCAGAAAAAGAGCTTTCCCTACCCCATCTATGATGGGAAGGGTCATGAAAAGGAAAATGTTTATTTTGCAGGCTGGGAAGTGACTTGTCACACACTACCACTGAGCTGCACTCACAACTTCTCAAAAGCTTAACTGTCCCCAACCCTGTTTTCTTCCAATACATTCTCCACTGTGAGGGTTAACTGAGTGCAGACTCGGACCTTCCTATGTAGAGAACCTTTTAGTAGATTCCCACTACCCCAGGATTAAGTTTCTATTCATTACTAGGTAGGCAGTGTCTAAACACAGGCTCCAGAAATGGAAAAGGACTTCTAGTTCTGTGCCGTGTGGTCTCATGCCTTCCAGCCCTTTGCAAATACTATTACCTCCACTAGATGCCTCTGTCCAGTCCTTATCTGACCATTCCAACTCACTCTGACAGAGTTATACACCAGCTCTTCTCCAAGCTGCCTTCCCTAGCTTCCTAGGCAGTTAACTATTACTATTGCCTCTCACGCCCATATCCTGAAAGTTTACACTATGGTGCCCAGCACATCATACTACAATGATGTGATTACAAATCTGTCTCCTCTACCAGACTGCAGAGGCTTGGAGAACAGCATGACTTCTTTATTCATCTCTGCATCCACAGCAGAGTACCTGGCCCACAAGAGTACTCAGTAATGCCTAGTGAATAAACAAGCCTATAATGATAGTAATAACAAGAAATAACTCAAAGGCATTGAATACTTTCTATATGCCAGTTATATAAACTAATCACAATTCACGTACTGTATAATTTACCTTCTCAACAACCCCATGAGGTAATACTATTACTTTCCACACTGTACAGATGAGAAAGCTTACCCATGATTCCCACAGAAAATTGGTAAAACCGCAACTCTGAATAGTATTGTACATGGTCTGAAAGGGGGCTTTAGACACCAATAAAAGGTCACCCTTTGACTGGTTCCCACCCTGACAAATCTAGAACCTTTATCAACTTCTTGGCCAAATATATATTTAAAAAGCTGCATACAGTCAGGGTGAGAAAGACACCGCATATAAAGCCAAGTATATTCCACAGACCTTTGAGACACAGTACGAAGCCAGGAAATCCCCATACCTTACACATATTTCCTTGGCTCCTGAAGATACAAAACTATAAAAAATTGATAGGCAACATACTTCCAGCACCTCTACTGTCGCATGCACCTGGGGCTACCTGTTGTAATGACTGCCACTACTCAAGCGGGTGTATTGCTCCTTCTCCTGATGGCTGGCACGGGAAGAGCTGCTCAGGTGTTTCCTCTGCTCTTTGGTCTTCTGAAGGACACGTTTATATGAAAGTGTACACAGCCAGCACAGCAATTTCCCATCTACCTGAAAATGAGAGAAAAAATAAAGAAGTGTAGTCTGATGCTGAGAACATGAGCACTGGAAGCCAAAACCTCTACGGTAAGTTCCAGCCCTGCCGCTTGCCGCTCCCTGACTTTGGACAGGTCACAGAGGTCTGCTACAAGGATTTAGTGACATAATGTGTACAAAACACTTGGCATACTGCCACATACATTGACAGCTGCTTAAAACATACCTCCTCTAGCCAGGTGTGGTGGTGCACGCCTTTAATGCCAGCACTTGGGAGGCAGAGGTAGAAGGTACCACCATGAGTTCAGGGCCAGCCTGAGACTACACAATGAATTCCAGGTGTGCCTGAGCTAGAGCAAGACCCTACCTCAAAAAAAAAAAAAAAAAAAGAGCCGGGCGTGGTGGCGCACGCCTTTAATCCCAGCACTCGGGAGGCAGAGGTAGGAGGATTGCCGTGAGTTCGAGGCCACCCTGAGACTCCATAGTGAATTCCAGGTCAGCCTGGGCTAGAGTGAGACCCTACCTCGAAAAACCAAAAAAAAAAAAAAAAAAAACACCCCTTCCTCTAATGTAAATATATCTTTCTGATTTTCTTATTTACCAAAATATCAATCAAAGTTCCCAGAAGAATTTAAAGACTCAAATCTCTCCTTGGTGCTCATTAAAGAAAACTCAGAGCCGGGCATAGTGGCACACACCTTTAATCCCAACACTCGGGAGACACAGGTAGGAGGATCACTTTGAGTTTGAGGCCACCCTGAGCCTACATAGTGAATTCCAGATCAGCCTGGACTAGAGTGAAACCCTACCTTAAAAAAAAAAAAAAAAAAAAAACTCAGCAGGGAGGAGATTTATGACGAGGCATAAAGTCTTTATGCCATGTTTTAAAATTGACAAATAGGGCTGGAGAGATGGCTTAGTGGTTAAGCGCTTGCCTGTGAAGCCAAAGGACCCTGGTTTGAGGCTCGGTTCCCCAGGTCCCATGTTAGCCAGATGCACAAGGGGGCGCATGCGTGTGGAGTTCGTTCGCGGTGGCTGGAGGCCCCGGCTCGCCCATTCTCTCTCTCTCTCTGCCTTTCTCTCTGTGTTTGTCTCTCTCAAATAGATAAATTAAAAAAAAAAATTAAAATTGACAAATAAATTGTGCTATCATGTACAACATAGTGTTTTGAAATGCATATACACTGTGGAATGAGTAAACTGAGCTAATTAATATAGGTATTACATCACCTTTTTGTAGTAAGAACAGTTAACATCCATTCTCTCCATAACTTTCAACAATACAATATGCTGTTATTAAACTACAATCACCATGTTGTATAAAAGAGCTCTTGAACTTACCTATTAAATGAAGTATTGTATTCTTTGACCAACATTTCCCCAAACACTCCTATCCTGTGATCGTAATACATTATAAATGTCTCATAAAGGCCAGGCATAGTGGCACATGTCTTTAATCCCAGAATTCAAGAGGCAGAGGTAGGAGGATCATTGTGAATTTGAGGACACTGTGAGACTACATAGTGAACTCCCGGTCATCCTGGG
Organism: Jaculus jaculus; assembly: GCF_020740685.1. Taxonomy (NCBI): domain Eukaryota; kingdom Metazoa; phylum Chordata; class Mammalia; order Rodentia; family Dipodidae; genus Jaculus; species Jaculus jaculus. Next base: position 60,445,828 of record NC_059106.1, on the reverse strand, counting down.
CTAGAGTGAGACTGTATCTCGAAAAAAACAAAAAACAAAACAAAATTCATAAATGTCTCACTAGAAAGCCAGACACAGTGGCACAGACCTTTAATCCCAGATTCAGGAGGTAGAGATAGGAGGATCACTGTGAATCTGAGACCAGCCTGGGACTGCAAAGTGAGTTCCATGTCAGCTTAGGCTATAAAGTGAAAACCTACCTTAAAAAAAAAAAAAAGATCTAGCTAGGCATGGTGGCGCACGCCTTTAATCCCAGCACTTGGGAAGCAGAGGTAGGAGGATCACTGTGAGTTCGAGGCCACCCTGAGACTACATAGTGAATTCCAGGTCAGCCTGAGCTACAGTGAGACCTTACTTTGAAAACCCCAAAAAACAAAACAAAACAAAAACAGATGTGCCTAGGATTCCATCTCTCAGATGTAAAAACCATCCCCAGAGAACAGACCAAAAAGTAGTTGCTAAGCTCTAGTCCTTTGGTGGTGGCCTACCAAGGCATAGTTTGAAATACAGATGATTTCTTTAAATACAAGCAGCTCTTACCAGGGAGCAAAAATGGGGCTCACTTTCCAAAGCATAAATGGTAGGATAGAGAAGCTGGTTGGAATTACTCAGATTGGGGGGAAAAGTGTGCTAAACTTTTGTAAAACTTCATACTCTGTATATTTTTCCTGATATTAGAATGTGTGTCCTATGTTCAACACGGCCATGTTATATCATCATCTAATGTGTTTTATCATCCTGCCAGTCAAAATCTCTTTGCTACTCATCCTCTAACCCAGCAGCAAGTTCAACAGTTGGAATTTGTCCTCTTCCTCAAAACTCTACTACTTCCACACTAGCAAAACCATTCTTGCCTGTTACTACTGTAAAAACTACCCAAATGATCACCTATTCCCATTCCTGGGGCTTTAAAAACTATTCCCAAACTATTCCATACTACCAAATGGTCTTTTTGCTTTCCCCTTCTTTTGAGGTAGTCTTTTTTTCTTTGTTTTTTGTTTTTCTATGTAGGGTCTTGCTCTAGCCCAGACTGACCTGGAATTCACTATGTAGTCTCAGGGTGGACTCAAACTCACCGTGAACCTCCTACCTCTGCCTCCCTAGTGCTGGGATTAAAGGCGTGTGCCACCATAACCGGCTGATTTATTTATTTGCAAGCAGAGAGAAAAGGCAGACAGAATGGGTGCTCCAGGACCTCTAGCTGCTGTAAACCAACTCCAGACGCATGTGTCACTTTGTGTATTTGGCTTTTTTACATGAGTACTGGAATATCAAACATAGATCGTTACACTTCACATGCAAGTGCCTTAATTGCTAAGCAGTCTCTCCAGCCCCTTTCAGTCTGGTTCATGTCATGGCTATAGGAACTGGCCTGAAGGCGTGATTTTAAAACCTTCCAGTAGACTTCTTTGCCCAGGAAAAAACTGAAAACAAGGTAACTTCATTGAAGTATAGTAAGCACTGCACATGAAATTATCCAGAGAACAATTGAATACTTTATTTTAGATCTAACTCTTTTTGGTTTGGTTTTGGTTTTTCGAGGCAGGGTCTTGTTCTAGCCCAGGCTAACCTGGAATTCACTATGTAATCTCAGGGTGGCCTCAAACAGCGATCCTCGTACCTCTGCCTCCTGAGTGCTGGGATTAAAGCTTTAGATCTCTCTTTCAAACAGGAATTTTTAGCCAGGTGTGGTGATTCACATGTATAATTTTAGCACTAAAAACACTGAGGCAGGAGGACTACTGCAAGTTCTAGGCTCAGCATGGACTTCATAGTTCATATTGTCTCAAAACAGCAATAATAAATAATAATATTTTTAGAGCCGGGCACGGTGACACACAGCTTTAATCCCAGCAGTTGGGAGGCAGAGGTAGGAGGATTGCCACAAGTTCAAAGCTACCCTGAGATACACAGTAAATTCTAGGTCAGCCTGGGCTAGAGTGAGACCCTACCTCAAAAAATAATAATAATATTTTTAAACTTTAAAAATAGCTGGGCCTGGAGGCACATGTCTATAATACCAACTACTTAGAGGTTGAAACACAAGGATTGCAAGTTTAATGGCACCTTTAATGCCAGCATTTGGGAGGCAGAGGTAGGAGGTAGGAGGGTCACCATGAGTTTGAAGCCAGCCTGAGACTACATAGTGAATTCCAGGTCAGCCCAGACTAGAACAAGACCCTACCTTGAAAAACAACAGCAGCAAAACAACAAAAATACAAACAACGGCAAATAAGGGTTGGAGAGATGGCTTAGAGGTTAAGGCACTTGCCTGTGAAGCTGAAGGACCCAGGTTCAATTTCCCAGAACCTAGGTAAACCAGATGCACATGGTGGCGCATGTGTCTGAAGTTCATTTGCAGTGGCTCATGGTCAAATCTATAGCAAAACCTTTTCCTGGACTGGGGAGATGGCTCATCAGTTAATGGACTGCTGGCTGGATTCAATTCCCCAATACCCACATAAAGCCAGATACACAAAATGGTGCATGCATCTGGAGTTCGTGTATGTGTGTGTGTGTGAGTGTGTGTGTGTGTATGCATGTATGTGTTTTGTTTTGAGGTAGGCTCTAGCCTAGGCTAACCTGGAATCCACTATGTAGTCTCAAGGTGGCCTTGAATTTACAGAGATCCTCCTACCTCTGCCTCCCAAGTGCTGGGATTAAAGGCGTACACTACCATACCCAACTTTAAAATATTTTTGCCCCATAGTCTTAAATATTTTTAGAGCCACATGGTAATACTGTTAATATTACTCTATCTTGCTTATGTCACAATCTCTCTCACTAAATTATATAGAAATTTGCCAATTACCATTTTACTTACACAGATGACGTATATACATTCTACCTAATACCTTGTGATCTTTAACTTAAACCCCTAGAAACATTTAGAGCTGAATAGAAATACTGGTAATATCACTCTATCTTGCTTATGTCCCAATGTCTCCTTCACAGAATTATATAAACTTTTGCTAATTACCACTTCATTTATATGGGTTACTGATCACTATAATTTTTTTTTCTTTCAGTTTTTCAAGGGAGGGTCTCTCTCTAAAGCCCAGGCTGACCTGGAATTCACTACGTAATCTCAGGGTGTCAGCAATCCCTCTACCTCAGCCTCTGGAGTGCTGGAACTGAAGTGCTCCTTGATGCCCAGCTATAATTTGTATTTTTTTATGCATTTACTTTGAGAGAGTGAATGAGTCAGCAGCAGAGAGAGAAGAGAATGGGCATGCCAGGGCCTTCAGCCACTGCATCTGGTTTATGTGGGTGCTGGGGAATTGAACCAGGGTCCTTTGGCTTGGCAGGCAAGTGCCTTAACCATTAAGGTATCTACCCAGCCCTAATTTGGATTCTTAAGAGATGTTAGAATGTAGTTGGCTATATTCAATAAATGAAAACAAAGTCTCTTTATTTTCTTCAAAGTCAATAAAAGAACCAGAAACGAATTAAGCAATGCATCTGTTTAACACAACGGACCCACTTTAATTTCTCTAAAAGAAAGACAAAGACAGACAAACACAGAAATTACCTTCTTTCTATCATCTTTCCTGTCAAAGGCACATTGCTGCTTGCACTGTTCACAAGAATATGGTGGTCCATACTTTTTCTCAGAATTTGTGCAACGCTGGCATTTATTACCAATAAATGCTGCAATTATGTTGCAATACTGACAAGGTTTGGGCTTAAAGGAGAGGGGGAAAAAAGGAATCAAATAAGTATATCATAAAATACCATTATATTGTTTGCAGTAATAATTCCTACTGTATAGTCCATGAGTTGTAGTAAAAATGTATTTCAATATCATAAATTTCTTTGATATTGATCAAGTGAAGCCCAATTCCTTTTTTTTTTTTTTTTTGAGATAGGGTCTCACTCTAGCTCAGGCTGACCTGGAATTCACTATGTAGTCTCAGTGTGGCCCTGAACTCACAGTGATCCTCCTACCTCTGCTTCCCGAGTGCTGGGATTAAAGGCATGTACCACCATGCCTAGCCTGGCTCCAATTCTTAACACTATACAAGAAGACTTTTTTTCTGCATAAGGCTATTGATTTTTGTTTTTAGAGGTAGAGTCTCACTCTAGCCCAGACTGACCTGGAATTTATTATATAGTCTCAGGGTGGCCTTGAACATGCAGCAAAACTACCTCTGCCTCCAGAGTGCTGGCATTAAACCTGTGGGCCACAACATTCAGCTGACAAATAACTAAATACTAAAAATAGTAAAAAACAAACAAACAAACAAAAAAACAACTAAAGCCTTTTGTGTAAGACTTCACTAGGAAAGCAAATATAACCAGCTCTTTGGAGAACCTAGCAAATGCTTCCAACTTTCTGAAAAGAACTTTTCCATTATCAATTTAGGGAGAATGCCTGCAAAGATACAATATCCTGAACCCCCTAACACTGAGAGGAATTAAAAATACCACTCAGTAAGTAAATGATCAAGCTCAAGCTGGGCATGGTGGCTCCCAGCACTTGGAAGGCTGCAGTAGGAGGATTGTCATGAGTTCAAGGCAAAACTAGGCTAGGTTCAGAGTAAGTTTCAGGTCAGCCTGGGCGAGAGTGAGGCCCTACCTTGAAAAAATTCAGAAAAAGTTCTTAGATCATCAGGTCAAGTTCTGGGATGGGGCTATAGCTTGCTGGTAGCCTTTTCCTAGCATGCTTAAGACTCAGGTTTTAGTCTTAGCACTAAGGGAAAAAAAATTCTGGGTGGGGTAACACACATCTGTAATCCCAGAATTTAGGTGGTGGAGATAGGAGGATCAGGAATTCAAAGTCAGCTTCCAGTATGTAATAAATTAGAGGCCAATCTGGGCTGTGAGACCCTGTCCCAAAAAATACAAACATCAATGAAAAATGAAAGTAAAGTTCTAAATCGAAGTACTCTCAGACTATTAGGTTGGGAGAAACACCACTTACCGTTCCATACAACTGCACATTCTGAGCACACTTCTTACAAATTGTGTTGGTTTTGCTGAAGAACAAGAAACACAAGGGTCTTAGAACCTCAACACTGATTTCTTCTCAAGTCCAAGGACTCTGCTCATTACTAAGTGCACAGGTGGAATAGGTCTGGATACTTGGTTAGCTCAACTTTGTTTTTGTTTATTTCTTCAGTTTTTTCAAGGTAGGGTCTCACTCTCGGAACTCACTCTGTAGTCCCAGGCTGGCCTGACTTATGGTGATCCTCCTACCTCTGCATCCCAAGGGCTGGGATTAAAGGCATGTGTCACCACACCTGGCCTGAAATTTGAATATCTGACTAGTAACTCTTTTCATTATGTAGCTATTAATTATCTCAAATAAAACAAAGCTTTAGCTAAAATGAAATTATTTTTGTTTTTTTTTTTTCTTATGTTTCAAACAGTTTCACATGTAGACCAGGCTGGCCTCAAATTCATGTTATATTAGAAGATAGTGTTGTCAGCCATAGTGACACATACCTTTAATCCTAGCACTCAGGAGGCAAAGGTAGGAGGACTGCTGTGAGTTTGAGTCCAGTATGGGACTTCAGAGTGAGTTCCAGGTCAGCCTGGGCCAAAGTGAGACTGTGTCTCAAAAAAAAGGGTGGGGGGGCTGGAAAGATAGCATAGCAGTTAATGCACTTGCCTGTGAAGCCTAAGGACCCAGGTTCAATTCCCCAGAACCCACACAAGCCAGATGCATATGGTAACACATGTATCTGGAATTCATTTGTAATGGTTGGAGGCCCTGGTGCGTGCACTCTCTCTCTCCTCTCTGTGTGTGTGTGCGTGTGCGTGCATACGCGTGTGTATGCCTCTTTCTCTCAAATAAATAATATTTTCTTAAAAATCAAAATAAAAGAGAGACTGATTGAGAGGGGGAGGGGACATGATGGAGAGTGGAGTTTCAAAAGGAGAAAAGTGGGGGGAGGGAGAAAATTATCATTGAATATTATTTCCAATCATAGAAGTTGTTAATTATAAAAACTTGAAAAAATTGGACTGGAGGGCTAGAGAAATGGCTTAGCAGTTAAGGCGCTTGCCTGGGAAGCCTAAGAACCCATGTTTGACTCTCCATATCCCAAATAAGTCAGACACACAAAGGTGAGGCAAGCCCAAGGTGGCACATGCCCACAAGGTGGTGCAAGCATCTGGAGTTTGAGTGCAGTGATTGAGAGGATGGCACACCAATTTTCATTCTCTCTCTCTCTGTAGCTCTCTAAGAATAAAAATAAATTGGACTTAAGCTGGATGTGGTGGCGCACACCTTTAATCCCAGCACTGGGAGGCAGAGGAAGGGGGATCACTGAGAGTTCGGGGCCACCCTGAGACTCCATATTCCAGGTCAGCCTGGGCTAGGGTGAGACCCTACCTTGAAAAACCAAAAAACATAAAATGGACTTGAGAGACAGGGAGATAGCTTATGGTTAAAGGCACTTACTGGCAAAGCCTAAAGGCCCAGAATCAATTTCACTATACCCACTTCAAGCCAGATGAAGAAGGGGGCGCGTGCATTCTGGAGTTCGTTTGCTGTGGCCAGAGGCCATGACATGCCCATTTTGTCTCTTTCTCTGCTTGTAAATAAATAAAAAATATTTTAAAAGAAGAAAAACAGAGCTGGGCATGGTGGTGCATGCCTTTAATCCCAGCACTTGGGAGGCAGAAATAGGAGGATCCTTGTGAGTTCAAGGCCACCTTGAGACTATAGTGAATTCCAGGTCAGTCTGGGCTACAGTGAGACCCAACTTTGAAAAACAAAATAAGTAAATAATTTAAGTAAACAATGAGTAATATCTTGGAAGTAATATGTGTACTGTATACCCTTCAATATAAAAGGAAACTGCAGAATCTACATTTGAATCTAACTGGTTATAAATCTATAATACACTTGATCAGAGATTTATCTGTACATGAAATGTAAAATAGAGTCCCAGGTCAGTGAGACCCTACATTGAAAAAACAATAATAATAATAATAAATGTTTTTAAAAAACAACAGGGGCTGAAGAGATGGCTTAGTGGTTAAGACACTTGCCTGCAGAGCCTAAGGAGCCAATTTCCACCAGAACTCACATAAACCAGATATAAATGGTGGCACATGTGTCTGGAGCTCATTTGCACTGCCTGGAGGCCCTGGTGTACACGTGAGCGTACACTCTCTCTCACACAAATAAATAGATATATAAATATAAAATATTAGGCCAGGCATAGTGTCACACACCTTTAATCCCAGCACTTGGAAAGCAGAGATAGGAGGATTGCCATGAGTTCAAGGGCATCCTGAGACTACATAGTGAATTCCAAGTCAGCCTGGACTGGATTAGAGTGAGACCTTACCTCGAAATACCAAAAAAAAAAAAAAATCTCCCATGGCTAACCAAAACTCTACCTCTCTTGCTGGTACTCAGTCCTGCAGTAGGTACACTTCACAACAGGGTGTGCAATCCGGCATTCCTGAAATGAAAGGAGGATGTCATTTTAAAAGGCACTGCAAGACGGAAACAGCCTTCAGTAGAAAGCAGAAAGACTTGGGTACTAGTCCTAACATAGCCACTAAGCTTGACTGAGTCACAAACTTTCTGGGCCTTATTTTCCTCCCCTGTAATATTTGCATCACTTCCCTCCGGTTGATGTGGGAGTAAGAATATGTATGGAATTGTCATAAACCCTAAAACAAACGTAAGCAGTGAATAAGCACCAGATTGGAGTTTAGCAGCTCTAGATTTCAGGGAAGGTTCTTCCGCTGCTGCATGAGTTTTAAGGTTTACTTGTGAAATTGAGACAGTAGATTAAAATCACTTTTATTTATGGAGTTTTTTTGTTTGGTTTGGGTTTTCAAGGTAGGGTTTCATTCTAGCCCTGGCTGACCTGGAATTCACTATGGAGTCTCAGGGTGGCCTCCAACTCACAGCGTTCCTCCTACCTCTGCCTCCCGAGTGCTGGGATTAAAGGCCTGCAGCACCATGTCTGGCACTTTTATTTATGTTTATAAAGTTTCCTTAAAACCGTGTATAAGTTTTGAGCCCCAAGAGGCACTCCAACACCTTCACCCTTTCAGACATGACAGGAGTAGCAAAAGGGAAGTCATGGTCATCTGAAGCAGGTGACACAACACAAGCCTCTCTCTCTGGACTATCTGAGGATATCTCAACACCATTTTTAGACGAGCTTGTTGACTTAAAGCGGTTGCCCATACACCACCTCTGTTCACTTAAACAGGCGAAGTGGGATAAGTAACAAGGGAAAAAGTTGAAATATCAGGGGTAAAAACTGGATAGAACATGGGCAGAAGACACTAATTCGATGCTGACAAGCCATTTCTCCACGATTCCTGTGCTTCATTGGGGCGGGTGTGGGGGGTGGGTTGTTTTATTTTCCCTAATAAAGCCTTGCCGCTTCTGACTCTGAACTCCGCAGAAAAGTACTCGTGAAACGTCCGAGTCTGAGACACTCTTCGAGGCCAGCACCCAACTCTGGGGGTTCAATCCCGGGCGGGACCGGGGATTGAGAGGGGGGTCCCTCATTCTGAAACTACAGAGAAAGCACGCGGAGGAATGGAAGACAGTCCAAGGAGATCTTCATGGCTGCTAAATCAGGGGCAAGCCTGATACCCGCCGTCCCCACCACCCATCTCAGGGGGTCGGAGACAACCCCCGCGGTTGCTAGGCACCGGGACACGCCGGCCCGGGGGGGGGGGGACACCTGGATTGGATGCGGGGCTGCCCTCTCTCGGGTCCTACAGCTTCCTCCCCACCCTAGAGGGACAGGGGGCCTCTCCTCGGCTAGGCGGGGCCTGCCACACCCTGCCCGAGGGACTCCCCCCCCCACCAAAGAACCGAGAGTTCCGGGCCGCGCCTTCGGCGTCCCCAGTCCCCGGCCGCCGCCCCGGCCCGCGCACCTTGCACAGCTGCTGCCCCTGAGACAGCGCCTCGAAGGGGAAGCGCTGGTGGCACTTGGTGCAGGCGTAGAGAGCCGCCATGTCCGGCCCCGGGGCCGTCCTCACCGCCCTGCCGGCCGGCCCGCCGCCGCTTTTATCTGACAGTCTTAAAGGAACCCGGCGGCGGCCGCGGCGACAGGCAGGCAGGCGGGCAGCGAGCTGTGGAAGAGGCGGGCCCAACACGGATAGGGGCTGGCACTACGAAAGCTGGTCGCCCGTTCACTGGTGGCCTTCGACGTCGAGCAAGCGGGAAGGGACGGAACGCCGAGCTCCCAACGACTCTGATTCGGTCGGGCCCGGGAGGACGCCACTATGACGCGCGAGGCCGCGATTATGTAAAGCGCGAGTCACGCGGGGACGCCGCCTGGAAAGACAAGTCTCTCGCCGACCCGGACCTCGGGCGGAAGCGCTCGGCACGCCCACATCCATCGGAGGCCACGCCCCCGGCCCGCCTCCCCTGGGCGCTGCGCGCGCGAGCACTCGTGCTTCTCTCGCGAGATCTCCGTGGAGTTGTGATTTTTTTTTTTTTTTTTTTTTTTTTTTTTTTGGTGGGGGTGAGGTTGCCAGGGATCTTCCCGCTGGGCTGTGGGGCGGGCGGGCGGGGTTGGGTAGAGTATGGAATGCTGTTGGATCGGAACTCCGCCTTCACTACTCTGAATCGGCAGGGTGGGCATTTTGGGGATAGAGACCGGCCTAGCCTTCTCTTAAGGGAGAAGAGGTGACTAAAGAATTTAGAAGCGAGCTCTTTAGCTGAGAACCCCCCCCACACACACACACAGAAAGAGGGAGAGAAGCCGGGCGTGATGGTGCACACCTTTAATTCCTTGGGAGGCCGAGGTTCAAAGCTACCCTGAAACTACATTGTGACTTCCAGGTCAGCCTGGGCTAGAGGGAGGCCCTACCTTGAAAAACCAAAATAAATAAATGAATTAAATAAGCCGGGCATGGTGGCACACGCCTTTAATCCCAGCACTCAGGAGGCAGAGGTAGGAGGATTGCCGTGAGTTTGAGGCCACCCTGAGACTACACAGTGAATTCCAGGTCAGCCTGAGCCAGAGTGAGACCCTACCTTGGAAGAAACATTATAATAAATTAATTAATTAAAATAAAATCAAAATAAGGAAGGCTGGAGAGGAAAGAAAGCCCACTTAGCTGTTAAGGACCCATGTTGGAAATCTCTAGATCCCACATAAGCCAGACGCACAAAGGTGAGACAAGCGCAAATTCGCACAATGCACACTAGGTGGCACAAGCGTCTGGAGTTTGATTGCAGTAGCTAAGGCCCTGGTGCAACAATTTCCTCTCAAATAAATTTAAAAGAACTTTTTTTGTTTGTTTGTTTTCTTTTTCGAGGTAGGGTCTCACTCTGGCTCAGGCTGACCTGGAATTCACTATGTAGCCTCAGGGTGGCCTGGAACTCACGGAGATCCTCCTACCTCTGGGATTAAAGACATGCGCCACCACGCCCCGCTAAAAAAATTTTTTTTAATTAAAAAAAAAAAGGCAGCCCGGACAGCACCGAAGCCAGTGCCAGGCAGGGAGGATGACTCTGGCGCCAAGGAGTCCTGACCCAGCAACTCCCACCAAAATAACCTTACCTATTTTACCTCACTAGCACCTGTGTGGGCCTCGGGCGCAGACCTCACGGCGGCCTTATGTAGGCTCTGGCCCAGCGTCCTTAGGTGTTGCTTGTGTGTTTTTCTCCCTGAGGAGGAGCAGTGGCCCTCAGTGAGGCCCACCCACTTCCCAGGACCCCCAAACCAGGCCAAAAGGGGCCAGGGCCACGGCTGCCAGCAGTGGCAGCCAGAAACTCAGGGTCTGTGGCTCCTTCCTGTGTGAACTTAAAACAGCTTTGTGAGAAGTGCAAGAAAAAAAGAAAAAAAAAAAAACAACTTTCAAATTCCTGCATTTGGGAGGCAAAAGTAGGATCGCCAGCCTGAGATTACATAGGTAAACCTGGGCTAGAGTGAGACCCTACCTTGAAAGAAAAAAAAAAAAAAAACTTTTAAGGGCTGGAGAGATGGCTCAGTGGTTAAATAAAGGTGCTTGCTTGAAAATCTGACAGCCTGCATCTCAATCTCAATTCCCCAGTACTGACATAAAGCTAGATGTACAAAGTGGTGCATGTATGTATCTGGAGTTTGTTTGCAGAAGCAAGAGGCCCTGGCACACTCATTCTCTCTCTGCTTGCAACTGAATAATAAATAACTTTATTTATTTATTAGAGACAGAGGGAGAGAAAAAGATATAGAGAGAGATTGGGCATGCCAGGGCTTCCAGCCACTGCAATGAACTACAGACACATGTGCCACCTTGCACATCTGGCTTACATGGGAACTGGAGAATGGAACCTGGATCCTTAGGCTTCGCAGACAAGCACTCTAACCGTTAAGCCATTTCTTTCTCTCTTTTTTTTTTTGGGGGGGGGTTCAAGGAAGGGTCTCACTCTAGCTCAGGCTGACCTGGAAGTCACTCTATATTCTCAGGGTGGCCTCGAACTCATGGTGATCCTCCTACCTCTGCCTCCTGAGTGCTGGAATCAAAGGCATGCATCCCCACACCCAGCTAAGGGAAAACATCTGTCTCTAAGGAGGTGGCAGGTAAATGACGAGTCAATCAACTGAAGATCTGGAGAAGTGTTCTGGATGGAGGGAATGATAACTTGAAGGGCAGGAGGCTAGAAGACCCTTAGTGCATAACAGCAGTAATACTAACCTGTGCAGGTAGCCTAGGGGAATGATTAGGAGGCCACAGATGAGGAGCCAGCCACAAGACAAATATTTAAGGGCTTTATGAGCCATGGAAAGGGTTTGGGCTGCTGAGTGTGATAGGAAGTCATCGGAGAGTGTGGAGCAGTAGTCTTTGGAATAATTAATATGTTAAAAGATTGCTCTGGGGCTGGAGAGATGGCTTAGCAGTTAAGGCACTTGCCTGCAAAGCCAAAGGACCAAGGTTCAATTCTCCAGGACCCATGTAAGCCAGATGCACAAGGTGGCTCATGCATCTGGAATTCCTTTGCAGTGGCTGGAAGGCCTGGCGTGCCCATTCTCTCCCTCTCCCACACTCCATCCCTCTCTCCCTCTCTCTCTCTCTGTCTGTCTCTCTCTCTTCCTCATCTCTCATTTAAAAAAAAAAAAAAAAAGGCTGGAGAGGTGGCTTAGCAGTTAAGGCACTTGCCTGCAAAGCCAAAGGACCTAGGTTCAATTCCCCAGAACCCATGTAAACCAGATGCATAAAGTGGTATGTGCATCTGGAGTTCGTTTCCAGTGGCTGGAGGCCCTGGTGCGCCCATTCTCTCCCTCCCTCTCTCTCTCTGCTTCTTTCTCTCTCTCAAATAAATAAATAAAAATAAGATATTTTAATTAAAAAAAAAAAAAGGTTGCTCTGGGAGTCAGGCGTGGCGGTGCACCCGTTTAACCCCAGCACTCAGGAGGCAGAAGTAGGAGGATCACTGACAGTTCAAGGCCACCCTTAGAAGACATAGTGAATTCCAGGTCAGCCTGAAAGAGAAAAAAATATGCAGATGGAGAATGAGGGTGCCAGGGCCTCTAGCAATGCAAATAAACTCCAGATGCATGTGCCATTTTCTGTGTCCTGCTTATGTTGGGTACGGGGGAATCAAACCTAGATCCTTAGGTAAATAAATTATTTTCCAAAACGAAAATTTGGCAAGGCATGATGGTGCATGCCTTTAATCCCAGTACTCAAGAGGCAGAGGTAGGAGGATCACCATGAGTTTGAGGCCACCCTGAGACTACATAGTGAATTCCAGTTCATTCTGGCCTAGAGTGAGACCCTACCTCAAAAGAGAGAGAGAGAGAGAGAGAGAGGGAGGGAGGGAGGGAGGGAGGGAGGGAGGGAGGGAGGCCTGAGGATCAAATCCCTCTTCATGGTCCTACCTCATCATCTGAATTGAGGAAGGAACCTGTTCCAGGGCTAGCACCACCTTCTGGCTATTGTGAGTAATGCTGCTGTGAATGTGAAGTTCCTGCTTGAACCTGCTTTGGAGTTTTGGTTTGGTTTGTTGTTTTCAGAATTGCTCTATGCAGCCCAGGCTGACCCTAAGCTTCTGCTTCTCCTGCCTCCTCCTCTTGAAAGCTGGCTTATGGGTATTTTTTTGTTTTGTTTTTCTTTTCCTTTATTTATTTATGTGAGAGAGGGAAAGAGGCAGATAGAAAGAGAATGGATGCACCAAGGCCTCTAGATACTACAAACAAACTCCAGACACATGCATAATTTGTGCATCTGACTTACATAGGTCCTGGGAAATTCAACCTGGGTCCTTTGGCTTTGCAGGCAAACACCTTAACTGCTAAGCCATCTCTCCAGCCTTTATTTTGTTTTTCCAGGTAGGGACTCGCTCTGGCCTAGGTTGACCTGTAATACACTATGTACTGGCTAGCCTTGAACTCACAGTGATCCTCCTACCTCTGCCTCTTGAGAGCTTGGATTAAAGCCTCACATCACCACACCTATCTATGTGTATTTTTTTTTTTTTTTGAGGATTTTGAAATTTTTTTTTTTTTTTTTTTTTTTTTTGAGATAGGGTTTTGCTCTAGCCCAGGCAGACCTATAATTCACTATGTAGTCTCAGGGTGGCCTTGAATCACAGAAATTCTCCTACCTTTGCCTCCGGTAGAGTGCTGGGATTAAAGGCATACAACACTATGCACAGCTAAACTGTTTTGTTTTGGTTTGGTTTTTCAAAGTAGGGTCTCACTGTAGCCAGTCTGACCTGGAATTCACTCTGTATTCTCAGGGTTGTCTTGAACTCACGGCGATCCTCCTACCTCTGCCTCTGAGTGCTGGGACTAAAGGTGTGCGCCACCACCCCTGGCTTCTTCTTCTTCCTCCTCCTCCTCCTTCTCCTCTTCTTCTTCTTTTTTGAGGTAGGGTTTCACTCTAGTTCAGGCTGAGTTGGAATTCACCATGTAGTCTCAGGGTGGCCTTGAACTCAATGGTGATCCTTCTACCTCTGCCTCCCAAGTGCTGGGAATAAAGGTGTGTACCACCACATCCAGCTCTAAATTGTTTTGTTTTTAAATAATTTTTTCATTTATTTATTTGAGAGAGAAAGAGAAGATAGAGAAGATGGGTGCACCAGGGCCTCCAGCCACTGCAAATAAACTCCAGACATATGCACCACTTTGTGCATCTGGCTTATGTGAATACTGGGAGTAGAACCTGGGTCCTTAGGCTTTGCAGTCAAGCACCTTAACTGCTAAGCCATCTTTCCAGCCTTCAAACTGTTTTTCATAGCTTTTGTATCTTTTTTACATTGCCACCAGCAGTGTGTCCTCACATTGCTTTCCTCTTTTATTTATTTTTTTTATTTTGGTTTTTCAAGGTAGGGTTGCACTCTAGCTCAGGCTGACCTGGAATTCACTATGGAGTCTCAGGGTGGCCTTGAACTCATGGCGATCCTCCTACCTCTGCCTCCCAAATGCTGGGATTAAAGGTGTGCGCCATCACACCCGGCTTCTCTTTCCTCTTTTAATTTGGTATATCTGACACAGGTGCACTCTCACACATATGAACAACACATGCATGCATGCAAAAATTATTGACAAGCTGGATGTTGTGGTGCACATCTTTAATCCCAGCACTCAAGAGGCAGAGGTAGGAGTCTCATCATGAGTTTGAGGCCACCCTGAGACTACATAGTGAATTCCAGGTCAGCCTGGGCTAGAGTAAGACCCTACCTTGAAAAACCAAAATAAATATATATATATTGACAAGCAGGCATGGTGATGGCAGTCCTGTAACCCTAGCATTTGGGAAGCAGAGGAGAGACGATCAGGAGCTCAAAGCCAGCCTTAGCTGTATAGCAAGTTTGAGGGTAGCCTGGACTATGAAAAAAAGCAAAGAGGGCTGGAGAGATGGTTTAGCGGTTAAGGTACTTCCCTGCAAAGCCCAAGGACCTTGGTTCAATTCCACAGAACCCACATAAGCCAGATGCAGAAGATGGTACATGCATCTGGAGTTCGTTTGTAGTGGCTGGAGGCCCTAGCACTCTCTCTCTCTGTCTCTCTCTTAACGATTGGTGTGGTGGTACAAGCATTTCTGCTTAGCACTCAGGAGGCCAAGGAAGGATTGCTGGTAGCTCAAGGCCAGCCTGAGACTACATAGTGAATTCCATGCCCAGCTGAATTTTTTAAATATTTTATTTCTTTTATTTATTTTTATTTTTTGGTTTTTCAAAAACTCTAGCCCAGGTTGACCTAGAACTCACTATATAGTCTCAGGGTGACCTTGAACTCATTGTGATTCACCTACCTCTGCCTCCTGAGTGCTGAGATTTAAGGTGTGCAACACTATGCCTGCCTTTCATTTATTTATTAGAGAAAGAAAGAGAAAGAATGGGCATGTAAGCCGGGCGTGGTGGCACACACCTTTAATCCCAGCACTCAGGAGGCAGAGGTAGGAGGATCGCCATGAGTTCAAGGCCACCCTGAGAATACAGACTTAATTCCAGGTCAGCCTGGACCAGAGTGAGACCCTACCTCAAAAACCCCCAAAAATAAAAATAAAAAAAGGGCATGCCAGCCCACTGCAAACAAACTCCAAATGCATGAACCACCATGTACATCTGGCTTACGTGGTTTCTGTGGAGTTAAGCCTAGGTCCTTTGGTTTTGCAGGCAAGGGCCTTAACTGCTAAGCCATCTCCCCAGCCCCCAACTGAATTTTGAGACTAAACTTTATTTGGCTGGTTGAGGGATTATGGACAACAGAGAAAAATCAAGAACATGTTCTCAGTTTTTGGCATGTATGTCCATAAATAGTAATGCAATTTACTGAGAGGGGAAGAAGAGTGGAGAAGCTAATTTGGAAGGGAGATGCAAGGCTTCTATTTTGGCTGCAGTAATTCTGAGGTGACAGCTGTGCATGGTGGCATGCGCCTGTAATCCCAGCACTTGGGAGGCTGAGGCAGAAGGATTATGTATTTGACATCAGCTTGAGCTGCACAGAGAGACCATGTCCCAAATAATAATTTTGAGGTGGTTGTGATATGAATAGGTAGGTAGCCCTGCAAGCATAGAGGTACAGAGAAGCAGCCAGGGCTGGACGTAGAACTTGGAAATCATGGGCATGCGGGTGGATTTAATGGTCCTGGCCTCCTTGGAGAGTGAGTGATGAAAGAGTTCAAGAAACAGACAGAGCTGGAGCTGCTAACAGTGGGAAGCTGGGAGCTGAGGACGGTGGCGGGGGAAAGGTGACAACTACAAATAAAATGGTCAGTGAAGGCTGGGGAGACGGCTTGGCAGTTAAGATGTTGGCCTGCTAAGACTAAATCCCCAGGTTCAATTCCCCAGGACTACATAAGCCAGATGCACAAGGTGGCACATGCATCTGGAATATGTTAGCATCTGGAGATCCTGGTGTGCCCATTCTATCTGCCTCTTTTTTCTCTCTCTCCAATAAATAAATAAAATGCTTTAAATAAGATGCTCAGTGAGGGTTCTAGGGATGGCTTAGTGGTTAAGGCACTTGTCTGTGAGGCCTAAGGACTTAGGTTCGATTCCCCAGTGCTCACTTAAACCAGATGCACAAGGTGGCACATATGTCTGGAGTTTGTTTCCACTTGCTAGAGGCCCTGGCAAGCTCATTCTCTTTCTCAGTCTCAAATAAATAAATAAATAAGATATTTTTAAAAAAATACATGTTCAGTGAGATAGAAGGAAACCCAAGAGAGTTTTTGAGTCTAAGAAAAGTAAACTGGGTGTGCTGGTTCATGTCTTTATCCTTGGCACTCAGAGGCTGAGGTAGGAACGTTACCATGAGTTGGAGGCCAGCCTGGGCAACAGAGTAGTGAGATCCAGTCTATGGCCAGCTTATGCTACAGAGTGAGTTCCAAATCAGCCTGGACTAAGGTGAGGCTCCTACCTCAGAAACAAACAAAAAGCCGGCGTGGTGGCGCATACCTTTAATTCCAGGAGGCAGAGGTAGGAGGATCGCCATGAGTTCAAGGCCACCCTGAGAATACAGAGTGAATTCCAGGTCAGCCTGGGCTAGAGCGAGACCCTACCTCGAAAAAACAAAACAAACAGGAAAGAAGCAGCAGCAGCAGCTGGGTGTGGTGGCACACACCTTTAGTTCCAGAACTCCACTCAAGAGGTAGGAAGATTGCTGTGAGCTTAAGGCTAGCCTGAATACAAAGTGAGTGAGTGAGTGCAGGTCAGCCTGTGCTAGAGTGAAACACTACCTCCAAGGAGGAGGAGGAAGAGGGGGGGAAGAGAGGAAGCAGCTTTTGGACCTCCAGAAAGAGGGCTGGAGAGATGGCTCAGCACTGCACTTAAGATATTTGCCTACAAAGTCCGAGGACTGGGTTTGATACCTCAGTACCCACAAGATGGCACATGCATTTGGAGTTCATTTACAGTGGCTAGAGGCCTTAGCATGCCCATTCTCTCTGTGTCTAGCTGCTCTTTCTTGCTCTCTCTCAAATAAATAATAATAATGGGCTGGAGAGATAGCCTAGTAGTTAAGGTACTTGCCTGCAAAGCGAAAGGACCTGGGTTGGAGTTCCAGGACCCACATAAGACAGATGCACAAGGTGGCGCATGTGTCTGGAGTTTGTTTGCAGTGGCTGGAGGTCCTGGCGCTCCCATTCTCTCTCTCTCTTTGCCTGCTTCCTCTCTCTCAAATAAATAAATAAAAATGAAAAATATTTTTAAAAAAGGGGGCTGGAGAGATGGCTTAGCAGTTAAGTGCTTGCCTGTGAAGCCTAAGGACCTCGGTTCGAGGCTCAATTCCCCAGGACCCACATTAGCCAGATGCACAAGGGGACACAAGTGTCTGGAGTTCATTTGTAGTGGCTGGAGGCCCTGGTGTGCCCATTCTCTCTCTATCTGCCTCTTTCTCTCTCTGTCATTCTCAAATAAATAAATAAATAAATAAATAAAAACAAACAAACAAAAAAGAGTGGTTTCACTGACTCAACAAAAGCAAACTGAATTGAATGAACTTTTCTTTGGGGAACAGAATCTTGTTGCATACCTTTGGCTGGCCTTGAACTCACAATCTTTATTATTATTATTATTATTATTATTATTAACTTCCATGATTGTAAACAATATCCCATGGTAATGCCCTCCCTTTCCCCACTTTCCCCTTTGAAACTCCATTCTCAGTCATATCCTCTCCCCCTCTCATTCAATCTCTCTTTTATTTTGATGTCATGATCTTTTCCTCCTATTATGAGGGTCTTGTGTAGGTAGTGTCAGGCACTGTGAGGTCATGGATATCCAGGCCATTTTGTGTCAGCGGGGAGCACGTTGTAAGGAGTCCTGTCCTTCCTTTGGCTCTGACATTCTTTCCACCACTACTGTAATAGACCCTGAGCCTTGGAAGGTGTGGTAGAGATATTGCAGTGCTGAGCACTCCTGTCACTTCTTTCCATCACCATGATGCCTTCTAAGTTATCTCAAGGTCACTGCCATCTGAAAAGAGAAGGTTCTCTACCAAAAATGAGAGTAGCATTAATATATGGGTATGAACATTTAAGACAAGTGCTTACTGGGCAGTTTGATGAGCATAGTATATACATTTAGCCAGACAGCAGCAGAGGTTACACCTCTAGGGCTCATACCCCTGTTTTAAGTTTTCAGTATCAGGGATGTATTCCCTCCCATGGAGCGGGCCTCCAGTCCAATTAGAGGGCAGTTGGTTTCCACCATGACAGATGTGCCACTATTGCACCCGTTGGCTTATTTGGCCTGACTGGCAAAATTTAAGGCTAGCAGTGTCCACTGTTATAACTCACAATCTTTTTGCCTTCACTTCCTGACTGACTGAGGGATGAGTTACAGTCTTAGGCTACCAGGCTAGGCCAGAATGGCATTAAATTTTCATTTACCTCTACCTAGAGTATTGAGTGAGGGAGAAAAAGAGGGAAGGGGAAGTATGAAAGTGAAGAGGCTTTAGAAGAATTTTGTTCCAGAGGAAAACAAAAACATGGGACAATACTTAAAGGAGATTGTGAGTGTCAAGGGGATACTTTTTTTTTCTTTTGTCCTAACGACAAAGTCTTATGTAGCCCAGGCTGGCCTTTAACTCACTATGTAGCTGAGACATGACTTTGAACTCCTGATCCTCCTGCCTCCCAAGTTCTGGGATCCTGACCCCACACCTATATCTGTGTTTGTGTGTTGGGGTTTGAACCCATGTATGGAGGCTAGAGGACAATTTTTTTGGTGTGTGGTGCTCACTTCTATGTCGCTTGAGGCAGGGTGTTCTGTTGCTCACTGCTCTGTTTTGCCAGGATAGCTCGTCTGTGAGCTTCCAGAACAGTCTCTGGCTCTACCACTCATCTTGCCATAGGCATGCTGGGAATGTAGAAGCCCACCACAGCTTCGGACTTTTGCTTTTTTCGAGGTAGGGTCTTGCTCTAGCCCAGGCTAACCTGGAATTCACTCTGCCATCGCAGGCTGGCCTCAAACTCAAGGCAATCCTCCTACCTCTGCCTCCTGAGTGCTGGGGTTAAAGGTGTGGGCAACCGTGCCCAGCAAGCTTTTGGCTTTTTTATGTGGGGCCTGAAGATAGGAACTCAGGTACTCATATTTGCAGAGCGAATGCTGAATACACTGAAAAATGTCCCTAACTTCTCTGTGTATGTGTGTGTGTGTGCCCATGCGTGCACTCAGGTGCATGTGCGTGTAGGCCAGAAGTGTCCTCCTTCGTCACTGTTTTCTTTTCTCAAACAAACTCCAGACACATGTGGCACTTTGTACATCTGGCTTTACGTGAGTACTGGGGAATCGAACCTGGGTCATTAGACCTTGCAGGCAAGTACCTTAATCACTGAGCCATTTCTCCAGCACCCTCCCCCAATTGTTTTCTTTTAGAAAATCAACTTTTTTCTTTTTTACTCTTAGAAAATCTTTTTTTTTTTTTTTTTTTTTTTTTTTTTTAGATAGGTAGGGTCTCTCACTGAACCTAGAGCTCACTAATGCAGCTAGATTGACTAGCTAGCAAGCCCTAGTGATCTGTCTCGGTTTCTGCAGCATGGGGATTACAGGCACGTGCCTCCATGCCTGGTATTTTATGTGGGCACCGGGGATCCAAACACAAGTCCTCAGGCTGGCACAGCAAGCACCTTACCCACCGAGCCACCCCCCAAGCCCCTGTTCGGTTTTTCAGACAGGCTCTCGCTCTATGCTCAGACTGGAGCTTGCTATGTAAAGCGACCTGTCTTGGCACTCACAGTCCTGCCTCGCCACCATGCTCGCCTGGAAAACTGGTCGTGAACAGGAGCAGCAAAGATAATTTAAGAAGAGTCTCCTCTCCTCCCCACAACACGCACAGCACCCTGATACATTCTCAAGGGGTTCTGTCCAAATTCTGATAAATTTTCTCAGACCTCAAACAGCAGGAAGAGAGAGGGGTGAGGACATATGGACAGCCTCTTTCCCATCTGGTGTCACGTCATCCGTCCATGCGGCTCATTGCTGTGTCCTCCTCATCTGGACCGCAAGGCTTCCATCTCTCTACCAACAACATGTGCTCGAAACATGGGCGAAGACACCCTGCTGCTCCCTGGGCCTCTGTCGGGCCTGAGGAGTCTCACCTTCAACTATTCCTTCTCTGCCTGGACTACGCTGGCTGTGGCTGGCCAGCTCCAGCAAGACTGGGCTGTTGTAATGGAGAATAAACAACCACTCGGTGGCTTAGACAAGACAGAAGTTTATTTTGGGCCTATAGAAAGATCTGACAGCTAATGTTTCAGGTCAGCTGGTGGCTGTATCCCAAGGAGTCATCTAGGCCCCCAGCTGCCCTCCAGTGACACACTCTAGTGACTGCGTGGTAGAGGTTGATTCATGTGGGCTCCCTTTGGGAGGAAGAGTAGAAAGGCCTGGAACCTCTCTCTCTTCCCTTGTCTAGGTGGTTTCATTTAGTGCTTGGATTTTTTTGCTCCCACTGATGACTTTGAAATTTGTCTCTAGTCTAGCCTCTTTCCTGAACTTGGCATATTCATCTGTATGTCAGTACACCTCTTAAGTGTGATATATTTGGGGCTGGGGAGATGGCTCAGCAGTTAACGACACTTAGTTGCAAAGCCTGCCAGCCTGGATTCAATTTCCCAGTGCAGAAGTAAAGCCTGACATGAAGTGGTGTAGGTATCTGTGATCCCAATGGACCTACAACAATGGCAGATGGAGCCCGGAGAATGGGAAGCTCTTGGGCCAGATAGTCGGAGTTTTTTTTATGGTCTAGCAGTTTCTCTGTGGTGACCAAAGACCCTGCATCAAAGAGGTGAAGCACAGGCAGACACTTCCAAGTTGTCCTCTGAGCTCCACACGTGAAATGAGGCACAGGCACCCGTACTCATGGCAATCCTCCTCCCTCTGCCTCCTGCATGCTGGGACTATAGGCATGCTGGGTGTGGTGGTACACGCCTTTAATGCCAGCACTAGGGAGGCAGAGGTAGGAGGATTGCCATGAGTTCAAGGCCACCCTGAGACTGGTGAATTCCAGGTTAGCCTGAGCTAGAGTAAGACCCTACCTCAAAACAAACAAACAAACAAAAGAAAAAGGCCAAGGTCAGGCTGGAGTGATGGCTTAATGGTTAATGCATTTGCCTGCAAAGCCAAAGGACCTAGGATCAATTCCCCAGGGCCCACGTTAGCCAGAGGCACAAGGAGGTGCATGTGTCTGAAGTTTGTTTGCAGTGGCTGGAGGCCGTGGCATGCCCATTCTCTCTTTCTCTCTGCCTCTTCTTCTGTAAATAAATAAATACAATTAAAAACAAACAAAAGATCTGAGGCTGGAGAGATGGCTTAGTGATTAAGGCACATGCCTGCAAAGCCTAAGGACCCAGGTTCGATTCTCCAGGTCCCATGAAAGCCAGATGCACATGTACCTCATGCATCTGGAGTTTGTTTGCAGTGGCTAAAGGTCCTGGTGTGCCCATTCTCACTTTCTCTATCTCTCTCTCCCTCTCTCTGTCTCTAATAAATAAAAATAAAATATTAAATAAATTTCAAAAAAATCTGCCCCAGTGACATGTCTGTTCCAGCAGGGCTCTGACTGCTGAAGACTAAGTAGGAAACTTAATCAAAACTACCTGGGGCTGGAGAGATGGTTTAGTGCTTAAGGCACTTGACTGTAAAGCCAAAGGACCAAGGTTTGATTCCCCAGGACCCATTTAAACCAGATGCACATGGTGGTGCATGTGTCTGGAGTCTGTTTGCAGGGGCTGAAGGCCCTGGCATGCCCATTCACTCTCTATCTGCCTCTTTCTCTCTCTTGCAAATAAATAAATTAATAAAATTAAAATAAAATAAAACTACCTGACCAGAGGCTGGAGAGATGGCTTAGTGGTTAAGGTGCTTTCTAGCAAAGCCAAAGGACCCAGGTTCAATTTCCCAGTACCCATGTAAACCAGATGCACAAGGTGGCAAATCTCTTTTTTTTCTCTCTCTCTCTCTCAAATAAGTGAAAAAATAAATAAAAATAAAAGCCTAGCCAGCCAGTCATGGTGGCATACACCATTAATCCCACCACTTGGGAGGCAGTGGTAGGAGGACTGCTGTGAGTTCAAGGCCAGCCTGGAACTACAGAGTGAGTTCTGTCCAGGTCAGCTTAGGCTAAAGAGTGAGACCCTACCTCACAAAAAGAAAACAGGGCTGGAGGAATGGCTTAGCAGTTAAGACACTTACCTGCAAAGACTAAGGAAACTAAGGACCCAGATCTCCAGATCCCACCTTAGCCAGACACAGAAAGGTGAGGCAAGTGCAAGGTTGCACATGCCCACTAGGTGGCGCAAGTGTCAGGAGTTCAAATGCAGTGGCTGAGGCCCTGGTGCACCTGTTCTCTAACTCTCCTCCTCTTGATGTCTCTAATAAAATAAAATAAATAAAAACAAAACAAAACTGGGTCAGCTGGGCATTGTGGCACACATCTTTAATCCAAGCACTCAGGAGGTAGAGGTAGGAGGATCAGCCTGAATTAGAGTGAAACCCTACCCTGAAAAACAAAAAAACAAAACAAAACAAAAACAAAAAAACCTGAATCTACGGGGGATATACATTTACATTTAAAACATCACACTGCATTTACAAACACACACAAAATAATGTGTGAGCGTACCAGGTCTGAGCACTGGCCTAGCACAATATACAGTCATAAACCTCATCTCTAGAGCTAGCGCCTTTCGACCACAGGGAAGGCTTATAAGATTTCTGGCCCTATATCCTGGAAATGAAATGAATGGTGTTGGTTGCTATAAAGATTTATAGATTGTGTCACCAGCACCTGGCAGCCTCAGAAACAGAGACTGGAGTCCGGGGAAGACTGGAGGTAGACGAAGCTTAGGTAAGAGAAAAGACAAATTAATTGACTTGCCCAATTCTTCCTTGCTGACAGTATGAATGTAATTAATTCTTACTAACAAAGGTATCACTTCCTGCCCACTTTCTTGCCTCTCCTCCAGCCTCATTTAGTATTCCAAACCAGAGGGAGGGAGGGATGTACCAGTGCTGTGGCATTCACAACAGTTGTACATAGCAGCTGGGAGAAGTTCTCCAAATGAGCAGTCTTACTGCCCATCTGTGTGCGCAGAAATCTGCATGTAACCTGTGTGCCGTATGGCACCCAGACTTCCTACTGGAATTCACATGAGGAGGCTTTTTTTTTTTTAATTATTTATTTATTTATTTGAGAGTGACAGACACAGAGAGAAAGACAGATAGAGGGAGAGAGAGAGAATGGGCGCGCCAGGGCTTCCAGCCTCTGCAAACGAACTCCAGATGCGTGCGCCCCCTTGTGCATCTGGCTAACGTGGGACCTGGGGAACCGAGCCTCGAACTGGGGTCCTTAGGCTTCACAGGCAAGCGCTTAACCGCTAAGCCATCTCTCCAGCCCGTTTGTTTTGTTTTTGTTTTGTTTTTTTTTTCGAGGTAGGGTCTCCCTGTAGTTCCACGCTGGCCTCCAGCTCACAGTGATCTTCTTACTTCTGCCTCCCAAGTACTGAGGTTAAAGGAGTGTACCACCACACTGGCTTATTTTTCTTTCTTTTCTTTTTTTTTTTTTTCCTTTGGTTTTTCAAGGTAGGGTTTGGCTCTAGCCCCAGCTAACCTGGAATTCACTATGTAGTCTCAGGATGGCCTTGAACTCACAGTGATGCTTCCCAAATGCTGGGATTAAAGGCATGTGCCACTACGTCCGACTCCTGGCTTCTTATTTATCGGAGAGAGAGAGAGAGAGATTGGCAGATAGAAAGAATGGACATACCAGGGCCTCTAGCCACTTCAAACGAATCCCAGACATATGTGCCACCTTGTGCATCTGGCTTACATGGATACTGGGGAATTGAACCTGGGTCCTTAGGCTTGGCAGGCAAGTGCCTTAACTGCTAAGCCATCTCTCCAGCCTTTTTTTGTTTTTTTTAAATCATTCTTTTGTGTCTGTGGCGGGGGGGGTGTTTCAAGTTAGGGTTTCACTCTAGCTCAGGCTGACCTGGAATTCACTATGTAGTCTCAGAGTGGTCTGAAACTCACAGTTATCCTCCTACCTGTGCCTCACAAGTGCTGGGATTAAAGGCATACACCACCATGCCCAGATTCTCTAGCCCTATTTTTAGATTTTCTTTTTATAATTTTAGAAAGAAAGAGAGAATAAGAAATAGCATGCTAGGGCCTCAGGCCACTGAAATCAAACTGCAGATGCTTTCACCACCTAGTGGGCATGTGAGGCCTTGCACTTGCCTCACTGTTGTGTGTCTGGCTAATGTGGGATCTGGAGAGTTGAACATGGGTCTATAGGTTTTGCAGGCAAGAGCCTTAACTGCTAAGCCATCTCTCCAACAGCCCTCTTTGGCCATTTTTTAAATTTTTTTTTTTTGTTTTTTGGGGATAGGGTTTTACTCTAGCTCAGGCTGACCTGGAATTCACTGAGTAGTCTCAAGCTGGCCTCAAACTCATAGTGATCTTCCTACCTTAGCCTCCTGAGTTTTGGGATGAAAGGCCTTGTTGATTTACATTCTGAATTGGTGCACTTTTCTGTAAAGGGCCAGAAAGGTTTTCCAAATAATTTGGTCTCTTTGACAACTACTCTGCCACTTCAGTACAAAGATAGCTGTAAGGAATATATAAATGAATGAATGTAGTTACATTCTAATAAAACTTTATTATCTAGACATGATAGTGAACACCTTTAATCCCAGCACTCAGAAGGCCCAGGTGAGAGGGTCTTCATGACTTCAAAGCTACAGTGTCAATTCTAGGTCAGCCCTGGGCTTGAGGAAGACCTTGCCTCAATAAAAACAAAAATAGGGGCTGGAGAGATGGCTTAGCCATTAAGGCACTTGCCTATGAAGTCTAAGAACCGAGGTTTGATTCCCCAGTACATATGTAAGCCAGATGTACATGGTGGCACTTGTGTCTGTAGTTTTGCAGTGGCTGGAGGCCCTGGTGTGCCCATTCTTTCTCTCTCTCTCTCTCTCTCTCTCTCTCTCTCTCTCTCTCTGCCTCTTTCTCTCTCAAATAAATAAAAACAAAATATTTTTTAAAAGACCCAAAAATACTGGCCTGGAGAGATGGCTTAGTGGTTAAGATACTTGCCTGCAATATCAAAAGACCCAGGTTCCATTCCCCAGGACCCACGTAATCCAGATGCACAGGGTGGCACATGCGTCTGGAGTTCTTTTGCAGTGGCTGGAGGCCTTGGCATACTCATTCTCTCTGTCTCTTTCTCATAAATAAATAAGCAAAAGACTAAATAGAGTTAGGGAGGGAATGAGGAGAGGAAAGGGTGAGTATAGAGAAAGCAATCATTTATTTTTTTAATTAATTGTTTATTTATTTGAGAGTGACAGACAAAGAGAGAAAGAGGCAGAGATAGAAAATGGGCGCCCCAGGGCCTCCAGCAAATGAACTCCAGAAGTGTGCTCCCCCTTGTGTATCTGGCTAACATGGGTCCTGGGGAGTCAAGCCTGGAACTGAGGTCCTTAGGCTTCACAGGCAAGTGCTCAACCGCTAAGCCATCTCTCCAGCCCAGCAATCATTTATTTTAACCAAGGGTGTAGAGAGAGGTGTTTGGTATTTTGCGTGTGGCACAGTGACCTTGTTATCTGTGTTTAAACAACATACAAAGGGGCTGGAGGGATGGCTTAGTGGTTAAGCATTTGGCTTCCATACCTAAGAACCCAAGTTAAATTCCCCAGTACCCACATAAGCCAGATGCACAAGGTGGTACATGCATCGAGAGTTTGTTTGCAGTGGCTAGAGGCCCTGGTGTGCCCATTCTCTATCTGCCTCTTTCTCTCAGATTAAAAAAAAAAAAAAAAAAAAGCTGAGTGTGGTGGCACATGTCTTTAATCCCAGCACTTGGGAGGCAGAGGTAGGAGGATCACTATGAGTTCGAGGCCACTCTGAGACTACATAGTGAATTTCAGGTCAGCCTGAGCTTGTGAGACCCTACCTTGGGGCGGGGGGGTAGCTCTCATTTGTCTCATTTTATCATAGGCTTGGAAATTTTTCTGAGACTGGCATTCTGTGATATCATTTATATTCAATAATATGGCTTAATTGTAAATGTCAGGCCAACCTTCCAAAGTCAGAGGCATTCACCTTTTCAAAACCAGGGACTATGTAATTTTATAACATGATCATTTTTATGAATAATTATTTATTGTTTATAATTCTTGAGATTGAACCCAAGACCTTGAATGTGTTAAGCAAGCTCTCTTACCAGTGAGCTATATCTCCAGATGTTCTTAAAATAGACATTTGTCTTTCTATTTGAATGTAGTTTTGATGTTTTTTATGAGTGCCAGAGAGAGAGAATTGGTGTGCCAACGCCTCTACCCACTGTAATCGAACTCCAGACGCATGCGCCATGTTATGCGCATGTGCATCCTGCACTTGCATCACCTTGTGCGTGCAGTTTATGTGGGATCTGGACAGTTGAACATAGGTCCTTAGGCTTGGCAGGCAAGTGCCATCTGTCCAGCCCTGAATGTATTTATTTAATTTTATTTTATTTTATTGGGATTCAAGAGAGATCGAGAGCCAGACATAGTGGCGCACGCCTTTAATCCCAGCACTCAGGAGGCAGAGGTAAGAGGATCACCATGAGTTCGAGGCCACCCTGAGACTACAGAGCAAATTCCAGGCCAGCCTGGACTAGAGTGAAGCCCTACCTTGAAAAAAACCAAAAAACAAAAAAGGGAGAGAGAGAGATCAAGAGAAAGAGGCAGACAGAGAGATATGGGTGCCCAGGGTCTCCTGCCACTGCACACAGACTCTAGGACACATGCACCAATTTGTGTATCCAACTTCAAGTCAAACCCGAGCCTGTCAGGCTATTCAAGCAAGTGTCTTGAACAACTGAGCCATCTCTCCAGTTGTCATCGTCATCATCATCATCATTTTGTTTTGGTTTGAGGTTTTTGTTTTTGTTTTTTGAGGTAGAGTCTCACTCTAGCACAGGCTGACCTAGAACTCATAGAGATCCTCTTACCTCTGCCTTCCAAGTGATGAGAGTAAAGATGTGTGCCACCACTCCCAAACTCCAAACACATGCACAGCTATTTTTTTCCCCTTGAGATAGATCTTGCTCTGGCCCAAGGCTAACCTGGAATTCACTGTGTAGTTTCAGGCTGGGCTGGAAGTCACTGTGATCCTACCTCCCAAGTGCTGGGATTAAAGGTGTGCACCTACCACGCCCAGCTGTGTACCCTTGGTTCTGTGTGGGTATTGGGGAATCGAACCCCAGTCATCAGCCTTTGTAAGCAAGGATTTTGAACCACTGAGTCATCTCTCCAGCCCTGAATTATTTGGTTATTTATTTATTTATTTATTTGAGAGAGAGAACAGGCACACCAGAGCCACCAGCCTCTGTAAAAGAACTCCAGACAAGTGTGCCCCTTGTGCATTTGGCTTATGTGGGTCCTGGGGAGTTGAACCTGGGTCCTTTGGTTTTGTAGGCAAGTGCCTTAACCGCTAAGCCATCTCTCCAGTACTCCTTTTTTTGAGGTAAGTAGAAACTTGGCATGGACACAGCATGTGTTGGTACCACCATTTCCCTTCCCCCGGCGCCATTCTGCCCTTCTCAGTGGGTTGCTGGTTTCCCTCTAGGTTTTGGGTTATGGGATGTTAGAGCAGCAGTCAGTCATCGTAGGGGGGAGGGTGGGCAATGCTGTGGACATTCCCTCCCGCCCTGAAGCTCTGAAAAGCTTTCTGCCCCTTCTTCTGCAAAATTCCCTGAGACCTGGTGGGTGAGCTTTTAGTCTACTTTAGTGTTGAGCTCTTAGCAGCTTCTGGATTTCTGCTTTAGCACATTTTGAGTATCCTCAGCATCTGACTGCGTCACCCTGGCCCAGGTTATCAGGCTGTGGATGCGACACACTTGCTCACCTCGCCACTTCCTCTGCGGTTTCACCAGGGCCTGGCTGCTGTGTGAGGGAGGAGTGGTCACTTCTCTTTCTCTCCCTCCCTCTCTTCCTCTGCCTGTCTTAATCCTCTGTTATGAACCCTAAAACCTGATGGGAGGAGGTTTTGTTTTGTTTTTCAATTTTTTTTCAAGGTAGAGTCTCACTCTAGCCCAGGCTGACCTGGAATTCACTATGTAGTCTCAGGCTGGCCTTGAACTCACAGTGATCCTCCTACCTCTGCCTCCTGAATGTTGGGATTAAAGGCGTGCACCACCATGCCTGCTTCAATTTTTTTAAGATATTTTATTTTTATTTATTTGACAGAGAAAAAGGGGAGAAAAGACAGAGGGGGAAGAGAGAATGGGTGCATCAGGGCCTCCAGCCACTGCAAACAAACTCTAGATGCATGTGCCATCTCGTGCATCTGGTTTATGTGGGTCCTGGGGAATTGAACCTGGGTCCTTTGGCTTTGCAAGCGAGCACCTTAACCACTAAGCCATCCCTCCAGCCCTGTTTTGTTTTTAAAAAGAACTTACCACCCAAACTCAGGGCCAAAATAGATTCAGAGAGGGGTAGTCAAGACACCTGCAGAATTTAAGCATTTCTCAGGTCTCTGTTGCCAACACTCTGGGCTGGGCCATCTTAACTTCTCACTAGGTGGCATGGTAATTTGGCTGAGCTGGAGCTTCACTTCCTGTGTAGCTTTGAATGAGAATTTGCCACAGGGGCACTCAGGCAGGATCTAGAGAGCAGGGGTGAGGCTGTAGCAATGCTTGCTTGAGGAAGGCCAGCAGAGGGTCGGGGGTGGATGACTGCATGTCTTCACTGATCGGCAGGCTCCTTTTGTAGGTGTGAAGCAGTAGCTGGGGCCTGATGCTGTCCCAGCACCCTGAGATCTCTGCTTTAGCCTCTCAAACTCCTGGGCTGAATGTGTGTTGCTGAAGGGCAGCAGTCTCTCCTGTAAGTCATTGTCAAAACTGGAGGTTGAGAGCCGGGTTTGGTGGTGCACACCTTTAACCCAGCACTCAGGGTGCAGAAGTAAGAGGATCGCCGTGAGTTCGAGGCCACCTTGAGACTACATAGTGAGTTCCAGGTCAGCCTGAGCTAGAATGAGACCCTACCTCAGAAAAAAAATAATAAAATAAAATAAAAAATAAACTGGAGGTTGAGCTGGAGAAATGGCTCAGTGATTAAGGCGCTTGCCTGCAAAGCCTAATGACCTACACCATGGCACATGTGTGCTCACAATCACATATCAAAGAAAAAGCTCTGGGTTGAAGAGATGGCTAAGCAGGTAAGGTGTTTGCCTGCGAAGCGTAAGGACCCAGGTTTGATTCCCCAGTACCCATGTAAGCCAGATGGACAAGGTGGCACATGCATCTGGAGTTCATTTGCAGTGGCTAAAGGCCCTGGTGTGCCCATTCTCTCTTCTTCCTCTTTCTCTCTTTCTGTTCACAAATAAATAAATAAGATAAGATAAAATAAAATAAAATAAAACCAACTGCAGGTTTAGCCAGGCATGGTGGTGCATGCCTTTAATCCCAGCACTCAGGAGACAGAGGTAGGAGGATCGCCAGGTAGGAGGACCACCATGAGCTTGAGGTCAGCCTGAGACTACGTAGAGAATTCCAGGTCAGACTGGGCTAGAGTGAGACCCTACCTTGGGAAAAAAAAAACAAACAAACAAACATAAAACTGGAGCTCTGGAGGTTGGAGTAGCTCTGCAGACAAGCACAGGCTTCGCATGCATAAAGCCATGCGTTCAATTCACACAAGAAAAGAAAACCGGGTGGCTGGGGCGATGACTCACGGTGGCTAACAGTGCTTGCTTGTGAAGCCTACTGGCCTATGTCCAATTCCCCAGCACCCATGTAAAGCCAGAGGCACAAAGTGCTGTTTGTAGTGGCAAGAGAACCTGGAGTGTCCATATTTTTTTCCTCTCTCTCTCCTTGAAAATAAATAAATAAAAATATTTTTTTAAAAAGGAGGGGCCAGCCAGGCATGGTGGCACACATCCTTTAATCCCAGGATTTAGGAGGCAGAGGTAGGAGGGTTGCTGTGAGTTCGAGGCCACCCTGAGACTACATAGTGAATTCCAGGTCAGCCTGAGGCTAGAGTGAGACCCTACCTTGAAAAACAAAAACAAAAACAAAAAAAGGAGGGCCCAGGCATGGTGGTGCATGCTTAATCTGGCACTTGAGTTCTATTCCACCCTGAAAATACAGAGTGAATTCCAGTTCAGCATGAGTTAGAACCAGACCCTACCTCAAAAAAAAAAATAAAATAAAATAAAAATAAGCAGCGGCATGGGTGGAGCTAGAGAAATGGCTTAGCTGTTAAAGGTACTTGCCTGTGAAGCCTAAGGGCCCAGATTTGACTCCCCAGAACCCAGCCAGATGCATAAGATCATGCATGCACACAAGGTGGCGCATGCGTCTGACATTCAATTACAGTGGATAGAGGCCCTAGCATGCCAATTCTCTCACCCATTCCCTCTCATAAATAAATAACAAGAAAGAAAGAAGCTGAGTGTGGTGGCACATGCCTTTGATGCCAGTACTCAGGAGGCAGAGGTAGGAGGATTGCCATGAGTTCAATGACACCCTGAAACTACATAGTGAATTACAGGTCAGCCTGAATTAGAGTGAAACCATACCTAAAAAAAAAAAAAAACAGGGCTAGAGAGATGGTTCAGTGGTTAAGGCACTGTCCTGTCACGCCTAACAATGTGAGTTTGATTCCCCATTTCCCACATAAAGACAGATGTGCAGAGTGCCACATGCATCTGGAGTTTGTTTGCAGCAGGAGGCCCTGGTGTGCTCAATCTCTGTGTCTGTCTCTCCCCATCACTCTTTCTGTTTGCAAATAAATAAATAAAATTTTTAAAAGAAAGAAAGAAAAGAAAATCGGGGCTGGCGATATAGCTTGATTGGTAGAGCTCCTCCCTAACATGCATGAAACCCTGCGTTCAGTCCCAGCACCACATAAAAAGAGTCCTATCACATTCTAAGTAAATACCCAACTAGTATGTTTGTGTTTGAGACAAGATCTCACTATGTAGCCTTCATCTTACTGCGTAGTTAAAGGCTTGCCTCAAACTCCAGACAATCCCCCTGTCTCAGCCTCCTGAGTTCTGGGTTTCTAAGCATGGCTAAACATCTGGATCAGACTAGATTTAGAGGGCTCTCAGCGCAAGGCCTCAGAAGGCAATGCCGCTGCCTCAGCTTCAAGGTCCCTGGAAGCAAGCATTAGTGTTTGGTATAAACTCCGTTAAGCCTGTGAGGCTCCAGTTTCCGCAGCAACAGTCCGGTGGGATGCGCTGACACAGCCCCACCCAGCCTTGTGCCTCCTTAGAACTGTAATTCCCAGAAGGCATTAGTCACCAGTTCTCTGGGGCTCTGCTTCCAAGGGAGAACCCAGACTGACATTTAATATCAAAAGAGATCTCCCCTGCCCCACCCCTGAGGTAGGGTCTCACTCTAGCCCAGACTGACCTGAAATTCATTCTGTAGTCCCTGGCTGGCCTCACAGCTATCCTCCTACGTCTGCCTCACGTGTGCTGGAATTAAAGGGGTGCACCTCCACACCTGGCTGCAAAAGAGATCTTCAGGGGGCTCAGGATGTATCTCATTTGGTAGAATGCTGGCCTAACACGCACGATGGCCTGGGTTTGATGCCTAGCACCTCAGCATCACAGAAAACCATGTGTGGCACTGAATATCTGTAACTCCAGTACTCTGAAAGTGAAAGTAGGAGAGTCATAAGCCAACCTGGGATCCACGAGCTCCGACAGACAGACAGACAGACAGACAGACAGACAGACAGAGAGAAAGAGAGAGAAAGAGAATGCTTTCCCTTATTCCTGGGGCTGGCCTGGCCTTGTGATTCACTCTAAGCAGCGGAATGTGGCAGAGACAACACTTCCAGTTCCAGGCTAGTTTTTAAGGTGACTGGCAGGTTCCACTTCCTCCCTCTTAGATGTCAGCCACTGTGGAAGACATCCGTCACACAGAGACATCACACGGGAGGAGGCGGGGGCTGGCCATGCAGATACGCCCCAGCCGTTACATCCGCCCCAGCCGGGCTGCCATTTATGGGAGGAGCAAGACATCTCGGATGCATCAGCTCCCACAAGCACCCAACTGAGCCTTGTGCTAACTGTGGCATTGTGGGAAATAACAAGTGGCTGTTGTCTTAAGTCTCTAAGTTTGGATTGTTTGTTGTTCAGCAATAGATAATTGAAATAAGGCCTTTAAAGAAGAAATAAAGGACTGGGCATGGTGGTTCACACCTTTAATCCCAATACTAAGGGCTTTTTTTTTTTTTTTTTTTGGTTTTTTGAGGTAGGGTCTCGCTTTAGTTCACTATGTAGTCTCACAGTAGCCTCAAACTCACAGTGATCTTCCTATTTTGGGCTTGTGAGTTATGAGGTTAAAGGCATGAGCCACCACATCAGACCTAATCCCAACACTTGGAAGGCAAAAGTAGGAGTTCAAGGCCAGCCTGGAACTACAGAGTAAGTTCCAGGTCAGCCTGGGCTAGAGTGAGACCCAACTCCAAGAAACAAAAGAGGGTTGGAGAGACGACTTAGTGGTTAAGGCATTTGTCTGCAAAGCAAAAGAACCGAGGTTCAATTCCCTAGGACCTATGTAAGCCAGATGCACAAGGTGGCACATGAATCTGGAGTTCATTTGCAATAGCTAAAGGCACTGGCATGCCCACTCTCTCTCTCTCTCTCTCTCTCAAATAAATAAATAATTAAAAAAAAAAGAGGTCTGGAAAGATGGTTTAGCAGTTAAGGCACTTGCCTGCAAAGCTAAAGGACCCAGGTTTGATTCCCCAGGACCCATGTAAGCAAGATGTACAGGGTGGTGCATGCCTCTGGAGTTTGTTTGCAGTGGCTGGAGGCCCTGGTGCACCCATTTTCCTCCCTAACCCATCTGCCTCTCTCTCAAGTAAATAAACAAAAATATTTATTATTATTATCATTTTGTTTTTCAAGGTAGGGTCTCACTCTAGCCCAGGCTGACCTGGAATTCACTATGTAATCTCAGGGTGGCCTCGAACTCTTGGGGATTCTCTTACCTCTGCCTCCCGAGTGCTAGGATTAAAGGTGTGCACCACCATGCCTGGTTTTAAAAATATTTCTTAAAAAGATGAAGGTGGCCCTAATTCAGTTCCCCAGTACCCACATAAAGCCAGATGTGCAAAGTGGCACATGTATCTAGAGTTTGTTTACAGAGGATAGAGGTCCTGGCACACCCATTCTGTCTGTCTGTCTGTCTCTATTCTATCTCTCTCTCTGCTTGGCTGGAAAAATTACTTAGTGGTTAAGGCATTTGCCTGCAAAGCCAAAGGATCCTGGTTCAATTCTCCAGGACTGACAGAAGCCAGATGCACAAGGTGGCACATGTGTCTGGAGTTCATTTGCAGTGGTTAGAGGCCTTGGCAGGCCCATTCTCTCTCTCTCTCTCTCTCTCCCTTAAATAAGTAAGTAAAATATAAAAAAATCTTTTAAAAAACCAAAAGTCGGAGGTGGAGGTGCAAGCCTTTAATCCCAGCACTCGGGAGACAGAGGTAGGAGGATCACCATGAGCCAAAAAAAAAAAAAAAAAAAAAAAAAAGCCCAATTGACCGATGGCCTTTAGTTGAAATCCAATAGGTTTCAGAAGCTGTCAGAATTTCTTATTGCTTCTAAGACCTGTATATCAAAGGCTGTTGTTGAAGGGCCTAGCTAAGTCTCCTAAAACTGCCTGTGCTATTCAGTGTTTGTTCTCTGCAGAAACAAAACCAGCAGAATGTGTATTTATGTGCACACACATATGT
Source organism: Jaculus jaculus (assembly GCF_020740685.1). NCBI lineage: Eukaryota > Metazoa > Chordata > Mammalia > Rodentia > Dipodidae > Jaculus > Jaculus jaculus. The sequence goes on along the minus strand of NC_059106.1, from coordinate 60,411,724 downwards.
ATAGAAAGAAAAGGTTACTTTAAGGAATTGGCTCATGTGACTACAAAGGTTGGCAAGTTCAAAATTTGCAGCCAAGGCTGAAGACACAGGGAAGAGTTAATGGTCAAGCCAGAGGCCAAAGGCTATTCACTGGCAGAATTCCCTCTTCCTTGAGGAAATAGGCCTTTTTTTTTTTTCTTCATTAAGGCCTCTAACCATTGGACAAGACCCACCCGCACTATGCGGGGTAATCGGATATGCTGTAGTTTTTAGATGAGATTAATTTCTATGTGAGCATGATGGTGCAGATCAGCATTTAGGATGCTGAGGCAGGAGAATCATGAATTAAAAGCCTGCCTGGGCTACAGAGTTCAGGGTTAGCCTAGACAACTTAATGAGTGAAACCCTATCTCAAAAAAAAAAAAAAAAAGTAAGTCTGAGTTTGGTGGCACATGTCTATAATCCCAGCACTCAGGAGGCAGAAGCAGGAGGATCATTGTGAGTTCAAGACAAGCCTGGGACTACAGAGTGAGTTCCAGATCAACTTGGACTAGAGTGAGATCCTGCTTCAAAAAGCAACAACAACAAAAAATAAACAAAAAGCTAAAATAGGGGCTACAGAGATAGTTTACTGGCTAAGACACTTGCCTGCAAAGCCACAGGACCCAGGTTCAATTCCCTAGTGCCCACATAAAGCCAGATACATCTGGTGTTTGTTTGCATTGGCTATATGGGCCCAGGCATGCACAGTCTCTCTCCCTCTCTTACATTTTTTTCATTCTTTTAAAAAATATTTTATTTATTTCAGAGAGATACTGGGCATTCCAGGGCCTCTAGCCACTGCAAACCAACCCCAGATGCATGCACTACCTGTACATCTGGCTTTATGTGGGTGCTCGGGAATCGAACCTGGGTCCTTTGTCTTTGAAGGTAAGCACTTTAACCACTAACCATCTCTCCAGCCCTGCCTCTTTCTCTCAACAAATAAATAAAAGAGATGGCTTAGTGGTTAAGGCATTTGCCTGCAAAGCCAAAGGATCCTGGTTTGATTCTCCAGGACCCATGTAAGCCAGTTGTACAAGGTGGCCTATGCATCTGGAGTTTGTTTGCAGTGGCTGGAGGCCCTGGTGAAACCATTCTGTCTTTCTCTCTCTGCCTCTTTCTCTCTGTCAAATAAATAAATAGATAAATAAATATATTTAAAATGTAAATAAATAAAATATTAAAAAAGAAACTAAAATTGCCATGCCTGGTGGCACATGCTTTTAATCCCAGCACTCGGGAGGCAGAGGTAGGAGGATCACCATGACTTCAAGGCCACCTTGAGACTACATAGTGAATTCCAGGTCAGCCTGGGCTGGAGCGAGACCATACTTCAAAAAAACAAAAAGCAATAAATAAATAAATAAATGAGAGCTGGGCATGGTGGCACACACCTTTAATCCCAGCACTTGGGAGGCAGAGGTAAGAGGATTGCCATGAGTTCAAGGTCACCCTGTTATTACATAATAAATTCCAGGTCAACCTGAGCTAGAGTGAGACCCTACCTCGAAAAAAAAAAAAATAATAATGGAATGAATAAATAAATAAAAAGCAAAACCAGTGCTGAGCATGTAGCTCAGTGATAGAGTATTTGCCTAGCATATGTGAGACCTTGGATTCAAACCCCAGTACTAAAAAAAAAAACACAAAAACAGAAAATCTACTTTGGGGCTGAAGAGATGCCTTAGCAGTTAAAGATGCTTGTTTATAAAGTCTGCTGTTAAGGGTTCAATTTCCCAGTATCCACGTAAACCTAAGTTCCAAAGTGGTGCATGCATCTGGAGTTCATGTGCAATGGCAAAAGGCCCAGACACACCCATATTCTCTCTCTCTCTCTCTGCTCTCAAATAAATAAAAATATTAAAAAAAGAAAATCTGGGGGCTGGAGAGATGGCTTAACGGTTAAGGTGCTTGCCTGCAAAGCCAAATATCCCGGTTTGACTCTCCAGGACCCATGTAAGCCAGGTGCACAAGAGGGCACATGCATCTGGAGTTTGTTTGCAGTGGCTAGAGACCCTGGCGCACCCATTCTCTCTCTCAAATAAATAAATGAAATATATTACAAAAGGAAAAAGAAAAAAAAGAAAAAGAAAGTTGCCAGGCATGGTGGCGCATGCTTTTAATCACAGCCCTGGGGAGGCAGAGGTAGGAAGATCATCATGAGTTCAAGGCCACCCTGAGACTCCATAGTGAATTCCAGGTCAGCCTGAGCTAGAGTGAAACCCTACCTCGAAAAACAAACAAAAAAAGAAAATCTACTTTGGTGACTTTATGGCCAGGACTGTAGTGCAGTGGTGGAGCCCTTGCCTAGCATATGTGAAGCCCTGCACTTGATCCCCAAAACAAATACACACGTGTGTGCATGTGCGTGCACACACACCATCTTTTCAGCAACATCTATATTAGTGTTGGATCAAATGTCTGGATACTTACTGTTGCAGCTTCTCATTGCTGGCAGAAAACATCTGACCAAGAGCAGCTTGTGGGAAAGAATGGTTGATTTTGGCTTATAGGCTCGAGGGGAAGCTCTGTGATGGCAGGGGGAAATGATGGCATGAGTAGAGGGTGGACATCCCCTCCTGGATAACACCAGGCAGACGACCGCAGGAGGAGACTGTGCCAAGGGGAAGCTGGTTCTACCACTCATAAACCAGCCCCCAATGATACATCACTTCCAGGATGCTCCACTTCCCAAACTACCATCAGCTGGGGACCTAGCATTCAGAACACAAGTTTATGGGGTACTCCTGAGTCAGACCACCACATTTACTTACACAAGACCTTCATAACAGGAGGAAAAGATGATGACATCAAAATAAAAGAAAGACTAATTGAGAGGGGGAGGGGATTTGATGAAGGGTGGATTTGAAAGGGGGAGATTGGGAATGGGGGAGGGAATTATCATGGTTTATTTTCTATAATTATGGAAACTGTCAATAAAAAGCTAAAAATTTGTCAAGCATGGTGGTGCACGCCTTTAATCCCAGCCCTCAGGAGGCAGAGGTAGGAGGATCACTGTGAGTTTGAGGCCACCCTGAGACTCCATAGTGAATTCCAGGTCAGCCTGGGTTAGAGTGAAACGCTACCTTGAAAAACAAAACAAAGCAAAACAAAAAATGTATGGACACTGTGGCCTAGCCAAGTAAAAAACATGAAACTAACCTTCATAGTACCCAGTTTACAGCTGCGGTATCATTTTTTCCCCTGAGTGCTGGAAATTGAACTTAGAGCATGCTAGGTTCACACATGCCAGGCAAGTACTTTACCACTGAGCTATATTCCAAGCCCTGCAATATCATTTCTGTTTTTATTTTTATATTTTATTATTTATTTATTTATTTGAGAGAGAGAGGAGTGAGAGAGAGAATGGGCACGCCAGGGCCTCCAGCCACTGCAAACAAACTCCAGACTCATGCACCACCTTGTGAATCTGGTTGATGTGGGTCCTGGGGAATTGAACAGAGGTCCTTTGGCTTTGTGGGCAAATACCTTAACTGCAAAGCCATCTCTTCAGCCCCCTTTTAATTTTTTTTTTTATTTTATAGAAAGCAAGAGAGAGAGAGAAATGGTGTGCTAGGGCCTCAGCCAATCAAACTGCAGACATGTGTGCCACCTAGTGGGCATGTGCAACCTTGTGTTTGCCTTACCTTTGTGCATCTGGCTTAAGTGGGATCTGGAGAGTTGAACATGGGTCCTTAGGCTTTGCAGGCAAGCATCTTAACCGCTAAGCCATCTCTCCAGGCCATGCTGTATCATTTCTGTTCTAATCTTTTGGCCATGGTTTTAGCCCCCAGTATATACTCACTCAATTCATCTTTCTGGCCTAGGAAAATAGTTGGACAGTGGTCAATAATGGATCAACAATTGTAAGCCTAGTCATTAGAGCTATGGACATAGTCCCTTTTTCCTCTTTTAAATTTTCATTTATTTGCAAGGGGAGGGAGGGAGAGAGAGAGAGAGAGCAAGGGAGAGAGAGACAAGATGAATGGGCACACCAGGACCTCTTGCCACTCACTGCAAATGAACTCCAGATGCATGCATCACACCATTTCCTGCATCTGGCTTTATGTGGGTACTGGCGAATCAAAGCCAGGTCATTAGGGTTTGCAGGCAAACACCTTAATTGCTAAGCCATGTCTCCAGCCCCGTAGTCCTGTTTTGTTTGACCAGGATGTCACTCTGTAGGCTCACCCCATCCTGGAACTCACTCACGCCTGGTCTGCATGTGTTGCCTTTGCTGGAACGTTGGCGCAACCGCAAGCATTGTGTGTGGTCAGTGTTCTGCTTCATGTTTTCTGTTCAATATTCCTGAGAAGAGATGACCAAGAACAGTCTGCCTTTTCTTTTTGTTTTTTTTTGTTGTTGTTGTTTTTTTCGAGGTCTCACTCCAGCCCAGGCTGACCTGGAATTCACTATGTAGTCTCAGGGTGGCCTCGAACTCATGGTAATCCTCCTACTTCTGCCTCCCAAATGCTGGGATTTAAAGGCGTGCGCCACCACGCCCAGCTCCAGTCTGCCTTTTCTTTTCATCATGCCGCTGCAAGGACAGCCCTGTTTGCCCTCAGGGCTTAACTTGCCAGCTCTCAGTCTCCAGGGACCTTGATTGTGGCATTTTGCAGAAGAGCCCCACTGGTGACATCATGCTGACTGGATGTGCAAAAGAAACAGTAAGCGCCACATTTTCCAGAAAGTAGAAAATAAAACTGCATGAAGATTCATGGTCCTGTCACAGTGGGAACGTTTTCAGGTCAGTGGTTTGGAACATGCCAAGTCCAAGTCCTCTTACCTCATCAACCCTCCATATAGAAAGAGCCACAGTGTTGGATAAGTCTCTTTACATGTTGGAGGCCGAATTCATACATGCAAAAAAAGAATGTATACATGTAGAAATATTTCTACTGTCCTTTATTGAGTGGTCTGGAAGACTGCCAATTGTGAGTGGCGTCCTAGGCAAGAGAGGGCTTCCCAGAAGTTTCAAGCCTCAAAACAGGCTCTCTCTCTCTCTCTCTCTCTCTCTTTCTTTTAATTTATTTGAGAGAGAAAGGGAGAGCTCCAAATGCATGCGCCACCTTGTGCATTTGGCTTACATGGGTTCTGGGGGATAGAACCAAGGTCCTTTGGTTTTGCACCAAGCGTCTTAACCACTAAGCCATCTCTCCAGCCCAAAGCAGGCTCTCTTGCTTTTGGGATTATAGGATCCTGCAGATCCAATGTTGCTGGAGGGATCTCTGGGCAGTAGAGATTCTATGGAAAATCTCTGACTTGTCATGAGCACTCTTGGAGTGCTGGAACTGGGCCATAGTCACCGTGGTCCATTTGAACAAAAAGGTTCCAATGTGTCACTGGGCCCCGGTAGTGACTGAGAAACTATCTGTGAAGGCCAGGAAGCTACATGTAGAAGTTAGATATTGCCAGACGGCATCACAGCAATCCAGTTTATGATGGAAGTGGAACATTCAAACGGGTCAGTAGCCGGGCGTGGTGGCACACACCTTTAACCCCAGCACTCAGGAGACAGGGAGGAGGCTTGCTGTGAGTTCAAGGCCAGCCTGAGACTACATAGTGAATTCCAGGTCAGCCTGGACTAGAGAAAGATCCCACCTCAAAAGCCAAAACAAGCAAACAAAAAAACAAACAAAGAGGGTAAGTTAAGTGTCAGGGGCTCAGGTTCCTTAGAACAAGACTGGATTTCATAACTCGACCTTGACTCACACTGACGCCCGCAAGTTTTTTTTGTTTGTGTTTTTTTTTTAGGTAGGGTCTTGCTCTAGCCTAGGCTAACCTGTAATTCACTATGTAGTCTCAGGTGGCCTTGAACTGTCAGCAATCCTATCTCTGCCTCCCAGGGGCTGGGATTAAAGACATGCACCACCACACCTGGCTCAGGAAGGGTTTTGACAACCCACTGGTAATGGGTTGAATCTAGTTAACAGGTAAATTATATGCTATTTGGCACCAGCTGGACACTACAGACACTGGGAAGTCCCCTCAGGGGGACAGGACAATGAGAAGTGAGTGTACTTAGAGAGACGGACTGAAGTAGAGGTATACAGCAACTCCTGGCTGGTAGCACATGGCGTGGCTAGTTAGCCAAGGGCATGGAAAGAACAGGACTGGAAGGTGGGCAGGGCGGAGGGAGGGAGGCAGTGTGGGTGGGGGCCTACGTATGGGCCCATAGAGTGGACACAAAGCCTGTGGCTCTCTGCTTCACACTGACGCTGACCAGAGGAGGCCACATAGCCAGATGGTTAGGCTGTTCCCCACCAGTGGATATTAGCCAGGCTCTACATGTCACCCCTATTGCTTTGCAAGATGTTTCTCAAAGAGCATCTACGGCAGTGATGACGAGGCTGTGAACGGGCATGACAGTTGAGGCTCCCACTCATCCAGGCTGATCTAACACTGCCCACAAAATGCCAACATCCCAGGCACAGGCAGTAATATGACCACGTTGCTCACAGGGAGCAGCAAGACACCTGTGACAGGGCAATTGCATCAGACCCCTTCCACTTTGGAGTCTTTTTTTTTTTTTTTTATGGAGGAAGGGATATTTACTGAAGTTTACAGATTCAAGGGAAATTCCATAATGGCAGAAGAAACTGGCCTGCCTTCACAGGACCAAGCAGAGAGAGGGAGAGAGAGCACAAGCCTAAAGCCAAAAGCCAAAAAACTGGAGTCCTTTTTTTTTTTTAATTGACAACTCCATGACTGTAGACAATAGACCATAATTCCCTCCCCCCTCACTTTCCCCTTTGAAACTCTACTCTCCATCATATCCCCTCCACCTCTCAATCAGTCTCTCTTTTATTTTGATGTCATCATCTTTTCCTCCTATTATGATGGTCTTGTGTAGGTAGTGTCAGGCACTGTGAGATCATGGATGTCCAGGCCATTTAGTGTCTAGAAAAGCGCATTGTAATGAGTCCTACCCATTCCTTGGCTCTTACATTTTTTCCACCACCACTTCCGCAATGGACCCTAAGCCTTGGAAGGTGTAATAGAGATGGTTCAGTGCTGAGCACTCCTCTGTCACTTCTTCTCAGCACTATTTTGTCTTTTGAGTCATCTCAGAGGTCACTGCCATCTGAAAAGAAAAGCTTCTCTAACCAAAAGTGAGAGTAGCATTAATATATGGATATGAACATTAAGAGAAGTGCTTATTGGGCAGTTTGGTGAGCATAGTATATACATTTAGCCAGACAGCAGCAGATCTTACACCCCTAGGGCTCATGACTACCCCTGTTGTAGGTTTTCAGTATCAGGGATGTATTCCCTCCCATGGAACAGGCCTCCGGTCCAGCTAGAAAGCAATTGGTTTCCCCCATAACAGACATGCCACTATTGAACCCATTGGCTCATTTGGCCTGGCTGGCCAAACTTAAGGCTTGTAGTGTCCACTGTTTAGTATTCCACTGATGACTTCTCTCTCCCATTGGGCTGCATGTAGCATGGCTTTTTCCAGCTTTCTGTCAGCTGGTCTACACAGAGGAGATTTTCAGCTCAGTTCCAGCAGGGTTTTTCAGTGACCTTGCAGCCCAAGTATGTGGAGTCTTCAGCAATAGGGTCTTACCATCTATTCCTGGTGGGAAACCACAGGCCTTGGCAATGGCCTATAATATTTTGGGGGCATCAGGGGTCTCCCTGGCCAACAACTTGCTGGAAGGTGTCCCATCCCTGGTACTGAAATTTTTATAGTAATAATCTGTGGCTTCTGGGGGTGCAATTGTCCAAAAAAGTAATTACTATGTGGTTTATTTTTAAATATAGTTTTAAAAATATTTTATTTTTATTTATTTGAGGGGGGGGCATGCCCAGATCTCCAGTCACTGCAAACAAACTACAGTTGCATGTGCCACCCTGTGCATCTGGCTTATGTGGGTCTGAGGAATCAAACCTAGGTCCTTTGGCTTTGCAGGCAAGTGCCTTAACCACGAAGTCATCTCTCCAGCCCAATAGGTTTTATTTATTTGCAAGCAAAGAGATAGAAGAGAGACAGAGAATAGGCATGCCAGGGCCTCCAGCCATCCACTCCAGATGAATGGGTCACTTTGTGCATCTTGCTTTACGTGGGTACTGGGGAATTGAACTTGGGTCCATAGGCTCTGAAGGCAAGCGCTGGTTGTGATGTTGTAAAGCTATGATCCCAGCACTTGGAAAGCAGGTCATTCTCGGCTACATTGTGAGTTCCAGGCCAGCCTGGGATGCATGAGATCTTGTCTGAAAAAAATAATAATAAATAGGGTTAGGGAGATGGCTCAAAGGTTAAAGAAACTGCCTGCAAAGCCTGAAAGCCTGAGCTCTCACTTCCCCAGTGTCTACATAAAGCCAGATACCCAAAGTCTGGAGTTCGTTTGCAATGGCAAGAAACCTGGGTGTACCCATTCTCTCTCTCTCTTTTGCAATAAGTAAAAATATTTTTAAAAATAATAGGGCTGGGCTCGAGAGGTGACTTAGTGGCTAGGGCGCTTGCCTGCAAAGCCTAAGGGCCCATTTTCAACTCTCCAGATCCCACGTAAGCCAGACATGCAAGGTGATACAAGATGCAAGGCTGCACATGCGCACGAGATGGCATACATGTCTGGAGTTCGATTACAGTAGCTGGAGGCCCTGGCACACCAATTTTCTCTCTTCTCGCCTAAAGAAAAAATACCAAAAAAGGGAGGGGGCTGGATAAATGGCTTAGCCGTCAAAGCACTTGCCTACAAAGCCTAATGACCTGGGTTTGATTCCCCAGTGCCCACATAAAGCCAGATGCACAAGGTGGTGCATGCATCTGGCTGGCGTTCATTTGCAGTGGCTGGAGGCCCTGGTGCATCCTCTCTTTCTTTCTCTCTCTGTGTGTTTGCAAAAAGTTTTTTTTTTTTTTTTTTTTTTTTTTTCCGAGGTAGGGCCTCACTCTAGCTCAGGCTGACCTGGAATTCACTATGTAGTCTCAGGGTGGCCTCGAACTCACGGTGATCCTCCTACCTCTGCCTCCCTAGTGCTGGGTTTAAAGGCATGTGCCACCACGCCCGGCTGCAAAAACATTTTTTAAGATAATAATAATAAAGTTTCACTCATTCCTTAGGGCCAGAGGACACATTTCAGGGCAAAAAAAAAAAAAAAAAAGTGCTCATGGCCGCTTGAACGTGAACTTCCCTGCGCTTACCATCTGCCCACCGCGCAGAAGCCGAGAGCCTGAGCGAACAATGGCATGGCGATGACTTCATTCCCAAAGCTTGATGGGGTTTATAAACAGCATATGGTACCTCACAAGGCCATTGTGGGGTTGGGAAGAGATCATGCGCACACAGAGCCCTGTGCAGGCCCGGGCATGCAGCAAGTGCTCGATAAATGCTGGGCATTAGTATTCACTGGGCTGCACTGAGAAAGGCCCCCAAAGGAAGCTGGTGGTCAGCTTCACTGAGCCCAATAAGGCGGTGTTCCCACTGTGGCATGACATGCTTGGAATACTCTTGGCTGTTTCCAAGGTCCCTGGCTTGAATTACACTCTTCTGCCAGCAGGCAGGGCACAGATGCTGGAAGACAGGAGACCAGAAAAGTCTGCAGAGTGCAGGAAATGGAGACTCTGACAGGGATTGGCTGCCTGGGGCGGGTGGAGGGGATCCAAAGTGATTATAAAAAGCCAGCCTCAGCCAGCCAGAGAGCCGCTTCCTTGCTCAGTGCCCATCTATCAGCAGGCTCCAGGCAGGAACATGGCTTCTTTTCTCTCCTCTGAGGTAAACCTAGGAGCTAGGAAGTGTGGGTGCAAAGCTGCCTTCCTCTGCCAGGCTTACTGGGAGCCCTGATGTCAACCAGGGAGAGAGAGTCCTTGGGTCCCTTTCATGCCCTGGGCCCTCACTAAACTGAGGGGAAAGGTAGGGGCTTTTAGGGAGACAGAATGGAAAACCTCAAGGGCTATGAAACCTAACTCGTAGGTGTCATATCAGCTCCATGTGGCCTTAACCCTTTCATTTTATTTCACCTTAGCCGCTTCCTCCAGAAAATGGAGATGAAACCCCTTTCTTATACAATCTAATGTGACACTGAGTTCTTATTTGAGGACAGATGAAGCCACCTGAAAAGGTTATTGAAAACGTGAGTTGTGGGTTTAAACCCCAATTCTGCCACTTCCTGGCTGTGCAGCCTTAGAAATATGACTTAAGCTCTCTGAGCCTCAGTTTCCTCATCTGGCTGGTAACAGTGACACCTTCTTCAAGGGGTTTAGCCATACCTTTAATCCCAGCATTTGGGAGGCAGAGGTAGGGGGAGGATTGCTGTGAGTTTGAGGACACCCTGAGACTACAGTGATCTCACTTGAAAAAAGAAAAAAGGTTGTCAAGGACATAAATGGCCATGTACCTACCATAAAGGGCTGAGTAAGTGTTCTTTTATTATTATTTATTTGAGAGAGGGAAAGAGTCAGAGAGAGAGAGAATGGGCGCACCAGGGTTTCCAGCCTCTGCAAACAGACTCCAGATGCATGTGCCACTTTGTGCATCTGGCTTATGTGGGTCCTGGGGTACGCCCGGCTCTTCTCCTTCTTCTCCTTTTCCTCCCCCTCCGCCCCTCCTCCTCCTCCTCCTCTTCTTCTTTCTATGGGCGCAATGGACCCCTAGTCACTGCATATGAACTCCAGATACACGTGTTATCATGTGCATCTGGCTTACGTGGGTATCAGGGAATCGAACCTGTGTCCTTGGGCTTCACAGGCAAGCGTCTTAACCACTGAGCAATCTCTCCAGCCCTTTGAGCAGCTTTTTGATTGCTTCTAACTCAAGGAAATAATACTGGGCCAAGCTGGGGTACATGTACCTTCCTATTTTGTAGTATCATGAAAAAGTGTTTTTCCATTCTGAAAATCTTTTTGTTGTTGTTGCTAGTGTTATTTATTGCTGTTTTGTTTTGAGACAGGGGCTTGTTAGGTGGCCCAGGTTGGCCTCGACCCACTGTGTAGCCCAGGTTGAACTGGACGTGGCTCAGCGTGAGCCACCACTCTGTCAATAGGCATCTCCTGAAGTCCCGCTCACAGTACACACGGGCACCTGTGCCACTGAATTTTTCCCAGATTTAGCAGAACATTCTGCCATCCTTGCTCAGAGGACTCAGAATTCTCGCGGTTTCTGAGGCGGGTCCTGGGGCTCAGTCTACCGCACCTCGCATCTTTTTCACCGGTTTAGCCTCAAAAACAACCTGGTGGAGATAGCACCCACCTCCGAAAGGGCGCTGGGCTGGGTCTCCTCCCCATTCCCTTTCCAGGAGCAAAAGCTGCGCGAGGCGCCACCGTGCGGCAAAAGGCGGTATCGCTGTTGCAACACCTGCTCTTCACCTGGGTTAAGGCGCGACAGGTGAAGATCCTGAGCGATGGGAGGACTGTGGGACAAAGGAGAGAGTTTCAAGATCCCTACCTTTAATCCCAGCACTCGGGAGGCAGAGGTAGGAGGATAGCCAAGAGTTCGAGGCCACCCTGAGACTACATAGTGAATTCCAGGTCAGCCTGAGCTAGAGTGAGACCCTACCTCAAAAAACAACAAAAAAACAAAAACAAAACAAAATAAAAAATCCCTGCCTTAGAGCCCCGGGCTTACTTCTGCAGTGCTGGTGGTTCCGGGGAGAGGATTTACAATGGACAGCTCAGGATTTCTGGAGCCAGGGTCTCAGAACTGAAGCCCTGCTGTTAATTCTCTGTTTAACCAAAATATATACCAGGCATAGTGCTTAGGAAAAAAAAACTCCCTTTTCTTCTATGAGAAGTCCCCAAATGGGAGGGCGGTGGCACCCACCTCCGGGAGTGTTTCTTAGCATCACACACCAAACAGGGGACCCCTGCTTCCCTCCAACACCCACATTCGGTCTTGTCCTTCCCAGAGCTCAAAGAACAATGGTAGCTTGGGTTCTGGAGTGCCCTGGCTTGCAGGAAGGAAGTGAGGGTGCAGGGTGTGGAGCCGCACTAGGTGGACTATCTTGTGCCCTCAAATGCTGTGCCAGGTACAAGACTCATGGCTGAGTTCACTAAGTCCTGGCATCACAGTCAATTGGTGGCAGCCTTCCTGAGGAGCTGCTATCAAACGGGGCCAGTGGCCACTGTGGGGGGCTGCAGAGAATGAGTGGGTGCAGGAAGGGCCAGGTGCTCCTCTGCTGTTCTGAGCCCTTTGTCAGGCTAGCTCAGCTCTGTGGAGTGGGGTTTTATTATTTCCATCAAACACATGGGGAGTTCTGGGGTGTAGTTGAGTTGCCAGAGTACTTGCCAAGTATGCCTAAAGCCCTCACTTCCATCTAAGCACCACATAAATCGGGCATGGCAGTGCACAGCTGTAATCCCAGCACTCAGGAGATAGAAGCAAAAGGTCTAGAAATTTAAGGCCACCCTCATTAGGGAGCTCAAGACCAGCCTTAAAATACATGATGTCCTGTCTGAAAAAAAAAAAAAAGCTCTGGGCATGGCGGTGCATGTCTTTAATCCCAGCACTCGGGAGGCAGAGGTAGGAGGATCATTGTGAGTTTGAGGCCACACTGAGACTACATAGTGAATTCCAGGTCAGCCTGAGCTAGAGTGAGACTCTACCTCAAGAAAAAAAAAATTGTGGTTGCACACCTTTGATCTCAGCACTTGGGAGGCAGAGGTAGGAGGATCACTATGAGTTCAAGGCCACCCTGAGACTACATAGTGAATTCCAGGCTGCAGTGAGACCCTACCTTGAAAAAAAAAATCTGCATTTAATTTTGGGCTGGAGAGATGGCTCATTGGTTCAGGTGCTTGCCTGAGAAGGCTAAAGACCCAGGTTCAGTTCCCCAGTGCCCACATAAGCCAGATGCACATGGTGGTGCATGCGTCTGAAGTTTGTTCGCAGTGACTGACTGGAGACCCTGGCATGTCCATCCATTCTCTCTCTTTGTGTCTGGGCTCCACCCCCTTTGAGATACCCTTTTTGGTTCTACTCCCACTGCAAAGGAAGGAATATCAGGTTAGCTGGTCGTGGAGTTTGGTGTTTTCCTGGCTCTACCTCCCATAGTTATGGGCGTGTTGGGAAGACAGACGCATGGGCCGCTTTACACTCAGCATCATGTGAGTGCTGGGGGGTCGAGCTCGACCAGCAGGCTCTGCAAGCAAGTGTGTTTAACTGCTGACCCATCTCTCCAGCCCACCCCCGACTTTTTTTTTTTTCAGGCAGGGTCATACTCTAGCCCAGACTGACCTGTCACTCACTTTGTAGTCCCAGGCTGGCTTTGAACTCACAGTGATCCTCCCACCTCTGCCTTCCAAATGCTGGGATTAAAGGTCTGTGCCACCACCTCTGTTCTGAGGATGTATTCTTGTACCTGTCATCTCTAAGTCTTTGTCCACCAGTTCAATAAACACACATACGAATGCTATGGCCCTGAACTCCTTTTTAAAAAATATTTTTTATTTGTTTATGTATTTATTTATTTAGTTGAGAGAGAGAGAAAGAAGCAGATAGAGAGAGAGACTGGGCACACCAGAGTCTCTAACCACTGCAAACGAACTCCAGACACATGTGCCCTCTTGTGCATCTGACTTACATGGGTCCTGGGGAACCAAGCTGGGGTCCTTAGACTTAGGCAAACGCCTTAACCACTAAGCCATTTCCCTAGCCGGCCCTGAACTCTTGATCCTTATGCCTCAGCCTTCCAAGTGTTGAGTTTACTGTCATGCCTGGCTCTGTTGTTACCCTTTGATTTCCTAGGCCTCATTGGTCTGGACACCAGGGTAATCCCCCAAACAATAAACAGTGTGTCCCTTTGTATTGCCACTCTGTATACAACCGACCCCCTCCCCACTCTCAGATTTCTGTGAGGGAGAGGAGGTCTTGCCCAGCCTTCAAACCTCAGCCTATGGGGAAGGTGGCTCACTGGGAAAAGTGTTTGCTGCACAGGCATGAGGACCTGAGTTTGATCCCCGGCACTCATGTAAATTCTGGGTGTGGTGATACACGCCTGTAATCCCAACACTGGGGAGGTAGAGACAGAATGATCTCTAAGGCTTGCTGGGTAGCTAGTCTAGTCTGATCAGTAAGCTCCAGGTTCTGTGAGAGATTCTGTCTCAATGAAAGAAGAGAGAAGAAAAGGGCTGGAGAGATGGCTTAGCGGCTAAGCACTTGCCTATGAAGTCTGAGGAACCCCAGTTCGAGGCTCGATTCCCCAGGACCCACGTTAGCCAGATGCACAAGGGGGCGCAAGCGTCTGGAGTTCATTTGTGGTGGCTGGAGACCCTGGTGCACCCATTCTCTCTCTCTCTCTCTCTTAATCTGCCTCTTTGTCTCTCTGTTGCTCTCAAGTAAATAAACAAATAAATGAACAAAAAAGAAAAGAGAAGAGAAGAAAAGAAAGAAAGGAAGGAAGTGCCCTGTGTTCCTCCAGCAAGCCTCTCCTACCTGAAGCTCTCTTGGTAAGGGGAGAGGAGGAGGCTGCAGAGGCTACCACAGTCCATTCTGCCTCAACTCGGGGACCAAGACACTCCCCCCCACCTCCCTAGATAGCCCGTCCTGTGGCTGGGGCATGGTGGCGCATGCCTTTAATCCCAGCACTCAGGAGGTAGAGTTAGGAGTTCGAGGCTAGTTGAGACTACATAGTAAATTCCAGATCAGCCTGGGCTAGGCCCTACCTCGAAAAATAAAACAAAACAAAAGGTGGAGAATGATTGGGGAAGTCACCCAATGTTGACCTTTGGCCTCCACATGCATGTGTTTTCACACACACACACACACACACACACACACACACACACACACACACGCACACACGCACACGCACACACACACGGCCTGAAGTGCTTCCTTCCTCTGCTTCCTAAACTGAAAGAAAGTACCCAGAAGCTTTTTGTCAGTGAGAACTCTGCCCTGACCCCCAGGACTCTAGGCAGAAGCATCTGAGCTTTGACAGGGTTGTAGGAGGCCCTGCCAGGAAGGATTCCTCAGGGGGAGGTAAGTCTGCTCTGGGTTGGGAACATAAAGGGGCAGGTGAGTTTTGGAGGAACATTCTAGACAGACGCCAGCTCATGCTGCGCCCCAGCTGGTTTTGTTCCAGGAGCCTTGGCTGCCTTGAGGGGCCTATGAGGATGGCGGTGGCATGTGGATGAGGCAGGTCCAGCCGGGCATTACTGGCCTTCTAATTGCAGGGTGGTTCACAGGACAAAGTGTTCTCTCATGTAGGCCATTGGGAGAGTGACAAAGAAAGTTCTAGGTCAGTGTGACAGAGAGGGAGGGGCAAGGACAAAGGAGAGGGTTCCTGGGAGCTGCTGGTAATGATCCCTCCACTAGCCCTCCCCCTTGTTTGCAAGGTGCTTAGAGACCTGGTAACCCCGGAGGAGGTGGCTGCTACCACTGGTGCAGGGAAGCCCTCCGGGACAGGTCACAGGGGCCCAGGAGCGAGGCCTGGGAACCTACGTGTCTAAAACCCCTTGGCCCAGCCCCAGCCGGAGAAGCAGAGGCCCAGTGAGGGGATGGGGCTCTGCAGAGAGAATCCAGTTTCCCCCGTGTTCCCAGCTCCAGCAGAGATGAGTGTCAAAGACAAAATCTCCTCCGCTCCTTTTCTTCGCATCCGTGATAAAAATGCATAAGGTCGCTGTTGTGATTATTATTTTGCAGCCCCAGGGATTGCACGTGCGAGTGCTTTACCCCTGAGCTACCTCCCCAGCCCTAATGTCATGTTATTAATCATGCTAATGACAGTCACCTCTGTGGAGACCTCCCTGTGTGGTACTGGAAGGGTCACACGCACAGCATCATTTCATCCTGTCACAGCCCTGTGACATGTGAGAGGTCACCCATCTTATATATAGCACAGGGTGTCCCCAGGCCTTGCCCACAGCTCCTGCTTGCCAGTGTGCAACCCTTCTAGATCTTCCTTTAGCTCTTTCTCTCTCTCTCTCTCTCTCTCTCTCTCTCTCTCTCTCTTTTAAAAATTATTTATTTTCAAGCAGAGGGAGATAGAGGGAAGAGAGACAGAACGGGAGCACCAGGGCCTCTCCTCGGGCCACTGCAAACGAACTCCAGATGTATGTTCCACTTTGTGCATCCGGCTTTACCTAGGTGCTGGGGAATTAAACTCTGGTCTTTAGTTTTTGCAGGCAAGGGCCTCTCCAACCCTCCCTTTGGCTCTTTATTTATTTTTGGTTTTTCAAGATAGGGTCTCCCTCTAGCCCAGACTGACCTCACTATGTAGTCTCAGGCTGGCCTCAAACTCACAACTCACGGTGACCCTCCTACCTCAGCCTCCCCAGTGCTAGGATTAAAGGCGTGCGCCACCACGCCCGGCTTTGTTCTTTTTTTTCTTTTTTAATTTTTTTTTTTGTTTATTTATTTGAGAGCGACAGACACAGAGAGAAAGACAGATAGAGGGAAAGGGAGAGAATGGGCGCGCCAGGGCTTCCAGCCTCTGCAAACGAACTCCAGACGCATGCGCCCCCTTGTGCATCTGGCTAACGTGGGACCTGGGGAACCGAGCCTCGAACCGGGGTCCTTAGGCTTCACAGGCAAGCGCTTAACCGCTAAGCCATCTCTCCAGCCCTTGTTCTTTTTTATTTAGTGTGTTTATGAATGTGTGAGTACGCCTGTGCCACGGCGTGCATGGGGAAGTCTGAGGACAACTTCCAGGGCAGTCCTTGCTGCCCGCCTCATTGTGAGGCTGGGTGTCTTGGGATTGCTTGTTGCTTCATTCTCGAGATTCTGGGGAGTTCTGTCCCCACCTCCTTTCTTCTCTTCTCGTAGGCATGCTGGGACGATAGAAGCTGCCACAAAGTCTGGCTTTTACATGGTGTCTGGGGTCTGAACTCTGTTCTTTTTCTTTTTGGAATTTTTTTTTTTTTTTCTAAGTAGGGTCTTACTCTAGCCCAGGCAGACCTGGAACTCACTTTATAGTCCCAAGCTGGCCTCAGACTCACAGTGATCCTCTTACTCCTGCCTCCCAAGTGTTGTGATTAAAGGTATGCTCCACACCTGGCACACCTTGCCTTTAATTTCAGCACTCAGGAGGCAGAAGGAGAAAGATCACTGTGAGTTGGAGGCCAGCCTGAGAGTACATGGTGAATCCCAGGTCAGCTTGAGCTAGAGTGAGACCCTATCTCAAAAAAACAACAAAAAAAGGGGGGGGGGAGGGCTGGCTCAATGGTTAAGGCACCTGCCTGCAAAGCCAAAAACCTGAGTCAAATTCTCTAGTACCCACATAAAGCCAGATACACAAAGTGGCGCATGTATCTGTAATTCATTTACAGTGACAAGAGGCCCTGGCATGCCCATTCTTGTGCCACCCACCCAAATAAATAAATGTTTAAAAGGCCAGCCCCTCTTCTAAAAACAAAAAAAAAAAAAAAAAAAAACACTTTTTTTTTTCAAGGAAGGGTTTCACTCTAGCCCAGGCTGACCTGGCATTCAACTCACTCTGTAGTCCTAGGCTGTTGATCTTCCTACCTCTGCCTCCTAAGCACTGAGATTAAAGGTATATGTTACCATGCCCATCATAAATATATGTAATATATATATATTGATTTATTTAGTTGAGAGGGAGAGACAGAAAGAAAGACAGAGAAAGAATATGGGCACACCAGGGCCTCCTGCCACTGCAAACCAACTCCAGGCACATGTACCACTTTGTGTATATATGCTTATGTGGGCACTGGGGAATTGAACCTGGACTATCAGACTTTGCAAGCAAGTGCCTTTAACCACTGAGCCATCCCTCCAGCCCCCAAATCTGGTACTGTAAAAGAATAAGAGAGCCAGGCATGGTGGCACACACCTTTAATCTCAGCATTTCGGAGACAGATATAGAAGGATAGCCATGAGTTCGAGGCCACCCTGAGACTACATAGTGAATTCCAGGTCAGTCTGGGCTAGAACAAGACCCTACAAAACTAAGAACTAAAAACCAGTAGCTTTAATGTGGGTCCTGGGGAATCGAACCTGGATCTTTTGGCTTTGTAGGCAAGCCCCTTAACTGCTAAACCATCTCTCCAGCTCCAAACTGATTCTTAGGTTTGCACAAGTGCTCTTACCCATTGAGCCACCTCCCCAGACCCTATTAATTTATTTTATATTTTTTGGTTTTTTGAGGTAGGGTCTCACTCTAGCCCAAGCTGACCTAGAATTTACTATGTAGTCTCAGGGCAGCCTTGAACTCACGATGATCCTCCTACTGTGCCTTCCAAGTGCTGGGATTAAAGGCGTGTACCACCACGCCAGGCTTATTTATTTATGATGTATGTATGTATGTATGTATGTATGTATGTATGTATGTATTTTTAGGCAAGGTCTCACTCTAGCCCTGGCTGACCTGGAACTCACTCCGTAGCCCAGGCTGGCATTACAGGTGTGAGCCACCGTATGTGACTTATGTCCCCAGGCTTCTAGACCCCAGATCTCCACAACCCCTTGGGCTAAATTACATTGAAAATGACTATCCTGTTCTCTCCCCCTTGGGGGGGGGGTCTCTGTAACTTTTTGCCTTCATCCCACAGATACTTGCTAGACACTCAGTCTATGCCAGGCACTGTGCTTGGCGCTAAGGACCTCACAGCAAAAGAGAGTCAGTTCTCGGGCTGGAGAGATGGCTTAGTGGTCAAGCGCTTGCCTGTGAAGCCTAAGGACCCCGGTTCAAGACTCGATTCCCCAGGACCCACGTTAGCCAGATGCACAAGGGGGCGCACGCGTCTGGAGCTCGTTTGCAGGGGCTGGAGGCCCAGGCGTGCCTATTCTCTCTCTCTCTCTCTCTCTCTCTCTCTCTCTCTATCTGCCTCTTTCTCTCTCTGTGTCACTCACAAATAAATAAATAAAAATGAAAAAAAAAAAGGAGAATCAGTTCCTGCCTATTTGGAGCTCACAATGAATTCAAGACTCTTCTTTGTTTCCTGCCCCGCCCACCTTCACCCCATGTCCTCTTACCCATCCCCACCCTCGTCCGTCTTCGTGGACGACACTGGGCCCGTCTACAAAGCATGATGAACACATATGCTGGAGTGGATGAACACGGCGAGGCAGCGGACGCCCCCGGCCCTTTAGTCTCCTTGGCAATGGCCTTCAGAGATCCACGCAGCTGAGACTCGGTCCCGCTGCAGGGCTGGGTCACCCCACTCAAGTTACTGCAGCTTCTGGCCGTCCCAGTTCCCTTCTTTGCAGCCAGCGGTGTAGAATAACGTCGCTGGCTTCCTGCTCGCAAACATCTGCTGAGCCTACGAGCAAACTTCTGTATCCCAGTTGGCTTCTCAGATCCTAGCCTCTCGGGGCGGGGTTTATTTTTGGAAAAAGCCACCTCGGAGTGCCAACTTTGGTGACTAAAGTGGAGATGGTGCCGGGAGATTCCATGTTTGGTCGCAAATGGGGGTGAGCCACTCTGGAACCACACTTGAACGTGAGCCCGAAAACAGACCCCAGGGGCTCGAGAAGTAGCTCGGGGTCTCTAGGTTCCATCCCAAGTGACAAATAAGATAAAATGGGGGCTGGAGGGATGGCTTAGCGGTTAAGGCGTTTGCCCGCAGAACCAAAGAACCCAGGTTGGATTCCCCAGGACCCACGTTAGCCAGATGCACAAGGGGGCGCCCACATCTGGAGTTCATTTGCAGTGGCTGGAGGACCTGGCACGCCCATCCCCCCTCCCGCCTCTTTCTCCGTCATATAAATAAAAAATAAAATAAAATGGATGGCCATCTCTGACTGCCTTGCTTCTCAGTGTAACTGTCCTCTGTTACCAGTTATCTCTGGTCCTTCGTTTCCTAGTCTGAAACATGGGGGTTATGAGTAGTCTCATATAGACCCAGAACATGCTAAATTTAGAAGAGTATTTTTTGGAAGGGTGGAAAGTGTCAGGATCTGTTGTGCTACACAGGATGGCCTCAAATTCCTAGCCTCCGAGGACACTGGGCCACAGGCATGTACCACCTCAGCTAACTTAGAGATATCTTGATCGTTAATAAAATCCCTTTATCTAAGTAGTTCTAGCGTCTTTTAAAGCCCTTCCAGGCTCTGTTTAAGGTGCCCTTAAACAGTCCACTCTTGGGTGACTCCCACAGTTTCGTGGTGCTGTGTGCGGATGTGACCACCAGGTGGCAGTGCAGTCCCAGGCTAGACTCCACCGCGGCCCTCGTTATCCCCGAGCCTCTCCGCAATCACTAGCAGCCCTCCCTGGGGCAGGCTCCACCACGCTCCTGCGAGACTGAAATGAATGGGCTCGGCTGGTGCTCTGCCTCTGCCGCAGGAGCTCCGGAAGCAAGAGGATCCCTGCGGGGCCTGCCCCCTCTTCAGTCCCCACAATGCAGGACCCCCTGCCATCATCAGGTCTACCTTCCAAAGCCCACAACCTGTACCCAGAATGAGCCACATGGATTTAAAGGAAATGAGAGGAATACACCCCCCCACACACACACCCCGGGCCTCCCCTCACCCCACTTCTTGGCTGGGCAACAGAGGACGATGCTAGGAAGTGGGTGTCACTCAGCCCAGCCTAGAAAGGGGCCCTGGGCCAGCAGCAGCTGGAGGTCGCTGAAGCGGTAGAGGCCTGTGGCTTCCTGTGAAGAATTGAAGATCCACTTCCTTTAAGCAGATGGCTGTTGGGGGTTGGGGAGGGGAAGGGTGGAAGATTAGGAAGCTTGGGCTTCCTGGTTAGGGGGAGAGAATAAAGGGTCATAGGAACCCCTCGAAGAGGCTCCGCAGAGCTTGCATCTTCCAAAGACACAGGGAGGGTCACGCACGTGGAACCACGTGCCGGAAGCCACAGGGAGGAGAGTCAGGGGAAGGAACAGGCTCATCTATCTAAGCCAGGAAAGAAATGGAACCCAGAGGTTATGGAAGCGTGGCTCACTTGGTAGAGTGCTTGTCTAGAGTGCACAAAGCCCTTGGGTGCTGCCCCTGGCACCACATAAACCAGGCATGGTCTCATGTGCCCCCGGACTGGAGAAACAGAAGCAGTAGGATCAATAGTTCAAGATCATCTTCACCTTTGTGTGGAATTAGTTTGGGGGCTAATGAGACCCTGCTGAAATGAAAAAATAAATAAAAGGTATGGGCTGGAGAGATGGCTTCGTGGTTAAGACGCTTGCCTGCAAAGCCAAATGACCCAGGTTCGATTCTCCAGAAGCCACATAAGCCAGATGCACAAGGTGTTGCAGGCATCTGGTGCTCATCTGCAGCATGGCTGGAGGCCCTGGTGAGCCCATTCTCTCCCTCTCTCTTTCTGTCTCTTTCTCTCTCTAACAAATAAATAAAAATAAAATACTAAGCTGGGCATGGTGGCACATGCCCTTAATCCCAGCACTTGGGAGGCAGAGGTAGGTGGATCACTGTGAGTTTGAGGCCACCTTGAACCTCCATAGTGAATTCCAGGTCAGCCTGTTCTAGAGTGATACCCTACCTTGAAAAAAAAAATAAGATAAAATACTAAAGAGTAAATAAATAAAAGGAAGGAAGGAGGGCTGGAGAGATGGCTTACTGGTTAAGTGCTTGCCTGTGAAGCCTAAGAACCCTGGTTCAAGGCTTGGTTCCCCAGGACCCATGTTAGCAAGATGCACAGAGGGCACACGCATCTGGAGTTGGTTTGCAGTGGCTGGAGGCCCTGGCGCGCCCATTCTCTCTTTCTCTCTCTCTCTCTATCTGCCTCTTTCTCTCTCTGTCTGTTGCTCTTAAATAAATAAAAATAAACAAAAAAAATTTTTTTTTAAAAAAAAAGGAAGGAAGGAGAAAAGAAAAGGAAGAGCTTTGGTTACCCCAAGTCTCAGCACCTAGAGCACTTGGCCTCAAATCCTGGGCCCCAGTTCCCAGCAAGGAGCCCCAGTTCCCAGTGGAGGATCCAGTGCCCTGCTGAAGGCTGGCAGGGATCCAGTGGTTCTTTATCTGTATGAACAAATGGCCCCAGAGGAGAGCTTGTCCCCAATCATTCTCTCAGGATATATTTACTGGACTGACTCGTTGCCTGTAGCCATCACCAAGGGAAATAGCAGCCCAGCCATGCAAGTGATCACAAAAAGAAAAAAAAAAAAGTGGGGCAATTCCACCCCTTTTGTTCTATGCACACAGCTTGTGTATCCAAAGCAGTGTCAGCTCACCCACCCATGTCCTGTCCATGGAGAATGAGATGTCTCCAACAGGGTCAGAAGCAGGAAGAGGAAGATAAAGGTGGGCTCACTCAGTGTATGAAACTGCCACTCCTGTCCCTACTGGTCTGGCTTCTAGAAAGCTCTTGCTGGTTTATCAAGAGGCAGGTGAAGCCAGGCGTGGTGGCACACACCTTTAACCCCAGCACTCGGGAGGCAGAGGTAGGAGGATCATGGTGAGTTCAAGGCCACCCTGAGACTACATAGTGAGTTCCAGGTCAGCCAGGGCTGGAATAATAAAAAAAAAAGAGGCAGGGGGGAGAGGGAACAGGAGGACTTCTCTTCTTAGTAGTGGGCAACAGTACATGCTAGGGGCTGGCCAGATGCAGGTCACAGCAGGATGAGGCAAGTGGCAATTGTAGGCATGCCAGGTATGTTCTTGGTGGAAATGAGAACAGAGCCATAGGCGTCCCAAGTGATGAGCATAAATTCTTTGGTTTGTTTTTATTTATTTACTTATTTTTTCGAGGTAGGGTCTCCCTTTTGGGCCAGGCTGACCTGGAACTTACTATGTAGTCTCAGGCTAGCCTTGAACTCACAGTGTTCGCCCTACCTCTGCCTCCCAAGTGCTGGGATTAAAGGCAAGCATCACCATGCCTAGCTATTTATTTATTTATTTGAGATGGTTTCTAGGCACTCCTAGAATTCACAATCCTTGTACCTCAGCCTCCTGAGTGCTGGGAATACTGCTTTAGTCACCTTGCCAGGACCTGGAGCATGAATTCTTTGTGAACATGAATTTTTTTTCTTTCGTGTGTGTGTGTGTGTGTGTGTGTGTGTGTGTGTGTGGTGTATGCACATGCTATACACATGCATAGGCCAGAGGGGGGCTTTGGGTGTCCCCCTCTTCTGGCTTATTTCCTCGAGATAGGCTTTACATGGGCACTGGGGAATCGAACCTGGGTTGCTAGGCTTTGCAGGCAAGTGCCTTAACTGCTGAACCATCTTTCCAGCCTGTTCTTTTTCTTTTTTTAGTTTTTCAAGGTATGATTTCACCCTAGCCCAGGCTGCCCTGGCACTCAATCTGTAGCCCAGGCTGGCCTCAACTCACAGTGATCTTCCTACCTATGAGATTAAAGGTGAGTGCCATCATACCTGGTTCTTTTCTTGTTTTTAAATATTTAATATTTAATTTTTTATTTATTTATTTGAGAGAGAGGGAGAGAATGAGTGCTTCAGGACTTCCAGCTGCTGCAAATGTATTCTAGACGCCTGCGCCACCTGTGCGCATGTGTGACCTTGTGTCACCTTGTGTGTCTGGCTTACCTGTGACCTGGGGAGTCTAACATGGGTCCTTAGGCTTTGCATGCCTAGCATGCACAAGGTCTTGGACAAGGCTTAAGGTTCAGCTCCTAGTAATCCAAAATAAGTAAATACAAAATAAATAAATTAGGAATTTATTCAATCTGCCATATGTAGGAGCTGTTTTCACCCTTCCAGAGCCAGAGCGAACCCCTATGGTGCACACACTATCAAGTGTGGCGGGGCACGCCTTTAATCCCAGCACTTGGGAGGCAGAAATAGGAGGATTGCTGTCAGTTTGAGGCCGGCCTGGGACACAGAGTGAGTCCAGGTCAGCCTGAACTACGGTGAGACCCTACCTTGAGAAAAGAAGGGCGGGGGGAGGAGCCGAAGTTGTTGTACAAGGTCATCTTCGGCAAAACACTGAGTTCAAGACCAGCCTAGTTGTTTTATAGATATGCTGGTTTTTCTTCCTGCAACTGATCCCTGTGGCTAGAGAAATTTCACTTCAGTTCTAGGAGTCTCCCTTCCCTCAGTGTAGGGTGAGGATTCCCTTCCGCCCCTGCGGCTCTAGGAGCTAAGCCCTCTGAGTGGCTGAGCTGGCAGAGAACTGAGCCCGGGCCCGCCTTGGCCGTGTTGGCTGTGGGCACCGCACACTTGCTCCTTTCCTGAGCTCTCGCCATCTTCTTTCTGCACGCGTGCCCTGCCCCCCAGGCCCCAGCTCTGACCCCTCTGGCCGTGTCATTGACTTCTCCGAGGTTCCTCTGATTAATGGATTTCCCAGTCCTTCCTGTGATGGCTCTAATGTCCTTGTGTGAAACAGAGCTGGGCTCCCCAGAGAAGGGCTTGGTGTTGCTTTGAGGTGGGTGCTGGGCTTGAGGCTGTCATATATGCTCCACCCCCTTCACCCCTAATCTTCCCCTGAGTTTTGTTTGTTTTTGACACACCATGGCCTTCAGCCTCTGTAAACAAACTACAGATACACAGACACATACTCCACCTTGTGCACATGGCTTATATGGGTCCTGGGGAATCAAACCTGGGTCCTTTGGCTTTGGAGGCGAGTGCCTTAACAGCTAAGCCATCTTTTCTTTTCTTTTCTTTTCTTTTCCTTTCCTTTCCTTTCCTTTCCTTTCTTTTCCTTTCCTTTCCTTTCCTTTCTTTCTTCTTTCCTTCCTCCCTTCCTTCCTTCCTTCCTTCCTTCCTTCCTTCCTTCCTTCCTTCCTTCCTTCTTCTTTCTTCTTCCTTCTTTCTTTCTTTCTTTCTTTCTCAGAGGTTCTTTGAGGTCCAAGGCTCTGCAAGGACCTTAAAGAACACCTTGGAAACTTCCCTCATGTGCCACACGTGCCCTGCTCCCCAGGCCTCTACTACATAAAATTCTCCTATGGGGGGCTGAGGAGATAGCTCGGTGGGTACGAGTGTTTGCTGCACAAGCCAGAGGGCCTGAATTCAATCCCCAGCACCCAAGTTTAAAAAAAAAAAAAAAAAAAAAAACGGGACTGGAGAGATGGCTTAGCAGTTAAGGTGCTTGCCTGTGAGGCCTAAGAACATGGGTGTGATTCTCCAGAACTCACATAACCCAGGTGCACAAGGGGGCGCACGCATCTGGAGTTTGTTCGCAGTGGCTGGAGGCCCTGGTGAGTCCATTCTCTCTCTCTCTCTCCCTCTCTCTCTCTCTCTGCTTCTTTCTTTCTCTCTCTCTCTCAAATAAGTTAATTGTTTAAAGATTTAAGGAAAAAAGAAAGCACTCTAAAGCCAGGAGTGGTGGTGGCACACGCCTTTAATTCCAGCACTTGGAGGAGGCAGAGGTAGGAGGATCATTGTGAGTTCAAAGCCACCCCGAGACTACATAGTGAATTCTAGGTCAGCCTGAGCCAGAGTGAGACCCTACCTCAAAAAACAAACAGGGCTGGAGAGATGGCTTAGCGGTTAAGCGCTTGCCTGTGAAGCCTAAGGACCCCGGTTCGAGGCTCGGTTCCCCAGGTCCCATGTTAGCCAGATGCACAAGGGGTGTACGCGTCTGGAGTTCGCTTGCAGTGGCTGGAAGCCCTGGCGCGCCCAGTCTCTCTCTCTCCCTCTATCTGTCTTTCTATGTCTGTCGCTCTCAAATAAATAAATAAAAAATGAACAAAAAAAAATTAAAAAAAAAACAACACAACAAAAAAAAACCCCACTCCTGGCTGGGTGTGGTGGAGCGTACCTTTAATCTCAGCGCTCAGGAGGCAGAAGTAGGAGGATCACCATGAGTTTGAAGCCATCCTGAAACTGAATTCCAGGTCAGCCTGGCCTAGGGAGAAGCCCTACCTTGAAAAACCAAAACCAACCAAACAAAAAGGGCTGGAGAGATGGCTTAGCAGTTAAGGTACTTGCCTGCGAAGCCTAAGAACCCATGTTTGATTCTCCAAATCCCATGTTAGCCTGAGGCAAATGCAAGGTTGCACATGCTCTGTAAGTGGTGCAAGTGTCTGGAGTTCAGTTTTAGTGGCTGAGGGATGCCACTTCTCTCTCCCCCCAGCTTCTTTCTCTCTCCCTGTCTCTCTAAAATAAAATTTAAAACTTTTTTTTTTTTTTTTAGTTTCTGAGGGTTTTTGTTTTGTTTTGTCTTTGGTGTGTGTGTGTTTTGTAATTGAAGATGGTTTTTATAAATGAAATGCCATTTCATCTTAACAGAACATTGCCAAATATCATTGTACAAAAAGTGACTTGTAGCCGGGCGTGGTGGCGCACGCCTTTAATCCCAGCACTCGGGAGGCAGAGGTAGGAGGATCGCTGAGAGTTCAAGGCCACCTTGAGATTACATAGTGAATTCCAGGTCAGCCTGAGCCAGAGTGAGACCCTACCTCGAAAAACCAAAAAAAAAAAAAGTGACTTGTATAATTTCTGTGTTCTGCAAAAGGTATAATAACCTAATGAATATTTCTGGAAAGTCCTATACATTTTTTTTTAACTTTGATCTAGTGATGAAATTCTGTAAGCTGATAAAATACAAGTACACAAACGAACTCACTGAAGATTTCAAATTACCCTGGAATAAATGTTAGTCAATGCAGCCTTGAGCATCTTAACCCTATTTAAGTGAATTTACATGAATTAAAAACCTTTGTGGTTAATAAAAACGTAATTTCTCAAAAAAAAAAAAATTTTAAGTGCTGAAGAGATGGCTTAGCAGTTAAGTAACTTACCTGTGAAGCCAAAGAACCCATGTTCAATTCTCAACACACAAGGTGATGCATGAGTCTGGAACTCATTTGCAGCAGTTGGAGTCCCTGGTTTGCCCATTCTCTCTATATATCTGCCTCTTCCCTCTCTCCCAAATAAATGAGTAGAAAATTAAAAAATTAAATAAAAACAAAACAAAAAGAGGGCTGCAGAGATGGCTCAATGGTTAAAGGCACTTGCTCATAAAACCTGAGAGCCTTCTGTTTCTCTCTTTCTCAAATAAATATCTTAAAATATATATATATATATTTATTATATATATATTTATTTATTTATTACAGAGCAAAGAGAAAGAGGCAGATAGAGAGAGTGAGAATGGCCATGCCAGGGCCTTTAGCCACTATAAATGAACTACAGATACCTGTGCCACCTTGGGCATCTGGCTTACATGGGTACTGGGGAATTAAACCTGGGTCTTTAGGCTTTGCAGGCAAGCACCTTAGTCACTAACCCATCTCTCCAGCCCTAAATACCTATTTTTAAAAATAGATATTGGCACACATGCTTTCCTCTCCTGGAACCTTCTTCCCTTCCCTAGTCCTTCAACTTTCACCTGGTTAATTCCTCACCTTTGACCCTCAGAAGACAGGATGTGCTAAGCTAGGTCTCTGGTCAGCGGACTGGGAAGTGACTCAGCTTTCCTCCTTCCCTCTGTCCACTCTGAACTTTCAGCTCCTTCAAAAGGCCTGGCCGTTTCTCGCCTCTGGGCTTTTTCTTCTGTTCTTTTCTCAGACCTCAACACACTTCCCTTCAGTGCATGTTTACACTGATGTTCAACTTGACCGGACCTGGGATCACCTCTGCCGGGTGGCCTAGACTAGGTTAGCCTCTGCGCATCTGGGAGGGCTCATCTTGATTAGGTTAATCGGAATGAGGAGGTCCATGTGACTGTGGGCGGCACCACTCCCTGGGCTGGAGTCCTGGACTGTATAAAAAGGAGAGCCGGGCTGGAGAGATGGCTTAGTGGTTAAACACGTGCCTGTGAAGCCTAAGGACCCCGGTTCGAGGCTCGACTCCCCAGGACCCATGTTAGCCAGATACACAAGGGGATACATGCGTCTGAAGTTTGTTTGCAGTGGCTGGAGGCCCTGGCGCGCCCATTCTCTCTCTCTATCTGTCTCTTCCTCTGTCTGTCACTCAAATAAATAAATTAAAAAAAAAAAAAAGGAGAGCAGCTGGGTGTGGTGGCGTGCGTCTTTAATCCCAGCACTCAGGAGGCAGAGCTAGGAGTATCGCCATGAGTTCGAGGTCACCCTGAGACTCCATAGTGAATTTCAGGTCAGCCTGGGCCAGCACTGGCTCAGTAGCATCTCTCTGCTTCCTCCCTGCGCCAAGCGTGAGCAGCTGCCTCCAGCTCCTGCCACCGTGCCCTCCCCACCGAGACGGACTGTAGTAGCCTAGAGCTGTCGGCTGAAAGAAATAGTTTCTCTCTTTATTTTTTTTATTTTAAATTTTTATTTATTTATTTATTCATTTTTATTATTTTTATTTTTATTAACATTTTCCATGATTACAAAATATATCCCATGGTAATTCCCTTCCTCCCCACCCCCACACTTTCCCATTTGAAATTCCATTCTCCATCATATTACCTCTATTTATTTATTTTTGAGGTAGGGTCTCACTCTAGCTCAGGCTGACCTGGAATTTTCTATGTAGTCTCAAGGTGGCCTCGAACTCACAGCGACCCTCCTACCTCTGCCTCCCAAGTGCTGGAATTAAAGGCATGCACCAGCGGCTTTAATATTTTATGTATTTATTTACATTATATTGTATTATATTATATTATGCTATGTTATATTACATTATATTATATTATATTAATTATATTATATTATATTATATTATATTTATTATATTATATTATATTATATTATATTATATTATAT
This sequence comes from Jaculus jaculus, assembly GCF_020740685.1. Lineage (NCBI taxonomy): Eukaryota > Metazoa > Chordata > Mammalia > Rodentia > Dipodidae > Jaculus > Jaculus jaculus. Next base: position 60,383,278 of record NC_059106.1, on the reverse strand, counting down.
TATATTAATTTGAGAGAGATAGACAGAGAGACAGCATGGGTACACCAGGGCCTCCAGCCTCTGCAAATGAACTCCAGACACATGTGTCACCTTGTGCATTTGGCTTACAAGGGTCATGGGGAATTGAACTAAGGTCCTTGGGCTTTGCAGGCAAGGGTCTTAACCACTAAGCCATTTCTCCAGCCCAGCCCCTCCTCTCTTAAGCTGATCTTTGTCAGATATGAGAAATTGCCAAGACTCCTGTTGCCTCATTCAACTACCAAACTCGCCCTGTCTGGCAGCAGGTATCATTCCCATTTTTCAGATCAAGGGCTCTGGTCACATACAGCGAGACAGGGGCAAAGCCAGGCCTAACTCTAAAGAGTGACCTCTTTCTTCCGACCTTCAGCTTCATGCCTCTTGTCTGCCTGCCCTGTCCCCAGACGTATCATGAGTCCTGAGGGTTTCCTGGCTCCTAGTCCCCACAACCAGATCCCTTCTTCTCCCTGCCTTCCCCTCCCATGGAAACTCAACAGCTGTGCCTTGCAGTGACTGAGCACTGGCTGATCCCAAGAGCCCTCCCTTCCTTCTCACCCCATCACTCTCAGAAACAGCAGAGTGACCAAATAAGGCAGAGGCCAAGAGCTGCTCTGTAGGTCCCAGCCCTTGAGACTGGACTAGACCACTTACTGGCCAATTTACCCTTAGGGCTCCTTTCCTCCATGAAGCCTCAGTTTACTGTTTGTAAAGGGGCAAATCATTAGGCTGGGGATGTACCTCTGTTGGTAGTATGCACAAAGCCCTGGTTCCAAACCCAGCACTGGAAAAACTGGTTCAGGGCTGGAGAGGCGGCTCAGTGATTAAAGCTCTTGGAGTTTGTTTGCAGAGGCTGGAGGCCCTGCTGCGCCTATTCACATACTCACTCTCTCTTTCTCTGTCTCTCTTCTTGCAAGTAAACAAGTAAATAAACAAGTAAATAAAAAATTTTAAAAAGAGGGGCAGCTGGGTGTGGTGGCACACACCTTTAATCCCAGCATTTAGAAGGCAGAGAGGTAGGAGGATCACCGTGAGTTCAAGGCCACCCTGAGACTACATAGTGAATTCCAGGTCAGCCTGGGCTAGTGTGAGACCCTACCTCGAAAAAAAACAAAAACTAAAAGCAAAGGAGGGGGGCTGGAGAGATGGCTTAATGGTTAAGGCACTTGCCTGCAAAGCTTATAAGGACCCATGTTCGACTCTCCAGATCCCGTGTAAGCCAGGTGGCCTAGCTCGAAAAACAAAAACAAAAACAAAAACAAAATTTAACTTTATTTTACTGATATATTTGAGACAGAGAGAAAGAGGCAGACAGAGAGAGAGTGTGTGGGCATGCCAGGGAATCCTGCCACTGTAAACAAACTCCAGGCAAGCACCTTAACTGCTGAGCCATCTTCTAGCCTCATAAGTAAAGTCCAGATGTATAAATCTCTTGTGCATCTGGCTTTTACATGGATACTGGAGAATCAAACCCGGTCCATCAAGCTTTGCAAACAAGAGCCTTTAACCGCTGAGCCATCTCTCCAACCCTTAAAAAGAAAATTTTTTTAATTTATTTGAGAAAGAGAGAAAGAAGCAGAGAGAGAGAGAATGGATATGCCAGGACCTCTAGCCACTGCAAACAAACTCCAGATACATATACCACCTTGTGCATCTGGCTTTATGTGGGTACTGGGAAATTGAACCTGGCTCCTTAGGCTTTGCAGTCAAATGCCTTAACAGCTGAGTCATCTCTCCAGCACCGCCCCTTTAAAATATTTTAATTTATTTATTTGAGAGAGAGAAAGAGACAGGCAGAAGGTGAGTATGGACACACTGGGCTGGAGAGATGGCTCAGCAGTTAAGGCACTTTCCTGCAAAGCCTAACTAAGGACCGGGGTTCAATTCCCCAGTACCCATGTGGGCCCTGGGAATGGAACCCAGGCTGTCAGACTTTGCAAACAAAGTGCCTTTAACAGCTGAGCCATCTCCTCAGCCCGTGGCTTCAGATGTTGCTGGGGTCATAGCTCCTATGTTGGGCAGCACTGAGTTGTGATGCCCAGTCCCCAGCTCCAGCCCGTCTGGCCTTCGTGCCTGCTGGAGAAGCTGCTCTCTGTCCAGGTCTGTCCCTCTGGTTGCTGTGGCCTCAGCGGGGCCATTCCCCAGGGACTGCCTCTGTGCCGCCTCTCTCCCATGTCCTGCTTCCCCTCCTCTTCCAGGCCTCCACCGAGCCCAATAAGCTCAGTGCCTGCCTTGTAAAGACCTCAGTTGGGGGACACAAGATAAGCCAAGGAACGATTCACCCCTCTCCTACTGTCCCCCCCCACCACTACCTTCCCTGCTGCGCCCCTGCTCTACAGCCAGAGGCACCCTATCATAATATCTCCCCCTTCCCTTCCACCACCCCCTCTCCAGACTGCTAGTGCCAGAGGAAAAGCCAGTGTCCTTGCTGTGACCTTCAGGCCCTGCGGGTGCTACCTCCTCACCTCCTACACTCCCCTCTAAAGCTTAGTCTCCAGGGCCCCCCACCCCACCCCATAGGGCCTTAGCCGCCTCCCCGGCAGGGCGTCCTCTCCCGCTTGGCTTGGCGTCCCCCTCTCAGGGCCCCTGGCAGCTAGCTGAGTGCTTCTGCTTAGCTGGCTCCTTCCCATTACCTGCTCTGTTGTCGCTTTTCTCTGGCAGGACCAAATGACATGCAAGTACTTGTTTATAGTCTGTTCCCTACTGAAGTGTAAGTCCTAAGGCCCAGGGGAGCGCTCCTATGGGAGGGAGGGAAGGAAAGAGAGAATTATGGAAAACAAAAAAAAAAAAAGAGGAAAGGTAAACCAGACAAGGTGGTGCACGCCTTTAATCCCAGCCCTTGGGATGCAGAGGCAGGAGGATCGCTGTGAGTTCGAGGCCACTCTGGGACTTCACAGTGAATTCCAGGTCAGCTCGGAGCTAAAGTGAGACCCTACCTCGAAAATCCCCCCATAAATTATTAAATAAATAAAAAGGAAGGAGGGACTCTGGGATGTAGACCTGGTACACCAGCTTTCTTTTTCTTTTTTACCCAATAAAACTTTGCCTCAAAAAAAAAAAAAAGGAAAGGAAGGAAGTGATACAGGGTTGAATTCTGGGAAGGATTAGGTCTCTATAAAGATGCAGGCAACTCTAATAAATACATTTTTAAAAGGGCTGGAGAGATGGCTTAGTGGTTAAGGCACATGCCTGCAAAGCCTAAGGACCCAGGTACGACTCTCCATGTCCCATGTAAGCCAGATGCACATGGTGACGCATGCATCTGGAGTTTGTTTGCAGTGGCTAGAGGCCCTGGCCCGCTGATTCCTGCTGCCCTCCACCTTTCCCCCTTCCCCTAATAAATAAATGTCTCAAATAAATAAATAAAAATCAAAAAAAAAAAAAAAGGATGCAGGGGATTCCTCTAGGCAGTGAACTCCAACTTCAGGTCCTTGTCCAAGTTATCAATGAGTTGAAAATGCAGACTAGCCAGGTGTAATGGTGCACACCTTTAATCCCAGTATTTGAAAGGCAAAGGTAGGAGGATCACCATAAATCTGAGGCCAGCCTGAGACTACACAGTGAATTCCAGGTCAGCCTGGGCTAGACAGAGATCCTACCTTGAAAAAAAAAACAGCAGCAGACTCAGAAGGGCAAATTATGAGTTATGAAATTTATTTTAGGGAGAGTTAGGATTAAGAATGAAGGTAAGGGGGCTGGAGAGATGGTTTAGCGTTTGAGGTGCTTGCTTGCAAAGCCAAAAGACCCAGGTTTGTTTTTTCAATTTATTTTAAATATTTTATTTGCTTATTTGAGACAGGGAAAGAGACAGAGAGAGAGAGAGACAGAGACAGAGAATGGGCACACCAGGGCTTCCAGCCACTGCAAACCAATTCCAGATGCATGTGCCACCTTGTGCATCTGGCTTACATGGATACTGGGGAATCAAACCTGGGTCCTTTGGCTTTGAAGGCAAACACCCTAACCACTAAACCATCCCTCCATCCCAGGACCCAGGCTTGACTCCCCAGGACCCACATAAGTCAGATGCACAGGGCGGCACATGCATGTGCAGTTCACTTACAGTGGCTGAAGGCCCTACCATGCTAATTCTCTCTATATCTGCCTCTTTCTCTGTCTCTCTCTCTCTCAAATAAATAAAAAATGAAAGTTAAAAAAAAGAGTGAAGGTAAAGGCTGGTGAGATGGCTCAATGTAGTGCTTGCCTACAAAGCCTAAGGACACAGATCAGTTTTTTTAATCTTTTTTTAAAAGTTTTTATTTATTTATTAATTTGAGAGCAACAGACAGAGAGAAAGAGGCAGAGAGAGAGAGAAAGAGAGAGAATGGGGGCGCTAAGGCCTTCACTGCAAATGAACTCCAGATGCATATGCCCACTTGTGCATCTGGCTTCCATGGGTCTGGGAGAATCGAACAGGGGTCCTTTGGCTTTGTAGGCAAATGCCTTAACCGCTAGGCCATCTCTCCAGCCCAGCGATATTTTTTCAATATGTTTATTTATTTGATGAGAGAGAGAGTGAGCCACTGCAAATGAACTCTAGACACATGTGCCACTTTGCGTGCCTGGCTTTATGTGGGTACTGGAGAATTGAACCCGGCCTTCAGGCATTGCAAGCAAGCTTCTTTAACCACTGAGCCATCTCATCAGTCCCAGCAATACTTTTTTTTGAAAAAGCATCCAGGTAGAGCTGGAGAGATGGCTTAATGGTTAAGGCACTTGCTTGCAAAGCCTAAAGACCTATGTTTGACTCTCCAAATCCCATATAAGCCAGACACACAAAAGTGAGGCAAGTCAGGCATGATGATGCAGTCTTTAATCTCAGCACTCAGGAGGCAGAAGTAAGAGGATTGGTGTGAGTTTGAGGCCACCCAGAGACTACATAGTAAATTCCAGATCAGCCTGGGCCAGAGTGAGGCCCTTCTTTGAAAAACCAAAACAACAACAAAAAAAGGGGGGGCTAGAGAGAGATGGCTTATCGATTAAGGCGCTTGCCTGTGAAATCTTTGGACCCAGGTTTGATGATTCTCCAGGTCCCACGTTAGCCAGATGCTGCACATTGTGGCGCATGCATCTGGAGTTCATTTGGAGTGGCTAGAGGCCCTGGCAAGCTCATTCTCTCTTTCTCTGCCTCTGTCCCTCTGTATCTAATAAATAAATAAAATAAAAACAGTTTTAAAAATGTTTAAGAAAGAAAAAAAAAGGACTGGAGAGATGGCTTAGCAGTTAACCACTTACCTGTGAAGCCTAAGGACCCCAGTTCCAGGCTTTATTCTGCAGTACCCGGTACACAAGGCGGCACATGCATCTGGAGTACATTTGCAATGGCTGGAGGCCCTGATGTGCCCATTCTCTCTCTGTCTCTCTCTCTCTTTTTAAAAAAGATTTATCTATTTTTATTTATTTATTTATTAGGGACAGAGAGACAGGGAGAGAGGGGGAGAGAAAGAGAGAATGGGCGTGCCAGGGCTTCCATGCAAACAGACTTCAGACACAGGCGCCACCATGTACTTCTGGCTTATGTGGGACCTGGAGAATTGAACCTCCTTAGGTTTTGCAGGCATGTACCTTAATCGCTAAGCCATCTCTCCAGCCCTCTCTGTCTCTTTCTTTGTCATTCTCAAATAAGTAAACAAAAACAGCCTTATCACCAGATTCAGACTGAGGAGAAGCCTACTTGGTTGGTGGCTCTAAGAGAATACCAGCCCCCCATTGTTAAACTCGGGGGGGGGGGGGAAAGCTGAGGAAGAAGCAGCAAGCCAGTGCTAGAGGTGATACTTCAGCCGTATCTTGGATGAGCCTGGATCATTCTAGTCCTGCTAGAGCAGGCAGTGGGGCATCCATGTTTGCATGGGCCAGTCCCTAACTACCTACCTACGGCGGTGGGGGGGGGGGGCTGCTTTGTTCCTAATCTGTATCAGAAGAAGGAGAGAAAGAGAAGAATAGAGGGAGTGAGGAAGGAAGGAAGTGCAAGCAGGGAGTTGTGGCCCATACACGCCTGTCACCCCAGCAGTTGGGAAGTGGAGGCAGGAGGATTAGGAGTTCAAAGTCAAAGTCATCCTCCATAGAGAGTTTGAGGCCAACCTAGGCAAAGTGAGGCATTGTCTCAACAATGGTTAATAGGGCTGGGGAGATGGCTGAGTGATTAAAGGCATGTGCTACCAAAGTCTGCCATTAAGGGCTTGATTTCCCCCAGTACCCACATAAAGCCAGATGCACAAGGTGGCAAGTGTGTATGGCATTCATTGCAGCGGTAAGAGGCTCCTGCGTGGCCGTTCCTCCTTCCCTCTCTTTCTCTCCCTCCTTGCAAATAAATAAATTAAATTTAAAAAAAGTAGTGGGCGTGGTGGTGCATGCTTTCAATCCCAGCACTTGGGAGGCAGAGGTAGGAGGACTGCTGTGAGTTTGAGGCTAGCCTGAGACTATTACTCAGTGAACTCCAGGGCAGCCTGGGATAGAGTGAGGCTCGACCTAAAAAAAAAAAAAAAGGGGGGGGTACGGCATACACCTTTAATCCCAGCACTTCGGGAGGCAGAGGCTGGAGGATTGAGTTCAAGGTCAGCCTGAGACTACATAGTGAATTCCAGGCCAACTTGTGTTGTCTCACTAGAGTGAGACCTACATAGAAAAAACAAAATAAATAAATAAGTAAATAAAAGGAAGGCGGGGCATGGTCTGTAATCCTAGCACCCACGAGATTGAGGGCTGTCATGAGTACCCGGCCAGCAAGAGCTACACAGTAAGACCCTGTCTGGAAATAAACAAAGGAGGATGGGGGAAAGGAGGGAGGGAGGGGCACTACTATTTCCACTACCAGATACTAGTATTTGAAACCTCAGGCTGCAGTGGTAGAGTGCTGGCCTCCAATGCAAGAGGCTCCAGGCTCCATCTTCAGCACTACAAACAAACAAACAAACAAAAAATCCTCAATAATTGAAATCAAGTGGTTGGGATTCAGGAAGAGACAAACAGACCAAAGGACTAGAATAGAAAGTCCAGAAATAGACTCCACTGCAGGTGGGAATCCAGGAGGTGTGATCTCCAAGAGGAGAAGGGACTCTTTAATACATGGGGTCAGGACAGCCAGGTAGTCAACATGGGGGAAAAAATAGAATGGTCCTCACAGGGAGGACCAGATGAGTCCCAAAGGATCAAAGATTCAAGTGCTAGAAAAACCCAAAATAAATCCATGAAAGCACTAAAGGAAAACTTGGAGAATTTATAATCTCATAGTGGGAAAAGTGTATCCATGACTCAAAAATCAAAAGGCAATATATATATAAAGACTGATGCAGGAAACTACAGAAGAACCAGAAACTCCTGCATGGAGAAGCACTATAAATTAAGTCATAAGCAAGCAACAGACAGGAGGCAGGGCATTTCCAGTTCAGATCACAAAGGCCATTTCTCTCATTTATAATGAATTCCTGAGAGTTGATGAAAAGGACCAGCACTCTAATGGATATCTAGGCATAAGCTATGACCTGACAGTTCCCAGAAGAGCAGATGCAACCAGAGGCTAGGGGTGTAGCACCAGCTCAGCCTGCAGACTGCTTGCCTAGCGTGCTGGGTTCCCCACCACCCTCCAGCAGTCTGGAGGTGGACACAGCAGGATAAGTTCCAAGTCACCGTTGGCTAAACAGGCAGTTCAAGACCAGCCTGGAATACATAAGACCCTGTCTCAAAAATAAATAAATAAATAAATAAATAGGGCTGGAGAGATGGCTTAGTGGTTAAGGCACTTGCCTGCAAAGCTAAAAGACCTTGGTTCAATTCCCCAGGACGCACCTAAGCCAGAGGCATAAGGTGGCACATGCGTCTGGAGTTCATTTGCAGTGGCTGGAAAGCCCTGGCAAGCCAACACTTGAGAAACTGAGGTAGGAGGATCATGAGTTCAAGGCCAGCCTGGACTACAGAGTTAGTTTTAGATCATTCTACCTTGAAGAAAGCCAAAAAATAATAAGGTGAGCCGGGCGAGGTGGCGCACACCTTTAATCCCAGCACTCACGAGGCAGAGGTAGGAGAATTGCTGTGACTTTGAGACCACCCTGAGACTCCATAGTGACTTCCAGGTCAGCCTGGGCTGGATTGAAACCCTACCTTAAAAAATAAATAAATAAGGTGGAGAATGATCAAGAAAACTATTTGTCAATCCTAGCACTTGGGAGGCAGAGGTAGGAGGATCACTGTGAGTTCAAGGCCACCCTAAGTCTACTTAGTGAATTCCAGGTCAGTCTGGGCTAAGGTGAGACCCTACCTCAAAAAAACCACCCAAAAAAGAAAAAAGAAATATGACTGTTACCCTCTGGCCTCCACCCATGTGGGCACATGTGCATATACACATGCACTTCCCCCATATGCACCTACTCATATGTGAGCATAAATACCCACACCAGGGCTGGAGGGGTGGCTTAGCGGTTAAGGCACTTGCTTGCAAAGCCAAAGGACCCAGGGTTCAATTCCCTAGGATCCACATTAGCCAGATGCACAAGGGGACGCACACATCTGGAGTTCGTTTGCAGTGGCTGGAGACCCCGGCTTGCCCATTCTCTCTGTCTCCCTCTTTCTCTGTCAAATAAATAAATAAAATTAAAATATTTAAAAAATACATACACCATACATATACAACAGATTTTTGGATATTTTTATTCATTTGCACATCTGTGTGTGTGTGTCTGCCATGAGCGCCAGAGCTTCTTGCCACTACAAACCAACACCAGATGCCTGGGCCACCTTTGTACATCTGGCTTTACGGGCGTGTTAGGGAGTCAAACCCTGACCAGCGGGCTATTCAAGCAAGCGCCTTTAACCACTGAGCCATCTTCCCAGCGCCCCTCCTCCAACTATTTTGTAAACAAATCGTACTGAACTCCTCCTCCGAAAGCCTCCAGCTGTTTCCCCGTCACATTTGTATCGAAATCAAACACCTTAACGAGGCTGACAAGCTCACCAGCCGCCCCCCCCTCTCCAACGCCTGGGAGGCGCACTTCCTCCACCCCAGGGCCTTTGCACCGGCCCTTGCCTCACTTACATTTGGTGCCTGCTAAATGTCACCTCAGCCTTTCATCTAAATATTTGTTTTCAAAACAGCCCCTGGCAGCCAACCCAGAGCGCCTCGCCCTTCCCCGCTGTCCCTTCGTTCTCTCCGAGCACGCATCTCCCCCGACGTCGCATCTGTGGCACGACCGAGGTTCCAGAAGGGGAGGGCCTCCGCCGTCGGGCAGTGCCTGTCAAAGGCGTGATGCTGCTGAGACCACCATCTGCAGACCCACAGCGGAGGCTCCCTGCCACACCGCGTCCCTCCCCCTGCCCGTCCCGCACCGCCTCCCCGCTGACTGTGGGCTCCCTGTCTCCGGGGTGCCCTCCCTTTCTCTCCCTCTCTTTCTTCTCTCTCCTCTCCAAGTGACCTTTCCATTTGGCTGGCGACCTCGGGGTGTGACGCGTCTCCTCCACTGCACAATGGCTCCCCTGTGCAGGAACTGTGGGAGCTGCGCCTGCAACCTCCTTTGCCCGGAGCTCGGTCCAGGGAACTGCCTGCAGGGACCCACGCGTCATTTCCTGGCCGTGGTCGAGCATCCCCCTGCCGGCTAGGTCCTCTCGGTGCCAGTCCCTCCCGCCATCTGACTGGAACCGCCGCTGCTGCAGGAAACAGTGCGGTTCCGCTGCCTTCCCCAGCCAGTTTTGTGCATGATGTCTGCTTCATGCGTGGGAGTGCGGGGCACACGCGTGGTGACACCAGAGGACAACTTCAGGGCGGACGTCTTCACCTTCCACCTTGTTGGAAGCAAGTTCTCTCTCTCTTCTCTCTACCCCAGGCTGACCTGGAATTCGCTATGTAGTCTCAAGGTGGCCTCGAACTCATGATGATCCTCTTACCTCTGCCTCCCGAGTGCTGGGATTAAAGGTGTGCGCCACCACGCCTGGCTTGAGAGAGGCAGACAGACTGAGAAAGAATGGGTGCACCATAGCCTTTCAGCCTCTGTGAACGAACCCCAGATGCCTATGCCCCCTTGTGTGCATGTGCGATGTTGCATGCTTGTGTCACTGTGCGTCTGGCTATGTGGGACCTGGAGGTTTGAACATGCATTCTTAGGCTTCACAGGCAAGTACCTTAACCGCTAAGCCATCTCCCCACCCCTAATACTTTACTTATTTAATTGTTTGCAAGGAGAGATAGATAGAAGAGAGACAGAGAGAATGAGTGTACCAGGTGCAGCCACTGCAAATGAACTGTAGACGCATATGCTACTTTGTGCATCTGGCGTTAAGTGGGTATAGGGGAATAGAACCCAGATTGTTGGGCTTTGCCAGCAAGCGCCTTAACTACTGAGCTCTCTCTCCAGCCTTGCTTTCTGTCTGTGACATGGGTCCTACTTAGCAGCCAGTGTGTTAGATGAGCTAAAATACATACTCAGTTACTCAGCTTATGGCAAATAGTCAATACATATGTTTTTCTTTCCCTAACTTAAAAAAATTAAGGGCTGGAGAGATGATTTAATGGTTAAGAAACTTGCCTGCAAAGCCTAAGGACCCAGGTTCGATTCCCCAGAACCCATGTAGACCAGATGCTTGGGGTGGCACACACATCTGGCATTCATTTGCAATGGCTAGAGGCCCTGGTGTGCCCATTCTCTCTCTCTCTCTTTTGCCCTTTCTCTCTCCCTCTCTCAAATAAATAAATAGGGCTGGAGAGATGGCTTAGTAGTTGAGGCACTTGCCTGCAAAGCTTAAGGACCCAGGTTCAACTCCCCAGAATCCATGTAAGCCAGATGCACATGTATCTGGAGTTTGTTTGCAGTGGCACACCCACTCTCTCTGTCTCTGTCTGTTTCTGCCTCACTCTGCCACTCTCTCAAATAAATAAATAAATAAATAAATAAATAAATAAATAAATAAATAAAGTATTAAAATAAGGGCTGGAAAGATGGCCTAGCAATTAAGTCTCTTTCTTCCTTCCTTTCTTTCTTTCTTTTTTTTTTTTTTTGGTTTTTCTAGGTAGGGTCTCACTCTGGAATTCACTATGTAGTTTCAGAGTGGCCTCGAACCTCAGTGATCCCCCTGCTTCTGCCTCCCAAGTGCTGGGATTAAAGATGTGCACCACCACGCCCAGATTTCTTTCTTTTCTTTTTTATATGGGTACTGGGGAATCAAATTTGGGTTGTTAGGCATTGCAGCATTGCATGCAAACACCTTAACTGCTGAACCATCTCTCCAGCCCCTCTTTCTTTCTTTAAAATATATTTTATTTATTTGAGAGAATGAGTGGGCATGCCAGGGTATCCAGCCACTGCAAACAAACTCCAGCCGCATGTGCCTCCTTGTGCATCTGGCTTACATGGGTCCTGGAGAATCGAACCGGGATCCTTTGGTTTTGCAGGCAAATACCTTAACCATTAAGTCAGCCCTGACCTAACAATTTAAGGTGCTTGTCTGCAAAGCCAAAGGATCCAGGTTTGATTCCAAGTACCCATGCAAACCAGATGCACAAGGTGGCACAGACATCTGGAGTCCATTTGTAGTGGCTAGAAGTCCTGGAGCACCCATTCTCTCTCTCTCTCTCTCTCTCTCAAATAAATAGTTAAAAAAATTTAAGCTAGGTATGGTGGCACACATTTAATCTCAGCATTTAGGAGTCAGAGGTAGGAGCATCGCCATGAGTTCAAGGCCACCCTGAGACTACATAGTGAATTCCAGGTCAGCCTGAGCCAGAGACCCTACCTTGAAAAACAAGCAAACAAACAAAAAAAAACTAAGCCAGACCTGCGGGGATAATAAAAAAAATAATAAAAAAAATTAAGCCAGACATGGCGGCACCCACCTTTAACCGCGGCACTTGGGAGGCAGACATAGGAGGATCACTGTGAGTTCGAGGCCAGCCTGGGACTACAGAGTGAGTTCCAAATCAGCCAGGGCTTGTGAGACTCTACCTTGAAAAAAAAAAAAAAGAATAATGAGATGACCCTCCACAGGAGCATCTTGGAGTTACCCTGTCCCATTCCTTGGCTTATGTTCCACTCCATGATGCCCTCCTCCTTCTCCTGGCCCTGGTGAAGTTCTGAATGAGGTCATTTCTGCCACTTTGCTCAGCCACTCCTTCAGACTGGGGCATCTTAAGGCAGCACTTTGTCTCTTTCCTGAAGTTAGGACTGAGGCTATGTCCCTCAGTGGCTGTTCCAGGTGTTGGTGCTGACAGTGAACATGCAATGTCTAGGATGGGCACAAGGTCATGTTCAGAAAGGATGCTCTCTCTTCCCTTCCTTCTGTCATTCCTCTGGAAGGGTCTCCAGGTCTGGTTTTAGGCCAAGCCAAGCTGATCTTGCTATCTCAACGGAACAGCACCCTGTTCTCTCCTCCATACTGATAAGGCCCACTACTTCCCACCTGTACTCTGGGGTATCTAGATTCACAGGGAGCCTTTGTCTGTTGGGGGTTGGTCTCCAGCTGGGTGTAGACACAGCTGGCCGCACACCTGCCTGTAAATGAGAAACCACAGTAGTGGCCCCTCATTGCACAAGGTCTGCGTGGAGGTGAGTATGGGTGCTCTGTGAGGGAGGAGGCCTGAGACTCCATGGCAACCAAATGTGTTTCCAGATGACACCCCCAGGGCAAGGGCCACACGCTGCGGGGTGGACAGCAGCCTCAGAAGTTGGCATAGTCCAGTTTTATGAAGGGAGAGTCCAGTGGTTAGCTAACACTGCAAGTAACGTTGTGGACAGGAATTTTCCCCAGGGGATCTGATGCCACTCAGAGCTAACACACATCTTTGTCCTGTGATTAAAGGCATGCGCCACCACACTCAGATCCTTTTTTTTTTTTTTAAGTACTGAGCATTTCTGACTGTCAAGGTTGCAGAAGCCACAGAGGCAAGATAGTCTTCTCCCGCCTAATAGGGCTCCATACTCAGGAGCTGTGTGGGCCCCTCACAAACCATATGGTGACATACCTGTAATCCTCGCACTCCAGAGGCTGAGGCAGGAGGATTACTAATTCCAGGATAGCCTGCGCTTATTATAAAGCAAAGTTTTGGCTCAACAACAGCAGCAGAAAAGAAGAGACACTGCGTACAGATTGCCTAGAGGCTCTAGGAATGTTCCCCACGTCCCTGGCAGTTCTACTCCTGGGGAAGGGAAGGGGCTCCTGCCTACAGACAGGGGCAGCCACGTGGACCTGGTCCTCAAGTGGAATCCCCAACGCTCAACCAAGAGGATGCTCCACCCTGGGACTGCTGCTGCGTGGTGAACTGACTGGGAGGCCCCAAGGCCTGAGCAAAGGATGGACCTCAAGCCGTGTTTAGAGGGTGCCCTGAAAGCACCAGTACTGTTTGGATCCAGTACTTGAAACTACCTTATCCTGCCGGGCTTCACATTCTCCTGGACACAACATTGCTTGCGGAAACACTCTGCTGGAAGGAGGCAGTAGACGCTCCATGGGCTTCCTCACAGCATTTCAGCTCAGCAGAATGCCCACTTCCCTGCTAAGAGCCCTGGTAACCAGAAATATAGGAAGGAGCTGGGCTGGAGGGATGACTTGGCGATTAAGGCATTTGCCTGCAAATAATAACCAAGGGCCCAGGTTTGATTCCCTATTACCCATGTAAGCCAGATGCACAAGGTGACGCATGCATCTGGAGTTGGTTTGCAGTGGTAGGCAGTCCTGGTGTGCCCATTCTCTGTTTCCATTTTTAAATTTATTTTTAATGTTTTCATTTTATTTTAGAGAGAGCACGTGAGAAACAGAATTGGCGCGCACCAGGGTCTCAGCCACAGAAATCGAACTCCAGACGGTTGCGCCACCTAGTGGGCATGTGCAACCTTGTGCCTGCCTCACCTTAGTGCGTCTGGAAAGTTGAACATATGTCCTTAGGCTTCGCAGGCAAGTGCCTTAACCACTAAGTAATCTCTCGAGCCCTGATGCTTTCTTTCTTTTTTAAAAATTTATTTTTATTTTATTTATTTGAGAGAGAGAGAAAAAAAAAGAGACAGAATGAGAGAGATTTGGCCGGGCTCGGTGGCGCATGCCTTTAATCCCAGCACTTGGGAGGCAGAGGTAGGAGGATCGCTGTGAGTTCCAGGTCACCCTTAAACTACATAGTGAATTCTAGGTCAGCCTGAACTAGAGTGAGACCCTGACTAGGAAAAAAGAAAGAAAGGAAGGGAGGGAGGGAGGAAGGAAGGAAGGAAGAAAGGAAGAAGGGAGAGATTCCCCAGGACCCATATGAGCCAGATGCACAAGTTGGCCCATGAATCTGGAGTTCATTTTCAGTGGCTGGAAGCCCTGGTGCACCCATTCTCTCTCTCTCTCTCTCCTCCCTCCCTCTCTCCCTCAAATAAATAGAAACTTTTTAAAAATATTAAAGCTGGGTGTGGTGGCACATGCCTTTAATCCCAGAACTTGGGAGGCAGAGAGAGGTAAGAGGGTTGCTGTGAGGTCGAGGTCACCCTGAGACTACATAATGAATTCCAGGTCAGCCTGGGCTAGAGCGAGACCCTACCTTGAAAAACAAAAACAAAACAAAACAAAAAGCTCTGTGTATATGTGCCTTCCCACAAATGACTCAAAGCACCCCAGAACTGGATGTGGTGGCACAGCCTATAGTCTTAGCACTTAAGGAGGCTGACGCAGGAGGATCAGCAATGTGAGAACAGCCTGGGCTATATACTGCCTGTCTAGAATTGTTGAGTCTGGGAGCCAGTGTAGTGGCTCAAACTTTAATCCCAGTACTCAGGAGGCAGAGATAGGAGGATCGCCATGAGTTTGAGGCCATCCTGAGACTCCATAGTGAATTCCAGATCAGTCTGGGCTAGAATAAGACTCTACCTCAAAATAAATAAATAAATAAAATAAATAAGAGAGAGAAAGAAAGGAAGAAAGGCCTGATGGAGATATGGCTTAATGGTTAAGGCATTTGCCTGCAAAGCCAAAGGACCCAGGTTTGATTCCCCAGGACCCACATAAGCCCGATGTAACAAGGTGGCACATGTGTCTGGAGTTAATTTGCAGGGCTGGAAGCCCTGATATGCTTGCTTGCTCTCTCTCTCTCTCTCTCTCTTTCTCTCTCCTTCCTTCTCTCTCATAAATAAATAAATAAATAAATGGACTCAATTTAGATGCTTACTACTCCCTCTCCAACCCTGGTTTTGTTGGTAGTCTATTGGAAATCAGACTCTTTTTTTTTTTTCCGAGGTAGGGTCTCACTCTGGTTCCGACTGACCTGGAATTCACTATGGAGTCTCAGGGTGGCCTCAAACTCACAGCGATCCTCCTACCTCTACCTCCCGAGTGCTGGGATTAAAGGCATGTGCCACCATGTCCAGCTTCTTCTTTTCTTTTTAATTTTACAAAGAGCGAGAGAGAGAGAATTGGTACGCCAGGGCCTCAGCCACTATAATCGAACTCCAGATGCCTGTGCCGCTTAGTGGGCAGGTATGACTTTGTGCATGTGTCACCGTGTGTGTCTGGCTTATCTGGGATCTGGGGAGTCAAACATGGGTCCTTAGGCTTCACAGGCAGGTGCCTTAACCAGTAAGCCAGCTCTCCAACCCAAACATTTTGTTTATTTGTTTTGCGAGGTAAGGCCTTGCTTGCCTTTAATCCCAGCATTCGGGAGGCAGAGGTAGATCAGCCTGGGCTTGAGTGAGACCTTGCCTCAAAAAATCAAAACAATCATAACATCAACAGGGCTGGAGAGATGGCGTAGCGGTTAAGCGCTTGCCTGTGAAGCCTAAGGACCCCGGTTCGAGGCTCGGTTCCCCAGGTCCCACATTAGCCAGATGCACAAGGGGGCGCACACGTCTGGAGTTCGTTTGCAGTGGATGGAAGCCCTGGCGCGCCCATTCTCTCTCTCTCTCCCTCTATCTGTCTTTCTTTCTGTGTCTGTCATTCTCAAATAAATAAATTAAAAAAAGATTAAAAACAGTAGGGTGCAAGACTGAGCCCAGTTCTATGGCTTCCGTCTCCTTTAAAAAAAAAACAATAATAACATCAACAAAACAAAACAAACCCAGCGTGGTGGTGCACGCCTTTAATCTCAGCACTCCAGAAGCAGGAGTAGGAGGAACGCTGAGTTCAAGGCTACCCTGAGAAACTACATAGTGAACTCCAGGTCAGCCTGGGCTAGAGCAAGGCCCTATCTTGAAAACACAAAAATAAATAAATAAAATAAACTGCACTGGGCGTGGCAGTGCACACCTTTAATCCCAGCACTCGGGAGGCAGAGGTAGGAGGATCGCTGTGAGTTCGAGGCCACCCTGAGACTACAGAGTGAATTCCAGGTCAGCCTGAGCTAGAGTTCCTGCCTCTAAAAACCAAAATAAATAAATAAATAAATAATAAAAATAAATTAAATAAAAAAAAACTGTGTGTGTGTGTGTGGACATGTGTGTGTGTGTTTGCGCACGCACACAGAAGTCAGAGGACAACCTCAGTGGTCACTCTCCGGAATATCAGCTACCTGTTTTTTTGAACAAGGTCTCCCATTGGTTTGGGGCTCACCAATCAGGCTAAAGTGGCTCCAGGACCCCAGCCCCACACTGTCTTCACCTCCCCAGGGATGCGATCACAGGCACATGCCACCACCACATGGGACATTCCTTGCTTTTTTGTGTGTGTGAGTTCTGGGGATCTAAGTCAGGCCCTCATGCTTGTGAAGTAAGCAAGCAGCAAGCGTTTTACCATCTGAGCCATCTCGCAGCCATTTAACCGAGATGACCTTTAACTTGTGATCTTCCCTCCTCCTCCCCCGAGCGGCTGGCCACCACGCCTGGTTTATGTCTGTAAAACAGCCAGGCCAGTGGTCTTTGCAGAATGTTCCACACCGCAGATGGGTTTGATGGCCCGCTCGCGGCGCGGTTTCCCTTATCCCTTTCAAGGCTAATCTCTTATAACTGGAAGTTGGTGTAGAGCAGAGCCTGGCAAACTTTTTCTGTTAAGGACCAGAATGTAAATATTTTTGGTTTTGCTGGCCATACGGTCTTGGTTGCAGCTACTCAGTTCTGTCATGGTAACATGAGAGCGCCCGTGAAGGAGACGTAAATGGAGCCTGGCCGTGTTCCAGCTTAACTTTGTTTATGCACATTGCAATTTGGATTTAGCAAAATTGTCTTATATCCCAAAATATTATTCTTCCTTTGATTTTTTTTTTTTATTTTGGAGTCATTTTAAAATGTAAAAACCATTATTAAACCAGGGAATGGCAGTCTGCACCTGTAGTCCCAGCTTCTCGGGAAGCTGAGGTAGGAGAATCACGGGAGACCAGGAGTTTGAGGACAGCCTGGGCAACATAATGAGACTCTGTCTCTTAAAAAAAAAAAAAATCCTAGCAGACTGGCTACACAAAACCTGATAGTGGGCCATATTTGGCCCAATCCCTTGACTGGATGATGATGATGATGATGATGATGATGATGATGATTTTGAAGGATGGTCTCACTCTAGCCCAGGCTGACCTGGAACTCACTCTGTAGATCAGTCTGGCCTTGAACTCACAGTGACCCTCCTACCTCAGCCTCCCTGGTGCTGAGATTAAAGGCGTGCGCCACCACTCCTGGCCCTTGACTAGATTTTGGTCAGACATGTGTGAGGTGAAGGATCTTCAGTTGCGTTCGTCCTATGTCGCCTGAGGAGATGCTCGTTGCCACCTAGCAGTTGTTACAGGATTCATCCATTGGATCCACCCATGGAAAGGAGGAGGGATCTTTTTTTTTTTTTTTTTTGGAGGGATCCTTTTGATTAATGTTATACCAGAAGAGTTCCCTCCCACTGTGCGAACAGGCTGCACTTGTTCTTCAAACCTTTCAAGTCAGTAGGCTGCTTTGCCTTCCTCCCCATTCACCTTGTTTCATAGGCAAACAGTTTAACCTCTAAGCCATCTCTCCAGCCCCCCCCTTTTAAATATATTTTATTTATTTATTTGAGAGTGAAAGAGGCAGGAGAGGGAGAGAATGTGCATGCCAGGGCCTCCAGCCACTGCAAACAAACTCCAGACACATGTGCCCCTTGTGCATCTGGCTTACATGGGTCTGGAGAACTGAACCCAGATCCTTTGGCTTTGCAGGCAAATGCCTTAACTGCTAAGCCATCTCTCCATCCCCGACCACCCACCCCACCCTTTATTTTTTTGCTCAGGATGACCTAGAATTTACTATGTAGTTTCAGGCTGGCCTCCTGGCAATCCTCCTACCTCTGCCTCTTGAGTGTTGGGAATAAAGGTGTGCATCACCATGCCCAGTTTTGGGTTACAATTCTTTAAATCAATGACCTCATATATGCTAAGCAAGCACTCTACCACTGAGCAACTAGCCCAGGCTGACCTGGAATTCACTGTGTAGTCTCAGGGTGGCCTCTAATTTACAGTGATCCTCCTACCTCTGCCTCCTGATTGTTGGGATTAAAGGCATGCGCTAGCATGTCTTGCTTGATTTTTCTTTTGAAATGGGAGGTTCTAGAACATGTTTATAGGCTATGAGTGGGTTGGAGAGATGGCTTAGTGATTCAGGCACTTGCCTACAAAGCCAAAGGACCCAGGTTCAATTCCCCAGGATGCACATAAGCCAGATGCACAAGGTGGTCCATGTGTCTGGAGTTTGTTTACAATAGCTGGAGGCCCTGGTGTGTCAATTTTCTCTCTCTCAAATAACTAACTAAATAAATAAAATTAAAATATAGGCTAAGAGGATAGAGGAAGAAATAGGTGGTGTAGGAGGAGGTGTCACTGCAGGAGGTGTGAGTCCTCACAAGGTGAGAGGAGGTAGAACCCAAATAGGGAAGGAGGCCATGGGGTGGGAAGTTAGGGAGCAGAGGGAAGACTGCAAATTGGCCATCTAGATATGGGGCCATTTTTCTGTGTCTGGCTGTTGAGCCTCATCTCTTCCTCCTGCTGATAGGAGTCACACCCTGCCTGGAGAGCCAGGGGCTTCCTCTCCTCTTCTGGGAAGGCTTGGCATCCTGAAGAAAGAGCTTCCAGGCCAGCATCCTGGATGGAGAAGGCAGTAGGGCAGTGTTGCAGAGGGACTTAGAACTGGCCACCGGAGAACCCAGCCTGGGGCTGGTGACCGCAGAAGTGACCGCAGGACACAGAAGGCTGGACAGAAGGGAGAGCACAGGGCTTTTTCTTTTTCTTTCTTTCTTTTTTTTCCTGAGGTAGGGTCTTGCTCTAGCCCAGGCTGACCTGGAATTCACTATGTAGTCTCAGGGCGGCCTCGAACTCATGTTGGTCCTCCTACTTCTGCCTCCCAAGTGCTGGGATTAAAGGTATGTGCCACCACGCCCAGCTTTTAAAAAATATTTTTCAGGCTGGAGGGATGGCTTAGCAGTTAAGGCATTTGCCCTGCAAAGCCAAATCACCCAGGTTCGATTCCCCAGGACCCACCCACATTAGCCAGATGCATGAGGGAGTGCACATGCCCGGAGTTCGTTTGCAGTGGCTAGAGGCCCTGGCACGCCCATTCTCTCTCTCTCTCTCTTTCTCTCTCTCTGTCAAATAAATAAATAAATAATAAAATACATAAAACAGTTTTTTTTGTGTGTGAGTTCAAGACCAGCCTGAGACTACATAGTGGACTGTAGGTAGGCTGGGCTAAAGTAAGACCCTAATTTGAAAAGAAAAAAAAATTGTTTATTTACAAGGAGAGAGAGAAAGAGAAAGAATAGGTGTGCAAGGGCCTCTGGCTGCTGCAAAAGAATTCCAGATGCATGCAATTATGCATCTGCAATTATGTGGGTACTGGGGAATCAAACTATGAGCCTGGGACAACAGGCTTTGGCAGCAAGAGCCCTTAACCACTGAGCCATCTCCCAGCCCTCGCAGTTGTTTAAGAAAAAAACAAAACATGGCAAGTCAAGGTTATAAGGAGAAAAGATTGGTCAGAGTTTTAACAGGTTCCTCCTGTGACCTCATTAGGAACAGGTGCTCCACCGAGGACAAGGGTAAGCTAGGCCCTACCTGAGCCCCTTAGCCCCTAGCCTGGCATCAAGCAGTGACTCAGAGATTTGAGGTTTGATTCAACAAATGAATGACAGCAGTCACTGTTTACAGTCAGTGTTTACATAAATCTGGCAAGTGAAAGTGTCAATATCTCACTGATTTCTCCAAGACTCCTGCGAGGTAGGGGTTGACTGTTAGTCTCATTTTATAGATAAGAAAATTTTGGGGGCTGGAGAGATGGCTTAGTGGTTAAGCACTTGCCTATGAAGCCTAAGGATCCTGGTTCAAGGCTTGATTCCCCAGGACCCACGTTAGCCAGATGCACAAGGGGGCGCACGCGTCTGGAGTTCGTTTGCAGTGGCTGGAGACCCTGGCGTGCCCATTCTCTCTATATATATCTGCCTCTTTTTCTCTCTGTTTGTCGCTCTCAAATAAATAAATAAAATTAAAACAAGAAAAGAAAATTCTACCAAAAGGACAATAACTAGCTGGGTGGAATGACACACACCTTTAATCCCAAAACTTGGGAGGCAGAGGTAGGAGAATCATTAAGTTCGAGGCCACCCTGAGACTATACAGTGAATTCCAGGGCAGTCTGGGCTAGAGTGAGACCCTACTTTGAAAAAACAAAACAAAACAAAATAAAATAAAATAAAAATTGGCTGTGCATGATGGTGCACACCTTTAATCCCAGCACTCAGGGGCAGAGACAAGGGATTACTGTGATTCTGAGGCCAACCTGAGACTACATAGTGAATTCCAGGTCAGCCTGGTCTAGAGGGAAACCCTGCCTTAAAAAACCAAAGAAAACAAAAGACGACAACTTCTCCAAGAACATGGAGCTAGGAAGAAACAGTCATCACTCGACGTAACAGGCAACCAGGACCGAAGAGTCTCTTTGTCCTGAGTTGAGCAGATATCTCCTGAGCTCAGAGTTCTGATCTCAAGACAGTAGACAATGAGCAGAGAAAGTCAATTCCAGGTTGTGGAAGCCACAAAGGAGAAAGACTCGGCGTTAAGAACAGGGGTTGCTCTTCGGAGGAGCTGGTCAGGCATGGCTTCTCTGGGGAGTGGGGTGGACTCAGAGAAGGCAGCAGTGGCAAGAGGAAAGGGAAGAGAGTCCTGGAGAGTGCGAACAGCAAGGAGACCCTGAGGAAAAATGCAGGGTGCTCCGGGCTCTGAAAGGAACTGCGGTGTGGCTAAAGAAAGTGTCCCAAGATGAGACTGCAGAGGTGGCAGAGGGCCTGGGAGGCTATGGCAAGGCCTCTGGATTTTATTATTTTTCACTATTATACATTGTATTTTATTTTTATTATCTCAAGCAAAATGAAAAGTAAGCCATTGGGAGGCTTTAAGCAAGGAACCAATATGAACCAACATGTATTTTTTAAATGTATGCATATGTGATGTGTGTGTGTGTGTGTGTGTGTGTGTGTGTGAAATTAGTGCCGAGAACTGAGCTTTGGGTCTTGTGTTTGATAAACAAATACTCTATCACTGAGCCAAACGTGTGTTTTGTGGGGCTGTAGCCCAGCCTGACTTTGAACTCGATATGTAGCCGATGCTGCCCTTTAGCTCCTGATGCTCTTGCCTCCATCTCCATTTTCTTCTATTCATTTGAGTAGTCAGGTCTTTAGTGCTTGACTCTCCATATTCATTCTTTTTTTTTTTTTTTCTTTTTCAAGGTAGGGTCTCACTCTGGTCCAGGCTGACCTGGACCAACTACGTAGTCTCAGGGTGGCCTCGAACTCACGGTGATCCTCCTACCTCTTCCTCCTGAGTGCTGGGATTAAAGGCGTGCGCCACCACGCCCGGCTCCATATTCATTCTTTAAAACAATATTTAGGGGCTGGAGAGATGGCTCAGCAGTTAAGGCGCTTGCCTGCAAAGCCTAAGGACCTGAGTTCAATATCCCAGTACCCATGTGATGCCAGATGCACAAGATGGCACACGTGTCTGGAGTTTTTTGCAGTGGCTAGAGGCCCTGGCACACCCATTCTCTCTCTTTCTATCTGCATCTTTCTCTCTCTCTCTCTCTAATAAGTAAATAAATAAATAAAATATAAGAATCTTTTAGCCAGGTGTGGTGGTGCACACCTTTAATCCCAGCACTTGGGAGGCAGAGGTAGGAGTATTGCCATGAGTTCCAGGCCACCCTAAGACTACAGAGCGAATTCCAGGTCAGCCTGGGCTACAGCAAGACCCTACATTGAAAAACAGAAACAACAACAACAACAAAAAATAAGTTTTAATTTCTAAAAATATTTGAGACAGAGAGGAGAGAGAGAGAATGGACATCCTAGGACCTCCTGTCATTGTAAAGGAACTTCAGACACATGCACCACTTTGTGCATCTGGCTTTACATGAGTATTGGAGAATTGAACCCCAGCTGTCAGGCTTTGTAAGCAAGTGCCTTTAACTGTGGAGCCATCTTGCCAGCCCTCTTCGTTCATCCTGACCTTCAGTTTTTCTCACTGGTCTTTCATCTGTGCACCATTTGATGCCTCTGCTCCTTGGCTGACTGGCATCCTTATTCATAGGCCAGAAAGTGTGCTACTCCGTGCCAGCCCTACATGGTACTAGAAGCTTGGACGAGAGCCAGATCCACTCCTTGACTCTGAAGAAAACACCTCTCGTGCCCATCCCCCTGGCGACAATGGTTCCCAAGCCAGAGTTGCTAAGTGCTCTGCTGGGATGGGGTAACTACCAGGGAAGGAAGGCCCTTGAAGAGAGACACTGAGGAGCCAGATCTGGAAGAACGAGAGCACAAGCCTGATAGCTTAGATGATTCCAGTTCCGTGTTGCTGAGACGAACATCCAAAGCAGGCAGAGTTTTGAGGAGGAAGGGATTTATTTTAAGCTGACAGATCTTGGGGGTGGGGGGAGTTCCATCAATGGCAGAAGCCGCTTCTATACACCCAAGCATAGAGAAAAACTGCAGCAAGTAAAGACACCAGCCCCACCAGGCGCGGTGGCGCACGCCTTTAATCCCAGCACTCCAGAGGCAGAGGTAGGAGGGTCGCTGTGAGTTCGAGGCCACCCTGAGACTGCATAGTGAATTCCAGGTCAGCCTGGGCAGGTGTGAGACCCCACCTTGAAAAACCAAACAACAAAACAAACAAAACAACACCAGCACCAGCACACAGCAAAAAGCCGTAAGCCTGGGGGACTCAGGAAGAGCTCAGACCTCTGCATGTCTTTGGGCTGGAAATTAGATCTGCCCTCAAACACACCATAGGGTTGGGCCCCAGGATCTATCCCCCAGTGACACCTCCTCCAGCCAGGTGGCTGGGGCCAAGCGTTAATAAAACACCTATGTCTGTAGGGGGCAGCACATACATTCAAGCTACCACAAACAAGGACCGGTTGTCCTCTTGATCTGCTCCTTCTGACCTTCAACCCCTTAGGCTCAAGAGATCCTCTTGCCTCAGCCTCATTAGTAGCTGGGCTTTGCACCTAGTGCCACCAGTCTCTTGTCTCGGTGTTCCCTAAGACTGATAACCTGGCAGGCAATGATAAGCATGCTTGTTTAATGGACTAGTGGCCATTTAGAGGCTGCTTGATGGTAAGAGGTACTGCTGCCCAGGCTCAGTGAAGCAAGCCATCCTCCATAAGAATGACCCGGACCTCCACTGGCTACCCTGTCTTCCTCCTCAAACCTCCTGTTTTGCTCAGGGGAAAGAAAAAAAGAAAAGCATGCTTTGCCCACACACGCAGTGCCCTCCCTGCCCATGCAAAGAAACACACCTGTCTGCATAATGTGTCCCAGTTGTTGACTCCGAAAGCGGAGTTATCATGTCATTGCCTATAATCCACAGCCACTCTTTGTTTGCATATTCTCCCTGCCTCCCTCCACAAATGTCTTCATCACTCAACTCTCGTTCATATTATTTCTCCCTCTCCAGATAGGAGGGTTTCCCTGGCTATTGGTTTAAGGCTGAAGAAGTAACACTGGTGGGGGGAGGGACCTCAAACGGAGGGAGGGAATAAGGAACTGTGACAAAGGATAACACTAAGTTTCTCTAAAACTTGGGTGTGTAGGGGCTGGAGAGATGGGTTAGCAGTTAAGGCACTTGCCTGCAAAGCCAAAAAAATCCAGGTTCGATTACCCAGGACCCACATAAAGCCAGATGCATAAGGGGGCGCATGTGCCTGAAGTTCATTTGCAGTGGCTGGAGGCCCTAGGGGTGCCTATTTTCTTTCTCTATCTCAAATAAACAAACAAATTAATTAATTATTAAAAAAAAAACTTGGCTGTTTGGCTGGGGACTGGTAGCAGGCTCGTTCCTCTCAAACAACCTTCCCAACAAGCAAGCTCTCCTGCTTCTCAGCCCCACAGCCTTGCGCCCTCAGTGCACAGCTCCTAAGGACAGGGTGGCAAGGCATGGGGACAGGTGACAGAATCCACCACGGCTCTGATGAATCAGGCTGAAGTCAACTGGCTGCAAATTCGAGTAAGGTTCATCCTGACCTGGCTTTCCTTTTTCCCAGCTGAAAACAGTGCATGGGGTGGGAGGCTCAGTGATGGGAGGGGACCCCACTTCATCTCCACTCCAATCTGGGAATAAGGAGGAACCTGTCCCTTTTTTGGGGGGGGGAATGGCTTGTGGGGGAAAGTCTGGTCTCTGTGGAGGAGCTAGGGTGTAGGGTGAGGGCTGCTAGAACCCATCCTCACTCACCCTTGGTAAACCCAAGAAGGCATGAAGTGAGGGGTGGAGGCCTGAGAACTGGGGGCCCCTCCCCCTCTTTGCTTCAGGCTCCTGGCTTGGGGCTGGGGCATGACTGTGAAATCTCCCCTCCACCGCAATAAGAGAAGTCCGAGGTGGCTTCCTCCTCCCTGACCAGAGAGTGTGCAGGGAGACAGAGGCGGGCAGCGCCCCGCGTCTCCCCCACGTTAGGCACTCAGCCAGGGCTGGCTCGCCACAGGACGTCAGCAGTGGGCTCCCCTGGATCCAGGTAGGCCAGAGCTGAAGTGGGGGAAGGGCTGGGCAGGGCAGGTGGTGCCCCAGCCCCGCCCGCGCTGCAGAGCAGGGACTTGGAGCTAAACCTGAACTGGACAGCTAAGTTGTCAGCACGGGCACCCCACCCGAAAAGTACTTCAGGGAACGAACTAAGGAGACCTGGAGAGCAAGACTGATGGAAAAGACTGGGGAAAGGACAGTGGAAATGTGGGAAAAGCCCCTCCCCATCCAGAGAAGTCTGATGGGGAGAGGGGGGAAGCCTGTAGAATAGGTTGACAGAATTTGGGAAGAAGGATGAGAGTTCGAGGGAAAGGGGCTGAGGGGATTCCTAAAGGGATATGAGGGGAAGCGGACATGGTGGCGCACGCCTTTAATCCTGGCACCCAGGAGGCAGAGGTAGGAGGGTCGCCGTGAGTTCGAGGCCACCCTGAGACTCCATAGTGAATTCCAGGTCAGCCTGGGCCAGAGTGAGACCCTACCTCGAAAAACCAAAAAAAAAAAAAAAAAAAGGGACGAGCCAAGCGGTCTGGGAGAGGGGCTTGGGTGGGGATACTGGGAGCATCCGGTGGGTGCGGGAAGAGGTCCAGGAAAGCGGTTGCAGGGGATGCTGAGTGCAGGGGGAGTCCCGAGGTGGCGGCTGCAAGCCCCGGCCCCCCACCCTCGCGCGGGCTGCGGGCTCCCCACGCCCTGGGCAGTCCTTCCTTCCTTCCCGTGGGTCCCTGTCCCCGGGCGCAGCGCAGGCCTCGCCCTCCGCGCCGGCACGGGCTGCACGGTCCTCCCCCCGCCCGTCCCCGCCCACGGTGGCAGTCTGGGTCCGCATCCCGCCGGGATCCGGGAGTTGCTGGCAGCGCCGTCGGAAATCCTGCTTTTGACCGCGGATGCCCGCGGGGGCTGTCTCCACGGCAACGGGGGGGCGGTGAGGCCGCGCGGCCTTGGCGGGCTTCTTGCCCGCACCCCATTTGGTCCCCGCCTTCATTCCCATCTTGGATCCTCCGTCCCGGGGTGTATAGCCCGACGGAAGGGAGCCTGACCCTCGGTATCCATGGATCTGCAGTCTCAGAGACCTGGGTTTTTCCAACGCTGGGACTGTAACTGCCCTGTGGCTGCGGGCGAGTCAAGGAGGCTGGCGGGCATCTTGTTTTTCCGCACTGGAGCTTTGGCCAGCAATTAGCCCTCCCCCATGTGAATCACATGCAGAAAGCAGTTTTGCTAAAGTGAAGCCAGCATGCCTGTAATCCAAGCACTCAAGAGGCTGAGGCAGGAGGATTGCCACCATTGTGAGGACAGGCTGAGTTACAAAGCCAGTACTAGGCCAGCCAGGTTTATATAGCAAGACTTTGTCTCAAACAATTATATATACATACATATATACATACATACATACATACATACATACATACATACATACATACATATATATATACATATTTTTTTTTTTTCAGTTTTTCGAGGTAGGGTCTCACTGTAGCCCAAGCTGACCTGGAATTTATTCTGTAATCACAGTGATCCTCCTACCTCTGCCTCCCGAGTGCTGGGATTAAAGGCGTGTGCCACCATGCCTACCCAATATATATTTTTTAAATTTATTTACAAACAGAGATAAGAGAGACAAACTGAGGGCTGGAGAGATGGCTTAGCGGTTAAGCGCTTGCCTGTGAAGCATAAGGACCCCGGTTCGAGGCTCGGTTCCTCAGGTCCCACGTTAGCCAGATGCACAAGGGGGCGCACGCGTCTGGAGTTCGTTTGCAGAGGCTGGAAGCCCTGGTGCGCCCATTCTCTCTCTCTCCCTCTATCTGTCTTTCTCTCTGTGTCTGCCGCTCTCAAATAAATAAATAAATAAATTTATATAAAAAAAAAAAGAGAGACAAACTGAGAGGATGGGTGTGCCAGGGCCTCTGGTTTCTGCAAACTAATTCCAGATGCATGTGCCACTTTGTGCATCTGGCTTTACATGGGTACTGGGGAATCAAAACCAGGTTGTTAGGCTTTACAGGCAAGTGCCTTAACTGCCTGTAAAATGCCTTAATATCTCTCCAGATCTAATGATAATTTTAAAAATTTATTTATTTATTTGAGGGGGGGCAAATAGAGAGAGAATGGGCATGCCAGGGTCTCTAGCCACTGCAAACGAGCTCCAGATGCATGTGCCACCTTACATTTCTGGTTTATGTGGGTATTGGGGAATCAAACCCAGGTCCTTAGGCTTTGCAGGCAAGTATCCTACTGCTAAACCATCTCTCCAGCCCCCTGATAATAATTTTTTAAAAGCCCAAAAACATTTTTAAAAATTTTTTTGTTTATTTTTATTTATTTATTTCAGAGCAACAGAGAGAGAGAGCGAGAGAGAAAGAGGCAGATTGAGAGAGAATGGGCACGCCAGGGCCTCCAGCCATTGCAAATGAACTTCAGGTGCATGCGCACCCTTGTGCATGTGGCTTCCGTGGGTCCTGGGGAATCAAGCCTTGAACCGAGGTCCTTCGGCTTCACTGAAAAGTGCTTAACTGCAAAGCCATCTCCCCAGCCCCCCAAAACATTTTGTAGTTAGGCGTGGTAGAGCATGCTGTTAATCCCAGCACTTGGGAACTTGGATCCAAGGAGGATTGCTGTAAATTCGATGCCAGTTTGGGACTACAGAGTGAATTTCAGGTCAACCTGGGCTAGAGTGAGACCCTACCTCGAAACAAAAGAAAAAACATTTTGCTAAAGGCGTTAAAGGATATTATTACTAACCATCCTCCCTCCAGTGAGCCTGTCCTTCACCTTCTCCAAACAGAGGCCCAGAAAACCTGGATCTCACTGACAGGGCCTTCAGGGAGCAACACACATTGGCAGCTCATCAATAAATGTCCGTGGATCTGTGGAGTGTCAGCAGGGCCACATCTGTCCCCTAACCTACCTGGCACCACACCCAGCTGGCCATCTTTCAGGCATGTGGTTTGCCTGGCACCTTGAGACTGTTGGCATCCGTCCATCTGTGGTGGGGATGGGAGAGCCACTGAGCTTTGTCTGTTCCCACTCCACAGCCAGGAAGGTAGAGATCTGGGAGTGGAGGACTGTCAGAGCCGGCCGCGGTAGCTGGGAGTCCAGACCATCTTGATGAGGTGGCCACGTCCACAGGGCCTTCAGCGAGGGGCGCGGGGAGGGCAGGACGAGGCAGGAGTCCTGGCCGCGTAGCCAGCTCCTGGCTCCTCAGTAGGCGTCAGGCTGTGCGAGTGTTCCTGAGTGTGCTGTGGGCTGAGGGTGATTGAGCTTGACCGTGGGAGCTTTCGTGTAGGTGCTCTGGGTGTTCTCTTCAGCCTCCTGGGGCGAATGTGGCAGAGGAAATGGTCACACCTAGGCTAGCGGATGAGGGGAGCTCAAAGCTGAGGAAGGAAGGAGGCACCCAAGTACTTTCCATGCGCAGCACACTGGGCTGGCCCACGGTGAGAGGGCAGGGTGTCCCCTGCTTCCCATCTCACTATTGTGGGATCTAGACTCCCCGTGTGTCAGCTCCCACTCATGGCTGAACATTGGGGTCCCCGCCCAGGTGGACCCCAAGCCCTCTATTATATTTTATTTTATTTTATTATTATTATTATTATTATTATTATTTTGGTTTTTCGAGGTAGGGTCTCACTCTATTCCAGGCTGACCTGGAATTCACTATGGACTCTCAGGGTGGCCTTGAACTCACGGAGATCCTCCTACCTCTTCCACCACGTCCAGCTTTAAGACCCCTATTTTTGAAGCTGGTGGGTAGGTTGTCAGTGATAGATACAACCACTTTTACCCATAACAAGTGTAGGACACTCAGTTAATACTCTCAGAACCGTGTGGAGCTGGCATCGAAAGTGTGTGTGCGTGTGTGTGTGTGTGTGTGTGTGTGTATGCCCACACACCACAGCTGGGGTTGGTAGTGTGAAGCAGGAGTTGGTAGTCTGAAGGAGGCATGTCTAGTCCCTGGGTTGCAAGGTTGGGCCGATTGAGAGGTTTCGGGAAAGGATGGTGTGAGATGGAAGGGGTTTAGTGAGAAGTGGGGTTCACTGTCAGGGAGATGGAACTCAGTGAGGGCCTGGAGTCCTGTGGGGGGGACATCAGGATTCAGTGAGAGGACTGTGGGCAAGGAAAGAAGCCCTCAGGTAGCACTCAGAGACTGGTGAGTGATGGCAGTGAAGACACACCTCAGATTTGCTTCTTGCCTGTCCTGTCCAGGCCTGTCCCTGCCCAGAGCTCTGCAAGAGAAGCCGGAACTCTTGCAGGACAGTGGTTTCCTGTGGTTACCCAAAGTCCCAGTTCCCTTTTGGTGAAATCCCCAGGGGTTTACTGGGCCTGCTGGCCCTCTTATCTTGCCTGGGAACTTCTCTTTCTTCTCAGCCCTGCCCAGCCCTGCACCTCTGCCTCAGTGGGGCCTTCCTCAAAGAAAGGAAAAGAAGCAAAAATTCACTAGGCACCTATCATATGACGCCCGATGTTTCCGGACCGGACGGCCACTGATGCTCAGGAGTAACCCTGGAGGGAGAAATCTGTATTCCTAACTCACAGGCAAAGGAACTGCAGCTCAGAGCAATGCTTTTTCTCAAGCTGGCTGGCAAGCAGGAGGAGAATATGACCCTAAATCGCTTTCTGCATCCCTCTCATGCTTGGCAGGGACTGGGGAGGACAGGACATCTTGTAGCTACATCTTGGCACGCCTTTAACCCTAGCGCTCATGAGGCAGAGGTAGGAGGATCGCTGTGAGGCTAGCCTGGGACTACAGACTGAATTCCAGGTCAGCCTGGGCTAGAGTGAGACCCTACCTAGGAAAAAAAAAAAAACCTAAAAGTCTTTGCATGGCTTTGGGGAACATGTCCCTTGAGAAAAGATGAGAGGCTTGGGACTGCTGTGTCCAGAAATAAGGGCGAGTGGAAGGCAGGTTCCCCGCTGGGGGTTCAGCTGCCACAAGACTGTCAGTTGTGGGGTAGCTAGGTGGGAAGAATGGCACTCACCAGTTAATGCCAGCATGATCCTGCTCAGGCCTTGGAGGACCAAGCCATGATGTCAGGAACAGAAATCTGGACCTGATTTAATAGCTCTGGCTTTAACTCTCCTGCCTGACCTCAGGCGCCTGAGTCACTTTCCTGGTACACGAGGCAGGTGGACTCAGGGCCCCTGGGGTCATGCTGCCGTGCTCCTCGGCCTCGTTTGGCCGCTGTCCACAGAGCAGGAGCCTCATCTCATGAAGCTCTCACAGCTGCTGCGCACAGAAGGTGCAGGCGAGAAAACTGACTCCTAGATGCCTTGTCATTCATCCAAGGCCACAGAGCTGCCGAGGAACAGAGCTGGAGGCTGGGCATGTAATCCCAGCACTCTGGAGGGATCACAAGTTCAAGGGCAGCTTGGGCTATGTGGAGAAAATGTGTATATTCTGTAGGGAGGGAGGGAGAAAGGAGAGAGAGAGAGAGAGAGAGAGAGGCAGAGAGAGACAGCCACACAGGAATGGATGTTGAAGCAAGATAGTACTGTGGCATTGTGATCCAAAGTCAGACCTCAGCTGATACCCACAACCTGATCCTACCCCTGCCTCCTGAGTTCTGGAATTAAACGTGTGCACCACCATACCCAGCCTGGATTTGTTTTTTGGTTTTTTTTTTTTGGTTTTTTTTTTTTTTTTTTTTTTTTTTTTTTTGGTTTTTCAAGGTAGTGTCTCACTCTAACTCAGCCTGACCTGGAATTCACTATGTAGTCTCAGGGTGGCCTTGAACTCATGGTGATCCTCCTACCTCTGCCTCCCAAGTGCTGGGAATAAAGGTGTGCGCCACCATGCCCAGCTCCAGCCTGGATTTTGATCTTGTTAGGGCTCTGGGAGTTAATTTCTGTCAACCCCATTTTCAAGAGACATTTTCAAGGCTGAGGTGCAGCTTAGTGGTAGAATATGTGTTCAGCGTGTATCAAGCCCTGGGTCCAATCCCCAGCAACAAAACAAAACCCCATAATTATAAACAGATTTGATCTTCTAAGGTGTCTAAAATGCTGGTGGCACACACACACACACACACACACACACACACACACGTTATTGTTGTTTTTTGAGGTAGGGTCTCAGTAGCCCAGGCTAACCTGGAATTCACCATGTAGTCTCAGGGTGGCCTTGAGCTCATGATGATTCTCCTATATTTGCCTCCCAAGTGCTAGGATTAAAGGCATGTGCCACCATGCCTTGCCCAATATACATATGTTAAAGAAATAGTTCTTTATTTTATTTATTTGCAAACAGTGAGATAGAGAAAGGAAGATTGAGTATGGGCGTGCCAGGGCTTCTAGCCACTGCAAACGAACTCCAGACCCATGCACCACTTTGTGCATCTGGCTTTGCTTGGGTACTGGGGAATTGAATTGAAATTCTTAGTCTTTGCAGGCAAGTGCCTTAACTGCTGAGTAATCCTTCCAGCCCTGGTGACCATTCTTTGAGCTACTACCTTCTGGTATTAACAGGCAGTCAAGTTCATTGCCTCTGAAGGAGAAATAAGCAGATTGCTTTCCTTCTGTGATATAACTAGGAATATATATATGGGAGTGTGAGAGAAAGAGGCAGAGAGAGAGAGAGAGAGAATGGGCTCATGCCAGGGCCTCCAGCCATTGCAAACAAACTCCAGACACATGTACCACCTTGTGCATCTGGCTATATGTGGGTACTGGGGAATTAAACTCTGGTCCATAGGCTTGACAGGCAAGCATCTTTACCAATGAACTCTCTCCAGCCTCTGGATTTAATTTAACTTTTTATTTTTAGTTTTTATTTTTTTTAAGAGAGCAAGAGAGAGAGAAAACTGGCACTCCAGAGACTCAACCACTGCAATTAAACTCCAGATGCTTGTGCCACTTAATGGAAATGTGTGACCTTGCATTTGCCTTTGTGCATCTGGCTTATGTGGGATGGGGAGAGTTGAACATGGGTCCTTAGGCTTTGCAGGCAAGCACCTTAACCACTAAGCCATCTCTCCAGCCATTTAGTTTTTTTGAGGTAGGGTCTCACTCTAGCCCAGACTGATCTGAAATTCACTCTGTAGTCTCAGGGTGGCCTCGAACTCACAGTGATCCTCCTACCTCTGCCTCCTGAGGGCTGGGATTAAAGTCATGCGCCACCATTCCTGGTCTGGTTTTAATTTTTTTTTAATATTTTTCCAGGCATGGTTGCACATGCCTCTCTAATTCCAGCACTTGGGAGGCAGAGGTAGGAGAGTCGCTGTGAGTTTGAGGCCTCCAAGACTACATAGTGAATTCCAGGTCAGTCTAGGCTACAGGAAAACCCTACTTTGATTTATAAATATATATTTATTTATTTGAGAGACAGAGAGAGAGAATGGGCATGTCAGGGTCTCTAGCCACTGCAAATTCCAGACACATGTACCACCTTGAGCATCTGGCTTACCTGGGTACAGGGGAATCACAACTGGGTCCTTAGACTTCACAGGCAAGCACCTTAACTGCTAAGCCATCTCTCCAGCCCTGGATTTAATACTTTATGCATTTATTTACAAGGTGAGAGAGAGAGAGAGAATAGGCATGCCAGGGCTTCTTGCCATTGCAAATGAACTTCAACTGCATGTGCCACTTTGTGCTTCTTCACATGGGTACTAGGGAATTGAACCTGGGCTATCAGGCTTTGCAAGCAAGCACCTTTAGCTGCTGAGCCATCTCTCCAACCCTTGGAACATGAAACATAGGGCTTGGAACACAGTGAGCACTCATAAAGATACACATTATTAGGGGGTGGAGAGATGGCTTAGTGGTTGCAGGGCTTGCCTGCAAAGCCAAAGGACTCGGGTTTGATTCCCTAGTACCTATGTAAAGCCAGCTACACAAAGTGGTGCAAGCTTCTGGAGTTTGTTTGCAGTGGCTGGAGACCCTGAGGTGCCCATTCTCTCTCTCTCTCTCTCTCTCTCTCTCTCTCAGATACATAAAATATTTAAAAAACACATTATTGTTTCTGCTAAGACTGCAGAATAGAACAGAGTTTAGGTGGGCTTTGGGGCCAAATTGATCAGCATTGTGTTTTTGCTTTCCTTACTCAAAACACTGGGCAAGTTATTTAACATCTTTATGCCTCTGTTTCCCCATCTGTAGAATAAATGTTAAAAATAAACTACTGGGGGCTGGAGATGGCTTAGAGGTTTAGGTGTTTGCCTGCAAAGCCAAAGGATCCCAGTTCAACTCTCCAGGACCCACGTAAGCCAGATGCACAAGGGGGCACAAGCATCTGGAGTTTGTTTGCAGTGGCTGGAGGCCCTGGCATTCCCATTCTTTCTCTCTCTCTCCCTGTCTCATTCTCTGTCTCTCTCAAATAAATAAATAAAATATATTTTAAAAATAAAATAAAATATTGGGCTAGAGGAATGGCTTAGTGGTTGGGGCGCTTGCCTGAAAAGCCAGCCAAAAGACCCACCTTCAATTCCCCAGGACCCAAATAAGCCAGATGCACAAGGTGGTACATGCATCTGGAGTTTATTTGCAGTGGCTGGAGGCCCCAGTGTACCCCCTCTTTTTGGTTCCCCTCTCTCAAATAAATAAATAAAATAAAATAATTAATAAAATCTTATTCATATAATGTCACTAAGTGAGATCATACATAGGAGTTACTTGGCAAGATACCAGCCACTATGTTTAATAAATTAGCACATTTTTACTAATAGTTCCTGCCACCCAGATTCCAGGAAAGTCCAATGACTCCCTACAGAGTTGGTAGCAGGCAGTTGGCATGAAAGGGGGGGGAGGGCCAAGAGTCCTGGGGGCAATTTTCATACAGATGCCTGAACAGAGCAGACCTGACCTGATCCCTTCCTCTTCCTTTTCCTCTTGGTCTCTTTAGTTCTCTCCTGCTCTGACTTTTTCTTCATCCGTGCCTTTCTCATTCACTTTCTGTCTCTGTTGCTCTCCTCTCCCCTCCCCTACCAAGTGCTGGGTCATCAGGCACGCTAGGCAAGGGCCCTACCACTGATACATATTCTTTTTTTTTTTCCCCCCCAGAGGTAGAGTCTCACTGTAGCCTAGGCTGACCTGGAATTCATTATGTGGTCTCAAGGGGACCTTGAACTCATGGCGTTCCCCAAGTGCTGGGATTAAAGGCTTGTGCCACCACACCAGCTTGTTTTTTTTTAATATTTAATTTTTATTTATTTATTTATTTGACAGAGAAAGAGGGAGAGAGAGTGAGAGAATGGGTGCTCCAGGGCCTCCAGCCACTGCAAACGAACTCCAGACATGTGTTTCCCCTTGTGCATCTGGCTAATGTGGGTCCTGGGGAATCAAACCTGGGTCCTTTGGCCTTGCAGGCAAATGCCTTAACTGCTAAGCCATCTCTCCAGCCCCAGCTTTTTTTTTTTTTGTTTGTTTGTTTCTGGTTTTTGTTTTTGAGGTAGGGTCTCACTTTAGCCCAGGCTGATCTGGAATTCACTATATAGTCTCAAGATGGCCTCAAACTCACAGCAGTCTCTCATCTCTGCCTCCCAAGGACTGAGGATCAAACCCTGATGGCTTTGCACATTGCTAGCTAAGTACTCTACCATTGGACTACATCACCAGTCCTTGATTTCTTGAGACAAAGCCTCATTATGTAACCTATACCAACCTCAAACTCATTATCATCTTGCCTCACCCTCCTAAATGCTGGAATTATAGGAGTGTACCCCTGTGCCTGGCTTCTGCTGCTCCTCACCTCAGTTCTCTGCCTCAGCCAGCCCCCCTATGTCAGGTCCTTCTGTGTGTGCATGCTAGCTCCTAGTGCCTGCCATTGGCATTGGCTCAGGGGAGCTGATGCTCTGCCTCCCTTCCTTGCCAAGCTTTCAGGAGTCACTTTGGTAGCTTTAAATCAGCCACGATGGGAATATTTACACCACAGAAATCAGTAAATGCTACAAATCAGGACTTGGTTTTGTTTTGTTTTTCTGAGTTGATTTACTAGCATGCCACATGTGTCTTCATTTCTTCCTTCTGTCCCTCCATCTTTTGTTCCCCCGTGAGATGGGGGTCTTACTTTAGCTAAGGCTGATCTGGAACTCACTCTGTAGTTCAGGGTGGCCTCAAACTCACTACCTCAGCCACCTGAGTACTGGGATTACAGGTGTGCGCCACCACACCTGGCTTCCTTCTAGCTTTCTGTTTCCCTGACTTCCTTAATCTCTTTCTCCTTACCTCTCTGTATCTTTCTCTGTCTTTCCCTGTTTTCCCATTTTCCTCTCCTCTGATGAGCACGGCCACATGGTCCTACCTTGTCTTAGACCATGCAGGCAGTCTCACGGGGAGCACTCCGTATATCCCTGTGTCCCTACAGGAGCCCTGGATTTGTGCATACCCTCAGGAATGGCTGTGGCTGTCCCTGTCTGTGACAGGCAATGGAGGGAAGTGCCGAGCGCTCAGGTTCTGAATCCAAATGCCAGGAATGATCATGTGTGTGACCTGCAGCAAGTTTCTAAGCCTCCCCGTGCCCGATGTTTTGTGCATAATCATAATACTTACAAATGGGGCTGTAGTGAGGATGAAATGAGGGGGTTAAAAATAAAGTGCTTAATGCAGGGGCAGTCGCTCACTTAGTGCTATAATTCTATATTTGCTATTCTCACGGAGATGGTGTGTATGTGCGTGCACACACCTGTACAATGGATGGAGGCTGGAGGTTGGTATACCTGGGGTGTGGTAACAATTGTGACTGTATGTGTCTGGAAATCCGCACAGATGAACCTGACGTCTAAATGGCATGTTGTATGAGAAACTGTTTATGTCTGAGCGTGTCTTGAGAGGCCCATGTGCCTCAGTGCATGGTCTGAGGTATAAGTTTTTCTTCCTGTCAGAAGACCTTTATTCTCACCTGTAACCCTTGCTTTCACATTAACCCATCTCTCTTCTCTTCCCTGAAACCCATTCAGCTTTGCATGGGGTACCTCTCTCTCTTCCTCTAGTCTCCTCCAGACCTGAGCCTATCTGGCATTCTGTGCCTTACAGACACACTGGCTCCCTGGAGGGAGGGGACCACCCTGAAGCAAAGATCTCAGTGAGACTTCATGAATAAAAGCTATTTTAGGGCAGGCTTCTTGCCACAGCCTGCCTCAACAGTTCACCACATGGGTGTCACCCCTTCACCCCAACACACGCAGAAAAGCAGTTTCAGTGAAAGCTGAGGGGGACTGGTAGAGCCAGGTTGTAGCTCAGGACTCTGAAGTGACGGACAGAAACCAGATCTGTTGGAACCAGGAAGAAAGGCTTCCTGGGAAGAGGCGAGTGTATGGTAAGAAAGACCAGACCTAGAGAGGAGAGGCACAGGATGGCCACAGTGGCAACTGGATGAAATGCTGAGACAAGCAAGTGATTGTTCAGCCAGCAGGGGACATCGCAGTTCCCTGGGCTGTCCCCTCCCTACAACTCTCTTCTCACATCTGAGGAAACTACCCTTTTCCCCAGGAAGTTCCTCTGTAAGTGTTGAAATAGCAGAGTTGTTTCGTTTTGTTTTTTTTCTTCGAGGTAGGGTCTCCCTCTAGCCCAGGCTGAGCTGGAACTCACTATGTATTCTCAGGGTGGCCTTGAACTCATGGTGATCCTCCTACCTCTGCCTCCCAAGTGCTGGGATTAAAGGTGTGCGCCACCAAACCCAACAATAGCAGAGTTTTTTCTTTTCTTTTTGTTTTTCTGAGGTAGGGTCTCACTCTAGCTCAGGCTGACGTGGAATTCACTATGTAGTCTCAGGGTAGCCTTGAACTCACCGCGATCCTCCTACCCCTGCCTCCCAAGTGCTGGGATTAAAGGTATATGTCACCACACCCGGCTTTTTTTTTTTTTTTTTTTTTTTTTTTTTTTAAGATAGGGTTTCACTCTAGCTCAGGCTGACCTGCAATTCACTCTGTAGTCTCAGGGTGGCCTTGAACTCACAGTGAAGAAAGAAGAAAGAAAGAAAAAAAAAAAAAAAAAGAATAAGAAGAAAGAAGAAAAAAAAACCGGGTGTGGTGGCGCATGCCTTTAATCCCAGCATTTGGGAGGCAGAGGTAGGAGGATTACTGTGAGTTCAAGGCCATCCTGAGACTACAGTGTGTATTCCAGGTCAGCCTAGACTAGGGTGAGACCCTACGTGAAAAAACCAAAAAAGTAAAAAAAGAAGAAGAAAAAAGCCAGCACTCAGATGGCAGAGGTAGGAGGACCACTATGAGTTCGAGATTAGCCTGGGACTATATAGTGAATTCGAGGTCAGCCTGGGCTATAGGGAGACCCTACCTTGAAACCTACCCCTGCCAAAAGAAAAAAAAAAAAAAAGATGAGCCTAAGCCTGCTAGCTTGAGACGCAGCAAGATGTACAAGTACATATATGTATACATATATGTGGGCTGGAGAGACGGCTTAGCAGTTAAGGCACTTGCCAGGGACATATATGTGTATATGCGCAGACGTGTGTGTCATCGTACCCCAGCGCGTGGGTGGGCATTCAGAGCTGTGCCGGAGCGCGGTGGCGGCACAGGCGGTGGGTGCTGTATGTCTGTCGGTGTGTACATTGGTGTGGCGTGTCAGGCAGGAATGAACATGAGAAAGTTGGTGTGGGTGGTGTGTCCTGTGTGAGGGTGGATGTGTAAATGTGCCAGGGGTAGTGGAAAGAAAAACAAAGGCAGAAGTCATGCTGGGCAGAGCTCAGACTTTCTGGCTTCCTGAAGAGGGCAGGAGCTGGGCAGCTGACTGGCAGGCACATTGGCAGGGCCTTCATCTTTCCTGCCCCTCTGTCTCTCCCTCTGTCTCTGCCCTCCTTAAGGACCATGAGGCAGCTCCAGTGACCCAGGAGTAAGCACTGAGGCTTTCAGGGTCAGGAAATAGGGTGGGGTGCCTTCCTGAGCCCCACAACGCCTGCCTCACAGCCCCCTCCTCCTGCAAGGGCCCTGTTGCTAGGTAACGGATGGGGGAGCCAGAATGAGGCAGCTTGAGAGGCTGGAGGCTGGACCCATGACAGGAAATGGCCTTGATCCCCCTCTGCAGGGAATCTCCAGGTGCAGGCACACAGCCCTCACGCACACTCACACACGAACATGTACAGCCGCCTAGACGTTCATGCACACAGATGCACAGACACGCACATGTACTCACACACACACACAGATAGGCACATGAGCTCACACACACACACCCACACACACACACACACACACCCGATAGGCATGTGCACTTCAACGTAGGGATGCACATACACAAGAGACACACAAGCCAGAGACTCCCCCCATTCAGCCACACACCCGCACATACAGACACATTTGCACACACACAAATAGACTCAGATCGTCAGGCACACAGAGCCAAGCACATGTGCAGACTGTTTTTTTGTTTGTTTGTTTGTTTTTTTGAGGTAGGGTCTCACTGTGGTCCAGGCTGACCTGGACTTCACTATGTAGTCTCAGGGTGGCCTTGAACTCACAGAGATCCTCCCACCTCTGCCCCCTGAGTGCTGGGATTAAAGGCGTGTGCCACCACGCCCGACAGACATTTTTTTTTAAGTACATGTTTCTATGCACTAGACCTTCCCCCAGAGCTGTGCTCGAGCAAAAACATCTAGAGACACAGAAACAGCACTTCAAAGCAATAGGAGGCAAAACTACAACTCAGAAACTGTTAGGAGGCAGAAGGAACTGAAGGTCATCTTTTTCTACATAGTAAATTCAAGGTCAGCCTGAATACACGAGACCCTGTCTCAAAAGCAAAACAGAGCCAGGCACGGTGGCCCATGCATTTAATCTCAGGCTCATGGGGGCTGAGATAGGAGGATTGCTGTGAGTTCAAGAACAGCCTGAGACTACATAGTGAGTTCCAGGTCAGCCTGAGCTAACCTTACCTCAATAAACAGAAACAATCGGGCATGGTGGCGCACGCCTTTAATCCCAGCACTCCGGAGGCAGAGGTAGGAGGATCGCTGTGAGTTTGAGGCCACCCTGAGACTACAGAGTGAATTCCAGATCAGCCTGCTCTAGAGTGAGACTCTACCTTGAAAAACCAAAACAAACAAACAAATCCCCCCAAATAAATAAATGGGAATAAAAAAATTAAAAAAATTAAACAGAAACAAAGTTGGGGATGTAGTTCAGTCGTAAGGTGCTTCCCTAACATGCATAAAGCCCGGGGTTCAATTCTCTACACTGGAAAAAAATGGTGAAACTCTATACATTCGAAAAAGAAAAAAAGAAAAGCAAACAAAAAACTGGAATTGGAAGCTGGGCGTAGTGGTACACACCTTTAAGCCCAGCACTTGGGAGGCAGAGGTAGGAGGATTGCCATGAGTTCAAGACCACCCTGAGACTACATAATGAATTTCAGGTCAGCCTGGGCTAGAGTGAGACTCTATCTCGAAAAATAAACAAACAAACAAAAACGGATTGGAGAGATGGTTAAGGTGCTTGCCAGCAGAGCCAAAGGACCCAGGTTCAATTCCCCAATACCATGTAAAGCTAGATTCACAAACTGCACATGCATCTGGAGTTTGCATTGGCTAGAGGCCCTGGCAAACCCATTCTTTCTCACTCTCTCTCTCTTTTGTTTTTTTCAAGGTAGGGTCTCACGCTAGCTCAGGCTGACCTGGAATTCACTATGTAATCTCAGGGTGGCCTTGAACTCATAGGATCCTCCTACCTCTGCCTCCCAAGTGCTGGGATTAAAGGCATGCACCACCATGCCTGGATCATTCTCTTTCTCTCTCTCTCTCTCTCTCTTTAAAATTTTTGTTTGTTTTTATTTATTTATTTGAAAGCGACAGAGAGAAGGAGGCAGAGAGAGAAAGAATGGGCGCACCAGGGCCTCCAGCCACTGCAAACCAACTCCATATGCATGCGCCACCTTGTGCATCTGGCCAAAGTGGGTCCTGGGGAATCGAGCCTCGAACCGGGGTCCTTAGGCTTCACAGGCAAGCGTTTAACCGCTAAGCCATCTCTCCAGCCCTCTTTCTCTCTCTTAAATAAATAAATAAATTACTTTAAGAAAAAACCCTGGGGATGACTTGGTGGATAAGGAATCCAGGCCCCCAGCCCGGCTCTAAGCAGTGACACTGGAGTGAGGCAGCCCACTTGTAATCCCAGACAGAAGACCCCTGGGAAAAGCTGGCTAGCTTAGACTGGTCAAGTTGGCAAGATTTGGGTGCAAGTGCGAGACCCCGCCTCAGTAAAGTGGTGAGTGATCAAGCATGACACCTTCTATCAAGCTCTGGCCTCCGGGCACAAGCCCCCCACACCACATGAGCACCACACACATACACATGCAAAACACAAATAATGATGGAGAAAAGTCAAAACAAACGAACAAACTACCTGAGTTGAGTTGTTGACTTGAACAGATGGAAAGACCAGCAGTGAGGAGTTACCAAAAGGCTCTCTCCAAACATGCAAAGGAATCTGGGAGAGAACTAACAGGGTGGCTCTGAGGCTGTACCCCTTACTTGGGAGGACCCCAGTCTGGGCCATAGGGTAGAAGCTGTGGCTGTGTGAGGATATGCTTAAGGTGGCCCACCTGCCAGGGGCCCTTGAGTGAAGATTGTTCCTATTTTGCCACAGGCCACCTGGGATGGGCTGCGTGTTCTGCAAGAAGTTGAAGCCAGCACCCAAGGAGCATGTGGGCCTGGGAGGGAGCTACAGAGCTGAGGAGCACTACCACCCTGACCCCACTCGGACCTGCTCTGCCTCCTTCCAGCAACCCCCCAGCCCTGCCTTCCTTGACAGTGGCGCCATCAAGGGAGTCTCAGGTGGGTCCCTAGGGCCAGAGGGAGGCACTGCCTGGGTCTTGGGAGTAACTGAGGGAAAGGGAGGTGCCGATTTGTCCTTAGAAGCCTCCAGAATAACTGGTTGTGGTGGCACACTTCTTTAATCCCAGAACCCTGGAGGATGCTGAGGAAGGAGAATCGCCGTAAATTTGAGGCCAGCCTGGGCTATAGAGTAAATTCCAGGTCAGCCTGGGCTAGAGTGTGACCCTGCCAAAGCGCACGCACACGCACACGCACTCAAATTAAAAACAACAACAACAACAACAAACCCAGAAGCCTGAGACCTTGTCCCAAAACAAGCAAATCTCTGGCTTCTTAGGTGTCACTTCTTAAGTGAGAAGTCTTCTTGGGAGGGAAGAGGAAGAGTGGGCAACTTGAGGAGGGTTCCCCAGGATGAGAAAATCATGAAGCTATGTGTCCCAGACCCACAGGGGGCCAAGTTGCAAAATGCAAATAAGAGATACACTGGACTCCAAAGGCCTTGGACAACGAGGGCACTGTGACCTTGGGAGGCACAGTGCCTGGCTAGGAAACTGAGATCTGGGAGTGTGGCCCCCTTGGTGCCCCATTCCATGCCCTACCACACTGAACAGACCTGACTCTACAGGGCCTGGGGTAACCCTGTTCGTCGCCTTGTATGACTATGAGGCTCGGACTCAGGATGACCTGACCTTCACCAAGGGCGAGAAATTCCACATCCTCAACAATACGTAAGTGACCAGGGCACCTTGCTCAGGGCATGGCCAGGGTGGGGAACAGGACCCAGAGGGGACAGGACCCTGGTCCTGGTCTCAGAAAATCTCTAGCTTGGTGACTACAAATCCTGGGTGAATGGGGCCCAAGAGATTGCTCAGTGGTCAAAGGTGCTTTGTAAAGCCTGCCGGCCTGGATTCATCTCCCCAGCCACTTACATACAAAAAGTGATATAAAATCTGGCATTTGGGCTGGAGAGATGGCTTAGTGGTTAAGCGCTTGCCTGTGAAGCCTAAGGACCCCGGTTCGAGGCTCAGTTCCCCAGGTCCCACGTTAGCCAGATGCACAAGGGGGCGCACGCGTCTGGAGTTCGTTTGCAGAGGCTGGAAGCCCTGGCGCGCCCATTCTCTCTCTCTCCCTCTATCTGTCTTTCTCTCTGTGTCTGTCGCTCTCAAATTAAAAAAAAAAAAAATTTTTTTTAAAAATCTGGCATTTGTTTGCATCAGCAAGAGACTGGTGTGTGTGTGACACACACACGTGAATAAATATAAAGAAAGAAATAAAAATAATGAATGATTTTGTAAGTCCTAGGTGAGGGCTAAGAGCGTATAGCTCAGTGGCAGAGCACTTCCTAGCATGTGGGCCTTGGGTTCAATCCAAAGTGTTACAATTAGTGAAGAAACCCTGTGGTTGCTACCATGAGGGGAGAGGAGAGGTGAGGAGCTCTGGGTACAGGCTGAACACTAAACATAGTCCCTATGGCAGTGGTGATCAGGGCGGGTTTCCTGGAGACTTTTAAAACCGACACTATGAGTACACAGTGAAAGAAGGGGTGAGAAAAGAGGAAGGAAAAACGAGAATAAGTGATGATTTCTAGAAAGCACCAGGTATTTTCTTATAGGTGGGTTATAAAGAATGACGTATAGGATAGCCAGGCATGGTAGCACAGGTAGGAGGATCACTGTGAGTTCAAGG
This sequence comes from Jaculus jaculus, assembly GCF_020740685.1. Taxonomy (NCBI): domain Eukaryota; kingdom Metazoa; phylum Chordata; class Mammalia; order Rodentia; family Dipodidae; genus Jaculus; species Jaculus jaculus. The sequence continues at coordinate 60,340,997 of NC_059106.1, read as the reverse complement.
CCACCCTGAGACTACATAGTGAATTCCAGGTCAGCCTGGGCTACAGTGAGACCCTAAAGAAAAGAATGGCGAATAGGACTGGGAATGTGACTCAGTGGAAGAACACGTGGTCTGATGTACAGGTGGGGGGGGGGGAGAGAATGAGGTGCAGAATTGAAAGAAGCTGGCCAATTAGGTGGGGCACAATCTATAGGCTTTTTTGTTTTGTCTTGTTTCTTTTTTTTTCTTGAGGTAGGGTCTCACTCTAGCCCAAGCTGACCTGGAATTCCCTATGTAGTCTCAGGATGGCCTTGAACTCACAGTGATCCTCCTACCTCTGCCTCCCGAGTGCTGGGATTAAAGGTGTGTGCCACCACACGGGCTCTATAGACTTTTTTTTTTAAATTGTACAGAGGAGCCAGCCAATTGTTTATTTATTGAGGGATAGAGAGAGGGGGGAAAAAAGAGAGAGACAGATAGAAAGAGAGAATGGACACACCAGGGCCTCTAGCCACTGCAAACAAACTCCAGACACATGCGCCACCTTGTGCCTCTGGCTTACGTGGGTCCTGGGGAATCAAACCTAGGTCCTTTGACTCTGTAGGCAAGTGCCCTAACTGGGAGGCAATTTTCCCAGCTCTAATTTTTCTTGTATTGTTGTTTGCTTTTTGATGTATGGTCTCACTCTAGCCCAGGCTGACCTAGAATTCACTATGTAGCCTCAGGCTGGCCTCAACTCACAGCGATCCTCCTACCTCTGTCTCCTGAGTGCTGGTGTAAAGGTGTGCGCCACCATACCGGTCTATAGGCTTTTAAAGCCATGCTGGGGAGTTTTCAGTGGAGGAAGTGATCTAGTTAGCTGTTCACTGTATCCTCAAAGCCCAGCTCAGCCTAGGAGCTAAAGGAGGCTCCTATGTCCCATCATCTTTTCACTGTAAAGCTCAGTCAGGGCAGCTGCAGGGGTGGGGGGCGGGGGGCCAGGGACAAGGGGAAGGTTGTCAGAGCCAGTACAACCAACTGTCTCTGTGGTCCTGCCTGGATCCTGAGCGTTGCTAACCACGTCCATGTTCTGTGCCCACAGTGAAGTTGACTGGTGGGAAGCTCGGTCCCTCACCTCTGGACACACTGGCTACGTTCCCAGCAACTACGTGGCCCCGGTGAACTCCATCCAGGCTGAAGAGTGAGTGGGGTTGGAGCAAAGCCAGCCCTATGGGGAGGACCCAGAGATCTGAACCCCAAGTCAGTGCTCCACTCTGCCCCCTTATCTGTGATTTCCTGAGGGTATTGTGGGATTACAAGAAGATAGTGATGAGGATAGGTGACACCTGTTCTACAGGTGCTGCATGCTGAAGCCTCTTCAAAGTACTTCCTGTGCCAGGCATGGTGGCGCACACGCCTTTACTCCCAGCACTCAGGAGACAGAGATGGGAGGATTGCCAAGAGTTCAAGGCCACCCTGAGACTACATAGTGAATTTCATTTCAGCCTGGGCAGGAGAAAAACTCCACCTTAAAAAAAAAAAAAAAAAAAGAAAGAGGGCTGGAGAGATGGCTTAGTGGTTAAGTGCTTACCTGTGAAGTCTAAGGAACCCGGTTCGAGGCTTCATTCCCCAAGACCCACGTAAGCCAGATGCACAAGGAGGCGCACGCATCTGGAGTTCATTTGCAGTGGCTGGAGGTCCTGGCGCACCCATTCTCTCTCTCTCTCTCTCTGCCTCTTTCTCTCTCTATCTGTCGTTCTCAAACACACACAGCTGAACTCCTTCTTGTGAGACTCATACATTTATGAGAAAAGATGGGAGAGACTTTGAAGAATGGGACCCGTGGTGGCACACGCCTAGCACTTGAAAGATGGAAGCAAAAGATCAGGAGATACTGAATTCAAGGTCAGCTGCATAGTTCCAGGTCAGCCTAAGCTGCATGAGAACATGTCTTTAGTGATTAAGACCCTTGCCTGTAAAGCCTAAGGACCCAGGTTCAATTCCCCAGTACACAGGTAAGCCAGATGCATGAGGTGGTGCATGTGTCTGGAGTTCGTTTGCAGTGGCTGTAGACCCTGGCATGCCAATTTCATTCTCTCTGTCACTCTTCTATCTCTCTTTGCTTACAAATAAGTAAATGTTTAAAGAACAACAAGGGGTGGAGAGATGGCTTAGTGGTTAAGGCACTTGCCTGGAAAGCCGAAGGACCTTGGTTCGATTCCCCAGGATCCTTGTAAGCGAGATAGATGCACAAGGTGGTGCATGCATCTGGAGTTCGTTTGCAGTGGCTGGAGGCCCTGTCACACCCATTCTTTCTTTTGCTCTCTCTCTCTTTTCCTCTGCATCATTCTCTCTCTCAAATAAATAAATAAAAATAAAATATATTTTTAAAAAAAGCTGGGCATGGTGGTGCACACCTTTAATCCCAGCATTTGGGAGGCAGAGGTAGGAGGATCACTGTGAGTTCGAGGCCACCCTGAGAGTACGTAGTAATTTCTAGGTTAGCCTGGACTAGAGTGAAACCCTGCCTCAAAAAACCAAAAAAAAAAAAAAGCCAGGCATGGTGGCACATGCCTTTAATTCCAGCACTTGGGAGGCAGAGGTAGGAGGATCGCTGTGAGTTCAAGGCCACTCTGAGACTACATAGTGAATTCCAGGTCAACGTAGGCTAGAGCAAGACTCTACCTCAAAAAACAAAACAAAACAAAAAAACCAACAACAAAAACAGAATGAACATCCTCAGTACTTGGTAACTGATTTGCCCTTGGGCTGTGGTAGGTACAGGACTAGTAGGTGACTCAGTCCTTGAAGAAGTGATGGGGGGGGGGCTGTCAGTTGCTCAGGTACAGAACAGAGAAGCAGGTGGGGGTACATAGGGGCTGGGGGCTTGTCAGATTGAGTTCTGTGGAGAGGAGCACCCGGATGAAGAAGGCTGCCAGGAGCCAGACCAGGTGGTGGCGTATGAGGAGTGTCCTGCCCGTTCTTAATTGGTTTGTTCACGATGGCCCTGGCAGATGGCTCAGGGCTGGTGGAAACTGGGACTCAGCTGAGTAGAGATAGAGAACCGGAGGAGGGTAGAGAGGGGCACATTGGCGCCGGGACCCAGCTCTGGGGAAGAAGCCACTGGAGATATGAGGAAAGCGGGCCAGGCGGGCCCAGGCCGGTGCCAGGAGGCAGGAGAAGCCTCGGAGAGCAGAAGAGGGAATTTCCAAGAAGGCCCTGGATTTGGCAATAGGGTGACTTTGATTAGAGATCTTTGCTTCATGGTAAATGGGGAGGAGAAGTCAAAACTCAGAGCCCTAGAGAGAATGAGAGGGGAGGAAGGAGAGACCCAACTGTGGGGCTGGAGAAGTGGCTCAGCTGTTAAGGCATTCACCTGCCAAGTCTAACAACCCTGGTTCGATTCCCCAGCACCCATGTAAAGCCAGAAGCAGTTCCTTTGCATGTCCATTCTGTCTCTTTTTGGTTAAAAAAAAAAAAAAGACCCAGCTGTGAAGCAGGTTCTACCTGAAGGCTCAAGGTGGGACTCAGAGGTTGGGGTGCACAGCTGCTCACGGGAAGGGAACATGCTCTGAGCAGAGGGACTCAGGCAGGGTTTAGAGCACAGGTTGCGTGATACTGTAGTCTGAGGGGGAGGAAGGAAGCAAGAAGGAGGGAGGGGAAACAATGCGGAGGGTTCGTGCCATATCCGCAGTTTGGGCAACATCATGGAGTCTGAAGTGCTCACTGAAGTGTCATGGTTTAGGACACAGGCCCTGGAGCAGGCAGCTTGGCTTCCCATTGCAGAGCGACAGTGTGGCCCCAAGCAAGTTACTTAACCGTTAAGTAGGCTCACTTTCCTCATCAGTCTCGGGAGGTAAACGAAGCACTCTCCACATAGTAGGAGAGCTCAACAGTACGCCTAAGTACAGACATCACCTGCTACCGAAACACTGATCCGAGGACCAACGTGGTGTGTTTTGTTTTTTGGTTTTTTTTTTTTTTTTTTTTTTTTTTAGTTTTTATTCATTTATTTGAGAGAGAGGCAGATAGAAAGAGAAAGAGAGAATGGGCATGCCGGTGCCTTCAGCTGCTGCAAATGAGCTCTAGACACATGCTGCACCTTGTGTATCTGTTTTACGTGGGTCCTGGGGAATTGAACCTGGGTCTTTTGGCCCTGTAGGTAAGCACCTTAACCACTAACCCATCTCTTCAGCCCAGGATGGAGGGTTTTTTTTTGTTGTTTTTTGGAGGTAGGGTCTCACTCTAACCCAGGCTGATCTGGAATTCACTTGGTAGTCTCAGGGTGGTCTTGAACTCACAGTGATCCTCCTACCTCTGCCTCCTGAGTGCTGGGATTAAAGGCATGTACCACCAAGCCCAGATTTTTAAGTTATTGTATGTGTTTTTTTTTTTTTTTAGAGGAGATCTTGATAGCCCAGGATAGCCTCAAATTCAGAATCCCTCTGCCTCAACTTCCCCAGAGCTGGGATTGCAGATGTATACCACCACACTCTACTACAATTCTTTTTTGTTTGTTTTTGGAGATAGGGTTTCACTCTAGTCTAGGCTGACTTGGAATTCACTATGTAGCCTCAAGATGGCCTCAAACTCACCGCGATCCTCCTACCTCTGCCTCCTGAGTGCTGGGATTAAAGGCATGCACCACCATGGGGCTCAAGGCTTGGTTCTTGAGGTGATGTCCAGAGGCTGCGCTGGGGTTTGAAAGGATTGGACCTGATGCTCGGCTGCCTCTCCTTACAGGTGGTACTTTGGAAAGATCGGGAGGAAGGATGCAGAGAGACAGCTGCTGGCACCAAGCAATCCCCAGGGAGCCTTTCTCATTCGGGAAAGCGAGACTACCAAAGGTAGGAGTGGCATCCGATGCCTCTGGTACTGGGAGGTCCAACCATTACAGTGGGTGGTGCAGCGCCTCGGTCAGAGCCAAGGCTGAGATCAAGGCGAGGAGCGCAGCTGAGACTGGCTCTGGGGTCTAGAGATACGGTCCTCAGACTTTGGGGCCTCTACCTGCTCCCAGTCTGAGGTCGAGGAGGACAGCGAGCAGTGCCACGTGACCCTTCCTCACAGGTGCCTACTCCTTGTCCATCCGCGACTGGGACCCAAGCCGAGGTGATCACATAAAGCATTACAAGATCCGCAAGCTGGACACAGGCGGCTACTACATCACCACGCGGGCCCAGTTTGAGTCGGTGCAGGACCTGGTGCGGCACTACATGGGTGAGCTGGTACTTCAGAGCCCCGAGCCGACCTGCTGATACACTGTCACAATGGGGAAGCTGGGGACAAGATGAGAAAAAGGTTCTCCCAAAACAGTAGGGGTCAGTAGCCGAGCGTGATGGCGCACGCCTTTAATCCCAGCACTCGGGAGGCAGAGAGGTAGGAAGATCGCCAAGAGTTCGAGGCCACCCTGAGACTACAGGACTACAGAGTGAATTTTCCAGGTCAGTCTGAGCTAGAGCGGGACCCTACCTCGAAAACAAAACAAAACAAAGCAAAAAACAAAGAACAAAGACCCAGTAGTGGTCAAACGGGTCAAGTTTAGAGTCTTCTAGCCCGGAATCCTACTCTGTGGGATTCATGGGAAACTGAGGCCCAAAGTGGCCCATAGCCAACCAGCGCCCCCTAATGTCTTAAAAGGAATTTGCCATTTTCTTTCCTCAAGGTTGAGTCCGTGGAAACGTCATGTGCTCCTTTAAATATCATTTCATCAGGCCCCCAGGACAGGGAGCCACCATCACAGGGCTCTGAGCAGAGGGTGACAGCATTTGTGTGAGCTCTGGGGAGAAACTGGTTGCAGGGTGCCGTTTGGATGCCAGGGGCAGGGCAGAATGAGGGGTCCTTTAGGAGGCAGTTATCACTGTCCAGATGAGGTGATGCTGGCCAGATGACATCATATTTAATTTGTTTATTTATTTGAAAGAGAGAGTAAGAGACAGAGAGAGGGAGGGAGCACACCAGATCCTCCAGCCTCTGCAAATGAACTCCAGACGCATGTATCCCGTTGTGCATCTGGCTTAGTTGGGTCCTGGGGGATCGAACCTGGGTTTCAGGCAAGCGCCTGAACGGCTAAGCATCTCTCCAGCGCCCCCTCTCCCCACCTATTACTTTTTTAAAAATTATTTATTTATTTATGAGCGACAGACACAGAGAGAAAGACAGATAGAGGGAGAGAGAGAGAATGGGCACACCAGGGCTTCCAGCCTCAGCAAACGAACTCCAGACGCATGCGCCCCCTTGTGCATCTGGCTAACGTGGGACCTGGGGAACCGAGCCTCCAACCGGGGTCCTTAGGCTTCACAGGCAAGCACTTAACCGCTAAGCCATCTCTCCAGCCCCCCACCTATTACTTTTTAATTCTCCTTCATCAGCCTCTAGAATGCTGGGATTACAGGTGTGAACGGACCGCACCAGGCTAGGGGCCCAGGTTACTTATCATTGAGTTTGAGGTCTCCGTGCTGTTGCGGTGGGTTAGGAAGCGTGTGTCCTGGCTCATATCTGTGACATCCCTCCTTCTCTTTCCCTAGAAGTGAATGATGGGCTGTGCTACCTTCTCACGGCCCCCTGCACCACCATGAAGCCGCAGACCCTGGGCCTGGCCAAGGACGCATGGGAAATCAACCGCAGCTCCATCACGCTCGAGCGCCGCCTGGGCACCGGCTACTTTGGGGAAGTGTGGCTGGGTACGAAGGCCTGGGGAGGCAGGGCGCGGGCCGGGAGGTGTTGGGACCGAGGTTCTGGGCTGGTGGGGTGCGGGTCTTGACGAGACGTGGCCGCCACCGAGCAGGCACGTGGAACTGCAGCACCAAGGTGGCGGTGAAGACGCTCAAGCCGGGCACCATGTCCCCCACGTCCTTCCTGGAGGAGGCGCAGATCATGAAGCTGCTGCGGCACGACAAGCTGGTGCAGCTGTACGCGGTGGTGTCGGAGGAGCCCATCTATATCGTGACGGAGTACATGTGCCACGGTGAGGGGCCGGAGCCAGGCTCTGGGCAAGCTGGGGTGGGGCCAGGCCACAGACAAGTCGGCAGGGTCCAAGTGAGAGGCTGATATATATATAGAGAGAATGGGCGCGCCAGGGCCTCCAGCCACTGCAAACGAACTCCAGATGCGTGCACCTCCTTGTGCATTGGGCTTGCATCTGGGGACTCAAGCCTCGAACCGGGGTCCTTACACTTCACCGGCAAGCCCTTAACTGCTATGTATTAAAAAAAAAATTTATTTACTTGAAGCCGGGCGTGGTGGCGCACGCCTTTAATCCCAGCACTTGGGAGGCAGAGGCAGAAGGATCACCGTGAGTTCAAGGCCACCCTGTGACTACAGAGTGAATTTCAAGTCAGCCTGAACTAGAGTGAAACCCTACCTTGGGAAAAAAAAAAAATTATTTACTCGAGAAAAAGAGAGAATGGGCATGTCAGGGCCTCTGCCCACTGCAAACGAACTCCAGACGCATGTGCCACCATGTGCATCAGGTTTACGTGGGTTCTGGCAAATCCTGGGTCCCTAGGCATTGCGGGCAAGCACCTTAAGTGCTAAGCCACCTCTCAGCCCTATATAGAGTCTTAACTGGGGCAGGTATTGGAGGTGGAGACTAAATGTGGATGGGTAGAATGGATGTCTGGAGGCGTGAAGAGTTGAGGCATCCCCAGCCGGATTCTGGGAGAGAGTGGGAGCAAGGTAAATTAGACAGGAGAGGTGCCAATGTCAGAAAGCAGACTCAGAGTAGGATCTTGTTGCTGATTTTCTGGCTTCTTCCCCCTAGGTAGCTTGCTAGACTTCCTCAGACAGCAGGAGGCCCAGAACTTGACACTACCCCATCTGGTGGATATGGCCGCGCAGGTAAACTGGACCAGCCCAGCAGCCCTCAACTCCCAGACCTACTTCCTGTTAGCCTTCCTCCATCTTTGTACCCACAAACATCTTGAAGCACAGCCTGGCCCACCTTATCAGCTGCAAGACCTGAGGCAGTACACTGTCATTCTGAGTGGATTTAAAAAAAATATATTTATTTATTTATTTGAAAGAGGGAGAGAGAGAATGGATATGCCAGGGCCTCTAACCACTGCAAATGAACTCCAGACACGTGTGTCACCTTGTGCATCTAGCTTACATGGGTCTTGGAGAACTGAACCTGGGTCCTTTGACTTGCAGGCAAGTGCTTTAACCACTAAGCCATCTCTCCAGTCTGGATATATATTTTTTTTAAGGTAGGGTCTTACACTAGCCCAGGCTGACCTGAAATTCATTCTGCAGTTTCAGGATGGCCTTGAACTCATGGTGATCCTCCTACCTCAGCTGGGATTAAAGGTGTGTGCCACCACGTCTGTCTTTCAGGCCGGCCTTTCTTATGAAAGAGAGAGAGAGAGAGAGAGAGAGAGAGGGAAAGAAGAATTGGTGCACCCAGGGCCTCCAGCCACTGCAATCGAACTCCAGATGTGTGTGCCCCTTTGTGCACATATGCAACCTTGCACACTTGCATCACCTTGTGCATCTGGCTTATGTGGGACCTGGAGAGTTAAACATGAGTCCTTAGGCTTTGCAGGCAAACGCCTTAACTGCTAAGCCATCTCTCCAGCCCTCTGTGTGTATTTTTAAAGTATCCCCCTCACTGCTTGCAGAGGCTATGGTGCTGAGTACACATGAGCTCCCTCCTCTCCATACCTTGTCCTCTCTACCCCAGATCGCGAAGGGCATGGCCTACATGGAGTACATGAACTACATCCACCGGGACCTGAGGGCAGCCAACATCCTGGTTGGGGAGAGGCTCGTGTGCAAGATTGCTGACTTCGGGCTGGCCCGCCTCATCCAGGATGATGAGTACAACCCCCAACAAGGTGACCTGCTTCACCACAGCACCCTAGAGACTGCAAAGCTCTGAGGGACTACCATGGGCCCCACATATTAAGAGACCCTGCTCCACTCCTGATTATCCCAGACACCTATCCTGATAAGCATTAAGAGGCAATTCTGGGTTCCAGTGTCAGCTCGGCCACTTCCCAGCCTTGTATCTATCTATCTATCTATCTATCTCTCTATCTATATAAAATAAATATGTCATATATTATAAAAATTATATAAAATATGTTATATATTTATATATATCTCAAATAAATAGATTATGTATACGCACATATTTTATATGTATAATTATATATGTATATTTATATATAATTTATTTATTTGAGAGAGAGAAAGAGACAGGGAGAGATTGGGCATGCCAGGGCCTCCAGCTACTGCAAACGAATTCCAGATGCATGCGCCCTCTTTGTGCATCTGGTTTATGTGGGTCATGGAGAATCGAACCAGGATCCTTTGACTTTACAGGCAAACGCCTTAACTGCTAAGCCATCTCTCCAGCCCCCAGCCCTGTATCTTGAGCGAGTCACCTGAGCTCTGTGAAGCTACTTCTAATCTGTAAGAATGAAAATATTTACACAGTAGTAAGTCAATAGTTATTTACAAGCAATGTAAGTCTTAAGTGATAGGCAATAGAGTATGACAGTACAAACTCTAGGGGGCAAGGAAGATGGCTTATTTCCTAGAGACCCCTTCACTAACTTTGCCTGCTCCTCCATCTTCTCCAGGGACCAAGTTCCCTGTCAAGTGGACAGCTCCAGAGGCTGCCCTCTATTGCAGATTCACCATCAAGTCAGACGTGTGGTCCTTTGGAATCCTGCTTACTGAACTCATCACCAAAGGCCGAGTCCCCTACCCAGGTGTGCTGGGAACTGGGCTGGGGAGTAGTCACAGGGAAGGACTTCCTCCATCTCCCCCACCCCTTCCTCCTTGGCTGACAGAGCCCCACCCCTCAGGCATGAACGGCCGGGAAGTGTTGGAACAGGTGCAGCATGGCTACCACATGCCGTGCCCAGCAGGATGCCCAGTGTCCCTGTACAAGGTCATGGAACAGACCTGGCGCCTGGACCCAGAGGAGAGACCCACCTTCGAATATCTGCAGTCTTTCCTGGAAGACTTCTTCACCTCCACTGAACCACAGTACCAGCCTGGGGATCAGACATAGCCTGGTTGGGCATCATCCACCCTTCTGAGGATGCCAACTGGCCCTTGTAGATCCCCCAAGGCTCTGGTCCTAAGGCTCCCAGGCTTAAATTCCTGTAGAGTCCTGGCATGTCAGAGTGGGCCAGCATCTCAAAAGCCACTTTACAGATGGTGTGAATGGAGGCTAGGAGCTCCTCTTCCCCGACTCTGACCTCAAGCACAATTTCTTCTCTTTCTACTCCACGCCTCTAGCTTCTCTTCCCTGCATCCTAAAGATGCTCACATCTTGTGTAGTTATTTATAAAATTGTATTGCCCTTCCCTCACTTATCTCCTATCCATGCTTTCCTACCTTCATATTGTCTAACTCTGGTCCAAATACCAAAGGATTATGTGTTGTAAGTTACAAAGGCGAGAAAAGTCTGCTGGACTCTCCCGCTGGCTGGATGTCCTGGTCTAAAACTGAGCTCCAGACCCAGGCCTGAAGGAGAGACTTTCTGAATTCTCACCACCTCTCTGAGTAGTATGTGTTTCCATCATGTAAATGAGAATAATGATGATATAGTCCCAGACTCGGGAGGCAGAGGTAGGAGGATCACTGTGAGTTTGAGCGCAGCCTGGACTGCAGCCTGAGTGACTGATATATAGTGAGATTCAACCTTGAAACAAAAACAAAAACAGACGGACAATAAAAGAATAATGATGATAGTCCTTGAACCACGAGAATCCCCTGAGTCATCTTTGGGAGGAATGGTGGCCAGATGAAGGTTCACAGGACAGGTTTGGGCACTGGGAACAGGAGAGAATACCCTTCCACCAACAAGCACGAGGTACCCAAGGAATGGAATTTTTGGACGTCCCACTGATCGCACGTGAGTTCAGGATAAGCTAAGAGAAGACAGGCCGCTGGAAATAGATCGGTGTGGCTTTGAATCTGTCCACAGTGGGTGTGATACTTCTCTGCCCGATTTCAGCAGATTTGCCACTCATCATAGGCACACTGGGACAATCCTGAATGCGGGGGAGGGGAGGGCTGTCTGCTGCTGTCATGTCAGGTTCCCCAAAAGAGGGCAGGAGAAGAGGAAAGGAGAGAGGATGTCTTGCTCACTGGTTCTCACTTGGAAAGTGCTGTATCACCCCTGGGAGCTTTGGGGACAACTTGGAAGGAGTTTTGTTTGCCACCGTGGCTGGGAGCTAGCTCCTGCTGGCTGGGATCAGGGATGCTAAACAAACTGCAATGCACCTGTGCAATGGGAACTGTCTTGTCCACTAGGTCCTCCTTTGAGAACCCAGAAGCTGAGCTGATAATGCTTCCGTGTGGAAACAAGGAAAGGAGGACATAAGGATTCCCTCTTCTCCCACCGGCCCATTGTTTATGTACCCTCTGACTTATTAGTGAAATAGAGGAGGCAGTCTGAGAATGGGGAGTCACCACTGTACTAAGCAAGCAGTTACTGAACACTGACTCTGATGGGCCCTTTGCTGAGCAGAACCTTGGTCACACACAAAAAAAGTATGATCCACCGAGTGTGGTGGCACACACCTTTAATCCCAGCACTTGGGAGGCAGAGGTAGGAGGATCACCATGAGTTCGAGGCCACCCTGAGGCTACGTAGTGAATTCCAGGTCAGCCTGGGCTAGAGTGAGACCCTACCTTGAAAAAGCAAACCAACAAAAAGAGCCGGGCGTGGTGGCGCATGCCTTTAATCCCAGCAAACAGGAGGTAGGAGGGTCGCTGTAAATCCCAGGCCGCCCTGAGACTACATAGTAAATTCCAGGTCACCCTGAGCAAGAGTGAGACCCTACCTCAAAGAACCCCCCAAAAAAAGTAAGATATGTCCGTGCTCTGGAGGAGCACGATCAGGTGGGGAGAAGTAATAACAATAATAATAACCTATTTTATTTATTTATTTGAGAGGGAGAGAGAGACAGAGAAAGAATGGGCATGCCAGGGCCTCCAGCCACTACAGAGTCCAGACACATGTGCCACTTGGCATCCGGCTTATGTGGGTCCTGGGAAATTGAACCTGTGTCCTTTGGCTTTGCAGGCAAGTGCCTTCCTTAACCACTAAGCCATCTCTCCAGCCCAATAACCTACTTTTTAAATTATTTGAATGTGTGTGTAACCCAGGCTGGCCTGGGACTTTCCATGTAGCTGAAGATGACCTTCAACTCCTGATCCTTCGGCCTCCACCCCTGGAGTGCTGGGAGGGCAGGCATGTGCCACCATGCTCTGTTTAACCCATTAAGTGCCCGGTGAGTGTCAGGCGTCTTTACATTCTTTCCTCCCATTTACCAGTTTTAAGCCTGTTTCTATAATTAACTCCATTAGATGAGAAAATGGAGACTCGGGGGCTACACAATGGGCCTCGATCACTCAGCTGTACATGACAGAGCAGGTCCTACACGAAAGCCCATGTCATGGTATCTCCAACTACCTAGTTGCCTCTAGCTGTCAGAAAGGGAGAATATCTGGGATGTGCGTGTGCATGTGTGTGTGTGTGTACCTGTTTCTTCCCTGTCTTGTTACTTGCAGAAAGAGTCTGGAAATCCACCCTCTCTCAAAGTGAGGGACCTAAAGGAAAGAGATTGTAAGTGTCCTGGTTCTGGCCCTGTGCTAGGGTTGTTGAATGATGGAGGGAAAACCAGTGATGGCTCAGAGGGATTGTCATAGGGTTGGGAGTTTTAGCTCTGCAGACAGACTCAGGGATCAAGGCTTCCTGAGGTCCATAGTCTCTGGCCATCTAAACTCGAGAGCCCCTAATATAGGGCCAGGCATGACGGTGCACAACTTTAATTCCAGCACTTGGGAGGGAAGAGTATCAATCAAGATTCAAGGCCAGCCTGGGCCTACAGAGTGAATTCCAGGTCAGCCTGGGCTAAAGTGAGACCCTCCCTCAAACAACCAAACAAACAAAATAAAAAGACCCAGGCATTGTGGCACAGGCCTTTAATCCCAGCACCCAGGAGGTCGGAGGATCACTGTGAGTTCAAGACCACCCTGAGACTACATAGGGGATTCCAGATCAGCCTGGACTAGAGTGAGACTCTACCTGGAAAAACAAAAACAAAAAATAAATAAATAAAAGGAGCCTGATGTATAAGCCCTACGGAAGCATTTTTCCTGGCTGTGGAGTCATCAGACAGGAGCATAGCCAAGGAGCTTCATGTGGTACCCGGTGTGAATCCGAACTCTGGTACTTGCAGGCCATACAATTTTAGCTATCTTTTCTTCTTCTTCTTCTTCTTTTTTTTTTTTTTTTTTTTTTTTGGTGTGTGTGTGTGTGTTTTCTCAAGGTAGTGTCTTGCTAGCCCAGGCTGACCTGGAATTCACTATGTAGTCTCAGGGTGGCCTCAAACTCATGGCGATCCTCCTACCTCTGCCCCCTGAGTGCTGGGATTAAAGGCGTGCGCCACCACGCTCAAACCTCCAACTCCTGATCCTCCTCTCTCAGCCTCTCCTCAGTGAGATAGACGATAGACATGCATCACCACACCTGGTTTTAATCAGTTTTCAGTTGCTGTTGTTTCAGCTTTAATGTATCCAGGGCTTAAGTGGCAGAGCAGGGACCCAAAGGGTGTCTCTGGCTCCGGAGTTAGCTCTCTCACTCTCCACAACCCTTTCCCAGAACTGGGATATTCTTGTCTGTCTCCTGGGGCTGCCTGCTGTCCATGTGGTTCCAGGAAGGCCCAGCAGTGCAGGGAACATCTGGAGCTCGGCAGGCCCCTCGCTGCTCCTCAGCAGACCAGAGCCTCCCTGTGTCTGCGGGTGCCCCACCTCTCTCTCTGGAGCAGCTGGATGGACCTCCTTCGCACCCCCTTTTCAGTGCCGCCTTCTGTTCCCTCCAGATAGAGCACAATGCAATTGATTAGGCTCCTGCTTTCTCCATTTCAATCACATCCTCGCCCTGCCTCCCTGAGATTACAGGCGGGTCACCTTGATTGCGGCTCACACCGTTCACAAAACTCTTCAGTCGTTTACAAAACCATCTCTCGCCTCATTCACTCCCCCACCTGGCTCTTCTCCTCTGTGATGCGTGGATTTTACTGGCTTAAGGCTCAGAGGGCAATTTCATTTCCAAGTTCATGCTGGGGGAGGAGGACACCTAATTGACTGATGCTGGGTGTTTCACATGCATCGTCTAATTTGATCCTCACCATGAGGCTGTGCAGCAGTGAGATTATCACCATTTTACAAAAGAACGAAATGAGGACGCTGAGGCACTCTGACCCTCACCCAAGGTCATACAGCCAGATGATAGAGCGAGGATTTGAACTCCAAGATTCACACATCCTACTATGTCACATTCTTTTTTGTTTTTTTTTTTTCAAGGTAGGGTTTCACTCTAGCCCAGGCTGACCTGGAATTCACTAAGTAGTCTCAGAGTGGCCTTGAACTCATGGCAATCCTATTACTTCTGCCTTCCAAAATGCTGGGATTAAAGGTTTGCACCACCACGCCCGGCACATTCTTTTGATACAGCATCATGGCAAAGCATAATACTGACCTAAACTCACACATATAATTCCAGCCAGAAGATAGACTCTGAGAGGCTGAGGTAGAAAGATCACTGTGAGTTCAAGGACAGCCTTGGAGTACAGACTGAGTTCCAGGACAGCCTGGACTAGAGTGAGACACTACCTCACAAAAAAAAAAAAAAAAAAAAGCAAGCAAGCAAACCCGGGCTACATATTCTACATAGTGGGTTCCAGGTCACTCTTGGGGCTAGAGTGAGACCTTGTCTTAAAAACGAAACAAAACGGCAGAAAAAAAAAAAAAACAAACCCTGAGTCAGGCCTAGGGAGGACATGGTGCAGATGGAGGCCCAGAGTGGCTCTGTACATGTTGAGGATTGTACTAAAAACTACTGTCTCTGGGCGAGATAGCACATGCCTTTGATCCCAGCACTCAGGAGGCAGAAATAGGAGGATTGCTGAGTTCAAGTTCAAGGCCAGCCTGGGACTGTAAAGTTCCAGGTAAGCCTAAGCAACGTTAAGACCCTACCTCAAAAAAGACAACAACAACAATAAAACCTCCTGTCATTTGTTCTTTATATTTTTGTACTTTTTTTTTTTTTTAAGTTTGAGGTAGGGTCTGACTCTAGCCCAGGCTGACCTGGAATGCACCACACATTCTCAAGGTGGCCTCGGACTCACGGTGATCTTCCTACTTCTGCCTCCCAAGCGCTGGGATTAAAGGCGTGTGCCACCACAGTTGGCTTATTTTTGTACTTTTAAAATCTTTTAAAGTTTTATTTGGGGGTTGAAGAGATGGCTTCACGTTTAAGATGCTTGCCTGCAAAACCTCAGGACCCAGGTTTAGTTCCCCAGTACACATGTAAGCCATATTCACAAGCTAGCACATGTGTTTGGAGTTTGTTTGCAGTGGGTAGAGGCCCTGGTATGCCCATTCTCTCTCTGTGTCTGCCTCTTTCTCTCTAATAAATAAAATAACATTTGATTTATTTATTAGAGAGAAAGAATGGGTGCATACCAGAACCTCCTGCTATTACAAACAAACTCCAGACATGTGCCATTTTATACATTTGGATTTATGTACTGGGAAATTGTATTCAGGCCATTAGACTTTGCAAGCAAGCACCTTTAGCCAGTGAGCCATCTCTCTATCCCCCCTCTTTTTTTTTTTTTTTTTTGCTGCCTTTGAGACACAGGATTACAGGCATGCGCCACCTTGCTTAATTATTTTGATATACCTGTGTCTCCAACAGGCTGGACCAATCCAAGGGGCAGAACAACAACCAATTACACCATTTAGGGGCAAGGTCAGTCTGGGAACCCAGGGAAATTTCTTGGAGCATGTGAAAGAAATTGGCCCGTTGAAGCAACCAGAGTGAGGTAATCATTGGCTAGGGGAATGGTATATGCAAAGGCCTACAGGTATGGCAGAGTAAGGCCCACATGGGAGGGTTGGAGGAGTAGATGGGTGAGGCATGGAAGAAGGCTGAAGGGTCAGAATACCTAGCAGAAGGGGAAAAAAAATCAAAGGGAATGGCCCCTAAAATATAGAAAGAAAGAAAAATCTGGGAGGGGGAGGATCCATTGGGAGAGTCTATCCTGAGTCTCATAGCTCCGAAACTGAGCTGGGTGGATCCTCTGTCCATTCCAGTAGGTGCTTTCCAGGTACAGAATGGAAACCTCTCTCCCACCCTAGATCTAATACACACATGGCCTGGGTGGTCCTGAAGCGATGTTCACGCTCCCTCTAGTGGTAACTCTAAGCACTCCATGCAAAAATCCAGCAAACTTTCCCCTGCCGGCCGGGGTGTGGATCAGGTCTTCAGAAACTTCTCAGGACCAGAGATAAGGAGGCACAGCCTTGTTCTCAGAAACACAGTCTCATTGCGGCGGGATTCAGGGATCAGACAGAAAATGGAAATCTAGTCATTCTAGTCAATCTAGAGTCAATTAAGCGTACAGAGTATCCTCTTAACTAAGCAGAGGAAAGACTTCTTAGAGGTGTTGCCTCACTAGAGACAAGAAAAATAAAAACAAAAAAGCTAAGAATTTGAGCCAGGTGTGGTGGCGCAGGTCTTTAATTCCAGCACTCAGGAGGCAGAGGTAGAAGGATTGCTGATTGCTGTGAGTTCAAGGCCAGCCTAAGACTACATAGTGAATTCCAGGTCAGCCTTAGCTAGAGTGAGACCCTACCTCAAAAAAAAAAAAAACAAACCTAAGAATTTGCTTGGTAAAGAAGCCAGTGGATGGATGGTCAGGTATGGTGGCACATATCAGCCCTCCTGGAGGAGAGCAGTGAGCTTGAGGTAAACCTGGGACCTGGGCTACATATTAAGAGATCTTGTTTCAGAGAGAGGGGGATGCTGAAGACATGGCTCAGGGGTTTAAGGCACTTTCCCATAAAGCTTAACGACCTGACTTCAGTTCCCCAGTAACCACTTAAAATCAGGTACACAAAGTGGCACATGTATCTGGAGTTTGTGAGCAGCAGCTAGAGGCTCTGATACGCCCATTCTTCCTTTTCCTCTCCCTCTCTCTCTCTCTCTCTCTCTCTGCCAGGGGTGATGGCACACGTCTTTAATCCCAGCACTCAGGAGGCCAAGCTAGGAGGATCGCTGTGATTTCAAGGCCAGCCTGAGACTCCATAGTGAATTCCAGGTCAGCCTGGGCTAGAGTGAGACAATACCTCGAAAAAAAAAAAAAAAAAAAAAGGAAAGGAGAGAAAAGAAAGAGGGAGGGAAGGAGGAGGGAGAGAGGAAGAAGAGAAAAGAAAGAAGGAATAAAAAGGAGAAGGAGGAGAAGGCGACAGTGGTGGCAAACAAGCCAAGGGTGGTGGCACAAGCCTGTAATACTAGCACTTTGGAGGTTTAGGCAGGAAGATCAGGAGTTCAAGGTCATCCTCAGCTACACAGTAAGTTCAAAGCCAACTTGGGCTACATGAGAGCCTATGTCAATCAACCAAATACACAAAACAAAACAATATTATTAAGAAGCAACAGAAAAACAGTCCAGGCTGGACAGAATTAAGTGAGCTATGAGGCAGGAAAGGAGATTGCTGTGAGGCACAATTAGGTAGATGTGACTGGAGTATAAAGTTTGAGGGGGTGGTAGAAGATGGTGGGGTGGAAAGTGCTCTAGTCAGCCATACACTTACCTGGCATTCTAAGCTTTGGGCAACAGGAACCAAAGCAAAAACCATTGTAGAGGTTTTTGTTTGCTTTGTTTTTGAGACAGGCTCTCATACTACTGAAATTTATTCTAGCCCAGCCCGACCTCGAACTCATGGTGTTCCTCCTGCCTCAGTCTCCTGACTGCTATGGTGTGAAGTACATGTTTGGCAACTATACGGTTTTGAGCAGGCGAGGAGCAAGCCTCAGGTAATCAATGTGGAGGAAGGATGAGAGAAGAGGCAGGAGAGGAACTCCCGTCCGCCTGGACACAAAGAAACACACTAGGTCACATTCATTGGACACATAGCTTTGATCAGGCTTGTGAAGCAGGCGTTTGATAACACCCATAGACATGTCAGTGTGATCCCAGGATGAGTACTCAGGCAACTGGGACTGACCTACAGTCAGATAGCTGCAGACCAACCAAGGACACACACTTACCCCCAGACACAGGCAGAAAGCCAGGATCTTACACACCCTGATGGACACAGGAATTCACACACATGCTGTCAAGGGCCCTACCCTACCCCCCCTCTGTCTTCCCCAGGTCCCTCACCACCTCTGGCAGGAACAAAGCTGACCTTTGCCCTGTGGCCTCTGGCCTCTCCTCCCACACCTCCTGCCCCAGAGGGAGGAGCTGTTTGAAGTCTGGGCTGCAGCTGGGGTTTCCTGTTGCCTGGAGGAATGTGGGAGGACGTGCACAGGGGAGGGGAGAAGGGCTGGCTCAGGAGGAGGGCTAATGGGAGCCTGGGGGTCTGAGCCTTCACTGTGCCACAATGAGGGGAGTTTCTGGCTTCTGTGGTCTCTTGGGCCCCAGTTCTGACTGTTCCCATCCAAAGGAGGAGAGAAACAGGGACACGGTGGCTCCGGCCCAATGGGCCTCTTGTTCTTGGATCTGAAGCTCAGCGGCTTAGGAGAGTTTAGGCAAATTCTCTAGGCCTCAATTTCCCCTTGTGTGAACTGGCCAAACCACTCTTGAGTAATCCACACCTTCCCTCAAGCAGCTCCAAAAGGGGGGACAGACCCAGAATTCTATTTTCAGGGACAGTAGCACTGATTCCTACTCAAGATAAATTCTTTCTGCCCTTCTCATGAGTCCCAGGGACCTATCTTCAGGCTACTGGGAACCGTCAATTTTGCCATTATTTTTATGACTTGATCATCTCTCCATTCCCTTACTAGTTTTCAAAGCTTTTTCTCTTTTTCTTTTTCTTTTTTGAGACAGGCTTTCACGTACCCCCAGGCAGGCCTCGAATTCCATATGTAGTCGAGGATGACCCTTGAAGCCTGATTCTCCTGCCTGTGTTTCTGGAGCGCGCCAGGATTACAGGTGTGCGCCACCCAGCGCACCCAGTTTAGTTTTCAAGGTGCTGTGCCGCTGTGTGTTCGGCTAACACTTTCAGCATGCCTCTGCTTTGCACGTGGGGGAAACAGACTCAAATTAAGGACGCACAACAAGTAAGAGCAGGGTCAGGGTCAAGTGAACTTGGATTTCAGTTCACCTGGCCGCTAAAATCTTAGGTCTCACAACTTTCAACACCATTTTCTAGGGTCGGACTATATCAGTGTTTGGCTTCCACTGAAATAAAAGAGGTTGAGCAAACTGGGTCCAGAAACGACGTTGGGGGCCCCGGGGGAACCTGGGAATTTTTTGGAAACCTTAGCGTTTCTTTAAACCACCAACGCAGACATCAAGATTGGACACTAGGTGGCGGCAGCATCCCACAGAAGACTCAGTTTATGCATTTTTTTGGGGGGGACCTCCAACATAATTTGGAGAGGCTCCCTAAGAAAAATTTGCCCTACAAATGACAGGGTCTCTCAAATGCTTAGTTTCCACTGATGGTCAGCACGTTGGGAGTTAATTGCACCCACTCCTGGCGAAAGGATAGCTGCAGCCACCTGAGGTGGGAAGGGCACGCTTGGGACATTCTACCTAGCTTCCATTCCCTTCCCACCGTAAAGCTGAGGGCCTCTGCACCCCATCCTGTAAAGTAACCTCTTCCCTTCCGCGTCCTTTACAGCTCCCCCCCCCCCTTTGTGCTACCTTTCCTGGAGCTCCCTCTCTGCTGTATTAACACACTGTTTTCCCAAAGCTTGATTGATACAGCAGAGTCGTCATGACTTGAGGGGAAGCCTAATGGGTAAGGCTGAGGGGATAAAGAGGGGGGAATCTGGGCTTCTCCCATTCTCCTCAATGCTAAAGTCTGTCGTCCCCCGGGGGGGGGCACAACAATATAGCAAGACCTCATTTATTTGTGATAACTTCAGACGTGGGCTTTGGAGGTATAAAGGACATCTCAACTGCTTCTGTTGGATCTTAAGCTATTTCCCAACCGATTCCCAAGGCCTGTCAGTTCTGCAGGAAGATGGAGGCCTCTGCAGCTTGTCAGGTACACCATAAAGCCACATTAGAGAGAGCTTTCAGTGCCCTTCATCTCTCCTACTGTTGCTGTCCCTTCCAGGTCTCCTCTTTTGTCCTCTGGGGAAGTTCCAGACTGTCCTATAGGAGGAGTTTGGAAGCATTGTGGAAGTGTGGGGGATGGTGTCAGGGAGATGAAGTTGGCACATGCTGGCCATCACCCTGCAAGGCCAAACGAGGAGTCAGAAACGAGAGAGCTGAAAGGAAAAGACAGTGCTAGCCGGGCGTGGTGGCGCACACCTTTAATCCCAGCACTGGGGAGGCAGAGGTAGGAGGATTGCTGTGAGTTTGAGTCCACCCTGAAGCTACATAGTGAATTCCAGGTCAGCCTGAGCTAGAGACCCTACCTCGGAAAACCAAAAAAAAAAAAAAAAAAAAAAAGACACTATTAGCATAACTTCATTAACGGGACACGATAGAAAAAGCCAAGAGACATCCGGCAAAGGGCGGATGTCCGACAGGTCCATGAGGTGGTGACCAGTGGAGGACTAGTCCGACATGAGGACAGGACAGGGACCACGCATTATTCATCTCCATGTCCCCCGAGCCCTGCAGACTTCAGTTAATATCTGTTGGATTGGAAGGCCCAAGGAGGACACTCTGACACAGGGAGAGGAGAGGTCAGTTGGAGAGGGGGGAGGTGGGGGAATCACAGCTCCCTGAGGCAGCCCAGGGGTTAAGTATGTGAGCTTTGGAATTGGCCAGGCTGGGCTCCTGCACCACTCTCTAGTGGGGCACCTGGGCCTCAGTGCCCCCCTCTCTTAAGTGGAACTGACAAGGTGCAATCTTCCGGGGTTGTTGCTGGGTGAATGGCAGCCAGGGGCAGTTCTCCTTCCAAGTCTGTCCAACCACCTCCCCGGGGTAATGAAGCCCTCAGCAGTAGAGCAGATTCCCATCTGTGGGACAGGCTAGGCAGGGGGCCCGGAGCCAGGGGCTGGAGAACAGATGTGACCTGAAGAGGAGGTAGGTGAAAGTGCTGAGCCCAGCCCTCCCCCGTCCCTCGCCGCAGCAGGGGCTCAGAACTGTGGAATCTGAGTCCGGCTTCGAGTTCGGGAGGGGACTGTGCACGGTCCAGTACTTTCGCGTCCTCGGACGTCTAGGAAAACCGGGCGGTGGGAAAGACTAAAACGCAGGGCTGAGTTGGAAGGGAAGAGTCACTTGAGCGCGAAGGAGGCGCTGGCTGGGACTTTGGGGTTTCCTGAACAGCCTTCCAGCCAGAAGCCCTTTCAGAAAGGGAAAACGTCCCCAAAATGAGAGCGCCAGTCCTCTCCTCTCTCTCTCTCTCTCTCTCCTTAGCCCCTCTCACGTATTTGGGACGCCCCCCCCACTCCCACCCACCCACCCACCCAAGTCGCTGCCTTTTTGGCTAGTCCTCCCAATTCCACTCCCATTCCATTCTCAGGCCCCGCCCCTAAGCTCCCCCACCCGCAGCCTCCGCGCCAGCCAGAGCCTCAGCAGGGGCTCTGGAGCGTGGGGAGCACTCCCAGGCCTTGGGGAGAATGCGCACTGTTTGGTAAGCCAGCACGCACCTCCTCGCCGGAGGAGCCGGAGGCGCGGGGCATCCACCGGGCGCTCCCCGGCCGCGCCGTCGGAGCAGCGGGAGCAGCCCCGCCCGCGCAGCGCTCTGAGCGGCCGGGGCGGGGACTACAAGTCCCGGCGTGCCGCGCGCACGCTCCCCCCCCCCTCCCCGGGGTTCCGGATGGTGTGCGGCGAAGGTAAGGCGAGCTCGCAGAGGCAGCGGCGGCGGCGGCGGAGACGGAGAGAGGCAGGCAGGGCGAGGGCGAGAGACGGAGGGGAGGGAGCCAGCGAGCAAGCGAAGCAGACCAGACAGACAGACAGGCGGGCGGGCGGGCAGAGCGAGCCACCCGCCAGGCTGCGCTCAGCCCCGCTCGCAGCGGAGAGAGCAGAAGGCAGCAGGAGGAGGAGGAGGAGGGAGGGGAGGAGGGAAGAGGGAGGGAGAGAGGGAATCCAGCTACCACCACCCAAAGCCAGCGTCTGCTTTCTGTCCTCATTTCCTTTTCCCACCCAGCTCGTAGAGCAGAGAAAGGCAGAGAGAAATAGAGACAGGCAGAGACAGACAGACAGACAGCCCGAGAGAGCGGGGAGGGAGGAGGGCGGAGGAGGAGGAGGAGGAGGAGCAGGAGGACTACGCGGGGCGCGTTCCCTCCCAGGTTTGCAATTGGGGGGGTGGGGGCGGGGGTGTCCAGGGCTGTGAGAGTGTGTGCTCCGCGGGGCGGGTGGGGGGGGGAGCGAGCGGGGCGCCGAGAGTGATCGAGGTGTGTGTGGTGGTTGTCGAGGGGGGGCCGCGGGAGCGGGGGCCCGTGTCCAGCGGAGTTAGCGGCGGAGAATGTGAGCCGAGGCGCGAGCCATGCTGTCAGCGCCGGCGGGCGGCTCAGGGCTCCTCCACGACTCCTCTTCCCAGCAGCCGGGCGCCCGGGTCGCTTGTCGCTGTCGCTGCCGCCGCCGGAACACGGACGCCTCCCCCCAGCTCCCCCCCCCCGCCACCCCAGCAAAGCCCCTCGCCTGGCTCGGACCCACGGAGCCGGCAGCCCAGCACTCCGGTAAGTGGCGCCTTACTCCCCAACCCTTAGACCCCCCGCTGGGGGGACTGGCCGGCCAGGCTCTTTTGTGCAGCGCACCAAGGTGGGGACCTCGCGCCTTAACCCCCCCTCCCCAACACACACACACCCCGGTCCGGTCCACTGGACCCCGTGGCTGCGGTGCCCGCGGTGCGATCGGTCTTTGTTTCCACCGGGGGCCCGCGGCTCGGCTGGGCTCGGCTCGAAGCCTGGCAGGCAGCGCCGGGAAGGGGGAGGGGGAGGTGGACGGGGAGGGGGGGCGGGGAGGGGGGGTTCTCGGGTTTCCTGGCCGCCCCGCGGCTCCCCCGGCTCGGGGGCGAGGTGCGCGCCCAGCGCTGCCGCGCGCCCCCCTCCTCCTTCCCCCTCCCTCCGCCTTTGGATTTAAAACTGCAATTTGCTCTCCAGCTTGTTGAGAATGTGGGGGGGGGGATGAAGGGGGGGACCGTGGGAGCGGAGAACAAGGCTGGATTTTAGGATAGGCACTGGGAAAAGGGGAGACTGCGGAGGGAGGAGCCCCTCCCCTCTCACCCCCAAATCCCAAGGTTCTGCTGGCGCTCGGGGAGTTGAGGGGCGGGGACCTAATGACCCGGAGGGGGTGTGGGGCGGAGGAGGGATTTGGGGGCGGCGAGGCCAGAGGGGTTGGGCCGCGAGCCCGGTTACCTGGCGAACAAAGTCGGCTCACTTTTGCATAAATAAATAAATAATCGCCTATCAATTCGTCTCCTCCGAGGCTCTGATTGAATGGGGGGGGCCCTCTTCCCCCAGGGGGTGGGGTGCTGAGTGACAGCTGTCTGCCCCCTAGGTCGGGAGCTGGGGGTGAACTGCTGAATCTTTGCTTTCTGACTGAGGGCGCCTTCCCCTACTGGGTCTGGGTCCCCGGGCAGAGCCAGAGGGGCAGGGGGCTGGCTCCAAGTCTAGGAAATAACCTTGTTTCCTGTTCTACAGGAAAAGGGACAGCAACCCAGAGTTTGGGGGCTGGGGATGAGGACTGATGGGAGCTGGGGGGGAGGGTTCCCCAGCAGCCTGACCCCCCAGCCTCTTGTCAGGCAAGGGGGCCAGCTGAGGGAGGAAGGATGTGGGCCTTGCTGGCCGGAGGCGGGAGCTGGGGCTGTCCCTGAGGCGGGCAGCGGGCACAGAGCGCACTGAGCAGGAGGAGGGAGAGAGAGAGAAGCGGGGGCGGGAATTCTCTACCGCAGACCCTGGGGGCTAGGGCCAGATGTGGAGGGGTGGGGAGTCTCCTCTCCCTCCCAGCTTTGGGGGCCTTGGGGGTTGGCTGGGAGGGGCTGAGCCTGGTGCCCTCGGTTCTGCACCAGTGCCTGACTGGCAGGGCCAGCTGAATTTGGGCCCAGGCGTTACCCTGGGAGGCAGGGCTGGGCTGCACCAGCCTGGTCCCTGAGCACATGGAGGGACCCTTGGGGGGCCTGTGCCTGTCTGGCTGGGCAGGCGTTTCCCGCTGGACCAGTTGGTGTCAGGCGGGACTTGGCCCCAGCTCCCTGGGCTGAGCTCAGGGTGTGAGGAGAAGCTTTGCCTCCGGGTCGGGGTGGCCACATTCTGTCCGCTTCTGCTGTTGCCGCTGGCAGGGCGGGGGCATGTGCCCAGGCCTGGGCAGAGTCCTGCCAGGGGCATTTGGGGTGTTTCTATTGTTGGCTTGTTCCTGTTCCGTGTCACCCGGTGTGTGTGGCTGTGTGAGCTGGGGCTGTAAGTGAAAGATTACCAGTCTGTCCACCACCCTCCCCCAGAGTGGGGGCAGCAGGCAGAAGGGGTTGTGATGATGAGCTCTGGAGAGACCCCCTTCCCAGGTGGCACGTGCATGCTGCTTACCATCTCCCTCCTTTGAGCAGATGTATATTTATTTTTATGGTGATGGAAAATCAGACTGGATAGTAAGTTGAACTCATTTTTTTTCCTCCTCCTGTGTCACTAGTTGGAGTAACCCCCAGAGACTGGTGAACTTCTGCCCCCAGAGTTCTCACCCCTTCAGAGGTTGCAAAGACCAAATGAGGGCATGAGCTTTAGGGGACCAGTGGGCACCAGCACAAACCAGTGACTTTTCTCCCTCTTGGTCTGCCACTGGAGCAAGTGCCCAGGTGGGCAGACATTGCCCCCTCCCTAGGTATCCCCAGGGTACAATTTGATCACCTAACTACCTTAGCCACCTCCATGGTCAGTGCCTAAGTTGTGCCCAAGCCCTCAGGGACATTTCCCTGGTGGGTTCTCTCCTCCGCCTGGGCTCCCGGCCCACGTGCTGATATTTATTTTCTGTAGTAAAATCCATTTTTAATGCCGTTACTTTTGAAATAATATAGAGAGAAACAAATGTGATGTGTTTAAGTTGCCCTCTGTGAGTTTTTAATGTGATCTATGGCTGAGGTAGTGATGGAAGGAGCTGTTGGGCTTGGAGAAATTTGGTGTCATAAAGAAAAAGAGCTTGCTGTTTATTATGGTTGCTGGGCTGGGGGGTCTGGAGCAAGGTTGTGGGGGCAGGAGCCCCCAACACCCCCAGGTGCTGTGGATGAACAGCTTAGCTTCTGAGTTTTAGTGTGTGAGGGTTCCAGTATTATTCTGTGTTACTCTCCAGCCCTTGGTGGGGTCTTTGGTTACAGGTTGGGGAGCTCAGGGACTTTGTGTGCCCCCCCCCCCTTGTGCTTAGATCTTGGCCGAGAGAGACTCCCGGAACCCCCTGCTGAGTTAAGTGGAGGTGTACGGTGGGAAGGCTGCACTTGGATTCTTAGAGGAGAGTCAGTGATGGAGGCCCCACCTGATTGCAGCTTTGGTGCTGTGTTTGGGCAGAATAGGTTTGGGTGGGGGGCCTCTCTCATAGAGCCCCAGAGGCGCTCTGGAGCTCTGACTTGGAGCCACTCCCTCCTGGATACTGCTGTTCCCCATTGGACAGGGGCTTCTCCAAGCAAACCTGGTTCTCCCTCGGTTTTCCTCCCTCCTCGGTTCCACCCCCAGGTCAACTTTTTTTTTTTTTTTTTTTTTTTGGTGACATACAGAGCCCTGTGTCTCCTGCCAGCCACCCAAGACCAGAGGGTGCCATGCCTGTGTACCAGATGCCCAAGGCTCTTCTGGTCTGGCTGGGTGAGATGATCAAGCAGGCTCACTTATGGGATAAAGCCAAACTCTGTCTCTGGGTCCCTTGGGTCTCTTGGGGCAGAGGGGGAGGGACAAAGCCAGCTGGGGGTGGAGCTGGGGGCGCTTCAGAAGGGAGGAAGGGTAACACTAACACTGTTGCTAATGCCAGCAGATGGACCCCCCAGGGAGTTTTTTTTTTTTTTTTTTGCTGGGGTGGGGAAGTGGGGGACACCCAGACAGCCACATGCTGAAGAGGGAAAAATGGAGAGAGCAAAGCCACTGAAGAGAGTGAGAAAGAAAAATAGCCAGGAGTGTTGGGATCACAGGGTCCAGGCGCACATCTCACTGCCTACCCTGTCGCCAGACTCAAGGAGGCCCTGGGGGTTCTGCTGTGATCCAGCACTGGGGTTGTTTTTGGCCCAAAGATAAGCAGATGTCTTGAAAGTGGGAGGGGAGAGGAGGTCAGGTGGGCGAGAAGGAAGGAAAGAATCTCTGGATGAGGGGGAAAGGGGCATTCCAGGGGTCTTGACTAATCCTCCCAACCCTGGGGGCAGCTTTTCTCCAGTCCTCCCCGAGTGTCTTGGAAACAAGTTGAGTTTTTCTTGGGACCTGGGGGCGGGGCCTGAGGTAGGTGGAGCAGCCTGCAGGTTGGCAGGTGCCCTAGGCGGAGACACCCTTGTTATAAAAATAGGGAACCTCAGGGCCCCAGAGGTGCTGGGACATCATCCATTTTTGGACCCTCCCCCCACCCCCAGCCTGACAGGAGGAATCCAAGTCTGGAAAGGGGAGCCACTGGCCCAGGATCACAGACTCTCTGGCAAGGCCGGCCTAGGACCCAGGCGTTCGCCCTACACCTCTCTGCCCCGGCTAGAGAACCAGAACAGCTGCAGGGGGCTTCCTGGGTGCAGAGGGGAGACTGGAGCCTGGTGAGAGGAACTGACAGGCACTCTTGTGGCCAGAACCCCCCCAGAGGAGGGGGAGGGAGAGGCGCTGCTGCTGCTGCTGAGGGAGAGAGGGAGGGAGGGAGGGAAGGGAGAGAGGAGGGGAAACAGTGAGTCAGGCTTCCAAGAGCTGAGGATGAGAGAGCCAGAGCTTGGAGGGAGAGGGCAGGGAGGGCTGTTCTGACCAGGGATAGGGAGGGGGCCCAGCCAGGGGCAAGGAGAGCTAGGAGGGAGGCAGCCAGTCCCTGGCCCCTTCCCAGTGGTACTTAAGGGTGCAGCCAATATGGACTTTGCCTGAGGTGGGTCAGGAAGGAGCCAGATTCTACCCCTCCTGCCTCTCTCTGTCCCTGGCCTCATTGCTGTTCCATCCCGGGGTCTCAGGAGGATGACATTGTCTTCCCATGCCTTCCTCTTGGGCCTCAGTTTCCCCATGCTTTGTGGGACTTGGAGAGGGAGGAAGGGAGGGAACAGAGTAAGTAACCCAGCAGAATGTTGGGGAATGCAGGGTCAGGCTGCCCGCCCAGTGCTAGGGTATTGCTGGAGCCAGCTGCCAGTACGAGGTAGGGGCACATGTCTGGGTTCATGTCACTCCAGTGGGGGCTGGTGGGTGGGCAGTGGCACCGAGATGCAGTGTGTGGTGAGGAAGGAGACCTGTTGGTCTGGCAGTGATGGTTGGGCAGTCACGCACCTCTCAGGATGGCCAGTGCCAAGACTGAGCCAGATTCTGCACATGCCTAGAGCCAACCTCTGCTGTGCCCACCCCCACCCCCCGCGCCCATTTTCCTGTGGGTCGATAGGAGGTGGGGATGGTCCCATGAAGCTGACAAGTGCCTGTGCTGCTCCTTGTGCCTGGAGCTGGGACCAGGGCAGGAGGGTTCCCCAGGGACTTCCTAGAAGGGAGGAGAGAAGGAGCCCCCCCTCCTTCCCAGCTGACAGGAAGCCCTGGCTCCCAGTCTCTCCTTCCCCCACTGCCTAGCTCCCCCCCACCCAGGATCCCAGGGTCTTTTCCACTGGTGAGGGCGTGAGGAAGGTGAGTACTGAGGAACCTGGCGTTTCTGTTACTCGTGAAGTGAGGGTCGAGTGAAGGCTCTGCCCTAGCACACACAAACCCAGCTGTGGTGAGGCCTTGCTTGTTCTCTTCTTTCTGCTCTGGGGTCCTTGGCCTGAGCACCCAGGGGAGGGGCCACTTCTGCAGCTGGCTGGCCCCAACTCCCTGTTCAGCCCAGCTGCTACTGAAGCTTTCAGAAGCTGCAGCTCTCCCCACCTCCTGATCAGGAGAGGCCTTTGCTGACCTGGAGGAGGGTTCTTGGGGAGCAAGTGGGCACCCTCAGAAGGTCTCACACAGACAGCCAGACATATGGGTGGTGGAGAACAGATGGACAGAGACGCCTACACAGAGACAGACTGAGAGAGACGGACAGATGGACTGGGACAGGGAGAGATGGACAGACAGAGGTGCTAGCAGAGAGCAGAGTCAATAATGGAAGGGCTAAGGAGAGAGAGAGAGAGCTTTAGAGACAGGGTAAGTGAGGAAAGATGGAAAGAGAGAGACAGGAAGGGGTTGGAGAGAGACTGAGGCTACAGACCACAAACAGGGATTTGATGAGAATCTGGAAGGTGTTTTCTGCCTCTTCCCTCCCCAAACCCCCAGGCCAGCCAAGTCTCCATTCCTTCCACCCCCGGCTCAGTTTCCAGCTGCTAAAGAGGTCGGGGAAAGAGAAGGAGAGAGCAAAGCCGTGTAGAGCCCCTTCCTCTCTGCTTTCTGTTGGAAGGGAGATTGCTGAGAGGGCTCTTCTGGTCCCCCACCCCTACACGCAGATCCACAGCTCTCCTGTCTCTCAGAACATGTCCCTTCACACTCACCACTGACCCGGGGGGGCGTCTCCTTGTGTGCATGCACCTCCCCTCCCCACACACACCACACTCCTTCGTGTCTGCACACAGGTTTTGTGGCATGTAAGGGCTTCGTCCTTGCACCCATTCTGTATCTTACAATACCTGCGCCTCTCCACCTGTCCAAGTGGTGACACACAGGCCAGTCATGAGTCTCGCAACATGTCACAGACTCAAACACATACGCTAAGCCTCCACTTTGACCCAGATGGCAGGGGACCTTGTTAGTCGATGGGAACCCTTCTGGAAAGAAGGTATAGGGATAGCCTGGACACAAAGACGGCTTGCTGGATTAGGAAGTGGAACAACCTAACCTGAGAATTGGCGAAGGTATGTGTGCGTACAAACAGGTACATGCATGTGTGTGTCAAGGAATGTGTTACAGAGACTGAGCACAAGTGAGATGGGGCATGGGTGTGACAGTGGGTATATATGTGTGATAGCTGCTTTTCAAGTGTAAAAGTGGATGCGTGTTTATGAGAAAGGGTGTGAGACTGTTCTTGGTTTCACAGCGGGGTGGTTTGATGGGTTATTGTATACATACGCAAAGGTTCAGGGGCGAACTGTATGTGGAGGGACAGTGGTGTGCCTTGTATGTGGAGGTACGGAGATGTTTGTGGGTGTAGGGAGTATGCCTTTGTGAGGGTGTAGCACAGGTGTGAGGGGCGTTTTCAAGGCCTACTTGCGTTTATCAGCATCAACACGTGGGAAGGGGGCTATGGGACTCACAGCTGGGTACTGACCCTCCACTGATGCCCAAGGACAGACCTGCCTGCCCCTGCCCTTAGGCTTCCTCTTGGCTGGCATCAGTGGCTTTCAAAGGAGTCTCCATGAGGACTGTTTGCTGGGCCATCTGAAGGCAGAAGGGTGGGCTGGGATCCGTTGCTGCCCCCCAGGGAGTGAAGAGGTAGTTCTGCTCTTAGGGCCTGGGCACAGGCAGCTACAGAAACAGATGGATCTTCTGTTTCAACAGACCTGGCCTAGCAGTGCTACCTCACAGCAGAGGGCTTTCTGGGGGACAGCCACAAGTTAGATCCCTGAGCAAAGTCCAGGGCTCTGTCCATCTCCTGACAGGCCTCTCTGCTTCATCTCACCCTAAAGTGACATCATCTCTCTGAGCATGGGACCCGGCACCTCCTAAGTAGACAACTGTCCACGTACACACAGCTCCACCACCTCCAAACACAACTGCTAAACACATCTACAAACATGTAACCCAAAACTTCATCAGCTGCCTCACATGCACACACAGCCTAACACACCCATAAACACAAACGCTACACTGCTACACGCTACGCAGTCAGCTGAAACACTTCCCCAACACCAGGGATGCAGTTACTGTCCTTGTATCTTGCACACATGTGCTTTATAGCCCCAAGCACCTCCCCAGTATGGAGGTTCTTAAGGTCTCATGCACACAATCCTCTTACCCTGATACAGCAACTTCTGCCACACGCTCAGACCCATATTCCTTTGTTTAAAAAATTTAATTAATTTATTTATTTGAGAGAGAGAGAGAATGGGCGACTCAGGGCCTTTGGCCACCGCAGACGAACTCCAGACGCGTGTGCTCCCTTGCGCATCTGGCTTAAGTGGGTCCTGGAGAATCGAACCAGGATCCTTTGGCTTTGCAGGCAAACACCCTAACCATCTCTCCAGTCCCTCATATTCTTTCTTTAGTCCCAACATCTTTCCATCCGTCAGGAACCAAGTTAAAGTCACACAAACCTTTCCAGAGACACTGCCTCGACTTCCCAAATATAAAACACCAAACCTTCCTTAAACATGTGTTTACAGCCCTACAACTTAATCAAACCTTGATTTTTTTTTTTTTTTTTTAATTTTCATATGAAAGAGAACGGGTGCGCCAGGGCCTCCAACCCCTGCACATGAACTGCAGACTCCAGATGCATACACCCCCTTGTGCATCTGGCTTACGTGGGTTCTGGAGAAACGAACCTGGCTCCTTTGGCTTTGCAAGCAAGCAAACGGCTAAGCCACCTCTCCAGACCCTCCCCTTTTAAAGTTTATTTATATTTTAAATATCTCATTTTAATTATTTATTATTATTTTTTCAAGGTAAGGGCTCACTCTAGCACAGGCTGACCTGGAATTCACTATGTCATCTCAGGGTGGCCTTGAACTCACTGTGATTCTCCTACCTCTGCCTCCTGAGTGCTGGGATTAAAGGTGTGCACCACCACACCCAGCTAAATATGGTATTTTTATTTACTTATTTGAAAGAGAGAGGGGAAGAGGCGGGGGGGGGGGAATGGGCGTGCTAGGACCTCCAGGCACTGCAAACAAGCGCCAGACACATACACCACCTTGTGCATCTGGTTTATGTGGGTCCTGGGGGATTGAACCTGGGTCCTTTGGCTTTGTAGGCAAGTATCTTAACTGCTAAGCCATCTCTCCAGTTCAAGTTAATTTTTATTTATTTATTTGCAAACATAGAGAGAAAGAGAGACAAATGCAGAGAGAAGATGGGTGCATCAGGGCCTCTGGCCACCACAAATGAACTCCAGGTGCATGCACCACCTGGTGCATCTGGTTTTAGGTGGGTATTGAGGAATCGAGCCCAGGTCATTAGTCTTTTTTTTTTTTTTTTTAATTTTATTTATTTATTTGAGAGCAACAGACACAGAGAGAAAGACAGGTAGAGGGAGAGAGTGAGAATGGGCGCGCCAGGGCTTCCAGCCTCTGCAAATGAACTCCAGACGCGTGCGCCCCCTTGTGCATCTGGCTAACGTGGGACCTGGGGAACCGAGCCTCGAACTGGGGTCCTTAGGCTTCACAGGCAAGCGCTTAACCGCTAAGCCATCTCTCCAGCCCTTTTTTTTAAAAAAATATATATTTTTATTTACTTACTGAGAGAGAGATTGGGTGCACCAGGTCATCCAGCCACTGCAAACTGACTCCAGAAACGTACCGCCTTGTGCATCTGGCTTACATGGGTCCAGGGGAATTGAACCTGGGTCCTTTGGTTTTGCAGGCACCTTAACTGCTAAGCCATCTCTCTAGCCCCAGGTCATTAGTCTTTGCAGGCAAGTGCCTTAAGCGCTGAGCCATCTCTCCAGACCCCCTGTACCTTTTCAAACCACCTCCCTGCAAACACACATACTACAATACCAGCTCAGGCAAGAATATTCCCTGAATCTACATTTACCTCCAGCTTCCAGATACAGCTTCAGTTCTAGTGTACCTCCAAACAGATAATGTCCCCACAGCTCCCCTGGCAAGCAAGTATACATACTTACACTCCCCACATGTCCCCACACCTCTGTAAAGCAATCCTGTCGGAGTTCCAGTAACTCCCGGACGGACATAGCCTGTCTCTGGCTCCAGGTCTTTTTGCTCAGGCCCTGTCAGGGCCTGGGGACAGCTCTGTACCTCTCTAAACGTGACACAATGCTTATCCACAGCACGCACAGCTCGCCTAGTCACTGCCCTGACCTGTTCACCTCTTTGAGCTCAAAGGCAGCTCTTGAGCTTCCCCTGCACCCCATGACACCCTGTCACACACCCCGCCTCAGCCTCATTTCTTCTGCAGCCCTCACTCCCACCAGCCACACATTCCAGCACACCCTCCCCCACCCAGCTCATTCCCCCCAGACAGCCTCGCCTTTCACACGCATTGCTCTCTCTCTGTCTGCTGCCCAAGCCTCCTCCACTTCCAAGAGCCTCCACTGCCTGGGGAGCCATCTCCACCCACCCCTTCATGGCCCTGGGCCTTTCATTCCTGGACCGTGAGGCTGGACATCTGCTGCAAAGTTGCCCCCAAGACCCTGGGCTATGGACACTAGTTGGGCTTGGGGACTTTGGCCATTTGGGGGGTAGGCAGAACCCCTTGGCACAAGTCTCAACTGAGAGGTCTTGAGTACCTAGTCCTGCCTGGGCTCTGGCATGTATGTAGAGGGTAGGGGAAGTCACTCCCACTAGGCACTTTTCAATCACTGCTATGTCCTCCCCACTTGGTTCACTCACCTGAGGGACAGGGCCGGAGCTTCAGTGAAGGGATGGAGAGGGTGTCAGCTTGATGACCCCCCCACCACCACCATCCACGCTTCTGGGCTTGGTCTCCCTGGGAGTCAGTTCCGACAGTGAAGGTTACTTTACTAGATGCATGATTTTAAACGGAATCTCCACCATCTGTTCCACCCCCTAATTACAGATGCACAGAAACCGCCTCAGAGGGCAGCATGAGGGGAGTGATTTAGAGGCCGAGCTGCTTCTGCCTGCATTAGGGATGGAGAGATGGGGGCTCTGAGCATTACAGCCCCTCCTTCCACCTCTTTCCTGGGGGAAGGTCCCTAATGTCTCTTCTCTTACTGGGCCAAGGAAGGCTCATGCAGGGTTTCCCTGGCCCCCAGGTCCTGGAAGAGAAAACAGCCACATTGCTGAGGGCAGGGTCTCCAGGACAGTGCAGGTGTCCCAGACCAGCAAGTCCTGGGTTGCAGGCTTTATTGGGGCCTTAAGAAATTCAGAGGATGGATCTTCTGCCTATCTTTGTGCCCTGGGGAGGTCTGAGCACTGGCTTGGCCCAACTGTCTACCCACCCTGGGAGGTGGCAGAGATTGGTGAAAGGGAAAATACAGAGGTAGGGCAGCCACGTTGTGATAGCAGCAGCAGACATGGGCCAGCCTGCCAACTGCCACCAGGTGTGTTTGCACACAGTGCCCATCCGCCTTGGCACAGCTGCCATGCCCGACCCTAGCTGGAACTGTGGTCCGTGGGACTGGGTGAGCAAGCAGGAGAGGGTCTGAGGGACGCACGGGTACACCTGTGGGCACCAGGGACCTGGACCCTTGCCTGCTTGGTGGTGCTGTTGGTGGCGGCGGCGCGGCGGCGCGGGGCACACTGCGGTAGACTCTGAGCATTCACTGCAGGGAGAAAGGGAGAGAGGTTGGGCTGGAGGAATTTTAAAGATTGCTGCAGGCTGGAGGGTCTCTGGAACCCTGTGGAGCGGGCAGTCATGCAGAAGTAATCCTATCGCTGCCTGCCTGGAGGAGTGGAGAAGAGAGGGGGGCGGGGGGGGGGGAGGGAGGACTGGCTACTGCTCCTGCCACTGCAGCCCCCACCCCAACCAGCTCTGGAGGGAAGCTGGGGCACCAGGGCATCCCCTAGGGAGGCACCTTGTCTTCACCATCCCACTGTGACAGGGCCCCTAGAGGGCCCTGCCACAGCTGCTGTTCTGCTCCCAAGCTCTGGGTTTTATAAATAATGCAGCCCAGTGGTGGGGGCTAAGCCTGCCCTCAGTCACCTTGGGTCACCCAGTGTGGTGTCTCCAGCTGGCAGTCCTGGGGCAGAGCCCCTGCCCCTCCCAGCCTGCTCCCTGCTGCCTTAGGAGCTTAGATCAGAGACTCAACGCACTCTGGCTGGGCCAGGGGCAAAGGAGTGTTAAAGAACCCTGAAACCCCTGCTGTTTCGTCCCACCTCCCAGCCTTCAGGTTAACTGGCAGCCAGCTCAGCCAATCCACATTGGAGAGGGACAGCCTACTCTCTAATGGCCTCACCTACTCTGGCCCCTCCATTTTGCAGATGGAGTAACCAAGTCCAAAGGCCAAGGATGGTCAAAGCCAGCCAGCAGATGAACCCCCACCTTCGTGCCCCATTCTGCTGTCACTCAGGCTCTTCTCAGCCTCAGCTCAGCTAAGAGCAAGGTCTGGGGGGGGCGAGTGGGGAGGAAACGGGGGATGTTTGGAAAAGTGGTTGCGGCTGAGAGGTTGCCATGGCGATACTGCAGGATGCCGAGCAGAAGTGGGGGTCCCACAGGGTCTCTGGGGCCCCCAGCTCTACACCCCTGTGGTCTCCTCCTCCCCATCTCCTGTCCTTCACCTAGATGCCTGTCAGGAGGCTCCATTGACAGGCTGGGTGGGTGACAGGTGGTGCAGGTGATGGGCTGGGTGGGTGATGAGCCTGGGTGGGTGACAGGTGGTGCGGGTGCAAGGCAGGCAGGTGACAAGCTGGGTGGTGACGGGCTGTGTGGATGACAGGCAGGGGGTGTGGTTGGCGGGGATGCTGTCTCCTGGCTGGTGGCCTGTTGCAGCCCCCCTACCCTCACGCGTGTGCACACACATAGACTGTGGGCTCAGAGAGCTTGGGGCTAAGATACTAATGAGGCTTATTACGCATGGAAGGGCAGGTGCCCAGGCTCACTAATGAGAGGCCTTTAACGAATAGGGGAGATAGCTGGGGGGCTTCCAGGAGTTTGGTTGGTTCTCCTGGGCTGAGACGCTGCGGGGGGTGGGGGTGTAGTCCCAACCTGGCTCAAGGAGAAGGCTGGTGTCATTCTCTGTCCAGGTCCAGATCTCTCTGGTCCTTTTCCTCTGGTCACTTGGATTTCTGTCCATAGAGTACTAAGTCATGATGGCAGCTATTCTTCAAGCTGTGTTGCTAGGCACTGAGCCAAGCACTTTGCATGCATTTCCTCATCTGGACCCAACAATCCTATGAGGGTGGCACTGTCACCCCATTTTACAGACTCTGAGGGCAAGAGACCGCATCCCACCAATACGCTTCAGGAGTTTGCGCAGCGTCCGACCCCTTCGAAGGGTCTCTGTTTCACTCTTCTGCAAAATGGACATGGGGAAGTAGAAATCATTGTGACGTGCAGGTTTGGGTGACTTCAGGGCCTTTGCCAGCTAGCTGCCCAGGCTTTGCCCCATGTGGCCCAGATTCTGGTGATACTCTGAGGGTAAGGCGTAGTGCTGAGGGGCTTCACTGAATACGGGACACCTGTGCTGACCAAGCCACTTCCTGCAGAGTGCGTAGGCTGAAAGAGGAGCAGCCACCCAAGGTCACGTGCCCTGTGTGATCTGTTGGCTTCTCAGGATCCCAGGTCTCTCAGGCCTATTGAAAGGGTGTGGCTGGGTGTGGTCTTGGGGCTGGGAGGCACCTCCTCCTGGGCCACACCCACAGCCTAGTTTCTTCCCTGGAGGTTTCAAGCCCCCAGGCTCCCCTGAGAAGGTACTGGGTTGTTGGCTGACTTTAGGGCCATACCCCTTCCTATCCATCTGGGCCCCTAGTGTCAGTTGAGCCCCCCTCCCTTTGGAACCCACTGGGGTGGAAACTCCCTGGCAACAGCTGATGGGTTAGGGCCTTGACATTGGCCTGGGGCCACAGAATATCCCTGGAGGGACCAGGCTGAGGCTGGGGGGGTGGGCTGCGGAGAGACTTGGAGGGGAGTTTAAGGGAGAAGAATGAAGCGCATAAATCTTGGAGTGGTTTGTTCCTTTTGGACCTTAATCTCTTACCAATCCTGCTCTCTAGATGCTTATCCTAGGTGTTGGGAGTTTTATTGAGCCCACCTGCCCAATCGCTGTCCTTTTATTTTTGTTTTTTTGAGGTAGGGTCTCACTGTATCTCAGGCTCACCTGGAATTCACTGTGTAGTCTCAGGATGGCCTTGAACTCACAGCGATCCTGCAACCTCTGCCTCCCAAGTGCTAGGATTAAAGGCGTGTGCCACCACGCCCGGCTCTCCCCTCTCCATTGGGTGCAGGCTCACCCTTGACATTCCATCAATGAGTAGGAGAGCGCCACAGCATTTGGATGGGCAAGATTAAGGGGCCCCTGGACACACTGTGGTAGGTAGGGTAGAAGCATTGTCTCAGTGTCCCGGCTGGTGCCTCTCAGCTCAGATGAGAGGAATAGCTGAGATCCAGAGGAGTTAGTGGGGTGGTAGCTCAGCAGTTAAAAGGCACTTGTTTTTGCAAAGCCTATTGGCCCAGGTTTGATTCCCCCAGTTCCCACATAAATCCAGACACAAAAAGTGGTGCATGCCTCTGGGATTTGTTTGCAGTGGCAAGAGCCCTGGTGCGCACATACATACACACCTAAAATACACATACACAAAACAATATTTTTATTTATTTTGTTTTTTGAAAAGGACTAGTTAGCAGACGTGTAGATGTAGGACACATAGTCTTGGCCTTAGAGTCCCCAGTCCTGAGAGGAGGAGAAACCCAGGCCTGCCCTGTAAGCCCTCAGACCCAGAGGTGAGCCCTACAACACAGGCTGGGTGTGTGCTGAGGTTAGGCTAGGGCGGTGCTGGGTGGCCAGCCTGGGAAAGCAAGCTTCGGGGAGGCCAGAGGAAGGGTGGTGGTTTGCCTTGGGGTTGGAAGGGGGCTGGGGAGCCATCTTTGGTTGGAGGTAGGGGCCTGGAAAGGTCTGGCTTTCCCACAGGCCCAGGCAACAGTCAGCTGGGGTGCTGGGACCCTCCCAGGTCCCTAGAGAACCCGTTGCTGCCTGGCCCCAGGGACCCAGGCGTCCTGGAGGGTGAGGGCGGGTCTCCAGCAGGCGCCCTGCCAAACCCCGCAGCCTGCTCACCAGGAATCTTGTTGCTGAGAGATGGAAAATCCCGGCTGGGCCTGCAGCTCATCCCTCCCCTCTGGGAGGAGGAGGGGCCCAAAGATTCCTTCCTGCACCCCCCTCCATCTGAGTCTGGGCCCTCCTTGGCAGTGGGTGGGGCTGGGGGCCTAGGACAGGCCTCTAAGGCCCAGTCACATGTCCTGGAGCCCTGCCCAGCCCACAGTGGGCACCAGGGCACTTTGGAGGCAGAATGAGCCTGGTGAAGCAGAGGAGGGGTGGAGGTGGGGTGCCAAGGCCCAAAAGGGGCCTAGGTGGGGGCTGAAGCCTGGCCCTGGCCCCACTGGCTCCCCTAGGGTGGAGGGTGAAGAGTTGGTTCTCTCCTTGGACAGGAAGACGAATGATCCCATTATGGGAGCGTGATTTTATTCCACGTGTCACAGAGTCTGAGATTAACTTGCTCACCAGTCTGTGACAAACCCCTCACACCCAACACACACAGAGGCACACACATCCACAGTGTCACAAACACACCTCACGCAGACACAGTCCCGCACTGCTGGATTACAACATACAGCCTGGACACACATGTGCGCACGCACGCTCACACTCATACTCCGATACACCGAACTTCAGACCTACAGACACATCCAAGCAGTCCAAGCAGTTGTTTGCACCCACCTTTAAGACATGAACCCAGTCAAGGACACATGGTACCCCAAAACACAGACACACTTAGCACACAGAAACCCAGACCCTGCCACACAGACAGGCACAGACCAACAGCTACACTCTATGAGACAAAGGCCCAGCTACATACAGACAAAGACAGGAGCAGACACACAGCCGGCCAGGCTCACACAAGCACAGGCGTGCACACCCGGACACAGACAAAGACAAATAAATGCCCAGAGGTTTTTCTGTGGCCAGATGTAGAGGCGCATGCACATCTGGGCTTCCTCTTAGACCTCCCTGCCTGGGGACATGGTGATTTGGCGCCTGTAGATCTAGAGAGACTCTGAGGAATCTTCTTCATCAGAGCCTCCCCCCCCAACACACACACCCTGGGTCCAAGGCCAGCCCCCACCTCTGGCACCAGTCCTGTGGCCAAGACCACAGCAGAAACACCCTCAGAATGCTGACAGTTCTTACCTTCCCTGTTGGTTACACACTCAGACACTCCATCTTCCCCTGTACCTACTCACAACAGTCCCCCATAGAGTCTCCCTCACCACCCTCCCAGTCAGGTGTCCTTCCCTTATCTTTCCCAGTCACTCCTCCCCCAAGCAGACATGTGCACCTTCTGCCAAATACACACCTAGCATCGCTTGCATTCACACACATACACACTCAGCCTTCCTCACTTACACACTTACACACACCCATGGCCCTTTATGATTAGCTAATTCACAAATGCAGCACACTCACATGCATCCTCACCCCTCGCATACGCACATGCACACACGCTCACACACACACACACACACACACACACACACACTTCCTGAACCTCGCATCACTTTCCTTCCCTGTCTCTCACAAACACTGCGCTGCCAGGAGCAGAGGTGCAGAGATGTGCTGTAGATTAGGCCCTGATGGCTTTCGTCTCTGCTCTTCCCCCACATCCTTGGCCTTCCTGGCTTCCGGCTGTCCTCCTTTACCTTTGACCCTACACGCTGTGACCTTGTGTTCTGTCCTTTGTCTAGTCAACAACTGTATATGGAACATTCATTTACTAATGTTATTTGAACACTGTTAATAGTGAAGCCCTTGGGAAACTGGTGACCAAGATTGAAAACAAAACAAAACGTAGACCTTTCTCTCACAGAACTCCGGCTTTCGTGACCAACCTGGTTGGTTGTTGCTTCTCTCTTCCTACTTGATTGGAAAGTAAGTCTTAATTTTGGCTATTAATACCAGGACAGGTGTTCCAGGCAGAGGGAACAGCATATACAAGACTGAACTTGAGTCAAAATTTGAAGTACTGGGCGAATGTCATGCAGTTCAGAGACCAGAAGAGACCTGCAGAGGGCAGAAGCCAGATGGCGTAGTTTTGATGTCATGCTTAGGGGTTAAGTTTTGCCAAATGGACCACAAGAAGACATAGGATGTAGGGAGCTGTGTATGTGTTTTCCAGTGTCTTGGGGTCTCATTCTACCTCTGGGGTGACTGGGACTCATTCTGTAGCCCTAGCCTGGCCTCAAACTCCTGGTGATCCTCCTATCTCAGCCTCCTGAGTGCTGAGATTAAAGGTCTGCGCCACCACACGCAGTTTATAGGGAGTCTTTAGTGACAGGACAGTTGGGAAGGGAGGTTTTTTGGAGACAGTCTTGCCGCATACTCTAGGCTGGCTAAGAATTTGCTTTGGAATTTGCTATCGTTTTGCCTTAGCCTCCCAAGTGCTAGGATTATAGGCATCTTAGTTGGGAAGTTCGAGCAGCATATGTGGGAGGAACTGGTGGTCTAAGCGAGAAGAAGCATGCAGGATGGAAGGGGGGATTCGTATATGGGCAAGGATCATGTGGTTCCGGGCCAGAGCTATGAGACCCCTGTGATCAAGGGAAGGTGGAACAATCCAAGTGCTGGGTCTGTAGGTGCTCAATAAATGATAGCTGATATTTGTGAGCATATGCCGTCCCGGGTCCTCAGACATTTACTCAGCACCTATTGAGTGTTGGGCACTGTGTCAGGTGCTGAGGTAGACAGCAGAGAGGGCCCAGGTGGACTGCGGGGAGGGTGAAGCGCCCTGGGAGCTTAAAAGGAGGAGGCAGCGCCTCTCACGGTCCTGGGCAACTGTGGTGGAGCCAAGGTTGGAGGAAGAGCTCCTGGTAAAGCCACTCTGATCCACAGGACAGAAACTGGGGCTGATGGAGCTCCATCCACTGTTGGGTAGATAACAGGGAGGAAGAATTGTGGTGGGATCATGGAAGTGAGACTTGAGGGGCCACAAGGAGAGGGAACAGCGTGGAACGTGGCTGCACTTGAACTGTAATGCTTGGGTGATGTCATGGAGCACGCCTGTTAGAACCTATTAGAGGTTCAGCTTTAGGCTCCACCACCTGTTTGTTCTGGTCTCAGTTTCCCCATCTGCACAACGAACTACTGTCTTAACTAGGAGGGAATTTCGACATCACGATCTAGGGGCTGGTCTGACCACTGGATCAGGCATTTTCTGGACCTAAGTAGCGCTTTCTGCCTGAACTGAGAGAACAAAGTGAGGGTTCCCCAGCAGTACATTTTAGGTGCCCCAAGGAGACCTCAGCCCGGAAACCCAGAAGGGACCTAGAAGCAAGAGCCTCGGTCCTCCTTCCCTCCTGCGCTACCTAACAACCTGTGTGGCTGTGGACATGGTTGTGTTTCCGAGGGTGCAAGTTCTGTGTCCAGTCCCTAGTCAGTCCCTCTTCCTCCCATTGACTGGGTTCAGGAATGTGGCCCATGGCTTGGAGTCTTCTAGGAGTAAGGAGCCAGGAGGTCAGCCGGATGCCCAGATGAATGTCCTTAGGGAGCTGGGTCCCACCACTGACACTTAGAAATGCCAGGGGTTGTGCTATGAGGCAGGTGAGCCCCTCCCAAGCTGCCCTGGATCCTGCCTGTGAGGGGCCCTTTAAGGCATCTCACCTGTGAGGTGGGGTGGATAGAGAATTAATTTCCCGTGCTATTTTAATTTTGCTGTATTTAATTTGCTGTTTATTTTAATTAATTAACAGAGGTAATCTCCTATCCTAACTCGCTGCTGCGAGCTCCTCTTGCCTTTCAGAGTGGTAGAAGGCCTGGCCAGGTGATGCGGGGTTAGCTGTGGGGGAAAGGGGGGGTCCCGGGGACATATCCCTGTCTTGGTTCCTCCCATCCCGGGGTTTCTTCATTCCCATTCTTAATCCCCCAAAGGGCTCTTTCCTCCCTCTACTCTGCCAGACTGGCTTCAGGGCTTCGGCTATCTTGGCTGTGGCCTTGAGAAGCCAGACTTGAACCCTTACCTATTCCCTAATAAATAAACAGTGTTCAATGTCATAGGGTCATGAGAGGCAACTTGCCCTTGGGTGGTGCTTAGGGGCTGTTGGTGAAACTTTTGAGGCAGGAAGTTGTCAGTTTTCCCTGGCGGTCCCCTGCCCTACTTAGTACTCAGACAGCATGCCCGTCTGTGCAGTCAGGCCTCTGCAACCCCAGCATATCTAAGCACCTGTGGCACAGCCAAGGGCATCATGACATATTAGTCCCTTGGTCTGGAGGAGATAGGGAGGCTAAAAGTCTTTCCTGAGGTTACACAGCAACTAAGAGACTAGGGCCTGGATTCAGGTCATAATCTGTGTGGCTGCAGGGAAAGGGTTAACAGTTGGAAGGAGGGGAGCCATTCAGGTGGGGATTAGGTCAAAAATCTGGTGAGGCCAGGAAATGGGGTCCTCTGGCCCTGGAGGGTGTGTTATTCAGGAACGGATCCCGCTGCAGTGGCTTCCTGAAGGGCTAAGGCTCTGTCAGTCACCTCTTTCCATTTCCCTGTTTCTTCAGTTGTCCATTTGGAATTGGGGTGCTGCATGCCTTACCACAGGAATCCTTCAGGGCCTTCTTTTTTTATTTTTAGTTATTATTTATTTATTTGACAGAGGAAGAGGAAGAGAGTGAGAGTGGCCTCCAGCCACTGCAAACAAACTCCAGACACGTGTGCCCCCTTGTGCATCTGGCTAATGTGGGTCCTAGGGAATTGAACCTGGGTCCTTTGGTTTTGCAGGCAAACACCTTAACCGCTAAGCCATCCCTTCAGCCCTCAGGGCCTTTTTATTTTATTTGTTAAATGCTTTTTTGTTTGTTTGTTTCGAAATAGTGTCTCACTGTAGCCTAGGCTGGTCTTGAACTCAGCAATCCTCCTGCATCTGCCTCCCCAGTGCTAGGATTAAAGGAATGCGCCAAGCTTAAGTGTTTCTTCCTCTTCCTCCCCCCCCCCCCCAAGGTAGGGTTTCACCCTAGCCAAGGATGGCCTTGAACTCACTGCGATCCTCCTACTTTCTGCTGGGATTAAAGAGCTACCATGCCCGGCTAAGTGCTTCTTTTCTTATTCCCAGTGTTGAAAATTTAACCCAAGGCCTCCTGTGTGCAGAGCACATGCTGTACCACTGAGCTCCCTCTGTAGCCTTGACTTTTATTTATTCAACAAGCATTTACCATGTCCCAGACACGTCTGATTTTATAAGTAGCTATTTATTTAATCATCCCTGTTGTCCTTATTTCATGCATACTGTCCTATGTATCCTTTGTTTTACTCTTTACTTTCAGTTAACTGTGGTCAACTGCAGTCTGAAAATATTAACTGGAGAATTTCAGAAATAATTCATAAGTTTTAAATAACTTTTATTAGAGTATTGTAATTATTCTACTAGATTATTATAGTTGTTAATTTCTTACTGTGCCTTTTTAAAATTATTTATTTAAAATACTTTATTTGAGAGAGTAAGAGGCACATAGAGAGAATGGACATGCCAGGGCCTCCAGCCACTGCAAATAAACTCGATGCATCTGTGTATCTGCTTACATGGGTACAGGGAAATCGAACCTGGGTCCTTAGGCTTTGCAGGCAAGCACTTTAACTATTAAGCCATCTCTCCACTCCAAAGTTTATTTATCTGCATGGGTATACATGGGCACATCAGGGCTTCTTGCTATTGGAAAGACTGCTAGACATTTGTACTACTTTTTTTGTGTCTAGTTTACATGATTGACTTGGGAATTGAACCCAAGCTTGCAAGACTTTGCAAGCAAGAACCTTTAGTCCCTGAGCCATCTTCCCAGCCCCACTGTGCCTTATTTATAAATTAAACATTATTTGCCGGGTGTGGTGGCACACGCCTTTAATCCCAGCACTCAGGAGGCAGAGGTAGGAGGATTGCCATGAATTTGAGGCCGCCCTGAGACTACATAGTGAATTCCAGGTCAGCCTGAGCTAGAGTGAGACCCTGCCTCAAA
This sequence comes from Jaculus jaculus, assembly GCF_020740685.1. Classification (NCBI taxonomy): domain Eukaryota; kingdom Metazoa; phylum Chordata; class Mammalia; order Rodentia; family Dipodidae; genus Jaculus; species Jaculus jaculus. Next base: position 60,298,227 of record NC_059106.1, on the reverse strand, counting down.
ATACCAAAGAAATAAAATAAATTAAACATTCTTTGATATATGTGTATATAATAGAAGAAATGCTTAGTGTCCATAGGGTTTGGCATTTGCAGTTTCAGGCAGCCACTGGGGGTCTTGGAGCCAATAGAGAAAGAGGACTATGGTATCAGAAAACTAAGACTTAAAAAGGTTACAAACTTGTCAAAAGTCACACAGAGCCAGTACTTTAAATTTTTGTAAAAAATATTTTCGTTATTTATTTGAGAGTGAGTGAGAAAGAGAGAGAGAAAATGAGCATGCCAGGGCTTCTAGCCACTGCAAATGAAGTCCAGAAGCATGTGCATCTGGCTTACATGGGTACTGGGGAATCTAACGTGGGTTCTTTGGCTTTGCAAGCGATGAATCGCCTTAACCACTAATGCATCTTTCCAGAGCCAGTACTTTTGACCTTAGCACTCTGGGGTCAGGGTTCTTATTCTGGACTACCATGTTTTCCTGCCCCCTTGGAGAAACAGGAGCACTGAAGTCCCAGGAGACAAGGTATCTTTGGGGGAGCTTCCAGTATAGATTGAAGAGGAGACCCAGCTCTGCCCTTCATCAACCTATTGTGAAGACCTGTTAGAGGAACACAAGCAGAGGCCAAGGTGTGGAGCGTGACCACTGCTGAAGGGCTGGCCTCTGGAGAGGGCCATGGAGAGTTGGCTGGCCTTAGAAAGCTTAGTGTTGGCTGGAGGAGATGGCTTAGCAATTAAGGCATTTGTCTGCAGAGCCAAAGAACCCCCAGTTCAGTTCCCCAGAACCCACATAGCCAGATGCACAAGGTGGCACATGCATCTAGAGTTTCTTTGCAATGGCTGGAGGCCCTGGCGCACCCATTCTCTCTCACTATCTTTCTCTCCCGCTCTCAAATAAATAAATAAACAAACAAATAAGTGAAAAAAAGCTTACTGTCCCATTGGAGAAGTACAGTCAGTGCGTGTGAATAGTTCTCAAGGGTTTTATAAGAAAGACAATGGGAGAAAAACACCTGATGCAGTTGAGAGTTTAGATTTGGATCCTGAGCCTCAGTTTCCTCATTTGCTGGAGGAAGTGCTCATAGCACTGATCCATATGGTTTTGTGAGCTCAAAGCAGGAGTCAGTGAGTATCCATGTAATGTAATGTTCAGGTCCAACTAACATCTCACCCCTGGAGCTGGCCACAGAGCAAAACAGGTAGGAAGTAGTGAGGTTGGGAAGGACAGTGACAGGTCCAACTTGGAGTCTGGTGCTGTAGGCTTAAAACCATCCAAGTGGCCTTGATTGTCCCTGAAATGGGTATAACTGTAGTTCTCTCCACTTTATAGGGTATGGTAAGGAATTACTTAATTCAACAAGTAATATAGAGTACCTACTGGGTTCAAGACAGGTTTCCAACTACTGCAGGTAGTAAGAAGCTGTTACAAGCCAGGTGTGGTGGTGCACGCCTTTAATCCCAGCATTCGGGAGGCAGAGGTAGGAGGATCCTGTGGGTGTGAGGCCACCCTGAGACTATTTCAGGTCAGCCTGGGCTAGAATGAGACCCTACGGTAGGGGTGGGGAGTAAGAAGGAAGAGGAGCTTGAGGTTTGGCTCAGTTGGGAGAGGAAATGCCTTGCATGCGGGAAGCTCTGGGTGGGATCTCCAGCACTGCAGAAACCAGGACACATGTAATCCCAGCACTCGAGGCGGAGGTGGGAGGGTGAGAAGTTCAAGACTTTCCTCAGCTACGTAGTATGTTTGAGGCCGGTCTGGGAGTCATGTAACCATCTCAAAGGGGGTGGGGGCGCCTGGAGAGATGGCTTAGCTGTTAAGGCGCTTGCCTGTAAAGCCTTAAGGACCCAGGTTCAGTTCTCAAGGTCACGTAAACCAGATGCACAAGGTGGTGCATGCGTCTGGAGTTCATTTGCAACGGTTAGAGGCCCTGGTGCATCCATTCTCACTCTCTATCTCAAGTAAATATATTTTATTTTATTTTTTTAAAGGAAGGAAGGAAGTGGGGCTGGGAGATGTCTCAGAGGTTGAAGGTGCTTGCTTGCAAAGCCTGCCTGCCTGCCTGGGTTCAATTCTTTAGCACCATATAAAGCCAGATGCAGAAAGTGGCAAAAGCATCTGGCATTCATTTGTAGCTGCTGGTGTACCTATTCACATACATACTGACACATGCACAAATAGATATCATATATATATAATTTTTGTTTGTTTTTATTTATTTGAGAGTGACGAACAGAGAGAGAAAGAGGCCCCAGCCACTACAAACAAACTCCAGATGCATGCGCCACCTTGTGCACCTGGCTTACATGGGTCTTGGGGAATTGAACCTTGAACTGAGGTCCTTAGGCTTCACGGGCAAGCGCTTAACTGCTAAGACATCTCTTCAGTTCATATCCTATGTATATATGATTTTTTTTCAAAGTAGAGTCTCACTGTAGCCCAGCCTGGCCTTGAACTCAGATTGATCCTCCTTCCTCTGCCTCCCAAATGCTGGGATCAAAGGTACTCACCACCATACCCAGCTAAATATTTATATAATATATATATATATATTTTATATATATATATATATTTTTTTTTTTTTTTTTTTTTTTTTGGTTTGTCAAGGTAGGGTTTCATTCTAGCCCAGGTTGACCTGGAATTCACTATGGAGTCTCAAGGAGGCCTCTAACTCACTGCAATCCTCCTACCTCTGCCTCCTGAGTGCTGGGATTAAAGGTGTGCGCCACCACATCCGGCTAAGGTTTTTTTCTTTTTTTTAAAGGGGAGAAAGACAAAAAAAAAAAATTAGTATGATAGAATGGGACTATATTTCTTTTTGGGGGGGGGTAAGGTAGGGTTTCACTCTAGCCTGGCCTGACCTGGAATTCACTATGTAGTCTGAGGGTGGCCTCGAACTTCTGAGTTCTGGGATTAAAAGCGTGTGCCACAACACCCAGGCAGCCAGCTATATTTCTTATCCCAGTGCTTTAAGTTGGTTTGGGGTAGGGATTTATCCAGCAGAGGAAGCAGGAAGATCTGGTCAGGAGAGGGACAGAGAGAATAAAAAGGAAACCGTGGAGGTAGGCAAGTAAGGTGTGTGTGTGTGTGTGTGTGTGCGCGCGCGCGCGTGCATGCGCACATGTGTACGTGTGTGTGGGGAGAGAGACAGTGATTGACTCTTGCTATGTAGCCCAGGCTAGCCTCAAACTTGCAACAGTATTCATTTCTTAGCCTCTCAAGTATGAGCCACCACATCAGGTTTAAGGCTTCCCAATTTGGAGAACAATTAGAGACATGGGACCAAGTCAGCATAGAGCCCCTCCATGTGGGTCAGTGAGCTCAGGGAAGGGAGCAAGAGAAGTCTAGCTGGAAGACTTCCCAAGAGAAGTGACTTGAGAAATGGGTAAGTTGAAAGAGGTGGGGGCCAGGAACATTCCAGGCAGGACCCAAGCAAAGCCCCAAGGGAAGACTAAGCAATATGCCTTGCTTGAAGCAGAGATGGAGGAGGAAATGACCCAGCAAAGGAGGGTTGGTGGCCTCAGGGGGCATAGGGAGTGTGACCATCTCAGGAAGATAGAGAGGTTGACAGTAAGAGGCTTAGCTAATCATCAGGAAAAGAAATTCAGCATGCTGATCAACCGGGCAGGCTCTGGAGCCAAATCCTCCTAGCCGAGCTGTTTCCTTCCCCAACATTGCCAAAAGGAGAAAGTAGAGAACCCTGCCTGACTCTCAGGTGTGAGCAATGTTGAGCACCATCCTGCACACTTCCATTCTTGATTCTTCCTCCACTTCTCAATTATCAAATGCATTTCTTTTAGTCTTGTTTTGTTTTTGTTTTTCCAAAGTAGGGTCTCTAGACAACTCTGTAGTCCCAGGCTGGCCTCAAACTCACAGTGATCCTTCTACCTCTGTGTTGGGATTAAAAGCATGTGCCACTACGCCTGGCTTCAAATGATTTTTTTTTTTCTTTTTGTTTTTTGAGGTAGGGTCTCACTCTAGCCCAGGCTGACCTGGAATTCACGATGGCGTCTCAGGGTGGCCTCGAACTCAACAGCGATCCTCCTACCTCTGCCTCCCAAGTGCTGAGATTAAAGGCATGCGCCACCACACCTGGCTTCAAATGCATTTTTGATGTTATATACTTTTCTAGGACACAAAACAGTGAGCAGAATTGATAAGGTCCTTTCTCATGGGCTGGAGAGATGGCTCAGCAGTTAAGGTGCTTGCCCATAAAGCCTAATGACCTGAATTCAATGCCCAGCTGCACAAAGTGGCACATGCATCTGGAGTTTGTTTATAGTGGCTAGAGGCCCTGTTGTGCCCATTCTGTCTTCCTGCTAGGTGTGGTGGCGCATACCTTTAATCCCAGCACTTTGGATTAGAGTGAAGAGGATCTTTGTGAGTTTGAAGCACCTTGAGACTACTTAGTGAATTCCAGGTCAGCTTGGGATAGTGTGAGACCCTACCTCGAAAAACAAACAAACAAACAAACAAAAATCCTTCCAGGCCAGAGAGATGGCTTAGTGGTTAAGGCATTTGTCTGCAAAGCCAAACGATCCCAGTTCAGTTCTCCAGGACCCACATAAGCCAGATGCGCAAGAGGGTGCAGGTGGCTGGAGTTCGTTTGCAGTGGCTGGAGGCCCTGGCTTGATCATTCTCTCTTTCTCCCACTCCCACTCCCCCTGTCTCTCCCTCTCTGTCTCTTTCTCTCTCAAATAAATAAATTTTTGAAAATTCCTTCCATGGGCTTACATTGGGAGAGTGAAATAGACAAGTCACACAAAAGCAGGTAAAATGTACGGCTTGTCCGCTGGCCAGGCATGGTGGCACATTTCTGTAATCCTAGGAATTAGAAGGTTGAAAAGCAGGTGTAGTGGCACATGCCTTTAATCCCAGCACTCGGGTGGCAGAGGAAGGAGGATCACTGTGAGTTCAAGGCCAGCCTGAAACTACACAGTGAATTCCAGGTCAGCCTGGGCTAGAGTGAGATCCTCTGGAAAAAAAAAAAAGAAAGAAAGAAAAGGAAGTCTGAAGCAGAAGGATCATGGATTCGAGGCCAACCTGACTATGTAAGTGAGACCATGTCTCAAAAAGGGGAAACATATGGGCTGGAGAGATGGCTTAGCGGTTAAGCGCTTGCCTGTGAAGCTTAAGGACCCCGGTTCGAGGCTCAGTTCCCCAGGTCCCACGTTAGCCAGATGCACAAGGGGGCGCACGCGTCTGGAGTTCGTTTGCAGAGGCTGGAAGCCCTGGCGCGCCCATTCTCTCTCTCTCCCTCTATCTGTCTTTTTCTCTGTGTCTGTCACTCTCAAAATAAATAAATAAATAAATTTTTTTTAAAAAAGGGGAAACATATATATTATAAACACATGCCTGGAATGCATATATGTATGGTTTGTTAGGTGGTGCTAAGTGCCAAGGAGGGGCTTAGTGAGTGCCAGGCTTGCAGTGTTACTATTTATTTATTTGTTTTTTTTTTGAGACAGGAGTTTCACTGTTGCTCAGGCTGCTGTGGAACTTCTGAGCCCAAGCCTTGCTCCTGCTTTGGCCTCATGAGTAGCTAGGAACTACAGGTAGGTACTACCATACTTCTCGCTGACTACAACCTGAAATAAACTGACTAATGGAAGGCAGAGGTAGGAACCTAGAGGTAGGAACCTAGGACTACCGAGTGAGTTTCAGGTCAGCCTGGGCTAGAGTGAGACCCTACCTTGAAAAACCAAAAACAAAACAAAATTTACTAATGGAGGCCATAGTTATTATTTGTAACATTTGTAGGTCTTACTAGGAAAAGCATCTCCAGTTTACAAGTGTTTTTCCTTATGAGAATAATATGTAAGATAGCTACTGCTATATTGTTTTGTTTTTCTTTTCAAATTTTTTTCTTAACAACTTCTATGATTATTAAAAAAAAACCCATGATAATGCCTCCCCCCCCCACTTTTCCCTTTAAAACTCCACTCTTCCCCATTAGTCTTTTATTTTGATGTCATGATCTTTTCCTCCTATTTAATGGTCTTGTGTAGGCAGTGTCAGGCACTGTGAGGTCATGGATATCCAGTACTGCTATAGTCTTATAGGTGAGGCACTAAGGCTCAAAGGGGAGAATTGGACCCAAGAGTTACAACTTTGAGGGCAGCATTATGCCTGTGACTCCCTATGAGCCCCTTGGAAAGGATACAGAATGAAATGTGGAGTGAAAGGGACATGGGAAGGGCCATGGGGTCCAGCCAAGCCCAGCGTCCAGCATGGAGCTAAGCTGGGAACAGGGCAGCAGCCTGCTTATGTGGAGCCAGAGCTCTAGTCAGCATAGTCCAGTGTGGCCTGCTGAGGGGCCACCCTGAGGGTAGAATGGGGGCAGCAGACTGGACCTGAGACACTATATGACTGAGCAGTGGGGCAGAATCTGTCTGGAACTCAGTGGCTCTGTGGGTGGCATTGAAACAGGAGGGCAGGGAAGGGAGGAGAGGTAGAAAACAGCCCTCTGACTAGATGAGAGGGAATGGTGAGGAGGTCAGCAGGACCAGAGCTGGCTGTGAAGGCCCTTGAATGTCAGGCCAGAGACCTTGGCCTTGATGTTGTCGTCAGCAGTTGGGAGCTATTAAAGGTCTTGGGGCAGTGGCAGTGTCACGAGAACGGGATTTGAAGAAACTGTATATGGCACTAGGTAGAGGAGATTCCATGGAGACAATGCAAGTGGGAAGCCCACTGGGGCCGCTGCACAGCTGAGCAGTTAAGTGATGAGGTCAGATCAGAGAGACAGTTTGGACTGGTGGAAGGAGAATGGCCTGGGAGATGGCGCCCCTGGATGTTAGCTCTGGGTCTGCCCAGGTTTCTGAGAGGCCTGGGACTGGATCCTTCCCCTCTGTTTTCCCATTTGATGAACTCCTACCCCCTCCCAACATATTTTAAGCTAAGGATCTATTTGAAATTATGACAGTTGGGTCCTTCTTACCATAGAAATCTAAGAACAAATTTTGGTTAACATTTTGTGAGGTTTACAAATCTGCCATGGTCTGGTCCATCCATGAAGCATGCTAGACGATCAATAATAATAAAAACACTACCTTTAGCCGGGTGTGGTAGGGCACACCTCTAATCCCAGCACCTGGGAGGCAGAGGTAGAGGTAGGAGGACTGCCGTGAGTTTGAGGCCACCCTGAGACTACATAGTGAATCCCAGGTTAGCCTGGGCTAGAGCAAGACCCTACCTCGGAAAAAAAAAAAAAAAAAAGACACCTTGAATTAAATGCTTATTGTGGGCCAGGTGCCAAGTGAAATGCCCTGCCTTGCAATCTTGTTAAAGATCTGTACAGTTGTGAGAAACAGGAGTATTTGCTTTTTTTATAGATGAGGAAACTGAGGAGACCAAGCAAAGTAGAGTGTCTGGGTCAGAATCAGAGCTGTAAGAATAGCTGTTGAGCCATTAAGGTTTGCACAGGGTTCCAGATGGAGGGGGGCAGAATGACAGGGAAGGGGGTGGACATGGAGAAGCAGAGCCAGAGGGTAAGGGAAAGGAGAGGTCATGGTGCTGGCTCTGCTCTGAGGGAAGAGGTACCAGGTGATCGAAGATGAAGGCTGGCAATGAAAGTCTCATTCAGAGCTTCCTGGCCCAGCTTCCAGAGTGCTTGGTATCTGTATTAACATGTCCCCTCAGCTCAGGGACCTGTTCTGTGGCATGCTGGAAAAGCATGACTTGTGAACGCCTCTAGTTTCATGGTCAGATTGTGTACAGCCACTTGGCAGGGAAGGTCTCATCCCTGACCCTTTGACTCAGCCTCCAGTGCTGTCTCTGGAATCTACCCTCCCTCCCTGTCCCAAGGCCACTAAGAAGGGCCAGTGGGCCTTGAACTCTCTAGGGGAATGCAGAAGTAAAGACACTCTTTCCATTCCACACAGGAGGCCTGGGACCCATCTTCTGAGATCACAGCAGAACCTGGAACCCACAGTAGACTCCCATTAGATCCCACTTGGGAGCTCCATCTAGAAACATACTAGGAGGTGATCTAGATTCAACTAGGTAACAGGCTCAGGCTAGAACCCAGGGTGTGTGTGTCAGGGTCTCACTCTAGCCCAGGCTGACCCGGAACTCATTCTGTAGCCTCAGGCTGGCCTTGAACTCATAGTGATCTCCCTGCCTCATCTTCTTGAGTGCAGGGACTAAAAGATTTAATTTTTATTATTTACTTATTTGCAAATGTGTGTGTATACATGTCTTAATGCTGCAAACAAATGCCTGTTCAACTGTACATGGGTGCTGGGTAATGGAACCAAGGCCAGCAGGCTTTGTAAGCAAGTGCCTTTAACCAGAGACATTTCCCCAGCCCCTGGAATCTAGATTTATGTAAACTGGACTTGTTGGTCATCTAGAATGGATCTTTCCATAAAAAGCCATGGAGCACTGGTAAAAAATAGAAATTAAAAATTAGGCTTTAAGCCGGGCGTGGTGGCGCACGCCTTTAATCCCAGCACTCGGGAGGCAGAGGTAGGAGGATCGCCGTGAGTTCAAGGCCACCCTGAGACTACAGAGTTAATTCCAGGTCAGCCTGGACCAGAGTGAGACACTACCTCGAAAAAAAAAAAAAAAAATTAGGCTTTATAGGCCATTCACTCTGTTGTGATACCTTGAAAGCAGTTTTAGGTTTTGCATAGAGATGAGCCTGACTGTGTGCCAAGCTTTAGTTATAAAGCAGGCAGGCTGGATTCAACCCATGCGCCATAGTTTGTCAACTCCTGATGTAGAATCTTATTCCTTCTGAGGAGTGTGCAGCTTTTTAAAAATTTATTCATTTATTTATTGAGAGTGATAGAGAAAGAGGTAGATAGAGAAAATAGGCATGCCAGGGCCTCTAGCCACTGCAAACAAACCCCAGATGCATGTGCTACCTTGTGTATCTGGCTTATGTGGGTCTTGGAGATTGAACTGGGGTCCTTAGGTTTCGCAGGCAAACGCCTTAACCGCTAAGCCATTTCCCCAGCCCGGTGTGCAGATTTTAAACCTTATTAGTCAGTGATCTAAGCAAACAAGTTTGGGTATCAGGCTAGAATTTAGATCCATAAGCAGGGCAACCTAGAAGTTGTTCTAGCATCACAATGGCTAGGAGCTAACTATTGGAAATTGGTAGGGAAAAAAAAAATCTACTCGAGTTGGATTGGTGGTGCCAATAATCCCGGTGCCAGGGAAGCAGGAGCAGGAGGTTCTTCAGTTAGAGGTCAGCCTGGGATACAAAGTGAGTTCCAGCCTCGCCTGGGCTATAGATGAGACACTGTCTCAAAAAATAAATAAAACGAAACAAAAAAGAAGTATGCTGGATGTGGTGCCTTTAATCCCAGCACTCAGGGACGCTGAGGTAGACTACATAAGTAAATTCCAGGTCGCCCTGGGCTACAATAAGACCTTCCCTTGAAAAGAGAAAGAAATGCATGAAAGGAAGGAAGGAAGGAAGGGAGGAAAGAAAGAGAGAGAAAGAAAAGAAAGGAAGAAAGACTCACACCTTAGTTCCAGCGCTCAGGAGGCTGAGGTAAGAGGGTCACGTGAGTTAAGAGGCCAACCTAGAGCTAGAGAGTTCCAGGTCAGACTGGACTACAGTGAGACCCTACCATGAAAAAAACTAAGCAAAAAAGAGAAAGTATACTAGATGGTGGTTTAAAATAGGCTTGATTAAAATCTCTGATTGGGCCTAATTTCACACAGAAATCTGGGGTCAGGTGGCATGGGGCTTTGAGATTTAGACCCATACATGAGACTGTGTTCTGGATCTGGGGAAGTGGGTGAGCTCCAGCCACAGACATACTGATCTAGAGCAGGCAGAGTTTTGTTTCTAAGCCAGAGTACCATCTGCTCTACAACAGCATTGGCCAATAGAAATGCAGTGGAGGGCTAGGGAAATGTATCAGTGGTCAAAGTCACTTACTTGCAAAGTCTACCAGCTTGGGTTCAATTTTCCCTAGGACCCATGTAAAGCCAGACCCAAAAAAATGGCATATGCAGCCAGGTGTGGTGGTGCACGCCTTTATTCCCAGCACTCAAGAGGCAGAGTTAGGATTGCCATGAGTTCGAGGCCAGCCTGAGACTACATAATGAATTACAGGTCAGCCTGGGCTAAAATAAGACCTTACCTCGAAAAACTGAAAGAAAAAAAAAAAAGTAGACATTACAATTGTTTTGTTTTTCGAGGTAGGGTCTCACTCTAGCCCAGGCTGACCTGGAATTCACTGTGTAGTCTCAGGCTGGCCTTGAATTCACAGTGCTCCTCCTATCTCTGTCTCCCAATTGCTGGGATTTAAAGGCGTGTGCCACCATGCCTGGCTTACTTTTTTTTTTTGAGACAGGTTATCTATGTAGCCAAGGTTGGTCTGGAACTCACTGTGTAGCTCAGACCAGCATTACCTCAAACTTGTAACCTTCCTCCTTCAGCATCCCAAGTGCTAGGCTTATAGGTGTGTTATACCACATCAGGTTTCTAAACAAAGTATATCAAAGATATCTTATCTCAACATAATCCTTATAAAATCATTGAAATATATTTTATTTGTTGTTTCCCATAATTTTGCACATGTGTGATGTACATGTATGTATATTTGTTTTTATTTTTTTGTTCATTTTTATTTATTTACTTGAGAGAGAAAGAGGCAGATAGAGAGAGAGAGAATGGGCGCGCCAGAGCTTCCAGCCACTGCAAACGAATTCCAGACGCGTGCGCCCCCTTGTGCATCTGGCTAACGTGGGTCCTGGGGAATCGAGCCTCGAACTGGGGTCCTTAGGCTTCACAGGCAAGCGCTTAACCGCTGAGCCATCTCTCCAGCCCATGTATGTATATTTGTGTGGGGGTGGATATGCACAAGCATGCTTATGGAGACCAGAGGATTAACCTCGGGTGTGATCCATATGAACAGCGTCCATCTTTTTTTGAGACAGGGTCTCTCATTGGCCTGTAGCTCACCAATTAGGCTACACTGGGTAGCCAGAAAGCTCCAGGGATCTTCTCTCTCCAACTCCGCAGCATTGGGCCTGCAGTCCACATCCCCACCCCTGGCATTTTACATAGGTTCTAGCGTTCAAGTTCAGGTCTTCGTGCTTTCTAGGCACACACTGTACCCACTGAGCTGTCTCTAGTCCTTACTTTTTGAGACAGTCTCATGTAGCCCAGGCTGGCCTTGGACTCTCTCTGTGACCACAGGTAACCATGAAGTTTGATAATCCTGCCTCTACCTCCTGAGTTCTGGGATTAGAGGTGTGTATTGCCATGTTGAGTTAGGTGGTGCTAGGGTTCAAACCCAGGGCTTCCTGCATCCTAGTCAAACACTCCCAATGGAACTACATCCCCAGTTCTATTGAGGTATTTCCCATTAAAAAATTTTATTTACTTATTTATTTATTTGAGGGGAGAGAGAGACAAAAGAGAAAGAATGGGTGCGCTGAGGCCTCCAGTACTGCAAACAAACTCCAGGCACATGCACTACCTTGTTCATCTGGGTTTATGTGGGTACTGGGGAATTGAACCTGGGTCCTTAGGCTTCACAGACAAGCACCTTAACCACTAAGTCATCTCTCTGGCCCTTTTCCATTTTTTAAATAGTAAGATTTTTAAAATTTTATTTGAGAGAGAAGAGAATATGGGCTTCCGGCACCTTTTGCCCCTGGAAACCACCTTCATACACATGTGCCATTCTGTGCATTTGGCTTTGCATGGGTACAGAGGAATTGAATCTAGGCTTGGCAGGCTTTTCAAGCAAGCAAATTTAACCACTGAGTCATCTCCCCAGCCCCTAGTAAGACTTTCCTTTTTTTTTTTTTTTGCTTTTGAGGTAGGGTTTCCCTTTAGTTCAGGCCGACCTGGAATTCATTGTGTAGGCTCTGCCTCCTGAGTACTGGGATTAAAGGCGTGCACCACTACACCTGGCATAAATGTCAGTGGTTCCTTTTATTTATTTATTTGGGGGGGGGGAGAAAAAATGGGCATGCCAGGACCTGTAGCTACTACAAATGAACGCCAGATGCATGTGTTACTCCTGTGTGTCTGGCTTTTCATGGGGACTGGGGAATCGAACCTGGGTTGTTCGATTTTGCAGACAAGTGCTTTAACCGCCAAGCCTTTTCTCCAGCCATTCATAGTAAATAAGACTTCCATAGTAGGAACCTGATGTGTATTTTACACTTACAGCATATCCCAGTTCTGCTTCACCACGTTCTCCCAGGGCTCAGAAGCCTCATGTGGCTAGTGGATACCATAAGGACAGAACAGATTTAGAAGCAGGCTTTTCTTTGGTTCCAGGGTCCAGAGGAGTCATGAGCTGGAATAATCTGAAAAACTTGGGTTAGATATGCCAGAGGTTACACCCTTAGCCAACTTGAGCTTGTGTAGACTGGCCAGCTGAAGAGAGTTCTGGGTTGGAGAGAAGAGGTTCCCAACCTTCTCTGAAGTTCCGACCAGCTGGCCAGGTGGAATCTCTGTTGGGGCCCCAGGCCTTTCAGAACATTTGGCATCACCTCTGACCACTGGTCCCAGCTCCTTCCCCTCATCCCAATGTCACCTCTGACTCTGGTCTGGCCTGGCAGGTGGGGGAGGGCAGCAGGGTGGCAGCTGGACCCTTGAGGGAGCAGGAGCTCCGCCCCTGGGAGCCAGCTGCTGCCAGCCTTCCTGGACTGACTCTGTGGAAACAGGGGGCCCAGAGACAGAAATAAACTGTCAGGTTTCCGGGGCGGAGTGGGGGCCTGCCAGCCTTTGTGCTTACTTGCTGGGGGGAGCAGGAAGCAGCTCTAGGCCCTTGTCCCAGGATACCCCCCCTTTATATCTTCACCCTCATACCCATCACTTCTGAGACTGGGCTGAGTCTAGAATTTGATGGATTAGTGAACCCTGGGGACCAGTAAGCAGTCTAGGCTCCTGGACAGTTAGTTTTTAGCACCTTATCCTAGGGATCCCTCTGGTTGTCCCACAGCAGGTGATGAACAGATTCAGAGGGCTGCAGCGGGCACCGGTCGAGGAGATAGAAGATTTTATTGGTTGCCTATTCTGCTACTGATTAGCCTGTGTGGTGTGTGTGGGGGGGGGGGGGTCTTATAATGTAGTGTTGACCACTAACATTGGGTAGTGCTAGGTTCAAATGGTTTGTAAATATATATATACATATTGTTCCCATAGAAGGGACTTTTCCCATGATGAAGGCCCTCACTTTTGTAAATTGGTAAACTGAAGCCTCCTAAACGTGAAAGCGTTTTACCCAAGGAACGGTCGCACAAGCAAACAAAATCTTTATATGGTACCCGCCTTATAAAGCCTGGTAGCTCATCCCAACTTACAGGTAAGGAAATCGAGGCCGGTGATTGGCCACTGGTGCACGGTGGCGCTATCCAGTGAGGCCTGAGTCCGCTGCTGGGGAGGGAGTGCCCGGGCCGCCGCGCTCACCGGAGGAGGGGCGTGCAGGTAGCGGGCGCCCCGGAGCCACCGCCCGAGCCTGCCTGGCGCTATGAATAATCCCCGCGGTGCGGTGCGGTGCGGCCCCGGCTGAGCGCGCAGCTCCGGACCGCGGCCGGGCCCGACCCGGGACGGAGCCGGATCCGGATCGTGGCGGCTCTTCCCTTCCCTTTCCACGTGACACCCCCCCCCACCCCTGACCGCGGGCAGGGCAGCCGAGGGCCGGAGCCGGCGGGCTGGGGGCCAGGAAAAAAAAAAGCCGAAAACCCCCGGCGGCCGAAGCGCTCAAAATAACCCCCACCAGCGCCCCCCCTCCCCCGGGCCGGGGCGGCCACGCATTCCGCCAGCCCCGGGGCGCGGGAAGGAAGAAGAAGGGGCGCGCGGCCGGGTCACCTCGACTTGGCCGGGGTGGGGGGCGAGGGCAGGCAGGCATGTGGCTCTCCTTTGGGGAGCTTTGGCAGCCGGGGCCGCGCTGCGCCGGGATGATGGAGAGCTTCTGGAATTTCCTGCAGCTGGAGAGCCCCGGCGGCCGGCCGGGGGAGCGGGCCGAGCGCAGCGCGACCGGGGAAGGGGAAGAAGGGGCTCCGAGCCGACCGGCCCGGCCCGACCCGACCCTGGGGCCGTGCGGGGGGGGAGATCACCCCCGAGCGCCTGGCCTGGGGGGGGCCCCGCGGGCCAGGCTGCAGGCTCCCCTCCCCCTCGCCGTCCTTTTTGGGGGCTGGCGGGGGTCCAGGCCCGCCCCTCCCGGCCCGGGCGTGCGGGCGGGTGCTCGGCGGAGAGGGGCCAGGTGCAGGCGACGCCCCTCCCCCAGCCGCCTGGTTCCCCCTCCCGCGCCGGTCACCTCTCGCCGGAGTCCGAAGCCCCGCGGCCTCCTCCCGGAGGGGGCGGGGCGGGGCGGGGGGCGGCCAGGTAGCTGCCCCGGCGGCCGCGGAGGCGCGGCGGGAAAACTGTGCAGGCTGCAAAACCGCTGGACCTGCACCGCGGCGCCTCCTGCTCCAGCTGAGACGTCCAAGGGCTTTTAGGAGAGGCGAGGCGAGGCTGTCTTCTCCCGGCCCCCCTCCGCTCCCTGCTGCCGCGTCGGTTGCGGGGGTGGGGGGGGGCGGGTGGACGGCTGGGAAAATCTTGGGTAATTTTTCTAACGGCGGCACTGGCGGCCTTTCTTTGGGGAGGGGGTCGGATCTGCACCTTGCCAGTCTGGAAGCCCAGAAAAGGGCCTCCAAGGAGGGAGGGCCTGCCTTATACAGGAGCCCTGGGATCTGGGGAATAGGTAAGTGACCTCTCAGGACTCGCTCTTGGCGTTGTACGGTGGGGGAGGGAAAGAAGTGTACCCGGCTCCATGGGGGAAGGCAGAGGGTGCTTTCCCACAACTCTGCCGAGTTTCAGCACCATTTGGTGCTCTGCAGACTGATGAACCATTTGGCAACTCAGCAGGCGTCTCCCTCCGCCCCCCCACACACACACACTTGAGGTGGACTCTCTCACCCCTAACCAAAGGCCCCTGATCAGTTCCTCCCGCCCCCAACCAAGCCCCCTCACCACGTTAAACCAAAGCTGTGCGGGTATGCCCCAGGTGGAATGACTTCTCTGTCACTCAGTGGCCGTGTGAGCTTGGACCAGTCTCTTCACTCCAGTTACCCCCTTTCTTATGAAAACCTACATAATAGTAGGCAGGCCTGGGCCTTGTGGGGCTTAAAGTTGCACTTGTAAAGCAATTAGTGCGTGCCTTCAGTAGTGACATCCATTTAGGAGAATAGAGGCCGCTCTCCAAGTATTAAATCTCCTACCTTCCACTGTTACTGTGAAGTGTGGCTTCCCAAGGTAAGCTGTGCCTTCTAGGAAGAGTGGAAAGCCCCGTCGGCTTTATTGAGTGTTCATTTACTCATTAAATACGCATTTACTGTTGTTACTCTTAGCTAGCTCCACACTAGGGGAGAGACCTCTAAAGTTGTGCTGGGAGCTGAGAATCAGGATGTGCCACAGTGTGTTAAAAGTTGTAAGCTGGGGAAATCGAGGCCCAGGGGAAAGGCCAGTCTCCTCACAATGCTCCCACTGTTGTTCCGTTGGGGGGATGGGGGCTGGCAGAGTGCTGTGGCCTGGCTCCCCAGGGGTATGGCCCAGGCAGGCTTGAGGCTGGTGGAATTCTCTCCTTTCCCTCCCAGCTCCTTGCTGACCTTCCTCCACTCACTGCCAGATGCCCAGATTCAAATTTAGATGCCTCCAGGCTCTGCTTCAGCCCAGGAGGTCCACCTGGCCCTGTGTTGTTCTCACCTCCCCCAGTCCTCACTGTTGGCTGTTGATTGGCTCTCCTCGTCCTTTGGGAGAGACTGGTGTACTGGAAAGTGCTCGAGATTCGGTTTTGACCTGTGTACGCTTGAGCAAATTAGTCCACTTCTGTGAACCTCGGTTTACTTTTCTGCAGAATGGAGCTGAAATAACTATTTCGGCAGGGCTGGGAACGTAGCTGGCCAGTACAGTGCTTGCCTGGCTTGCCAAGGCCCTGGGTTGGTTCTCCAGTAAATTACAAGCTACCCCGAACACTTTTTTTTTTTTCAGCATGAGCCACCACACCCAGTATAGGGGTAATTTATTTATTTATTTTAATTTGAGAAAGAGGCAGGCACACCAGGGCTTCCTCCCACTGCAGATGAACTCCAGATGCATGTACCACTTTGTACATCTGGCTTTATGTGGGTACTGGCCAGTCAAACTCTGGTCCTTAGGCTTTGTGGGCAAGTGCCTTAACCGCTGAGCCGTCTCTCCGGCCCCTCAAATAACCTCTTTACTCATCATCCCTAAGGTATCCTGGCAGAGGTCTATTTAAGCAATACAAGACCCAGGTGCCCTGGAACTAGAGAGCATTTATTTTGAAGGGACTAAGGTAACCTTCCTTTTGGTTCTAGAAGGCAGTTCTCTGGGGTCCTGGACAAGAACTTGCCCCATGGCTAGCCCGTGGAAGTCCAGAAGCGCAGCCCACTCTGAAACACCAGACAGGACAGCCTGTTTTGCGATGGCAGAAGCTGCAGGCTGGGCTGTAGAGTTGGCAGTAAGGTTGTAGAACAGGTCCCATTGGAAAGCAATGTGTGTATATCCGGCCAGTTTCTCTCTAACATAGAGGTACTCACAGTGAGGAACTGTGTATGAGAAATACGAACCCACTGTTAGGCTGGGTTACTTTGAGGGGTCTACCTCCCCTCTCCGGGTCTCTTAGTTCCTCCTGCCTAGCTGAGGAGGCTGGATTAGTGACTCCCTCAAGCACCTTCTAGCTCTGACAGGCTCTGATCCTCTGTTGACTGATGTATCCTGGGAGATAGGAGTACACCAAGAACCAAATCAAGTTGGAGATCCCTGTCAAGGTATCCCCCACAGCTCCCTCTCCCCAGAAAGCTGGAGCAACTGCCTTTACTGAAGTACACCTTTCAGGGATCCTGATGAAATTGTGGGCGGAGAAGATGTATCACCAAGTGAGTGGCACTGCTGTCTGGAAAGGGCTGGGCTCCAGAACAAGAGCTGTGCCAGGCAGGGCCGTGAGATTGCGTGCTTCTAGGGCAAGGGAGTGTGTGTGTCTGGGACCAGTCAGCCTTCAGGGATGGGGTGCTGGGCACGAGGCTGCTAGCTAGCTGGTGGGAGGTGTGTCCCGGAGAGCCACGGATGGGGGCAGTGTATCCGAGTGCTCTAGACTGGGAGGCTGGCAGTGGGAGGGAGGAAAAACCATACTTGAGCCAAGAAGACCAGGCCTTGGGTCAGGGCAGGCAGGCTTCAGCCTCATGTGGAGTGGATGACTTTGGTCTGTGCCTAGGATTGTCCATTCAGTTATGGGAGTCAAGCTGAACTGTGCTGAATTACAGTTGTCAGGTTCTCTTGTGGGGATACCTGTGTATTGTAAGGGTTTCCTGAGCAGTGAGTATGGGGGTGGGAAGGGGGTGTTTTAAGATAGTAGTAGGCAGCCTCTGGCCATTTGGGGTTATTAAATGGTATTTGTAGATTGCCAGTCAGTCCTAGCTGTGTTCTTCCCCTTTACCCTCTGCTCAGAAGGAAGGTCCCCAAGCCACATGAGGAAAACAGGGAAGCCTTGCCTTTGCCTTCATTAGTCCCTCTGCAGGTAGGCAGGCAGCCTTGAGCCCGCTCACTCACAGTAATTTTACCACGGTGCCTAAGTCAGGAACAGGCGTGAATTGACCTTTTAACCCCTTCCCCACCGTGGGATTAGACTCTTGTTTCCTGTTCAATCTCCTCCAGAAGCAGTTCCATCCCATCTGTCCCCCCCCCTCAACAACAGTGGATAAGCATCCTCCACTGCTTTTCTCCCTCCACCCTTACCAGGCCTTGGGGGGTGGGCCTGAGGGCCAGGCTGGTGCAGGGTCTGGCAGGAGCTAAGGGCCCAGGCGGGAGTGATAAATATTGAAGAGGAGGGATTTCGGTGTGGGCTGGAGCAGCTGCAGTGGTTCGAGTGTCACACTATCTCTCCCCAGGTTTACTGACCCATTTCCATTCACGCGGCTGCTGGTTTCCTAGCAACGGCAACAGTCCCCCCAGAACAGGCGGAGTGTATGTCTGCCATTAGCGACTGCCGCAACTGTGTCAAGGTTACCCCGCTCCCTGCAAACCCACCCCGGCGGGTTTGTTTTCTGCCAGCGCCTGGCACACACCGTGCCAGCCAGGCAGGGGGAGGGAAAGGGGCTGGGGGCCAACCTAGGGGTTTGGGTGGGGATGAGGGCCGAGGAGGAGCTGCGGTTCCTGGTCCAGTGGGAGCCAACTTGGACTGAGTCCGAAGCCCCCCCCCCTCCTTGCTGGTGGAATTCCTGAGCCTGAGGGGAGCAGGGGGTGGAGCTGTCCCTCAGCCCTGACCCCCGAGATTCCAGAGCCTAGGGGGAGGGGGCCTCCGGGAAGCCTGCCCAGTCTGACCCCACCTGGCGTGTTCTCCTGCCCCGGCCTCCCACTTGTACAGCAGCCGGCTCTCCTCTGCACTCAGCTCTTTGTCCTAGCCTCGGCTTGCCCCCCGTCAGACTCCCCAGGGCAGCTTAGTATTTCTCCCACCAGACTAGGGGATCCTGAGGTTGGGGTTCATGGTGCCTCCTCGCCACTGCCCTCAGCACCAGCTCCTGGCTGTTTTCCCACATCATGGGAGATGAGATTAAGCATTTGGAGTGGCAAAGGGTAATTTCTTAATGAAGACCAGCCAGGAAGGCAGATGCCCCCATTCCCCCACCCCCTTGCTGAAGGAGACGGTGCCTGCACACCCAAGGCAGCCCGAGATTGGCCACAGGAGGTAGAGTACCCTAATCTCCTGAAAGCTGGGCAGCAAAGGGTTAAAGCAAGCATTCATTCCAACCCCCTTTGGTATGTGAGCTCCCCCAGGCTGGGGCTGGGTGGGAGTATGGGGGTCCATCCCCTTATAGCCACTCATGTGGCCAGCTCAGACCTGACCAGTCACATTCCTACCCAGGAGTGCTGGGGCTTGAGGCAGAGGGCAGGGGCAGAGGCTTGAAGGGAGCTGAGTTCACAGGAATGGAAGCCGTGTCCCTCCCCACCCCCCACCCCCACGCTGGACGACAGACACCAAGAAGCTAGGGCAAGGGACAGCTGGGAATACTGCCAGAATCTACTTCCCACTCTCTAGACCTCAGTCTCCCTGTCTTTCCTTCTAGTTTGCGCTCCCTCAGACCTTCCAGGTCCATCCACATGTCTGTGACATAGGCACAGACCTGGGAGCAATTCTGAATAAAGAGAAGCGCATGGCAGAGGCAGTTTCTGACATGCAGAGCAGCCCAGGGGCTTGTGGGTAGCCTCTAATGTGACATTCTGGTGCTTGGGAGAGGTTGACTGGGTCAGAGGCACTGTAATCTAGGGTAACAAGCAGGCTATGCTAGACAGTAGAAAGAGACCTGGGCGGGGAGCCTGGTCCTCTGCCCAGCTCCCTGACTGGCTCCTCACAGCCTCATCTGAAGGGCTTAGGCCAGGAGTCTAAAAAGCCCTCCTGTCCTGTTAGTCAGTGGTTCTGGGTGAGAGCAGAGGGTGGGCAGCAACGATCCGGAGAGGTGTGGGAAGCTGCCAGCTCAAGGGGGAGTTGCAACGTGATCCTGCAGTGAAAAATAGCCCAGGTCATTTTCAGCTGCTTGGGCGGAGGTATCTGATCCAGGCAGGGCGGCATGGGCAGGGGGCAGGGTGGAGCATTCTGTAAAGCTCTCTGGGAAACCAGACATTAAGATGGGAAAAGGTTGGCATGCCTGGCTGGGCTTCCTCAGACCCTGGCCAGAGCCCAGGAGCAAAACAATGAGGAATGCAGAGGGTTAACAGGAGGTGAGGGCTAGACTCCAGTGCCCCCTTTGGGTCCCGGCCTGGATGAGGTGAAAGGTCAGCCCCAAGGAGTCCAGAGCACAGCTGGGGAAAGAGAAACCCGATCCCTCTCCCTAACCAGGCTCTAGGATCACAGCATGGCCTCCCCCAGGAA
This sequence comes from Jaculus jaculus, assembly GCF_020740685.1. Classification (NCBI taxonomy): domain Eukaryota; kingdom Metazoa; phylum Chordata; class Mammalia; order Rodentia; family Dipodidae; genus Jaculus; species Jaculus jaculus. The sequence goes on along the minus strand of NC_059106.1, from coordinate 60,278,392 downwards.
AAAGTTTGTTTAGACTTGTTCCTCAGCAGGGGTGGTGGACAAGGAGATGGTCCAGGCACATGGGGTCAGGGAGAGTTGTAGGCCAGGTGTCCCAGCCTGTTTAGCAGTGCTTTTTCATCCCAGGGTCAGGGGAGTTGGAGTGAGCTGATAGGAAGGTTAGAGGGTACCATGTTCTGGGCCCCATTTATAATGATTGGGGGCCAGCCTGGAATACAGGAAGCATAGAGTTAGGAGATACTCTTCGCAACATGAGAACGGTCAGGCAGGTACTAGACTTTGACACTGAGATGTGTGTGAGGTGGAAAATTAACACCTCCACTCAGAAATGTCTCTGCTGTCTGGTTGTGTGTGGTAGGATGTAAGAGGGTGTGACGGAGGGAGGCAGATGATAACACATGGGAGAACTTGGGCTCTTAAGTCAAGCTTGGCCTGGGTTCAGTTCCTTGCCTCTTCCTTAGGAAAGCTTTTGACCTAAACCTGGATCCTTCTACACAAAATAGGACAGCATTCACCCTGTAGGGTAATTGTGAAGACTGCACAAAACAAGCATAAGTAAAAAAATGTGAGCTGATCTCCGCAGCTCAGTGGTTGAACACTTGCCTGGCATGTGAGAGGCTCTGGGTTCAGTTCCCAGCAAACACACACTTGGTAATCTTGTTGGGTGCCAAGGTCACATAGTGTGGAATCTGCTTGGCAAGCTGACTCCAAAGAGTTGGTAATCCAGACTGTATGAGGGAGAGGGTAGGTAGAATGATACTGGGTTCGTATCCTGGGGAAGGGGGCAGCTGCATCTGAGGCTGAGAGGCTATCCATAAGTGACTTGTGTAGGTTGGTGGGAGTGGTAGGAGGTGCCTCGGATAGGTTTGTCCCTGCCCCTGACATCTGGGGCTAACGGCAGGCCCCTACTCCAGCAGGCTTTGTAAGAGTGTGTGGGTGAAGCTGTCCCCGGAGTGCGGCTGTAGGTATGTTTGAGAAGGCGCAGGCATCCCAAGAAAGAACAAGTCAGCTTTTGTATGCTTCCAGCCCCCAGCTGGGCCAGGCCCTCTCTGGGGGATCCCCTGTCTCCATGCCCAGTTCTTCACCCACGGACAGAGCCCCAGCCTGGCCCATCACCAACCCCCACCTGAGGGCCACAGACTCTCTGAGCGTCCACTCCCTGTGTGAGGGGACATGCCCTAAGGAATGGCCTCTGGTGCCAGTGGTGTACCCACCCTGTGCCTCATGACAACCCTCCAGGTGCCACCAACCTCCAGGGGCCCTGCCCAAGGGCGGCCCGCCCCCTTGCAGCCAGCCCTTCGCTGGGTTCCGGAGGCGCAGTGGGTGGAGCCGGCAGGAGGTGCCTGAGCCGGCTGGGCTGGCCGCGGGGCGGGAGTCGGCCAGGCCTCGCCCTTCCTGCTCTGGGAGGAGAGGCTGAGCACGCGATCCTGACATACTGAGCTCTGCCCGGCTTCCTTGAAGAAACGGGCAAGACCTCTGCTGAAGCGCGCTGCCTTCTTAGCCTCCTGTCCGCACTGCATTCTGAGGGAAGCCTTTCCAGAACTGACCTGGCCCTCTCCCCTAAGTCTCCCCTCCATTTCCTTCGCCTTTGCGGTGCTCCTCTTAAGCATGGCAGTGGCGATACAGAGAACCAGCCGCTGTGTGAGGGAGCTGTTGACCCAGTGAGCACCAAGCGCAGCCCTACCATGTGTCTTGGAGCCTTTCTCACCACTGGAGTGAGGGGTTCTGGGCAGGAATCAGTCTTGGGCTGCCTCAGAAGAGGCACTACTAAATGTTTAGGTTGAGGACATAGAAGAGGAGGCAGGGCTATGAAAGGAACGTACCATGTCCAAAGTCACACAGCAAGTATGCAGAACAGTCAAAGCTAGAAGCCAGGATTCCTGGCTCCCCTCAGACCCGTGGCTCTGAGTGTGACTGACTGAGAGGTGAGAATTGCACAGAAAATACTGTTCTAGAGGTCCGTCTAACCTCTCCCTTCCACACAAAGATCAGATGAACTCTAGGTCTGTCTTTCTTTGCCGTCCACACATCTGTACTAGAACTTCCGACTCAAGTGAAGAGGAGGAGGTGCTGGGGGAGATAATAGAACACTTGTAAGCTACAGGAGGCAGTTCTGGGCTCCGTTCAGTAGTGTGAACCCAGTGGTTGGGGGTCACTGGTGATGGGGACACACAGAGATTTAGCTCGCAGGTGGAAGGTTCCAAGTTGGGCAAAGAGGAATGTGAGGAGCCAAAGTATGTGGGGGTTCATTGCAAAGGAGGCCGGGATTGTGCTGGGCCAGCACTCCCCCCTCCCACAAGCAGGCCCAGTGGAATGCTGGGAGGCCCCAGGGATGAGGCCAGGCAGCCAAGGTGTCTCCGGTGGCATAGAAGCAGTTAAGAGCTGCCTCAGCCCGTTCCTTCAGACAATTAGTGACATCTCGCTTGACAACACCACACTGAGCCGATGCAGACCTCAGCCCCCCTCCTGGCCCCCCCACAGCCGCTTCAGCTGTTTATTCTTGGGCTTTAACAATTGGGATTCTGACTTGGAGGAGCGGGCGCCCCGCGCTGCCCTCTGACCCACCGTCGCCTTGGCAACTGGAGCCCGGTAGGCCCGGGCTCTGCGTTAGGATTACAGAGCCTGAATTCACAATCTTGCTGCTTCCCCACAAGCAGCAGCAGCAGCATGAAGGATCTTCAGCTAGACTGAAGGGGACAGAGGAGAGGAGGGTCCCCAGGGGCCAGCCCGAGGCACAGGTGGCAACCTGGGATGGCACGGGTGACCTGGAGAAGGCTACTCCCCTGAGATTGGGCATGGCCCAAGAGTGCGGCTCCACTCCCAGCATCTCACAGTCATTCCCTGGAAACTTTCTTCCTGGTAGAGCCCTGAGGGCACAGGAGAGAGGCTTCTTCACCCCCTCCTCTTTCCCCCTCAGTCAGCCCCCTACCATGCCCAGAACTCCAAGTGCCAGCAGACTGTGCCCCTGCCGTGCCCGCCGCCATGGCAACAGCCCCCCCCTTGCCAGCCCTGCTCCTTCCCTCTCCCCCCCCCCCACCAGCAGCCAACTGCCCCAGCTGAAACCGGAGCCGATGCATCTGTGAGCCTCATGCCCAGACCCACATTCCATTTCTGTCCTCTGTCCCCCCCCCCCCAGTTCTGGCGACAGCATCTCCCCTCCTCCTCCTTTTCCTGCTCACACCCCCTCCCTCTGTGCCTCTGCCTACTCCTGCTGTTCCCCCCACACTCTATCCATCACTTAGTGTCTCCCCCTTGTTCCCGCCCCATTTTATGAGTGTCTCACCCTCTCAACACTCTCTGGTCTCTGGGTGTGTCAGTCCCTCTGTCTGTCTCCTGCTTCCTGGGGTTGCTGTTCCTTGGCCTGTCTACGGCAGGTTCCATCTCTGCCTTTCCCTCTGTGTGTGTCTGTCTCTGTGTGTGTGTCTTTGTCTCTGCATCATCTTCTCTGTCTCTTTGTCTTTTTCTTCCTCCTCCTCTTCTCTCTCTCCCTAAGTCTCTTTCTTGCTGTCTTCCATTCTGTGCCACACACACCCCTCCTGTCTCTCTTCCCTCCTTATCTTTTTCCTTAAGCTGTTTCTCTTGCCCCCACAGTCTTCCTCTTTCTGTCTTTTTGATTCTCTGCCTTGATTTCTCCCTCCCCTTTTTTCTCTTCTCTCTTGACTCTGCCTTCAAATTCATAGATTTCTTTCAGAACTCTTTCCTCTTATTTCCTGCCTGGCCATTTCCCTCATAGCTGCTGAAAGGGCTCTATGCCTTTTAAGGCCCACTGGGCATGTGTAATTAACCTGAAATGGGGAGGCTCTAAGGTTAAAGAACATGCAGAAAGTGAAGAACCAGGAGAAAAAAAAAAAAATGGTAGGCTTCTCTTAGTAGGAAAGAACCCCCCCACACACACACACCGTCAATCTTCTACCAGCCTAGGTGGCATAGAAGGGCAATCCCAGGGGCCAAGCCAACCAAGAGCCTTCCCTAGCTGCAAGGATCCCAAGGCCTCATTGATACCTGGGGTTTATCTTCTCCCCGGCTACGGTGGCTGTATCAAGCTATTCCTCAGTTTCCCCAAATGCTCTATCTCAAGCTTCTTTAAAGTACTCTGAGTTCCTGGAGCAAAGTCAAAGTCAAGAGGAACAAGGAAAGACTTGAGTAAGTCCCATTCCCCTGCTTAGCAACACCAGGAAGATTCCAGTCCAGTAGAACCAGAGTCCTGGTGGACTGGGCGTCCTGTCGCCTTAAGTACCAGGAGGAGGATAGTGCCTGCCTCCCCTGAAGACTGGCAGTTCCTGCTGTCCCGCCCTCCCAGTCTGGGCAGTGGCCTCCAGCCTTCCTCCTGTCCTCCTTCTTCAAGGAATGAGATTCAAGTCATGGGCAAACAGGCCCCAGGGTAGGGAGCCAGGCCTCCTGGGCCCAGCCCTTGTCTCTGGGTGTGGTGAGGCCTGGTCAGGCAGACAATTCTAGGGCCCTGGGGTATGGACACTACCCACCAAGGGGGCCCTGCGGGGGAGCAGGGGTTCCTGGGGGAGGCGGGTTGCACGCAAGGCATGCTGGGCCCCCTTGGTGGGTGGGTGGGGGGGAACAAAGCTGGCATCGAGGCCTCAGCTAAAATTAGCTGCTTCCCTGCGCGGGAGCGAGCATGCCTGCCAGCCGCCCAGATCGCCGCTGCCTCGGCAGGCCATCTGTCGCCACGTTTTGCTAAGTCCCCCAGGGCCCCCTAGCTCCAGCCACCCCCAGGGGCTAGAGGGACTCTGCTCTGAAGCTGCTTCTGAGCAGAGTTCTGGGCTCTGCTGTTGTCTTGCTGTGTGACCTCAAGATAGGCCTGTCCCTCTCTGAACTCCCATACAACGAGGAAGGCCTTGAACACTGCCGCCCTGTCCCCTAGCTCTCCCTTGCAGCATGTCATGGGGGGGGGGGGGCAGAGTATGGGTCTGCCCCTTGAAGTGCTGCTCTAATCCAGGATTCAAAGGTAGGCCAAGTGAGGTTTATGTTGAAGTTGAGGGGGAGGACGGATGCTGTATATCCAACAACACCTCAACACCCCCATCCTATCTCTCCATACAGTCTTAAAGAGACAATCCAGGTGGGAAGACAGGCAGTGGAGGCGAGGTTTGGCTGGCCTTGATCTGCCCTGTCTCTTGGGGAAAGTCTCCAGCTCCGTGATCCATTTCTCCCTCTCTTCCCACTGTTTCATGCCACGTGCTCTTGGTAGGCCTTGTTTATAGGTGAGGAATCTGCCCAGGCGTGGTGGCACACACCTTCAGTCCCAGCACTCAGGAGCTGGAGGTAGGACCACGGTGAGTTTGAGGCCATCCTGAGACTCCATAGTGAATTCCAGATTAGCCCGGGCTAGAGTGAGACCCTACCTCGAAAAAACAAACCAAGAAAGATGAGGAAACTGTGATGCAGAAAGAGGAGAGTCGCTGTAAGGAAGCAGCTGAGTGATGAGTGCAACCCAGCACTCCTGCGCCAACTTCAGTGTCTTTCTCACCCTGGCACCGCTTTGGCCAGGCCCCCTTCCCTCTCCCCAAAACCAAAGAGGCTGAGCTGCTGCTCCAAGGTCACCCAGCTTAGCCTGGGAGGAGCTCACATTTGAACCCGGGCCTCTTGGCTTCTGGCCTTCCCTACCACTCTGGCCAGCAGGCTGGGCCTGTTTCCCCAGTGAGTCATGCCCTTGGACTTTGGCCTCCTTGTCCCAAGCTCTGTGGCCTGAAGTTTGGAGAGGGGACCTTTTTAAGGATACTCTTTGCAGCCTTTTTAACCCACCTCTCAAGTGTGTGCTCTCTAAACTGTGAAAGTGACAGGCCTTCTCCCATTCTGTCCTTTCATAGGTACACAACTACATTAAATTAAGAATGAGTAGGGGAAAGTCTTGGGGAAGTGGCATTTCTAGGTTGAGTGTATGTGCAGGTAACTTCCTCCCAGCGTTTCTGTCCCCCATCACCACCTGTTTGGCTGCTGGGTTACCTCAGTAGGAGTCCACAGCACTTCCCCTGCTTGGTGTCCAGTGGGCAAGGTCACACCCAGAACCCTGTGTGCCTCCACAGCCTTCCGGGGCCCGTAGCCTTTGTCACTGGGGCAGTGTGTGGCTGTGCTTGGTTCTAGCAGTGCTGGGGTGACATTCATGCCCTGTGAGCTGTGACGTCTCTGCAGGCAGAGGACAGCACCACCCAGGCTGGCAACAGTGCTGAAGGGAGGGTTGTGAGTGGGCTGTCACCTGTCAGAAGCAGGCAGAGGGTACTCAGGGTAGTGTCTCTGCCTTGTATTAAGTGATGGAGGGATTCTGTCTTCCTCAGATGAAAGGGGGGTGCTGTTTTTACAGACTGTGTGTGACAGGTTTTCTACGTATCCCACATCCTGTCAGTTGGTGTGGGGAGCCTGTTGGGTGGTACTTACACTGTTGTGAGGGGCGACAACTGGATACCTCTTTCTTACTGTATGGAGGCGTCAGATGTGACCATCCTTAGGCTTGTAGGGAATGGACAGGTTACATGCTTGGCTCCTCCTGTTAGGAGTTGCCAGTGACTCTGGCTGTTGTGTGAGAGAGATGTCACCGTGTGCCCCTCTCGTGCTGTTTATGGGAAGTGACATGTGTGATTATCTCATGCTGTTGGGAAGTTGTCAGTGACTTGGGAGCTTGTCTTTCACCCTAAAGAGACAACATGTTGCCCTGTGGTATGAGGCTGGCAGTTGGTGGGGCCTTCCTATGTAGACCACAGGTCCCCAAAGGGCTGACCAGAGGAAACACTTGTGGCTCTGAGTATAGGACAAGTGGAGGGGGCGGTGTCTCAGTGCTGCATGACCTACCTTCTAACCCGGGTGCCAGCCCTTGGGATTAAGTCACAGGAGGAAGGAAGGAGCCCAGTGTTTTTCAGATGGTGTGGGGCCTAGGCAGGTGTGGGGCTGGAAAGGTGTGGCACCAAACAGTGTTTACATGGGCGCTGCATCCCCATGGGCCTGGGGACCCTGTTGCCTGCTTCTGCCCCTGAAACTGTTAAACTAATTAAGGCTGTGGAGTCACAGGATTAATCGGGGCAGCTCGCACGGGCTGGGGCTCAGGTAGTCGATTAGTGCGCCGCGGAGGATATTGGATTTCTGAACCGCAAGTCAGCACTATTCGGGCCTGTTATCTCTGAGGCTCGAGGGTCAGCGGGCGGGAGGCTGGGGCACTGGCCACCCCCGCCCGCTGCCCGCCCTGTCTGTCTGCTCCCCTGCCCACACGGCCCTCACCTAGCTTTTCTGCCCCATCTGGTTCTCCATCTTTTCCTGGCTTCTGTGGAGAATCCTGGTCTCTCATTGTCCCTTGCCACTGCCATCTCTGCCAGGCTCCTTTTCCCGGCGCCCTTCTCCTTTCTGCCTCTCTTCCATGGGTCCTTCTTGGCCCACACTCATTCTCTGCCTCTCTCACGCGGCTCCCTCGCTCCGAGTGGGTCTCAGTTCACCTCACCCCAGCCCCTGCTCCTTGTCCCCCATCTCCCACTGTCTCTGTTCACCCTTTTCATTACCAATGTATCCTCTGTCCCTCTTTTCTCTTGGGTCTCTGTCTTCCTCACTGCCTCTGGCACTTGCTGGATCTCTCTTCTTGTCCCTCTTCCTCTCTCTCCTCACTCTCTCTCTCTCTCTCTCTCTCTCTCTCTCTCTTGTGTGGTCTCGGCTGGTGTCTGCAACCAGAACAAATCTCCCCCAGCCAACACCCCCTGAACAAGGAGGCCAGAGCAGCTAATGGGAAACATGTGATTCTGCCTTGCGCCTGGAGCACCGTGAAGGGAGCCTTAGTCCCAGCCCAGCCCTGCTCCCTCTTGCCGCGTTCCCCCACCGCACAGCCCCCTCCCCAGCCTAAGTGGGCACAGTTACGTGTTCCTCGGTTATTTATGGGGGTGGGGAAGCTGCCATTTATCAGTTGGGGAATATCAGGCTGTGGAGGGACCAAGGGACCAATGGACAGCTGCTGCTAAAGCCTCCGCAGGCCCCAAGGCCAGGCAGTCCCCATGCAGACCCCCCCCCCCCGCCCCAACACACACTGCCACCATATGTAGAAGCAGAAGGCCAAGATGAGCTGAAACATGGGCGACTGGGCGGGGGCCAGTCAGTCTACCCCCATAGGAGGGCTTTGGGGCCACCCAGAGCTCTACCTTTCAGCCCTCCTGGGCCTTTAGGGAGCTGCAGAGGTTGGGGCTCCCTGTGGGCTTGGAAGGTGCTAGGCTGCATTTCTGTGCCCCCCGAACCACAGGGAAGGGGGGATAGACCAGAGGAGGGAGGCTCTGGCAGGTTGGAATTCTCCTTCTCTGCCTGTGGATAAATTGTCCCTAATCCAGGCTTGGGGAGTTGTCTGGCTCCTACAGAGAGAGAGAGAGGAGGTGGGGGGGAGAGCAGGAGATAGGAAGGGAGAGAGAGGGAGGGAGGAAAGGAGGATGGAAGCAGACACACAGCCATACAGAGGTGCCACACAGACACTGAGGCACCTCGTGCTGTCGGGCACACAGACACTGCACATGTTGGCGCTCAGCTATGCTGGCATGTACGGTGGCATAGCATGAGGACCGACCAGCATACACACATACATGGTGTGCACAGACTCAGAACAAGGTCATGCACACGAACACATGCAGACACACCCGTACGCACATGCTGACCATGGCGAAACAAACCCACAGGGACACTATGACCAGTCACGCTGTCACATCATGACCCCGAAAACCCACAGAAAGGCAGAGGTAGGTAGGCTATGCTGATCTGTAATGACACCAGTGCCAACAGTCACAGGCCTGGAGACTGGAAGCCTGCAGGGACAGCAGAGGATCAGCCACCCACCCCCACCCTGCTGCCAAACACACATCCAGAGAGTTCTGAGGCATGTAAGAGCTGGTTTGGCTCCTGACAGCAAGATGCAGAGAGCTATCACAATGTGCACACATAACAGGCACCCTCACAGCTGGGCACACCTGGCACGGACGCCCATACTTCTGTGTCCTCACTGGCTTACACACAGCTAGATGTATACACAGCTGAACAGAATAAGAATTCAGATGGTGTGCATATCCACATGTATAACCGCAGACCCTGACGCCAGGCACACACTTGGTTTAGCAGACACACACACACACACACACCGCAACACAGCAACCACTGCTGAGTAAGCACACATCTGTACTTTTGTGTGTGTGATGCTGGGAATGGAGCCCGAGTGCTCTCTACCAGTTGCCCTCACGTAAGTCCACTTTCAAGCATGCATGTACCCACATAGATGTACAGACATATAGGCAGGCTGAGTAGCTCCAGGAACCCACATCCAGGTGTATTGTATTTACACAAACAACTGAATTTCCATAGCCACACATTTGTATGGGCAGAAGCTCTTATCGCACACACACATTCCCAACTGACCAGAACCCATAGGCGTCTATGAGGCCCAGTTCACAAATCCTCTCTGGGCTTCTGTTCAGACCTTGGGGAGGCAGACGAATGAGCAGGAGGCAGAGGGGCGATGAAGAAGGCCGTGGGCATTAAAGAAAACAAGAGGCATAACCAGTTGCTGCTGGAGACCAGCAAGGACCAGCTGCAGACGCGCCATTGTGAAATGGGCACCCACGCCCCTAGGAACAGCAACTCACACCTGCACAGCCACCCAGCTCTGAGCATGGGTCACTCCCTCAGAACACCCCTCTTCCCCCCCCCCACATTCATCAGATGGAACACTCTCCATTTTAGGGAGAGAAAGGGCAAAGAGGAGAGGTTAACTGGCCTGGGGAGTTGAGCCAAGGCTGGCTTCCTGTGTGTGTGTGTGTGTGTGTGTGTGTGTGTGTGTGTCTGTGCTGCGCATGTGACTACCTGAAACATGCAAAGACACTACTACTCAACAGGAGCCTGGATTTTCAAAAGACAGACTCACGACTTTCCAGTGGAACCTGTATAGACTGCCTGGCTCTGGGTCTCTCTGTTCCTTGTCCTCTGGCTTGTTCGTCCTGTATCTGTGCTTACCCTTCCTTGCGTGCTGTGTTTGTTTTCACAGATGGGAGCTTGCCTGATAGTCTACCCATCGGCCTGGACCCCAGAGCCCGCCCAACTGAGTACGTGTAAAGGGCCCCTGGTGAGGGGCGACACTCAGGCCTCAGCAGAAGTGACCATCCTGGAGGCGCTGGTGCTGGCTGCGACAGGCCTTTCCTGCTGAGCCAGGCCTCTGCACAGCCTGCTCAGGTAACTGTGTGAGGAAGCCAGGCCTGTGGCCTAGGCCAGTCCAACAGAGATCCCCGCCCAGGTTAGGTAGGCCAAAGAATCAGGAGACATGAACCCAGCTTACTCAAATTCCCCATGATCTAGAAAGGGGAATGGAGGCTCATGGATGAACAGTGAATCGAGTCATGCCTCCTAACCTGAGGACTCTCCCCTGCACTTTGATGTCCTGAGAGAACTGGGAGGAGAAAGAGGTTGTGATAATGACCAGGACTCAGGGCAAAGGTTCCTGACTATCCAGAAAACCTTTCTACTTGGAGTTTGTGGAAGCAGAGAGCTGAGAAGTGAGGTGCTGGGAGAGGATGGGGCAGTCTCAGGACGCACCTCTCTCTTCCTGGCCTAGGTTAGCCCTCCCAGACTATCAGCCATCCAGGCCAGGTGGGGCTGTCCTGCCCTGCAGAGGCAACTCCCTGAACTGACACATGAAGCCTCTGGCTCCAGGAAGCTCCCTAGAGTTTAGCCTGATAGCCTGTTGGGGACCCCACCCAACTTCTAAAGGAGCATTCCTGAGGTCTGGGAGTGGGGCCTCTTGGGATGGGAAGGGTGGGGAGTTTGGGCCGAGGGAGGATGTGAGGCTGTAACTGCACTGGCGGTCCTGCTTATGTGCGAGCAGGTGTGTGCACAGGGCTCTTACTGGGTGCGGAGTTGTGTGTTCCAGAGTTATGTAAGTGGCCCGGGCTGGGGGGACAGTCAAGGGCTTTGCATGCAGTGCAGTGCAGTGCTAAGTGTGCTGGTTCGTTCTGGACAGGTGTGGGCATGCTGGATTGTGTGTGCCACACAGGGTGCAGATGGTGTACCTGGGAGAGGTGTTTAGTCAGGACCAGAGTACCTTCCGGCGGCACGGAGGGTGCTCCGGGTTCTGGATACACTGTGGAGTGGCCTGTGCGCTGGCCTGTGCACGTGGCTTCATTTGTGCTTTGGAGGTGGGCTGGGCAAGACTGGAGCTGAGCTGGGCTCAGCAGTGCCTAACCTTGTGGCCAAATTGCTGAAGTCACTTCCTTTCCAGCCGTGACTTTCCAGGGGGAGGAGTTCTTCCAACCTGGGCTGGTGGGAGGGGCGGGGCAGAGCTGGCCCTCTCCTGGGAGGGGCAAAGGTGGGGGGGTGGGAGGAGGGCCTGGTGGGGCTGGAGGAGGGAGTCCTGGGGGACAGAAGGAAAGACAAGGACAGGAGTCTGGAAGGGCCAAGGGCAGGAGAGGATGGGGGTGGAGCGGGGCGGGAAGCACAGTCCCTGGGTGACCTCGGAGGGAGGAAGGGAGGGCTGCCGGCAGGGTGACCCTCGGGTCCAGTGAGAGCTGGCAGTGGCGCCTACACACCTGGCATCCAGGGCAAGGGGCTGGCAGGGGGCGGTTCAGGGACAGACCTGCTTGCCAGGTGCCCCACTCTGGACAGGAAGGGGGTGGGGGGCTACACAAAGGAGCTCTGTGTTGCTGGGAATAGGGTAGGGTGGGGTGTACTGTGCTGGGGGGGGCTGATGGTGGGGGGTGGGCAGGGCAGGACTAGCTCCCCTTGGGGGCAATAGTGGCTCCAAGAGGACACCTAGTGGTGAGGTAAGGTAGTACATCTCGATGACTCAGGTGGGAGGTGATGGCTAGAAGCTCAGGAGGAAGATAGGTTGGAAGTCAAAAATTAGAACTGTTAGTTGAGGCTAGGACAGTTGGAAAAGGCAGGCTAAAGTGAGGCTGAAATCTGTAGTCAGGTTTTCTTTAGAGGATCTCAACAAATTAAAATTCAGGCTCCCGCAGAATTGAATGGCATGACTGTTTGTCCTGGAGGACTTGACTTAACCACTCTGTGCCTGCGTTGAAATTCCAGATGAGTGACTTGTTTTAAGATTTTGAACTGGAATCCAGTTGCAAGAAGACATGCAGGTTGGGTAGGCAGTAGGAGGCTAAAGGGAAGGAGACCCCAGAGGGTTATGCCTAGTTCCTGGTAATCCTGGGATAGGTGAGGCCCCAGAGGGGAACGAAGGTGATGAGGAAAATCTCAGGTCAGCAGTGTTTCCCGCTGCTAGGAGGCAGAGGACATCCCTGTGCCTTCAGACAGGCAGAGGGAAACGGGAGGGGGGAGTGTGGGTAGGGCCTGCAGGCCGGAGAGAGGGTCATGAGGCCGGAAGTGAGAGCTGGGGCTGGCAGCTCAGCTCCCCTGGGGAGGTTTGGGTGGGGGAGGAGGACTGGGGAAGGGGTGGGGTGGTCACAGCCACAGCAAGGAGGGTGGGGCTGGGGACTCAAGGATGTGGGCTGGCGCTTCCCGGCACTGTGCACAGCAGGTTAGGGCCCCCTCCTAGCAGCTTGTCTGGTGTCCCTGTGGGCAAGCTCAGACTCTGACCCAGGAGCACCCAGGCAGACAGAGGACCCTTTCCACTTTGTTCATAGACCAGAGCTAGGTGGTACCCTTGGGAGGAGGCCAAGAGAATGGCTGCCTGCTGGGGTGTGGTAGGGAGGGGAGCCAGCTGCTTCCCTCAGATTCTGGAGGCTGCAAAAGAGAGCAGTGGACAGTCAGGAGGACGTGGCCAAAGGTCTTCACGGGTGGGTGGAACAGAAGCAACCACTGGAGAGGAGGTTTGTCTCTTCTGCCAAGATCACACCCTCAGGCCCCAAGTGGGAGGTCTCTAGAGCAGGAAGTCCTGGTGAGCCCCACCCACACAGCAAGGGAGGGATGGTGGCTTTGGTAGCTGTCCCCCAAGACGTATTAGGAGCCAGAGTCAAGTATACTGTTGGAAAATCAACTTGGTGGTTCCAGAGTCTGGTCCCCGTCCCTCGGTGAGGGAATTCTTACTGGAAGAGCAGCTGCACTAGCCAGGTATGATGGCAGAAGCAAGAGGATTGCTCCAAATTTGAGGGCAGCCTCATCTACGTACTAAGGTTAAGCCAGCCAGGGCTATATAGTGAGACCCTATCTCAAAACAACTAAAATACTGAAAAATCAAAATCTATAGCCAGGTGTGGTGGCAGCACTTCTTTAATCCCAGCACTTGGGAGGCAGAGGTAGGAGGCTCGCCATGAGTTTGAGGCCAGCCTGACATAATGAATTCCAGGTCAGCCTGGGCTAGAGCAAAGCCCTACCTTGAAAAACAACAAAAAAAATTTTATAAAGAGCCAGCACTGCTGAGCTAGGAGGGGACAGTGATCCACAACATGAGTGAGAGCAGAGCCCTGAGTGGGTGAAGAGGAGCTGAGGCCTGGGACCTGCAGAAAGGGAAGGGCCTGTCCCGTGCTGTTTGTGGCCTTGGACAAAGCCTCTCCCTCTTTCTGCTTCAGTTTTCTCATCTGTTAAATGGGATGACACAAGGTGGCACTAGAGCAGGGCAACCCACTGGAGGAATGGCTAAGAAGATAGATTCCCAGATGCCCCTCAGACGTGTGAGTCATACTTCCCCTGGACCAGCGCCTTGGTATCTGGAGTGTTAGACAGTTCCCCTGAGTCTAGGGTTTGGAAGCCAATGGCTTAGATAATTTCAAGGTTCCTCCCAGCCCTAAATTAGACCACAGCTTTAGAAGGGACCTTTCTAGAAGTGGCTAAAGGAAAGTTGCTTGGAGCTGGGAATAGGAGGTTTTGGCCTTAGGGCAGAAGGAGGAAGCCTGTCTTGAAGAAGCTGTGTGACGTCAGGCAAGTCTGACCAGGGCTCTGATCCTGTTTCTCTGTTGCCCATGCGTAGTAAACCATGCATGGCTCGTGGGGCTGCTGTGAAGACTCGGTGGGTCACCTACTGTATGTGCGGATTACAGACTGCTGCCCTCCACCTCTGTGGGCTGTGTGCTGTTTCAGTGTTGGAATACACGTGCGGCAGTGAGCAGTGGGTGCAGAGCGGTGTCCTTCGCCATCCCCGTGTCAGCCTTGCAGTCTTCCTCTGGACACACTGGGCAGCACAGCAGCCTGGGGTGGACCCTAAGGATCTAGCACTAGGTCAGGGCCAAAGTCTCTAAGGTACTCCCAGCACTTGCATCCCCTCCAGCTCCCGGGCAGCCCACCCCCCTTTGGTTCCTTTGGGAGTCAAGCTTGTCTCAATCTAAATCCCAGCTCTGCCCCAATCAGGTCAGGGAGTCACTCAGTAAATACTTATGTAGTATCTATAGCCCAGGCTCTGGGGTCAGAGGACACAGCAGTAAACAAGACAGATGTGATTCCTGCCCCTGAAGAGCCCACATTCTCAGGGGAGATACACTAAACAGCCAGTCACACAAGCAGTTGAATATAGTTGTGATAAATACTACGAAGGTGAAATAGATAGGACTGAGAGGGTAGAGCAGGGACCATATCAAAGCTGGAGGTAGGTAGAGGCCTCAAGAGAATGTCCCTTTCCACATGATTAGCTCTGTTTCTCCCCAGCACACATCTTGGGTCTAGAGAAGGATAAGAATGAAAGTCAGGGTATTGGCACAGGCCTATAATCCGGGCACTGACAGAAAGAGTTTGAGTTCCAGGCCAGCCTGGATTACAGTGGCAGACCTTGTCTTCAGACATCAACAAAACCCCAAACCAAACAAAAATAAAAATGCTTTTTTTCTTTTTGGCCAGCATGGTGGCGCACCCCATAATCCCAGCACTTGGGAGGCAGAGGTAGGAGGATCGCCATGAGTTCAATCAAGGCTACCCTGAAACTACAGGTCAGCCTGGGCCAGAGTGAGACCCTACCTCAAAAAAAAAAAAAAAAAAAAAACCTTTTCTAAACATCCTCATGGGTCAAGTGTGTGTTGGGAGACACACACATTAGTTGTCCTCACGGAGCTTAGGCTCTCCAGTGGACGGTTTCTGTACAAACAGGCACAACGTTTGTATTGATCTCAGCGTGGCACGGAGGTGATGTGAGATAATCTGTTAAAGCAGTTGGCCCAGTGTTGGCAGCAGAGAAGGTGCCCCCAAAGTGTATAGGCTTTTATTGTCAACTTCCTGGTGTTAGCTGGGCCTCTGACCTCAGGGGCTCTTCACTTTCTCTTGGCAGCTCTAATTCCAGCTAACTGTTCATTCCCTAATAATAACCTGATCCATGTCTGTCTACCCAGTCCTTATGCAAAGTAGGCATTCCACAAATAATGAGCATATGAATGAATATTACCTCATCTCTGAGCCTCCATTTCTTCATCTGCAAAACGGGGTTATTAACAGCCCCTACCTCACAGGATCCACGTGAAGAATTAAATGAAGCGATGCGTGGACAGCTCCCAGCCCAGTGCCTGGCGCACAGTAGGTGTTCACTAAACCTGAGCTGCGATGGTCCTTTCCAGGCGCTGTCCTCCCACTGAGGCCTGGGCTCAGGCCGAAGTTGCCCTGCAGCACCCCCAGCTGATAGCAAGCAACCGGCAGTGTCCCCGGGCACGGGGGCCCTCTTTCCCAGGTCAGCCACAGAGGGTGTTGGGTGGGTCGTGGCACTGAGGGGACTGGAGGTGACATCTGAAGGGTGTTGGGCCACTTGCAGGTGGGCAGAGGTTTAGTGTAGCTACCAAATAATGTGGAAAACTTAGATCTGTTCCATGTCTTATTGCCTGCAGAGATCTCCAGTGTGACAGCCCAGGCGGCAGAGCCGAGGGTGAGTGGATGGGGCTCTCCTGGCACCCCAGGGATGGGGGAGAGAAGGATGGAGGCAGTGCCTGTCACTAGACTTGCTGACCTCTCCTGACATTTGACCTGCAGTGGCCCCTTTGCTCTGCTAATAGGCCTTCTCAAAGACAGGGTCCTGTTCTTCCCTGAGCCCTTAGCCAGAGAGAATAGAAGGGCTTCACTCGTCCACAAATGCCCACTGAGGCCCTCAAGGGGTTCGCTGTGCACACGTGCCCAAGGACCCACAAACAACTTGGAATTGGGGCCATTTGGGTACTGTGGCCTCGGGGAGAGGCCCAGAGGGTCATTAGCACATGGGAAGCTGATGAGCACCTGGATGCTCAGTGAGGAATCTTGGGCCTCTCCTTCCCTGCCAGGTCCTGGTCCCGGCTTCTCGCACCCTCATGTCAGCCCCGGCCCCGCCTGGTGGCCCGCTGAGGACAAGGTCAGGATGCGTGTGAAGCCTCAGGGCCTGGTGGTGACGTCCAGTGCCGTTTGCAGCTCTCCTGACTACCTCCGGGAGCCCAAGTACTACCCCGGTGGACCCCCCACCCCCCGGCCTTTGCTTCCTACCCGTCCCCCTGCCAGCCCACCTGACAAGGCCTTCTCCACCCACACCTTCTCTGAGAACCCACGCCCACCCCCACGCCGAGACCCTAGCACCCGGCGTCCACCAGTCCTTGCCAAGGGGGACGACCTGCTGCCTCCACGAGTGGCCCGGCCTGTCTCTCAGGCCCGCTGTCCCACACCTGCCAGAGACAGTAGCAGTCCCCTCCACCCCTGGGACAACGGACGTGTGAACCTGCGTCCAGTGGTGCAGCTGATCGACATCATGAAGGACCTGACACGGCTCTCCCAGGACCTGCAGCACAGTGGCGTGCATCTGGATTGCGGTGGGCTGCGTCTGAGCCGCCCACCTGCCCCGCCGCCCGGGGACCTGCAGTACAGCTTCTTCTCTTCACCCAGCCTGGCCAATAGCATCCGTAGTCCTGAGGAACGTGCCACGCCTCATGCCAAGTCAGAGCGGCCCAGCCACCCTCTCTATGAGCCTGAGCCTGAGCCCAGGGACAGTCCTCAGCCTGGCCAAGGCCACAGTCCTGGGGGCACAGCTGTGGCCACTGGTCTGCCTCCAGAGCCTGAGCCAGATGGGCCTGATTACTCCGAACTTGCTGATGCTGATATCCTCAGTGAGCTGGCCTCCCTTACCTGCCCCGAGGCCCAGCTGCTAGAGGCTCAGGCCCTTGAGCCACCATCACCAGAGCCGGAGCCTCAGCTCCTGGATCCTCAGCCCCGTTTCTTGGACCCGCAGGCGCTGGAGCCACTAGGGGAAGCTTTGGAGCTGCCACCTCTACAGCCTCTCGCTGACCCTCTGGGGCTGCCAAGTCTGACTCTACAGGCCCTAGACACCCTGCCTGATTCTCTGGAGTCCCAGCTACTTGATCCCCAGGCACTTGACCCCCTGCCTAAGTTGCTGGATGTTCCAGGTCGCCGGCTAGAGCCCCAGCAGCCCCTTGGGCACTGCCCACTGGCTGAGCCCTTGCACCTGGACCTGTGCTCACCCCATGGCCCCCCTGGAGCTGAGGGCCACCCTAAGTACGCCTTACGGCGCACCGATAGGCCAAAGATCCTCTGTCGCCGGCGGAAGGCCGGACGGGGGCGGAAGGCAGACATGGGACCCGAGGGCCGCCTGTTGCCCCTGCCTATGCCTACAGGGCTGGTGGCTGCCTTGGCTGAGCCACCACCACCACCGCCCCCACCTCCTCCTGCCCTGCCAGGCCCAGTCCCGGAGCTGGAGCCAGAATCTTCCCAGACCCCTGCGGTTCCTACCCGCAAAGGCAAGTGCCGGGGTATACGGCGCATGGTGGTGAAGATGGCCAAGATCCCTGTATCGCTGGGACGGCGGAACAAGACCACATACAAGGTGTCATCCTTGAGCAGCAGTCTGAGTGTGGAAGGCAAGGAGCTAGGTCTGCGCGTGTCTGCAGAGCCCACGCCACTGCTGAAAATGAAGAACAACGGGCGGAATGTGGTCGTGGTCTTCCCGCCAGGTGAGATGCCCATTATTCTCAAGCGTAAGCGTGGCCGGCCTCCTAAGAACCTGCTGCTGGGTCCCGGCAAGCCCAAGGAGCCATCAGTGGTGGCTGCTGAGGCAGCCACGGTGGCGGCAGCGACCATGGTCATGCCAGAGGTAAAGAAAAGACGACGACGGAAGCAAAAGCTAGCCTCTCCCCAGCCGTCGTATGCAGCAGATGCCAACGACAGTAAGGCCGAGTACTCGGATGTCCTTGCCAAGCTGGCCTTCTTGAACCGCCAGAGCCAGTGTGCCGGGCGCTGCTCGCCACCCCGCTGCTGGACACCCAGTGAGCCCGAGTCAGTTCACCAAGCCCCTGACACCCAGAGCATCTCCCAATTCCTGCATCGTGTGCAGGGGTTCCGGAGGCGCGGGGGCAAAACTGGTGGCTTCGGTGGCCGGGGTGGGGGCCATGCAGCCAAGGCAGCCAGATGTTCTTTCAGTGACTTCTTTGAGGGCATTGGCAAGAAAAAGAAAGTGGTAGCAGTGACAGCTGCTGGGGTTGGTGGACCTGGCCTCACTGAATTGGGGCACCCACGAAAAAGGGGCCGGGGGGAGGTGGACGCTGTGACGGGGAAACCCAAGCGCAAGAGGCGGTCCCGGAAGAATGGGACTCTGTTCCCAGAGCAGGTGCCCAGTGGCCCAGGATTCGGGGAGGCAGGTGCTGAGTGGGGTGGGGACAAGGGTGGTGGCTGGACCCCTCACCACGGGCACCCAGGTGGGCAAGCTGGCCGAAACTGTGGTTTCCAGGGAACTGAGGCACGGGCCTTTGCCTCCACTGGGCTGGAGAGTGGGGCCTCGGGCCGCGGCAGCTACTACGCGGGTGCACCCTCGGGCCAGGCGGAGCTTAGCCAGGAGCGCCAAAACCTCTTCACCGGCTATTTTCGCTCGCTACTCGACTCAGATGACTCCTCTGACCTCTTGGACTTTGCCCTCTCAGCCTCCCGTCCAGAGTCCCGGAAGGCATCCGGCACCTATGCAGGGCCTCCCTCCAGTGCCCTGTCTGCTCAGCGGGGCCTGGCAACCTTCCCAAGCCGGGGAGCCAAGGCCAGCCCAGTGGCAGTAGGCAACAGCGGGGCTGGAGCTGACCCTTCTTTCCAGCCCGTCCTGCCCACTCGCCAGACCTTCCCACCAGGACGAGCGACGAGCTATGGGATAACCCCAGCTACGTCAGACTGCCGGGCAGCCGAGACCTTCCCAAAGCTGGCTCCCCCGCCTTCCGCCGTAGCCCGCTCTCCTACAACCCACCCGCCTGCTAACACTTACCCCCCTCAGTATGGTGGCTATGGGGCTGGACAAAGCGTGTTTGCCCCAGCTAAGCCCTTCTCGGGCCAGGACTGTGCTAACAGCAAGGACTGTAGCTTCGCCTACGGCAGTGGTAACAGCCTTCCCGCCTCGCCCAGCAGCGCCCACAGTGCTGGCTATGCCCCACCGCCTACTGGGGGTCCCTGCTTGCCACCGGGCAAGGCCTCCTTCTTCAATAGCTCTGAAGGGCCCCCCTTCTCTGGGTCAGCCCCCACACCCCTGCGCTGTGACAGTCGGGCCAGCACCGTCTCACCCGGTGGCTACATGGTACCTAAGGGCACCACGGCTTCTGCCACCTCCGCAGCCTCTGCCGCCTCCTCCTCCTCCTCCTTTCAGCCCTCACCCGAAAACTGTCGGCAGTTTGTGGGGGCTTCTCAGTGGCCTTTCCGGCAGGGCTATGGAGGCCTGGACTGGGCCTCGGAGGCCTTTAGTCAACTCTACAATCCCAGTTTTGACTGCCACGTCAGTGAGCCCAATGTGATCCTGGACATCTCCAACTACACACCGCAGAAGGTAAAGCAGCAGACGGCCGTGTCTGAGACGTTCTCCGAGTCATCCTCTGACAGCACCCAGTTCAATCAGCCAGTCGGCGGCGGTGGCGGTGGTGGTGGTGGTTTTCGGCGTGCCAATAGCGAGGCCTCAAGTAGTGAGGGCCAGTCGAGCCTGTCCAGCCTGGAGAAGCTGATGATGGACTGGAATGAGGCGTCATCTGCCCCCGGCTACAACTGGAATCAGAGTGTCCTCTTCCAGAGCAGCTCTAAGCCCGGCCGGGGGCGGCGGAAGAAGGTGGACCTGTTTGAGGCCTCGCATCTGGGCTTCTCGACATCTGCCTCAGCTGCTGCTTCTGGCTATCCATCGAAACGGAGCACCGGACCCCGGCAGCCCCGGGGCGGTCGGGGTGGTGGGGCCTGTTCGGCCAAGAAGGAGCGAGGTGGTGCAGCAGCCAAAGCCAAGTTCATCCCCAAGCCGCAACCAGTCAATCCGCTATTCCAGGATAGCCCAGACCTTGGCCTTGACTACTACAGTGGAGACAGCAGCATGTCACCACTGCCCTCTCAGTCGAGAGCTTTTGGCGTGGGAGAACGAGACCCCTGTGATTTCATGGGACCCTACTCCATGAACCCATCCACGCCTTCTGATGGCACTTTTGGCCAAGGGTTCCACTGCGACTCACCCAGCCTGGGTGCTCCCGATCTTGATGGCAAGCATTTTCCGCCGCTGGCCCACCCACCCACGGTGTTTGACGCTGGCCTGCAGAAGGCCTACTCACCCACCTGCTCCCCCACGCTCGGCTTCAAGGAAGAGCTGCGGCCGCCGCCCACAAAGCTGACTGCCTGTGAGCCCCTCAAGCATGGGCTCCAGGGGGCCAGCCTGGGCCACGCAGCTGCAGCCCAGGCCCACCTGAGCTGCCGGGACCTGCCACTGGGCCAGCCCCACTACGATTCCCCCAGTTGCAAAGGCACAGCCTATTGGTACCCACCGGGCTCAGCTGCCCGTAGCCCACCCTATGAAGGCAAGGTGGGTTCAGGGCTGCTGGCTGACTTCCTGGGCAGGACGGAGGCTGTGTGCCTCAGTGCCCCTCACCTGGCTAGCCCACCAGCCACGCCTAAGGCCGACAAGGAGCCTTTGGAGATGGCCCGGCCACCCGGTCCACCTCGTGGCCCTGCTGCAGCCGCTGCTGGCTATGGCTGCCCACTCCTTAGTGACTTGACCCTGTCCCCTGTGCCAAGGGACTCGCTGCTGCCCCTGCAGGACACCGCCTACAGGTATCCAGGCTTTATGCCGCAGGCACATCCTGGCCTGGGTGGGGGCCCCAAGAGCGGCTTCCTGGGGCCCATGGCGGAACCTCACCCTGAGGACACGTTCACCGTCACCTCCCTGTAGTGCCAACTGAAGTGCCGACTGGACCGCGAGGTTTTGTTCCTGGGTAAGTCTGGGGATGTGGGCGCAGTGGGCAGAGGCGTGGTGGGACTGGAGCCAGACTGTTAACACCTGGTTAAGGGGTGAACAGTATAGAGACATGCAGGAGGCATCTGTAGGGCTTAAGGACAAAGCTGGGGGCCCAGTAGCAAGGAGAAGGCACTGAGAAATAGAAGCTGAAGGCAGTCTTGGGGAGGAGACAGGGTGCTTGGGTGGGGAACCCAGCAGGGCATTCAGGGGTCCTGATCATCGGTGCAGTAGAACTGTATACTGAGTAAGGCTGAGCATTTAGTTTCCTGCTTGCCTAGGCCTGGGGCAAGAAACACCATGAGACTTTGTGAGGGAGGGCATTTGCCTCACCCTGACTCAGTCAGGTGAAGGAAGAGAAGAACCTTGATGATGGCAGTTTGTCCTGGGCACATGCTTTACCAAGGCTTTACAGAATGGCCCATAGGATCCTCTCCTGGCCTCAAAGAGTACCCTCAGTGGCAGTTTTTCCACATCTTTGGTCTGATGTCAGCTCAATGTGGTCAGGAACATTTGGGTCCAGGATTCCGATGTGAAGAAGGGTGCTGTCATCTTTCCGTCCCTGGAAACTTGAAGCCAGTGGTCTGCTTGTCTGGGTGGGATGTTTTGACCGTAGAAAAGCCAGTCCTTTTCTTCAAGCCAAATGCTTCTTCATAGTTGAGTTAAATACTATGAGATGTTTAGATAGTATTTCTGCCAGGCACAGGGACCTCATAATTGAAATCAATTTTAGTCTTTTTAGAATTGGGTGTTTCAGAAAAGGAAAATAAGGGACTAGAAAGATGGTTCACCTGTTAAGGTGCTTGCCTGCAAAGCTTAACAGCCCAGGTTTAATTCCTCACTAACCACACAAAGTGGCACATGCATCTTAAGTTTGTTTGCAGCAGCTGGAGGCCCTGGTGCACCCATTCTCTCTCTGCTTCCAAATAAAAATACTTTTGAAAGAAAGAAGGAAGGAAGGAAAGAAAGAAAGTGTGAGCCAGGCGTGGCGGCGCACACCTTTAATCCTAGCATTCAGGAGGTGGAGGTAGGAGGAAGAGTTTGAGGCCACCCTGAGACTACATGGTGAATTTTAGGTCAGCCTGGGCTAGAGTGAGACCCTGCCTTGAAGAACCAAAACAAAGAAAGAAAGAAAAGAAAAGCCAAAGGAGCTGGAGAGATGACTAAGCGGTTAAGGCATTTGCCTGCAAAGCTAAGGACCCAGGTTTGATTCCCCAGTACCCATCTAAGCCAGATGCAAAAAGTGGTGCATGAACATGGTCATGGTGGCGCACACCTTTAATCCCAGCAGAGGCAGAGGTAGGAGGATCACCATGAATTCGAGGCTACCCTGAGACTACATAGTGAATTCTAGGACAGCCTGAGCTAGAGTGAGACTCTAGCCCACCCCCCCCCAAAAAAAGTGGTGCATGCATCTGGAGTTTGTTTGCGGTAGCTGGAAGCTCTGGTGCACCCATATTCATTCTCTCTCTCCAATAAATAAATAAATTAAATGTTTTGTTTTCTTTAAAAAAAAAAAAACAGGCATGGTGGTACACACCTTTATTTATTTGTTTGTTTGTTTTCTTTAAGAGTGACAGACAGAGAGAGAAAGAGGGAGGGAGAGAGAGAGAGAATGGGTGTGCCAGAGCCTCCATCCACTGCAAATGACCTCCAGACACATGCGCCCCCTTGTGCATCTGGCTTACGTGGGTCCTGGGGAATCGAGCCTCAAGCCAGGGTCCTTAGGCTTCACAGGCAAGCACTTTACTGCGCAAGCCATCTCTCCAGCCTGTGGCACATACCTTTAATTCCAGCACTGAGGGGTGGTAGGATGGTTGTGAGTTCAAGGACAGCCTGGGACTAGAGAATTGAGTTCTAGGTCAGCCTGGGCCAGAGATCCTACCTCCATAAAAGAAAAAAGAAGACGGAAAATGCCCCAGAATGACTAAAAAGAACAGTAGGGTTAAAAGAATCATTTTCCCTGAAGAACAGCATATTCTAGAGTGTAGCCACAGCTGGACCCAATTCTGGACAAGAGATCTGTCACAGAATTGGCCCAGGTGTGGTAATTGACAGTAGGGTGGGCTGTAGACATGACAGAGACCCTCACCCTTCACCCTGCCGATCCAAAGCCTCCTGGGGGTTTCTGTTCCTGGAGATGGACTAGCAAGGTTCCAGCCAATCTCGGTCTCCCTGCTCGGGGGAGGCCATTCAAGGCCAGGGTGACTCAGGGTCCTGAAGTAAAGTCAGTGGAAACTTATGACCCCCACTTTGCCAGATCCCATCTGCCCTCATGCCTGAAGATGGCAAAGAGCCACACATGGGAGCCAGGAGGCCCTGAGGAAGACCAGTCCTGATTGGCTGTCAGCTTGCTACATGCCCTTAGGCAAGCTTTTGCCCTTTTCTGGCCTCTGTTTCCCCATCTGCTTGAGGAAATTGACTTCAATAATCTTTGAGGCTCTTGCAGCTCTACATGGCAGAGACAATGGACCAAACTTCTCTTTCTTTCCTTTTTTTTTTTTCTTTTTTTTTTTTGGCAGCGTTTTTTCCTCCCTAACGAAGCCAGGCCAAGATTAAAATGGCCTTCCTTCCATTCCTCATGCGTCTTGCTGCATGCAGCAGAGCCGCAGATCTGAAGCAGGCCAGGGAGAAGCTGCTTAGGGTTTAAAATGTCAAACTCTTGATCCTTCTCACTGGAGGGAAGATGTCTCATGGATAATCCAGAAATATGAAATAATCCCAAAACCGTTCCTCCCAGGCTCTCAGGGAGGGGAAAATGAACGGGTGTGGGGGCTGGGTGTTTGGGCAGGTCACAGCTCAGCGCAGTGCATAATGGAACCACCCAGTGAGGCCTAAACGCAGGAGGAGCTGGGACGCCATCCAGCCTCACATTCTGGCCTGCTCCCCACCCGTGGCTGGGAGTTAGCAGTACTGTCCTCACACCGACGCAGGCAGTTCCCGAGACATCTGTGCAGCATTCCCTGTGTGCCAGGCACCGGGGGCACCGCAGTGAATACCGTAGATGAGGCACTTGGTCCTCAGGGGGCCTCCAGTTTAGAGAGAAAAGACTGTAAACAGAATGACACCGAGCATTTGGTAGTGCATGGCTGCAGGAAGAATGGTGCAAGAGAAGCTAGAAAGCTGGGAGAGCCTGCAACAGGCTGGCCAACCTTGTAACAGCTGCTAGAAGGGTGTAAGGGCGAGGTGGTAGGTAGGGAAGAGAGTTCTGGACAAAGGGAAAGGTGGTGTGTACACACTTGAGACAGGGAGGGCCAGATCCCTGCAGGGCACTGAAAAGAATTTGAATTATTCGGAGATGCAAGGGGAGCAGGCCAGCATTAGAGGAGATGGTCGGCTACAGCGGTGTAGACAAGATGGAGGCTTGGATCAAGGTGGTCTCAGGTAGTGGCCCTTCTTTAGTTAAGATGGCGTCTAAGCTCCCTGCCTAGGGCAGCCCTGTAGTGCCAAGGACTAGTTAAAATTATGGAGTGAGAAAGGGTGGGGGACACAGGGAGGAGAGTGGCAAGAAGGGAGAATTAATAGAGGGAGTCACATTGTCAACAGAAGGCTTAAGCAGAGAAGACAATGACACGCTCACTCACCAACAGGCAATGTGAGCAGCTTTGATGCCGGGCACTGGGGAAACAGTAATTCAGCTCAGCCGCACATCTTGAGTCCCTCCGTGCTCGTTCAGTGCCTGGCACTGGTGAGATGAAGCGGACATGGCTCCTGTCTTTGCGTTTAGCATCCACCCCAGGAAGGAAGCTAAGACAAGTGCACAACCTAGAAACCCCTGGGAGGAAGTGACAGGTGCCCAGAGGCAGAGATCCTGCACTAGATACTAGGTGTATGGTCAGAGGTAACCCTCTGGTGAGCAAAGGGACACACGTCTGTGCTGGGCCCCTCGTATGACGCTGCCCTGGGGACCCCTCACAACAGCCTGGGAATGAGTGTACTCCCCACTCCCAGTGGAAAGGTAAGGGACCAGGGACACCTGGGCCCTTGCCCATGAGATCTCTAGTTAGTAAGCAGAGCCAAATTTGGAACACAGCACTGCTCCACTGCCCCCGGAACCTGCCAAGCTCCTGCCCTTCTCCACCCATGTCCCTGGTTTTCCCCATTGCAAAACAATGGGTCAGATTTGTTTAAAAGCTTATTTGTGTGTCACCAGGGTCTCTTGTCACTGCCATTGAATGCCAGACACATACTTCACTTTTTGCATCTGGCTTAATGTGGGTGCTGGGAATTAAGCAGGAGCTAACAAACTTTGTAAGCAAGCCTTTAACCCTTAAGTCATCTCCCCAGCCTCTGGGTAAAATTTTTAGAGGTCTGGCTTTATTTATTTTATTTTATTATTTTTGTTGTTTTGTTTTATTGGTTTCTCGAGGTGACCTGGAATTCACTATGTAGTCTCAGGGTGGCCTCGAACTCACAGTGATTCCTCCTACCTCTGCCTCCCCAGTGCTGGGATTAAAGGTATACGCCACCACGCCCGGCTCCTGAGACAGTGTCTCACTAGAGGCTATCCCTGACTGGCCTGGAACTCACCGTGTAGACCGTACCGATCTCAAACTTGCTGCTGTCCTCCTGCCTCAGGCACCTGAATTCTGAGGCTATAGGCATATGTCACCACACCCACAGGTCTGGCATATTGCGTGGATTCTGTGGTTCTGTGGAAGCTTCACTCTGAAGAAGAGGCAAGAGTTGGAGACAGGGAGGGGCATTCCAGGCAGTGGGAACTGGGAGCAAAGGCAGGTCACTTCCCAGTGGGTCAGGAGATAAAAGGTCAGAGGAGGAAGTGGGGAATGTGAGGCCTAACTGTTGAGAGCTGTAGCTGACAGGACAGAGATGAGAAAGGTCAAGAGAGATGATCACTGGGCCTGTGTAGGCATCTTCTCTGGTCCCCTAAATGAGAAAGCAGAGCCAGACAGACTGGCTCCATATTGGAACCTCAGACCGGAGATCAGCCACACTGGACCCTGGGAACGGGTGGGAGGGAAGAAAGGCCTCCAAGGTGTTCAGGAATCTCTCTTCCTTTTCCCCTCCCTACTCACTCCTGGGCCTGGAATCGAGGCCAAGAGAAATGTCACAGGTCTTCCAAGGTTACGCCAGCTGGGGCCTGACCGGAACAGGAGGTAGTTTCCAAGGCCACCATCCAGACAGGGTCAGCAGGCCTGCGCAGGCCTGGGCCAGGCCCAGCCACTCTGGGCTTTGTCTCTTCAAGCCTGCATCCTTGAGAGGTCACTTGATCTCGCCTCTGGCTCTGAGCAAGAGGCCTTATGTCAGGGCTCAGTCAGTCTGACTTGGCCTCTTCTGGGCTCCAGGTCTTCTCCCTTCTCTGAGGTCATCCTTTTTCTTGCCTGTACCATAGTCGTGTTTAGGCCAAGCCTTCTTGTTCTGAGCCCCTGTTTCCTGGAAATAGCATCGCTCCATGAGCACACCCTTTCACACTCGTCCCTTTCACACACCCAAGCAGAGCAGAGCCCTGAAACTGGCAGGCAATCTCTAGGAGTCCACCTGTGGTCACAGATAGATAGGCCTCTGTGCACAAATTGGTTCCATCTCTTACCAGCTAGGTGACCTGGTGAGTCATGTCACCTCTCTGTGTCTCTTGAGAGAATTAAAGGAGATGAGACATGAAACCCTTAGCCCTGTCCTGGCACACAGGAAGCGCGCAGTCAGTGGCTGGTAGACAGGCAGATGAATGCCTCCCACAGCCTGAATCCTGAGGCCCCCGACTCAGCCTGTGTGAGTCACGTACCTTCAAGCCTTGTTTTTTTGTTTTGTTTTGTTTGTTGAGGTAGGGCTTTACTCTAACCCTGTGTGACCTGGGATTCACTGTAGTCCCAGGGTAGCCTTGAACTCTTAGCGATCGTCCTACCTTTGCCTCCCAAGTGCTGGGATTAAAGGCATATATCACTATGCCCAACTTTAATCCTTGTTTTTTGTTGTTGTTTGTTTATAATTTTTTATTATTTATTTATTTGAGAGAAAGAATGGGCTCATCAGGGCCTCCAGCCACTGCAAATGAACTCCAGACTTATGCGCCCCCTCATACATCTGCTTACGTGTGTCCTGGGGAATCAAACCAAGGTTCTTTTTTTTTTTTTTAGTTTTTGTTTATTTTTATTTATTTGAAAGCGACAGAGAGAGAGAGAAAGAGGCAGATAGATAGATAGAGAATGGGCATGCCAGGGCCTCCAGCCACTGTAAATGAATTCCAAACGCATGCACCCCCTATGCATCTGGCTAACGTGGGTCCTGGGGAATCAAGTCTCGAACCAGGGTCCTTAGGCTTCACAGGCAAATGCTTAACCGCTAAGCCATCTCTCCAGCCCATCAAACCGAGGTTCTTCGGCTTTGCAGGCAAACACCTTAACTGCTGAGCCATCTCTCCAGCCCTCAACCTTGGTTTTCTTAACCTGTGCTCCAGCCAGATCCAGTCCTCTTGCATCCACTGCCTGCTTCCATCCTGCAAAGGTTTCACTCTAGAGTGGGCTTCAGGCCTCTAGTGGGAGGCTTTGAAATGCCGTTCTGTGAGGGCTACAGGTATAGCTCAGTGGTAGAATGCTTGTCTGACGTGTACAAAGCTCTAGGTTCCATCCCCAGTGCCATGCGGGAGGGGGTGAAAGAAAAATATTACTGTGTTCTTTGCATTAACTGGACCAAGCAAGTGCTCTTGGGGAGAGGTGGAGACAAGGTAAGCCCTATTCCAAGGAACCCAACAAAACCTGTGAGCAACAAGATCTAGATTCAGAAGGACCTAGGTCAGCCGGGCATGGTGGCACACGCCTTTAATCCCAGCACTCGGGAGGCAGAGTTAGAATCACCATGAGTTTGAGGCCACCCTGAGACTACATAGTGAATTCTAGGTCAGCCTGGGCTAGAGTGAGACCCTACCTGAAAAAAAAAAAATTTTAGGTTGGGGAGAAAGCCTATTCATACAATTCACACAGTTACATGTACATACAGTTTTACATTCATGCAGTTACATGTACCAGACTTCTCCAGCACACATCATCTAAGATAGCTTATAACCTGATGGTATGTCGTGACTTTTCCTGGACAGAACTTCCTGCAGTCTTTGCTGTCAGTGTCTTGCATCTCTGATGGAACACTCAAAAATGGACAAATTCAATTCTGTGCTCAGCACACATGAACTAGCAGGCCCCTTTAGGCTGGCATCCCATGACCCAAGGGCACCACTGACCCATTGGCAGTACCCTGTTTTCATGGAGCTTTGTCGCAGACCTGTGTGCATGGGCACCCTCTCCAGGGGAGGAACTGCTGCTCTCCAGGGAGGGTCCTGCAGGCCTGCCTTCCCCAGCCATGTAATGAGGGCAGGCAGCAAGGGCTACCTGGAGGCCAGAAACGGAGCCTAACAAATTACACACTTCAGCAGCTAGAACCCGGCTCAGACGTCTGGGTCTCTGGGCTGCCCGCCGCACTCCTACCCAAGTCCGTTCTGCCCTTGGCTGCCTCCAAAGTGCTTGTTGTTCAGCATTTTAGATGCAGGGTGTCTGGAGCCCCTAAAATATTGATGGGATGTATTGATTAAAGCACATCTGCTTCTGTGACTCCACGCTTCACACCTTTGATTGCATGCTCCCTTCCATCCTCCTTAACTGCAAAATACAGGCCCCAACTTCTGGCCCCGGCATCCACTTGTTTTTTTTTTTTTCAGCCGTGCCACCCTCAAGTACATTCTTCCTTACCAGCCCAAGAAGAGTCAAGGCAGGAGGGAACATCTAGAAGTATCTTCCCAGACTGTGTCCTGCGCACCGGCTGTTCCCTGGCCTGGCCTGCCCTGCCCTCTCTTCCCACCATGGTCTCCCACCTGCCATTTCCTGTCTTTCATTCAGACATCACCTCCTCCAAGAAGTGTTCCGTGATCCTTCCCAGGCACAACTAATCTCTAGCCCTTTATGCATCCGTGACAGCCCTTCCTGGGAATGTCCTCAGCACGACATCAACCCCTTGAGGCCAGTTACTCATCTCTGTGCACCGTCACCACACCCCCCACCACCACCACCCATCATGTCTCATCATTCTTGGGACATTTTGTGTGTGTGTGTGTGTTTATTTTTATTTATTTATTTTGTTTTTTTGAGGTAGGGTCTCACTCTAGCCCAGGCTGACCTGGAATTCACTATGTAGTCTCAGGGTGGCCTCAAACTCATGGTGATCCTCCTATCTTTCTGCCTCTGGAGTGCTGGGATTAAAGGTGTGCTCCACCATGCCCCAGCCCATGTGTTTATATTTTAACATCAGTTAGACACCTCCCCCTGCCTCTCCCAGTTGGCATGAAGAGCTAAAACACTTAGTGGAACCAGATGGAGTTCATATCCTAGAACTCACAAACCTTGACCATGATTCCTACCTCCCAGAGCCCTCGTTCCTCCCTTGTCCTGATAGACCAACTCCTAAAGGGAGTGGGGGTGACTTCTTGAACAAGAATGAAAGGAGTGCTCTGGCCAGTAGTGGACACAGATTTTTTAAAACTGGGATTGGGTGGGGTGGGGGAGCCACCTCACACCCCCTAGCTTCCCTGGCCCCAAATGGGAACTAATTCTGACCCTTCTTTATTTTGGGGGGGAGGTCCGAGGTAGGGTCTCACTGTAGCTCAGGCTGACCTGGAATTCACTATGTAGTCTCAGGCTGGCCTTGAACTCATGATGATCCTCCTACCTCCCAAGTGCTGGAATTAAAGGTGTGCACCACCACGCCTGGTTCGCTTTCTGACCTTTTAATTATTTTTAAGTTTTTATTAATTTATTTATTTCTTAGGGGGAGAGAGAGTGGGCATGCCAGGGCTTCTAGCCACTGCAAACGGACTCCAGATGCATGCGCCACCATGTATATCTGTCTTACATGGGACCTGGGTCCTTAGGCTTCAAAGGCAAGTGCCTTAACCACTACACCATCTCTCTAGCCCTCCTTCTGACTTTTTTTGGTGGGGAGGGGTTCGAGGTAGGGTTTCACAGACTGAGCTGGAATTCACTGTGCAGTCTCAGGGTGGCCTGGAATTCATGGTGCTCCTCCTACCTCTGCCTCCTGAGTGCTGGGATTAAAGCCGTGCACCACCACGCCCGGCCTTCTGACCTTTTAATGGACCCCAGGCTTGCCTGACCTGATGGCATTTCTGCCTGTTATGTGTGGTCAGAGCTCCAAAGCAATATTCTCTCCACATTTAAGCGCCTGGTGGCCTATACAATACCACAAAGGGGCTGGAGAGAGCTCCGCAGTTCAAGGTTACTGGCAGAGCCTAATGGGCCCAGGTTTGATTCCCTAGTATACCCACATAAAGCCAGGTGCACAAATGGCACATGCTTCTGGGATTCATTTGCAGTGGCAAGAGGCCCTGGTATGCCCATTCTCTCCCCCCCCCCCCCCCCCGCCCAAGAGTGAGGTGGCTCAGTCTTCAGGCAGCTGCAGTGTGGCTTTGACCTTTGTCTTTGGAACCCCATCTCAGTGCCTGAAGAGCTCCCTGTCACCTGTTCAGTGCCCTTATTTTGCTGAAATGAAACTGGACCCAGAGAGAGAAGGGCTGTGCCCTATGTCACACAGCAAATTAGTCTGTTTGGCTGCCGTACACGCGCCCTCTCTCTCTCTCTGTCTGCTGCATTGGCATTGAACTCCTCTTCTGGAGACAGAGGCTAGAGAGGAGGTCAAGGTTTACTACCTGCCCTGGCGGGTAGTAGTTGTGAATGCGTACTTGCTGGTTGCTTAAACAGATACACACATGTGTACCCCTTTTGTGAGGGGAATGGCGGTCTTTGGGTGACCTGATTTCCGTATTATCTATAGCACTTGAATCTTTGCTCCCACCTACCCCCTCAGTGCCCGTGCCCACCCCTACTTAAGTTCCTGGCACCTTAGTTTCTAAAACTGCTGGAGTGTGAGGACGCAGTGGAATTTGGTTGTGTGGCACTAAAAGGTTAATCTTGGGAATAATGATTGGTGTCCTGGGGCCAGGTGCATGCTGGGACTGGGGGCACAGAGGTACCACACACAGGTCTTTGCCCTGGAGGAGCAGGGTAGAGAATGACAAGTGCACTGGTAGCTATGGAAACAGGGCCCTCTAAGGTGGCATCCTGGAGGTGTGCAAGAGCTGAGCTGGACCCTGACATGCTGACCAGCGTTAGATCAGTCATTGCTGTCGCTCAGCCCACACGCGTGCGTGACCCCAGCACGCTGAGCGCTGTGCTCAGCACTGAGTTAAGAGCTGTAGTCCCCCTGCCAAGACTGGGCTGGGTGCTCCCATTCTTCCTGATGCCCCCCTCCCCCGTCTTCCATTGGCACAGTCCCCATCTCTCTTCATGGATATTGCCCAGTTGGAGTCTACTTTGATCTTCCTCCACTCCAGGAGGCTCTTGAGGGGGAAACCAGTTATGTTCTCTGCCTTGTCCCCAGTGCTCTGCACTGGACTGCTTGGCACCTGAACATTTGGTTTGGATAGTTGAGTGGAGTGAGGTCTGCTTTCTTCCCAGCACAGCACTCTTCCTTCTCCCCCCACCAAGAACCCTCAGGCTTTGATTCCTCCCCACCCCCATCCTCCTCCACATTCTCCCCAAGCCTCTGGCTGGCCAAGTCTTGGAGGCTGGGAGGACAGTGGGAGGGGAAGGTGAGGCTCTCTGGGCGGCTTAGCAGAGGGTGAGAAAGCCTCCTGCTGCCTGGCCGCGGGCACCGCGGGAAGGTTCTGGCAGGAGCCGCCTGCTGGGCTGAGATCACCATGGAGACCTGGCTTGGAGAGGGTCACTGGCAGTGGCTAAGGGCTGGTGGGGGTGGGAGAGGCAGGGATTGGTACAGAGGCTTCCAGCCTGCTCCAAGCCCTTGGAGGGACAGAGCAAACCTGGGGTTCCTCGCTGTCAACATGCCAAGTGGTTTGCAGCGGCGCAGCCCACCCCAAGTCTCCACTAGACACATGGTAGAGGTTCTTGACTTGGCAGCTGTCCTTCAACTGCAGTAAAACGAGCTTCTGAGTTGAGATCCCCAGTGCTCATTGAACCAGCGCCCCACATACCCTAGTCAGCCCAGCAGCTGACCTCACTTGTCATCCTAACTGGAGAGCCGACCTTCATCCCCGCAGCACTCCTGCCCCAAGAGCCACTTTCCCGCCCACCACCCTGTCACCTTGCAGGCGCACTGCTGACCCCCAAGTCCCTTATACGCCCATCCCCACTGCAGACCTGCCAGTCTCACAGCAGCCAACCCTTGCCCTCCTCATTCCCCTTTCTTGCCAGAATGGGGTGCTGCCCCTGCCCTGCAGGAGCCCCAACTGCTCCTGCTAGCCCTCAGGGCAGCCCTGGCAAGCCTAGCCTCAGGACAAAAGTCATCTCTGGGGCTGACTGCCCAGCAGACAGCAGCTGAGGCTGAGCAGAATGTCAATGTGGCCTTGTTGGAGAGGAAAGCCAAGAAAAGGACGAGGAGAGGCTTTTTGTTGCCTCCTGGCTCCTGTGGCTGTGGGGGAGGATGGGTGGCTCACAGAGGAGGCTTAGGGCGTTTAGCACCCATAACCTGCTCCTGATTCTGGAGGAAAGAGTCACACGCTGGGGGTGGAAAACGAGAGTTCCAAGGAGCTGGCAGACCAGTGGCCTTAGGAATGCCAGGCTGCTCCTGTTACCCCAGCAGATCTGTGGGTCTAGGTCTAGCTAGGCTGGCAGTGTATATAGGGAAGTTGGGTTCCACATATGATTAGAATAGTCTGGCAAGGGCTGGAGAGATGGCTTAGCAGTTAAGACATTTGCCTGCAAAGCCAGAGGATCCTGGTTTGACTCTCCAGGACCCACGTAAGCCAGATGCACAAGATGGCGCATGCATCTGGAGTACGTTTACGGTGGCTGGAGTCTCTGATGTACACATTCTCTCCCTCTCTGTCCTCCTTTCTCCCTCTCAAATAAATAAATAAAATATATATTTAGAAAATTAAAAAATCGAGAATGGGGAGTTTCTGAGCTTTGGGAAGGCAACATTTCTACCAAACACAGATAGCATTAACCTCTAAGCCATCTCTCTAGCCCTTCTTTCTTTGTTTTGTTTTTTTTCAAGGTGGGGTCTCACTCTGGCTCAGCTGACCTGGAAGTCTCAGGGTGGACTCAAACTTGCCTCTGCCTCCTGAGTGCTGGGATTAAAGGCATGTGCCACCACGCCTGGCTCTTGTTTTTGTTTTTTTTTTGAGGTAGGGTCTCACCCTAGCTCAGGCTGACCTGGAATTAACTCTGTAGTCTCAGGGTGGGTTTGAACTCATGGTGATCCTCTACCTCTGCCTCCTGAGTGTTGGGATTAAAGGCAAACACTGCCATACCCGTCTCCTTTCTTTTTTTTAAAAAAAAAAACACACCTGAGTTTGACCTTGAACTTCTGATCCACCTGGGTGCTGTTGATATAGTGCTGTGGATTGAGTGTAGAGGCACGCTAGGCAAGCACTCTGCCATCTGGCTGATATTTTATATATATATATAGATAGATAGATAGATAGATAGATAGATAGATATGGTTTTTATTTATTTGAGAGAGGGGCCCGCAAATACAGAATGGGGGCCTCTAGCCACTCACTGCAAAGGAACTCCAGACCCATGAGCCTCCATGTCCAGCTGGTTTATGTGGGTTTTGGGGAATCAAACCTGGGTCCTTAGGTTTCACAGTCAAGCACCTTAACCTCTAAGCCATCTCTCCAGTCCTCTTTCTTTCATAAAAGGGTCTAATTCTATAGCTCAGGCTAGCTTTAAGCTCTAGCCTCCTGCCTCTGCCTTCTAAATGCTCAGATTACAATCATTAGTCACCATGCCTGATTCTAGTAACGCCTTTTACTAATGGATAAACTGCAGCTCATGGAAGTTTAGCTCCTACAGAAATCACAGAATTGTTATTGGCATTTGAACTCAGCTGTGTCTAGCTCACACTCTGCTCTTCTGTTCTACTCCTAGGAAACTTGCTGCCTAACCCAGCCTTTGTTTTTCAACATCTTGGTGCAGTCTTTGACATTTACAAATGGGGAAACGATAGCTGTAAATTGAGCTCTCTAGAGACTGAGGCAGAAGAATCTGGAGCTTAGGACCAGCCTTGGCTACATGAGACATTATACTTTTTTAAAAAGATCAAATGGAGCCAGGTGTGGTGGCGCACGCCTTTAATCCCAGCACTAGGGAGGCAGAGGTAGGAGGATCACCATGAACTGGAGGTCATCCTGAGATTGCATAGTGAGTTCCAGGTCAACCTGGGCTAGTACCTCAAAAAAACAAAAATAAATAAATAAATAAAGGAGAAACTGAATTCAGAAAAGGCCAGACATAGTCCTAAAGTCACACGGGGGCCCATTTGGAGAAGGAACAGTGCAGTTAGCGCCTCCCAGCATCTTGGTGCAAGCTAAACTGAAGCCTCCTCTTGGCCTCCTTGTCTCCAGTGCGCTAGCTACCTGCCTCCTGCTGACTTCTGCCTCTTGTGTTTCTTTGCAGCTTTCAGAAAACCAATGCCAAGACCCCTCCCAGCGTCCACATCGTCCTCTGGCAGGAGCGCCTGCCCCTCTGCCTCCCACCTGCCCCTGCACTGCCCACAGCCCTGTCTCCCCCAACCCCCCCCCCGCCCACCCCTCCACCACGCAGAAGCCGAAGGTGAGCCCTTTCTGCACAAAACCAGCAATTGTAAATACTTTTTAAAAATGTACAAAACTTAAAAACAAAACACAGTTTTAGAAAAAGACAAAAAAAAGAGCGAGAGAGCGAGCGAGAGAGAGAGAGCGTGTGCAAGAGATTGCGTGCAGGGCCTCAAGGTGTCCAGAGCCCCTGCAAGTATGCACTGAGAAATTTATCTACAGGTCGTTTGACAAAAATGAACAATATCCTATTTATTGTATATACTGTTTTATTATAAATCGTGGATTGTATATTGCATTCTGTAAACCTGCTGTGGTCCCGTGGTGTGCAAATTCGCATGGTGGGGGGGAGGGAGAAGAACCTCTTGCGGGAGCTTTTTTTTTTTCTTTTTTTTTTTTTTTTCCTTTTTTTTTCTTATTTTTCACTCTTTTGGGTTTTCTCTTCTGTTGTTGTTGTTGTTTTCTGTTGGCAGGACACACCCAAAGATCCAAGTTTGTATTAAAAAGAAATGAAAAAAAGCAAAAAAAAAAAAAAAAGTTGTGTCTTGTGAAAGGGAATGAGTGAGGTGAGGGTGGATGGACTGGAAGGGACACACAGCTGGGTTTTATCACCAGCCACTGGTTTCCCCTGGAGTTGAAATACCCACATATGTTCATGTGTTTTCTAGTTTCCCCTCCTCTTGAGTTCTCCCTTCTGTCTGATAGATGGTTCCCCCTCCCTCCTCTCCACCCCAGGCCCTGGGCCTCTCCCGCCTCTGAGCACCCCCATTCTGTTCCCTAATACTTCTGGGCATTCTGCCCCAGGTAGAGGATTCTGCATCTTATTTTTGGTTGTTTTGTTCTTTTGGTTTTGGATTCTGCTGCTTCATTCATTTACCCTGCATCTCCTTGGCCTTGGTCTCCATAGTTCAGCAGTACATATCTGATAGACTTACTTCGTCCAGGTACAAGAACCTTCGTGGGACCCTGCTTCTTCTGGGACTGGAGTAACCCCTGCTTGTGATTCCCCATTCACTCCAGGCACCATGTCTCCCCTGCCACCAGATCCACCATTTTACCCCCAACACACTCAGCTGTGCTTATGTAAAACCCAAGGCATGACCAGGTCAGGCACCCCAACATTTCTCCACCTCCTCTTGCCACCCTGAACCCCTTGCAACTTTGGTCACTTGAACTGAGCCATTTTCTGCTGGGTCTGAAAGGCAAAGCTGCTTCGTACTTGCTGACCTTCGTTCCCCTCACCCACACACGCGGTGTCTACTTCGGCCTCCTGGGCTTGACCCTTTTTAAGGTAACACTCTGCTGAATATGACTTCTCCCTGTCCCTCAGTGAAATTCAGGGGGACAACAGGGCATGGCTCATAGATCTGGGCATCCCTCCCTGCTCCTACCACCAAGGCTTGGGCCTTGGAGTAGTCAGAGGAACCCTTGATCTGAGGGCGAAGCAGGCCTCGCCTGAGCACCCCTTCCTGGAAGAAACGGGACTCTTTGACACGCCACAGCCATGGAGAACTGCTACCCGTATGAGATGTAAAGGCCGTCTGCTAAGTAACCTTCTCCAAGCACCCACAAGAAGCAGGGCGGGCCTACCTTCCTGTCTGTTGCTAATACCACACTCAAGCTGACAATCCCCTGTGGAGCCCAAAGTGGGGGCAGGAAGCAGCAAGACCTCCTGAGGGGCGCGGTGGGGGGCGGGAGTGGGGGGGGAGGGGCGGGAGTGAGGGGCTGCTTGCCAGAAAAGAAAAGTTAGAAAGAACCAGGCCTAAGGTGGTAAGCTGGAAAAACGAGAGTGTTCTGGAGCAGTGCAGAGCATGTTTGATGGCTCCGAGGTAGGACAGAATGTCAGGAAGCAGAAACCTCAGGTAGGCCTAAGTGCAGCGGCCTCCAGGTACTGGAAGGCTGTAGCAAGGTCACTGGGGCTGGAAGGAGGGGGGGGGGGATCGGATTACGTAATTCTGGTAGAGTGCTTGGGTGGTGTGCACAGGCCCTGGGTTCCTCTCCCTCGCCCCAGAGAGGAGACAGCTAGGATAAAGCCACACAAGAGAAGCCTGTTACAGCCTCAAGAGTAGCCTGCAGGGAGGAACTGCCTGTGTTCCCTGTCTGCTGAAGAGGCAGAAGAGAGGTGGGGCTGGCAGGTGAGGTGATCAGAGCTGAGCTGGCTTCCAAGGGATTTAAGGTTCAGTCAGAGGGTGAAACCTGGTGGGGGATGCTGAGGACTCAGAGAGGAGGGGCTGTGAAGGGATTGTATCTCAATACAAAAGGGGTCTCCAGGAGGTGAGGAAGGGTATTGAAGGGTTGCATATGCAGAAAGTAAAGAATTGGGGGTAGGGAGACCAGTGGAGGAAATGGTAGCTTAGGGAGGTAATTACAGCACTGGGAAGAGGCTTTTAGACTGGAAGCAAGGAAGAGAATTCACTGCAAGGAAAGGAACAATGGGCCTGGGATGGTGGAGTCAACCTGGCCAGGAGTTTGTCATCATACTCGGCTACATACTCAGTTAAAGGCCAGCCTGAGCTACATGAGACCCTGCCAAACACACAAGAAGGCACAGTGGCAGAGGGAGCCAGATAAGGGAGGGTGAGAACTGGGGTTGATGAGAGATGAAGCACTGGCTGGGCCCGGGATCTGGATTGGACAATGAGTTAGCTCACTGCAGAGCATTCACAGGGCCCAAGGTTTCATCCCCAAGGCTGGGGTGAGAGACATCTGCAGGAACTGAGAGGAATCGGGCTTGGTGGGGTCTGCTGCTTAACAAAGCCCTTCAGAGGTTGGGGCCTCACCACAGCTTAGGTGCTACAGCTGAGCCCATCAAGACTACCTGCCTCCTAGCCAGACATGGTGATGCAAATTTGTAATCCCAGCTACTTGAGCTACGGGAGCTCAAATTCAAAGCCAGTTTGAGCACTTTATCAAGACTGTCTGAAAAACAAAACAGTGAAGCTGGCTGGGGCTATAGCTCAGTGGTATAGTTCTTGACCAGCATTCCAGAGGTCCTGGGTTCAATCCCTAGCTACACAAACAAAAGAGAAAACAACTTTTTAGTTCCCAGATGATTTGGATTTTGCCACCATTGCTTCTGGAGTGTTTATTCTTCAAAAGAACCCATGACAATGACAGGAAGAGGTAGGAGGATCACTGAGTTCGAGGCCTCCCTCAGACTGAATCCAGGTCAGCCTGTGGGGGGGGGGGGGAGAATCCATGAGATAAAGATTCACAGGAGCAGGAGAGATGGCTCAGCAGTTGAGGTGCTTGCTTGAAAAACCTGATGGGATTAACTAGTACACACACAAAGCATCTGGAGCTTGATTCCAGTGGCAGGGGTCCCATTCACTCCCTCCCTCCCTCTCCATGCAATGTGTGTGTGTGTGTGTGTGTGTGTGTGTGTGTGTATGAGAGGGAGAAAGAAAGACTGACTTGGGGTAAGTGACTTGTCTCTGGAGTGACACAGGTCAAATGGAAAGTATCAGAAGTAGATTATCCCAAAAACTGACTCCAAGTCTTTGCTTTTTCATAATAATTAAAACAATAGGGGCTGGAGAGATGGCTCAGTGGGTAAGGCACTTGCCTACAAAGCCTAATGACGGGTGTAACTCCCCAGTACCCACATAAAGCCAGAAGCACAAGGTGGCACATTCATCCTGCAGTTTGTTTGCAATGGCTACAGGCTCTGGAGTGCCCATTCTCTCTCTCTCTTTCCTCTTTCTGCTTGCAAATAAATGAAGAAAAAATCTATTTAGGACATGAGACAGCTCAGTAGAGTGGTATGTGTTTAGCATGCACAAGAAGAAGCCCTAGGATCAATTCATGGTGTGCACACAGACAGACACATCTTTAAAAATCCAAAATTGAGCCAAGCATGGTGGCACACGCCTTTAATCCCAGCACTCAAGAGGCAGAAGTAGGAGGATCACTATGACTTTAAGGCCACCCTGGAACTACAGAGTGAATTCCAGATCAGCCTGGGATAGAGTAGGACCCTACCTAAAAAGAAAAAAAAAAAAAAATCTTGCGGGCTGGAGAGATGGCTTAGCTGATAAGGTATGTGCTTGCAAAGCCTAAGGACCCAGGTTTGATTCCCCAGGACTCACATAAGCAAGATGCACAAGGAGGCACATGCATTTGGAGTTCGTTTGCAATGGCTAGAGGGCCTATTGCATCCATATTCTCTTTCAGTCATATATATATGTATGTATGTATGTTTTGTTTTTTTTCTTTCTTGAGGTAGGGTCTCACTCTAGCCCCAGGCTGACCTGGTATGCACTACATAGTCTCAGGGTGGCCTTGAACTCACAGGGGATCCTCCTACCTCTGCCTTCTGAGTGCTGGGATTAAAGGCTTGCACCACCATACACTGCTGAAATAAAAAAGTTTTTAATCCAGAAATAGGGGCTAGAAAGATAGCTTAAAAGTTAAGCGCTTGCCTGTGAAGCCTAAGGACCCCAGTTGGAGGCTGGATATCCCAGGACCCACATAAGCCAGATGCACAAGGTGGTGCATGCACCTGGAGTTTGTTTACAGTGGCTGAAGGCCCTGGCACTGTCTGTATCTACCTCTTTCTCTTTATCTGTTGCTATCAAATAAATAAAAATAAATCCAGAAAATAGGCTAGGGGGATGGCTTACAAGTTAAGGCATTTGCCTGCAAAGCCAAAGACCCAGGTTCGATTCCCCAGGACCTATGTAAGCCAGATGCACAAGGTGGCACATGTATCTGGAGTTTGTTTGCAGTGGATGGGCCCTGGCACACCCATTTTCTCTCTCCCTCCCCACCCCCCCCTCCATCCCTCTTTCTATCAAATAAATAAAAATAAAAAATATTTTTGGGCTAGAGAGATGGCTTAGCGGTTAAGCGCTTGCCTGTGAAGCCTAAGGACCCCAGTTCGAGGCTCGGTTCCCCAGGTCCCACGTTAGCCAGATGCACAAGGGGGCGCATGCGTCTGGAGTTCATTTGCAGAGGCTTGAAAGCCCTGGCGCGCCCATTCTGTCTCTCTCCCGCTATCTGTCTTTCTCTCTGTGTCTATCGCTCTCAAATAAATAAATAAAAAATTTAAAAAATATATATATATTTTACAAAAAATCCAGAAATTGTGCTGGGTGTAGTGGCACACGCCTTTAGTCCCAGCACTCAGCAGGCAGAGGTAGAAGGATAACTGTGAGTTCAAGGCCACCCAGAGACTACATAGTGAATTCCAGGTCAGCCTGGACTAGAGTGAAACCCTACCTTGAAAAAAAAAAAAAAATCCAGAAATTTCCAGGCATAGTGGCACACACCTTTAATCCCAGCACTTGGGAGGGTGAGGTAGGAGGATTACCATGAGTTCCAGGTCAGCCTGACCTAGAGTGAAATCCTACTTTGAAAAAGTATATATATTTGAAAGCCGGGCGTGGTGGCGCACGTCTTTAATCCCAGCACTCGGGAGGCAGAGGTAGGAGGATTGCCATGAGTTCAAGGCCACCCTGAGACTCCATAGTGAATTCCAGGTCAGTCTGGGCCAGAGTGAGACCCTACCTCGAAAAACCAAAAAAAAAAGAAAAGAAAAGAAAAATGTATATATATTTGAGAGAGGGAGAGAAAAAGGCAGATAGAAAGAATGGGTGTGCCAGGACCTCCAGCCACTGCAAACAAACACCAGATACATGAGCCACCTTGTGCAGCTGGCTTTATATGGTCCTGGGGAATTGAACCTGGGTCCTTTGGCTTTGCAGTCAAGTGCCTTAACCACTAAGTCATCTCTCCAGCTTTCGAAAAAATAATTTTTAAGCTGGGCATGGTTGTGCACATGTTTAATCCCAAAACCAAAAAAAGGGGGGGTCTGGAGGGATGGTTTAGCAGTTAAGGCATTTGTCTGCAAAGCCAAAGGACCCAGGACCAACATTAGCCAGATGTACAAGGGGCGCACGCATCTGGAGTTCATTTGCAATGGCTGGAGGCCCTAGCACGCCTATTCTCTCTTCCTTCCTCTTTCTCTGTCAAACAAATGAATAAACAAAATTTCAAAGGGGTATAATTTTTTTCAATTTTTGTATTAACAACTTCCATGATTATAAAAAAAAAAAAATCCCATGATAATACCCTCCCTTCCCCTACTTTCCCCTTTGAAACTCCATTCTCCTTCATATCCCCTCCCCATCTCAATCGTTCTCTTTTATTTTGATGTCATGATCCTTTCCTCCTATTATGATGGTCTTGTGTAGGTAGTGTCAGGCACTGTGAGGTCATGGATATCCAGGCCATTTTGTGTCTGGGGGGAACACACTGTAAGGAGTCCTACCCTTTGGCTCTTAAATTCTTTCCACCACCTCTTCTGCAATAGACCTTGTGCCTTGGAAGGTGTGATAGAGATATTGCAGTACTGAGCACTCCATTCACTTCTTTCCAGCATCATGATGCCTTCTGAGTCATCCCAAGGTCACTGCCATCTGAAAAGAGATGATTCTCTACCAAAAGTGAGAGTAGCATTAATATAAGGGTATGAACATTAAGAGAAGTGACTGGGCAGTTTGATAAGCATATTATATACATTTAGCCAGACAGCAGCAGACATTACACCTCTAGGGCTCATGACTACCCATTTTAAGTTTTTAGTATTAGGGATGTATTCCCTCCCATGAAGTGGGCTTCCAGTCCAATTAGAAGGCAGTTGGTTTCCACCATGACAGACATGCCACTATTGCACCCTTTGGCTCATTTGGCCTGGCTGACCAAATCTAAGGCTTAACAGTATCCACTGTTGAGTATCTTCACTGGTGATTTCTCTTTCTCCCATTGAACTGCATGCAGAATGGCTTCTTCCAGCTTTCTGTCACCTGGTCGATATGGAGGAGGTTATCAGCTCAGTTCCAGCAGGATTTCTCAGTGGCCTTGCTTCCCAAGTATGTGGAGTCTTCAGCAATAGGGTCTTAGCATCTATTCCTGGTGGGAAACCAAGGGCCTCAGCAATGGCTTATAATATTTTGGAGGCATCTGGGACCTCCCTGGCTAACAACTCCCCACTGTGGTTAAGACACTTGTCTGCAAACCTAACTGAGTTCAATTCCCCAGTACCATGTAAAGCCAGATGCACAAAGTGGTACATGCATCTGGAGTTCATTTGCAGCAGCTAGAGGCCTTGGTGCACCCATATTCTGTCCTCCCTCTGTTTACTACTATCTGTCTCTCTACAAATAAATAAAATATATTCTTAAAAGCCAGGTGTGGGGCTGGAGAGATGGCTTAGCGGTTAAGCGCTTGCCTGTGAAGCCTAAGGGCCCCGGTTCGAGGCTCGGTTCCCCAGGACCCACGTTAGCCGGATGCACAAGGGGGCTCACATGTCTGGAGTTCATTTGCAGTGGCTGGAGGCCCTGGCGTGCCCATTCTCTCTCTCCCTCTCTTTCTCTGCCTCTTTCTCTCTGTGTCTGTCGCTCTCAAATCAAAAAATAAACAAAAATATTTTTTTTTAAAAAGCCAGATGTCGTGGCATACACCTTTAATCCCAGCACTTAGGAAGCCAAGGTAAGAGGATCTCTGTGAGTTCAAGACCAGCCTGAGAATACATAGAGAATTCCAGGTCAGCCTGGCTACAGTGAGACCCCACCTTGAAAAAAAAAAACAAACAAAAAAGAAAAAAACTTTTAAAAAAGAATCCAAGGAGGCAGGCGTGGTTGCGCATATCTGGGCTAAAAAAAAAAATTTTTTTTTTTACCCCCCAAGGTCAGCCCAAGCCGACCTGGAATTCACTATGTAATCTCAGGCTGTGCTCAAACTCACAGTGATCCTCCTACCTTGGCCTCCTAAGTGCTGGGATTCAAGGCATGCACCACCACACCGGGTCCCTAGACTTAATTTTTTTTTTCTTTTTCCCGAGGTAGGGTCTCTATGTAGTCTCAGGCTGGCCTCGAACTCACAGAGATCCTCCTTCCTCTGCCTCCCGAGTGCTGGGATTAAAGGCATGCGCCACCACACCTGGCCAGATTTAACTTTTTGAAAAAGTGAAAACTCAGGTCTGGGGAGATAACACTTGAGGACCTGAGTTGGATCCCCATCCAAGAAAATGGCAGGCATGATGGTCCATTCCTGTAATGCCAGACTAAGCAAGCAGAGACAGGCAAATCTCTGGTGCTTGCTACCCAGCCAATCTAGCCTAATTGGTGAACTCCTGGCCAATGAGAGACCCT
The DNA here is from genome assembly GCF_020740685.1 of Jaculus jaculus. Taxonomy (NCBI): domain Eukaryota; kingdom Metazoa; phylum Chordata; class Mammalia; order Rodentia; family Dipodidae; genus Jaculus; species Jaculus jaculus. The sequence continues at coordinate 60,235,590 of NC_059106.1, read as the reverse complement.
GTTTAAAAAAGAGGTGGGGGGCTGGAGAGGTGGCTTAATGGTTAAGGCACCTGCCTGCAAATCCAAAGAACCCAGGTTCAGTTACCCAGGACCCACAAAAAACAGATGCACAAGGGGGCACATGTATCTGAAGTTCGTTTGCAGTGGCTGGAGGTCCTGGTGCACCCATTTTCTCTGTCTCTCTCTCTCTGCCTATTTCTCCCTCTCTCTCAAATAAATAAATATAAATAAAATATTTTTTTAAAAAAGCGGTGGGCACTATACCTGAGGATGACACCCAAGGTTGTTCTCTGGCCTCCACACACGTGCACATGCACACATACAACAACATGCATATGCATCACATACAATAAATAAAAGTGAAATGATTTTTTTTTTTGAAATGATTTTTAAGTGAAAGCCCAGAGGCTGGATGTAGGTGTTACTCAGTGATAAGGGTATTTACCAAGCATGAATAAGGCTCTGAGTTTGATCTCCAGCACTCCCCCACCTCTCCCCTGTCAAAAAGAAAGAAAATCTTTAATTCCAGCACTCTGGAGACTGATGTAGGAGGATTGCTGAGTTCAAGGCCAGCCTGGCACTACAGAGTGAGTGCCAGATCAGCCTGGACTAGAATGAAGACCTTACCTTGAAAAATAAAAATAAAAAAACTTAAAAGCCAGCATGGTGGCATACTGCTTTAATCCCAGCACTCAGAGGCAGAGGTAGGAGGATCACAGTTAGTTCAAGGCCAGCCTGACCCTACACAGTGAATTCAGGCCAGCCTGGTCTGAGAGTTCCAAGCCAGCCAGGGACTAGAGTGTGAACTCCAAGTCAGCCTGGGCTGAAGTGACAACCTACCTTGAAAAATAAAATAATAAAAGAACTCTCAGCGATCTCCCTACCTCAGCCTCCCCAGTGCTGGGATTAAAAGCATGTGCCACCATACCAGTCCTTGACCTTCTTTATTGAGAGGAATCACCTAGAGAGCCTCCAAATAGTGATGGTCATCCCTGGCGGTGTGGTAACGGCCTGTAATCGCAGCACTTGGAAGGCAAAGCAGTCTAAGTGACTGGTAGTTACTGTGGGTTACCTGAGCAGATGTTGGAAACATTGAATATTCATTCCGCAGAGAGTGGTGTTTCAGCATCCGCACGTTTCCAGATACTGGCCAGGCACATGGGGAGACACCGCAGTGAAGAGGCAGACAGCATTGCAGGAGACAGACGGGGCTGGCCTTAGAGCATAGTCTGATAAAACTGATAGACTCCGTGGTGTCTCAGCCTGTGAGTGGCAGGGTTTGGAACCCCTTGAGAGTTCACTGGCAGAGCTTTGGACATGAGTCACTTGGCCCTTGTGGCTGTGTGCACACTCAGGCTTCTAGCCCTGGGTACAGATGTGATTGAAAGAGGGAGGCCTAGGGTTTGAGTAATTGAATGACTATGTGGAATGTGTATATAAAGGTGTGCACATTCTGAGACTGTAAAAATGTGGACAGCGGGGCTGGAGAGATGGCTTAGCAGTTAAGGCACTTGCCTGCGCAGCCTAAGGGCCCAGGTTTGATTCTCCAGGTCCCACATAAGCCAGATGCACATGGTGGCGCATGCGTCTGGAGTTCATTTGCAGTGGCCAGAGGCCCAGGTGTGCCCATTCTTTCTCTCTCTCCCTCTCCCTCTCTCTCTCTCTCTCTCTCTCTCGTGCACGCGCGCGCTCTCTGTGTCTCTAATAAATAAATAAAAATAAATCTTAAAAAAAATGGCGACAATGGGAAGGGCTGTGTGCAAGGTAGGCCACCATCCCCAAACACCAAAGGTGTGTGATACACACACACAGAGCCAGCTGTGAGGAGGCTGAGCATCAGTCACAGAACCAAGAGAGCTCTGCTTTGGGTATGTGGGGGAGGCACAGCTGGGGCTGGAAACTGGAGAGTGGGAGGGGAAAAAAAAAAAAAGGAGGGAAGCTACATCCTTGATCTCTGTTCTGTTTCAGCAGTTCCGGACTTGATGCTCTGGGTCTCATGTGGCTGGTGTGGCTCTGGGTGTCCTCTGTAATGTCCGGATCTTTGCATCTGTTTTCTCTTCTGGGTCTTGGGCTACGAGGCTGATCACATGACTCTGGGTCTCCACCTCCCCAGCCTTCTTGGCTCTGTGTCCCCCTTCTATGTCTCTGTCTCTGTCTCCATGTCTGCCTCTGTCCTTCCTTGTCCTTGCCAGGCGGGGGGAGGGGCCGTGCTCAGGGAGCAGGTGTGGGCTCACTCAGGCAGCAGAGCGAAGCCCAGGAGGGCAAAGAGCCAGCAGCCCCTGGACAGAGAGGCACACTCCAGGACTCGCACACTCCGGGCACTCACAGGAACACACAATGACCGAAGTGCAGAGATGGCTTCCTGAGGACTTTCACAGGAGCACGAGCGCGCAGACACACACACACACACACACACACACACACACACACACACGTACAGACCTGCATGCAGCCACACCCCGAAGCACACAATGATGGCAGACGAAGGTCACATGTAAGATATCCATGGATCACACACAGAAACGCTCATTAGAAAGGCACTCAAACAAATACTCCTCTAGACACAGATAAATGCACACACACCTGGGGGCCATTTCTCTAGAGAAAAACCCAGAAGCAGATACACACACACACACACACACACACACACACACACACACAGACACACCCCTTCAGGCACATACAGCCACAGACACAAAGAAAGCCGTTGCAATCACAAAGTAGAACACGGATCTGCAAAGACAGGTCCACTCAGTCCACCTGTGCAATCACTGTCAGGGACCCACACATTCAGGGACAAGGGGTGGGGGGACCGGTGAGCAGAGACAGGCGTTCATGCTGAAGCTGCAAGGATGATCAGGGACTGGCATAGGGAGGGACACACCCAGGTGCGGGCACAACAGCCTCAGGTACACCCTCCTCCCTCAGGGCTCACTCGGGAGCACTCAGAGACACGCCCATAGGTGGCCACTGGGGCAGAGAGAGGCCCCAGCGCACCTGGCGCCCTGGGGGCGACCCCCGGGCACCCTGCGGCCCGAGTGTGCGCGCCCGTGAGTACGTGCGTGCGTGCGTGCGTGCGTGCGCGCGCGCGCGCGCCGCCACCTGTGGGAGGAGAGGTGCGCAGTGCGCCCGGGGCTGCGGGGCCGGCGAGCGGCGGGGAGCGGTTGCCATGGTGCGCAGAGCGAGGCCGCATACTAATGGACGGCCACAGGCGCGGCCCCCACGGTTGCCCCCCGCCGGCCGCTCGTTCCTCCTCCCACTCCTTCCTCCAGCTTCCGCCGTCACGCCGGCCCACGGCCTTGACCCACGCGCGCGCCCGACTCAGAGCCTAGAACTTGAGCCCCTCTTGCCTGGGCCCCCGGCGAAACCCTCTCTGCTCCTTGCAGGGTCCCGGCCGGACCCCCAGATGGCATGGGCAGCCAGAGGGCAACGGCCCAGCCCCGCAGGGTTGCCCGCCTGGGCTCAGCACCCAGCAGGCTTGGCAGCTGCATGTACAGGTGCTGCCCTGGAAGAGGAACGACCGTGCTAGGAGATAGAGGGACTGAGGAAAGGGAAGGGGATCCCCCCCCCCCGCGCGCCTCATCCCACCCCCGCACAGACGTCACTAACTACTGGGGCCTCCAGCAGTCTGTCTGCCCTGGGCACCATGACCAGTTGCTAACGCCTTGGCACCCTTCTGCTTCTGCTACTCTCCAGGCCTGGCGTGACCTAGGGTTGGGGGGCACAGCTCCGGGGTTCCCCCAGCTCTCAGCTCTCTGGTCCAGTCCTAAAGTGGATGAGGTGGAAGCATGGAGAAGAGCCCTGGGCCCCAGGGGTGGGGGTGGGGGGCACCAGAAGGGTTAATACCTCCTGTTACCTGGATCCCAGTCCCAGTGCTGCCTTGACACCCCCTCCCAACCCCGCAGCCCCACTGTGTTAATTGATGTGGAGGGGGAGGCTCTGTGGGGTGGGGACAGCCAGCAGAGGGATTGCAGGTAGATGCAATGGGAGGGGGACCTAATGGGGGGGGGAAACTAGGCAGTTGCCTAGCAACTCCACAGCTGTCTGTTGACCTAGAAGAAGCTGCTGTGTCTTGACACAGCTGGTGTTTACATGTAACCGAGGCTCCGGCTTAGCGCTTGCTTGGAGGAAAGCTGAGGCAGGGCCCAACAGGCAGGGCTCGGGCCTCAGCCCTGATTGTGCTGGGCTCCATGCCTACCTATGCTCTTTATGTCTCTTCCATCTCAACCCTACAGAGAAAGAGTGGAGGAGCCCTCGGGGCTGGAGGCTTTGGGGCTGGCAAAAGTTGGTGGAGGCTTAGGAAAAGGAGGAGGCCTGAGGAGATGGCTCAGCAGTTAAAGGTACTTGCTTGCAAAACCTGCCAATCCAGGTTTGATTCCCCAGTACCCACATAAAGCCACATGCACAAAGTGGCACACGTGTTTGGAGTTTGTTTGCAGAGGTAAGAGGCCCTAACATGTCCGTGTGTCCTCTCTCTCAAATAAATAATATAAATATATTTTTAATTTTATTTATTTGAGAGACAGAGACTGAGGGGGGAGAGAATGGGCATTCCAGGGCCTCTAGCCACTACAAATGAACTCCCCCTACACTACCTTGTGCATCTGGCTTACATGGTTGAACCTAGGTCCTTAGGATAAGCAGCTAAGAGCCTTAACCACTAAGCAATCTTCCTAGCCCCAAAATAATTGTTTTTTGAGGGGGAGCGGTTCAAGGTAGGGTTCCACTATAGCCCAGGCTGACCTGGAATTTCACTATGTACTCTCAGGGTGGCCTCGAACTCATAACGGTCCTCCTACCTCTGCCTCCCAAGTGCTGGAATTAAAGTCCTATTCCATCATGCCCAGCAATAAAAATATTTGTTGAAAAGAAAAAGAAGGGTTGAAGGGATGGCTTAGAAGTTAAGGCACTACCTGAAAAGCTAAAGGATCCAGGTTCGATTCCCCAGGACCCATGTAAGCCAGATGCACAAGGTGGCACATGCTTCTGGAGTTTTTCGGCAGCAGCTGAAGGCCCTGGCACATGCACTCTCTCCCTCTCTGTCTCTCTGCCTCTCTCTTGCTCTGCCTCTTTCTCTCTCAAATATAAATAAAAATATTTTAAAAAATCAAAAGAGAAAAAGAAGCCAGTGTGGTGTCACATGCCTTTAATCCCAGTATGGGGGGGGGGTACAGAGGTAGAAGGATTGGCATGAGTTCAAAGCCAGCCTGAGACTACATAATATATTCCAGGTCAGCCTGGGCTAAAAGCAAGACCCTATTTTGCAAAAAAAAAAAAAAAAGAAGAAGAAGAAGAAGAAGAAGAAGAAAACCAAAGAAAAAAGAAAAGGAAAACAGGGCTGGGAAGATGTCTCAGCAGATAAGGCGCTTGCCTGCAAAGCCTAACAACCTGAGTTCAATTCTCCAGTACCCATGCAAAGATAGATGCACAAAGTAGCACATAATTCTGGAGCTCATTTGCAGTGGCAGGAAGCTCTGGCCTGCCCATATTCATATTCTCTCTCTCTCCCCGACCCTTGCAAATAAATAAATATTTTTTCTTTCCAAGGTAAGGTCTCACTCTAGTCCGGGCTGACCTGGAATTCACTATGTAGTTAGTATCAGGGTGGCCTCAAACTCATGGTGATCTTCCTACCTTGGCCTCCCAAGTGCTGGGATTAAAGGTGTGCACCACCACACTTGGCTAAATAAAAATTTTTTTGGGGGGGGAAGCTCAACAGACATTTTTGTTTTTGTTTTTTCTGAGAGAGAGCAAGAGAGAGAGAATTGGTATGCCAGGGCCTCCAGCAACTGTAATCGAACTCCAGACACGTGTACCACCTTGCATCACCTTGTGCATCTGGCTTACGTGGGATCTGGGGAGTTGAACATGGGTCCTTAGACTTCACAGGCAAGCACCTTAATTGCTAAGCCATCTCTCCATCCCCCAATAAATAAACTATATATGTATATATGTGTGTGTGTGTATGTATACGTATATTTGTTGTTGTTTTGTTCTGTTTTTCAAGGTAGGATTTTACTGTAGAGTGTCAGGGTCTCAGGGTGGCCTTGAACTCACAGCAATCCTCCTATCTCTGCCTCCCAAGTGCTGTGATTAAAGGCATGTGCCACCATGCCTGGCTTTTTTTGTTTTGTTTTTTTGTTTATGAATGTAGGGTTTTGTTCTAGCTCAGGCTAACCCAGAATTCACTATATAGTCTCAGGGTAGCCTCCAACTCATGGTGATCTTCCTATCTTTGCCTCCCAAATGCTGGGATTAAAGGCATGTGCCACCATGCCTTTTTAAAAAATATTTTTTTTTAATTTTTTTTGTTACTTTTATTTATTTGAGAGTGACAGAGTGAGAAAGAGGCAGATAGAGAGAGAAAGAGAGAGAGAATGGGCACGCCAGGGCTTCAGCCCTGCAAACGAACTCCAGATGCGTGCGCCCCCTTGTGCATCTGGCTAACGTGGGTCCTGGGGAACTGAGCCTTGAACCATGGTCCCTTGGCTTCACAGGCAAGCACTTAACTGCTAAGCCATCTCTCCAGCCTTTATTTTATTTATTTGAGAGAGAGAGAGAGAGAATGGACACACCAGGACATTCAGACACTGTAAACAAACTCCAGACACATATGCCACCTTGTGCATCTGGCTTACATGGGTCCTGGGAATTGAACCTGGGTCCTTTGGCTTTGCAGGCAAATGCCTTAACCACTAGACCATCACTCCAGCCTCTAAAATATTTTTTTTATTAAAAAAAAAATCTGGGCACGGTGGCACACACATTTAGTCCCAGCACTCGGGAGGCAGAATTAGGAGGATCATTGTGTGTTCTAGGCCACCCTGAGACTACAGAGTGAAATCCAGGTCAGCCTGAGCTAGAGTGAGACCCTACCTCAAAAAAACAAATAATAAAAAATAAAAATAAAGAGCCGAGAATGGTGGTACACACCTTTAATCCCAGTAATTGGGAGGCAGAGAAGTAGGAGGATTGCCATGAGTTCAAGGCCACCCTGAGTCAACATAGTGAATTCCAGGTCAGCCTCAGCTAAAGCGAGACCCTACCTCAACGACCCCCCCTCAAACAAAAAGAGGGCTGGAGAGATGGCTTAGCAGTTAAGGCACTTGCCTGCAAAGCCAAAGGACCTAGGTTTGATTCCCCAGTACACATGTTCTGGAGTTTGTTTGCAGTGGCTAGAGGCCCTGGCTCATCCATTCTTTATCTGTCTATCTCTGTCTCTCAAATAAAAAAATAAAATATTAAAGCCAGAGCTGGGGTGGTGGCGCACGCCTTTAATCCCAGCACTCAGGAGGCAGAGGTAGGACGATCACTGTGAGTGCCAGCCCGAGACCACATAGTGAATTCCAGGTCAGCCTGAGCTACAGCGAGACCCTATCTTGAAAAAGGAAACAAATAAAATAACAAGAGGAGACAACATGCTGTTGCACACGAAGAACATCAACATGCCCAGAGACACGTGGATCACAGACCCTCAATTTCAGGGTACATACTTTAACCATTGAGCCATCTCTCCAGCCCCCCACCCTCAACTTCAGCATGACACAGGCACTTGCCAGGTGTGGTGGTCCACAACTCAACTGTTATCCCAGCACTTGCAAAGTAGAGGCTAAATGCTGGGCATGGTGGCGCGTGCCTTCAGAGGCAGCGATAGGAGGATCACTGTGAGTTCAAGGCCAGCCTAGGACTATATATTGTGAATTCCCGGCCAGCTTGGGCTAGAGCAAAACCCTACCCTCAAAAAAAAATAAAATAAAGGCTCAATTCCCCAGGACCCACGTAAAGCCAGATGCACAAGGTGGCACATGCATCTGAAGTTCATTTGCAGGGCTGAAGCCCTGGTGTGCCCATTCTCTCTCTCTTTCTCTCTCTATCTGCCTCTTTCTCACTCTGTCACTCTCAAATAAATAAAAGTAACAAAAAATAAAAATAAATAAAATATTTTTTAAAAAGGCATGGTGGCACATGCCTTTAATCCCAGCATTTGGGAGGCAAAGATAGGAAGATCACCGTGAGTTGGAGGCTACCCTGAGACTATATAGTGAATTCTGGGTCAGCCTGAGCTAGAACAAAACCCTACATTCAAAAACAAACATTCTCCCTCTCTCTTTCTCTCTGTGTCTGCCTGTTACTCTCAAGTAAATAAATAAAAATAAACAAAAAATAAAATAAAAAATGCCAGCACTCAGGAGGCAGAGGTAAGAGGATCGCTGTGAGTTTGAGGCCACCTTGAGACTACATAGTGAATTCCCGGTCAGCCTGAGCTAGGGTGGGACTTTACCTCAAAAAAATAAATAAATAAAATAAAATAAAGCCGGGCGTGGTGGCGCACACCTTTAATCCCAGCACTCGGGAGGCAGAGATAGGAGGATCGCCGTGAGTTTGAGGCCACCCTGAGACTACATAGTGAATTCCAGGTCAGCCTGAGCTACAGTGAGACTCTACCTTGAAAAACAAAACAAAACAAAAAAAATGATAATAATAAAATAAAATAAAATAAAATAAAATAAAATAAAATAAAATAAAATAAAATAAAGGCCTGGTATGGTGGGTCACACTTCTAATCCCAGCACTTGGGAGGCAGAGGTAAGAGGATCGCAGTGAGTTCAAGGCCAGCCTGAAACTACATAGTGAATTCCAGTCAGCCTGAGCAAGAGTGAGACCCTACCTCAAAAAAATAAAAAATAAAAGAGGATCAGGAATTCTGCTGCATAGTGCGTACAAGGCCCGCCTGGGCTACATGAGTACTCACATCTAAACAGAACAAAACAGTGACATGGACACACACCGACACAGAGATGCCCGTACCAGACAGACACAGAGACATGAGCACAGATACATCCACAGATACCTTGAGCTAAAGGACAACAAACAGGGCAATGACCATGGAGCAGACACAGTAGCACACAAAGGGGAACCCCCACCCACCATGCCCGAGCACAGCTCATCCCTGCTGCCTTTTGCCAGCCTACATGCTGAAAGGCTGAAACCCACATACCCACGTGCACATGCTAGAACCCAGGAAAACACACAGCCAACCAAACTTGTGCTCACTGCCTACCGGGGCCCAGACAAGCTGTGGCTGACAGCATGGCACAAGCAGACACACCCAAGGAACCCAACCTGAGCAGAGGCACTGGTCCCCCAAAGGACCACGGGCCCTGACATGCCTGCCCTGCACCCACACGAGTACTCACAGCAGAAACGCGTGCCAACCTAGGGTGTGGTGCAGGTAGGGCTGGGACTCCTCCCTGCCCACAAGTTGTGAGTGGTGGCAGATCTGCCTCGAGGCCGGAGGGTCCTAGTGACCCCAGGAGCAAGGCCTGATGAAGCTATGTGTAATCTGAGACTGTACCCCCTAACCCTTATCCCTAGGGAGGAGACAGCACCAACTATTTCTGTGGGAGCCCCCTGACTGAATGGGGAGATCTAGCTCTGTCCTCTAGAGTTCTGGACTAACAGGAGGCACAGGAGCCTGGAGTCTGAAGGAGCCTTGGCTCCCTCCTGGGCTGCTCTAGACACCTTACACACATACACACACACACACACACACACACACACACACACACACACACACAATCACATGGCGTGAGCATGTGACAGCTCCTAGGGGACTCTGGAGGGCTTCCTGAAAGAGGTGAATCTGTGGTCTGGCTTAAGCGCCTAGGAGGAAGGAGAAAGAGTGGGTATGGTAAGGAGAAGGGCTTCCTTTCCCTCCCTGCCCCCATCCCCTTATCCCACAGTTCCTCCTCCCCCAGGGCCCAAGGGGCCGGCCAGGGCCCCACAGTCCCATCAGCCCAAGCACTGAGCAGAAGGAGCAGAGAGGATATTTTTAGCTTCTCTGCCACTGACATTTCGCAGCAGGCGACCTGGGGTGAAGCTGAGTGAGTGCTGAAGGCTGGGAGAAGCCACAGCGCCTTCCCGCCCCCGTGCACATGCACGCACAACCGTGCACACGCAGCCTTGTCCCAACACTCTCCATGTTCGTTCTGTGGCACAGCCTCAGGTCCACAGTCCCACGCCAAGACACACATAAACCTAAGCGAGTAAACATTCAGTTCACATGCCACCCATGCCAGAACCCTCACACACCTGGACACACACACACACAAACACACACACACACAAGTGTCTGTTCACACACCCAGATGCACAGTGCTTACACACATCACATTTCCCACACCTAGCCAAGCACGCACGCACACACGTGCTCAGCATCCACCCAATAAGTATGTATTGAAAGTCTTTTATGAATTGGGCATTATTCAAGCTATTAGGGAGACTGCGAACAAAAGCATTAAGAATTGAAATTTTTATAGTTTGGGTAGATAATAGTGGGAGCCTTAAAAAGAAAAGTATGAGCAGGGAGCAGTGGTGCACGCCTTTAATCCCAGAACTTGGGAGGCAGAGGTAGGAGGATCACCTTGAGTTCAAGGCCACCTGAGACTACATAATAAATTCCGCCTGGACTAGAGTGAGACCCTACCTCGAAAAAAAGTAAAAAAAAAAAAAAAAAAAGAAGAAGAAGAAAGAAAGAAAGAAAAGAAGAAAGTGTATAGGGGCTGGATAGATGGTGTAACAGTTAAAGTACACGAGAAGCCTAAAGTTGCAAGTTCAATTTCCCAGTACCCACCTAAGCCAGAAGTACAAGGTGGCACATGCATCTGGAATTCATCTGCAGTGGCTAGAGGCCTTGGTGTGTCTATTTCTCTCTCTCTCTCTCTCTCCCCCTGTCTCTCTCTCTCTCTGCCTTTTTCTCCCTATCGCTCTCTCTCTCAAATTAAAAAAAAAAATTAAAAGTATGGCTTCAAAAACCACACAAATTTGAGGGCTGAGGATGCAGCTCAGTTGGCAGACTGCTTGCCTTGCATGAATGAGGCCCTGGGTCTGATTCTCAGCATAGATAAACTGGGTGTCCTGACACAAATTTGTAATCCCAGCCCTTGGGAGGTGGAGGCAGGAGGATCAGAAATTCAGGGTCATTAGCCAGGGGTAGTGGTGCATGCCTTTGATCTGAGGTAGGAGGATCTCCATGAATTCCAGGCACCCTGAGACTACAGAGTGAGTTCCAGGTTAGCTGGAGCTAGAGTGAGGCCCTACCTCAAAAAAAAAAAAAAAAAAAAGTTGGGCGTGGTGGCGCACGCCTTTAATCCCAGCACTCAGCACTCGGGAGGCAGAGGTATGAGGATTGCCGTGAGTTCGAGGCCACCCTGAGACTCCATAGTGAATTCCAGGTCAGCCTGAGCTAGAGTGAGACCCTACGTTGAAAAACCAAAAAAACAAACAAACAAGCAAAGACCATGATGTGTACACCACTGCACACATATACAAATGCACACTTCGCACGAAACACGTAAATCCAGTCGTGTACATACTATTGTTCGCAGCTATAGAGTTGACAACTATCTGTACACACAGAATGCAGAGCATCCAAATGTCACAACACTGAGCATGCAACCAGTCACAGACACATGCAAACAGTCCCAAAACCCTCTCTCCCCAGGCAGTCCAGCCTGTTTGGCACAGGCTCACAGCGTCTTCACAAACTCATCGTTTCATGTACCCAGCCACCAGGCTCCAGAGTGGCCACGCGCTCTAGTAGGTCCCTCCCCAGAACCCCACCCATGCTGCCCAGCACAACCTGCCCTTTGCTTATGGTCGATGTGTATCTGGAATGCAGCCCTAAGAATCCAACCCTGAGGCACTCAGAACTTGGGGTTTGGGCCTATCCTGCACCTCCTCAGGGCAGGACTCTCCTTGAGCTCAGAGTAGTCCGGGTATGTCCAAGTGGTTGGAGGTGGAAGAAGAGGAAGGAAAGCCTGCTGCCAAGCTCAGCCCCTGTCCCTCTCTCTGTTCTCACTTCCCTCTCCTCTTCTCTCTCCTGCCCCCTTCTTCTTTTAGGATTTTCAAGGTACTGTTTCACTCTAGCCCTAGCCCAGGCTGACCTGGAATTCACTATGTAGTCCCAGGGTGGCCTTGAACTCATGGCGAATCTCCTATCCTTCTTCTGCCTCCCAAGTGCTGGGATTAAAGGCATGCACCAGCACGCCGGGCCCCTTCTCTCTTCTTGAATTCCTCTATCGCCTCAACCCACCCTTACCTCTCCAACAGCCCTTGGTCCAGAACCAAGTCCTCTTGTCTTCCCAGTTTTGCTACAGAAGATCAGAGACCTTATGAAAAACAGATGGACTAACAGATAGACAGATATTACACTGAGGACCTAAATAAATAAATAAATAAATAAAGCCTGGAGTGGTGGTGCACACCTTTAATCCCAGCACTTGGAGGTAAGGTAGGAGGATCACCATGAGTTCCAAGCCAGCCTGGGACTACATAGTGAATTCCAGGTTAGCCTAACACTACAGTGAGTCACAACCTCAAAAAAAAAAAAAAAAAGCTGGGTGTGGTGGTGCCCACCTTTAATCCCAGCACTTGGGAGGCAAAGGTAGGAGGATCACCATGAGTTGGGGTCATCCTGAGACTACATAGTGAATCCCAGGTCAGCCTGGACTAGCGAGTGAAACCCTACTGAGGGGAAAAAAAAATGAGAGAGAGAGAAAGAGAGAATGTCATACCCTGAGGTTCTAAGAGGGATAGCTAAACGAACCATGGCAACCCACAAGCCAACATTCATAGCAGCCATGGCTGGGAGAAGCTCTGGGTTTCAAGTCTGGCTCTGCTGTGTGACTCTGGATCAGTTACTGCCCTTCTCTGAGCCTCCTGTACCTCAGTTTAAAAAACAAGCAGAGTCACGGGAGGTGATTTCTGAGGGTGAAGCTTCTCGCACAGTGCAGCAGTTGTACAAACGGGGAGCAGGGCTGTGAGCTTTGGGAGCCTGGTTGGAGACCTAAAAGCCCCCTCCCCAGAGGCCCTCCTCGGCCGCCTCCTCCCACCCGGGCCTGCCCCTGCCCCCCACCACACATAAACACATGCACTTTTCAACATGCAACCACTTCCTCTGCCCTCTCTAGACCTCGCGCTATCCAGGCTTGTGTATTTAGGGGCTCGGTTTTGGGCTCCATGCCACGGAGCCAGTCTATGTGTGCACTGTCTGTCTGTCTGTCTGCCCCTCTGCCAACAGCCTTCAGGCGCCAGGAGGGGAGGCAGCAGCGGGGAGGTGGGGGGGCAGGGAGGGAAGGAGGTAGCATTGACAAGTTCCAATGTCTGGCTTTCCCTCCTGGAAACCCCGAGCTGGGCCGCCTCCCCCGCCCCTTCCCTTCCTGTCTCTCTCGCTCAAGCACGTCCCTTCTAAGCCCCTCTCTGCAGACACCCCCGGTGGAACCAAGCCCAGATTTGCTGCCAAGGAGGCCGACATTTCTTAGACTTGCCACGTTAAAGGGACCCGCACAGGCACGCACTCAAAGCTTTCCCCCACGTTTTCCTGCTGCACACGTTCAGACAACCCGAACCACACAAAGACGCGTTTGGACACAGCGGCCACCTGTGCACACAGGAGGCATGCCGCACAAGGAGGGCATCTGACCCTGGGGCCGGCGCGCAGACAAGAACCAACCGGGCCACCGACTCCCTCTCCGCCCACGCTCACCGCAGACCCTGAAGCACGAAGCACTAGGTTTCCAGCACCGTGCTTGCAGACTCACACACACAGTCTCTCCCTCTCTCTCTGTCACACATACACACGGGCCCTGCTACGCAGAGAAACAAGTGCAAACCCTCACACAGTGTCACCCTGCACAGTGCCATCACCATCACACCAAACGCTGCCAGGGCTACCACCCTGCTGCCTGTGCCTCACAGTGTTCCCTCAGGCTGCTACCCTCCATAACCACAGGGATGGCGCATGCCACCTCGGGCATTTGGACTAGCTAGCCCACATGGCTAGCTGTCTCCCTGGACATAGAGACGGGTACAAAAATCACAGGCTCACACAAGCATTCCCTGATGCACCTACAATGTCCACTGTCCCTGTAGGCATTAGGTCATTATCCTGTCCACCATGAACAAGTTCAGAAGAGCTCCTGACACGCCCAGACACAACGCACAGGAACTCAGGTACGTATCCTACTGACCCCTTGGTATATACCCGGGATCCTTGTCCCTGATGTGGTACACACCTATTTCTGGGTGCACGCGCTGCTAGACAACAGCCCACATACACACAGACTGTGTCGTAGCTTGTGTTCAAACTCAGGATGCACACAGCTTTCCCTTGTGTTTACACAAACACACAGTGGCTCTTTGTGTTGGTACAAACACACAAAGCCACACCTGCACACATCCAAGCCGACTCCCAAGCCACCCACAACAGGCTCTTCCACGCACTTGTGTGTTTGTGCGTGTTCCTATGGGGACAGGCCCAGAGATCTGAACCTCATGGTCAGACAAAGCAGCCTCCTGGCCCCCAACCACAGCCTCCTGTCTCCCTCCTTTGGCTGGGAAGAGTGGGGACAGGCTCAACCCTTGCTCCCTCCCTCCCTCCACTGGCTGGCTAGCTCCCTCTCTCTCCCTTCTGGCAGAATCGGCCAGGCCAGCCCAGCCCAGCCCAGCTCGGGCTCAGGCAGCCCCGGCTGCTCTGGGCAAGGTCTCTGCGGGTTGGTCTCCTCTGATGCAGCATCAGCAGCAACAGCAGCAGGGGCGAGAAGGCTGCGGGCGGCTGCCAACGTGGCAGACGGCGGGCAGGGCGACAGGAAGGAAGCTGGGCCTGTTCTGTGCCCACTTGCTGGGGGAGACAAAACCAAGGGGCTGGATAAGCAAGTGAGGCAGCTGGGCAGGGGGACCCTGTGCGTGTCCTGGGCTCTGGGCCCGCACTGGCCCCACACTTGCCGAGTGACCTTGAGCAACTTATTTCCCACCTCCGGTCTTGCTTCCTCCTTCAGCGAGTGAACAGTCTGGACTGGACATTTCTGGATCCAAACATTTGTGTCCAATTCAGCACAGGGAACTTACAGGAAGGAAAAGTAACTTCTCAGCACTAGGGAAGCAGAGGTAGGAGCATTGCCATTACTTCAAGGCCACCCTGAGACAACGTAGTGAATTCCACAATAACCTGGGCTAGAGTGAGACCCTACCTCAAAAAAACAAAACAAAGCCAGGCATGATGGCCCACGCCTTTAATCCTAGCACTCAGGAGGCGGAGGTAGGAGGATTGCTGTGAGTTCGAGGCCAGCCTGAGAATACAGAGTTAAATCGAGGTCAGCCTGGGCTAGAGTAAGACCCTACCTCGGAAAACCAAAAAAAAAAAAGTAACTTCTGTCTGTGGTCTAGTCATGTCCTTTTCTAAGCCCCCAAATATAAATTCCTTACCTTAACCAGTGTGGTGGTGCATGCCTTTAATCCCAGCGCTCTGGAGGGAGAGGTAGGAGAATCAATGTGAGTTTGAGGCCAGCATAGGTAATTCTAGATCAGCCTGGACTTGTGAGACCCAACCTCAATAAAAGAAAAATTGAGGGGTGGAGAGATGATGGCTCAGCAGTTAAGGTGCTTGCCTGCAGAGCCTAATGACCCTAGTTTGATTCCCCAGTTCCTACGTAAAGCCAGATGCACAAGGTGACACATGCATCTGCAGTTCCTTTGCAGTGGCAGGAGGCCCTGAGGCCTTGGCATTCCCATTCTCTGTCTCTCCTCTATCTATCTATGCTTGCAAATAAATAAAAAATTTTAAAAGAGGGATGGAGAGGTGGCTTAGCAGTTAAGGTGTTTAGTAGTTAAGGCACTGGCCTGCCAAGCCAAAGGACCCATGTTCAGTTCCCCAGGTACAATGTAAGCCAGATGCACAAGGTGGTGCATGTGTCTGGAGTTCCTTTGCAGTAGCTGGAGGCCCTGGCATGCCCATACTCTCTCTCTCTCTCTCTCAAATAAATAAATAAGAATAAATATAAATATGAACTTTTAGCCAGGCATGGTGGCACACACCATTAATCTCAGCACTCAGGAGGCAGAGGTAGGAGGATAGCCATGAGTTCAAGGGCACTCTGAGACTGCAGAGTGAATTCTAGGTCAACCTGAGCTAGAGTTAGACATTGCTTCGAAAAAAAAAAATTAAAAAAAAAATTTTTAAGGTAGAATGAGCCAGGCGTGGTGGAGCACACCTTTAATCCCAGCACTCCGGAGGCAGAAGTAGGAGGATCGCCCAGTGAGTTCGACTGCACCCTGAGACTACATAGTAAATTCCAGGTCAGCCTGAGCTAGAGTGAGTTCTCACCGCGAAAAACAAAAACAAACAAAAAAAGATAGAATGAAGGAAAGAAAGAAAGAACGAAAGAAGGGTGAGAGAGAAGAAGGAGGAGAGGGAGGGAAGGAGAAAAGCTCACAGAGGTAAAGTGATAAAGTTACCCAGCAAGTGGATGCCAGCGCTGAGATAGGACCTCAGGGCTTCTAATTTTGTCTCTAAAACCAGCACTACCTGACTTATCTTCAAGCCATCCATGCTCCAACCACCTCTCTCAGAGTTGTCCCCTTATCCCACCTCTCCTCCCTGGGCCCCGTCACAACCACCTGGCTGCACCCTGGGGAGTCAGGGTGGGAAGGCCAGACAGGCCTCCCACCAGCATTCCAGCTGCCACTGGGAGCACAGCTGTCAGCAGGGTTGAGAGGCCAAAAGCCGCCTCTCCACCACGTTTGCATAATTGGTACATTGTCAGCTCAAAAACAGAGTTGCTGAGGGATCCTGGGCTGGGCCGGGCCTCAGTTTCCTCATCTGGCTGGCTGTTGGGGATTAGAATAGATGACTTCCAAGGACACTTTCAACCTGCAGTGTTGCCTAAAGAGTTAACATGGAAAAGCACAGTGTGGGGAGGCAGATGTACTCAGGTCCCTGGCCAGCTGTGAGGTGCCTTGGGTACCTGGGATCTGAGAACCTGGCCTCTTGGTCACCAGCAGGCTGAGGTGGCATCTGTATCCTCTGAGGCTCCACATAAAGGATGGGCTCAAGCTGTGTTTGTGGAAGGAATGGATGGACAGGGTATGAAGGAGAGAGGAAAGAGAGGCCTGAACTAATGCTTAGGGTGTTAAGGAGGAGAAAGGAAGACCAAAAAAAAAAAAAAAAAGGCAGAAGGAGCCCCGCCCACACACACCTCCTTAGTTTATTTTACCACCCTCTCTGGCTGCTCATTCTGCCCAGCTCCATAGGCCCTACTCTGTGGGGATCACAAATGTGGGACACATACAGGAAGGCAGAGTGTCCATGGGATTCTGGGGAGAAGGAGGAAGAACCCATCTGGCTTCTGGGGGTAAAGAAAGGCCTACTGTGCCAGGCATGGTGGCACAAGCCTGTAATCCCAGCACTTGGGAGGTAGAGGCAAGAAGATCAGTAGTTCAAGGTCATGACTAGCTACATAGTTCGTGGGTAAGAGTCAAGGCCAGGGCTGGAGAGATGACTTAGTCAGTAAAGCGCTTGCCTGTGAAGCTTAAGGATGCAGGTTTGATTCCCCAGTACCCACATAAGCCAGATGCACAAGGTGGCACATTCATCTGGAATTTATTTGCAGTGGGTGGAGGCCCTTCTCTCTGTCTTTGACTCTCTCTCTCTCCAATAAATAAATAAATATTAAGTAAAACAAAGAAAAAGAAGTCAAGGCCTGTACTAGCTGATAGCTTTCTCAAAGAACACCAGAGAAGGCTGGCTGTGGTGGTGCATGCCTTTGATCCCAGAATTCAGGAGACAGAGATAGGAGGATTGCTGCGGATTTGAGGCTGGTCTCGTACTACAGAGTGAGTTCCAGATCAACCTGGGCTAGACTAAGACCCTATCTTGGAAACAAACAAACAAACAAAACACCAGAGAGAGAAAAGAAAGAAGGAAGGAAGGAAAGAGTGCCAGGTGTGGTGGTACCAGCCTTTAATCCCAGTAGGAGGATAGGATCTTCCTGTGAGTTCGAAGCCACCCTGAGACTACAGAATGAATGCCAAGTCAGCCTGGGCTACAGTGAGACTGTACGTCCAAAAAAAAAGAAGAAGAAGAAGGGAAGAAAGAAAGAGGAAAAAAAGGAAGCCTGGGACAGAGGAGGCAGAGGTTTCCAGGACAAACGAGCAGCACCTGCATGCTGGGGTATGTGCTTGTGCGTACTTGCACACACACACACACACACACACACACACTCGTCATCCCCATCTTACAGATGGGGAAATCAATGCTCAGTGGTGGGCAGGCTTGTGCCCAGAACTCCCTGACCGCCAAGCCAGTGTTTTGTGTGCTGAGCTACGCTATGCTGCCTCCTGAAGGAGCAAACTGCTAATGGTGGCATTTCAGATGTAGTGACAGTGCTCTGGGAAGAGGTTCTGGACAGATGGTTCCCAATTGGGCCCCTGCCTCAGGCTAGCAGAGCGGAGGGCTGTCAGGCCTGGCGCAGCACTCCCTCTCCCTTCCGCCTTGTGTGGGATGCAGGCGGGTCCCCTCCAGACTCCTCACCATCCCCCGCCAGCCCTTTGGCCTTGCCTGGGTGACCCGCATGAGCTCAGCTTCCCAGCAGCCCTGCGGAGGAGTCAGCCAGGGCCGAGGCTGCCTCTGCCCTCGCTGCTTGGCAGTGCCAAGGGAGGCGGGGCTGCGGAGGGGTGCAGAGCCTCCCAGGCACCAGAACTTCATCCATTCTGTGCCTCGACTCTGGCACCCCTGGGGTCTTCTGCAGAGGCCCAGGCTGGGAAGGGTGGGAGGGGGCTGGTCAGGCCCCTCTCTGTTGCTGCAGCCTTGTTGGGTTGCCATTAACAAGTGGCCGGAGGTTGCCGTGTCTCCATGGAGACCAGACAGTCAGAGCGGCTCTGGGGTGAGGGCCGTGATTAGTGAGTGTCAGCTTTGCCAGCCCAGCTCTTCCCACTGATGCTGGAGACAACAGGCCTGGGGGGGGGGGGGGCGCAGTCAGGACTGGGGGAGGTCTCAGGGTCCTCACAGGCAGGAGGTATCCAGGCCTGGCCCCAGGTGCTATGTCTTTGTCTCCCCCAGTGGTTCCTCAGTTCCCCCTCCTCACGTTGCCTGCCTTCCCTCCCCAATCCATAATCCATCTTCCACACAGCCACCAGGGTGAGCTTTCTAAAACATGAGCTGAATCCTGACACTGCCTTCCTAAAGAATGGTCCATGGCTCCTGACTCCCTGGATGCTTGGTACAATTCCTTTTTTTTTTTTTTTTTAAGACAGGGCCTCATGTAGCCCAGGCTGGCTTCCTATTCCATGCAGCTGATCTTCCTGCCTCCTCAAAACGCCCCACTGCTAGGATCACAGGCATGCAGGTTATTTATGAGGAACTGGGGTTAGAACCCCATGTTTCCCACCTGCTAGGAAATGAACTACAACTTAACTACAACCCCAGCCCTGGAAACAATGTTTATATGAGAGTGATGGGCCCCGGTGAGGTGGTGCACGCCTTTACTCCCAGCTCGGGAGGCAGAAGTAAGAGGATCACCATGAGTTCGAGGCCACTCTGAGACTGCATAGTGAATTCCAGGTCAGCCTGGGCTAGAGCGAGACCCTACCTCAAAAAAAAAAAAAAATGTAAAGCAGGGTGTGGTGGCGCATGCCTTTAATCCCAGCACTCGGGAGGCAGAGGTAGGAGGATCTCTGTGAGTTCGAGGCCACCCTGAGACTCCATAGTGAATTCCAGGTCAGCCTGGGCTAGAGTGAGAGCCTACCTCGAAAAACCAAAAAAAGAAAAAAAAAAAAAATGAGAGAGAGAGAGAGATGGCCATTGATAGATTCACCAGTGGGCAGGCAGAGGGTAAGAACAGCCAAAGGCCTAGCCTCCTACCCCTCTGCCCTGTCCTGTTCCTCTCTCCCTCCCTGCTGCCAACCCCTCCTTCATGTTTCCTATCTTGGTTAAAGGCACAGAGATTATCCAAGCCAGGAAAGAAAGAAAGAAAGAAAAAAACAAAAACCCTCTGAGTCATCGCCTACTCTTTCTTCTCCTGCGCTCACCTCTCCTCGGTCCTGTGAGCTCTATCCCGTCTCTCCTCACTGCTGTTGCAGACCCCATCATGTTCATTCCCACCGTCACACCTTCCAAGCTCAAGCATTCCATTTTTGGTTCGTAGTTCAGGTGCCCTGAGTGACTGGCACTGGGCCACAGGGCCTTGTGAATACAACAATGAGCAAGTAGGCAGGCCTTCCCTGCCCTTGACCAGAGTCCAGTCAGGGAGGGGACAGGTCTGCAGGTTCCCAGGAAGAAGACCTGACCCCACTCTGGATGGGGGGTATCTGCCAGCGTTTGGAGAGGTCAGGGGCTCAACTGAGGAGGAGACAAGCAGTTAGCCCAGCAGAGGGAGGGACAGATATTCCAGGCAGAGGAAAGAGCACCCACATGGGAAGGCAGGAAGTAAGAGAGGTCAGAGCCTATGTGGAGGGAGGTTGGCCAGAGGGGGGGGGGCCACCCACAGGGTGCATGCTCAGATCTCCCCGTGAGACATCCATCCTCTCCCCTTCTGGGTCACTCGCCACACTGCAGTTAACATGGGCTGTCTAAAATTGGTGGAGTCCTGCTCTCTCTGCAATCCTTCCGGGGGGGAGCTAAGCTCAGCCGCAGAGCCCTCGAAGCCCTCCAAACAGCCTTCCTTTTGTCCAGCTCTTCCCAGCCAGCTCTGCTCAGCCACACCCAAACAGGTCATTTCCTTCCACGTCTCTGGGCTTTAGTCCAGGTTGGACATTCCTCCTGGAATACCCTCCCCCACTCATCCTTGAAGGCCCAGCACGGGTGTCTCCTCTTCCAGGAAGCCCTTCTGACCCCACTTCCCCAACACGAGTAAGGTTTCTCCTCTCTGCCACCACACACTGAATTACTGAGAGCTGATGTTCAGTGGCTGCTTAGTCTAGCGTGTAGAAGCACTCGTTGGTCATGCTCTTGCTTAATCCTCACTGCTGGCTTGTGGGCATCTTACCGTCATCCCCATTTTACTCAGGTGAAACAGGCTCAGAAAGGCTGAGTGACTGCTCGGAGCCGGGACTCGAACCCAGGCAGTTTGTTGTCATAGCAACAACAAAACCTGTGGTGAGGTTTTCTGTCTGTGCACCTGCCTCCCCAGCTGACTAGCAGCACTCAAGAGCAGAGTCCAAATCGGATGCATCCAGGGCTCCCCGGGTCCAGAGCACAGGTGTAGGGGTCCATGTGTGTGCTGATAACTTGAGATAGGGTGGTAAGGGTTGGGAGCGGGGCTTGCAGGCACACTCCTGAGGGGAAATTAACACCTTTCCCACCCTGAGTGGGTCTGGTCACCATCCTGGGACAGACCCCTTGTCCAGTCCATTATTTTGATTTTTCAAGGTATGGTGTCACTCTAGCTGGGACTCTGTAGTCCCAGGCTGGCCGTGAACTCATGGCAATCCTTCTACCTCTGCCTCCTGAGTGCCAGATTAAAGGTGTATTCTATATGTCCAGTTCTTAGTAGATGATGATGATGATGATGATTTTGGTTTTTCGAAGTAGGGTCTCACTGTAACTCAGGCTGACCCGGAATTTATTCTGTAGTCTCAGTGTGGTCTTGAATTCATGGCGATCCTCCTACCTCTGCTGGGATTAAAGGTGTGCACCACCAAGCCCGGCTTCTTAGTAGATTTTTCAGAATAAGATGGATGCCATTTTTGGAACTTCAGTTCTGACCTTAGATATAACTGTGTGACTCCAAGTAAATGGCTTCTCCTCTCTGAGTCTCAGATTCTTTAATATTTTTATTTTTATTTATTTGAGGGGGGCAGGTAGAGAGAGAATGGGCGTGCCAGGGCTCCAGACATGTGCTTGTGCACCTTGTTCATCTGGCTTACGTGGGTCCTGGGGAATCGAACCTGGGTCCTTTGGCTTTTTAGGCAAGCATCTTAACCACTCGGCAGTCTCTACAGCCCTCATCTTCAGAAGGGGCTCAAAGGTGTCTTCCTTATGCTTGCAGTGAAGTTAATGAGCAGCAATAGCCGGCATTGTCAATCGTGTGCTGTGCTACGCTGCGCTGAACTTTGTCATTGATTCTTTTCGTTTTTGTTTTGTTTTTTTTCCTGGCAGGGTCTTACTCTAGTCCAGGCTGACCTGCAACTCACTCCATAGCTCCAGGCTAGCCTCCAATTTACAATGATAATCCTACTTCAGCCCCCCAAGTTCTGGAACTAAAAGGCATGCACCATGCTTGGCTGCCATGCTTAATTAATACTGCCCTTAAACCGGCTGTGGTGGCGCACACCTTAATCCCAACACTCAGGAGGCAGAGGTAGGAGGATCGCCGTGAATTCGAGGCCACCCTGAGACTCTTTAGTGAATTCCAGGTCAGCCTGGGATAGGTTGAGACCCTACCTCAAAAAAAAAAAAAAAAAAATACAGGCCTTAAGTCCAGACAACCAGGGCGGTGGGGCCTCAACCTTTCAGTGGGCCTGGCCCTCTTCTAGGCTAGCTCTGGATCCTAGATTCTCTCAACCAGCTGCCAGGACCTGGGTGGGGCCTTCCCTGGTCCAAACCACACTGCCAGGGGTAGGTTCTTGGGCCTGAGGGATGGCCAAGAGCAGCTGTTTAGGGGTGTGGGGGGTGGTGAAAAGAGCTGTGGGGCAGGAAGGGGGTGTGGGATGAGAAGGGCCTCCAGTGTACTCTTGTTACGGAACAGCCTGTCCTTTCTGGCAGCAAGTGCCCCAGAAGGCAGGAATTATTAGCCCCATTTTAGAGATAAACTAGGTGACTCCAAAACCTGCTTATTCTACCACCTCTGAGGTGGCAGGGCTTTATTCTAAATGTTGGACACCTATTACATCATTCAATCCTCACAATAACCCTATGTAAAGACTTATCATCCCACATTAGTTCTTTTTTGTTTTGTTTTATTTTATTTTGTTTTTCAAAGTAGGGTCTCCCTCTAGCCTAGGCTGACCTGGAATTAATTCACTGTGTAGTCTCAGGTTGGCCTCCAACTCATGGCGATCTTGAGTGCTGGGATTAAAGGCGTGCACCACCATGCCCAGCTTTCTTATTTATTTATTTTATTTATTATTTGTATTTTTTGGTTTTTCGAGGTAGGGTCTCACTTTAGCCCAGGCTGACCTGGAATTCACTATGGAGTCTCACGGTGGCCTTGAACTCATGGCGATCCTCCTACCTCTGCCTCCCAAGTGCTGGGATTAAAGGTGTGCGCCACCACGCCAGGCCCGGCTTTATTTATTTATCTTTGTTTAGTTCCCTGCCCCAGCAAAGTTAAAAGACCCGCTTGAGGCACAGCGCCTAAGAGGCAGAGCTGGGAGCTGAGCCCTGGCAGTCAGGTTCTTAACCCTATCTCTGCTGCTCAGTACCATGATCTTAGACCCTTAATTTTGCTAGCAGCCCCTGGCCTCAGTAGTCGGCCTGAGGAATGGGACACAGACAAGCTCCACGGAGTCCCTGGGGGAAACGCCTGAGAGGCAGAAGTGTGGTGCCAGCTGATGGTCTCTTGATGGTCCCCATGGGAGGAGCTCAGGGGCTAGGGACAGGAGCCTGACCTGGCTCCACTCTGTCTTGGCCTCTTATGACAGCCAGGTGGGGCTCTGGAGACCCTTTTAGAGAGAGAGGCCCCTCCAGTTTTAATTATGCCTGTGGCCTGAGAAGATGGCGTTTTCCCAGGGCCGAGGCCAGATCCGCCCCCTTCCCCTCCAAGGCCCAGCTGTGGCTGCCGCCCAAGCTGCCGCTGGCCCCGCCTCTCCTACCCCAGGCCAAGCTGCTGCTCTGTGGTCACCTGGACCCAATTTCCTTCTTCCTGCCTCCTCCCATCCCGGCTCTGCCAATTTCCAAAGCCTTCTCTCCCAGGAAGCCCCTCTCTGTCTTCCCCGTCACCACGCCCTGGGTCTTCTATGCTCCCACTCGGGACCCCCCCCCCCAGGGCCTCTCTCTTCAGTCCCCCCAAGTTGAGAATCACTTGGACTATCCATTCATTTTCCATTTGGTGTCTGGCTGAACACTGGGTCCCCTGGCCAGACTGTGAGTTGTCTAACCCCGGGGCGGCATCACACTCCGCGTTTCCCATCCCACCAGGGTTCCCCGCAGAGCGCAACCCAAAGCCTAGCTGCCCTTCCCAGGAAGTGAAACTTAGAGCTCCGAGGTCTGGAAGCTGCCCCGTGGGTCTTCCTTGACCTTTCTCGTGCTAGGTGAAGTAACAGGGCCTGGGCTGGGGAGATGAAGCCAAGGTCATTAAGGGGCCAGCCCTTGATTCAAACCTAGGTCTCCCGAATCTTAGGCCAAGGCTTTGACACTGTACATGGATCAAGTTTCCAATCCTCCCAGGACCTCATTTTCAGCCAGGAGACCAGAATAGCTCTGAAGGATGGAGTACAGAGCTCCAAAGCCAGGACCCTGGGGGTTAATCCTGCCCCAGATACAGCATCTGGAAAAGCCCCAAGGACATTATTAGTCCCATCTCCTTCTTCCACGTTCATCTAATAGACAAGCCAACTGAGACCTGGAGAGCAGAAGGGACCCCCCTTGAGTTCACACCAAGCTGGAGGTACAACTGAGGAACACCGGCTTCCTGCTGGAGTTCTCTGAGGAACTGAGCATCACCAGCCACTTCATTCATTCAGTAAAGATTTGGAAGCCAGCTGGGCATGGTGGCGCAGGCCTTTAACCCCAGCACTTGGGAGGCAGAGGTAGGAGGATCACTGTGAGTTCAAGGCCACCCTGAGACTATATAGTGAATTCCAGGTCAGCCCCAGCCAGAGTGAGACCCTACCTTGAAAAACCAAAAATGAAAAAAAAAAAAAAAAAAAACAACTTGGGGCTGGAGGGATGGCTTAGTGGTTAAGGCACTTGCCTCCAAAGGACCCTGGTTCGATTCCCTAGTACCCACGTAAATCAGATGCACAAGGTGGCACTTGTATCTGGAGTTCGTTTGCAGTGTCTGGAAGCCCTGGCATGCCCATTCTCTCTTTCTTTCTCTCTCACTCTGCCTCTTTCCCTCTCTCAAATAAATAAATAATAAAATATTTTTTAAAAATACTCAGGACTGGACGAATGGCTTAGCAGTTAAGGTGTTGGCCTGCAAAGCCAAAGGGCCCAGGTTCAATTCCCTAGGGCCCACGTTAGCCAGATGCACAAGGGAGTGCACTCATCTGGAGTTCGTTTGCAGTGACTGGAGGCACTGGCATGCCCATTCTCTCACTCTCTCCCTCTTTCTCTATCAAATAAATAAATAAATAAAAATATATTTTTAACAATACTCAGCTGGGCTTGGTGGCACACGCCTTTAACCCCAGCACTAGGGAGGCCATGAGTTCGAGGCCAGCCTTAGACTATATAGTGAATTCCAGGTCAGCCTGGGCTAGAGTGAGACCCTACCTCGGAAAAAAATGAAAAAATTTGTGGAGATATATACATATACATTATGTGTGTGTGTGTGTATATACACACACACACACATATATTTTAGCCAGGTGTGGTGGTGCATGCCTTTAATCTCAGCACTTGGGAAGCCAAGGTAGTAGGATTGACGCAAGTTCCAGGTTACCTTGAGACTACATACTGAATTCCAGGTCAGCCTGGGCCAGAGCAAAACCCTACCTCAGGCCTGGAGAGATGGCTTAGTGGTTAAGATGCTTGCCTGTGAAGCCTAAGGATCCATGCTCAACTCCCCCATAAAGGCCAGTCTTGAGCTGGATGTGGTGGCACACGCCTTTAATCCCAGCACTCTGGAGGCAGAGGTAAAATTGCCATGAGTTTGAGGCCACCCTGAGAACACAGAGTGAATTCCAGGTCAGCCTGTGCTAGCGTGAGACCCTACCTCGAAAAAATAAAACAAACAAACCCTACCTAGAGCCGGGCATAGTGGTGCATGCATTTAATCCCAGCACTCGGGAGGCAGAGGTAGGGGGATCACCATGAGTTCAAGGCCACCCTGAGACTACATAGTGAATTTCAGGTCAGCCTGAGCTAGAGTGAAACCCTATCTCGAAAAAAATAATAATAATTAAAAAAAAAAAACTACCTAGAAAAAGAAATCCATTTATTTGCAAGCAGAGAGGGAGGCAGACAGACAGACAGACAGACAGAATGGGTGTATCAGGGCCTCCAGCCACTGCAAACTCCAGATGCATGCGTCTGGCTTTGTGTGGGTACTGGGCTTTGCAGGCAGTACCTTAACCACTGAACCATCTCTCCAGTCCCCCAAATCAATTGCTTTAACTAGGCATGGAAGAGGACACCTTTAATCCCAGCACTCAGGAGGCAGGGGTAGGAGGATCACTGTGAGTCTGAGGACACCCTGAGACTACATAGTGAATTCTAGGTCAGCCTGGGCTAGAGTGAGACCCTACCTCAAAAAAAAAAAAAAAAAATTATGCATAGATTTTTTTTCTCATCAGTTTTTTTTATTATTATTGACAACCTCCATAATTATAGACAATAAGCCATGATAATTCCCTGCTCCCCTCACTTTCCCCTTTGAAACTCCACTCTCCATTGTATCCCCTCCCCTCTCAATCAGTTTCTCTTTTATTTTGATGTCATGCTCTTTTCCTCTTATTACAATGGTCTTGTGTAGGTAGTGCCAGGCACTGTTAGGTCATGGATATCCAGGCCATTTTGTGTCAGGAACAGTACATTGTAAGGAGTCCAACCGTTCCTTTGGCTTTTACATTATTCTTGCCGCCTTTTCTGCAATGGACCCTGAGCCTTGGAAGGTGTGATAGAGATGTTTCAGTGCTGAGCACTCCTTTATCACTTCTTCTCAGCACCATGGTGCTTTTTAAGTCATCCTAGCGGTCACTGCCATCTGAAAAGAGAAGCTTCTGTAATCAAAGGTGAGAGTATCATGAATATATTGGTATGATGGGCTGGAGGGATGGCTTAGCAGTTAAGGCACTTGCCTGTGAAGCCTAAGGACCCAAGTTTGATTCTGCAGGACCCATGTAAGCCAGATGCACAAGGTGGCACATGCTTCTGGAGTTTGTTTGAAGTGGCTGGATGCCCTAGTGTGCCATCCCTCTCCTAAATAAATAAATAAATAAATATATACATACACACACACACACATATATATATATATATATGGAGAGATGGCTTAGCGGTTAAGCGCTTGCCTGTGAAGCCTAAGGACCCCGGGTT
The DNA here is from genome assembly GCF_020740685.1 of Jaculus jaculus. Lineage (NCBI taxonomy): Eukaryota > Metazoa > Chordata > Mammalia > Rodentia > Dipodidae > Jaculus > Jaculus jaculus. Next base: position 60,208,616 of record NC_059106.1, on the reverse strand, counting down.
CGAGGCTCGGTTCTCCAGGTCCCACGTTAGCCAGATGCACAAGGGGGCGCACGCGTCTGGAGTTCGTTTGCAGAGGCTGGAAGCCCTGGCGCGCCCATTCTCTCTCTCCCTCTATCTGTCTTTCTCTCTATGTCCGTCGCTCTCAAATAAATAAATAATTAATTTTTAAAAATAAATATTAAAAACAAAAAGAATTAGTCAGGCGTGATGGCACACACTTTAATCCCAGGACTTGGAAGGCAGGAGTAAGAGGATCGCCACGAGTTCGAGGCCACTCTGAGACTACATAGTGAATTCCAGGTCAGCCTGGGCTAGAGTGAGACCCTACCTCAAAAAAAAAAAAAAAAAAACAGCAGTTCAAAGAGGAGGTTTTAGTGAGATGGTTCAGTGGTTAGGGCACTTGCTTGCAAATCCTGCTTTCCTGAAGCTTAGGGGCAACTAGTTTATCATGTGTTTGCAGTCTGTCAGTTTGTTCACCCAAAGAAGGTCAAGCACAGATGTTTCTCAATCTCTCACTCCCTCCATCTCTCTTGTGCACACACATATGCACACACAAATAAATTAAATAACAAGAGGGGGCTGGAGAGATGGCTTAGCAGTTAAGGTGCATGCCTATGAACCTAACACTCAGGTTCAGTTCTCCAGGTCCCACATAAGCCAGATGCATATGGTGGTGCATGCATCTGGAGTTCCTTTGCAATGGCTGGAGGCCCTAGCATGCCCATTCTCTCATTCTGTCTCTCTCCCTGTCCCCCCTCTCTGTCTCTAATAAATAAATAAATAAATCATATACATACATACATACATACATATATATATATACATATATATATATATATATAAAACAAGAGGGCCAGAGAGATGGCTTAGTGGGTATGGCACTCGTCTGCAAAGCCTAAAGACCCAGGTTCAGTTCTCCAGGTCCCACATAAGCCAGATGCATATGGCGGTGCATGCATCTGGAGTTTGTTTGCAGTGGGTAGAGGCTCTGGTGTCCCTATTCTCGCACTCTCTCTCTTTCTCTAATAAATAAATAAAAATAAATCTTAAAAAATGGGGGGGTCTCAGATGGTGCAGCGGTTAAGACACTTGCTTGCAAGCCCAACAACCCAGGTTCAATTCCCCAATAACCATATACAGTCAAATACACAAAGTGGTGCATGTGTCTGAAGTTTATTTGCAGCAACAGAAGACACTGGCACATCTATATTCTCCCATTCTCTCTCCTCAAATAAATAAATAAATAAATAAATAAATAAATATATTGGGGGGGGGGAGAATAGTTTAATCCCAGCACTCGGGAGGCAGAGGTAGGAGTATTGCCATGAGTTCGAGGCCAGTCTGAAAGTACATAGTTAATTCCAGGTCAGCCTAGGCCAGAGCAAGACCCTACTTGGAAAAGACAAAACAAAATAAAAAATTAATTAATAAGAAGAAGAAGAATTCAAAGAGGAGAGAAGGGCACCATGTGTTGGGGTAACAAAAACAACAACAAAAAAGCCAGAACATGCAAAGACAGGAGACTGAAATGAGAGAGAGTGCAAGAGCTGGGCAGGTCAGACTATTCAGGGCTCTATGGGTTGAGTTGGGTTAGGACTTCATCCTGAAGGCAGTAGGCAGTCAAGAGAACATTTAAGCAAGGGAGTGGCAAGAACAGCTAATGAAGCAAAGGCTGGGGATAATGGGACCTTACACAGGCTTTGCAAAACCTACTTACCTTCTCTGATGTGCCCAGGATGGAAAGAAAGAAAGAAAGAAAGGAAGGAAGGAAGGAAGGAAGGAAGGAAGGAAGGAAGGAAGGAAGGAAGGAAGGAAGGAAGGAAGAAAGAAAAGGAAAGAAATCCTGCCCTCTTCCCCCAGCTCAGCATGGAGACAGGGCCACGCTTGGACTCTATGCCTTTACAATCAAGATGGAGTTTTACCACTTGAAAAGTCACTTAATCCAAGTGCCAGCATGAGGTGGGGCAGTCAGTGCAGGTGGGGACTCGGCAGTGAGGCTCTGACCCGCACAGCCCAGCCCTGGTCTCAGAGGCGCTGCGGGCTTGCCAGCTCCCACCCACGCCCCAGGCTACGCTCCAGCCCCACCTGCCGAGCTCCACACCTGGATTCTCCGCCTCGGCTTCCAAGAGGAAACCAGGGCTGAGATGGAGGCCTGGTGTTTCCTCCACCCCCTCTCACACACCCATAGAGCCTGTTCCTGAGCCCAGGCGCCTCGGGGGACCAAGTCCTTGCAGAATCCTTTTCCCTCCCTGCCAAGAAAGGCTCTCACAGAACTGGGTGAGGCGCTGCCTGCCCTTAAGACCAGCACTCCAGAGGCTGAGGCAGGAGGACTGCTGAGAGTTCAAGGCCAACCTAGGCTATTTAGCAAAAACTGCTAAGCCATCTTTCCAGCCCCAGGATTTTTTGTTTGTTTGTTTGTTTTTGTTTATTTTCAAAGTAGGGTCTCACTCTAGCCCATGCTGATTTGGAACTTTGTAGTCTCAGACTGGCCTAGAACTCACAGCAATCCTCCTACCTCTCTGTCTTCTAAATGTTGGGATTAAAGGCATGTGTCACCATGTCTGGCCTTATTTAATTGCAATAAAGAGAGTTGGAGAGATAGCTCAGCAGTTAAAGGTGCTTGCTTGCAAAGCCTTCTGACTTGGGTTCGATTCCCCAGTACCAATGAATAGCCAGAGGCACAAAGTGGCACATGTATCCAGAGTTTTGTTGAAACAGTAAGAGGTCCTGCCTGCATGCCTGCTTTCTCTCCCTCCCTCAAACAAATAAAAAATATTTTTGAAAATTACACTAGCGACAACTAGCCGGAAGCAGCAGCAGAGGTTGGAGGTGAGGGCGGGCTTCTCGGAGTTGAGCTGAGCTGAACTGGTCTGGGATGGGCTGGGCTGCCAGGGAAGCTGGAGAGAGGGAGAGCTGTGGAGGTGGAGGGGACAGTGAGGTGGGTCCTGAGGGAAAGAGATTCTGGGAGGTCTGGATTTCTGTCACTTTGGCTCTTTGAACCTCAAAACAGTGTTGGGAAATAGGTCAGGGAGGCACACTGTCCCCATTTTACAGAGAGAGCACCAAGGTGCAGAGAGAACAGTGACTTGGCGGGTCTGTGAGGAGGTAGCTTAGCTTTGGGCGGCTGGAGAGTTGAAGTCTGAGAAGAGGCCTTTGTCCCTGTGCCTGCTGGGGCGGGAACAGCAAGAGCTGAGGCTGCAGCTGGCCACCAGCAGCTGTGATGGCCAGAGCTGCATTCCTTCCTTGCCAGGAGAGCAAGTCCAGACCTAGGCAGGGGCCTGGAATGTTCTTTTGGTCTTTTTTTTTTTTTTTCCCTAAAACCACTTTAGTCGATTTTAAGTCGTGACTTCAAACAGATAGAGCTCTGAACTGCCCTTCTCAGTCCTAGGTCCTTCCAAGTCCCCAGGGTAAGCATCCCAAGCAGCCAAGTTTCTGGGAAAGGCAGGGAAGCCCGGAGTCGGAGTCTAGACTTTGTGGTGAGTCTTGGCTCAGCCACTTCAACTTGCTGTGTGGCCTCAGGCAGGTCACCAGCCTTCTCTGGGCCAAATGTTCTCCACCAGAGAAAACGGGAGGGTGCCAGGATCTAGGTGGCATGGGGAGGGAACCCAGCATTTGGCTTCAGCCAGCTGCGACAGCTTTGCTGCCCTCCCAGTTTCAGGCACTGGGGCCTGGGTGGGGGGTGGGGGTCTGGAAGCTGGAGACAGGCAGCCTTTCATCTCAGCTGGCCCAGGGTCGCTGCAGGTTGGCAGGCCTTGCATCCTGAGATCATGTTTCAGGCTGGAAGGGGCCTTCCTGTGACCTCAGCTGGCCAGCCGACCCCCTGTCCCCTCTTCTCCATCCTCATCTGAGGGAAGCAGGTACCGTCCCTGCCAAGGTCACTGGCCAGCGAGTGGCTGTCCTTCGGCCTGCCCTTCCCTCCCCCCAGAGCCAGCCCCCAGCCCAGCCAGCTCCCTCTGCTAAGCCCGGGTCTCCTGGGCCATTAGGAATCTGCCAGGCGAGGCGTGGTCTTTTTCCTCTCTTCTGCGTCTTAGCTTGTTTTTCCTAGTTCTCCAAAAGCCTCCTCCTGCAAAAGCCTCCGGGTGCGTGTACAGGAACATTTTTCTTTAAAAAAAAAAAAAAAAAAGAGGAAGGGGGAGGCCTGAAAGAAAGGGGGAGAAAAGGAAATGCAGCCTCAGTTTGAGTGGAAAAGCGACCAGCTCCTTAATCCTGGCCTGTAACCTCTGCCTGCCCAGCCAGCCAGTTGGCTGCAGGCTCTGCAAGGAAGGTCCTGCTGGGAGCGAGGCCTGAACGCGGCTCCCACGTGCCACCAACCCCACCCGCCCGCCTGCTTCTCCTTCAGGATTTGGTCTGCCTTGTGGAATCCGGAGACAAGCTGCAAGGTCCAGCCGAGCTGAGCAAACATGGGGTAGAGGACCCTGCACTCGCTTAGGTTATGGGATCTAATACATTTTTTCCTTCCTCATCTATGAGTCACTGGTCTCCAGTGTGAGCTCTCTTATGGAGCTCAGAGCGCTTGGTTTCCTTTTATTTTGTTGTTGTTGTTTTGTTGTTTTTCTTTTCCTGTTTTGTTTTGTTTCCTAAGCAGAGTCTTACTCTAGTCCAGATGACCTCAGAACTCCCAGAGATCCTCCTACCTCAGCCTCCCTACTGACTACTGGAACTACAGGCCTGGCGAGGTCGTCCTGTTTTTTTTTTGTTTTTTGTTTTTTTAATGTTTTGCTTATTTATTTGATTATGGAGTGGGGAAGAGGCAGACAGAAAGAGATATGGGTGCACCAGGGCCTCCAGCCACTGCAAAGGAACACCAGACGCATGTGCCACCTTGTATATCTGGCTTTACATAGGTCCTGGGGAATCAAACCTGGGACCTTAGGCTTTGTGTGCAAGCACCTTAATGGCTAAGCCATCTCTCCCCCTTTTTTTTTTTGGCTGTCTTGTTTTTATGAAAGTCATTCACTTTCATATTCTAGGCTTTTGCCCATTGAGACCCTCCATAGTTGTGGCAGCCAACGTCAGGCCCTTTGTTCTCTCTAAACAGTCCCTAACTGGGGCTGGAGAGATAGCTCAGCAGTTAAGGTGCTTTCCTGCAAAGCCTAATGACCCAGGTTTGATTCCCCACTACTCATGTAAAGCCAGATTCACAAAGTGGCACACACGTTTGGAGTCTGTAGCTGCTGGAAGCTCTGGCTCACTTCTGTTGACTTCTCTTCTCTCTATCACCTTCTGTTTGTGAATAAATAAATAAATTTTGTTGTTGTTGCATTGAGGTAGAGTTTCACTTTAGTCAGGGCTGGCCTGGAATTCACTATGTAGTTTCAGGGTGGCCTCAAATTCACAGTGATCCTCTTACCTCTGCCTCCTGAGTGCTGGGATTAAAGGCATGGCCACAACACCGAGAAGTAGAGAGAGAGAATGGGCACACCAGGGCCTCTAGCCACTGTAAATGAACTCTGGATGCATGCACCATCATGTGCATGTAGCTTAACGTGGGATCTGGAGAAACAAACCGGATCCTTAGGCTTAGCAGGCAAGCACCTTAACTGCTAAGCCATCCCTCCAGCCCAATAAGAAAAAATATTTTTTAAAGTGCCTAATTGGAATCCTAGCTCTCTTGAACTCACTGTGAGTTCAAGGTCTCACTCTAGCACAGGCTGACCTGGAATTCACTATGTAGTCTCAGGGTGGCCTTGAACTCATGGCAATCCTCCTAAGTTCACCACAGTAAGATCCTACCTCAAAACACAGCCTGACACACCCCTTCACTCCCAGCACTCAGAAGACAGAAGTAGGAGGATCGCCATGATGTTTTTGTTTTTGTTTTGTGAGGTAGGTCTCACTCTAGCTCAGGAATTCACTATGTAGTCTCAGGGTGGCCTCAAACTCACTGCGATCCTCCTACCTCTGCCTCCCCAAGTGCTGGGAAAATAAAACAATGAAAAGCGCCTTCCCATTTGCTTGCAGAGCCAGAAGTTCTTTGTTCCATTCCCCAGTAACTACTTAAAGCCAAATGCACAAAGTGGCACATGTGTCTGGGTTTGTTGTTGGTGGCAGAAGACCCACTGTGGTGTCCCCCATAGTCATTTCTCTCTCTATCTATCTGTGTGTCTCTTTCTCCCTGTCTCTCTCTCAAATAAATAAGTAAAAATATTTAATTTTAAAAAAGGCCTTCCATTTCTACTTGTCTCACAGGACCTTCAGAATCCAGTGCAATCTTCTATTTCTATTTCGCCCTCTCCCCACTCACTCACGCCTTCTGAGAGGATTTCCCCAGTGAGCTCTCTTTCCTCTTGCCTCTGGGTCTTTGCCCGCGACACTCCCTCGGCCTGCCAACCCCTGTACTTTGCATTCGGCTGACTCCCTGACCTTCCTTTGCCACACTACCATGGGGCAGAATAAGCAGATATTGGGAGTACTAGCAAAGCAAGAAATCAAGCATAACAGTCTCCCTGCCTCTCTCTGAGACTGACTGAGGGCTCATGCCTCACGAATGCTAGCAAACTCTCTACCACTGAGTTATGTCCTGAGCCCTCTGTTACTATTGTGCGTGCTCGGAAGGATCCCTTGCTTCTGCAAATGAATGCCCACCTGGCTTTACAAGGGTGGCTGGGAAATTGAACTGGGTCTGGCACGTTTTATAAGCAAGCACCTTTAACCCCTGAGCCATCTCCTCAGACCCTCCTTTCACTTTTTGTTTTATAATTAGGGGGTGGGGCTGGAGAGGTGGCTTAGCAGTTAAGGCACTTGCCTGTGAAACCTAAGGAATCTAGTTACCTTCCCCAGGACCCACTTAAGCCAGATGCACAAAGTGGTGCATGTGCCTGGAGTTTGTTTGCAGGGGCTGGAGGCCCTGATTCGCCCATTCTCCCTCTCTCCCATATGTGTGTGTGTGTGTATGTTGTTTTATTAATTTGTTTGTTCATTTTTATTTATTTGAGAGCAACAGACAGAGGGAGAAAGAGGCAGATATAGAGAGAGAATGGGCGCACCAGGGCTTCCAGCCACTGCAAACGAACTACATATGCATGCGCCCCCTTGTGCATCTGGCTAACGTGGGTCCTGGGGAATCGAGCCTTGAACCGGGGTCCTTAGGCTTCACAGGCAAGCGCTTAACTGCTTAACTGCTAAAAAAACTTTAAAATATTTTATTTATTTCTTTAGTTGAGAGAGAGAGAGAAAGAGGCAGACACAGAGAGAGAGAGAATGGGCATGACAGGGCCTCCAGCCACTGCAAACGAACTCCAGACGTGTGTGCCCCCTTGTGCATGTGGCTAACGTGGGTCCTGGGGAATAGAACCTCAAACTGGAGTCCTTAACCACTTATGCACTTAACCACTATGCCATCTCTCTAGCCCCTTGTTTTTTTGAGATAGACTCTTGCTCTAGCCCTGGCTGACCTGGAATTGACTGTGTAGTCTCAGGGTGGCCTTGAACTCATGGTGATCCTCCTACCTCTGCCTTCCAAGTGCTGGGACTAAAGGCCTGTGCCACCACTCCTGGCCAAAAATAATTTTTTTAAATAAAACAAATGTTGGGAGGTGGGTCTGGGATGGTGACACATGCCTCTAATTCCAACACTCAGGAAGCAGAGGTAAGAAGATGGCCATGAGTTCGAGGCCACCCTGAGATCACATAGTGAATTCCAGGTCTGTCTGGGCTAGTGCTAAACCCTACCTAGAAAAAGAAAAAGAAAAAAGAAAAACAAAACAAAAAAAGGAGTTGGAGAGATGATTTAGCAGTTAAGGAAGGCACTTGCCTGCAAAGTCAAAGGACCCAGATTCAAGTCCCAGGACCTATGTGAGCCCTATATACAAGGTGGCACATGCATCTGGAGTTTGCATCAGCTAGAGGCCCTGGTATGCCTACTCTCTCTCTCTCTCTCTCTCTCTCTTTCCTCTCTCTTTGCCTCTTTCTCACTCTCAAATAAATAAATATAAATAAAATATGGAGGAAAAAAAAATGAGGCTAGGCGTGATGATGCACACCTTTAATCCCAGCACTTGGGAGGCAGAGGTAGGAGGATCGCTGTGAGTTGGAGGCCACCCTGAGACTACATGGTGAATTCCAGGTCAGCCTGGGCTACAGTGAAACCCTACTTTGAAAAACAAAACAACAACAACAACTTTTTTTTTTTTAATTTTTATTTTTTTGGTTTTTCGAGGTAGGGTCTCACTCTAGCCCAGGCTGACCTGGAATTCACTATGGAGTCTCAGGGTGGCCTTGAACTCATGGCGATCCTCCTACCTCTGCCTCCCAAGTGCTGGGAATAAAGGCATGCTCCACCACGCCCAGCTTCAACATTTTTTTTTTTTTAATTTAAAGATTATTTGAGAGAAAAGGAGAGAAACAGAGATTATGGACACACCAGGGCCTCCTGCCACTGCAAATTAACTCCTGATGCATATGCCACTTTGTGTATCTGGCTTACATGGGTACTGGGAATCAAACCCAGGTCTATAGGCTTTGCAGGCAAGCTCCTTGACTGCTGAGCCATCTCTCCAGCCCTTTCTTCTTCTTTTGTTTTATATATATATATATATATATACATATATATATATATATGTATATATATATATATGTATATATTTATTTATTTATTTATTATTTATTTATTTATTTATTTTTTGCAGTAGGGTCTCACTCTAGCTCAGGCTGACCTGGAATTCACTCTGCAGTCTCAGGTTGGCCTTGAACTCACGGCGATCCTCCTATCTCTGCCTCCAGAGTGCTGGGATTAAAGGTGTATGCCACCATGCCTGGCAAGTAGCGAGATAGCTCAGTAGTTAAGGCATTTGCCTCAAAGCCTAAGGATCCAGGTTTGATTCCGCAGTACTCAAGTAAAGCCAGATGTACAAAGTGGTGCATGCATCTGGAGTCTGTTTTCAATGGCTAGAGGCCCTGGCACATCCATTCTCTCTATATATCTCTTCTTGCAAATAAATTAAAAAATATATATTGCCGGGCATGGGGGTGCACACCTTTAATCCCAGCACTCAGGAAGCAGAGGTAGGAGGATCGCTGTGAGTTCAAAGCCACCCTGAGACTACAGAGTGAATTCCAGGTCAGCCTGGGCTAGAGTGAGACCATATCTTGAAAAAGCAAAACAAACCAGAAGTTTTATTTACTTGTTTGAGAGATAGAAAGAGGCAGATAGAGACTGGGCACAGTAGGGCCTATAGCCAGTGCAAATGAACTCTACATACATGCGCCACCTTATGCATCTGTCTTTATGTGGGTACTGGGGAATAAAACCTGGGCCCTTTGACCTTACAAACAAGCACCTTAACCGCTAAACTATTTCTCCAGACATTTATTTATTTATTTATTTTACAGAGGACAGAGAGGCTGACACACAAGAAAGAGGAAGAAGGGAGGGAGAGGAAGAGTGAGTATGAGTGCCCCAGGGCTTCTTACCACTGCCAACGAATTCCAGATGCATGTGTCACTGAGTGCACCTGGCTTTACATGGTACTTGGGAATTGAACTCAGGTCATTAGGCTTTGTAGGAAAGCTCCTCAACCATTTAGCCATCTCTCTGCCCGCCCACCCCACACCCATTTTTTATTGTTTGGTTTCCAGAGGTAGGGGGGTCTCACTCTAGCCCAGACTGACCTGGAATTCACTATGTAGTCTCAGGCTGGCCTTGAACTCATAGCAAACGTCCTGCCTCTGCCTCCTAAATGCTGGGATTAAAGGTGTGTGCCAGTACACCCAGCTTCTGATTTTTTTTTTGGGGGGGTTGGTTCGAGGTAGGGTTTCACTCTATCCCAGGCTGACCTGGAATTCACTATGTAGTCTCAGGATGGCCTCGAACTCATGGCGACCATCCTACCTCTGCTTCCCAAGTACTGTTATTAAAGGCGTGTGCCACCATACCCACCCAGCTCTTTTTGTGTGTGTTTTTTTTTTGGGGGGGGGAGGTGAATTTTTTTTTAATATTTCTATCTATTTACTTGAGATAAGCAGAGCAAGGGGAGTGAGTGAGTCTCCTTCACCCCCAGTAACACTTAAGTGCCACTAATGTCTCAGTGAGGGGTGGGGACCTCATGCCTTTGTCCACTATCCATGAAGAAATGTTGATGGTACAGTATTGCATAAGCCTTTCACAGGTAACCACAGCCACTGTGAGCTCATAAATGCAATGGCTGCCTCCCATTTGGAGGACAGCATTCCATAGTACTCCAGCCCATTTTCTTTTTTTTTTTTTTTCGGGAGGGGGGTCAAGGTAGGGTCTCCCTCTGGCCCAGGCTGACCTGAAATTAACTATGTATTTTCAGGGTAGTCTTGAACTCATAGTGATCCTCCTACCTCTGCCTCCCGAGTGCTGGGAGTAGAGGCATGCGCTGCCAGGCCATGACCAGCTACAGGATGTTTTAAAAATATTTTTAATTTTTATTTATTTATTTGAGAGTGAGAGACAGAGAGAGAAAGAGGCAGAGAGAGGGCTGGAGAGATGGCTTAGCGGTTAAGCGCTTGCCTGTGAAGCCTAAGGACCCTGGTTCGAGGCTCGGTTCCCCAGGTCCCACGTTAGCCAGATGCACAAGGGGGCGCACACGTCTGTAGTTCGTTTGCAGAGGCTGGAAGCCCTGGCGCGCCCATTCTCTCTCTCTCTCTATCTGTCTTTCTCTCTGTGTCTGTCACTCTCAAATAAATTAAAAAAAAAAAAAAAAAGAGGCAGAGAGAAAGAGAATGGGCGCGCCAGAGCTTCCAGCCACTGCAAACGAACTCCAGACGTGTGCGCCCCCTTGTGCAACTGGCTAACGTGGGTCCTGGGGAATCGAGCCTCGAACCAGGGTCCTTAGGCTTCACAGGCAAGCACTTAACCGCTAAGCCATCTCTCCAGCCCCAGATACAGGATTTTTAAAAAATATTTTATTCATTTGTGTGTGTGTGTGTGTGTGTGTGAGAGAGAGAGAGAGAGAGAGAGAGAGAGAGAGAGAGAGAGAGAATTGGCGGCCATGGCCTCTAGCCATTGCAATCGCACTCCAGATGCATGTGCCCTCTTGTGTGTATGCTTGACCTTGTGCGCATGCGTCACCTTGTGATTCTGGCTTACGGGTGTTCTGGGGAGTCTGAACTTGGTCCTTAGGCTTCATAGGCAAGCACCCTAACCAATAAGCCACGTCTCTGGCCCTGTTTTTTTTTTTTTTTAAGTTTATTGTTATTTATTTATTTGAGAGAAAGAGGTAGAGAGAGAGAGAGAAGAAATGGGCACGCCAGGACCTCCAGCCTCAGCTAACAAACTCCAGACACATGCGCCCCCTTGTGCATCTGGCTTACACATGTCCCAGGGAATCGAACCGAGGTCCTTTGGCTTTTCAGGTAGGTGCCTTAATCCCTAAACTACCTGTCCAGTCCCCAGCCTGCTTTTTAATTTTTTTTTTTAATTTTGTTTATTTGTGGGGGGAGAGGACAGGTGCACCAGGTCCTTCAGTAGCTGCAAATGAACTCCGGACGCATGTACCACTTTGTGCATATGGCTTACGTGGGTCCTGGTGAGTCCAACCTGGGTCCTTTGGCTTTGCAGACAAGTGCCTTAACCACTAAGCCATCTCGCCAGCAGTTTTCCCTACTCTGCCTTTTTTTTTTTTTTCTTTTTGGTTTATGTTTTTTCAACGTAGTGTCCCGATCTAGCCCAGACTAATCTGGAGTTCACTGAACTCATGTTGATCCTCTTAACTCTGCCTCCTGAGTACTGCAATTAAAGGCATGTGCCATGATGCCCAGCTAAAAGTATTATTTATTTATTTTATTTTATTTGCAAGTAGAGAGAGACAGAGAGCGAGCAAGAGAGAGAAAGAGGCAGAAAGGGAGAGAATTGCTGTGCTGGTGCCTCTAGCCACTGCAAAGGAATTCCAGGATCAAGTGTCACTTTGTGCGTCTGGCTTTACGTGGGTACTGGGGCATTGAATCCAGATTATGACGCTTTGCGCCTTAACTGATGAGCCATCTCTCCAGCCCCTCTCTTTAGTTTTTGTTAATCCTCCCTCCACCCCTCCTCTCCTGTATCCCTTCTAAATTGTAGTATCAATATTCTTGTTTTATTTGTTCTCCATTTCTCTGCTCTAGGCTTGTAAGCTCACCAAGAGGCTAGTTAATATTATTCTGCTCCTTCACCAACAGTGCCCGATACAGGACCTGGAACCGACCCCAAGCATGTTACTCATGAGTCTGTTTCATTTAATCCCCCGTGTTAGGTCTGCCCTACATATCATATTCTTGGTCCCCACTTAATCCCCATGGGTTGGGATGCATCTCAGTGATAGCATACTTGCCTAGTTGCAGGGCTCTGGGTTCATTTCCTAGAATTAACACCCCCTCAAGATGTTGCCTCACATGCCTTTTAGGAATTTGTGCCTACAGTACAGAACCCCATTTAAATGACTCCTGCTCCATATGTCTCCCCAGTTTCAGTCTCCCAGGTAAATTCTCTCAGTTTTGTAAACTCATAATTTTTTTTCAAATTTTTATTAACAACTTTCATGATTATAAAAAATATCCCATGGTAATACCCTGCCTCTCCCCACTTACCCCTTTGTGTTTTGTTTTTCAATGTAGTGTTTCACTCTAGTCCAGGCTGACCTGGAATTCAGTACATAGTCTCAGGGTAGCCTCGAACTCTCAGCAATCCTCCTACCTCTGCCTCCCGAGTGTTGGGATTAAAGGTGTGCGCCACAACGCCCGGCTTTTTTGTTGTTGTTGTTTTTTGTTTTTGAAGTAGGGTCTTGCTCTAGCCCAGACTGACCTAGAATTCACTATGTAGCCCAGTGAAATAAGATATTTTTGAAAAATAGGGAGACACAGAATAGAGAGGTTGCTCAGTGGTTAATGGTGTTTACTTGCCAAGCCTGATGGTCAGGATTTCATTCACAAGTACCTACTTAAAACCAGATGCAGGGCTGAAGAGATGGCTTAGCAGTTAAGACACTTGCCTGTGAAGCCAAAGGACCCATGTTTGATCTCTCTTCAGATCCCACATAAGCCAGATGCACAAAGGTGTGAGGCAAAGGCAAGGGCACACATGCCCACTAGGTGGCGCAAGTGTCTGCAATTCGATTTCAGTGGCTGAGATCCTAACATTCTCTCTCTCTCTCTCTCTCTCTCTCTCTCTTCCTTATGAATCTACAGAATGAATTCTTGGTCAACCTAGACTAGAGAAAGACCCTACTTTGAAAAACCAAAACAAGCCACGTGTGGTGGCGCACGCCTTTAATCCCAGCACTAAAGAGGCAGAAGTAGGAGGATCACCATGAGTTTGAGGCTAACCTAAGACTACATAGTGAATTCCAGGTCAGCCTGAGCTACAGTGTGACCCTACCTAGAAAAACCAAAACCAAAACCAAAAAAAAAAAAAAAAAAAAAAAAATGAGAGGGCTGGAAAGATGGCTTAGCGGTTAAGTGCTTTCCTGTGAAGCCTAAGGACCCCGGTTCGAGGCTCGACTCTCCAGGACCCATGTTAGCCAGATGCACAAGGGGGCGCATGGGTCTGGAGTTTCGTTTGTAGTGGCTGGAAGCCCTGGCGTGCCCATTCTCTCTCTCTCTCTCCCTATCTGCCTCTTTCTCTCTCTGTCACTTTCAAATAAATAAATAAAAATAAACAAAAAAAAAATTTTAAAAAAGGGAGAGAGAGAGAGAGCCGGGAGTGGTGGCACACACCTTTAATCCCAGCACTCAGTCAGGGAGGCAGAGGTAGGAGATTCACCATGAGTTCAAGGCCACCCTGAGACTACATAGGGAATTCCAGGTCAGCCTGAGCTACAGTGAGACCCTACCTCGAAAAAAAGAAAGAAAGAAAGAAAGAAAGAAAGAAAGAAAGAGGAAAGAAAGAAAGAAAAAAAGAGAGAGAGAGCAAGACAGAGGTGGTGGTTCACGCCTTCAATCCTAGCAGCTGGGAAGCAGAGGTAGGAAGATCACTGTGAGTTTGAGGCCAGTCTGAAACTACATAGAACTACATAGAAGCCCTACCTCAAGAAGAAAAAAAAGAGTTAAAGGGCTGGAGGGATGGTTTATCAATTAAGGCGTTTGCCAGCGGAGCCAAAGGACTCAGGTTGTATTCCCCAGGAGCTACATAAGCCAGATGCACAAGGTGTTGCATGTGTCTGGAGTTCATTTGCAGCAGCTGAAGGCCCAGGTGCACCCATTCTCTCTCTCTCTCTCTCCCTCTCCCCCACCTCTCTTTATCAAATTAAATTTAAAAAGAGAGAGAGAGAGAGAGAGAGAGAGAGAGAGGAAGGAAGGACAAGAAAGTACAAAGAGATCCTGCCACGTGGAAGGCAGGAGGAGGTAAAGAACCCATGTGGGAGGAAGGGGGAGTTTCCCCTTGTCCAAAAACGAGGGAAGCTTACCAGAACCTTGACGTTCAGGAGCTGGCCAAGAGAGCTAGCCCGCCCCATATTAACCTTATGGTAAGCCCTACTTTTGGCTCAGGTGAGTCAGAGAGGCAGCTGACTGGGCTGGGCTAGAGTCTGGCTCAGCAAGAAGCCAACCATGAGGGCAAGTTCTGGTGCTGAGCTTGACTAACCACAATGTCAGGATCAGATTTAAGCTCTAGGAACCCCAGGAGGGTCTCGGGTTCATACTTTGATGTCCAGCAAAGTGGAGATTGCAAGGATAGGCACAAAGCCATTCCTACTTTTTACTTGCAGGGCCCCAGTCACCCTAAACTAGGCAACAATCACTCCCTCTCATTCCCCCCTCTCCTGAGAATACGCTCTAGCTGTTAGGGGAAAGAGGACAGTGAGTGGTCAGTCCCTTAACTGTTTCCAGCTGAGCAGGGCTGTAGAGTAATTGCAGTTAGTCTCTCCCAGAGGGGGAACTATCTAAGGGACCTCGAAAGTGTATTGATGGAGTGTAGGAAGACAATCCTGGAAGAAAATGTTTGGGAGAAAGAATAAGGCAAGGAGTTGAAGGGAAGTGAACACACCAGTTGCCCTTAGTTAAGCCCAGTGATACTCCTGATTTTTGCTTTCAGGGCCCAGTCACCCTAAACTATCTAACAAAGCGACCTCACTCCCTGTCATTGAGGGTGATGATCTGTGACTGTCCGTCCTTACTGTGTGTCCTCAGTGAGAACATGCTATGCTTTCCTCTGACTTTCAAAATCCTGCCCGCGGCTGGGGTGTTGCCCAGTGGCAGTATGTGCTTAGCATTTAACATGAGCAAGGCCAGAGTTCACTTCCCAGCACTGCCCCCTCCCCACAGAAAAGTCAAAATCCTGTCTGAACTTGACCTCTTTACCAGCCTATTCATTTAATAAGTAAGGACTCCCGCCTGCTTCTGCCAAGGCTTATGCAGGGCACGTATAGCCCAGGATCAATGCACCCAGTCTCTGCGTGCAAGTGGCTCCCAGGCTGGCCAGAAAGAAGTCATACATAGAAATTGAAATTGAGCCAGGCGTGGTGGTGCACGCTTTTAATCCCAGCACTCGGGAGGCAGAGGTAGGAGGATGGCGGTGAGTTCGAGGCCACCCTGAGACTACATACCAGTTCAGCGTGGGCTAAAGTGAAACCCTACCTCAAAAAAAAAAAAAAATTTTTTAATAGAAGCCAGGGATGTGGTGGTGCATGCCTTTAATCCCAATACTCAGGAGGCTGAGATAGGAGGATCGCTATGAGTTCAAGACCAGCCTAACTATGTAGGGGCCTGGAATTCACTATGTTGAGCAGTTCCAGGGGCACTGAGCTCAATATTGGCTACTATCGCTATTATCTCTGTGACTGTGTCCTGCACTTACAAAAAAATATTGAGGGCTGGTGTGGTAGTTTATGCCTTTAATCCCAGCACATGGGAGGCAGAGGTAGGATCACCATGAGTGCAAGGCCACCCTGAGACTATATAGTAAATTCCAGGTCAGCCTGGGCTAGAGCAAGACCCTATCTCAAAAAACCAAAAAAACATTAAATATGAAATATTGAAATATTAAAACCAGGCATGCACACCTTTAATTCCAGCAGTCACAAGGCAGATACAGACAGAAAGCGAGAGAGAGAGAGAGAGAGAGAGAGAGAGAGAGAGACAGAGAGACAGAGAGAGAGAGAGAGCGCGCGAGCCAGTTGTGGCGTTGGATGCCTTTAATCTCAGCACTGGGGAGGCAGAGGTAGGAGGATTGCCATGAGTTCAAGGCCACCCTGAGATGACAGAGTTAATTCCAGGTCAGCCTGGACCAGAGTGAGACCCTACCTTGAAAAAAAAAGAAAAAAGAAAAACAGTGAAAAAAACATACACACACACACAAAAGAAAGCGAGAGAGAGAATGGGTGCATCAGGGCCTTCAGCCACTATTAAACGAACTCCAGATGCATGTGCCAACTTGTACATGTGGCTTACATGAGTCATGGGAAATCGAACTTGGGTCCTTTGCCTTTGCAGGCAAGTGCCTTCACCACTAAAGCCATCTCTCCAGGCCAATAATTTTGTTGTAGTTGTTTGTGTTTTTGAGGTATGATCTTACTCTAGCTCAGGCTGACCTGGAATTCACTATGTAGTCTCATGGTGGCCTTGAACTCATGGCAATCCTCCTACCTCTCTGCCTCTGAAGTATTAAAGGCATGCCATCAAACCCCTAGTATTTATTTGTTGTTTGTTTATTTTGGTTTCTCGAGGAAGGGTCTTACTCTAGCTCAGGATGACCTGGAATACACTGTGTAGTTTCAAGGTGATCTCAAACTCATAGCAGTCCTCCTACCTCTGCCTCCCAAGTGCTGGAATTAAAGGCGTGTGCCACCATGCCCGGCTCTGTTTATTTATTTATTTATTTTGGTTTTGTGAGGTAGGGTCTCAATCTAGCACAGGCTGGCCTGGAATTCACTCTGTATTCTAATGGTGGCCTCAAACTCTCTTACCTGTGCCTTCCGAGTGCTGGGATTGAAGGCATGCACTACCATGCCCAGCTTATTTTTATTATTTATTTATTTATTTATTGGTTTTTCAAGGTAGGGTCTCACTGTAGCCCAGGCTGACCTGGAATTCACTCTGGAGTCTCAGGGTGGCCTCAAACTCACAGTGATCCTCCTACCTCTGCCTCCTGAGTGCTGGGATTAAAGGCGTGCGCCGCCATGCCCGGTTTATTTTTATTTTTGAGAGAGAGAGAGAGAGAATGGACATGCTAGGACCTTCAGCCACTGCAAAGGAACTTTAGATGCATGTCCCCCACCCCGTATGCGCATGTGCATGTTTGACATTGCTTGCTTGCCTCACTGTGCATCTGGCTTATGTGGGACCTGGAAAGATTTGAACATGTGTTCTTCAGCTTCATAAGGGAAGTGCTAAGCCATCTCTGCAGCCCTCATCCTGCACTTTACTCTGCCATGTCACTCAGTCTTCACAGCAGCCCAGAGTCAGGGGGATTGATTGTCCGCCTGTTCCAAAGAAATGAGGTGGAAGCAAGCTGAGCGGTTTGCTCAAGTGATTTGCTGGGTAAATGGCAGGAATAGGATTTGAACCCAAGTCTCTCTGGCCTTGCTGCCTACCCATGTTCTGACTGTAGCACTCGCCTGCAGGAGGAGGGAAAGAGGTGGCATGGTGACATGGTGGGAAAGGAGGGAGGCTCCACTGTGTTGGGGCCTCAGAAGCAGAGCAGCAGGCTTTTTTTTTTTTTTCTTCTAAAGCTTTCATTTCTGTCTGCCTCTTCCAAGCAGGTGAAAAACCCCACAGAGTTCCCCCTTTCCACCCCCCTTCTGAGCGCTGCCTCTTCCCCCACGCTGGGAAGGGGAGGTCAGGCATGCTGCGGGGGATGCAGGGGAGAGGAGTGAGGAGGTGGGGGGGGGGACCATCATTGCAGATCCTTCCCCTCCAGCGCCCCCCTTCCCCATCAAAGGCCTCTGGAGGAGAGAGCATTCCAGGTGGAAGGAATGGCTTCGGATTAAGGATGTGGAGGCGGGGAAAGCCTGCAAGGCAGGCTGGAACCGAGGTTTGGAGCCTCCTGGGATTGTTCAGTGGAGAAGAACTTGTTTGGAGAGAGAGAGAGAGAGAGAGAGAGAGAGAGAGAGAGAGAGAGAGAGAGAGAGAGAGGGAGAAGGGGAGAGAGGGAGAGAGGGAAGGATGCCAGAGGAAGGGGAGTGGTGGAGACTTTTCTGGGCTCTAAGCAAGCACAGTACTCTCTCCACCCACTTCCTCTCAGATAAGGTGGGAGATGCTGGAGGCTGGTTCCCTTTGGTCCCTCGCTTTGTTCCTGCCTTGGCCGGCTCTTACCAGACCCTGGCTCGCCGCTTGTACACATGCTCACATCGCATTTTTCCCTCCCGCTCACTAGATCCATATTATTCACTCCATTGCATAGACAAGACAACCAAGGCTCTGCCAGGTTATAGAAGTTGTCCGAAGTCAGGCAGGCAGCATGTTCGGGCTGTTTAGTTTTTGTTGTTGTTTTGTTCGTCTTGTCCTTGAACTCTTTGTCCTCCAGCCTCAGCCTCCCTCGGAGCGCTGGGGTTCGAGGTGCTCCACGCCCAGCTGTGTACTGTGAGAGGCAGATCTAGGAATGGATCCCTGATCGGTTTCCACAGGTGGCAATTTTGGCTTGTCAGACTGACAGGCTGCTCTCCCAAAGGGCTTACCGTCCCCATAGCAACGGCGACGGGAACTCCCTGGTGGACTGCACTTTAGAGTTTGTGCAGGCCTTACTGCTTGTGAACCTTGCAGGCACAGCTTTACCCGGCCTGCCTCATAGGTAAGGCAACTGAGGCTAGGGTTACAGAAGCATTCAGCTGCAAAGTTGGGATTCACATCCAGTTCTGGTGACTGAAGGTCTTGACATCCCCTTGGGAGGAAGAGGGCCTCTTTCCGCTGCTCTTCTCTGGGCACAGGCCCTTTGACTTTTAGAGCTGGCGGGAAAGGAATAGGGCTTGGCCTTGGTAACCTGGGAGACTTGCTGCAGGTGTTGAGTAATTTTAGCCCTCTGGTTAATACTTTTGATTCCTTTAGTAGAAAAAGGACTTCAGCCGGGCGTGGTGGTGCATGCCTTTAATAATCCCAGCACTCGGGAGGCAGAGGTAGGAGGGCCACTGTGAGTTCAAGGCCACCCTGAGACTACATAGTGAATTCCAGGTCAGTTTGGGCTAGAGCGAGACTGTACCTTGAAAAACCCAAATAATGATAATAAATAAATTTTTAAAAAAATTTTAAGAAAGGGGGGGTTAGAGAGATGGTGTAGTAGTTAAGGTGCTTGCCTGTGAAGCCTAAGAAATCATGTTTGAATTTCTAGGCCCCAGGTAAGCCACACGCACACACAAGCATGCAATGGCAAGCGTGCAATGTCGCACATGTGCACAAGGTGATCCATGAATCTGGAGTTCATTTGTAGTGGCTAAAGACCCTGGTGTGCTCATTCTCTCTCTCAAAAAAAAAAAAGCCAGCCGGGCGTGGTGGCGCATGCCTTTAATCCCAGCACTCGGGAGGCAGAGGTAGGAGGATTGCCATGAGTTCAAGGCCACCCTGAGACTCCATCGTGAATTCCAGGTCAGCCTGGGCTAGAGTGAGACCCTACCTTGAAAAACCAAAAAAAAAAAAAAAAAAAAAAAAAAAAAAAAGCCAGGCGTTATGGTGCAAACCTTTATTTAATCATACCACTTGGGAGGCAGAGGTAGGAGGATCACTGTGAGTTTGAGGCCACCCTGAGACTACAGAGTGAATTCCAGGTCAGCCTGGGCTAGAGCAAGACCCTACCTTGAAAAATGAAAAATAAAATAAAATAAAGAAGAGCTGGAGAGAAAATATGAAGGCAAGGGTTAAGTCCCCAGCACCCACATAAAGCCAGATGCACAAAGTGGCCCATGCATCTGGAATTACTTTGCAGTGGCAAGAAGTTCTTGCATGCTCACCATCCCCCTTTCTCCTCCCTCTCTCTTTCTGCTTGAAAATAAATAATCATTTTTTTGAGTTGGATCTCCCTCTAGCCCAGGCTGACCTGGAATTCACTGTGTAGTGCCAGGCTGGTCTTGACCTCATAGGAATCCTCCTATGTCTGCCTCCCCAGTGCTGAGATTAAAGGTGTATGCCACCACACCCAGCAATTTTTGGGGGGGTAAAGAGGGCTGGGCATGATGGTGCACACCTTTAATCCCCTCAGGAGGCAGAGGAGGATTGCCATGAGTTCAAGGCCACTCTGAGACTACATAGTAAATTCCAGACCAGCCTGGGCTAGAGTGAGACCCTATTTTGAAAACCAAAAGAAAAAAATTAATAAAATAACACAAAACAAAGTCACACAGCTAGAAAGTAATAAAACATTAGTTTGAAGTCAGGCTCCAAATCCCCTGTGACAATTAAGATCAAGTGATAACTTGCTTCGGACATGGATGTCATGGATTGATCCCAATCCACCTATTGGATCTCCTCAGAGTCATTTCCCTCTATGCTGGGTGGATCCAGCACCATTCATTTTGATTTTGTTTTGTTTTGTTTTGTTTTTCAAGGTAGGGTCTCACTCTAGCCCATGCTGACCTGGAATTCACTAAGGAGTTTCAGGGTGGTCTCGAACTCACGGCAATCCTCCCACCTCTGTCTCCTGAGTGCTGGGATTAAAGGCGTGCGCCACCACGCCCTGCTCTCATATTTGATTTTTTATTTTTATTTATTTATTTACTTTGTTTTTTCGAGGTAGGGTCTCACTCTAGCCCAGGCTGACCTGGAATTCACGATGGAGTCTCAGGGTGGCCTTGAACTCACGGCAATCCTCCAATCTCTGCCTCTCGAGTGCGGGGCTAAAGGCATGCAGCATCATGCCTGGCAGATTTTTTATTTTTTATTTTATTTTTTTAATTTTTTAAAAAAATTTTTATTTATTTATTTATTTGAGAGCGTCAGACACAGAGAGAAAGACCGATAGAGGGAGAGAGAGAGAATGGGCGCGCCAGGGCTTCCAGCCTCTGCAAACGAACTCCAGACACGTGCACCCCCTTGTGCATCTGGCTATTGTGGGACCTGGGGAACCAAGCCTCGAACCGGGGTCCTTAGGCTTCACAGGCAAGCACTTAACCGCTAAACCATCTCTCCAGCCCTCATTTTATTTTTTTAAATATTTTTATTTATTTATACACAGAGAGAGACAGAGAGAAACAGACAATAGGCATGCCAGAGCCTCTAGCCACTGCAAAGGAACTCTAAAAGCATGTGCCTCCATGTACATCTGGCTTACATTGGCTTACATGTGTCCTAGAGAATTGAACCTGGATCCCTTGGCTTTGCATGCAAGTGCTTTAAGTGTTAAGCCATCTCTTCAGCCCTGAATTTTTATTTTTTTCAAGGTAGGGTCTCACTCTAGTCCAGGCTGACCTGGATTTCACTATGTAGTCTCAGGGTGGCCTGGAACTCATGATGTTCCTCCTACCTCTGCCTCAGAGTGCTGGAATTAAAGGTGTGAGCCACCACACCTGGTTCTATTATTATTATTATCATTATTATTATTTTTGAGGAATGGTCTTGCTCCAGCCCAAGTGGGCCTGGAATTCATTATGGCTGGCCTTGAACTCACCACGATACTCCTAACCTCTGCTTTCCAAGGCATGTGTCACCATACCTGGCAGCAGTGTTGTATTATTTTTAGCCAGAGTCTCTCTCTCTCTCTTTTTAAATATTTATTTATTTATTTATGAGAGAGAGAGAGGGAGAGAGAAAGAGAGAGAATGGGTGTGCCAGGGCCTACAGCCACTGCAAACGAACTCCAGACGCATGTGCCACCACCATGTGCATCTGGCTTATGTGGGACCTGGAGAATCGAACCTGGGACCTTAGGCTTCACGGGCATGCACCTTAACCGCTAAGCAATCTCTCCAGCCCAGAGTCTCTTTTTAAATTTTTTTTTTATTTTTTTATTTGAAAGCGACAGACACAGAGAGAAAGACAGATAGAGGGAGAGAGAGAGAGAGAGAATGGGCACGCCAGGGCTTCCTGCCTCTGCAAATGAACTCCAGATGCGTGCACACCCTTGTGCATCTGGCTAACGTGGGACCTGGGGAACCGAGCCTCGAACAGGGGTCCTTAGGCTTCACAGGCAAGCGCTTAACCGCTAAGCTATCTCTCCAGCCCTCTTTTTTAAATTTTTTATTTTTATTTGCAAGCAGAGAGAGAATGGGCATGCCAGGGCCTCCAACTACTGCAAACAAACTCTAGATGCATGCAACTCTTTGAGCACCTGGCTTTATGTGGATGCTGGGGAATTGAACTTGGGTCATAGGTTTTGCAGGCAAGCACCTTAACTGCTGAGCTATCTCTCCAGTGCTATCCAGTCTCTTACTGATACTGCAGCTTGCTGTGCTTCATAAGCCCGGGTGATTCCCTGGTCTCTGCTCCTCTTTGCAGGTCCTGGGTTGCAGGCACATGTGGACATGCCTAGCTGTTTATGTGGGTTCTGGAGATTGGAACTTGGGTGGTTTTAGGCCCCTCAGCCCTCATGATTGTCCAGGAAGCACACTTAATTGCTGAGCCTTCTCTCTATCTTCATTTATGGCAAACCTTTTATGTGCCAGGCTCTTTATCACATTTCCTCACCCCCACTTTATGACCCTCTATCTTACTACCAGGGATGAAGCAGGGTTAGAATTGATGAGTGTTCAAGGTCACTGAATCGCAGGTGAGGTGGTAGAGTCAAGATTCAAATTCAGGAGAATCTAGCTAGAAGCCTGTATTCTTTCAGGGATGGCAAAAAACCTGCAGAGATTCTTGTAGAACAGCCCTACTTTCAAAGTCAGGTTCTCTCGTGTAACACCTTTTTCATTCAGCAACAGCCATGACACCATCTCTCTAGTGGCCTTCAGCCCCTGCATGCTCAGCTCTCCTTCCCCGCTGCCTGCTGCACTTTCCCAGCTTCCTACTCATTGATGGGTAGATACCCTCCATTCATCAATTCACCCCACATGACCTGTTTCAGGAATCTTCTTCTGACTTACCTATTCCCAGACACACTCATAAGCACTTTGCCCTTTACCTTTTTTTTTTTTAAAAATTATTTATTTATTTATTTATTTGAGAGCAACAGACACAGAAAGACAGAGGGAGAGAGAGAATGGGCGCGTCAGGGCTTCCAGCCTCTGCAAACGAACTCCAGACGCGTGCGCCCCCTTGTGCATCTGGCTAACGTGGGACCTGGGGAACCGAGCCTTGAACCGGGGTCCTTAGGCTTCACAGGCAAGCGCTTAACCGCTAAGCCATCTCTCCAGCCCTACCTTTTTTTTCTTTTTGGTTTTTCCAGGTAGGGTTTCCCTGTAGCCCAGGCTGACCTGAAATTCACTATGGAGTCTCAGGGTGGCCTCGAACTCATGGCAATCCTCCTACTTCTCCCTCCTGAGTGCTGGGATTAAAGGTGTGTGGCACCATGCCCGGCTCCTTTTGGTTCTTGCCATGGTTTCTAACTGTATATTAATTAATTAATTTATATATATATTTTTTACTTAGGCCTGGTGTGGTGGCACAGCACTCGGGAAGCAGAGGTAGGAGGATTGTCATGAGTTCGAGGCCACCCTGAGATTCCATAGTGAATTTCAGGTCAGCCTGGGCTAGAGGGAGACCCTACCTCAAAAAAAAAAAAACAAAAAATTATGTATTTGAGGTGGGGAGATAGAAAGAGGGAGGGAGGGAGGGAGGGAGAGAGAGAGAGAGAGAGAGAGAGAGAGAGAGAGAATATGAATAAGAATGGGCATGACTGCAAAGGAACTCCTGACACATGGGCCACCTTATACATCTGGCTTACGTGGGTACTTGGGAATCAAATCTGGGTCCTTAGGCTTCGTAGGTAAGTGCTTTAACTGCTGGGCCATCTCTCCAGTTCCCCTAATTGTATTTTGGTTTGTCTGATCATTTGTTTTCCCCTATCAGACTCTAAGTCCATGAGGGTTTCAGTCTGCTTTGCTCACCATGGTAGCTAGCTGGTCCATTACCAGGCTGCTCTATACATGATAGGTACTCACTTATTATTATTATTATTATTATCACCATTATTATTATTATTTTGGTTTTTTGAGGTAGGGTCTTCTTCATTTTCAGGCAATGAGAAGGAAGGAGAGAGAGAATATGAATATGGGCCTTCAAGGGCCTTTTGCCACTGCAAATGAACTCCAGACCATTTTGTGCAACTGGCTTTACATAGGTACAAAGGAATTAAACTTGGGCCATCTGGCTTTGCAAGCAAGCACCTTAAACTGCTGAGTCATCTCTCCAGCCCTGTCCTTGTTTTAGAGAAGAGTTGGGGGAGGCGCAGACAGATCAGAAGTGGTGGAGGGACCAGGGAGATGGCTCAGGGTGAAGAGTGCTTGTTACTCTTGGGCTGGCAACCCGCCATGTTTGGCTTCCTAGAACATGAGCAAAAAGCTGGTCGTCAGGGCTAGGGAGATGGCTTATCAGTTAGAGGCACTTACTTACAAAGCCTGCCAGCCTGGGTTCAATTCCCCAGCTACCCATGTAAGCCAACCACAAAAAGCAGCCAGTGCTTCTGGTGTTCATTTGAAGTAGCAAGAGACCTGGCTTGCCATATGTGTGCACGCACACACACACACATATGCCAAAAAAAAAACAGCTGGAGAGATGGCTTAGCAGTTAAGGCATTGGCCTGCAAAGCCAAAGGACCCAGGTTTGATTCTCCAGGACCCACGTAAGCCAGATGCACAAGGTGGCACATGCACCTGCAATTCATTTACAGTGGCTGAAGGCCCTGGCGTGCCCATTCTCTCTCTCTCTCTCTCTCCCTCTTTCTCTCTCAAATAAATAAAATAAACCAAAGGAAAAGAAAAGCTCTATAGCCTCAGTCTAGTCTCTAGTGGACTGGCAATATCAGAGAATCACTGGGGCTTACTGATGGTCAGCAGCTCCAGGATAAGGGAGCGACCCCTCCAAATATGCAAATGTAGCCAGACTTGGTGGCACATGCCCTTTAATCCCAGCACTTGGGAGGTCAGCCTGGGCTAGAGTGAGACCCGACATTGATAAACCAAAACAAGAAAAATAATATATATGCAAATGTGTGATAAGAGAAGGACATCTGACATTCTCCTCTGGGCTCCACATGCATCATGCACATGGGTGCATGCATCTACATACATGTACATATACTGCACTCATACTCCACACACAGCCATACCCACAAGCAAAACAAAACATACCCCCTACCCCCAAAAAGTCATGAAGTTAGGTTTATGGTGGAGGTAGGTTTCAACCTCAGGTTGTTCTAACCCCAAAGCCAGTGGGCTCAAATTTCCTGTTGCTGAGGACTTGCTACCTCCACTTCCCAAGTCCTGGGATTATGGGCACATACCATCATTCCTTGTTTATGTAATGCTGGAGATCAAACCTAGGACTTTGTGCATGCAGGGCAACCACTCCACCAAGTAAACTATATCCCTAGCCCTCAAAGTCACTGACTTATTTTTAAAATTTTTTTTGTTGTCTATTTTTATTTATTTGAGAGCAATAGACAGAGAGAGAAAGAGGCAGAGATAGATAGGGAGATATATAGAGAGAGAATGGGCAAGCCAGGGCCTCCAGCCACTGCAAACGAACTCCAGACGTGTGCGCCCCCTTGTGCATCTGGCTAATGTGGGTCCTGGGGAATCGAGCCTCGAACCAGGAGGGTCCTTCAGCTTCCCAGGCTAGTGCTTAACCACTAAGCCATCTCTCCAGCCCCGCCACTGACTTCTTTTTTTTTTTGGTTTTCCGAGGTAGGGTCTCACTCTAGCCCAGGCTGACCTGGAATTCACTATGTAATCTCAGGGTGGCCTCGAACTCACAGCGATCCTCCTACCTCTGCCTCCCAAGTGCTGGGATTAAAGGCGTGCGCCACCACACCCAGCTCAGCCACTGACTTCTTTACAGCTGACTTGGGCAGTCAATCACACTAGTATTTATTTATTTGCAAGCGGAGGGAGACCGAGAGGAGAGAGAGAGAAAGGGAGAAATAAAAGAATGGGTATGCCAGGGCCTTTTGCTGCTGTAAACAAACTCCAGATATGTATGCCATATGTGTATCTGGCTTTACATGGGTACTGGGGAATCGAACCAGAGTTGTTAGTCTAGTGCCTTAACTGCTGAGCCATCTCTCCAGCCCTGCACCAGCATTATACAGTAATTTGTTGTCTGACTGAGCATTACAATTAAAGCCTGAAAGTTGCCAAACAGCTGATCACTTGGGCCCTGTTGTGCCCACTTGTCTGTCTCTGTCTTTCTGAAATCTTTCGTTGCTGTTTTATTTTTTGTTTATTTTAGAGAGAGAGAATAGGCACACCAGGGCCAAAGAACTCCAGATGCATGAGCCACCTAGTGCATCTGGTTTACATGGGTCCTGAAGAATCAAACCTGGGTCCTCTGGCTTTGCAGTTAAGCCCTTAACTGCTAAGTCATCTCTCCAGCCCCCTTTTGAAATTTTAATTCCCACCCCCTCCCTTGGCTGACCTGGAATTTGTCTACCCAATGATCCTGGAGGAAACATCCTCATGACAGTAAGCTCATGTTGGAGGCACTTCTTTAACAGAAAAGTCCTTTCCAGGAAGGGAAAAGGATTGAAAAGTACAGGAGACTAAGTAGCCCTTCAGGGACAATCACAAGGAGACCAGAGCCCTGTTCTGAGAGTGAACAGACCTGGATTTAAGTCCTTGCAGGAGGAGGTAAGGTTGCTAACCCATTCATTCTCCCCTATCCCCACTCTTTTTTTTTTTTTTTTGGTAGAGCTTTACTCTAGCTCAGGCTAACTGGAGCTTACTCTATAGCTCAGTTTGGCCCCAGAACTCATGGTGATCCTTCTATCTCAGCCTCCCAAGTGTTGAAATCACAGGCATGAGCCGCTATGCCTGGTATCATCCATTCCTTCTCTTGCTCTTTTTTTCTTTTGGGTTTTTGAGGTAGGGTTTCACTCTAGCCCAGGCTGACCTGGAATTCACTATGTAGTCTCAGGCTGGCCTTGAACTCACACAATCCTCCTCCCTCTGTCTCCTGAATGCTGGGATTAAAGGTGTGCCCTACCATACCTGGCTCATTCCTTCTCTCTTGATTTCTAGGATCCCAGAAACAAATTGGCTACACTCCTAGGTCACTTTTCCATAGAATGTTGGTTGTAGCCGGGCGTGGTGGCGCACGCCTTTAATCCCAGCACTTGGGAGGCAGAGGTAGGAGGATCGCCGTGAGTTCAAGGCCACCCTGAGACTACAGAGTTAATTCCAGGTCAGCCTGGACCAGAGTGAGACCCTACCTCAAAAAACCAAAAAAAAAAAAAAAAAAAAAAAAAGAATGTTGGTTGTCAACTATAGCTGCAGGTGGCCTAGGTCCCAGTCTATGGTGAACAGAGCGAGAAATACTCTGGTCTGGCACCTTTCAGTCCTTCCAGGGGATGAAGAAGAAAGTCTTTCTCAGGTGAGAATTCTTTCTCAGGTGAGAATGCCTGGGAAGAAGAAATACAGGACTAGGGTTATTTCCAGTTCTCTGGGCCAATGTGTGCAAAATTATACAAAGCCATAGACTGTTTTTTGTCTTGCTTCTGTTTTTAAGAAAAGCAAGTTTATATAAAGAGCACAGTAGGTATGACAGAAGAACCAGCTGCCTGCTAGGGTCTAACTCCATTTTCTATAACAGGACACATGGGGTCAGGGAGCTGGGAAATGGGGAGATAGTTCAGTGGGCCAAGTGCCTGCTGCGCAAGCGTGAGGACGTGAGTTTGGATTTCCAGCACCCAAGTAAAATGGTAGGAGCGGTGGCACATGCCTGCAGTCCCAGCACAGGATTCCTAGGGTTTACTGGTTAGGCCAGTCTAGCCAAATTGGTGAGCTCAAGGTTCTGTGAGAGACCATGTTTCAAAATAAATAAAAAAATAAATAAAATAAGGTGATAGAACGATTTAGGAAGACATCTGACACTGACCTGTCTTCCAGGAGCACATACTAACCTGCATATGTGCATGCAAAAAAAAAAAGAGAGAGAGAGAGAGACAGAGAGAATTACGTGTTTTACAGAGTTTCTCTAGAGAACTAAATGAGCTAAGATGTGGCTTTGTTACCTTGCCACAATGCAGAGGCCTATTTATAAGCAATAATCCCCCCAGGACTGAAGGCAGATTTGCATGGGACTAATGCGCCTATTTTGCAGAAGGACAAACTGAGATTTGACTAAGTTCAGGGAGTTGCCTCAAGTTGCAGTTGAACGACGGTCCAGCTCAGTGCTTCTCATAATTAGCTCAGTCCCGGGACCCACGGTTAGCCCCGAAACCGCTCCTTTAGATCAGCTTAGAGCATCTGACTCACTCTTCCCCACCCGACTTTCCGAAGGGACGGAGCCCAGGCGTGAAGGGGCAAAACCAAATTCAACTTGAGGGGTGTCCACAGGAAGTTCACAGGCTTGACACCTTTCTACAAGAATCCTGGTTCTTTTAACGTCAGTAAAAAAAAATAATTATCTTTCCGCATACCACGGATGTGGTCTGACACTTTATTTCTTCAGATTTTCCTATTCAGAATTCAGGGGTTGATTTACCTTGTCTCCGCTCCCCCCCACAAACACTTCACTTGGTTTGTTCCCCGCTGTTTACTCCCATTGCGGAAGTCGCTCGGGTGGAGCTCCCCGGGAACACTACCTACGAGTACGTCTTTTGCGTAGTTATTTAACTGGCATTTCGCTCAGGCCAATGGGATGGTTGCAAACCCAGAGGGGGTGGGACGGAGAGCCAATCAGAGCCGTTGGCGGGGTGTGGCTGTGTCCCGGGGCGGGGAATCGCGTAATGGCGGACACCGGCCGGGTTCGCGCGGCTGGGGGCGTAGCGCCTTGAAGCCGGGAGGTGGGGCGGGCGGTCCGGCGGTGTGGCAGCCCACGAGGCGCTGGGCTGGAGCACACCCCCCCCCTGCGGTGACCGGGCGGTCCAGTGGCCTTTCAGATCACTGTGGGCGACTGCGCGAGATCAGGTGAGCAACAAGTCCTCCCCCCGCCGCCCCGGGCGGGCCCCGCGGTGGGGTCCCGGGGGAATGGGTGCCGCGCTCCTGCTGCCTGGGACGCGCCGCGGCTCGCGAGCCGGCGGCGGAGCGGCGTCTTAATTCACCCCACCCCTCAGGAAGGGAGGTGAACCGGAGACACCTCCCCCCCCCATGCGATTTGGAAGAACCCCGGGGGAGGGGTGTCACCGAAGGCTTCGGAAGTGTCAAGACCCGAACCCTGGCTCTGCCCCCCGCCGGTTCGCCTGGTGGTCTTGGGCAAGTCACTTCCGTCTTTGTAAAACGAAGACTTTGCGAAAGTACGTGAATTGGGCCTCTTACCTGTTTTCTGAGACCTTGGGGGAAACCCTCAGTTTCTATCTCTGTACCATGAAGTAATCGAGGTGCTGTTTTGAGGTCCTTGAGTTTGGGGGACTTGGGTAGGACAACTGTGTGAACATGGCGTGCACAGGGTGATGGGCAGAGTAAGAGTTGACTGACTTACAGGGGCTCCTCTGTCAAGTTGGTGGGTGCTACTCAAGTGATGGCGTGGAGTCAGGTTCTTTTTGGTCCTTTGAGATGGAGAAATTTTGGAGGAATAAGGAGGGAATCCTTGTCTTTTTGGGACTGTGGTTGGAACTTTAAGCCCAGCCTTGAAGAAGAGGAAGATGAAGAGCAGTATTTAAGATTACCCTATTGTGTGCCAGACTTTGCTTAGGCATACATATATGTCCTTGTTTGGCTTTTCCAACTACGTTTGCAAATTTACAGGTGAGGAAGCCAGGGTTCAGAGGAGTTAAGTTGCTTGCTTGCTAGAGACCACACTGTAGAGTGCTGAGTTTACTAGCATGAGGGTGTTTCCTCTGGGATCATTGGGCCGGGCAGGGTAGTAAGTCACTTGATAATAAAGTTTGCTTGTTGTCACAAATGAGGGACAGGATCTAGCTCAGACATTTGATTGCATTTCTGGTATGGGGACAGATCTTGATCTCTGGATGGTTCACTCTGCGAGTTGGAAAGGACCATGTCTAAATGGTAAAAGTCACTTTGAAGTGCTTGAGTACCTGAGAGAGCTCAGTCTGAATCCTGGTCAGGTGTTCTGTGGAAGAAAGTTCACCCACTCTTTGTTGGCTTTTGGTACAGGGTGGTGCCACCTCGGTGTCTTTTTCTCCTCCCTGAAGAAGGCCACATTTTCTTGGGATGGGAGAAATTTCCCATTTGTTAGTGCAAATTTCTTTGCATTCCTTGGAGGGAGCGTACCATTTCCTTCTTTGTATTTTTGGTTATTCTTTAGATGAGTGACGACTGTGGACTTGGGATTAGAGGTAATTGGCTACCATAAATTGCAGCCCTTAATTTTTCTAAACCTCAGAGCTATGGGCTAATTAAAATGGTAGGTCCAGCCAGGGTCATTGTTCTCATGTCAGTGGTGGGGAAGAGAACTGGAAGAGGAAGTTGCTGAGAAAAAGGGCGTTTCTTAGCTGTGGAGCCAATATGTATTTTCTTTGTTTGAAATTCTAAAACCAGAAAAGCAGCAGCTAAGGGAGGAAGGAAAAAACTGTGAAACTCTTCTTCCTGATCAGAGAGCTTTGACAGCTATCCCTGGCCACATTGGAGACAGAAAAAGTCTTGTTGGACCTCAGAATTGTCTTCTAAAATGAAATAATTTAAAATCTTAAACCTTCTAAGATAAATTAAAAAAAAAAACATTTTAGTGAGTACTTATCACTGATAATTTATTTTTTCAACACAGTTACCAATTCAGCCTTTGGCTCTGTTTTAACTGGTTTAAGTCAGTTCACTTTCAACTTAACCTGATTTAGATATTGGAGGATGATGCAAAGCTACCATTACTTGAAAAGTCTGATGGCCAGACATGGTGGCACACGCCTTTAATCCCAGCACTCTGGAGGCAGAGGTAGGAGGATCACTATGAGTTCAAGGCCAGCCTGAGACTGCAGAATGAGTTCCAAGTTAGCATAGGCTAAGGTGAGACTCTACCTTGAAAACACCAAAAACAAGGGGTGGGGGAGCTGGGGAAATGGCTTAGTGGTTAAGGCGTTTGCCTGTGAAGCCTAAGGACCATGGTTTGATTCCCCAGGACCCATATAAACATGATGCACAAGGGGCGCATGCATCTGCAGTGGCTGGAGGCCTTGGTGTACCCATTCTCTTTCTCCCTATCTGTCTCTTTCTCTCTCAAATAAATAAATAATACATTTTTTAAAATTTGTTTTAAAATTTATTTATTTGAGAGCGACAGGCACAGAGAGAAAGACAGATAGAGAGAGAGAATGGGTGCGCCAGGGCTTCCAGCCTCTGCAAACGAACTACACTCACACACACACACACACACACACACACACACACATTATATGAAATGTTTTTTGTTTTTTTTTTTTTCCTTCGAGGTAAGGTCTCACTCTAGTCTGAGCTGACCTTGAATTCACTATGTAGTCTCAGGGTGGCCTTGAACTCACGGTGATCCTCCTACCTCTGCCTCTCGAGTGGTGGGATTAAAGGTGTGTGCCACCACGGCTGGCTTATATTCTTTAATTTTTATTTATTTACTTGAGAAAGGGAGAAAGAGAGAGAAGGAGGCAGAGAGAGAGAATGGCTGTGTCCAGGCCTCCAGCCCCTAGAAACTTCAGATGCATGCGCCACCTTGTGAGTCTGGCTTATGTGGGTTCTGGGGCGTTGAACCTGGGTCCTTTGGTTTTGCAGGCAAGCATCTTAACTACTAAGCAATCTCTCCAGCCCAGCCTCTTTTTTTCTCAATTTTTATTTATTTATTTATTTATATTTTTTTATTAACAACTTCCATGATTATAAAAAACACCCCATGGTAATACCCCCTCCCCACTTACCCCTTTGAAACTACATTCTCCATCATACCCCCTCCCCATCTCAATCATTCTCTCTTTTACTTTTGATGTCATGATCTTTTCCTTCTCTTATGATGGTCTTTTGCAGGTAGTATTAGGCACTGTGAGGCCATGGATAACCAGGCCATTTTGTGTCTGGAGGGAGCATGGTGTATGGAGTCCTGACCTTCCTTTGGCTCTTTCATTCTTTCTACCACCTCTTCCGCATTAGACCCTGAGCCTTGGAAGGTGTGATAGAGATATTGCAGTACTGAGCACTGTGGTCATTTCTTTCCATTTCTCAATTTTTATTAACATTTTCAATGATTGTAAAAAATATCCCATGGTAATATCCTCCCTCCCACCACTTTCCCCTTTGAAATTCCATTCTCCATCATATCCCCTCCCCCTCCCAATCAGTCTCTCTTATTTTGATGTCATGATCTTTTCCTCCTATTATGGTGGTCTTGTGTAGGTAGTGTCAGGCACTATGAGGTCATGGATATCCAGGCCATTTTATGTCTGGAGGGAGCACGTTGTAAGGAGTCCTACCCTTCTTTTGGCTCTTACATTCTTTCTGCCACCTCTTCCACATTATTGGAAGGTGTGTTCGAGATGTTACTCAGTACTCCAGTCACTTCTTTCCAGCACTATGATTCCTTCTGAGTCGTCCCAAGGTCACTGCTGTCTTAAAAGAGAAGATTCTCTACCCAAAGTGAGAGTAACATTAATATAAGGGCATGAACATTAAGAGAAGTACTTACTGGCCAGTTTGATAAGCATAGTATATCCATTTAGCCAGACAGCAGCAGGCGTTACTCCCCTAGGGCTCATGACTAATCCTGTTTTAAGTTTTCGGTATCAGGGATGTATTCCCTTCCATGGACCGGGCCTCCAGCCCAATTGGAGGGCAGTTGGTTTCCACCATGACAGACGTGCCACTATTGCACCTGTTGGCTCATTTGGCCTGGCTGGCCAATTATAAGGCTTGCAGTATCCACTGTTTAGTATCTCCACTGGTGGTATCTCTTTCTCCCATTGAACTACATGTAGAATAGCTTCTTCCAGCTTTCTGTTTTTTTAAATATTTATTTATTTGAGAGGGAAAGAGAGGGAGAGGGAGAGAAAGGGCATGCCAGGGCCTCGAGCCACTGCAAACAAACACCAGATGCATGCACCCCATGTGCATCTGGCATTTGTGGGTCCTGGGGAATCAAACCTGGGTCCTTTGGCTTTGCAGGCAAGCATCTTAACTACTAAGCCATCTCTCGAGCCTGGCCTTTTTTTTTTTTTTTTTTTTGAGGCAGCATCTCACTCTCGACCAGGCTGATCTGGAACTCATTCTGTAGCTCACGCTGGCCTTGAATTCATGGCGAGCTTCCCATCCCAGCCTCACAAGTGTTGGGATTACAGGTGTATGCCACAATGTCAGCTTCTGCTTGGTTTTAGACATTATTTACAATTTTTAGTGCTTCATTTTGCAGGTTTGTGTGTGTATGATAGTCATGAATTTTCTGAATGCAAAGGTCTACATGAGTTCAGTTCTCAGTATTATGTGTGTGTGTGTGTGTGTGTATACATATATATACATACATACATACATATATATATATATATATATATATATATATTTTTTTTTTTTTTTTGAGGTAGGGTCTCACTCTAGCCCAGGCTGCCTTGGAATTCACAGTAGTCTCAGTGTGGCCTTGAACTCACAGTGATCCACTTACCTCTGCCTCCCAAGTGCTCAGATTAAAGGTGTGCACCACCATGCCCAGTTTACTTACACTTTCTTTGTAACAAGATGATATAGTCTTCATTAATTATAATACTGGTATTTAGGAGCTATTCAAAATTCTTGAGTAGCTGGAGTGATGGCTCAGCGGTCAAGGTGCTTGTCTGCAAAATCTTTGAGTATAAGGGAAAGATGTTCTTGGGAACAGATTTTTTTTTTTTTTTTAATTTAGAAGTTTGTGGACTTTAGAAAAGAATTATGGAATATGTACTATGTAGTTTTGTCCTGCCTTCTCTTCTCCTTTCCTCCCTTCCTGCCTGCCTTCCTTTCTTCCATTTTTTTGCAGTACTGGGGATTGAACCTAGAGCCTCACGCATGCTAGGCAAGTCCTATACCACTGAGTTACATTCCCTGCCCCTGGAATATTACTGTGTATTATGTAACACCCCAGAGAAGTCTAGAGAAGCACCTGCTAATCAAATGCATTACTGTTTCAGTAATAGAATATTTGAGTGTTCACACTAACTGGGAAAAATAAATATTATAAATAGCCTCATGTCATTTCACATCAGACTTTGCCACCACATGAATAATGTAAACTTGTTTTTCATAGTCATTTGGATTTTGGAATGGAAGTGAAGAGATGTGAGCCTCCATTAACAAAACATAGGTTGAAAAGAACAATAATAAGAAAAAAGGCCTGGTGTGGTGGTATATGCCTGTCTAATCCTAGCACTCAGGCAGAGATAGGATTGCTGTGAGTTCCAGGCAGGCCTGGAACTACTGTGAGTTGCAGGTCATCCTGGCCTAGAGTGAAACCCTACCTCAAAAAAATGAAAAAAAAAAAGAATCAAGTTAATTTCAAACCTAAAAATAGTATTATATGTAAAACTTTTTTTTTTGTCATATAGAACTCTTTAATTAAAATGTGCTGGTGGGTTGGGAAGATGACTCACCAATTAAAGATACTTGCTTCCAAAGTCTGGAAAGATGGCTTAGTGGTTAAGTGCTTGCCCGTGAAGCCTAAGCATCCCAGTTCAAGGCTCGATTCCCCAGGACCCACGTTAGCCAGATGCACAAGGGGGCTCAGGCGTTGGGCTGGAGAGATGGCTTAGCGGTTAAGCGCTTGCCTGTGAAGCCTAAGGACTCCGGTTCGAGGTTCGATTCTCCAGGACCCACGTTAGCCAGATGCACAAGGGGGCACACTGGAGTTCATTTGCAGTGGCTGGAAGCCCTGGGGCGCCCATTCTCTCTCTGCCCCCCCATCACTTTCAAATAAATAAATAAAAATGAACCAAAAAAAAATTAAAAAACCAAACAAAACAAGGGGGCACAGGCGTCTGGAGTTCATTTGCCGTGGCTGGAAGCCCTGGTGCGCCCATTCCCTCTCTCTGACTCTTTCTCTCTCTGCTTATATCTCTCAAATAAATAAATACAAATAAAATAAACAAAAAACTTAAAAAAAACAGATACAAAAAGTGACCCATGCATCTGATATTCCTTTGCAGTGGCAAGGGACTCTGGTACCTCTCCCTCCATGCAAATAAATAAATAAATATCTTCAAGGTAAGGTCTCACTCTAGTTCAGGTTGACCTGGAATTCACTATGTATTCTCAGGATGGCCTTGAACTCATGGTGATCCTCTTACCTGTTTCCCAAGTGCTGGGATTGAAGACATGTGCCACCATACAAGCCCCTTCCTTCCTTTCTTTTTTTTCTTTTTTTTTGTATTATGTAATGTCAAAAGGTTAGAGCTTCCAACTAGTCTTGTATTAGAACTTTCCATTAAAAAACGTGCATATGGGGTAGGACTTTAATCCAGCACTCAGGAGGCAGAGAGAGGTAGATCACTGTGAGTTTGAGGATACCCTGAGACTACACAGTGAATTCCAGGTCAGTCTGGGCTAGAGTGAGACCCTCTGGGGAGGGAGGGGGAATGCATTATGTGGCCTGGGAACTATGATGTCAGTATTCAACCAGGTTGAGAACTGTTAACATATCTCATTATAAATATTCAATAAGTGATTTTTCTTTTTTGGGGTAAATTTGGTACTGGTATTGAAATGAGTTGAGTATGATGAGTTTAAGGGTATTTTAAAAAAAAACTTTTTATTTATTTTCTTTTATTTTTTGTTTTGTTTTTGAGATAGGTTCTCACTCTAGCCCAGGCTGACCTGGAATTCACTATGGAGTCTCAGGGTGGCCTTGAACTCATGGCAATCCTCCTACCTCTGCCTCCCAACTGCTGGGATTAAAGGCATGTGCCACCACGCCCGGCTTAACTTTTTATATTTTTTTTTTCAAATTTTTTTATTTTTATTTTTTCTCAAGTTTATTAAACATTTTCCATGATTATAAAAGATACCCCACGGTAGTACTCCCCTCCCCCCTTTTCCCCTTTGAAATTCCCTTCTCCATCACATCTGCTCCCCATCTCAATAAGTCTCTATTTGGATGCCATGACATTTCCCTCCTCTTATGATGGTCTTATGTAGGTAGTGGCAGGCATTATGAGGTCATGGATATCGAGGCCAATTTTTTGTCTGGAGGGAGTCAATTTTTTTTTATTAACAACTTCCATGATTATAAAAAATATCCCATAGTTATACCTTCCCTCCCCCCACTTTCCCCTTTCAAACTCCATTCTCCATCATATCTCCTCCCCATCTCAATCATTCTCTCTTTTATTTTGTTGTCATGATCTTTTCCTCCTATTATGATGGTCTTGTGTAGGTATTGTCAGGCACTGTGAGGTCATGGATATCCATGCCATTTTGTTTCTGGGGGGAGCACGTTGTAAGGAGTCCACCCTTCCCTTGGCTCTTACATTTTGCCACCTCTTCCTCATTAGACCCTCAGCCTTGGAAGGTATGATAGGGATATTGTAGTACTGAGCACTCCTGTCAGTTCTTCCCAGCACCATGGTGTCTTCTGAGTCATCCCAAGGTCACTGCCACTGAAAAGAGAAGGTTCTCTACCAAAAGTGAGAGTAGCATTAATATAAGGGTATGAACATTAACAGAAGTGCTTACCGGGCAGTTTGATAAGCATAGTAAATACATTTAGCCAGATAGCAGCAGACGTTACACCTCTAGGGCTCACGACTACCCCTGTTTTTTAAGTTTTCAGTATCAGGGATGTATTCCTTCCCATGGAGCTGGCCTCCAGTCCATTTGAAGGGCAGTTGGTTTCCACCATGATAGACAAGCCACTATTGTACCTGCTGGCTCATTTGGCCTGGCTGGCCAAATATAAGGCTGGCAGTGTCCACTGTTGAGTATCTTCACTGGTGATTTCTCTGTTTGCCATTTAACTGCATGCAGAATGGCTTCTTCCAGCTTTCTGTCAGCTGGTCTACATGGAGGAGGCTATCAGCTCAGTTCCAGCAGGATTTCTCAGTAGCCTTGCAGCCCAAGTATGTGTAGTCTTCAGCAATAGGGTCTTACCATCTATTCCTGGTGGGAAACCAAGGGCCTTGGCAATGGCCTATAATGTTTTGGGGGCATCAAGGACCTCCCTGACCAACAACTCACGGGAAGTGCCATCCCTAGCACTGAAAATTTTCTAGCAACCATAGTTTAAGTTTTAAAAAATATATTTATTTGGGCTGGAGGGATGGTTTAGCAGTGAAGGTATTTGCCTGCAAAGCCAACGGATCCAGGTTTGGTTTTCTAGGACCCATATTAGCCAGATGCACAAGAGGACACAAGTGTCTGGAGTTCGTTTGGCTGGAAGCCCTGAGGGGGTGGAGGTAAGAGAGAGAGAGGGAGAGGGAGAGAGAGAGAAAGAATATGGGTGCACCAGGCCCTCCAGCCACTGCAAAGGAACTCCAGATATGTGCCCCGCCTTGTGCATCTGACTTACATGAATTCTGGAGAGTTGAACTGGGATCCTTAAAAAATTTTTATTTTATTTTATTTGATGCACGCACGCACGCACGCACACACACACACACACACACACACACACACACAGAGAGAGAGAGGGGGGGTGAGAGGGAGAGAGGGAGAGAGGAGGTAAGGAATGAATGGGCGTACGTGCCAGAGCCTCTAGCCACTGTAAATGTGCCACCTGTGCATCTGGCTTACATGGATCCTGGAGAATCAAACCTGGGTCCTTAGGCTCTGCAGGCAAGTGCCTTAACTGCTGAGCCATCTCTGCAGTCCATATGATATGCTTAAAGAGGATTCAGACTCTTTCATCAGCTCCCATAGCTTTGGTGCCATTGTTCGTGTGCAAGATGGCAGCTCCTTGTCCTCGTCGGCTCACTGCAGCCTCTTCTGCCTGTAGCATCGTCATTCGGTGACTAATAAGAATAGGGCGAAGTCTGGGTCAACAAGCAACTGGAAGTGGTTTTACTCTTTGGGTGTTGGCCTTACTAAGGTTGATTAGGGTAAACGCTGCTGTATTGGGAGTAGGTTGAAGTGCAGAATTCTTGGGGGTTTGGGTCTCCAGCAGGACACAAGTAACAGACTTGTTGCTCCACAGCGTTCTGCTGCCTGAAGAACACAATGGCTGCTTGTTTGGAAAGAGGAGGGTAGGCTGTGAAATAAGATGCTTCTTGCTCCTCATCCTTCAGAGCTGGTCCAAGAAG
The DNA here is from genome assembly GCF_020740685.1 of Jaculus jaculus. Lineage (NCBI taxonomy): Eukaryota > Metazoa > Chordata > Mammalia > Rodentia > Dipodidae > Jaculus > Jaculus jaculus. Next base: position 60,170,557 of record NC_059106.1, on the reverse strand, counting down.
TCATCAAAGAGGTGATTGACTACCTAGTGTTTTCTTTTTCTGTCTCTGTCTCTGTCTCTGTCTCCCCCGCCCCCCTCGAGGTAGGGTCTCACTCTGGCCCAGGCTGACCTGGAATTCACTATGTAGTCTCAGGGTGGCCTTGAACTCACAGCAGTCCTCCTACCTCTCCCTCCCGAGTGCTGGGATTAAAGGTATGTGCCACCACACCCACCTTACAAACCTGGGTCCTTTTGTTTTGCACACAAGCTCCTTAATTACTGAGCCATCTCTCTAGCCCCTTTGGTTTTTAAAGGCAGGTGACTAAAGACCTTTTTTTAAAATTAATTTATTTTTGTTGACAACTTCCATAATTGTAAACAATATCCCATGGTAATTCCTTCCTTCCCCAACTTTCCCCTTTGAAACTCCACTCTCCATCATATATCCTCCCCCTTTCAATCAGTCTCGCTTTTATTTTGATGTCATGATCTTTTCCTCCTATTATGGTGGTCTTGTGTAGGTAGCGTCAGGCACTGTGAGGTCATGGTTATCCAGGTCATTTTGTGTCTGGAGGGGCACGTTGTAAGGAGTCCTACCCTTCCTTTGGCTCTTACATTCTTTCTACCACCTCTTCCGCAATGGACCCTGAGCCTTGGAAGGTATGATTGAGATATTTCAGTGCTGAGCACTCCTCTGTCACTTCTCAGTACCATGGTGCATTCTGAGTCATCCCAAGGTCACTGCCTTCTGAAAAAAGAAGCTTCTCTAACCAAAAGTGAGGGTAGCATTAATATATGGGTATAAACCTTAAGAGATGTGCTTATTGGGCAATTTGGTGAGCATAGTGTATACATTTAGCCAGACACCAGCAGATGTTACACCCCTAGGGCTCCTGACTAACCCTGTTGTAGGTTTTCAGTATTAGGGATGTATTCCCTCCCATGGAGCGGACCTCCAGTCAAATTAGAGAGTGATTGGTTTCCCCCATAACAGGCATGTCGCTTTGTACCTGTTGGCTCATTTGGCCTGGTTAGCCAAATGTAAGTTTTGCAGTGTCCACTGTGGAGTATTTTCACTGGTGATTTCTCTCTCTCCCATTGAGCTGCATGCAGTGTGACTTTTTCCAGCTTTCTGTCAGCTGGTCTACATGGAGAGGTTTTCAGCTCAGCTCCAGCAGGATTTCTTAGTGACCTTGCAGCCCAAGTATGTGGAGTCTTCAGCAGTAGGGTCTTACCAGCTATTTCTGGTGGGAAACGAAGGACCTCGGCAATAGCCTGTAATGTTTTGGGGATATCAGGGGCCTCTTTGAAGGTTTTTTTTGATTCAAGCCCACAAGATCAGCCCCTCCTTTTTTATGTGAAAGAGAGATAATGGGTGTGCCAGGGCATGTAGCCACTGCAATCAAACTCTAGGGACGTGTGCTCCCTTGTGCTCATGTGCAACCTTGCACACTTGTATTACTATGTGTCTGGCTTATGTGGAACCTCAAGAGTTGAACATGAGTCCTTAGGCTTTACAGATGAGTGCCTTTACTGCTGAGCCATCTCTGTAGCCCCCTCCCTCCCCCTCCTTTTTTTAGGCAGGCTCTTACTATAGTCTCGGCTAGCCTTGAACTCTTCTTTTTAAAAAAATATTGTATTTACTTTTTTTTTCTTTCTCTTTTTTTTTTGGTTTTGGTTTTAGTTTTGATTTTTAGAGGTAGGGTCTTACTCTAGACCAGGCTACCCTGGAAATTCACTATGTAGTCTTAGGGTGGCCTTGAACTCATGGTGAACTCCTGCCTCTGCCTCCCAAGTGTTGGTATTAAAGCTGTGTGCCACCACGCCTGGCTTTGTTTACTTATTTATGAGAGAAAGGGAGAGAAAATGGGTGCATCAGGGCCTCTAGCCACTGTGAATGAACTCCAGATGCATGTGTTACCATGTGCATCTGGCCAGTTCTGGGGAATTGAACCTGGGTCCTTAGGCTTCACAAGCAATTGCCTTAACCACTGAACCATCTGTCCAGCCCTAACCTTCAATTCTTTTTTTTTTTTTTTTTGAGGTAGGATTTAATCTCAGCGTGGCCTCGAACTCCTCCTATATCTGTCTGCCTCCCAAGTGCTGGGATTAAAGACATGTGTCACCAGGCCTGGCCCTAACCTTGAATTTTTCTTTTGTTTTGTTTTGTTTTGTTGAGGTAAGGTCTCACTCTCTGGCTCAGGCTGACCTGGAATTATTCACTATACAAGGTGGCCTTGAAATCCTGGCGATCCTCCTATCTTTGCCTCCTGAGTACTGGGATTAAAGGGTGTGCCACCAAACCTGCTTTGCCTTGAATTCTTTTTTTATTTTTTGGGTTTTTGAGGTAGGGTCTCACTCTAGCCCAGGCTGACCTGGAGTTCATTATGTAGTCTCAGGGTGGCCTCGAACTCATGGCAATCCTCCTACCTCTGCCTCCCTAGTGCTAGGATTAAAGGTGTGCACCACCACACCCGGCTTTCCAGCCCTTTTATAAATTAAAAAAAAAAAATATATATTTGCAAGCAGAGTGAGACAGAAGAGAGAGAGAAAGAGGGTGGGCACACCCGGGCCTCTAGCTGCTGCAGATTAAGTCTAGATATGTGAGCCACATTGAGCATCTGGCTTTCTGTGGGTACTGGGGAATTAAACCAGTGTTCTTTGGCTTTCCAGGCAAGTGTCTTAACTGCTGAGCCATCTCTCCAGCCAACCTCCTGCTTTATTTTATGGTCTGACCAGAACTTTAAACAACTTCCTGGTGTGATATCCTCCCCCAATGTTTATCCAGAAATATCTCTAGACATTGTAACATGTACCCTAGGGAGCAAAATTGCCCCAGTTGAGAAACACTGTATTAACGTGTGGGCATGTTGATATACTAGGGAGAAGTGAGTCCTCAGATGCAAATTCCTCTTTTGTTCCTTTTTGGTTATCCAGTCTATCTTTGGCTTTGGATAAGAAACAGCACTCTGGAGGCAGAGGTAGGAGGATCACTGTGAGTTCAAGGCCACCCTGAGACCACATAGTGAATTTCAGGTCAGCCTGGACTACAGTGAAACCCTACCTTGAAAAAAAATAGGAAAAGAAAAAAAAAGAGGGCTGGAGGGATGATTTAGCAGTTAAGGCATTTGCCTGCAAAGCCAAAGGACTCAGGTTTGATTCTCCAGGACCCACATTAGCTAGATGCACAAGGGGGGTGCATGCATCTGGAGTTTGTTTGCAGTGGCCAGAGGCCCTAGCATATCCATTCTCTCTCTCTCTCTCTTTCCCCCTCCCTCTTTCTCTGTCAAATAAATAATTTAATAAAAATAAAATATTAAAAACAAAAGAAAGAAGAAAAGAAAATGAAAATCAGGAAGTGATGATGTTAAAATAGCCCCATTATTTTTATTCTGTTCAAATTTTATTTTATTCACTTTACACATATTAGAGCAGTACAGATAGATGAATTATTTATGCAGATCTATATAAATTCAATTTCTTATCAGTGATTAAGATTAGATGGAGTAAAGAACTAGTAGAACATTACTCCTATGCAGGGCTCATAAAAGCTCATAGTGGAAAACTTAAAATCTAAAGAAAAACTTCCCTCCCCCCCCCTTCTTTCTTTTCTTGCCTTCCTCCTTGAGATAGGGTCTCACTCTATCCCTGACTGACCTGGAATTCAAGTAGACTCAGGAATTATGTAGATTCATGTAGACTCAGGCTGGCCTAGAATTTACAGTCATCCTCCTGTCTCTACCTCCTGAATGCTGGAATTAAAAAAGTGTGCACCATTACACTGGGCAACCATCATTGCTTTCCCCAGGACCCACATAAGCCAGATACACAAAGTGGTGCATGTGTCTGGAGTTTGTAGTGGCTGGAGGCCCTGGAACACCCATTCTATTTCTTTCTCATCATTCTTTCTCTCTCTCAACATAAGTAAATAAATACAATCTTTAAAAAAACAATTTAGCCGGGCATGGTGGCGCATGCCTTTAATCCCAGCACTTGGGAGGCAGAGGAGGATCACCATGAGTTTTGAGGCCACCCTGAGATGACATAGTGAATTCCAGGTCAGCCTGAACTAGAGTGAAACCCTACCTCAAACCCCCCCCCCACACCCCGCCAAAAATTGTTGGAGTTCTTCACTAACTTTTTTTTTTCTGAGGTAGAGTCTCACTCTGGTCCAGGCTGTCCTGGAATTCACTATGGAGTCTCAGGGTGGCCTTGAACTCATGACAATCCTCCTACCTCTGCCTCTCCAGTGCTGGGATTAAAGGCGTGCACCACCATGCCCAGCTCTTTTTTTTTTTTTAACTAATTTTTTTTTTTTTTTTATTTTGAGGTAGAGTCTCACTCTATCCCAGGCTGACCTGGAATTAACTGTGTAGTCTCAGGGTAGCCTCAAACTCAAGCAATCCAGTTACCTCTCTCTGCCTCCTGAGTGCTGGGATTAAAGGTGTGCACCACCATGCCAGGCTCACATTTTTTAGAATTATAATTTAATTTTGATTTATTTTTTTCACTAACTTTTGACACAACTTTCTATGGCTAGGATGTATTTTTTGCTGGCCCTGGTAAGATACTTTATAACTCTAAAATAAACAGGTTTAGCTAGTGGGCAATCTTTTCTAAGCTCAGTGCTTTTATTTTCTTTCTTTCTTTCTTTCTTTTTTTTTTTTTTTTTTTTTTTGGAGGTAGGGTCTCACTCTAGCCCAGGCTGACCTGGAATTCACTAGGTAGTCTCAGGGTGGCCTTGAACTCATGGCGATCCTCCTACCTCTGCCTTCCAAGTGCTGGGATTAGAGGCGTGTACCACCATGCCCGGCAGTGCTTTTTAAAAATATTTTAAAATGATGGGTAGATTGATCCAAGCAATTTGGTTCCTTTGGCCAATCATACGTAAGTAGCTGACAAGGTAGGAGGACATTTGGGAACTTCATTCATTTGGACAGCCCTCTACAATATAACATGATAACCATTCATGTCTTAGTCACCATTAAGGTGAAATTGAATGAACATTTTTTTCCTGTTTCATTTGAAGTTATGAATGGTACTCTAGAGAATTCAAATGTATAGTTATGAATAGTATCTCAGAATAGTTACCATTTATGCAAATGAAACACACTTCTTAACTTAGAAACCAAACAGAATTGAATTAGAAAAGAGAAGAATAGAAACAGGATTGTTGCATACAAGCAGAGGAAATAATATTCAGATACAAAAGTATCTCAGAACAAATATTTTATCATGATTTCTAGCCAGATTAGTAAAAATAAACAGTTTGAGATTGATGACTGGGGCTTTTAAATTTTGCTTATGATTTTTTTCAAGCTATTTTTTATGCTAAAGTATAAGAAAGTCTGAGATGTACTCTCATAGTTTGAGGTTAAATTCAGTTGAATGAAATTAGGTTCCCTCCCTCCCTCCCTCCTTCCCTCCCTCTCTCTCCCTCTCTCTCTCTTTCTAAGATAGGGTCTTGCTCCAGCCAGGCAAACCTGGATTTCACTATATAGTCTCAGGCTGTCCTCAGACTCATGGCGATCCTCCTACCTCTGCCTTCACGGTGCTGGGATTCAAGGCGTGAGCCACCACGTCTGCCTGGTTTTATTTTTTGAATACATACTTCTTTTGAGAAAGAGGTATGGTTTATTTCAGTTCTAATTTGAGCATGTGTGTTCACATATTTATTACACACATATGTATGGTGTCACTTAAATTTAAACTTTGTAGTTTTTTTAGGCAGTTATATTTTAAGAGCAATTCTTTTGCTCCTTTAGTTTTTACTTATTTATAAACAAAGGTAGATGAAAGAGAGACACAGAGAATGGGTGTACCAGGTCCTCCAGCCATTGCAATGAATTTCAGATGCATGTGCCACTTTGTGCATCTGGTTCTATGTGGGTACTAGGGAATCAAACCAGGTTATTAAGCTTTGCAGACAAGTGCCTTAACCGCTGACCCATCTCTCCAACCCCCTTTGAGTTTTTTGTTTTTAATTTTTTGGTCTTTTGAGGTAGGGTCTCATTCTAGCCCAGGCTGATCTGGAATTCACTATGTAGTCTTAGGGTGACCTTGAACTCACAGTGATCCTCCTACCTCTTGCCTCCCAAGTAATGGGATTAAAGGTATGCACCACCATGCCTGGCTAGGGTTTGTTTTTTTTTTTGAGGTAGCATCTCGCTATAGTTCGGGTTGACTTGTTACTCATTCTGGTTTTCCTCTTGTCTTGTCTTGTCTTGTCTTTTCTTTTCTTTTCTTTTCTTTTCTTTTCTTTTCTTTTCTTTTCTTTTCTTTTCTTTTCTTTTCTTTTCTTTTCTTTTTTTTCTTTTCTTTTCCCTCCCCTCCCCTCCCCTCCCCTCCCCTCTCCTTTCCTTTCCTTTTCTTTTCGAAGTAAGGTCTCACTCTAACTCAGGCTGACCTGGAATTCACTTTGTAGTTTCAGGGTGGTCTCGAACTCATGGCGATCATCCTACCTCTGCCTTCCGAGTGCTGGGATTAAGGGCGTGCGCCACCATGCCTGGCCTTGGTACTCATTCTGTATCCCAGGCTGGCCTCTAATTCAGTGGTCTTTGCAAGCAAGTACTGTTAACCACAGAGCAAGCTGCCCAGCCCTGCTCTTCAGTATTTAACATTGAAAAGTTTTCTCTCCCTGATGATGCCATTGTTCTAGTAAGTAGTCTAAAGAATCTTCCCTCAAAACAGCTCCTTTCCCATACTGGGAATTGATCCTAGGGCCTCACCATGCTCAGCAAATGGTCTATCACTATGCTACATTCTCAGATCTCTTTCTTTCTTCCCTTAGAGACTCACTAAGTTGCCTAGGCAGAAGTATTGTGAGTTCAAGGCCTTGAATTTCTGTCTCATTCTCCTGAGGAGTTGGGAGAGTTACAGGCCTGCACCCCTAGGTCTGGCTTCAAAGCAGGTCTTAAGAAATTGTTTAGCTGTTGTAAAGATCTTGGGTCATACTTAGCGGTATTCCCTTTCACTCACAATTGGGAACAGTCGATTCCTAATACCAAAGGTATGTGTGGATTGATGAGAGGTAAAAGACCACTCCCCTACTTTTAAAGCTCCTTCAGCCTTCAGTGGATGAGAATTTGCAGTTACTACTTCCATTTTGATATACACTGCTATGATCAGTCCTTGGCCCTTGTGATAAATTCTGCTAGTAGCTATAGTTTATTGCTAAAGCAGCTCGATTCAGAGAGATTAACTTCATAATCACTGAGCTAATAAGTGGAATCTTTACATAGACGCTTGCTTCTCCCTTCTTCCCTCCTTTTCTTTCCTATTCCTTCCTATCTCCCTCCTGGCTGGTCCACACTGGCCTTGAATTCATTATGTAGGCGAGGGATGACCTCAAAACTTTGATCCTTTTGTCTCCATCTCCTGAGTGCTGGGATTACAGATGTGAGCCTGGTTTATGCTTTTTTTTGTGGAGACATGGTCAGGCAGTGTCTGCTGTTCTGGAATTCCCTGTGTAGCCCAGGCTAGCCTTGAACAAAGCCTGCTGGCCTGGGTAAGATTTCTCAGTATACATGGAAAGCCAGATACATAGAATAGTGCATGATTCTGGAATTAGTTTGCAGCAACAGAAGGCCCTGGTGTGCCCAGACTCAATGTCTGTCTGTCTCTCAAAAATAAAATATACCTGATATGCCTTTGATTCCAGCACTCAGGAGGCTGAAGTAGGAGAATCGTTTTGAGTTTGAGGCCAGTCTGAAATTTCATAGTGAATTCCAGGTCAGCCTAGGCTAGAACAATATCCTATCTTGAAAAATTGAACCCCCCCCCAAAAAAAAATAAGCTGGGCTTGGTGGCACATACCTTTAATCTCAGCATTTGGGAGGCAGAGGTAGGAGGATTGTCTCCGCCTGAGACTACATAGTGAATTATAGGTTAGCCTGGGCGAGAGTGAGACTCTACATAGAAAGACCAAAAATAAATAACTGGATAAATAAATATTTCCACAGTTCCCTCAAGCCTTCTTCATCTGGTCAGTCTGTACTGTTTTATAGGAAACCCTTGTTCTGATTTCTATTCCCACCTCATAATTTTCCTGGGTTTTTTTTTGTTTGTAAAAGTTTTCCTGTTCTTGAATTAGGAAGCACATGCTTTATTATGTCTGACATTTTCTGTTCCATACACATAACACACGCACACACATGTGTGCACATACCGTGTGTGTGGAGAGGTCTGAGGAGAACTTCAGAGGTCCATCCTCACTTTCCGCCGTGTTGGAGACAGGGGCTCTCTTGTTTGCACCGCATATGCCGCACTAGCTGGCCATGAGCTCTGAGCTTTGTCCTGACTCTCCGTGTCATTGTTATAAGCATGTAGGAATTATAGAGCTGCATGTGCTACTTGCACTTGGCTTACATGGGTGCTGGGAATCTGAATTCCGGTTGGTTGCTAGGTTTTCATAGGAAATACTTTTAGCCACTAAGCCATCTCCCCGGCCCTCAACATAGCTTTTGAGATTTATCCATGTTGATGTGTCTATCAGAACATGTCTTGATGCATATCTAGAGCCGTTTCCAACTAACTGTAGCTATATTATAGTACTTATTATTATTATTATTTTGGTTTTTCAGTTTTTCGAGGTAGGGTTTCACTTTAGCTCAGGCCCACCTGGAATTCACTATGTAGTCCCAGGCTAGCCTCAAACTCATGGCAAGTCTCCTACCTCTGCCTCCCAAGTGCTGGGATTAAAGGTGTGCATCACCATACCAGGCTCTAAAAAAAATTTTTTTTAAGCAAGAGAGACACAGAGGGAGAGGGAGAGAATGGGTGTGCCAGGGCTTCTAGCTATTGCAAATGAATTCCAGATGCATGTACCACTTTGTGCCTCTCTCCAGTACTTCCCCCCCACCCCGAGGTAGAGTTCTCTCTCTCTAGCCCAGGGTGGCCTGAAATTCAGAGAACGTCCCACCTCTGCCTCCCAAGTGCTGGGATTAAATGCACTCACCACCAGGCTCCTCAATTTTTTTATGAAAGTTTTATGAAAAATATATTTATTTATTCGAGAGAGAGAGAGAAAGAGAGAATGGGCATGCCAAGGCCTCCAGCCACTGCAAACGAACTCCAGATGCGTGCGCCCCCTTGTGCCTCTGGTTTACATGTTCTGGAGAGTCAAACTGGGATCCTTTGGCTTTGCAGGCAAACGCCTTAACCACTATGCCATCTCTCCAGCCTTTAAAGTTTTTGAGACAGGCTCTTATTTAGCCCAGGCTAGCCTCCAACTTGCTGTGTATCTAAGGAAAACTTTGAATTCCTTTATACCTCTACTGCACATGTGCTGGGATTACAGGTGTGTGCCATCTCTCCCCTATTATCTACCACCCACCTCATTCTTGCACATGCACTACCCAACATTTCTCACATTGTAGGTTGCAGTATTGCCCTATGCTTAAGAGTATAGAGTTGCATCTGATAGCTCATACCAGTAACCTTGGCATTTGGGAGGCTGAGGCAGGAGGGTTGCTGTTAGTTCAAGGATGACCCTGGCTACACATTGAAATTCTGTTTAAAAAAAAATGTGTGGGGCTGGAGAGATGGCTTAGCGGTTAAGCGCTTACCTGTGAAGCCTGAGGACCCCGGTTCGAGGCTCGATTACCCAGGACCCACGTTAGCCAGATGCATAAGGGGGCGCACGCATCTGGAGTTCATTTGCAGTGGCTGGAGGCCCTGGCGCGCCCATTCTCTCTCTTTGTGTCTATTTGCCTCTCTCTCTGTCACTCTCAAATAAATAAATAAAAATGAACAAAAAATTAAAAAAAAAATGTGTGTATAGGCCTGGAAAAATGGTTTAGTAGGTAAGGTGCCTGCCTACAAAGACCGGACCCAGGTTCAATTCCCCAGGACCCACATAAGTCATGTGAACAAGATGGCGCATGCGTCTGGAGTTCCTTTGCAGAGGCTGGAGGCCCTGGCACACCCATTCTCTCTCTCTCTTTCTGTCTCTTCTCTCAAAATAAATAAAATAATTTTGAAAAAATGTTTATTTATTTGAGAGAGAGAAAGAGAGAGAATGGGCATGCCAGGGCCTCCAGCTACTGCAGATGAATTCTAGACACATGCACCACCTTGTGCACCTGACTTACATGGGTCCTGGGGAATTGAACCTGGGTCTTTGGGCTTTGTAGGCAAGCACCTTAACTGCTAAGTCATCTCTTCAGCCTATGCTTGGCTTTTTAGTTTGTTTGATTTGTTCTTTTTTTTTGTTTTTGTTTTTGTTTTTGTTTTTTGAGGTAGATTCTCTCTCTAGCACAAGCTGACCTGGAATTCCGTATGTAGTCTGAGGTTGGCATCCACATACCTCAGCCTCCTGAGTGCTGGGATTAAAGGCATGTGCTACCTTGCCCAGCCTTTTTTCTTTTTGGTTTAAATTTTTCTTTAATCTATTTGAGACAGAGAGCGAGAGAGAGAGAGAGAACGGGCACACCAGGACCACTAACCATTGCAGATGAACTCCAGATGCATGTACCCCTTGTACATTTGGCTTACATGGGACCTGGAGAATCAAATCTGTCTGGGTCCTTAGGCTTTGCAGGCAAGCTAAGCCATCTCTCCAGCCCTATTTTTGTTTTTGAAAGTGTCTCATGTAACCCAGGTGCCTCTAATTTACTGTGTAGTCCAGGCTGGCCTTGAGTTTGTGATGGTCTTCATGCTGTAGTCTCTCAAACTGGCATTACTGGCTTATTTTACCATGCCTAGTTTCAGTAATTTTTTTTTTAAACCGGAGGAGAGAATTGAAATTGTTGCCCACCTTGAATTTACTATGTTACTAAAATTGGCCTTGAACGCCTGATCATCATCTTCCCTCCCCCCCCACTGTAGGGTCTCACTCTAGTCCAGGCTGGCCTCAAACTCAGCAATCCTCCTACCTTTGCCCCAGTATGCTAGGATTAAATGCGTGTACCACCACACTGGGGTACATCACATTTCATTGCATGAGAGCAAAAACCTTGTCTCTCATAATCATTGTGTAGAGTCCCAAGTACCTGATGTACCCTAGGCAATCAGTAAATCTGTTAAATGTTAACCTCATAATCCAATATGGGTACCACTTGATTAATGTTCACTCTAACACAGGCTTACAGAGAACCTACTGTCTGCAGGGCTTCAGATAACACATATGCGTTCACCTGAAGTGAGGAAACACATGGAATAATGAGAATTAAATAAACAGAATTTAAGATACATCCTAGTGCAAAGACTGACGACCTAGGTTTGATTTCCCAGTACTCATATAAAACCAGATGCAAAGTGGTGCATGCATTCGGAATTTGTTTGAAGGGAATAGATAGATAGATAATGATAGGTAGGTAGGTAGGTAGGTTAGGTAGGTTAGGTAGATAGATAGATAGATAGATAGTGTGTGTCTCTCTCCCTCGCCATTGGCATTCAGTCTCTTGCCACTGCAAATGAACTCCAGATGCTCGTGCCACTCTGTGCATCTGTCTTTATGTGGGTATTGGGAAATCAAATCTGAGCCATCAGGCAGGCTTCATAAGCAAGTACCTTTTGTTTTCCCCCTCAATGTAGGGTCTCCCTCTAGCCCAGGCTGACCTGAAATTCACTCTAGTCTCAGGGCAGCCTTGAACTCACGGCGATTCTCCTGCCTCTGCCTTCTGAGTGTTGGGATTAAAGGTGTACAGCACTATACCTGGCTGTTGATTTTTTTATATATCTATTTTTTTTTTTTCGACAGGGTTTCATGTAGTTTAGGCTGGTCTGGAACTTGCTGTGTTTGCTAAAGATGTCCTTGAACTTCTGAGCATTCTGTCTCTATCTCCAGATTGCTATGGTTACAGCCATGGGTTACCATGCCTGGCTTTATGTGGTGCTCAAACCCAGGGCCTTATGCACGCTAAATGAGCACTCTGCCTATTGAGCAATCTCACCAGCTCTATTTGATGCATTTTTGGGGGGAGGGGTGGTTCTGAGGTGAGATCTCACTGTAGCTTAGGCTGACCTGGAATTCACTATGTAGTCTCAGGGTGGCCTTGAACTCATGATGATCCTCCTACCTCTGCCTCCCGAGTGCTGGGATTTAAGGCTTGCACCACCATGCCTGGTTATTTGATGTGTTTTAATCCATTGTAGTTTTTTTTTTTTTTTTTTCAAGGCAGGGTTTTACTCCAGCCAAGTCTGACCTGGAATTCACTATGTAGTCTCAGGCTGGCCTCAAACTCACAGAGATCCTCTACCTTGGCCTCTCAAGTGCTGGGATTAATGGCATGTGCCACCACACCTGTCTCCATCTGTCTTTTACATGGGTAATGGGGGAAATCAAACTTGATGGGCAAACACCTTAACTGCTGAGCCATTTCTCCAGTCCTAATCTTGAATTTTTTTTTTTTTTTTTTTAGAGTTAAGCTCATTTTATTTTGACTTCAACCTCAGTCTGTAGCCCAGGCTGTCCTTGAATTCACAGTGATTCTCCAACTTCATACTGGGATTAAAGGCATGTGCCACCAATGTCCAGCTCATTGTAGTTCTTCTGATGGGTGTTCAGTTTTCAATTTGTTCTATCTTGGATCAAGGAAAGACTTTTCTAGCTGGCTCCTGATTCTTTTTGAAATGTAGCAGTCTTTGATAGTGTTCATTTCTTTCTAGTTTGATAAGATCTTCCAGGGCTGAGGAAATGGACTAGTGGTTAAAGGCACTTGCTTACAAAGCCTGCTGGCCTGGGTTGGCCCAGGTTGGATTCCTCAGTACCCATGTGGTGCAGCCAGGTTCGCATTGTTGGCAGAAATCATCCAACCAAGAGCAGCTTGTGGGAAAAGGGTTTGTTTTAGCTTACAGACTCAAGGGGAAGCTCCATTGTGGAAGGAGATCCAGCAAGGGGAGAACGATGGCATGAGCAGAGGGTGGACATCACCCCTTAGCCAACTTCAGTTGGACAACAGCAACAGGAGAGTGTGCCAAATACTGGTAAGAGGAAACTGTTTATAATACCCATAAGCTCAGTCCCAGCAATTTACTACCTCCAGGAGGGTTTTATTTAAATTTATATATTTTTAAGATTTTATCTTCATTTATTTATTTATTACAGTTAGAGGGAGAGAGGGAGAATGGGCACACCAGAGCCTCTAGCCACTGCAAATGAACTCCAGATGCATGTCCCACCATGTGCATCTGGCCTATGTTGGACCTGGAGAATCGAACCTAGGTCCTTAGGCTTCACAGGCATGCACTAACCACTAAACCATCTCCTTAGCCCTATTTTTTTCTTTTTTATAATTAACAGCTTCCATGACTGTAAACAATGTCCCATGGTAATTCCTTCCCTCCCCTCACTTTTCCCTTTGAAACTCTATTCTCCATCATATCTCCTCCCATCTTAATCAGTCTTGCTTTTATTTTGATGTCATTGTCTTTTCCTCCTATTATGATGGTCTTGTGTATGTAGTGTCAGACACTGTGAGGTCATGGATATCCAGGCCATATTTTGTGTCTGGAGGAGCACGTTGTAAGGAGTCCTGCCCTTCCTTTGGCTCTTATATTCTTTCTGCCACTTCTTCCACAATGGACCCTGGGCCTTGAAAGGTGTGATAGAGGTGTTGCAGTGCTGAACACTCATCTGTCACTTCTTCTCAGCACCATGATACTTTCTGAGTCATCCCAAGGTCACTGCCATCTGAGAAGAGAAGGCTTTCTACCAAAAGTGAGAGTAGCATTAATATAAGGGTATGAACATTAAGAGAAGTGCTTACTGGGTAGTTTGATAAGCATAGTATATACATTTAGCCAGACAGCAGCAGACATTACACCCCTAGGGCTCATGACTACCCCTGTTGTAGGTTTTCAGTATCAGGGATGTATTCCCTCCCATGGAGCGGGCCTCCAGTCAAATTATCATATGTGTCACTATTGTACCTGTTGGCTCATTTGGCCTGGTTGGCCAAATATAAGGTTTGCAGTGTCCACTGTGGAGTATTTTCATTAGTGATTTCTCTCTCTCCCATTGAGCTGCATGCAGTGTGACTTTTTCCAGCTTTCTGTCAGCTGGTCTACATGGATCCAGGAGGGTTTTATTACCAAGTTGCCATTAGCTGGGGACATGGCAGTCCGAACACTTAAAGTTTATTAGGGACACCTGAATCAAACCACCACCCCCATGTAAAGTCAGATGCATAAGGAAACATATGCATTGAGTCCATTTGCAGTGGCAGGAAGCCTTGGCATTCCCATGTTTTCTCTCTCTATTGCACTGCTTGCAGATAAATAAAATTACAACAAAAAAAGATAGGGCTGGAGAGATGGCTTAGTGCTTAAAGCACTTACCTGCAAAGCCTAAGGACCCAGATTTGATTCCCCAGTGCCCATGTAAGCCAGATGCACAAGGTGGTACATGTGTCTAGAGTTCGTTCGCAGTGATTAACAAACTAGCATGCCCATTCTGTCTCCCTTGCCTCTCTCTCAAATAAGTAAATAAATAAATAGAAAAAGATTTTCCACATTCATCTTATACATTTCCTACCATTTTTTCAAAGAAGTCTGGTCTTCTTAGTGGGATATATATGGAGAACATATTACTTGTTCTCAGAAAGGCAGCTCAAGGCCAGTTGCCATTGAGTGACTTAATCAAGATCTTGCAGCTTTAGTGCTTTGATCTGCCCTACAGGCCTCGCCCTCTGGCTCTTAGCTCTGTGCCATTGCCATCTTTTTTCTTGCTTGCTTCTTCTAGCAGGTTTGTAGGACAAATAGTTGAGCTCCATTTCAGCTACTTCTCTAGGGTATCAGGGTAACACAGGTTTTGTGGGTCATCATTGGAGGTACCATCCAACTTTACTAATTTGGGCTATTTTTTGGGGGGGGTAGTGAATCTGTTACTTTGAGTTTATATAGTTACTGAAACTAGGCTAATAGTGGTGCCAGATATTTATTAGGTAGAGAGGTCCTTGTACCTGGTTTAATGAATAGCTGAGAATGATGTGCAATTTAACTTTATGTAAATGAGACTCTTGAAAAAACAGTTCATTAAACATTTCTCCCTGCAATTCTTATTTACAAGGTTTATTAGAGAACAGGTGAAGTAGAGCTCAAATCTGAATTTATTTAAAGTTTCAAGTATATGTAGTCTATATTTTTAAAAAATATCCATACAATTCAGAGACATTTAGGGAGTTATTTGAGATAGTATGGAGGAAGACTATTTGAAAGTCCAACCTCTTGCGATTATAGGGAATCTGAATAGAATTCCTACATCTGCATAGTGAAGATTCAGCTTACAGAAAGCTCTTTCACTTTAGTACCTCGGAGTAGCATCGCCCTTGGGCCTCATCAGGTAGTTGTGGATACTAATGCACTGAGAACCCAGGTTTGTAAAGGCTCTGTTGCCTGTGACTCCATGACCTATGGTAAAATCATTTGGCCTCTATGAGCCTTAATTTATTTATCTATAATGAAGTAATTAAAAGGGAGCAGTAATAAGATATTTTTTGTTTTAAGCCCCCCACATTTGTGAGATCCAAATTAGCTGATTAATCAAATGATATAGTAATAGGTATTTGTTGAATTAGTTGAGATGAAAATAACTTTTTGGGCTGGAGAGATGCCTCAGTAGTTAAAGGAGCTTGCATCTAGCTTACATGGGTCCTGGGGAATTGAATCGAAGTCCTTTGGCTTTGCAGGCAAACACTGTAACCTCTAAGCCTAATATATATATATATATATATATATATATATATATTTTTTTTAAATTTTATTTATTTATTCATTTGACAGAGAAAGAGAGAGGGAGAGAATGGGTGCACCAGGGCCTCTAGCCACTGCAAACAAACTCCAGATGCATGCACCCCCTTGTGCCTCTGGCTAATGTGGGTCCTGGGGAATCGAACCTAGGTCCTTTGGATTTGCAGGCAAAATGCCTTAACTGCTAAGCCATCCCTCCAGCCCCTAAAATATATTTTTTAAATACTTAATTTTTATTTATTTATTTGAGAGAGAGAGAGAGAGAGAGAGAGAGAGAGAGAGAGAGAGAGAGAGAATGGGCATGCCGGGACCTCCAGCCACTGCAAATGAATTCCAGACACATGTGCCACCTTGTGCATCTAGTTTCTGGTTCTGGGGAATTGAATCAGGGTCCTTAGGCTTCGCGGGCAAATGCCTTAACTGCTAAGCCATTTCCCAAGTCCCCCCCCCCCCCCGTTTTTGTTTTTGTTTCTGTTTTGGTAAGACATTCTAGCCCAGGCTGGCCAGAAATTCATTATATAGTCTCAGGCTGATCTCAGACTCACAGCGATCCTCCTACCTATGCCTCCTGAATACTGGGATTTAAGGCATGTGCCACCACCAGCTTAAAGAACTCTTTTTTTAAAAATCTTTATTTTTATTTATTTGAGAGAGAGAGAGCAACAGAGAGAGGGAAAGAGAGGGAGAGAATGGGCATATCAAGACTTCCAGCCATTGTAAACAAACTTCAGAAGCAAGCACCACCTTGTGCATCTGACTTACATGGGTCCTGGGGAATAAAACCTGGGTCCTTTGGCTTTGCAGGCTAGTTCCTTAACTGTTAAGCCATCTCTCCAGCCCTTAAGGAACTTCTTTAGCTAAAAGCTTTAAAATTTATTTATTTGAGAGAGAGTCAGAGAGAGGGGGTGGAGAGAATGGGCGTACCAGGGCCTCAATTGGAGATGCATGCAACACCTTGTGCATCTGGCCTACATGGGTACTGGAGAATCAAACCTGGGTCATTGGGTTTTGTAGGCAAGTGCCTTAACCACTAAGAAGTCTCTCCAGCCCAGCTCAAAGCTTTTTTCTTTTTTAAATTTTCATTTTTGTGTGTGTGTATATAGTGTGTCTGTGTGTGGGCACGTGTGTGCGTGTGTCATGTAGAGGCCAGAGGACTATGTCAGGTACCTTCCTCAGTTGTTCTCTGCCACTTTGTGTGTGTGTGTGTGTGTGGAGTGATGGGGTAGTGTGGGCTGGAGTGATGGCATAGTGGTTAAGGTGCTTGCCTGCAAAGCCTAGGGACCCAGGTTAAATTCTCCAGGACCCATGTAAGCCTGATGCACATGGTAGCACATGTGTTTGGAGTTCATTTGCAGTGGCTAGGGGCCCATTTTTTTCTCTTTCTGTCTGCCTTTTTTTTTTCCCCTCTCAAATAAATAAATAAAAAATGAACAGGCACTCTGAAAGGATACCTGTTGACAAAGTTCAGTTTGTTTTTTTTTTTTTCCCTGAGGTAGGGTTTCACTGTAGTCCAGGCTGACCTGAAATTTACTATGTAATCTCAGGGTGGCCTCAAACTCACAGTGATCCTCCTACCTCTGCCTCCCAACTGCTGGGATTAAAGGAGTACACCACCATGCCTGGCCCTGGCAAAGTTCAGTTTTTTTTTTTTTGAGGTAGGGTCTCATTCTAGCCCAGGCTGACCCGGAATTCACTATGGAGTCTCAGGGTAGCTTTGAACTCACGGCGATCCTCCTACCTCTGCCTCCTGAGTGCTGGGATTAAAACGTGTGCCACCACGCCCGGGCAAAGTTCAGTTTTAACAAATGTGACAGGACATAATAGTTGTATAGTTATAATTATAATTTTTGTTTTGTTTTGTTTTTCGAGGTAGGGTTTCATTCTAGCTCAGGCTGACCTGGAATTCACTATGTAGTCTCAGGGTGGCCTTGAACTCGTGGTGATCCATTTACCCCTGCCTCCGGAGAGCTGGAATTAAAGGCATGTGCCACCACGCCTGGCCTTGGTTAGTTATAATTAAATGTAGTGTCGATTTTTTTTTGTTCTCCTGTCAATAGAATAGGCCTTTACCTGATGTATTTTCATATTTTCTTCTCTCAATTTTGCTAATTCTTTTTTTAAAAATATATTTTATTTTTATTTATTTGACGGGGAGACAGAGAGAGAGAGAGAGAGAGAGAGAGAATAGGTGTGCCAGGGCCTCCAGCAGCTGCAAACAAACAACACATGCATGCGCCACCTTGTGCATCTGGCTTACATGGGTGCTGGGGAATCGAACCTGGGTCCTTTGGCTTTGCAGGCAAGTGCCTTAACGGTTAAGCCATCCCTCCAGCCCGTCAATTTTACTAATTCTTTTGCTGCCTTCCATCCCACTTGGGAAATAATCTTTGTCAAACTCCATTTCCTCCACGTCTGAAAAATACCAGCAGGAATTTCTGTAACACTTGTCCTGTTTTTAAAAAATATTGGCATTTAAACCATAAATCCCAAAACATCTTTATTAACATGATTTCTACAAGGATCGGAGTTGGAAGAGACATCTGTATTGCTAGATTGGCAGAGAAGTAGTACTGTTGTCAATTTCCCATAGATATTTGAAAATAACCTTATTGTATGGTAGTGGAGACTGTGTTAATGTTTGTCTAAAAGGACTATACCAGTCTGGAATCCAAGATGTGTGTGTTTTCAGTTATCTGTCAGCCTAGCACTGTCTGTTGTCTTCCTTCTCTTCATACTTGTTTGCAATAATATTCCGCTGGAGTTGAATCCAGAGGTTGACATTCACTGAGAGACTAGTATTTTTTGGTCAATCTCTAAACAAGCTTTCAGAATTATTCTAGTATAGTCTATACTGGAGATTTTCTTTTTTGCTTTGTTTGGGGTGTGTGTGTAGAGTATGTGTGGTGCCGTGTATTATGTAGTGTGCGCACATGCATGTGGAGACCAGAGTTTAAAGACTTTTTTTTCCCCGAGACAGGGACTCACTCCAGCCTACAGCCAAACTCATTTTATTGCCCTATGCTGGTCTGTAACTCAGTGATCCTTCTACCTCAGCCTCCCTAGTGCTGTAATTAACGACATGCACCACCACCGCCAGCTATAAACAATACCTTTAGCTTGCTGTGGTGTTGCACACCTTCAGTCTCAGCACTTAGGAGGCAGAGGTAGGTTCGCCACTCAGAGTTCAAGGCCACTCTGAGACTACATAGTGAATTCCAGGTCAGCCTGGACTACAGCAAGGTCCTACCTCCGAAAACCATAAAAAATACACTGTTTAAGAGCCAGGCTTGGTGGCACACACCTTGAATCCCAGCACTATGGAGACAGGGGTAGGAGGATCACCATGAATTTGAGGCCAGCCTGAGACTACAGAGTGAATTCCAGAATAGGTCAGCCTGAGCTAGTCTGAGACCCTACCTTGAAAAACAAAGCAAACAAAACAAAACAAAAAAAAATTGTTTAGGGCTGGAGAGATGGCTTAGCCATTAAGGCACTTGCCTGCAAAGCCTAAGGACCCAGAACCCATGTAAGCCAGATGCACAAGGTGGCACATGCATCTGGAGTTCATTTGCAGTGGCTGGAGGCCCTGGTGTGCGTCCTGGGGAATCCAACTCAGGTTGTTAGGCCATCTCTCCAGCCCGATGTGTTAGTTTTATGTCTGTCAAATTGACAAAGATTAAAGTCTGACAAGAACTGTTGGTAAGTGTATGAAGTTCCTAGAGTCCTACAAAGAGGAATGGGAACTAGGGGTGCAGCTTGGTGCGAGAACACTTAATGAGCATGTGCAAGGCCAGGGTTTATCCTCAGCATTATCTCATGGTTAAAGATGCACACATTTGGGGTTGGAGAGATGGCTTAGCGGTTAAGCACTTGGCTGTGAAGCCGAGGGGCCTAAACTCAAGGCTAGATTCCCCAGGACCCACGTTAGCCAGATGCATAAGGGGGCACATGCGTCTGGAGTTTGTTTGCAGCAGCTGGAGGCCCTGGCGCACCCATTCTCTCTCTCCCCCTATTTGCCTCATTCTCTGTCTGTCATTTTTCAGTAAATAAATACAATAAAATATTTAAAAAGATGCACATATTTGTATGATGCAGTAACTCTGCTTCTTGGTATCTTTTTTTCCCCTCTCTTTCAAGGTAGGGTCTTGCTCTAGCCCAGGCTCACCTGGAATTCACTCTGTGGGCTCAGGGTGGCCTGAAACTCATGGTGATCCTCCTACCAATGCCTCTTAGTGCTGGGATTAAAGTCATGTGCCGGCTTGGTATCTGTTTTAAAGGATTCTTTTTTTTTTTTTTTTTGGTTTTTCAAGGTAAGGTCTCACTCTAGTCCAGGCTGACCTGGAATTAACTCTGTCATCTCAGGGTGGCCTCGAACTCATGGCGATCCTCCTACCTCTGCCTCCCGAGTGCTGGGATTAAAGGCGTGCGCCACCACGCCCGGCTTCTTTGTATTTTTTATTTATGACAGAAAGAGAGAGAGAGAATGGGCATGCCACAGCGTCTAGCCACTGCAAACAAGCTTCAGACGCATGCACCACCATGTACATCTGGCTTACTTGGGTTCTGGGGAATCAAACTTGGGTCTTTAGACTTCTCAGGCAAATGCCTTAACCACTACGCCATCTCTTCAACCTTTAAAGGATTCTTTGTACATTTATCACATATATGTAGAAAAGTGTCCCAACAGTTGGCAGTAAACTAACAACAATAAAAAAAGAAAATCCAAGGGCTGGGGCTGGAGAGATGGCTTAGCTGTTAAGCACTTGCCTGTACAGTCACAGTCTAAGGACCCTGGTTCGAGGCTTGATTCCCCAGATGCACAAGGTGTCTAATGCATCTGGAGTTTGTTTGCGGTGGCTGGAGGTCCTGATGCGCCCATTCTCTCTCTTTTTCTCTGCCTCCTCCTTTCTCTGTTGCTGTCAAATAAATTAATTAAAAAAAAAATAATCCCAGGCTGGAGAGATGGCTTAATGGTTAAGGCACTTGCCTGCGAAGCCTAAGGACCCAGGTTCAATTCCTTAGTACCCATGTAAGCCTGATGCACAAGGTGGGTAGGCATCTGGAGTTCATTTGCAGTGGCTAGAGGCCCTGGCAGGTCCATTCTCTCAAATACATAAATAAACAGCCAAAGAAAGGTTGTGAATGTTGCTCAGTTGGTAGAGTGCTTGTGTAGCGTACACAAGGCTCTGGGTGTGATCCCCAGCACCATATCAACTGGCCATTGGGGCATATCCCTGTAATCCCAGCACTAAGTTAGCTGCAAGAGGAACAAAGGTCGAGGTTATCCTTGGCTACACAGTTTGAATTTGAAGCCAACCTGGCAAACAAGAGAACCTGTCTCAATTAAACCTAGACATATATGGAGTCAATATGTAAGGTTAAATAAAGTTTAAAGATACAAATATGATAAAGTTATAAAGAAAAACACGGCAATGATAAACTTAATTTAGGATAGTGGTTATCCCAAGGTAAGAAGGGAAGTCGATGGACTGGGAAAAGCATGCAGGGCTGAAGAGACGGCTTAGCATTTAAGGTGCAAACATTTGGGGTTGGAGAGATGGCTTAGCGGTTAAGCACTTGGCTGTGAAGCCTAGGGGCCTAAACTCAAGGCTAGATTCCCCAGGACCCACGTTAGCCAGATGCATAAGATGCTTGCCTGCGAAGCCTAAGAACACCTGTTCTAATCTCCAGGTCCCACATATAGCCAGATACAGAAGTGATGCAAGCACACAATGTCACACATGCGTACAAGGGGGTACACACATCTGAGTTCATTCACAGCGGCTGAAAGGGCCTGGTGTACCCATTCTTTCTGTCTCTCTCTCTCTCTCTCTCAAAAATAAATAGGGGCTGGAGAGATGGCTTAGCGGTTAAGGTGTTTGCCTGCAAAGCCAAAGGATCCCAGTTCCACTCTCCCAAGACACACATAAGCCAGATGCACAAGGGATGCAAACATCTGGAGTTCATTTGCAGTGGCTGGAGGCCCTGATGTACCCATTCTCTCTCTCTCTTTCCCCCTCTTTCTCTCTTTCAAATAAATAAATAAATAAATAAAATTTTAAAATAAATAAATAGCTTACAGGGGCCTTTAAAACCAATAGAAATATTCTTATGGTAGATGGCAGAAACACTGCATGCTATATATCATCATGGTTCATTATTTTCTCCCTCTAGGTTTTTTTTTGTTTTTGTTTTTGAGAGCGACAGCCTGAGAAAGAGGCAGAGAGAGAGAGAGAATGGGTGCACCAGTGCCTCCGGCCACTGCAAACGAACTCCAGACGCATGTGCCCCCTTGTGCATCTGGCTAACGTGGGTCCTGGGGAATCCGAGCCTCAAACCAAGTTCCTTAGGCTTCACAGGCAAGCGCTTAACTGCTAAGCCATCTCTCCAGCCCCCCCCTTTTTTTTTACAAGGTAGGGTTTCACTGTAGTCTAGGCTGACCTGGAATTCAGTATGTAGTTTCAGGGTGGCCTCGAATTTATGGCAGTCCTCCTACCTATGCCTCCCGAGTGCTGGGATTAAAGGCGTGCACCACCATGCCAGGCTTCCAGTTGCTTTTTTGAAATAAGATCTCAGTATGTAACCTAGTGTGGCCTTGACCTCCTCATCCTGCAGCTGCCTGTGCCTCCAGAGTGCTGCTTTTTGTTTGTTTGTTTGAGTCAGGCTCTCATTCTAGCCCAGGCACAAACCACCAAGCCTAACTTGAGTGCTATTTTTAAAAAATTCCTATCTATAAATAATTGTAAAGCATTAAGACGAGTGGCAACACCTGGTAATATTAATAATAATAATAGTAATAGTAATATTCTAGTATTCTGCCCTGTTTTGCTTGCATATTTAGGCAGGTTTTTCAGAATACAAAAACAGGCCCAGAGAGATTTAACTAATTTGTTGAAAGAAAGGAGTTTATCAGTGACAGAACCCGGTTTCCAACTAAGTGTAGAGCACTTTCTATCATCTTACGTTGCAGCCTTCCCGTTATGTAGATCCTATCGATCAATGAGAAGTGCCTCTGCCTGGCCTGCTGCCTCAGTCTTCCCCCCCTTCAGGTAGTACATTCTCCTCATTGATGCCAAAGAGAGCTTTCTAAATGCAAATCTGATCATGTCACTCTCTGCCCTCAATCTTAAATGGCTCCCTATAGCCTTCAGCACACTCTAAATGCCATGCATGGCATGGCACGCAAGGCCTCCTGTGCCTCAGCTCTCTGCTTATTAGCCTCATCACCCCGACTTCCTGCGCTTCAGCTCCACCAGCCTCTTTGCTCTTCCTGGAACACTGTTTTCTTCTGTACTATTGCTCCCTCCACCTGGAACTTTGCTTAATAAACTTGATTGTCCTCAGCATTCTAGAAACTGAGGCAGGAGGATTGAGAGTTACCTGTACTACATAGCCAGTTGGAGGAGAGAACCTTTTTCAAAGAAAACAAAACATATGCTTTTAAAAATATTCTTTAACACACACATATTTTTTCAAGGTAGGGTCTCCCTCTAGCCCAGGCTGACCTGGAATTCACTATGTAGTCTCAGGTGGCCTCAAACTCATCCTACCTCTGCCTCCCGAGTGCTGGGATTAAAGGCGTGTGCCACCATGCCCAGCAAAACATATTTTTAAACATTTATTTAAAGTATTATTTTTTTGCCGGATGTGGTGGCGCACCCCAGCACTCGGGAGGCAGAGGTAGGAGGATCGCCATAAATTCAAGGCCACCCTGGGAGTACATAGTGAATTTCAGGTCAGCCTGAGCTGCAGTGAAACCCTACCTTAAAAAACAAACAAACAACAAAAAAATAGCAAGGGGAGAGAGAGAGAATGAGCACAGCAGGGCCTCCAGACGCGTGCTAATTTATGTACCTGGATTACCTCGGTCCTGGTGAATCAAGCCTGGGTCCTTTGGCTTTGTCAGCAAGCACTTTAGCTGCTAAGCCATAGCTCCAGCTCTGTTTGTTTATTTGGGGGCGGGGGATGGTGTGGCAGTCAGGTTTCCATTGCTGGTAGAAATCACCCAACCAAGAGCAGCTTGTGGGGGGAAAAAAAGTTGTTTATTTTGGTTTACAGGCTCTAGGGGAAGCCCCATGATGGCAAGGAAAACGATAGCATGAGCAGAGGGTGGACATCACCCCCTGGCCCAGATAAGGTAGACAACAGGAACAGGAGGCTGTGCCAAAACACTGGCATGGGCAAACTGGCAATAACACCTATAAGCTTGCCCCCAGCAATACACTACCTCCAGGAGGCTTTAATTTCCAATTGCCATCAGCAGGGGAACTTAACATCCAGAACACCCAAGTTTATGGGGGACACCTGAACCAAACCACTACAGAGGAGAGGGGGAATGGGCATGCCAGGGCCTCCAGCCACTGCAGCCAAATTCCAAACATATGTGCCATCTTATGCATCTGGCTTACTTGGGTTCCGGGGAATTAAACTTGGGTCCTTAGGCTTCACAGGCAAATGTCTTAGCCACTAAGCCATCTCTCCAGCCCTAAAATATTTTTATTTGCAAGCAGATAGAGATAGATTAGAGATAGAATGGGTTTGCTAGGGCCTTCAGCCATTTCAAACAGACTCCAGATGCATGCACCACTTTGTGTATCTGGATTTACCTGGGTATTGGTGAATCAAACTTAGGTCATTAGGCTCTGCAGGCAAGCACCTTAACCCGTGATCCATCTCTCCAGCCTCATATGCTTTTTTTTTTTTTTTTTTTTTTTTCCCTCAAGGTAGGGTCTCACTCTGGCCTAGGCTGACCTGGAATTAACTATGTAGTCTTAGGGTGGCCTTGAACTCACAGTGATCCACTTACCTCTGCCTCCCAAGTGCTGGAATTAAAGGGGTGCGCCAACTATGCCCAGCTTTAAAATATTTTTAAAATAGTTTTTATTTATTTATTTATTTGAGACAGAGACAGAGGGGCAGATAGAGAATAGGCATGCCAGGGCCTCCAGCCACTGCAAACGAATTCCAGAAGCATGCATTACCATGTGCATTTGGCTTACATGGGTACTGGGGAACTGAAGCTGAGTCTAGGCTTCATAGGCAAGCTCCTTAACTTCTAGGCTATCTCTCCAGCCTCCGATGTGCTTTTTAGAAAACATATTTCATGGGCTGGAGAGATGGCTTAGCGGTTAAAGTGCTTGCCTGTGAAGCCTCAGGACCTCGGTTCGAGGCTCAATTCCCTAGGACCCACGTCAGCCAGATGCACAAGGGGGCGCACGTGTCTGGAGTTCGTCTGCAGTGGCTGGAGGCCCTGGCGTGCCCATTCTCCCTCTCTATCTGCCTCTTTTTCTCTGTCGCTCTCAAATAAATAAATAAACAAAAAAATAAAAGAAGAAAAGAAAATATATTTCATCTGGACATGGTGGCGCACACCTTTAATCCCAGCACTCAGGAGGCAGAGGTAGGAGGATCATTGTGAGTTCAAGGCCACCCTGAGATTACATAGTGAATTCCAGGTTAGCCTGGACCAGAGTGAAACCCTACCTCAAAAAACCAAACCAAAACAAACCAAACCAAAACAAACAACAACAAGAAAGCCCCACATATTTCAGGGCTGGAGAAATGGCTTAGCAGGTAAGACGTTTGCCTGTGAAGCATAAGGACCCAGGTTCGAATCCCTAGATCTCACATGAGCCAGATGCACATGGAGGCACAGGTGTCTGGGCTTTGCAGCAGCTAGAGGACCTGGCACACACATCATGCTCGCTGGCTCTCTCTCTCTCTCTCATATGCTCTCTCACTTTATCTCAAATTAATAAATAAGTAAATAAAATATAAGCTGGGCAGGTAGCTCATGCCTTTAGGTAGGAGGATTGCCATGAGTTTAAGGCCACCCTGAGATTACATAGTGAGTTCCAGGTCAGCCTGGGCTAGAGTGAGAAAAAAACAAAACAAATATTATTTCACTCCCATCCCAACCTGAGCCACTTAGCTTCTTAGCACTTTGAACTTAACATTTGGAGTGACACTTAGTACAAAGTAGATTATTTATTTATTTATTGTTTTGTTTTGTTTTTTGAGGTAGGGTCTCACTCTACCCCAGGCTGACCTTGAATTTACTATGTAAATCTCAGGCCTCAAACTCACATCAATCCTCCTACCTCTGCCTCCCAAGTGCTGGCGTTAAAAGCATGTGCCTCCACATCTGGCAGAGAATAATGGGTCATTTTATACCAACTCCATGTTACTATAGCGGTCATTTATATGTATATTTGTCATTTGTGTGTTAATTAACTCTGTATCTAAAGAGGAAGGAAGGGCAGTAAAGTGAAATGAAATAGAAACAAAGGGCAGGTGTAGGTGGGTAGATAGATGTTGGGGGAAATTACTGAAAAGAGGGAAAACAAGGCTTATTTCCAAGGAAAAGAAAGTTTTTCGAGCTTTGTTAGTATTTTAGGCCAAGTGCCAGGAGAGTTTAAAACACTTTAAAATTTTTTCAAGCTTTAGATATGAACTCGTTTTTATGACTTACCCCATTGTGATCTTTCTTGGCCTTTTGGAAATTTTTCTTCCTAGACTGATAATGTGATCATACTTCTCTATGTTAGCAAGAGCTTTGAGGTGCATGAATAAAATGGAGGTGGCAGACAGTTCATGGTCAAGGTTGCCTTGGTTTCTAGCTTTAATTTCTCTCTTTACTGTGTCCAAGTCAGACTTCTAGTTACTTCCCTAGTCTTGGGAAGTGTGTGTAGATCCTGTCTCGTGGCCTGGTAGGCTGCCAAGAATTTTAATTCTAAAACTGAAGTTGAACTTGGTGTGTGAACACTGGTTCTCTTCCCTTAGCAGCGCTATTGGGAATTGAAGTCCAGATACCCTCCTCAGCCTTATCTTTGTAGGGAATAGAGCACAAAAACCATTAACTCTGGTTTCATTCATTTGAAACACATTTCCAGAGCATTCTCCTTGTACCCAGCATGGTGGTAGACACTAAGATTCTGATGAGTAATATCACTGGAAAAAAAAAAAAAGAAAAGAAAGACAATCAGTTGTCAAGCTGGGTATGGTGGCACACTTTTTAAAAATTCACTTTTGTTGGTGGTTTTTTTCAAGGTAGGGTCTCACTGTAGCTCAGGCTGCCCTGGAACTCTCTTGGTAAACTCTCTAGGCTGGCCTCAAACTCATAGTGATTCTCCTACCTCTGCCTTCCAAGCACTGGGATTAAAAATGAGTGCCACCATGCCTGGCCATTATCCACTTTGTGGTTTTTTTTTTTTTTTTTCCCCCAAGGTAGAGTCTCACTCTAGCCCAGGCTGCCCTGGAATTCACTGGAAGTCTCATGGTGACCTCGAACTCATGGCAGTCCTCCTACCTCTGTCTCCCAAGTGCTGGGATTAAAAGAGCACACCACCATTATCCACTTTGATGGTACAGTCAGGACAAGGTATATGGAGTCAAGCCTGGTGGCTCAGGTCTTCTGATCACATTTAGTTGGGAGACACAGGCAGGAAAATTGAAAGTTTAAGGCTTTCCTAGGGTAAAGGTAGAGTTCAAGTCATCTTAGCTTAGGCAGTTTAGCGAAACCCTTTCTCAAACTAAAAAAAAAAAAAGGCTGTGGATATAGCATGACAAGCATGCAGAGAAGGCCTGAGATTCAATGTACAATACTTAATAAAACAAACATAAAAAGGGCTGGAGAGATGACTCTGCAGTTAAAGGTGCTTGCTTACAAAGCCTGATGGCCTGGGTTTGATTCCCTAGTACCCATGCAAAGGCAGACACAGAAAGTGGCACATGTCTGGAGTTCATTTGTAGTGGCACTAGGCCCTGGGGTTCCCCTTCTTTTTTTTTTCTGAGGTAGGGTCTCACTCTAACCCCGGCTGATCTGAAATTCACTATGTAGTCTCAGGGTGGCCTTGAACTCATGGCAATACTCCTAACTCTGCCTTCTGAGTGCTGGGATTAAAGGCATGAGCCACCATGCCTGGCCTCATTCTCATTTCTTCTCTCTCCTTGTAAATAAATAAAAATTGTTTGAACCCCCCCCCAAAAAAAAAAAAAATTAGCAAGTGGCTGGAGTGGTGGCTTAGTGGTTAAGGCACTTGCCTGCAAAGCTTAAGGACCCAGGTTCCATTCCCCAGAACCCACATAAGCCAGATGCACAAAGTGGCACATGAGTCTGGAGTTTGTTTGTAGTGACTAGAGATCTTGCTACACCCATTCTCTCTCTCGCCCCCCCCCCCCAAGAAATAGAAAATACTTAATTTTTTTGTTTGTTTGTTTTTTTGTTTTTTTGAGGTAGAGTCTCACTCTGGTCCAGGCTGACCTGGAATTCACTCTGGAGGCTCAGGGTGGCCTCAAACTTACGGCAATTCTCCTACCTCTGTCTCCTGAGTGCTGGGATTAAAGGCGTGAGCCACCATGCCAGGCTCATATTTAAAAATTTTTAACAAGAAGTAAAGAGAAAAGAACATGTTGCAGTGGATAGCCAGTGTGGGAAGGTCTTCAGGAAAGGGGTGTATTTGAGAAAGGGACAAGAGCTGAGACTGGGCCATATTAGGAATAACCTGTTCTGTTTTCCTGGATAAATGGGATATATATATATATGTGTGTATATATATATATACACATATATATGTGTGTGTGTATGTATTCTATATATATATATATATACATACATATATATATATATATATTTTTTTTTTTGAGACACATTTTTACTTTGTATATCAGACTGCTTGGAATTCACTAGGTAGACCTGGCTCATCTTGAACTTATGATCCTCCCTTCCCTCTGAGTCAGCACTGCTATTATAGGCATAAGTCCACTATATGTCTCTTGAGTGGCTTTATCGCGTTTTCTTTCTTGGGTTGGTTCTTTTAAGGTGCTTGGCTTTGGAGGCCTGTTTTCTTCAGGCGATTCTGCTTTGAGGACTGTCCAGTGAAGCTACACTCAGGCATTGTGGAGTGGATGATGCATTGCTCTTAGGATAGCTTGGAAAGAGGGGGATTTAAATGACCTTCAAAGACTAATGTCAGGCCCCATGTCACTGTCACTGCAATTCATGCAGGCATGGAGAGTGGGAAAGGGAACTTAATTATGGAGGAGGGGAATTGTAACCCTGCTTCAATGGGCAGTTGAAAGTCCTGGGCCCGCCCCTTAGCCTCCAAAAAGAACTTTCTTAGATTTGCTGCCAAGAGGTCATAGGGAGAGCCCACATAAATACCATCCTCCCTCTGGGCTGTCCACGCAAGACTCATTCTTTCACGTCTACAGGTGCAGAATAAGTTCACCAAGTAGAATTCTGATCTCTATTGAACAGAATTTGGCATCTTATTGTCCTTTTCCAGAAAATCAGTCCCTGTAAAGATGGGACATGGCAATTTTAGGTCAGCAGGCATTTAAAGATACCTTTTTAACTTTCAAGAGCTGCTCTAATAAGATATATTTTGTACAAAAATACCAGTGTTCTCAAGATGAAACTTGAATCATTGAAATTTTGAATGGGGCTTCATCTTAGCTGCTGATGTTCCTTTTTTTTTTTTTTGGTTTTTCGAGGTAGGGTCTTACTCCAGCCCAGGCTGACCTGGAATTCACTATGGAGTCACAGGGTGGCCTCAAACTCACGGCAGTCCTCCTACCTCTGCCTCCCGAGTGCTGGGATTAAAGGCGTGCACCACCATGCCTGGCTCTGATGTTCCTTTTATCTGTGAACTTACTTCCTGTAGTCTAGTGATGCTGTCCTCTGGAGCACTGTGTCCATCATCAGATGCCAGGAGACCCCATTTCTCTCCTGATCTTGGCAACTGTTTAGAATCCTTCACAGTGCTGGGGATGAAGGACCCATGGCAACTCATGTGGTCCTTTTGGACTATAAAATAACTTTCTAAAGTTAATCTGATGGCAGAAAAAATCAGCCTTATGCGGTCAGGAACTGCTCCAACATGGCTTCAATCTGAATAACTGTGGGAGTTAGTCACTGGGAGTTAGTCACTTGTTAATTTGATTTGGGCAGTTGTATCAGTGAGGCAGAGCTGCACGTTTGGCTCATTAATAAAAAGTCAGAACTGGAAAAATCTTTTAGTGAAATCCTTGAGTTGCTGAAAACACAGAGCACTTCTTAGTACTTTAAATAGAACTTTTCTGTTTTGGAGGAAATAGCTAGGCATAATTGCTCCTTTTTTTGTTACTGTTTTTTGTTTATTTTTATTGAGATGAGATCTTGCCATGTAGTCTAGACTGGCTTCTAATTCTTGATCCTCCTGCCTCAGCCTCCTGAGTACTAGAAACAGAGACATGCACCACCTGGCTTCCCAGTTGCTACAGCATGTCTATACCTATCTATATATGTATCTATATCATCTATGTAGATCCAACAGTTCTTACAACTTCTGATGTTTGAAAAAAAAGTTTTGTACTGATATAAATGTAATACTTTCTTAGAGCTGGACATGATGGTGCACACCTTTAATCCCAGCACCTGGGAGGCAGGGGTAGGAGGACTGTCTTGAATTTGAGGCCACTCTGAGACTACATCATGAATTTCAGGTCAGCCTGGGCTAGAGTGAGACCCTACTGGAAAAAAGAAAAAGTAATACTTTTCTAAATATATATTCATTATCTTAAAATAATGTTAATTAATTAGATTTTAGTAGACTATAGGAAAACAACTTAAACTTTTGGGGTTTTTTGTTTTGTTTTGCTTTGTTGGAGGTAGACTCTCTTGCTATAACCTAGGCTGACCTGTAACTCACTCTATAGTCCCAGGCTGACCTTGAACTCACAGTGATCCTCCTACCTCTCCTCCCAGAGTGCTGGGATTAAAGGCCTGTGCCACCGCACCTGGCCCTTGTTTTGTTTTTTTGAGATCTAGTCTCATGTTAGGCTCAAAATCCTAATTCTCCTTCCCTCAGCCTCCCAAGAACTAGGATTATATAGGCACAAATGAGGTAGGATTTCTTGCTCTAGCTCAGGCTGAATTGTAATTCATTATGTAGTCTCAGGCTGGCCTCAAATTCATGGCCCTCCTCTACCTCTGCCTCTGCTGGGATTAAAGATGTGCGCCACCACATTCTGCTCAAATTTCTTAATTCTTCATCTTTGTAAGACCTTCCTCTCCCCCCCTCCTCCGTAGGATTTCACTTTAGACCAGGCTGACCTGGAATTCACTATGTAGTCTTAGGGTGGCCTTGAACTCATGGTGATGCTCTTACCTCTGCCTCCTGAGTGCTGGGATTAAAGGCATGTGCCACTATGCCTGGCTCCTTTCCTGTTTTAACCAGTGGTCTTCAGTGCACTGACTGGCGAAACCCATTTTCAAAGCAGTTCATAGTGTCATAGCTATACAGTTTGCTGTTATTGCCAGAAACCAGTAGAGACCAAAGAACCCAGTGGTTGCTGAGATAAAATGTGATCAAAGAAACTTGAGGGTCAGAGATGAGAGAGCAAGAAGGATGCCTGGGACTGGTCACAGGAGGCTGATGAGTAGTGTCGGAGTAGAAAGCAGGAAATGGAGAGTGTAAGTTTGTATACCAAAGACATTCTCTCTCTCTCTCTCTTTTTAAGGTAGGGTCTTACTGTAGCCTAGGCTGTCCTGGAATCCACTATGTAGTCTCAAGTTCAAGGTAGCCTCGAACCCGCAGCGATCCTCCTACCTCTGTCTCCCAAGTGCTGAAGTTCTGGAATTAAAGGTGTGTGCCACCATACCTGGTTGAAATTCTTTTATTTTAAATAGAGGATTATATTATATTTTATTTATTTGTTGCGGGGGTAAAGAGACAGGTAGAGAATGGGTGCCCCAGTGCATTCAGCTGCTGCAAATGAACTCCAGACACTTGCAACACTTTGTGCATCTGGCTTATGTTGGTCCTAGGAAATTGAACCTAGGTCCCTTGGCTTTGCAGGCAAATGCCTTAATCACTAAGCCCCCAAAAATTCTTTGAACAGATTTTGAATATGAAAGCCAGGCTTGGTGTTGCAAGCCTTTAATCTCAGAACTCAGAAGGCAGAGGTAGGAGGATCATCCATGAGTTCAAGGCCACCCTGAGACTACATAGTAAAATTCCAGGTCAGCTTGGGCTAGAACAAGACCCTACTGTGAGGGGCAAACAACAAAAGAAAACAGATTTTGAATTTGAATTATCTTTCCAAATGAAATTTTGCTATGTTTAGTATGTTACAGAATTTATCTCTTGGCTCTTTGGTTTTTTTAATATTTTATTTATTTGAGAAAGAGGCAAATAGAGAGAGAGTGAGAAAATGAGTGCTCCAAGGTCTTCAGCCACTTCATATGAACTCCATACTCATGTACCACCTTGTCCATCTGACTTGCTTGGGTACTGGGGAATTGAACATGGGTCATAGACTTTGCAGGCAAGTGCCTTAACTGCTAAGCCATCTCTCCAGGCCTCTCTTGGCTTTTTTCCTTGCTTCAACAATAGAATGAAGATCCACCCTTTATCATATATATATATTTTTTTTCTGAGGGGACAGTTGTTGAGGCAGGGTCTCATTCTAGCTAAGGCTGACCTGAAACTCACTCTGGAGCTCCAGCATGTCCTAGAACTCATGACCATCTTCCTACCTCAGCCTCACAAGTGCTGGACTTAAAGGCAAATGCCACCATGCCAAGCTATCCTTTAGCATAATTTGTAGCAGACAAGAATCACAAGTTCAGGTTTGAGGAAGCCGGGTGTGGTGGCTCACGCCTTTAATCCCAGTATTTGGGAGGCAGAGATAGAAGGAAAACTGTGAGTTCAAAGTTCATCCTGTTACTACATAGTGAATTCCAGGTCACCCTGGACCAGAGTGAGACCCTACCTTGAAAAAAAAAAAAGTTCAGGTTTGAGGTGATGGGTGGGTCACTGGATAAAAGCATTTGGTACACAGGTGTGACAACCTAAGCACCCAAGTAAAACATGCTTACAAGAGTGTCTGATTCTAGTATTTTTACCCTGAGAGGGGACGAGGAAAGGGAGACTCCCCAGAGGCTCTTGCTCCAGCTAACCAGTGAACAAGAGACCTGCCTCAAATAAGGTGAAGGTGAGGACCAGCGCTGGAGTGTCACTTGACTCTGACCTCCACACACAGGGCGCACACTTGCCAGCACTCACATGGACACACACACATAGATTTTTAACAAGCACATCCGTTTGGGTGGATGATATATAATTACTTCTAGTTATGGGAGTGTACTCTTCCCACCAAAATTGTGGACAAAATGGCAACAGTGATCTGTAAAGTATAGCTTTATGCATATATTTTAAAAGCAATACATCAGGGTTTTTTTTTTGCATTTTTTAATGTCAGAAGGTTAATTTAAGATATTAATGCTAAAAAGATTAATTTAAGATATTAAATCTAGTCAAGAATACACGTACATATTGTAATTACTGCCTTTTTACAGTTAAAGTAATTGGATTATATTTAGTAAGTTAATGAGCTATTTATATTTAATAATTAAAAAAGACATCTCCGTGCTGGAGAGATGGCTTAGCAGTTAAGTCATTTGCCTGCAAGGCCAAAGCACCCAGGTTCGATTCTCCAAGACCAACGTTAGCCAGATGCACAAGGGGGCACATGCATCTAGAATTTGTTTGCAGTGGCTGGAGGTCCTGGCGTACTTGCTTGTGCATTCTCTCTCTCTTTCTTTTTTTTTTCTCTCTCTTTCTCTCTGTCAAATAAATAAAAATAAAAATTAAATTTAAAAAAAAAGACATCTTGGGCTTGAGAGGTGGCTTAGTGGTTAAGGTACTTGCCTGCAAAGCAAAAGGACCCAGGTTCAATTCCCCAGTACCCACAGAAAGCCAGATGCACAAGGTGGTACATGCATCTGAAGTTCGTTTGCAGTGACTGGAGACCTTAGTGTGCCCTTTCTTTCTTTCTCAAATTAATTAATTAATTAAGTGGTGGCACATGCCTTTAATCCCTGCACTTGGGAGGCAGAGGTAGTGAGTTTGAGGCCAGGTTGGGACTACAGAGTGAGTTCTAGGTCAGCCTGGGCTAGAATGAAAGCCTACCTTGACAAAACCCCCCAAAATACCAAAAAAATAATCTTTTTAGTATTATCAATATGCTAAAAGAGATAGGAGAGAACTCATTTCTGATATAATTATCTTGACTTGGGCTAAATAGGAAAAACAACAATGCTTTTTAGAAAAAGTTTGAAGAATATTGTTTTTTTTTAAATTGTTTTGGGTTCAGGCTTATATATCCAGGGGAAGCTCCGTCAATTGCAGAAGAAAGTGCTTCCATACATCCAAACAGAGAAAACACCAAAAAGCAGGCTGGAGAGATGGCTCAACGGTTAAGGCAATTGCCTGCAAAGCCTAAGGACCCAAGTTTGATTCTGTAGTACAGTACCCATGTAAAGCCAGATGCACAAAGTGGTGCATGTGTCTAGAATCTGCAGTTTCTGGAAGCCCTGACACACTCATTCTGCCTTTCTCTCAAATAAATTATATATTATATGAATATATAATAAGTTCCATGGTTTTAAAAAAAATATTTATTTGAGAGACAGGTAGAAAGAGGGAGATAGAAGCTGGCTGTGGTGGTGCACACCTATAACCCCAGTACTCGGGAAGCAGAGGTAGGAGGATTGCTGTGAGTTTGAGGCCACCCTGAGACTGCATAGTGAATTCCAGGTCAGCCTGCACTAGAGTGAGACCCTACCTTGAAATACCAAAAAAGAAAAAAAAGGAAAAAGGGAGAAAAAGAGAGAGAGAGAATGGGTGTGCCAGGGGCCTTCAGCCACTGTAAATGAACTCCAGGCACGTGCACCCCCTTGTGCATCTGGCTTATGTGGCTCCTGGGGAATGGAACCTGGGTCCTTTGGCTTTGCAGGCAAATACCTTAACTGCTAAGCCAACTCCCCAGTCCAAGTCCATGTTTTAAGTGGTGAGTAGACCTTATGAGAGGAAGCAGATGTTCAGCTGTCCTTTGCAGACTCTTAGTTGCTGACAGCTTGGCTGTTAGTGGCAGATGAGTATATGACACCTTTTCAGGAATGAATTCTTTTTGCAGCTGGCAGAATAGAAGTTGATAGGGAATGGCATGGCCCTTTGCTCCATAATTCTGCTTCCCATGGCTCAGGTGTAGTTGTGTTTGCTGCGTCTCTCTGCACACTCAAGGTGTATGAACAGGATATGAGGGTGATGTGGATGCGACATCTGTCACCCCACTGATCGCTAGGGTTGATTCAGCTGATCTGGCTGGCTAGGCGGGTGTCCCCTTCCTCCCTCACGGCTCAATGTGCGTCCCTCCTGAGCTGTGCGCTCGGTTGAAGAGGACGACCTTCCCCGAGAAGGAGGATCTGTCCTCGGTCGAGGGCATTCGAGTAGCCGTGCTCCCCTGCTGCACCCTCCAGACAGGCTCTCAAGGTGTGTGAGCAGTCGCGTCTCAGAACAACTCCAACTGTTTTCTCTGTGGCCGCACGGCATGTTTGTATAGTGTCCTGAGTTGCCAGCAAAACATTTTGTGGAATTTCTTTATTTTATTTTATTTATTTGAGAGAGGAAAAGAGAGAGAAACGAACTCCAGACTCATGTGCCAACATGTGCATCTGGCTAATGTAAGTACTGGGGAATCAAACCTGGGTCCAGAGGCTTTGCAGGCAAGTGCCTTAACCTAAGATAAGCCATCTCTGCAGCCCTGAATTTCTTTCCTTCTTGTTGTTCTACAACCTTCTTTTTCATGGTCTTTCTCAGTTATGTAAAGTGAATTTCTCATTTGACTGCTCCTTTCCAGAGAGGGAGTGGTTACTGCATAGAGAAGCTTAAACATGAGGAAAGACATCATAGAATTTGAAATGGTTAGACAGTAGGCAAGATGAAATGAGACTCACTCAGTGCCTGATGTGCAGTTCACATCTGATTGTCTCCTTCCCTCTTCATTTAAACCTGCCACTATTCCTAATCTACTAGTGGGCACTTAGTGTCTTGTCTATAGGGAGTTTAATTTATTACCATATTCACTGCTACTTGTAAGGGCCAAGGAAGAAAAGTTACATTTCAACACCATCTTCTGTCCGTCAGAAGTAGGGAAGTAAAATGGGATAAGATCCTTTCATAAAAACCCACTGTGGGGGCCAGAGAGACTTCTCAGTGGTTAAGGTGCTTGCCTGCAAAGCCTAACAACTTGGGTTCAATTCCCCAGTACCCATGTAATCCAGATGCACATAGTGGTGCATACATCTGGAGTTCGTTTGCAGAGGCACTCCCATTCTCTTTGCCTCTCTTCTATCTTTCTCTTCTTGCAAATAAATAAGCATTTAAGGCACTTGGCCTGCAAAGCCTAAGGACCCAGGTCCGATTTCCCCAGGACTCACATAAGCCAGATGCACATGGTGGTGCTTGCATCTCGGGTTTGTTTGCATTGGCTAGAAGTCATTGTACGACAGTTCTCTCTTGATTGGCCCCTTTCTCTCTCTTTCAAATAAATAAGTAAAAATAAAATACTAAAAAAAAGCCCCACCCTGCTGGTCGTGGTGGCTCATGCTTTTTTTTTTTAATTTTTTTTATTTTTATTTATTTATTTAGTTGAGAGTGACAGAGAGAGGGAAAGAGGCAGATAGAGAGAATGGGAGCACCAGAGCCTCCAGGCACTGCAAACGAACTCCAGATGCATGCATCCCCTTGTGCATCTGGCTAACGTGGGACCTGGGGAATGGAGCCATGAACCAGGGTCCTTAGGCTTCACAGGCAAGCGCTTACCCACTAAGCCATCTCTCCAGCCCAGCCCATTACTTGTGAGACAGAGATAGGAGAATTGTTGTGAGTTCAAGGCTGCCTTGAAACTTCATAGTAAATTCCA
This sequence comes from Jaculus jaculus, assembly GCF_020740685.1. Taxonomy (NCBI): domain Eukaryota; kingdom Metazoa; phylum Chordata; class Mammalia; order Rodentia; family Dipodidae; genus Jaculus; species Jaculus jaculus. The sequence goes on along the minus strand of NC_059106.1, from coordinate 60,134,141 downwards.
GGTCAGCTTGAGCTAGATAAGACCCTACCACGAAAAAAAAAAAAACCTACCCCACTGTGGGATAAGGATATAGTTCAGTTGGTAGATCGCCTGCCTAACATGCACAAGGTTCTGAGTTCAATCCCCAGCAGGTATGGTACATACAGTTGGTATGGTGGCACACAGTTGTTATCCCAGCGCTGGGAGGTAGAGGTAGGAGGATCAGGAATTCAAGGTCATCCTCAATTGGTCTACATGAGATCCTGCTCCAAAACAGATACAAAAACAAACCCCACAGACTATGGCTATTTTTGGTTGGTATACTTGTGCTGAAGAGATGGCTTAGTGGTTAAGGCATTTGCCTGCAAAGCCAAAGGACCCATGTTCGATTCCCCAGGACCCACATAAGCCAGATGCACAGGGTAGCACATGCATCTGGGGTTTGCAGCCACTAAAGGCCCTGGTGTGCTCATTCTCTCTCTTGCTCTATCTGCGTCTTTCTCCTTCTCTTGTAAATTAAATAATTTAAAAAGAAAGATGGTTGGTATACTGTAATTCTAGTTATTGGGAAAGCAGGAGGATCAAATTCATAGCTAGCCTTGATGCAAGACCTTGTCTGAAAAATAAAGATGGAAGATGGAAGCCAGGTGTGGTGGTGCATGCCTTTAATCCCAGTAATTGGGAGGCAGAGGTAAGGGGTGGCTATGAGTTCGAGGCTACCCTGAGACTACATAGTGAATTCCAGGTTAGCCTGGGCTAGAGCATGAACCTACCTCAAAAAACCAACACCCCTCCCAAAAAAGGAGAGAGGATTGGAGGGATGGCTTAATGTTTAAGGTGTTTGCCTACAAAGACAATGGACCCAGGTTCTATTTTCCAGGACCTACATTAGCCAGATGCACAAGGGGATACACACATCTGGAATTCTTTTGCAGTGGCTGGAGGCCCTGGTGCCCCCTTTCTCTCTCTCCCCCTCTTTCTCTCTCAAGTAAATAAATATAAAAAGAGACAGAGATAGAGAGGAGATATTGGAAATTTACATTTTAGGGGCTAAGGAGATGGCTGAGCAGTTAAAGGTGCCTGCTTGCAAAGTCTGCTGACCTGGGTTCAATTCCCCAGCCCTCCACATAAAGCCAGATGTAAACAATGCATGCAGTGGCAAGAGACCCTAGCACTCCCACACATGCAAATAAATAAATGAAAATTTAAAACTAAGAGGTAGTTACTCTTAGCTTGGTTTTATGTATTAAGGACATAGAGAGGGGCTGCAGAGATGGTTTAGTGGTTAAGCACTTGCCTGTAAAGCCTAAGGACCCCAGTTCGAGGCTTGATTCCCCTGGACCCATATAAGCCAGATGCACAAGGTGGTGCATGTATCTGGAGTTTGTTTGCAGTGGCTGGAGGCCATGTTGTGCCCATTCTGTCTGTCTCTTTCTCTACCTGTTGCCCTCAAATAAATGAACAACAAGAACAACAACAACAAAAAAAAACATAGCTGGGCATGGTGGTGCATGAAAAACAAACAAACAAAAAGGGGAAAGCAGGAGGAGGGAGGGCATTACCATGGGATAGTGTTTATAATCATGGAAGTTGTTAATTAAAAAAAAAAGAACACAAGGAGACTATGTCAGAAAAAAAACAAACAAACATGGGGACAGTGCTTGGCTTGTGTTCTCAAGGCTGTTTGTTCGATCCTCAGAACTAAGGGGAGAAGAAAAAGCCCAAACCCGACAACCCGACTGTGTGTTCTCATGGGGCTGCGGTGGACTTCGGCTTTGCATCTGGAAGACGTGCCCAGCTTCAGCCTGCTCCCCAGTTACTCTGTCAGTTACTTTGAGAGATACATTTTATTTTGTTTTGTTTTCATTTGGTTTTTGAGATAGGGTAACATCTAGGCAATGCTGGCTTCAACATGATATGTAGCCAAGGCTGAACATGAAACCCTGATTCTCTTGCCTCTGCTTCCCATGGACTGAGATTTATAAGTCTTCTACCACATTCATCTGGCTGTTTTTTGTCTCTTGAGGCGTTGCTTTTTTTTTCCCCCCCTCTGAGGTAGGGTCTCACTCTGGCCCAGGCTGATCTGGAATTCACTATGTACTCTCAGGGTACACGGCGATCCTCCTACCTCTGCCTCCCGAGTGCTGGGATTAGAGTCGTGTGCACCATGCCTGATGGTGTTGCATTTTTTAAAAAGTTTATTTATTTATTTATTCAACAAAGAGGGAGAGAAAGAGAGAGAATGGCACGCCAGGCTTCCAGCCACTGCAAACGAACTCCAGACGCATGCGCCCCCTTGTGCATCTGGCTAATGTGGGTCCTGGGGAATCGAGCCTCGAACTGGGGTCCTTAGACTTCACAGGCAAGTGCTTAACTGCTAAGCCATCTCTCCAACCCCTGGCATTGCTTTTTTTTTTTTTTTTCTTCCCGAGGTAAGGTTTCACTCTAGCCCAGGCTGACCTGGAATTCACTATGGAGTCTCAGGGTGGCCTTGAACTCACGGCGATCCTCCTACCTCTGCCTCCCAAGTGCTGGGATTAAAGGCGTGCGCCACCACGCCCGGCTGCATTTTTTTTTAAAAAACAAACAAACAAACTATTTTTATTTGTTTATTTTCAAGTACAGAGAGAGAGAGAGAGACAGAAAGAATAGGCACACTAGGGCTTCTAGCTGCTGCAAACGAACTCCATATACATGTGCCACTCTGTGCATCTGGCTTTATGTGGGCACTGGGGAGTCAAACTCTGGTCATTAGGCAAGCACGTTAACCACTAAGCCATCTCTCCAATGCTGTCCCTTCTCCCCACCCCTCAGAACTCCTTCCTACTTCTGTCTCTCAAGTGCTGGGGTTAAAGGCACCACCACAGCCAGCTGAGGCATTGCATTTTCTGTCTGTGTTACTGTGTTAGTTCCTTGTTATATTGCTGTGACAAAATAACTTACAAAAGCAACTTGGGGGCATGGAGAAATGGCTTAGCAGTTAAGGCAGTTGCCAACAAAGCCAAAGGACCCAGGTTTGATTTTCTAGTACCCACATAAAGCCAGATGCACAAGGGGTCTGGAGTTCGTTTGTAGTGGCTAGAGGCACTGTTGTACCCATTCTGTCTTTCTCTCTATCTGCCTCTTCTCTCTTGCAAATAGATAAATAAATATTTTTTTTAAAGCAGCTTAGGGAAGGAAGGGTTTATCTGGCCTCACAGTTTAAGGTTATAGTCCATCAAGGAAGGCTCCGTGGCTGGGACATGAAGCAGCTGGTCACACTGCACCCACAGTTAGGGAGCAGAGAGCATTGGATGCTGGTGCATGTCTCATTTTCTCCTTTGCGAACACTCCGGGATGCCCCTCCAGCCCGCGCAGTAGTGCTGCGCACATGTAGGGTGGTCTTCCCACCTCTTCTATCCTAATCTAGAAACTCCCTCACAAAGAATTAGTTTCCACTGTAATTCTAAATCCCATCTAGTTGACAAGATTAACCATCACAATATCTATCCTCTTATGTCAAATATTAGGTATCACCAGCTGGAGATAACTCTCTTCTGCCATTGGCTATAAATTGAAAAGAAACCATTTGAATATGAAGAGTACTTTATATTGAGGCTGCATATTGGGACTGTTGTGAGTTATTGGTCTATTTCTAGCAGTTCTTTGAACTGATTTGTTGAGGTCTTCTACTTTCATGCTGGGTGGATGGTTTTTTTTTTTTTTTTTTTAATTCACACATATACATATTTTGGTTTTTCAAGGTAGGGTTTCACTGTAGCCCAGGTTGATCTGGAATTCACTATGTAGTCTCAGGGTGACCTCAAACTCACAGCGATCCTCCTACCTCTTCCTCCCAAGTGCTGGGATTAAAGACATGTGCCACCATGCCCAGCTTCTTCTTCTTCTTCTTCTTCTTTTTTTAAAATTTATTTGAGAGAGAGAGAATAGGCATGCCAAGGCCCCCAGCCGCTGCAGATCAACACCAGACGCATGCACTACTTTGTGCTTCTGGCTGTACATGCGCACTGGGGATGAACCCAAGTCCTTAGGCTTTGCAGGCAGGCATATTATTTTTTGTTTGTTTTAGCGAGGGGGGGAGAATGAATTGCTGTGCCAGGGCCTCAGCCGCTGCAATAGGGTTCCAAGTGCATGTGCTGACTCCGCTCCCACATGGCTCCTTCCTCCCTCCTCCCTTCCACTTGGTGATCGCTCTCTGTGCTCTTCCCTTTCCCTGAATAAATGCAGTGCTTTAATAATTACCCTTCTCAATCTTGTTTTTTGGTAATTCTTTGTCTAAAACCAGATGCGAGGACTGAAGAGATGTCTCCATGGTTAGGGCACGTGCCTCTAGAGCCTAAAGACCTGGTTTGATTCCCCAGTACCCATGTAAAGCCAGATGCACAATGTGGTGCATGCATCTGGAATTTGTTTGTAGTAGCTGGAGGCCTTGATATGCCAATTCTGTCATTGTCCCTCTCCTCCTCTCTCTTGCTCCATTCTCTGTTTCTTTTAAATAAATAAAATTTTATTTTATTTTGTTGGTTTTTCAAAGTAGGGTCTCACTCTAGCTGAGGCTTACCAGCATTTTTACTATGTAGTCTCAGGGTGGCCTCAAACTCACAGCAATCCTCCTACCTCTGCCTCCCGAGTGCTGGGATTAAAGGCGTGTGCCACCATGCCTGGCAAATAAAAAAATTTTAAGAAGAGGCATGAAGGGCCTTTCCTGACCGCCCCCCCCCCCAAAAAAAACTCCTCTGTTATAGGGTCTAATTCTAGCCCAGGCTAACATGGAACTCACTCTGCAATCCCGGACTGGCATCAAATTCACAGTGATCCTCCTACCTCTGCCTCCTCAGTGCTTGGATCTGAGTGCTTAAAGGCAAGCACCGTTAAGCCCAGTTCTGGAGTATTTTTTTAAATACTTCATTTTTATTCATTTATGAGATAGAGGCGGGGGGCAGAGGCAGATAGGGAGAGAATGGGCATGCCAGGGCCTGTAGCCACTACAAACAAACTCCAGATGCATGCACCACCTTATGCATTTGGCTTTTTATGGATACTGGGTAAAATCAAAACCTAGGTCTTTTGACCCTGCAAGCAAGAACCTTAGCTGCTGAGCCATCTCTCTAGCCACCCCCTTCCCCACCTTTGAGCATTTTTACTTTAGTTTTTTTTTTTCACTCTAGCCCAGGTTAGGATGATCTTGAACTCACTGCGACCCTCCTACTTCTGCCTCCCAAATGCTGGGATTAAAGGTGAGCACCACCATGCTGGCTGGCCTTGAGCATTTTAAAGTGTTGTTTATAGCTGACCTAGAGGGATAAATTAAAGTTTTATCTCCAGTTGCCAGCCATTAGAGTGAGAATGAGAGTCAAGGCTTCCAACTCAAAGTTTAAGTGCAATCTTTTGGACAGCCAATTTGATCTTACTTTCTGAAAAAGAGAGCCTAATTTTGGTCAACTATGGGGAAATTTTCTATGGAAAGTTGATACTAAACTCAGTTTTGAGCTGAGCATGGTGGCACATGCCAGAGGTAGGAGGATCGCCATGATTCGAGGCCATCCTGAGATTACATAGTGAATTCCAGGTCCACCTAGACTAAAGCAAGATCCTACCTTGAAAAACAAAAGACAAAACAAAACAAAAAAATTCCAATTTTGAAGATAAATGAAATCTCCCAATTTTAATTTAGTGGCTTTTTTTTCTTTTAATATTTTGTGTATTTATTTGGGGGGGAGTCAGATACAGAGCAAGAGAATTGGCATGCTAGGACCTCTAGTCACTGCAAATGAACTCCATATGCATGCATCCAGATGCATCAGTTACATGGATACTGGGATATTAACCACTAAACAGATGCTCCAGCCTTTTTAGTGTTTTGTTTTATTTTATTTATTTATTTATTTTTGGTTTTTCGAGGTAAGGTTTCACTCTAGCCCAGGCTGACCTGGAATTCACTGTGGAGTCTCAGGGTGGCCTCGAACTCACAGCGATCCTCCTACCTCTGTCTCCCAAGTGCTGGGATTAAAGGCGTGCGCCACCACGCCCGGCTTTCTTTTTTTTTTTTTTTTTTTTTTTTTGAGGTAGGGTCTCTAGCTCAGGCTGACCTAGAATTTATTATGTAGTTGCAGGGTGGCCTGGAACTCATGGTGATCCTCCTATCTCAGCCTCCCAAGTGCTGGGATTAAAGGCGTGCGCCACCATGCCCTGCTTTTTTTTTTTCCTTTTTTGATTTTTAGATGTAGGGTCACCACACCATGACAGGCAGCTTCTGGCCTTTTTTTTTTTTTTTTTTAATTTACAAGCTAGAGAGATAGAGAGAATGGGCACACCAGGGCCTTTAGCCACTGCAAATGAACTCCAGACACATGTGCCCCTTGTGCATCTGGCTTACATGGGTTCTGGAGAATCAAACCTGGGTCCTTTGGCTTTGCAGGCAAATGCTTTAACCTCTAAGCCATCTCTCTAGCTCCTGTAGCTCCTGTGAACAAATTCCAGATTACATGAGTACTGGGTAATCAAACATGGGTTGTTAGTCTTTGCCTTAACCATTGAGCCGTCTCTCCAGCCCTTCCAGTGGTTTTTTTTGTTTGTTTGTTTTTTGTTTTGTTTTGTTTTTAGGGTCTCACTATAGCCCAGGCTGACCTGGAATTCACTGTGTACTCTCAGGGTGGCCTTGGACTCTCAGCAATCCTCCTACCTCAGCCTCCTGGAGTGCTGGAATTAAAGGCGTGCACCACCACACCTAGTTCCTTCCAGTGTTGTTTTTTTTTCCCTCAATTTTTTTTTAATATTTTTTTTGTTCATTTTTTATTTATTTATTTGAGAGCGACAGACACAGGGAGAAAGACAGAGAGAGGGGGAGAGAGAGAATGGGCGCGCCAGGGCTTCCAGCCTCTGCAAACGAACTCCAGACACGTGTGCCCCCTTGTGCATCTGGCTAACGTGGGACTTGGGGAACCGAGCCTCGAACCGGGGTCCTTAGGCTTCACAGGCAAGCGCTTAACCGCTAAGCCATCTCTCCAGCCCTTTTCCCTCAATTTTTATTAACATTTTCCATGACTATAAAAAGTATCCCAAGGTAATACCCCCCCCACTTTCCCCTTTGAAATTCCATTCTCCACCATATCCCCTCCCCATCTCAATCAGTCTCTCTTTTATTTTGATGTCATGGTCTTTTCCTCCTCTTATGATGATGGTCTTGTGTAGGTAGTGTCAGGCACTATGAGGTCATGGATATCCAGGTCATTTTATGTCTGAAGGGAGCACATTGTACATAGACCTACCCTTCCTTTGGCTTTTACATTCTTTCCTCCACCTCTTCCGCATTAGACCCTGATCCTTGGAAGGTGTGATCAAGATGTTACTCAGTACTCCAGTCACTTCTTCCCAGCACTATGATACCTTCTGAGTCATCCCAAGGTCACTGCCATCTGAAAAGAGAAGATTCTCTACCCAAAGTGAGAGTAGCATTAATATAAGGGTATAGATATTAAGAGAAGTACTTACTGGGCAGTTTGATAAGCATAGTATATACATTCTTCCAGACATCAGCAAATGTTACACCTCTAGGGTTCATGACTCCCCCTGTTTTTAGTTTTCAGTATCAGGGATGTGTTTCCCCCTATGGAGCAGGCCTCCAGTCCAATTGGAGGGCAATTGGTTTCCACCATGACAGACGTGCCACTATTGCACCCATTGGCTCATTTGGCCTGGCTGGCCTTCCAGTGTTTTTGAAACAAGGTCTCAGTTTAGCCTAAGCTAACCTTGAACTCAGTCTGTAGCCCAACCTAGTCTCAAGCTCATAACTATCTTTCTTTTTTAAATATATTTATTTATTTATTAGATATAGAGGGAGAGAAAAAGACAGAATGGGTGCACCAGGGCCTCTAGCCACTGCAAACAAACTCTAAATGCATGCGCCACAATGTGCATCTAGCTAACGTGGGACCTGGAGAATCTAACCTGGGTCCTTAGGCTTCACAGGTAAGTGCTTTAGCTGCTAAGCCATCTCTCCAGCCCTCATAACTATTTTTCTACCTCAGCCTCTCAAGTGATGGGATTAAAGGTGTGTGCCAGCACATTAGTCCTTCTTCCCCCTCCCCCAGGTAGGTTCTAACACTAGCCCAGGCACTCGCTCCATAGTCCCAGGCTATTCTCAAACTCACAATGTTCCTCTTACTTCTGCATCCAGAATGCTAGGATTAAATTTGTGTGCCACCACTCCCGATAATTTTTAGTTTTAAGAGCAAAGCCTTGATTAGAACTGGAAAAGTAATACAATAAGAACAAAAGGTAGAATCCTTTTTTCCTTGATTCTCATAGTCACATGCTTTCTCTGTCCACTGCAAGGCTTCCATTCTTTCCTGCTAGTTGTTGGATATTGTTTTAGTAACCTAACCGGGTGTGTCAGTAATTCCTTGTGTTTAGAAAGAAGGGTTCTTTTTGTCAGTTCAGCTCCACCCTTGTTACTGCAGGAAGTGGGCGGTGGTTAGGCCTGTTGAGCCTTCCTCCTTGTAGTCATACTGGCATGGTAATACTGAGTGCTGTGTTCAGCAGTATTTGAAGCTCAATAATAACTATACCAGCTTAGGTCACACTAAGACTGTGCTGTGTATCATTTTAAACTGAACAGTAAGGTGATTATTTACTTTTTTAAAAAGATTTTATTTTTATTTGAGACAGGGAGGGAGGGAAGAAGGGAAGGATGGGGGGGGAGAGAGAATGGGCACGCCAGGGCCCCTTAGCCACTGCAAAAGAACCTTAGATGCATGTGCCATCATGTGCATCTTGCTTATGTGGGACCTGGAGAATCGAACCTTATGCTTTGTAGGATTCACTGTAACCACTAAGCCATCTCTTCAGGCCTATTTGACTTTTTAATAAAAATTCTGCTTAAAAAAATATTTTTAATTTTTTTATTTACAAGCAGAGAGAAATATTATAGGAACAGAATAAGTGTGCCAGGGCCTCCAGTTGCTGCAGATGAACTCTAGACACATGCGCCGTTTTGTGTATCTGGCTGTATGTGGGTTCTGGGAAATCAAACCCTGGTTGTTAGGTTTTGCAAGCAGGTGCCTTAACCTCTGAGCCATCGTTTCTTTAGCCCCTTTAAATTTCTTTAATTTAATTTTTATTTATTTATTTGAGAGAGAGAGAAAGGGAATGGACACACCAGGGCTTCTAGCTACTGCAAACAAACTCCAGACATATGCGCCACATTGTGCATCTGGCTTACACAGGCACTGGGAAATTGAACTTGGGTTCTTAGGCTTTGCAGGCAAACACCTTAACTGCTAAGTCATCTCTTCAGCCTCACTACCCCCCCTTTTTTCTTTTTTTTACTTTTTTGGATTTTCGAGGTAGTCTCACTCTAGCCTGGGCTGATATAGAATTCACTATGTAGTCTCAGGGTGTCCTGAGCCTTGAACTCATGGTGATCTTTCTACTTTTTCCACCCAAGTGCAGGGAAAGGTGTCTGCCACCATGCCTTTCTTTTTTACCTTCCTTCCTTTCTTCCTTCCTTCCTTCCTTCCTTCCTTCCTTCCCTCCCCCCCCTTCCTCCCTCCTTTTCTCTCCCTTATTCTGCAGAGAGAGCGAATGGGCGCACCAGGGCCTCCAGCCACTACAAATGAACTCTAGACACATGCTAGTTTTCAACCTTGTGCCTCTTGCTTTCATGAGTACTGGGGATTCAAACCTGGGTCCTTAGGTTTCGCAGGCAACCATCTTAACTGCTAAGCTATCTATCTCTCCAACTCCATGCCTGGCTTTTTTGTTTGTGTGTTTGTTTAAGATAGGGTCTTAATTAGCCAAGGATGTCTTTGAACTCCTGATCCTCCTGACTTTGCTAAGATTATAGGTCTGTACCACCAAGCTCAACTAATGAAAATTCTTGAATCCGATGGGACATGTATTTTCCAAACACAAAGAAATTTGCCTCTTACTACTAAGTAAACTTGTATGCCCCCTTCCACAATACTGTTAACTATAGAATAGTGAGAAATGCTGAAGTGAAAGCCTAAGTCCTAATCACCACAAAGGTAGTGTCCCCACATGTTCCTGTGCCCTGCTACTGCTGATCAGCATTTTGGGTCATGCTTCAAAGAGGAACTGCCTTGAGAAGCATTTCGATTGTGGTGGTGGTTGTTGTAGTTCACATATACTTGGTTTTTGGATGGGACCAAAGAAATCTGCAGGTGCTATCCATGACCTTGGCTTTCAGTGCAGCGTTGTTTATTTATCTATAATAAACAGCTTCTAATGAGCATCACCGCCAAATGAGCAGTCATCTGTATTCTGTCCTGGTAATAACCGCTGTTCACAGGGTAGCGTACAGATAGATGAGTGCCTCTGCCCTCCCTCACGTGTCTCACATGCAGCCCTTCTTTTGAGCCTTCTTCCACCCCAGCCTCCTGCTGGAATAGAATTACAGGAACTCAGAAACTGGGGTTGGATGTTAAAGTCTCTGACTTTATGCTGACCAACAAGGATATGTAAATATCCCATGGTAACTTCCAGTATACAGACTTGAAAAATCTCATTGCTTGGGGGGAGGGGATCTGAAAGACCTTCTTGTCCAGTTTTCCTTTCACAGTATAAATCCCATTGCAGCACTAATGGTCCAGACTGGTCAATATACTGCTAGGTCAGGGTTAAGAAGGGTTGTCCAGTCTCTGTTTGCTTTGGACTCATTCTTCCAGGTTGAGACTAGCTAAATGTGAACATGGGGATTGTTACCGAGTCTGGCCTAGATGTCCAGAACCCTTTTTTTCCCTTTAGACATTATTGGGTATTCCTCTCCCAAATCAGCCTTGTACCCTTCTAGAATATAACTAAACTCCAGGGTTCTGTCTGGAATATTCTTTGCGCTAATATATATATATATATATGTCAAACATCCTAGTAACTGAAAAAGAATCTAGAAGTAGAGAAAGGGCTTGATTAATGTCTATAGGCCACACCTCTCTAGCCATTATTTTTTTTTTCCCACACAAGTTCTTACTCTAGATCAGACTGACCTGGAACTCACTCTGTAGCCCAAGCTGGCCTAGAACTGACATTGATCCTCCTACCTCAAACTCCTGAGTACTGGGACTAAATGCATGCAGTACCATAACACCTCTCTAGTCTTTTTATTTTATTTTGTTTTTTTTTTCTTTATTCTTTTTTTCTGCACTAAGGCCTCCAGCCACTGCAAATGAACTCCAGACACATGCGTCACCATGTACATCTGGCTTACATGGGTCCTGGGGAATTGGACCTGGGTTCTTTGGCTTTGTAGGCTTTGCCTTAACTGCTAAGCCATCTCTCCAGCCCATTTTTTGCTTTTTTGAGGTAGGGGCTTGCTCTAGCCCAGGCTGACCTGGAATTAGTCTCAGGCTGGCCTCGAACTCACAGCAATCTTCCCCAGTGCTGGGATTAAAGGCATGTGCCACCATGCCTGGTTTGTTTGGTCTTTTGAGGTAAGGTCTCATTCTAGCCCAGATTGACCTGAATGAAACTCACTCTGTAGTTCCAGGGTGACCTTGAATTCACAGCTGTCCTCCTACCTCTGCCTTCCAAGTGGGATTCCCGGACTATTTCTCGTCTTTAGACTGGTCTCTGATCTTGTGTTTAGAACAACAAGAGAGTGTTAGCTAAATGAGTTTACAGCATCTTCAGCAAAAAGCTTATCCTAAACTCTGGAGCTCGCCGGGTATGGTAGCACACGCCTTTGATCCTAGAATTTGGGAGGCAGAGGTAGGAGGATTGCTGTGAGTTCAAGACCACCCTGAGACTATATAGTGAATTCCAGGTCAGCCTGGGCTAGAGTGGAAACCCTACCTCAAAAAATCCAATTAAAATCAAAACAAAACACAACACAACAAAAATCTAGGGCTGAAAGGACAGTTCAGCAGTAAGGCACTTGCCTGCAAAGCCTAAGGCCCACATTTCAATTCCCCAGTACCCACCATGTAAAGCCAGATGCAAAAGATAGTGCATTTGTCTGGAGTTCGTTTGCAGTGGCTAGAGGCCCTGGTGCTCTCATTCTCTTTTTCCCCTTCCCTCTTTCTCTCTCTAATAAATAAATTAAATTTAAAAAATAAGCTGGGTATGTTGGTGCATGCCTTTAATCCTAGCACTCAGGAAGCAGAAGTAGGAGAATGCTGTGAGTTTGAGGCCACTCTGAGACTACATAGTAAATTCCAGGTCTGCTTGGGCCCTATCCTGAAAAGCAAAACAAACAAAAACAAAAGGCTAATCCAGAACTTGTAAGATTTGAGGCTGGAGAGATGAGGTGGGTAAGTGGCTAAAAGCACTTGCTTGCAAAACCTGATGCCTGGGTTTGATTTCCCAGAACCAATATAAAACAGCATGCACAGAGTGACGCATGTCTGGAGTTTGTTTCCATTGACAGGAGGCCCTAGTGTAGCCCATCTCTCTCAAATAAAAAAAAGTATTTCAAGCCACACATGGTGGTGTACACCTTTAGTCCCAGCACTCAGGAGGCAGAGGTAGGAGGATTGCTGAGACTATATAGTGAATTCCAGGTTAGCCTGAGCAAAAAATAAAAAATAATTTAAAAAAATTTTATGATTCTTCCTTTTTGGCTGAAGGATAAGACAGGGTCTTGTTATGTAGTCATTACCAGCCTGGTACTTACTATGTAACCTGTGCTGGCCTCAAACTTTCAGTGACCCTGTTACCTCAGCTTCCCAAGTACTGGGGTTATAGGCATTCAACAACCATGTCCAGTTCTGGGAATTTCTTTCTTTTTTAAGTTTTATAGTTGTGTTTAATTTTTTTTCTCTCAATTTTTATTAACATTTTCATGATTATAAAAATATCCCATGGTAATACCCCCCCCCACCTTTCCCCTTTGTAATTCTATTCTCCATCATATCCCCTCCCCATCTCAATCAGTCTCTCTCTTATTTTGATGTCATGATCTTTTCCTCCTCTTATGATGATCTTCTGTAGGTAGTGTCAGGCACTATGAGGTCATGGATTTCCAGGCCATTTTATGTCTGGAGGGAGCACGTTGTAAGGAGTTCTATCCTTCCTTTGGCTCTTACATTCCTTCTACCACCTCTTCCGCATTAGACCCTGAGCCTTGGAAGGTGTGATCTAGATGTTACTCAGTACTCCAGTCACTTCTTTCCAGCACTATGATACCTTCTGAGTCATCCCAAGGTCACTGCCATCTGAAAAGAGAAGATTCTCTACCCAAAGTGAGAATAAAGATCATTTAGCTTAGCTCCTTTATTTTATAGATGAGGAGAGTGAAGCCCAGTGAAAATTATAACTGTGTGTGTGTGTGTGTGTGTGTGTGTGTGTGTTAAACTGGGGACTGAACCTAGGGCCTCAGATGTGTCTAAGCAAGCACTGTGTCGTTGAGCTGTATCTCTGTCTCACATCTTTGATTTAGAAGATCCTGCAGAGGTTATCCAGCATGACCCCCAATTTTTCTTCTCTTCCTTTTCCTTGGGTGGGGATTGAACTGGGGCTTTGTATATAACTAGATAAACACCCTATGCTGAGCTCCACTCCAGCCTCCAGCTCCTCCCAAAGCTTCTTAAACTCTGAAATTTCTTCCTAAACCTATCTGACACCCGGTCATCTAGAGTTAGGAGGATTTTTATTTTTATTTTTATTTTTTTTTTTGAGGTAGGGTTTTGTTGTAGCCCAAGCTGACCTGGAATTCACTATGGAGTCTCAGGGTGGCCTCGAACTCACAGTGATCCCCCTATGTCAGCCTCCCTAGTGTAGGAATTAAAGGGCACCACCAAAAAAGAAAAAAGGAAAAAGAATCATAAATATTATCACTTTGTGAATATTATTAAAAAATCATATGGAGCAAACAACAGATGTGGCTGAAAGTTGGGTTTACTCCTGAAACCGGTTTGTGATTTCTTTTGTTTTGTTTTTTTTCCCCCGGGGTATGGTCTCACTCTTGCCTAGGCTGACCTATAACTCACTCTGTAGTCCCAGGCTGGCCTCAGACTCACAGCAATCCTCATATCTGTAGTTTCTCAGTTCATAATTGCAAAGTGATATGGTGGGCTTGTTTCTACTCCTGAACCTGTGAAGTTTCCCAGTTGGTCCTCTACCTCCAGCCTTCTCCTGTTTTAGAATAACTTTTGTCCTTATGTCAGAGTGATTTGTCTAAACTGCAAATTAGGCCCTGTACTTCCTTAATTCAGTAGTTCCTCAACAGCCAGTGTTCTACCATTTTTTCAGCAAAGTGTTACTGATGTTGCAAAATCCCTTTTTTTTATTAACAACTTCCATGATTATAAAAAATATCCCATGGTGAGATAAAGGACATTCTAAGCAGAGTGGCCAGTATGGGCAAAGGTTGGTGGTGTGGACTGGCCTGCTATGTTTATGGAACCCCCCTGGGAGTAAGGTGAGACACAGGGACAGACTGGGACAGGAGGAGAAAAGGAGGAGCAGGCTGTGGAGTGAGGGGAAGCTACAGACTCCAAGGGACCCACCAGAGAGCCACCAGGTGGAGGGGACTGGTAAGGGTCCAACAGTAAAGCTGAAGCCTGGGGCAGCTCTGTGGGTGTCATCGGCACATAGACCAGTAGGAGAGATGGCTGAGTAGTTAAGTCACTTGCCTGTGAAGCCTATTGACCCAGGTTCAACTCCCCAGAATCCATGTTAGCCAGGTACACAGGTGACGCATGGGCACAAGGCCAACTGAGGTGGCTGAAGGCTCTGGTATGCCAATTCTCTCTCTCTCTCTCTCTCATAAACAAATAATATTTATTTATTTATTTATGAAAGCAAGAGAGAGAGAGAGAGAGAGAGAGAGAGAGAGAGAATGGGTGTGCCAGGGCCTCCAGCCTAACCACCTGTGTTCGATTCCCCAGTTCCCATGTAAAGCCACATGCACAGAATGGCAGAAGCATATGGAGTCCGTTTGCAGCAGCTGGAGGCCCTGACACACCCTTTCTGCCTGTCTCTTTTCTTTCTCTCTCTGCTTGTAATAAATAAATAAATATTTAAAAAAATATATATCCCATGGTAATGCCCTCTCTCCCCCCACTTTCCCTTTGAAACTCCATTCTCCATCATATCCCCTCCCCATCTCAATCAGTCTCTCTTTTATTTTGATGTCATGGTCTTTTCCTCCTCTTATGATGATCTTCTGTAGGTAGTGTCAGGCACTATGAGGTCATGGATATCCAGGCCATTTTGTGTCTGGAGGGAGCACGTTGTATGAAGTCCTACCCTTCCTTTGGCTCTTACATTCTTTTCACTACCTCTTCCACATTATACCCTGAGCCTTGGAAGGTGTGATCTAGATGTTACTCAGTACTCCAGTCACTTCTTTCCAGCACTATGATACCTTCTGAGTCATCCCAAGGTCGCTGCCATCTGAAAAGAGAAAGTTCTATACCCAAAGTGAGAGTAGCATTAATATAAGGGTATAAATATTAAGAGAAGTACTTACTGGGCAGTTTGATAAGCATAGTATATACATTGTTTCCAGACATCAGCAGATGTTACGCCCCTAGGGGTCATTCTGTTTTAAGTTTTCAGTATCAGGGATGTGTTTCCCCCCTTGGAGTGGGCCTCCAGTACAATTGGAGGGCAGTTGGTTTCCACCATGACAGACATGCCACTATTGCACACGTTGGCTCATTTGGGCTGGCTGGCCAATTATAAGGCTTGCAGTGTCCACTGTTGAGTATCTTCACTAGTGGTATCACTTTCTCCCATTGAACTGCATGTAGAATGGCTTCTTCCAGCTTTCTGTCAGCTGGTCTACATGGAGGAGGTTATTAGCTCAGTTCCAGCAGGATTTCTCAGTGACCTTGCAGCCCAACTATGTGGAGTCTTCAGCAATAGGGTCTTACAATCTATTCCTGGTGGGCAATGGCCTGTAATGTTTTGGGGGCATCAGGGACCTCCCTGGCCAACAACTCACTGGAGGTATCCCATCCCTGGCACTGAAAATTTTCTAACAATGACGTATGGCTCCTGAGTGTTCCATTGTCCGAAACCGGAGGATTCCATATGATTTATTTATATCCTCTTAGATTTTGATTAGCCCTCCTCCACCTTTTCTCTTTTAATTTTACAAAATCCTTTTTTTAATAAAAATTGTTTTATTGGCAACTTCCATGTGGTAAGGATTATGACCATAATCCCCCTCACCATACTCTCCTTTTCCCTCTCCCGAACCCCCCATCCACTGAATCCCTTCTTTAAAACAAATATTTTAGGACTGGAGAGATGGCTTAGTGATTAAGGTGCCTGCCTGTAGACCAAAGAACTCAGGTTCAATTCCCCAGGACCAGTGTAAGCCATGGTCTGGGTTTCTTTGCAGTGGCTGGAGGCCCTGACACACCCACTCTTCCTCTCCCTCTCTGCCTCTTCTGTCTCTCTCAAATAATGAATGAATAAATAAGTAAATAAATAATTTTTAAAAATTATTTGAGAGAAACAGAAGAGGCAGACACAGAGAATGAATGTGCAAGCCCAGGGCTTCATGCCATTGCCAACAAGCTCCAGACACATGTGGTGCTTTGTGCATCTGGCTTTATGTGGGCACTGGGAACTGAACCAGGGCCTGGTGGCATTGAACATTCTCTCCAGCCCTGAATCCCATCTTTTTTTTCCCCAACTAGTCTCTCTTCTTCTTTAATGCTATCATCAAAATAGAGGAGAATCTTGGCATGGTGGTGCATGTCTTTAATCCTGGCACTCTGAAGGAAGAGGTAGGGAGGTAGAGGTAGGAGGATAGCTGCAAATTCAAGGCCAGCCTGAGACTGCATAGTGGATTCCAGATCAGCCTGGAACAGAGTGAAACCCTACCTCAAAAAATAAAAATAAAGGCTGGAGATAGGGCTTAGTGGTTAAGGCCTGCAAAGCCTAAGGACCCTTGTTCTACTCTCCAGATCTCATGTAAGCCAGACACATAAAGGTGAGGCAAGCACAAGATTGCACATGCCCACTAGGTGGCACAAGTGTCTGGGGTTCTATTGCAGTGGCTGAGGCTCTAGTGTGCCAATTCTCTCTCTCTCCCTCTCTCTCTTTCTCCCTCTCTCCCTCCCTCTCTCTCACTCTCTCTCTCTCTAAAAGAAGAAGAGAGGCTAGTCAGGGTACTTATGTACGTACCATCTCTCCAAAAACCATGTGCTTTCTACAGTTTGAAATGAAATTTAGAGACAAAAGCTGTGTGTGGTGGCCCATGCCTTTGATTCCAGCTCTCAGGAGGCAGAGGTAGGAGGATCACCGTGAGTTTGAGGCCACCCTGAGACTCCATAGTAAATTCCAGGTCAGCCTGGGCTAGAGAAAGACTCTACTTCGGGGGTGGGGGGGGGGACACTACACACACACACACACACACACACACACACACAAATTTAGAGGCAAGAGGCTGGAGGTCTAGGATTTTCTTGGTGGGGGCACTCAGATTTCTGTTGTGGTTTAGATTATGCATAATCCTATGCTTCCTTGCAGAAGACAAGCAACCCTTGATTATCCAAAATTAAAACTCAGCAGAGCCAGGCGTGGTGGTGTACACTTTTAATCCCAGCACTCGGGAGGCAGAGGTAGGAGGATCATCGTGAGTTCTAGGTCATCCTGAGACTACAGAGTGAATTCTAGGTCAGCCTGGACTAGAGTGAGACCCTACCTCAAAAACAAAAACAAACAAACAAAAAAACATGCAGTTCTGTATAGCAGGGAATCTTTGTATCTATGAAACAAATGGCTTTTGTTTTTGTTTATTTGTTTGTTTGTTTCTCAATTTTTATTAACATTTTCCACTGGTGGTATCTCTTTCTCCAATTGAACTGCATGCAGAATGGCTTCTTCCAGCTTTCTGTCAGCTGGTCTACATGGAAGAGGTTATCAGCTCAGTTCTAGCAGGATTTCTCAGTGGACTTGCAGCCCAAATATGTGGAGTCTTCAGCAATAAGGGGTTTTTTTAATACTTTTTTTTTTTTTTTTTTTTGGTAGAGAGAGGGAGAGAGAGAATTGGTGTGCCAGGGCCTCAGCCACTGCAATAGAACTCCAGACAGTTGTGTCACCTAGTGGCCATGTGCAGCCTTGTGCTTGCCTCACCTTTGTGCATTTTGCTTTATGTGGGATCTGGAGAGTTGAACATGGGTCCTTAGGCTTTACAGGCAGGTGCCTTAACTGCTAAGCCATCTCTCCAGCCCTTGTTTGTTTTTTTCCGAGGTAAGGTCTCACTGTAGGCCCAGGCTGGCCTTGAACTCAGGGCACTCCTCTTACCTCTGCCTCCTAAGTGCTAGAATTAAAGGTGTCCACCACCATGCCTGGCTTTTTTCTTTCTTTATTTAAAAAATTTTTTTAGAAAGTATTTTTGCAAGGACAGAGAGAAAGGGTATGTCAAGGCCTTTTGGCACTGTAAACAAACTCCAGATGCATGTGCTACTCTGTGCATCTGCCTTATGTAAGTATTGGAGAATTGAACCCAGGCCTTTGAGGCTTTGCAAGCAAGCACCCAAACAATGTGCCATCTCTCCAGCTCCTCTTTTTTTATGGTTTTAATATTTATTTATTCATTTGAGAGAAACAGAGAGAACGAGGTAGATAGAGAATGGGCACACCAGAGTCTCCTGTCACTGCAAATGAACTCCAGATGCATGTGCCATTTTCTTCATCTGGCTTCATGTGGGTACTGGGGAATCAAACCTGGGTTGGTAGATTTTATAGGCAAGTGCCTTAACTGCTGAACCATCTCTACTACAGTTCAGGTGGTTTTTAATTTATTTATAATTTTTTTATTCATTTTTATAGAAAGAGAGAATTGGGTGGACCAGGGCCTCCAGCCACTGCAAACAAATTCCAGATGCATGTACCACCTAGTGCATCTGGCTTACATGGGTCCTAGGGAATTAAACTTGGGTGGCTTTACAGGCAAGTGCCTTAACCACTAAGCCATCTCTCCAGCCCTGGTTTGGTTTTTTAACTTTATTTTTATTTTTGTTTATTTATTTGAGAGTGACAGACAGAAAGAGAAAGAGGCAGAGAGAGAGAATGCTCGCACCAGGTCCTCCAGCCACTGCAAATGAACTCCAGACGCGTGTGCTACCTTGTGCATCTGGCTCACGTGGGTCCTGAGGAATCCAGCCTTGAACTGGGGTCCTCAGGCTTTACAGGCAAGCACTTCTCCACTAAGCCATCTCTCCAGCCCCCTGGTCTGGTTTTTTTAAGGCAACATCTTACAAGCTGATTTAGAACTCATTCTGTAGCCCAAACTGGCCTCCAGTTCAAGGCAATCTGACCTCAGCCTTCAGAGTATTGGGTTTTATTTTATTTTATTTTGGTTTTTCAAGGCAGGGTCTCACTGTAGCTCAGGCTGACCTGGAATTCACTATGTAGTCTCAGGGTGGCCTTGAATTCACAGTGATCTTCCCACCTCTGCCTCCCGAGTGCTGGGATTGAAGGTGTGTGCCACCACGACCAGCTAACCTTCGGAGTATTGGAATTAAAAGCATGATCCACCACTTCCAGCATAAATGTAAAAATATGTCCACTTTTTTATTGTTTTGTCTTGCTATATATTGGCATCATTTTGTAGCTCAGGTTGACCTGAAACTTGCTGTGTAGCCCAGGCAGGCTTCCAACCTGGGATCCTCCTGCCCTCAGCCTTCTGAGTGCTGGGATTACTGGTGACACCAGCATGTCTGCTTTAGTGGCTAGTTGCACTTATTCCTGACTTATTCTGAATTCTGGTTTCTTTCAGAAAGTTTGAAATTTGGGGATCTAATGACATTCTGATGATGGTGGTGTGCAGAAACCTACAGTTCTATTTTTGATCTCCCAACTCCTTTCGTATTCTAGATTCTTTTCACTATGTGTTTCTTAAGGTTGCTTTTAGTTCCTGATGAGCGCACGCTCGCTCGCTCTCTCTCTCTCTCTCTCTCTCTCTCTCTCTCTCTCTCTCTCTCTCTTTGAGGTAGGGTCTCACTCTACCTAGCCCAGGCTGACCTGGAATTCATTATGAAGTCTCAGGGTGGTCTCAATCTCAATAGTGATCCTCCTACCTCTACTAAGTGCTGGGATTAAAGGCTTGGGCCACCACATCTGGGCAGTACCTAAAACTCTTTTAAGTACAAGAGGGAAAGAGTGGACGTGGTGGCGCACGCCTTCAATCCCAGCACTCGAGAAGCAGAGGTAGGAGTATTGTCGTGAGTTCAAGGCCACCCTGAGACTACATATTGAATTCCGGGTCAGCCTGGGCTGGAGTGAGACCCCCCCCCCAAACAAACAAACAAACAAAAAAAACTCTTGAGAGCCATTAGTGGTAGTGCATGCCTTTAATCCCAGGATTCAGGAGCCAGAGGTAGGAGGATTATTGTGAGTTCGAGGCCAGCCTGGGACTACAGAGTGTGTGCCAGGTCAGTTTGGGCTACAGTGAGACCCTTCTTCGAAAAACAAACAAACAAGCAAACAAAAAACTGTTGTGTCAAAGGAGAATCTTAGTAGAGAAATGGAATGGAAATCATTTCCTAAGACAGTAGACAAATATTCAGGAAACACCTCTGCACCCCAAAGATAGGCACAGCTGCCACAGAGTGACTATTAAAGGGAGGTTCAAAGTTATAAGCAAACAGCTGATTCTCTTGGTTCTTAGGCTGTTGCTGTTGGTGACAGGAAGTCTTGTTCCCCAAGCTGCTGGCTTCCTGTTTTATTTTTACTTGTAGCAGATCAGAATGTCCATAACAAGGAGCAGTCTGTTCCAAAGGGTTCTACTCCCTGTTTGAGCCCAAAGGGCTGTATTTTTTTTTTTCCTTTTGGTCAGACAATATGTTGGTTCGTGTCTAAGATCATGGTAGTTAGTTTGGCTTAAGCATTTTGTATTCACAGTCAACTTTTTTTGGTGATGAGCTGGTGTTTTAAAATTTGATGTAAGTAAGCCTGCTTTTCTTTTCTTTTTTTTAAAGAGGAATTTATAATACTGGGGGTTTTGATAGTTACTTTTGTGCCATATCTTTTCATGTGGAGTGAGTTTGCCGTTTTTTCTAACACAAAAACCATTTGGATTACTTTATAGTTTCATAAAATATCGAAATAGGACTTGCCCAGTAATACCTATTTTGTTGAGATTAAAACCTTCTCCTAAGCTGGAAAAATTAGGAATTTGGGAATCCAAATCTAAAACAATAGAGCAGCATTAGCCTGAAGCGTGGGACATTTCCTAGGGAAAGGGGTTCAGTCGCCAGGATAAGCAATAGCAACTGGAAGGTTTCCGGGTCTGCTCCAGACACTTCCTGTGCCTCCAGAGCTCCTTGGCCCAGGTGTACAGAACCCAGTAGAAGAAAGAGAGTGCCTGGGGAGAGGAGGAAGAACTAGAAAATCTTAAAGCACAGTTGGCTCAGCATCATGCTTGACATATTGAATATATAAGAATTGCCTTGATTTTCTTTCATTCTGTCAATTTATAGGCTAAACTTTGCTAGTGTTAGTAGATACTGGCGCTAGTATTTAGTTGTACATCAACAGCCACCTATAGGAAGACCTAGAGAACTTGTGTCCAGAGGCGTATCAATGGAAACTGTTGACAGCTTGGTTTCACTGTGGAAGGTATCAAATAGAGAGGTCTGCTTTGTTGTTTGGTCATTTTTGGACAGGCTGGCCTCAGTCAAATTCTCTGTGTAACCAAGGATCTGAACTCCCGATTCTCCTGCCTCGGGTCCATTCAGGGAGTCGTGTGTGCAAGGCAAGCGCTGCTCCAGCTGAGCTACGGCTCAGTCAGGGAGCTCTTTTTGGGGGGGGCCGGGGAGTTCAAGGTAGGGTTTCACTGTAGCCCAGACTGACCTGGAATTAGTCTCAGGGTGGCCTCAAACTCATGGCAGTCCTCCTACCAATGCCTCCCAAGTGCTGGGGGAGCTTTTTTGGTCCTTATAATTAATGGCCTAGAATCTGATGTAACTTGGTTAGAGACATCCCAAAGATAGAATCATACCATGTGATGCCTGCTG
Organism: Jaculus jaculus; assembly: GCF_020740685.1. NCBI lineage: Eukaryota > Metazoa > Chordata > Mammalia > Rodentia > Dipodidae > Jaculus > Jaculus jaculus. Next base: position 60,112,227 of record NC_059106.1, on the reverse strand, counting down.
AATGGACTATTTTCTGGCCATGCCTTCTTGCCTTGGGTACTCTTGTTAGTTGGAGCAATAGTCACTTTAAGGTTTGTCTTTCTTTTTTAATTTATTTGAGAGAGAGAGAGAATGGGTGGGCCACATCCTTGAGTCACTGTAATGAACTCCAGATGCTTGTGCCACCTTGTGCATCTGGTTTATGTGGGTCCTGAGGAATTGAACCTGAGTCCTTTGGCTTTATAGGCAAATGCTTTAACCGCTAAGCCATCTCTCCAGCCCCTAAGGTGTTTTGTTTTTAACTTTTTTGATTATTTTTATTTATTTGTTTGGGAGCGACAGAGAAAGAAAGAAGCAGATATATAGAGAGAATGGGCACATCAGGGCCTCCAGCCACTGCAAACGAATTCCAGATGTGTGCCCCCTTGTGCATCTGGCTAATGTGGGTCCTGGGGGTCCTCAGACTTCACCAGCAAGTGCTTAATCACTTAGCCATCTCTCCAGCCCTTTTTTTCTAAAAAATTTTTTAAAATATTTTATTTATTAGAGAGAAAGAGAGAGAGAATGGGCACAGCAGGGCCTCCAGCCACTGAAAGTGAACTCCACATGCATACCTTATGCATCTGGCTTACGTGGGTACTGGGGACTCAAACTGGGGTCCTTAGGCTGTGCAGGCATGTTCCTTAACTGCTAAGCCAGTCCCAAGGTGGTTTTTAAAAATATTTTTATTTTGGGCTGGAGAGATGGCTTAGCAGTTAAGCGCTTGCCTGTGAAGCCTAAGGACCCCGGTTCAAGGCTCGGTTCCCCAGGTCCCACGTTAGCCAGATGCACAAGGGGGCGCACGCATCTGGAGTTTGTTTGCAGAGGCTGGAAGCCCTGGCGCGCCCATTCTCTCTCTCTCCCTCTATCTGTCTTTCTCTCTGTGTCTGTCGCTCTCAAATAAATAAATAAAAAATTAAAAAAAAATATTTTTATTTTAAATTATTTATTTGAGAGAGAGAATGGGCATACCAGGGTCTCTAGCCACTGCAAAGGAACTCTAGATGCATGTACCACCATGTACATCTGGCTTGTTTGGTGCAGCTGGCTTATATGGGTACTGGGGAATCAAACCTGGGTCCCTAGGCTTCACAGCTAAACCACCTCTCCAGTCCCACTTTAAGGTTTTTTTTGTGTTGCCTGTGTACATAGCAGTCACCTGTTCAGAATTTTTAAGCTTACAGTAAGTCTTCTGATAGTTAATCTTGAAAAGAACGGGGGAAGAGGTATTTAAGGGGAACAAAAGATAGAGGAGTGAAGATTTTATAAAAATTGTTTCAGATCAGAGCAGTACCAAAAAAGAAAGAAAAGAAAGGGAAAAAGATTCACACAGCCCCAGTGTGCCTGGAATTTGTGGCTGAGTAATACTTTCCTGTTATTTCTTTTTTAGGTTGTTTTTCATCATTGAGAACATTGCCTGAAGCAGGTCCACCATGCCGTTAGTAACCAGGAACATCGAGCCAAGGCACCTGTGCCGTCAGACGTTGCCTAGCGATACAAGCGAGCTGGAATGCAGGACCAACATCACCCTGGCAAATGTCATCCGACAGCTGGGCAGCCTGAGTGAGTGCCTTGGAGAGCCTGTGCTTTGCCCTCAGGGGTCGTTGGTGCTCTTTATTTAGTTTCCTTCTCTTCCCCTGTTCCTATTCCTTCCCCATCTGCCTTCCCCAAGTAATGTGAAAATATATCCCATCCCCCGTCCCCAAAGAAAGGCTCCTTTTTGTTCAGATTTTCCCCTCTACCCTTTCTTCATCTACCAGCACCCCCTGGGTTCCCTCTACCTTCTCCACCTGCTTCAAAAGAAATCTGTGGGAAGGGTGTCAGGAAGGGCTGCAGCAAAAACTGCAGATGGAATGACAGAGCAGAATTCTCTGTGTAAAGTGGGAGGTTCACAGAGCAGTGTCTTGGGTCGAGGAATGTGCCTGTAATTACACGAGCCGTTCCATGTAGCCTGACTTTGTGGAAGCCTCAAATGTGCCAATAGTCTTTTTCTACCCCACGCCTCGCCCCCCTTTTCCCAAAGAGAAGTAAAGCAAACATGCACTCAGATTCTGGCTGACTTGTCTACCCTGGTACACATTTAATTGTGCTGCAAGCCCCCAGGTCCAAGTTCAGGGTACAAATTACTTCTGCAGTCTCTAGAGAATTGGGAGTTTTGCAAGCTGTGTGAACACACAGTGACACAAATGGTAGCTGGAGGTGTTCTTCTCTAGAGGAAGGTGGAGTTAGCCTGGTCTTCTTTGGAGCTTAGGGAAATACAACTTTAAAAATTGGATAAATGGGGGTGGGAGAGATGGTTCAGTGGTTAAGACACTTGCTTGAAAAGCCTAATGGCCTGGGTTTTGATTCCCCAGTCCCATGTAAAAGCATGTGTGCAAAGTGGCACATGCATCTGGAGTTTGCATTTGCAGTGGCAAGAGGCCCTGGCACACCCACTCTTTGTGTGTATGTGTTTGTGTTTCTCCCTGTCTCTCTCTCTCTCTCTCTCTGATAACAAATAGATAAAATATTTTTTAAAGACTGGATAAGGGAGCCGGGCATGGTGGCACACGCCTTTAATCCCAGCAGGAGGCAGGAGGATAGCCATGAGTTTGAAGCCGTCCTGAGACTACATAGTGAATTCCAGGTCAGCTTGGCCTACAGGGAAACACTACATTGACAAACTAAGAAAAAATTGGATAAGGGCTGGAGAGGTGGCTTCGTGGTTAAGGCACTTGTCTGCAAAGCCTAAGGACCCAGGTTCAGCTCTCCCGGTCCCACGTCAGCCAGATGCAGGGTGACACAAGTGCCAAGGTTGCACGGGCACGCTAGGTGGCACGCCTGTCTGCGGTCCATGACAGCGGCTGGAGGCTCCGGCGCGCCTCTTGTTCGCTCGCTTGCTCCTGCCTGTGCATTAAAAAAAAAAAAAATGGATAAATGAGTGTCTTGGGTGGTGCACTTGCATGTGGTTTGGGTGTCATGCTGAATCAAGCCGGCATTGTTTGTTTGAAGCTGAGGTCTGGCAAGCTCCGATGCTTGGACTAGTTCTGAATTTGTCTAGTGCTACCCCAGCTCCCATAAGCATCCCCGTCAAAATGCCATTTCAGTGATCGTCCTTAACCAAGGCATCTTGGTGTGAATTATTTCTGACGCTCACCCCTCCTGTCGCATCACTGCTCTCAGTAAAGGCAGTGGAATATTAAAGAAGCCTGTATTCCCCCAGATAGTAATAGGCCTTTCCTCTAAAGTAGGAGCCTGAGGAAACAGCTCTGTGACCATATGATGCATAGTCTGAGATGCCTAAGCCATCACCTAGCTCAGGGACCGTCTCAGTTGATCCAGGGCTTAAGGAACCCTGGGCGGGACACGAAGAAGAAGCGGAGCCCTGCCAGTGCATGTCTTACACAAAGGAGCGCCGGCGAAGAAGCACGCGACGCTGCAGAGCCACCCCGCTTCTAAAGCATCACCTCTGCTTCTGTCACCCTGAGAAGGCCCAACGGGTCGAAGTCCATCACACCTGGTTCCTTCTCTACAGGACAAAGAACACCCAGCTAATGACGCTTCTTTTCTCACTCAGCAGGAGTTAGGCTCCCTCTCAGGTGTTTTTCTAGCATAGTGTTGATAGATGCCACTCCGGAGTCTCCCACTTGTGCTCAGACCCTCCTGTCTCGAGGAAGCCCATCTGAGGGCTAGGTCAGCTTTGCCTAAGGAAACAAAATTTTCTCACATATGGGGCTGGCTGACGCTTCATCTAGTGACAGTGTAATTCATATGCTGGATGCTGAGATACAGGGACAAGAATAAATGGTCTTTGCCTTGTAGGAGCTCATAATGTACCAAGAAACGAATAATTCTTGGGACAATGAAGAGAGGATGAAGAGAATTCACTTTTTTTTTTTTTTTTTTAAAGGTAAGGTCTTACTCTAGTTCAGACTGACCTGGAATTCATTATGTAGTCTCAGGATGGCCTCAAACTTTTGGTAATCCTCTACCTCTGCCTCCCGAGTGCTGGAATTGAAAGCATGTGCCCACCATACCCAGCTTGTTCCTTATTTTATTTTTAAAATATTTTCTTTTTATTTACTTATTAGACAGAGAAAGAAGGAGAGAGAGAATGGGTGTGCCAGGGCCTCTAGCCACTGCAAACGAACTCCAGACGTGTGTGCCCCCTTGTGCAGCTGGCTAACATGGGTTCTGGGGAATTAAACCTGGGTCCTCTGGCTTTGTAGGCAAATGCCTTAACCACTAAGCCATCCCTCTAACCCCTTTTAAAATTTTATTTTAAACTTAAAAAAATATTTATTAATTTAATTAATGAGAGAGTCAGAGAGAAAGAGGCAGAGAGAGAGAATGGGTGCACCAGGGCTTCTAGCTACTGCAAATGAACTCCTAACTCCCTTTATATTTTTATTTTAGTGAGAGAGTGACAGAGAGAAAAGAGAGAATTGGCACACTAGGGCCTCAGTCATTGCAATAGAACCCATACACTCACTCGTGCCACTTAGTGGGCATGTGCAACCTTGCACTTGCCTCACTTTTGTGTGTCTGGCTTACATAGGATCTGGAGAGTCAAACATAGGTCCTTGGCTTTGTAGGAAAGCACCTTAACCACTAAGCCATCTCTCCAGCCCACATTTGTTCCTTAAAAAAAAATTTTTTTAGGCTGATTGTGGTGGTGCAAGCCTTTAATCCCAGCACTTGGAGGCAGAGGTAGGAGGATCACCATGAGTTCAAGGCCACCCTGAGACCACATAGTGGATTCCAGGTCAGGCTGGCCTAGAGTGAAACCCTACCTCAAAAAAAAAAAAAAAAAAAAAAAAAAAAAAAAAAAAAAAAAAAAATAAATTTTATTAGAGAGAGAAAGGGGCAGATGGAGAAAATGGGCACACCAGGACCTCCAGCCACTGTACACAAACTCCAGACTCATGCGCCACCATGTGCATCTGGCTTACATGGGCACCGGGGAATTGAATCTGGATCATCAGGCTTCACAGGCAAGCACCTTAACCGCTAAGCCATCTCTATAGCCCCTTAAATAGTTTTTTTTCAAGGTAGGGTCTCACTGTAGTCCAGGCTGACCTGGAATTCACTATGTAGTCTCAGGATGGCTGTGAACTCACAGTAATCCTCTTACCTCTGCCTCCCAAGTGCTGGGAGTAAAGGTCTGCCACCATGCCCAGCAAGAATCATTTGTTCTTTATCATTTTATTTATTAGAGACAGAGAGGTGGAGGGGAAAGAGAGAGAGAGAGAATGGGCATGCCAGGGCCTCTAGCCAGTGCAAATGAACTCCAGATACATGTGCCACCATGTGCACCTGGCTAATGTGGGACTGAAGAATCGAACCTGGTTTCTTAGTCTTCACAGGCAAGCACCTTAACCGCTGAACCATCTCTCCAGCCCTCATTTGTTCTTTAAACCTCTGTCTGTATAGTTCCTGGCACCCAGTAGAAGCTTTGTAAATATTTATTGACCAATTTGTGCATATAATGTTCCTACCATTCTGTGCTGTTAGTTCATACAGAATATAGAGAAGGAAGGATTATTTTGTATGGGAAGGGGAGCATAGGTGGGGAGAGGGAGAGTCAAGGAACGCTTGAAGAGGTTTCATTTGAACTGGGCCTTGAAAGATAGCATTTCCGTAAGCAGAGAGGGTTCAGGAATGTGTTCAAATGTGCTTCAGGCTCTGACCTTGGCCTTTTGCATTGTACTTTAACCAGAACTGAGTGTACGAATGTTTATGTGTGTGCAGGTGTGATGTGTGCTTGTGTGTATGTGGAGGGTAGATGTGGTGGTTTGCTGCAGATGTCCTCCATAAACTTACGTGTTCTGAATGCTAGGTGCCCAGCTGTTGGCAGTTTGGGAACTGGATCCTCCTAGAGGCCATGTGTTGTTGGCGGTGGCCTCATAGGTGTTGTAGCCAGCTTCCCCTTGACAGTGTTTGGCACACTCTCTTGCTGTTGTTGTCCACCTGATGTTGGCCAGGAGCTGATGTTCACCCTCTGCTCTTGCCATCATTTCCCCCTGCCATCGTGGAGCTTCCCCTCAAGTCTAAGCCAAACAAACCCTTTGTCCTACAAGCTGTTCTTGGTCAGGTGGCAGAGGTAAGAGGATCACCATGAGTTTGAGGCCACCCTGTGACTACAGACTGAATTCCAGGTCAGCCTGGGCTACAGTGAGACTCTACCTCTGAAAAAAAAAAACACCACCACCAAAACTGACTGTGGCCTTCATGACCCCACAGTGAATACCACCATAATCCCCCTGAGGAGGGCCCCCAGAAAGATGGGAGCAGAATTGAGGGGATAAAATGTAACCTGTTATAACCAGGCTACAGGGATGGCTTAGTGGTTAAGGTGCTTGCCTGCAGAGTCAAAGGACCCAGCTTTTATTCCCCAGGACCTCCAAAAGCCAGATGTACAAGTTAGTGTGTATATGGAGTTTGTAGTGACTAGAGGCCCTGGTGCACAATTCTCTCTGATTTTTGTAATTTTTTTATGAATTTATTTGAGAGACAGAAAAATGTAGAGTGACAGGGAGAGAGAGAGAATGTATACACCAGGACCTCCAGCCACTGTAAACAAACTCCAGACGCATGTGCCACCATGTGCATCTGGTTTACGTGGGCACTGGGGAATTGAATCTAGATCATCAGGCTTCACAGGCAAGTATCCAACCACTAAGACATCTCTCCAGCCCTCTGCCTGTCTCTTTCTGTCTCAAATAAGTAAGTAAAAATAGTTCTTAAAAAATATAACCTGGGGCTGGAGAGATGGTTTAGCGGTTAAGCACTTGCCTATGAAGCCTAAGGAACCCGGTTTGAGGCTCAGTTCCCTAGGACCCATGTTAGCCAGATACACAAGGGGGTGCATGCGTCTGGAGTTCGTTTGCAGTGGTTGGAAGCCCTAGTGTGCCCATTCTCTCTCTCTCTCTCTGCCTCTTTCTCTGTCTCTGTCTGTTGCTCTCAAATAAATAAATAAAATAAACAAAATAAATTTTAAAAAAGTATAACCTGTTATATCAAATAAAAATTTTTTCCAGTACTTGAGAGGCAGATGTTAGAGGATTGCTGTGGGTTGGATGCCAGCCTGTAACTATACAGTGAAGTCCAGGTCAGCCTGAGCTACAGTGAGACCCTACCTCAAAAACAAACAGGCTGAGCCCGGCGTGGTGGCATACGTCTTTAATCCCAGCACTTTGGAGGCAGAGGTAGAAGGATGGCTGTGAGTTGTAGGCCAGCCTGGGCTGGAGTGAGACCCTGCCTGAAAAAAACAAAAACAAACAAACAAAAAAAGAAACAGACTGAGCCAGGCGTGGTGGCACAGACTTTTAATGCCAGCACTTGGGAAGCTGAATTATAAGGATTGCAGTGAGTTGAGGCCAGCCTAAGACTACATAGTGAATTCCAGGTTAGCTTGGACTAGAGTGAAACCCTACTTCGCAGGACAACAAAAACAAACAAACAAAAAAAAAAAAAAAAACATGGCTGGAGAAATTGCTTAATGGTTAAGGCGTTTGCTTGCGATGTCTGACTCATGTTTGACTTTCCAGGTCCTATGTAAGCAAGTGCACAAGGTCGCACATGAGCGCAAGGGGGCGCACACGTCTGGAATTTGATTGCAATGGCTGGAGGCCCTGGTACACCAGTCCTGTCTCTCACTAACGCCCCCGCCCCCAGCTCCTTTGCATTAAAAAAAAAAAAAGAGGGACTGGAGGGATACTTTAGCAGTTAAGGCACTGGCCTGCGAATCCTAAGGACCCAGATTCAATTCTGCAGGTCGCACGTAAGCACAAGGAGGCACATGCATCTGGAATTCGTTTGCAGTGGCTGGAGGCCCTGGTGCACCCATTCTCTCTCTCTCTGCCTAATAAATAAATAAAAAATAAATCTTAAAAAAAAAAAAGGCAGCCAATCGTGGTGGCACACACCCTTAATCCCAGCACTTGGAAGGCAGAGGTAGGAACATCACTGTGAGTTCAAGGCCACCCTGAGACTACATAGTGAATTCCAGGTCAGCCTGGGCTGGAGTGAAACCCTACCTTGAAAAACTAAAAATAATAATAGGACATAAATAAATATTTATTTATTAATATTTTAATTTTTTATAGTTAACAACTTCCATGATTGTAAACAATATGCCATGGTAATTCCTTCCCTCCCCCCACTTTTCCCTTTGAAATTCCATCTTCCATCATATCCCCTTCCCCTCTCAATCAGTCTTTTATTTTGATGTCATACCTCTATTTCTAGAATTGAAGTAGTTTTTGCCATTTGAAGACTAGAGACTATCAAATCATTTAAAAGTTCCTCTAAGCTTAAAGCTTAGGATATTTAGTCACATTCTTTTGTTTGTTTTTGAGATATGATCTTGCGATGTTTCCCAGGCTGCACTGGAACTCATGAGCTCAGGTGTTTGTACTGCCTCAGCCTCACAGCCTCCTAAGTGGCTGGGGCTACAGGTGAGACGCCACATCAGCTTAGATAGTTACCTCTTAGAAATTATCTGTGTTGGGCTGAAGAGATGGCTCAGTTATTCAGATGCTTGCCTGCAAAGCCTGAAAACCCAGGTTTGATTTCCCAGTACCCATGTAGAGCCAGATGCAAAAGTGTGCTGCACATATCTGCTGTTTGTTTGCAGTGGCAAGAGGTCTTGACGGGTCCATCTCGCTCCCTCTCTGTAATTAAATAAAATTATTTTTCTAAATTATCTATGTGAATGCTATTCTCACTTTTGGTAGAGAATCTTCTCTTTTCAGATGGCATTGACCTTGCAATGACTCAAAAGGCATCATGGTGCTGGAAAGAAGTGACAGGAGTGCTTAGTACTACAATATCTCTAACACACTTTCCAAGGCTCAGGGTCTCTTGCGGAAGAGGTGGTGGAAAGAATGTTAAGAGCCAAAAGAAGTGTAGGACTCCTTACAACGTGCTCCCCCCAGACACAAAATGGCCTGGATATCCATGACCTCACAGTTCCTGACACTATCCGCATACGACCATCATAATAGGAGGAAAAGCTGATGACATCAAAATAAAAGAGAGACTGATTGAAAGGGGTAGGAGATATGATGGAGCATGAAGTTTCAAAGGGGGAAGAGAGGGAATTACCATGGCATATTGTTTACAATCATGGAAGTTGTTAATAAAAAAAATTGAGGAGAAAAAAAAATTATCTATGTGAGCCAGGCTTGATGGTACACACCTTTAATCTCAGGAGGTAGAGGTAGGAGGATCACTGTGAGTTCAAGGCTAACCTTGGACTACAGCATGAGTTCCAGGTCAGCCTGGGCAAGAGTGAGACCCTACAATGAAGGGGGGAGGAGTTATCTATATGGCTGAACAACATTAGGAAGACTCTTAACCAGCATGGTGGTGCACACCCTTAATCCAAGCACTTGGGAGGCTGAAGTAGTTTGAAGCCAACTTGCAACAAAGCTACAGGTCAGCCTGGGCTAGAGGGAGACCCTACCTCATAAAAGGCAGGGGGACTGGAGAGATGGCTTAGCAGTTAAGGTGCATGTCTGTGATGCCTAAGAACCCAGGTTCAATTCCCCAGGTCCCACATAAGCCAGATGCTTATGGTGGCACATGCATTTGGAGTTTGTTTGCAGTGGCTAGGGGCCCTGGTATGCCCATTCTCACTCTCTGTCCCTCTCCCTCTCTTTGTCTCTAATGAATAAAAATAAAATCTAGGGCTGGAGAGATGGCTTAGCGGTTAAGCGTTTGCCTGTGAAGCCTAAGGACTCTGGTTCGAGGCTTGATTCCCCAGGTCCCACATTAGCCAGATGCACAAGGGGGCGCATGCGTCTGGAGTTCGTTTGCAGAGGCTGGAAGCCCTGGTGCGTCCATTCTCTCTCTCTCCCTCTATCTGTCTTTCTCTCTGTGTCTGTCGCTCTCAAATAAATAAATAAATAATTTAAAAAAAATACAAATAAAAAAAAATCTAAAAAAGGGGGGGGATGAGCTGGGTGTGGGGCATACACTTTTAATCTCAGCACTTGGGAAGCAGAGATAGGAGGATCACCTTGAGCTCAAGGCCACCCTGAGACTACATAGTGAATTCCAGGTAGGCTAGGCTAGAGCAAGACCCTACCTGGAAAAAAAACAAAAAAAAAGGAGAGGGGAGGGAGGAATGATCTTTTTGTAATAATCTGGATCTCTAGTTTGTTTAGTCCTTATAATAATTTGATGAGCCAGTCGTGATGGCACACACCTTTAGTCCCAGCACTTGCGAGGCAGAGATAGAAGGATTGCCAAGAATTTGAAGCCACCCTGAGACTACAGAGTGAATTCCAGGTCAGCCTGGCCTAGAGCAAGACCCTACCTCAAAAAAACAAAAGTAAATAGATAAATTGATGAGATAGCTATAGTTACAACACTCATTTTACAAATGAGGAAACAGAAATTGAGAGAGAATTATTTCCAAAGAAGTGCGCAGGTACAGGGCTGGTTAAGAGCACTTCCCACCCAAGCACAAAGACCTCAGGGAGCTCAAGACCATCCAAGTTGGATTCCCCAGCACCCATGTACACAGCTGTGTGTGGCCATGTACATCTGTAATGTCAGTCCTGTGGGGAAGAGCTGCAGGATGATCACCAGGAACAGACTAGTCAGTTCTACATTATCAAGACCCAGACTCAAAAACAAAAACCTCGAATGGGGCTGGAGAGATTAAGGCACTTGCTGGCAAAGCCAAAAGGACCCAGGTTTGATTCCTCAGTGACCACATAAGCCAGGTAGATGTACAAGGTAGGTGGCACATGCATCAGGCATTTGTTTGCAGTGATTTTATTTATTTATTTTTATTTTTTGGTCTGTTGTGGTTTGGTTTTTTTCAAGGTAGGCTCTCACTCTAGCTCAGGCTGACCTGGAATTCACTATGTAGTCTCAGGGTGGCCTCGAACTCACGGCGAACCTCCTACCTCTGCCTCCCAAGTGCTGGGATTAAAGGTGTGGAGCACCATGCCCAGCTTTATTTATTTATTTGAGAGAGGGAAAGAGAGAGAGAGAATGGGAACTCCAGGGCTTCCAGCCACTGCAAATGAACTCTAGATGCATGTGCCACCTTGTGCATCTGGCTTATGTGGGTCCTGGGATTTTGAATCAAGGTCCCTTGGCTTTGCAGGCAAGTGCCTTAACCACTAAGCTATCTCTCTAGCCCCACGGCTTAAATATTTTTTTTATAAAAGGAACTCAAACGATATATTCACTCATGTATGCCATTTATTTTCTTTTCAAATTTTCTTTTTATTTTTATTTATTTTGCTTTTTCGAGGTAGGGTCTCACTGTGGTCCAGGGTGACCTGGAATTAACTCTGTAGTCTCAGGGTGGCCTTGAACTCATGGCGATCCTCCTACCTCTGCCTCCCGATTGCTGGGATTAAAGGCGTGCGCCACCACGCCCGGCTTCAACTTTTTTTTTTTATTAACAACTTCCATGATTATAAAAAAGATACTCCATGGTAATGCTCTCCCTCCTCCCACTTTCCCCTTTGAAACTCCATTCTCCATCATATTCCCCCCCAATTAGTCTCTGTTTTGTTTTGATGTCATAATCTTTTCCTCCTATTATGATGGTCTTGTGTAGGTAGTGTCAGGCACTGTGAGGTCATGGATATCTAGGCCATTTTGTATCTGGGGGGAGCATGTTGTAAGGAGTCCTACCCTTCCTTTGGCTCTTACATGCTCTCCGCCACCTCTTCCACCATGGATGCTGAGCCTTGGAAAGTGTGATAGAGATATTGCAGTACTAAGCACTCTTGTCATTTCTTTCCAGCACTATGATGTCTTGTGAGTCATCCCAGGGTCACTGCCATCTGAAAAGAGAAGCTTCTCTACCAAAAGTGAGAGTAGCATTAATATAAGGGTATGAACATTAACAGAAGTGCTTACTGGGCAGTTTGATGAGCATAGTGTACACATTTAGCCAGACAGCAGCAGACATTACACCCCTAGGTCTCATGACTACTCCTATTTTAAGTTTTCAGTATCAGGGGTGTATTCCCTCCCATGGAGCGGGCCTCCTGCCCAATTAGAGGGCAGCTGGTTTCCACCATGACAGACATGCCACTATTGTACCCATTGGCTCATTTGTCCTTGCTGGGCAATTATGAGGCTTGCAGTGTCCACTGTTAAGTATCTTCACTGGTGGTATCTCTTTCTCCCATTGAACTGCATGCAGAATGACTTCTTCCAGCTTTCTGTCAGCTGGTCTACATGGAGGAGTTTATCAGCTCAGTTCCAGCAGTATTTCTCAGTGGCCTTGTAGCCTAAGTATGTGGAGTCTTCAGCAATAGGGTCTTACCATCTATTCCTGGTGGGCAATGGCCTGTAATGTTTTGGGGGCATCGGGGACCTGCCTGGCCAACAACTCACTGGAAGGTATCCCTTCCCTGGCACCGAAAATTTTCTAGCAACGATCTACAGCTCCTGAGAGTTCCATTGACCACTTTTCACTTCTCGTAAGAAGGCATGTTGTGGCTAGGACAACACTATGGAGGTAGTTCATATTGCTGTAAGGCTTCTTTGGCTGCAAATTCTCCTTGCATTCAGGGTTGAAAGTACAGAACTCTTCTTTCTTTCAAAAGCAAGACACTGTGGAAATAGACTACTGGTGTATTGTTTTCCAGGGAGGGCTTGAAAGTTTCAGCTTTTTACGTCCCTGAGGTGTAGATTTGAAGGATTGTAACTTACAGCAAGGACAGAACATAAAGTGGTACCCTTTTCATCCCCTAGCAGAAGTTATGCATCTGTGTGTGGAGTGGTGGTAAGTTCAAGCCCTCAGATACCATAACTCATCTTGGTTGTTCAGTGGGCTTACGAAATTCCACTGAGAAGAAAGTTCTTATTTATCATATTCATTATGCACACGAGTAGGTCCTTAACTCCCATTTTCTAAGGTGCTCTACAGACTAGCAAAGGGTAAAGCACTAGAGACAAGCATAGAGACATTGCTCTTCCAGGATCAATTCTTGACATCACACCTTTTGATTTTGTTCGACCTGCTTTGAGTTTCAGGACTGTTGGAGTTTGCCAAGAAGGTTCTGTCAGTTATGGAACACATGTACAGACTGCCCAAGCTATGGCCAATATCTGTCTCTCCAAGGATAGGCATGTGCATGTATGTTTGGTGGGAGAAATAATAGCTAAATTTTCTGTCATTTGTGTGTACTAGTGACTTGGTCTCTTCACTCTTTCCAGGTAAGCATGCAGAGGACATTTTTGGAGAGATTTTTACTCAGGCAAATACATTTGCCTCTCGGGTAAGCTCCCTTGCTGAAAGGGTCGACCGACTCCAAGTTAAAGTCACTCAGCTGGATCCCAAGGAAGAGGAGGGTAAGGAAGCTGAGCTCAGCACTTGCAGGCTTTGCTGAGCAGTTTAAGAAAAACTTCCCCCTGATTTGGAAAAAACCGAGACGAGAAATCACAGAGACCTATCTATGGTGGCATAAAGAAACCTTTTCAGCGCCACCCCCCGCACACACACACACACTCCCTTTCTCCCATTCCCCAATTCCCTTGCTCTCAAATTTCCCTTCCCTCAATCGTATTTGCTACCATAAAAGTACTTGGACGATCCCTTCCACCTAAGGAAAGGCCTGCTGGATCTGGCCACATAGTAAACCTTTGTGTTGCCTCATTTTGTTCAGTCATGAAATGGCTGGGCTGCTGACAGCCTTGTGGGGCTTCCCCAGAGGGGGAGGGAGGGAAAAAAAAAGCCTGGCTGCAGACAGCCGCAGCCAAGAAATGCAGCAGCTGAGGCCTCTCTGACTAGTGTGACTCAGTGTTTGCTCAAATAGCCTGTCGTCCATTTTCTAACGCCTTCCATCTTCTCTCAGTGTCACTACAAGGAATCAACACCCGGAAGGCCTTCAGAAGCTCCACCATTCAAGACCAGAAGCTTTTTGACAGAAATTCTCTCCCAGTGCCTGTCTTGGAAACCTATAACACCTGTGATACTCCTCCCCCTCTTAACAATCTTAGCCCTTACAGGTAATAGCTGGTTGGCTTTTTTTTTTTTTCTTTTTCTTTTTTTGGCCTTTAGCTAAAAAAAAACCCACTAGATTGTCTAAAATGCCTAAAGATGCTGTTTACATCAAAGAATTGTTTAAAAAACCCCACTACTCTCTACCCCCAAGTTGCCTATGGCAGAAAAGATAAAGTTTACACTAGATACAGTTGTCACTTACTATTGTTTGGTTTCCGAAATTCATAGCGAATATAATGTATATTGAAAGTTTGCTATAACATTGCATACTGCAGAGTTTAATTTGGTAAAAGCAGGTCCGTCTTGGATTGCATCCAAGGAATTTAGTTATTATAGAAGCAAAAGGACCTTGTTACAAGGCACAGTATGGATCCCAGGGGCAACATTCCAGCAGGGCTTCCACTTATTTGGAAACCACTAGATTACCAGATGTTTGGGCGTGTTAGTGGGACCGGCCTCACGGACTGGCTGCTGTAGGCTCAGAGGGGTCTGTCCAGAGCTTACAGAATAATTGGCATTCTTCCACGTGAGTGTCTTTCACTTTGTTTTGAACATCCTTTCGATGTCTCCCTCTGTAAGAACCCACGCTGCTGCAGCAGGACTTGGAAAGTGAGGTCACATCTTAGAGCCCCGTACCTCCAGTGGTTTGGCCATATTCTCCTCCTGCACAAAACCAGTGAACATCGGCAGAAAGTGAACATTTATCTCGGTTGTATCCATAAAATATATTTGGAACAGGTTAAAAAGTAATTACAGGCCAGGTGTGGTGGTGCCCACCTTTCATCCCAGCACTTGGGAGGCTGAGGTAGGAGGATAGCCATGAGTTTGAGGCCAGCCTGCTACTACAGAGTGAGTTCCAGGTCAGCCTGTGCTAGAGTAAGACCCTCCCTTGGGCGGGGGGAGTAATTATAGATAGCAATGTCTACTTCAGACATGGGTACACAGCAAAGTAATATACATACCTGTGAAATTTAAGGACACCACCAGACTGATTCAGGGAACCTGGAATAGGACTGTAGTATCTTCTCACACAGATACAAAGAAAGCAGAGCGTTATCTACCCCATTATTATTATGTGAAATTGTCCTTGCCCCTCTGCTCTCAATGGTGCTAGCAAGGGTAGCAGGATAGAGCTTTAACACTGTGCTGCTGTCCTTTCCTTTAGTTGGGTTTGAGTAGAGTTGAGGGGCAGGAAGGGGTACCTGATAATATTGTAAGGGACTATGGTACAGGGTTTTTGTGGTACAATAGGTTAAACACATGTTACTAAGAAAATTTTATTTTTCTAGAAATAGTATTTTTCTTTTTTTTTAAATTTGAGACAGAGAAAAATGGGGGGGATGGGTGCACCAGGTCCTCTAGCCACTGCAAATGAACTCCAGACACCACTTTGTGCATCCAGCTTACGTGGGATCTAGAGAATTGAACCTGGATCCTTAGGCTTCACAGGCAAGTGCCTTAACCATAAGCCATCTCTCCAACCCTAGAAGTAGTATTTTTCTTGTCGACATACAATACCAGAATTAGTGTCTTCTCTCAGTTATCTGGACTTAGCTCTATAGAAATGAGTAGCAGTATATATATCTCAGAACAGTGTTTAATGTAAGGATTATTAGTATTTGAAATCTGTTCTGTGTGTTTTGATAGGACTGGAGCATAGCAAATAAAATTGTCTTTTTTTGTTTGTTTTTCTGAGCCAAGGTCTCTCCATGTAAACCAGGTAGCCTTGAACTCGGGATACTTCTGCCTCTGTCTCCCTAGTTCTGGGATTACAGGCATGCACTACCACACTTGGTTTCCAATTCTTAGTCCAGGATAACAATGTTAAAATAAATCTTCACCCTGAAGTGCATGCCTTCTGGACAGTGAAAGCTTAACCATGTCAAAATGGACAATTCCAACTAGGATCATTGGCCCTGGCAAGTAACCCTTAAAATGACAC
Source organism: Jaculus jaculus (assembly GCF_020740685.1). Lineage (NCBI taxonomy): Eukaryota > Metazoa > Chordata > Mammalia > Rodentia > Dipodidae > Jaculus > Jaculus jaculus. Next base: position 60,096,301 of record NC_059106.1, on the reverse strand, counting down.
TCAGTAGCTCACTACACGACTGAGAGATGGTATAAACCTTGTGGTCTTAAACCAGCTGACCACTTGTTCTCAGTGGCGCCCCCTCGTGGTTGGGGTGGATGCTGAGGTACTCAAGAAGGCAGAAAGTTCAGGACACTGGTTATGTGTATGTAGAATAACAGTTATACACTTACACGATTTGTGTACATGTGGACCTACACATGAGTGCACATGCTTCAAGTAGGTGAAAAGACCACAATGCTTCCTAGAGATTCATAGGGAATTGGTAGGGGATGGAGAACTAATGGCAGAAATCCCCTCAGATGTATCACAGTATCCAGATATCCTTAAGGAGTTGTCTGTGATGATGCAAATCATTAGAAATGAGCAGGATCCCTGCCACTCTAGCCTGTGCTTGCCCTGACCATGCCAATTCCTCTGTCAGGAGTTGAAAGTAAGGCAAAGATTGTTACAAAGGAGAAGGTGCTGCTGCCACTTGGGGACATCGAAGTGTTGGTATGGGGGAGGAGCCATGCAGTCCACTTGAATGGCTTCTCGATTTCTTAGTGTGAAAACTGCTAACTGGTAGGTGTTTGGGATATTGGATTTGGTTGGGAGCTCATCTATCTGCTGACAGCTGCTTGTCTTCATTTCTATCCCAGGGATGATGGAAAAGAGGCACTCAAATTCTACACCAACCCTTCATACTTCTTTGATCTCTGGAAGGAGAAGATGCTGCAGGACACCAAGGATATCATGAAAGAGAAGAGAAAGCACAGGGTGAGGGGAAGGGCCTCTGCTCTACACATCAGTAGGCACGGTTGTGGAGGGGGATGAAAAGGAAGCCAGGCTTATGTGAAGTAATTCCAAGTGGCTGCTTCCAGGTAAAACTCTTAAAAAAAAATGTGTCCATACCAAGCATTACCAAGATGAAAGCATAAGTCACACCAAAAATGTGTTTGTTCCTCCTAGCGCTATTAACAATGGAGTATATTCAGGCTGAGTTTTAGAAATTGACTCTTCCATTTTCCATTTATTTCTCTTGCAATTTACACCTGACTCTTTGGGCACTCTACCTAGTCTAGCTCCCTTCCCTGCCAGTTTCGCAGCCCATTTCTCAAAGGCCGGCACCAGGTTCTGCAGCATTTGGTTTGCAACAGGAGCAGATTAACCCCTTCTGTGTGGGTAGCTCGGGATGGGAAGTGTACCTAGCTTGTGGCACAGTCCTCTCTGCTTAGCCTGCTGTTGCTGCGTGACCTGCCAATTTTGGCCTCCCAGTCTTACTAGCGTGATGCTAGCAAGCCCAAGAGCACCAGAGACTAGTGCAGCTACAGGAGCTGGAAAATTCTTCATTGGTGTGTTTTTTTTTTTTTTAATTTTTATTTATTTATTTGAGAGAGACCGACACAGAGAGAAAGACAGATGGAGGGAGAGAGAGAATGGGCGCGCCAGGGCTTCCAGCCTCTGCAAACGAACTCCAGACGCGTGCGCCCCCTTGTGCATCTGGCTAACGTGGGACCTGGGGAACCGAGCCTCGAACCAGGGTCCTTAGGCTTCACAGGCAAGCGCTTAACCGCTAAGCTATCTCTCCAGCCCTGTTTTTTTGTTTTTAACTATTTCCTTGTCTGCCCCAAATAGCCCAGATAACTGAAGCTGGCAGTCCACATTTCTCTTTGTGCCAGAGCAAATGACAAACAACTGTTTACTAACTTGCTAACAATTAGAGCTGGTTAAAGACATGAAACAGGTGCTGGGGAGATGGATCAACAGTTATAGGTGCTTTCTTGCAAAGTCTGATGGCCCAGGTTCGATTCCCAAAGACGCCGTAAAAGCCAGTTGCATAAGGTACTACATGAGTCTGGAGTTTGTTTGCCGTGACAGGAGGCCCAGCACACCCATTCTCTCCGTCTGCCTCTTTCTGTCTCTCTGCATCAGGATGTAGAGAGAGGTAGGAGGATTGCCGAGAGTTCGAGGTCACCATGAGACTACATAGTGAATTCCAGGTCAGCCTGGGCTAGAGTGAGACCCTACCTCGTGAAACAACAAAATAAATAAATAAGCAATAATTAATAAATAAATATTTTTAAAATATTTAAAAAATAAGCCACGCATGGTGGTGCATGCCTTTAATCCCAGCATTCGGGAGGCAAAGATAGGAGGATTGCCATGAGTTCAAGGCAACCCTGAGACTACCAAGTGAATTCCAGGTCAGCCTGGGCTAGAGCAAGACCCTACCTTGAAAAAAACAAAAATAAATTAAATAAATAAAAATAAGCCAGGCGTGGTGGTGCATGCCTTTAATCCCAGCACTCAGGAGCAGAGGTAGGAGGATTGCCCTGAGTTCAAGGCCACCCTGGGACTACCAACTGAATTGTAGGTCAATCTGGACTAGAGTTAGAGTCTCTCTGCCTAAAAAATAAAAAAACTGGGGCTGGAGAGATGGCTTAGAAGTTAAGGCACTTGCCTGCAAAGCCTAAAGACCCAGGTTCGATTCCCCAGATCCCACGTAAACCAGATGCACATAGTGGTGCATGCATTTGGAGTTCCTTTGCAGTGGCTAGAGGTACTGGTGCACCTATCCCTTCTGTCTCTGTCTCTCTCTTTCTGTCTCTCAAATAAAAAAATAAAAATATGGTTTTTTTTTTTAAAAAATTAAAGATATGAAACAATTACCCAGAGAAGTAGTGGGTTTCCCATTACTGGAAGTGCTCATGTATGAGACTGAGCAAATGTTTTGCCCAGGAGGTTGTTAGAATTGACTGGCCTCTAGGTCACTCTGAACCTGGTAATTCTGTAAATTCTGTGTTATCATGTGTCATCTAGGCAGATCATCTCTTGAATGTATGCCCATAAAGAAAGATGGAATTTTAATGAAAGACTCTGGAAAAATATTTTACAAAGGCTTTTCTGGTCATTTTCATTATAGAAAGAAAAGAAAGATAATCCAAATCGAGGGAATGTAAACCCGCGTAAAATTAAGACGCGTAAGGAAGAGTGGGAGAAAATGAAGATGGGACAAGAATTTGTGGAGTCCAAAGAAAAGCTGGGGCCTTCCGGGTAGGTGGTGGTCTTTGCACTCCCAGTGCCTTTCTTTAAGGGGCTGCGGATAAGGGCAACTCTGGTGGACACCTTTCACATCTCTTGAAATCTGGCTGTGGGGGTTAGGTCAATACTATTATTAATCACCTACTTTTAAGTGCATCCATCTGGTGATGAACAATGCTAAATAAATCAAGAGACCCAGCATTTTAAATGAGGTGACTTGAGTGTTCTGAAAAAAAAAAGTCCATGACATCTAGTGCCCTACTCTACCAGAAACTAGTCTGGCTGAAGGGTCTCAGAGAAGAGGATGGAAAGGGAAGGAAAGTGGTCTTGGGAACCATTTGCCTTCAGAGCATGGTTGAAGGTTGTGCAGGTTGAGGGAGTAGGGAGGGCCAGGCAGGCAAATTTTTTTTCCATTACCAAAGCAACTTTCAGTGAGCCTTTGTCAGTCTTGGGAGAGAGGCTGGCCAAGGGACTGAATGCAGATCTCAGAATCAGTGTGGGAAAGGTTGCTTGGCCACTGTGGAGGCTATATATCTCTACAGGGAAATGGGAGGTGTCAGTCTGACTCCATTTCCCAATACCAAATCACAGTGGAGGTTTAAAGGGGAAAACATTGTTTTAAAGTTTGTTTTGATGGTAATCCTAGTGTCTGACCTTTGTAGATATTTAAGCCAAGATATCCGAACTGCTTGGCATGAGTATCACCTAAACACACTGCATCCTGGCTGTCAGGGAACCATGCCAGCCCATACTAGATGTTGAGGAATGATAAAAGGAAAAATGTCAAGTTGTTCTTACTTTTAGGAATAACTCTACCATGAAAATTATAATTTCTAAAAATCTTGACAGTTCTGACACTTGTTCTTCGTGGACTAAGAGATTTGTTTTGAAAGAGTGATGAAGCCAGATGTGGTGGCTCACACCTTTAATCCCAGCACCCAGGAGGATCACCGTGAGTTCAAGGCCACCCTGAGACTACAGAGTGAATTCCCAGGTCACCCTGGACTACAGCAAGACCCTACCTTGAAAAACAAAAAATACATATAAAATGAGTGATGGGGATGGTAAGAGGGAAAAGGGACCTTCCTTTCTATAGGGAAATCCACTTGAGGGTGCCTTCATTGCCTTCACCACGCAGTAAATGGGCCATTTTGTTCTGTGGTCCCATCCTGTTGCAACAGCCACATGCATAGTTCAAGGACTCTTAAGACAATAATGCCAACTATTGTGTGCACCCTTTTTGGTGGGATGTGTGGTGTGGAGGAATTTGCCTCCCATTTTCTTGTTGTCCAGGAACAAGCTACGTGAACCAATCTCTTTGAACATGCTTGCTGGTGAGCAAGAACTGTGCCAAGCCTCCAGGGTTCCCAGCTTTGGGGATTTTCCACCTCAGAGTATCATTGGATTTGGTTACTTCCCTCCAACTCTGATGTCCCTGGGACCTGGTTTGATGAGTTCTGTAGAACCCCAAAATGGTGGAAAGGAGGCAGGAGGAAGTAGAGCAGGGCAAATTTCACTAGCTGATGCGTGGTGTTTATGCTTGTTTGAAGTTTTGATGTTCACCTTGAGTAGATTCACCCAAGGAGTGCTGAGGGGCAGGTTTGTATGAGGCAAGCCCTAGCACCCCACCTTAAGCAGCAGCTTATTGTACTTCATGAGAGACCTGGCAGAGAAACCACATTGACTGCCATACAGCAACCTGTGTTCATCCTTGGCTTGATTCTACAGTCAACTGCCTCCTTGGCCTCTGAACACCCCAGAGGCTTACTGACCTCAAAAAGCTGGCTGCATGCCAGTCACATGTTTGCAGCTCACCAGCCTGTGAGGGCTTGGCTTCATCCTTTGCCCAAGAAGGTTTTGGGATTCAGGTATAGCTGCACCTAATATTTGGAAAAGCATTAGAAAGAACTGCTGTGTTTGGCAAACCTGTACCAGGAAGAGAACAGGATTTTGATAATCTGGGTTGAATCCTATTACTATAGTCTAGCAGAAATTTCTAGGGAACAAAAATATATATATATGTATACACATACACACACATATATAATTTAATGTTAAATAGTTTTTTTTTCTTCAGAAAACATGGAACACTTCACGAATTTGTGTGTCATCCTTGCGCAGGGGCCATGCTAATCTTCTGTGTCTCATTCCAATTTTAGTATATGTGCTGCTGAAGTGAGCACTTAAATAGATTTTGTATCAATTGCATTTCTATGGGGTTTTTTCAAGGTAGGGTTTCACTGTAGCCCAGGCTAACTTAGAACTCACCCAGTAGTCTCAGGCTGGCCTCAAACTCACAGCAGTCCTGCCTCTCCTTCCCTGGGATTAAAGGCATGCACCACCACACCTGGCTCTATGGTATCTTTTTTTTTTTTTTGGTTTTTCGAGGTAGGGTCTCACTCTGGCCCAGACTGACCTGGAATTCACTATGGAGTCTCAGGGTGGCCTTGAACTCACAGCGATCCTCCTACCTCTGCCTCCCGAGTGCTGGGATTAAAGGCGTGCGCCACCACACCCGGCAATGGTATCTTTTAATAAGAGAAGAGAAAGCCACTTAGGCACTGTATGTTTACATTTCTTTTCGTGTTAGGGCTGGAAGTAGGCTTTTGGGATGACGGTTTTGGCATTGGGCTCATTGTCAGGTACTCGTCGGCCTTGGTGTACCAGAATGGCAGCATTGGCTCCATTGAAAATGTAGATGCAGGCAGCTACCCACCACCACCACAGTCAGACTCTGCCTCTTCACCGTCTCCTTCCTTCTCGGAAGACAATTTACCTCCCCCACCGGTGGAATTCAGGTAAATGGTGGAAGCTTTTTCATCCATGCTAGGTGGTTGAACAAAGCAATAGTTCAAAATCTAGGCCAAGTAGATATTCATGACATCACAAGGACTGATGCCACCTGTAAAAGACCTGCATAATGGGAGGAGAGATGGTGACATCAAAGTAGAAGAGACTAAGCCTGGGCTAGAGCAAGACCCTACCTCTAAAAACCAAAAACAAGCAAACAAGCAAAAATAGAAAGGACTAGTTGGAAAGAAGGGATTCAGTAGAGGGGGATTTAAAGTGGAGAAGGGAGGGTGGTGGGAGAGGATGATGATCATGGTATATTGTGTATGTATTTATGGAAGTTGCCACACTAGTTTAAAAAAAGTCTAGGAGCCAGCATTTGGGAGGCCGAGGTAGGAGGATCACCGTGAGTTCGAGGCCACCCTGAGACTACATACTGAATTCCATCCAGGTCAGTCTGAGCTAGATAGAGACCCTACCTCGAAAAACAAAAAACCAAAAAGTCTAGGCAAGCTGGGCATGGTGGGGAGGCAGAAGTAGGAGGATTGCTATGAGTTCAAGGTCACTCTGAGACTATGTAGTGAATTCTATGTCACCCTGGGCTAGAGAGAGTACCTTGAAAAACCAAAAAAAAAAAAAAAAAAAAAAAAAAAAACTACTACTACTATTAATAAAATAAATAAATCAAGGGCTGGAGAGATGGTTTAGTGGTTAAGCGCTTGCCCGTAAAGCCTAAGTACCCCGATTCAAGGCTCAATTTCCCAGGACACACATGTCTGGAGTTCATTTGCAGTGGCTGGAGGCCCTGGCGTGCCTGTTCTTCTCTGTGCCTCTTTCTCTCTCTGTCTGTCACTGTCAAAGTAAATGAATAAGAATAAACAAAAATAAATAAATCTAGGCCAAGACCACTAAAAATTACTCTAGGCAAAGAATATGTGGGTGCCAGGCATGGTGGCACACACCTTTAATCCCAGCACTCAGGAGGCAGAGGTAGGAGGATCACCATGAGTTGGAGGCCACCCTGAGACTACATATTGAATTCCAGATCAGGCTGACCTAGAGCGAGACCCTACCTCGAAAACAACCCCCCCACCACACAAAAAAAAGAATGTGTAGGTATTGGAAATAGCTAACATTTATCAAGTGTTTGCAAGGTGCCAGGTATTATATTAAGCATTATATGTTACTTCATCCCTACAAGAAGCATTTTGAGGGCTAGAGAGATGGCTTAGCAGTTAAGGCACTTGGCCTGTGAAGCCTAAGGACCCAGGTTCAATTCCCTAGTACCCACATCAGCCAGAAGCACAAGGTGGTACATGTGTCTAGAGTTTGTTTATAATGACTGAAGGCCCTGGTGCACCCATTCTCTCTCACTCTCTGCCTCTCTCTCTCTTCTCTCTGTCAAATAAATAAAATAAAAATATTAAAATAAGAATTATCTTTTTTTGTTTGTTTGTTTGTTTTTTGTTTTTTTGAGGTAGGGTCTCACTCTGGCTCAGGCTGACCTGGAATTCACTATGTAGTCTCAGGGTGGCCTTGAACTCACGGCAATCCTCCTACCTCTGCCTCCCGAGTGCTGGGATTAAAGGCATGCGCCACCACGCCCGGCCCAAAATAAGAATTATCTTGATAGGGACTGTTACTCTCCCCATGTTACAGAAATAATGAGCTGAGCTGGGCATGGTGGCAAACACTTGTGATCCTAGCACTCAGTAGGCAGAGACAGGAGGATCACCACAAGTTTGAGGAGAAACAAGGCTCTGTAACGAGACCCTGTCAGAGGAGAGTCAGAAAGAGACAAGACCAAGGGAAAAGGGTGGGAGATGGGACTTCCAAGTCGGCCCCTTTGGCTATTAGTGTACAGAGGAAGATTGCCTGTAATGGCTGAAAGGCAATCTGTGGATTGTTCAGATTGCATGGCTTTCTGACGCCTGACAGATGAGCCCTTTGAAAGGTGCTCTTTTCTCCTTGGACACTGTTTAATTAGTGACTGAATATGCTGAAGGCCCCTCAGACAGAGACCTAAAACAGCACTCTCCTCCTCTCTTCCCCCTATTCTCGGCCCTTGAAACCACTAATCCCAAATCTCCTTCTGCCTCCAAATCACTTCCTGCTGGTTGCCCTGTCAGATGCAGCTGAAGCCTGAAGGTCTGTGGAAAATTCCAAGATGGATGTTTTTCTAAGAAGGAATAGCTATTAGTGCAGGGTGGATGCAAAGATGGAAAAAGAAAGCCTTCGGCCTCACATGTGGCCTGAGGCCTTGAAGCTGCAGTCCTACTGATCTGATCCCAGAAGTGGAGCCTTCAGAGTTGGTGGCTCACACCTGGAATTCCAGCACTTGGGAGGCTGAGGCACGGTTACAGGCACAATTACAAGTTTGAAGTCACCCTGGGTTATATAGTGAGATCCTATCTCAAGAGGAAGGCAGGGAGGCTAGAGAGATGGCTCAGCTGTTAAGGCCTTTGCCTGCAAAGCCTAATGACCCTGGGTTCAGTTCCCTAGTACCCACATAAAGCCAGATGTACAAAGTGGCGCACACACCTGGAGTGTGTTTGCAGTGGCTGGAGGCCCTGGCATGCACATACTCTTCCTCCCTCTCTCTTTGTAAATATGTAAAAATACTAAAAAGAGAGAAAGATAGGACTGGAGAGATGGCTTAGCGGTTGAGGCACCTGCCTGTGAAGCCTTAGGACCCTTGTTCCATCTCTCTCCAGATGCCACTAAGCCAAACGCCCAAAGGTAGCACAAGGTCATACGTGTGCAGTAGGTGGCGCAAGTGTCTGGAGTTCAATATCAGTGGCTGAGGCCCTGGCGTGCCAATTCTCTCTCTCTCTCTCTGTGTCTCAAAAAAGAGAGGGAGTTAGTGATACATGCATTCCCTATGTCCCATCCCTCATTCCTCAGATGGAGACTTGCCATCTCTCAACTGAAGATGCTGCTGCCTAAACCTGTCTGTGGCCCACTCCACATAGGTTTCCTACCCTTACCAAACCTGGTGAATGTTAATAGCCTGAGAAAGAGAGCCCAGTGAGTGGTTGGAGTTAGAATTTTCATTCTAGTTCTTTTTTAAAAAATATTTTATTATTTGAGACTGCAAGAAAGAAGCAGAAAGAGGGAGGGAGGGAGACAGAGAGAGAATAGGCACATCAGGGCCTGTAGCTGCTGCAAACGAGCTCTAGACACATGTGCCAACTTGTGCATCTGGCTTACATGGGTACTGGGGAATCGAACCTAAGCCCTTTGGCTTTGCAGGCAAGTGCCTTAACCACTAAGCCATCTCTCCAGCCCCTAGTCCTTTTTTAAAATATTTTTTTTATTTATTTGAAAGAGAAAGAGGGGGAGAGAGAGAGAGAATGGGCATGTGAGGGTCTCTACCCACTGCAAATGAACTCCAGATGCGTGTGCCCCCTTGTGCATCTGGCTAATATGGGTCCTGGGGAATTGAACGTAGGTCCTTTGGCTTTGCAGGCAAACGCCTTAGCCACTAGCCACTAAGCCATCCCTCCAGTCCTCCCTGCTTCTTTCTTGTATTCATTCTTAGTCCTGGCTTAACCTGACAGCCACCCATGGGCCATTCCTCTTCAGGAGGTCTTAGGAAGGTGCTGTATCTTGGAGAGCTAAGGTTAAAGGAGACCTAAGAGAGATCTCTGGCAGTATTGCTCAGGTATAGTTTCCCACATTTCTGATTCTGATCCTCTGCTGGTGGGAAGCTCATTGCCCCACTGCTCATTCCTCGTTGGTTTCCTCTGACCTCTACATGTTTCCTTCTGGCTGAGCCAAAGTGAAATGACAGAGTCCTGGTAGAGGTCTTGGTAGAAGAGTCTGAGCTTGTGAGAAGCCTTCCTCTGGGTGGGTGTTTGCATTCTGAGAGTGATAGTAAGTCTTGTCTCTATTTTTCTTTTAGCTACCCGACAGACAACCAAAGAGGATCTGGCTTGGCTGGACCCAAAAGAACCAGTGTGGTCAGCCCAAGCCATCCACCCCCAGCTCCTCCTCTGGGCTCTCCACCAGGCCCCAAACCTGGGTTTGCTCCACCACCTGCCCCTCCTCCTCCACCTCCAATAGGCGTTCCACCTCCACCACCACCTATAGGATTTGGGTCTCCAGGGACCCCTCCACCACCTTCACCTCCATCTTTTCCACCTCATCCAGATTTTGCTGCCCCTCCACCTCCTCCCCCACCACCTGCAGCTGACTACCCAATGCCACCACCTCCCTTATCCCAATCACCAGGAGGTGCTCCTCCGCCTCCCCCTCCCCCTCCCCCTCCAGGGCCTCCCCCTCTGCCCTTCAGTGGCGCTGATGGTCAGCCCGCTGTGTCACCACCGCTTTCTGATGCCACCAAGCCCAAGTCCTCCTTGCCTGCTGTGAGTGATGCCCGCAGTGACCTGCTTTCTGCTATCCGTCAAGGTAAATCCCAGTTGTGGGTGTGGAACCATGTATATATCCTTGTTTTCCTAAAGCTGGGTTGGCAGGGGAAGGAAATCTGTCCCCTCAATGGAGTGTCCAAGAATGGGACTTCAGGCCTGGAGCCAGCAAAGAGATTTCTTTACAGACTCAGCTGAAGTGGGGGAGGTTTGTTTTGTTTTGTTTTTTCGAGGTAGGGTTTTGCTCTAGCCCAGGCTGACTGGAATTCACTATGTAGTCTCAGAGTGGCCTCGAACTCACAGCAGTGCTCCTACTTCTGCCTCCCGAGTGCTGAGATTAAAGGCGTGCCCCCCCACGCCTAGCTAAAGTGGGGATCTTGGAACTCTTGAAAGCGTGTACTTGGTATGCTTTCATTTTTCCCCCCTCTTGGGGAAGGATTCCAAGAGAGAAAACTAAAACCAAGCATCACTGCCCCAGCTGGTAGGCAGTCTTCAGCTGCACCGAGTCGTGCTCTGTCCTCTTCCCTCTTTTCTCCTTGGACCCTATTTCCTTTTTCCTCTTCTTCTCTTTCCCCTTTCTGTCTGCGGTCAGATCTAGTCCCAGTGGGTTATAGCAGTTTGTTCTGTGAGTGACCCTCAGAGGACTTCCTGTTCTAGAGGAGACAGGAGAGCTGCTGAGCCCCGCTACAGGAAGGTGCCGCGGGCAGTCTGAGCACTCTCTGGGTGGGGTGTGTTAGCCACTGTACCCTCAGAAGCTGTTAGTCTGTTTCTTTCTCAGAGGTTCATTCTTTTTCTCTGACCTTTACAATCCTGTCCCCACCGATGGCTACATGGATTGAGACTAGGGGCCTGCCTTCTTAACCCTGCTTCACTCTGCCACCAGGCTTTCAGCTGCGCAGGGTTGAGGAGCAGCGGGAACAAGAGAAGCGTGATGTCGTGGGGAATGACGTGGCTACCATCTTGTCACGTCGCATTGCTGTTGAATACAGCGACTCAGAAGATGACTCCTCTGAGTTTGATGAAGACGACTGGTCGGATTAACTCTGTGCCTGCTGCCCACATTCCTTGTCTCCTTCCTGCCTGTTGATGCCTCCCCTGCCGATCTGATCCTGAGGGGGCGGGCAGAAAAAGAATTTCAAGGGGCCAGAGTCTTCCCTACAGCAACCAAAGATCTACCCAAGTACTTCCTCCAAATCACTATGTATTTCCTTCCCCTGTCGCCTGGCCCATGGGCTCCTGAGGGTCCCATTGCTGGGGCGACTCCTCCTCCCTTCAAGTGACTGTTGCCTATTGAAGGGAAGGCAGAGACCTAAAGCAGACCCCTTTGATTGGGTCTAACTGGAGATGGTGCCTTCCTCGAAGAACCAGTTTCACCTGTGGCCTTCTTCCAAAATCTTTGCACTCAGCCTATTCAAATAATGCTAGCCATCTCCTAGTCTTAAAGCAGTGGGAGTGGCCTGCATAGGCATAGCTGCCCGCTTCTGTGCCCTGAGAGGGCAGAGGAGCCAAGAGTCCCAGCCACACCGCCACAGCCTTTGTCGCACACTCTGCTCTGGGTGGGGCTGCTTTGCTCACCATGTCTCCTCCTCAGGTGCCTTTGTTCCAGGAGGCATGGGACCTCTGTCCAGAAGTGATGCTTTTCTGAAGACTGAGGCTGTTGTTTCTCTGCCAGGCCCCCTCTTAGTGAGCATGGTGTTCAGGTGTCCTTTAAATGACCCTCTCTCACTGCTAGGTGCCTTCAGTCTGCAAGGCCCAGTTTTAACCTCACATATTCCATGACCAAACTAGCCCTGACACCAAGGGACTTGGGCATCTGCTGGCTGTCAGGAGCAGAGCGTAGAGACTTGGAACTGCAGGGCTGGAAGAACAGTGGAATTCCTTGGGTTCTACCTTCTAAGGATGCTGAAGCTTTGAAATGAAAAGTGACTTGCTCAAGGTCACTCAGTTGGATAGTATCAGACTTCTGTTTCCAAGTCACCTGTGCTTTCTGGGACCAAATAATGGGCACCTGCTGGAGTCCGGGCAGAGCAGTTATGGCTCTGTGCTAGTCCAGACCTCCCAGTGCAGGGGTCCCACTGGGCTCAGGGCCTGTGGCAGCCCTGCCAGTGCAGCTCTGACCTTACGGCCTTTCTTACAACCTTTTGTTCTTCCTTCCTATCTGCAGCCAGTCATGTGGCATGGAGCTGTGCTGGGAGACCAAAAGTAGAGAAGGGAGTGGGGCAGGCAGCCTTGACAGGTTCTGTTTTCCGTTCTGCTGCAGCTCCTCCCCCTTTTGTTTCCCCAATTTAAGCATAGGCTCTGCCAGCTGCAGAAACTTCAGTCCCTCAGGCTGGCAGCCGCCGCAGGTACCTGCCTGGGGGGGCCTGGCAGCCGTGAGGAAGGCTGAGAGGCAGAAGGACTCGGGGTCCTCTTTCTGCCCGCCCCCCACTGCACATGGCGATAGTGGCTCCCTCTTTGCTCCCCTTTCCAGAGCTAGTACACAGGTGCTGTTATTGAGGAAAAAACTGGTCAGGTCTGGCCAACAGCAAGGTTTCTTCTCTTCTGCCCCAACTATTGTGTAGCCTCTTACACTGAAATTGGCTTCTCCTGGCTTCTCTGGCTTTCAGAGCCTGAAACAAAGAGAAACAGGATCTGTCTCTACCCAGCACAGCAAATGGTTGTAGTAATTGCCAAAGCCCTCGTAAACCCCTCTGGCTTGAGGAGAGTGTGTAATCACGGGTTCTGCTGCCCGCCCTAGCTGAATGCCTCCCCTCTGCCTCTTCTTGAACTCAAATGTGGGGATAGAGCTGCAGGTGCCAGCAGGCTCTCCTATGGCTACTCCAGAGAGTGTCCTGCCCCCACCGCCACCACACACACAAATGCACTCCCCAGATCCAGTATCTCTGGCACCGGGCTTGGCACCCAGCTCCATGCTGCGCCTGTTTCCCACTCTGCACTTTGGAAGCCAAAGGTGCTTTCATCAGAACCCTAAAATGTCTAGTGAAGGTGCCCGGCTGCAACTCAGCAGTGGTGTGGGAGGCAGGCAGAGAGGGCAGTGGTTCTCCCAAATAGGAGTCCTGGGGCCTAGCCAGGCCAGGGTTTGGGCCTAATGGCTTTGACTAAATTACCCCCATCCTCCTCCTCCTTTCCGGAAAAAGGGGAGCCAGAGCCGCTCGCTCTCATTCTGCGCTGACCTTGAAGGGGGTGGCGTTGGCCTGGCTTCTGGAATGGACAGAGTCCACCAGGAAAGGGCTGGGGGCAGGAGGAGGTGGGGAGGGCCCTGCCTGCGGAAGGTAGGATTAGATCATTAGCTCACTGACCTCCTAGGGTTTCGATGTGCTGTGTTCTCATCCTACAGCTGGTTTGGTAATGATCTGCAAGTCCCGGAGAGCCACAGCACAGCTCTGCCTGACGCTCTCATTAAAATCTATGCAGCCAAGCTCAGTGCTTTGTAGCAGCCGGCCTTGCGAAGCTCCTCAGCTCGGGGGGCTGGGGACCCAGTCAGCTGAGAGGCCCTCTGGGCTCTACTTATGCATATGTGCACCAAAAAAATAAAAGGGGGGCTTCTTTAAACCCAAAGCCCTTTAAGATGATAAAGGACCCGGTGCAGGTAGGCGTGTGTTTGTGGAATACTGTAATTGTAGAATGCAAAGTTCGGTGGTTATTTAAACTGGGCCAAGGCTGGTAAAAGTATGAAATGGTGACCCATAAGGACTCTTAAGAGCTGAAGCCAAGAAACCACCTCCCTTCCTGGACTGCCTAGCCCAGGGGACCTGCCCCCATTCCTGTGGCCCAGGGGCCCAGCTTGCAGTCGGCAATGTCAGAAGTGACTTGTGGCTTTGCTTGGTCGTGAGATGATTTCATTCCAAGGGAGCAGGCGAAGGGGGTGGGCAGCCATCCCTTGGAGGCTTAGAGCAGCTGGCCCAAGCTCCTGCTTGCCTGCAGTGGAAGCTCGAGCGCCCTCAGAAACGACCCTGGCCAATGTCACCGCAGAGCTGAGGCGGTGTTGTCAGGGCTAATGTGAAATCTCTTCCCGTGGCGCCGATCCTCCGACTCTGCAGCGCCAGCTTGGACAGATTGAGGTCTCTGTGGCTTTAGTGACCCTGCTTAAGCATTCCCACCGTGTCCCTGCACTGCACGAGGACTGCTTTCTGCCACCGCCCCTCACCTGACCTCAGGGCCTGGGGAGGGAATCTGTGCACCAGGGCAGGCACTCCTACTCAGGAGAGATGTCAGCCTTCCTGGGGGGCATCCAGCTTTGAGTTCTGCCAGTGCCCAGCCATCCTGGGACCAGGTGTCCCACAGAGACATGCCTCCTCTTGTGCTTCCTGCCACACTCACCTTAATAGGGCCTCAGTGAAGGCCAGGGAACAATTCTGGTACTGTATTAACTTGATTCAGTTAATTCACTTGAGAAACTAACCAATTTTTACTTTCTGTCTAGAATGATGTACTCGTAGGAGAGTAAGCTGTAATGCTCCCAAAGTGCCTTGTTTTCTCTGATATAAATATATTTATAAGGACATGTTCCAGTGGGTTTTGGGGTGTGTTTTCCACATTAGGATTTTGAGAGTGAATAATGTAGTGGGGATACCATCTGAAAATAAGCCCCTTTCCCCACAGGCTGGGGAAGGGGCTCTTCAGCTGAAGATCTGAGCAGTGGGGTTAAACCAAACCTCTAAAGTGGCCCTTTCCTCTTCTGCTCTACTCTCATGCTTTTAGAAGGACATCCTTTGATTTTTTTTTTTTTTTAATAAGGTCTCATAGCCCAGGCCAGCCTCAAACTTGCTATGGAGCCAAAGCTAGCCTTGAACTTTTGATCCGCCTGCCTCAGCCTCCCTAGTACAGGGATTTTATGCATACCACACTCAGCTGGGACAACCAGTGCTTGAGAGCCCTATGGCTCCTGGTCTAATTTGCCTCCCTCCCAGGCGTGTGTATGTGTATGCCCCATGTATATCCCAGTGACCTGAAGATTCCATGTAACTATTTTATGTATAAACATGAATACTTACTTAAATGCTAGTGTTTTCATTAATTTGATAAACTCTTCATAGCTACTCAGTCTCCTGGGTGTGTGTGTGTGTGTTATGGAAGAAGACATTAGAAAAGGCAACACTGATAGTCACAGGCCATAATGGAGCCTGAGGATGGTCTTGAAGCGCAGGAGGCCTTTGCCTGTAGCTGTAAATTGAGGGACCAGTGGCCCAGGATCCCCCTCTGTGAGGAAGGCTCTTGCCAGCCCAGGAGGACCACATCTCCTTGCACCCTGCAGGAGAGGAGCTGAATGCTGATGCCGCCTTCCAACATCTGGCCGGCATCTTGTCTGCCTAGCAGACCCAAGCAACGTACCTTAAATAGAACCGCTTTACAATGGAATCCGATAAAAGGTTTAGGCTGCTGCACGCCCCCCTCTCCTGCCTGCCTGCCTTCCTGCCTGCCTGCCTGGGGAAAGGGGGGGGGGGTTGCTGGGTTTACATTGTAACCCAAAGGAATTGACCGACCCAGGAAGCAACGGTTGTTGGCAGCACAGCTGCTGCGGGTGGCCGTCCCTCGGGGTAATTTATGAGCAAGACACCTAGTTCCGGGTCCCGCGGACACAGCCGGGCGGCCCCAGGAGACTGGCTGGAGCAGGGCCGGTGACTCCGCGGGTCACCACGCCTGCTGCTGGAAGAGACAGTCACCCACTGGCGTCCCAGGAGAGGAGGCCGAAGTTCTGAATTGTCAGCAAGTGCTGCGCCAGGCGCTCTGAGCTCATCGCCGAGGTGGGCGCGGGCCGGGCCGGCGCGCCCTGCAGCCCCCCGCGCCGCCGCCGCCGCCCGCGCGGGCCCGTGTGTAGTCAGCACTTGGCGGCCCGAGCCGGCCGCGCGGTGACGGACAGGCAGCCAGACGCCCGCCCGCCCTGGCAGCAGACAAGATGGTGTCGGAGCCGCCCTTGCGAGGAGGGAAGGAATGCGGTTCTGGGAAGCCGGAGGGCTGAGCTTCCTTCTGCTGCCGCCGCCGCCGGGGAGCGCTGACCCTGGGCCCGGCGGCTCGCTTGGCCGCTCGGAGCGCATCCTGGGAAGAATGAGCCTTTGCCGGGCGCCCGCTACCTGCCGCGGGCTACGCAGGCTTCGTGTTGATCACTTGCGCCCCCCCCCCCCATTTCCCACAAGAGAAAAGGGTTTTGTAGGTTGAGCCGGGCCGCCTCCGCTCAAGTAGCTGGCCTGGAACAGCCCACACCCTGTCAGCCGCGCCGTGTGCACGGTAAATGACGGGGGCCAGGCTGCATGGGGTCCTGAGGGTGCCAGGCCACGTGCGAGGTGGCAGCTCGTATCCGCCGCACCCGCAGCGCCCAGTTTTACAGGTACAGTGACGAGGTGAGTTATTTCTGCCCTTTGAGGCAAAGGAACCTTGTCTGAGGACCTAATCATCCTTGACCTTTGCAGGGGAAGGAATCGGCATCCTTGACTACTTGGGAACAAAGTGGGCTTCCTAAGTAGGGGCCGGCCTCCATGCAGGCGCGCCCTGCGAGCACGCGTTCGTTCGCGTACGCTTCCCTGCATTTTCCACAGGTGTGAGCGGCACGCAAGGATCTAGATCCCGGCCCGGAAATAAGTGCGCATAGTGTGTGCAGCCCCCTGCCCTTGCACAAACAAGGACACAAGTCAGCAAACAGTTACAGGAACAGACATAATTGCAGGCACATCTGACAGTCCTCCCAAGCCACGTTCGGGCTCTCTGCCTCGGCCAGTTGCTCACTGCCCTCTCCTGGCCACCAGGGCAACCTGGCACCATTTCCTGGGGTTGTGCTTGCGGCCGGTAGCAGCCTGCTCCAGCCTAGGTCAGGGATTCGTGGGAGCTTTGTCGGGTGCTCCTAGGCCTTCAGCCCTAGGGGATGGACCACCAAAGGGCATTCTTGAAGCTTTAAGGATTGCATGTATGTACCCTTTACCATTCCAAGGAGTCTCTTAGGGTAGAATTGTCAGTCCTGTGGTTTCAGGAAGACAGGTTAGATTGGAGGCATGTGGTCCCGCAAAGCCTCCCACTAAAGCAGGCAGCCACCCGTGCCCTGCCTAAGGAGCTACGCGTACATGTGCTGGCACTCTCACATGCCCTGCACGAGGGCAGGCCCGCCGGTGGTGAGTCAGAGGTTAGCTCCCCTAGTTCCTACCTGCCGCTTTCTGTCTGGGCCTGGCTGCAACCCCTCCACTCTGGTGTCTCACCGTCTTAGCAGCTGCCACTGCTCCTCTTTGTGCGTTGAGAAAATCCCTAAACAATTCCATGGACTCCTCAGAACAGGCCTGGAAGGATTACCAACATACCACACGCCTTTCATTCCTATTTCACAACTGAGGAAGGGCAGCACAGAAAGGCATAGCAACTTGCCTCATTCACACAGCAGGCTGGCAGCACATATGGAAATAAAAATCTTTTCAATACTCCAGAGAACACAGCACCTTGTGTAGGCTGGGGCCCAGAGCCAATGGGACTGGAGCTCGAAGGTGGTAAAGCCAGAGGCTCTGCTCTTTGTTCTGGGAACACAAGCAGGGTCCCTGTGGTGCCTGAAGACTTAAGAAAGAGCCCCCCCAGGAGGACTCAAGCCTGGGCATTCGGCATGGGAGCTGGGAAAAGGCAACTTGGAGTCTGGGTGGGCGGCATCATGTCCTACTGGCGTCAGTAGACTGGGTAAACCAGCTTCTTTCATGCAAAGCCAAAGCCAGGCCAAAGGGGTTTCTCCCTAGCTTACAGTCACTTGCTAGCTTGTTCATCAAAGTATGGGACACACAGCGGTGCGTACATGCGTGCCTGGACCCCATGTCTGTGCACTCGCCTGAGGATGTTTGCATGCCTACAAGTACTGTTAGGAGGCTGTTCATGGGTATTTGGAGCAGTTAAGGATTTTTGTTGTGGTTTTGTTTTGTTTTGTTTTGTTTTTGAGGTACAGTCTCACTAGTCCAGGCTGACCTGGAATTCACTATGTTGTCCTAGGCTGGCCTCAAACTCACGTTAGTCCTCTTATGTCTGCCTCCTGAGGGCTGGGATTAAAGGTGTGCACCGCCACATCCATGTTCTGTTGTTGTGTTTTGGTTTTTTGTTTTTTTTAAGTTTTATTTATGTATTAGAGAGAGAGATAGAATGGGCGTGCCAGGGCCTCCAGCTGCTGCAAATGAACTGCAGACACATGTACCACCTTGTGTCTTATATGGGTCCTGGGGAATCAAATCTGACTCCTTTGGCTTTGCAGGCAAGTGCCTTAACTGCTAAGCTATCTCTCCAGCCCGGTTTTTCAGTTTTTTCAAGGTAGGGTCTCACTCTAGTCCAGGCTGACCTGGAACTCACTATTGTAGTCTCAGGGTGGCCTTGAACTCACAGTGATCCTCCTACCTCTGCTTCCCAAGTGCTGGGATTAAAGGCGTGCACTACCGTGACTGGCTCTTGTTTTGTTTTTTAAAATTTTTTATATTTTATTTGAGAGAGGAAGAGAGAAAGAGGCATAGAGAGAGAATGGGCATGCCAGGGCCTCTATCTGCTGCAAACAAACTCCAGATGCCTGCACCACTTTGGGCATCTGACTTTATGTGGGTCCTGGGGAATTGAACCTGGGTCCTTAGGCTTTGCAAGCAAGCATCTTAACTGCTAAACCATCTTTCCAGCTCCTGGTTTGCTTTTGTTCTTATTTGTTTGTTCATTTGTTTTGTGTTTTGGTTTTTGTTTTTTTGAGGTAGCATCTCACTCTAGCTCAGGCTGACCTGGAATGTAGTCTCAGGGTGGCCTCAAACTCTCAGCATTTCTCCTACCTCTGCTTCCCAAGTGCTGGGATTAAAGGTGTGTGCCACCATACCTGGCCAGCCCCTGTTATTTACATATAATATATGATTTATTTATTTGAGAAAGAGAGAATGAGAGAATGGGCTGGCGTGCCAGGGCCTCTAGCCACTGCAAACAATCCTGGACACATGCACCAACATGTGCATCTGGCTTATGTAAGTAGTGGGGAATTAAATGTGGGTCCTTAGGCTTTGCAGGCAAGCGCCTTAGCCCCTAAGCCATCTTTCCAGCCCGTTTTTGTTTTTTGTTTTCTTTCTTTCGAGTCAGGGTCTCACTCTAGCCCATGCTGACCTGGAACTCACTTTGTAGCCCCATACTGTCCTCAAACTCATGGCAATCCTTCTACCTCAGCCTCCCAAGTGCTGGAACTAAAGCTCTGGTGGGTTTTGTTTGTATGTCACTCTATCCCAGATTGGTCTGGAGCTTACTCTGTAACCCAAGCTGGTCTTAAACTTCTGTGGATCCTCCTGCCTCAGCTTCCCAAGCACTAGGATTACAGGCATAAGCCACCATGCCTGTATTCACTCATTCATTTATTTATGTATTTATTACAGAGGGAGAAAGAAAGCACGAGAGACAACGGACATGCTAGGGCCTCTAGCCACTGCAAAGGAACTCCAGACGTATGTGCCACCTTGTGTATCTGGCTCTACAGGAGTCCTGGGGACTAGAACCTGGGTCTGTAGGCTTTGCAAGCCAATGCTTTAACCACTAAGCCATCTCTTCAGCCCTGCCTGGCTTTTTTTTTTTTTTTTTTTTTTGAGGTAGGGTCTCACTCTGGTCCAGGCTGACCTGGAATTAACTCTATCATCTCAGGGTGTCCTTGAACTCATGGCAATCCTACCTCTGCCTCCCGAGTGCTGGGATTAAAGGCGTGCGCCACCACACCCGGCTACCTGCCTGGCTTTTTTGTTTGGATTTTGGACAGAGGACTGAGCCCAAGACCTGGCCACACTTCCAGCCCCTGTGTGTGTGTGTGTGTATGTATATATAAATGTCTGAATGTCTTGACAGTCCACTGCTTGCATGCATACTAAACATGTGCACTGAGTATACTTGGTGTGCAGACCTGGGTGGAACATGCCTCAGACACCAGTAGTGAGTGTTGAAGTGTGCATGCAGGAATGGCTTCCTGAAGTCAGGCATGGTGACACTCATCTTTAATCCTAGCACTCAGGAGGCAAAGGTAAGAGGATTGCCAAGAGTTCAAGGCAGAAGACTACAAAATGAATTCAAAGTCAGCCGGGGCTACAGCATGACCCCACCTTGAAAAAAAAAAAAAAGGGAATGGCTTCATGTGACAATACATGCAAATTACAAAATTGCCCTCATGATAAAATATGATTCTAAGCTGGGAGGCAGAGGTAGGAGGATTACTATGTGTTCAAGACCAGCCTGAGACTACAGTGTGTAGTCCAGCTCTAGCAAGACCCTACCTCAAAAAAACAAGAAAAGGCACTCGGGAGGCAGAGGTAGGAGGATCACCGAGAGTTCAAGGCCACCCTGAGACTCCATGGCGAATTCCAGGTCAGCCTGAACCAGAGTGAGACCCTACCTCGAAAAAGAAAAAAAAAGAAAAGAAAAAAGAAAAAACAAGAAAAGGGCTGGAGAGATGGCTTAGCGGTTAAGCGCTTGCCTGTGAAGCCTAAGGACCCCGGTTCGAGGCTCGGTTCCCCAGGTCCCATGTTAGCCAGATGCACAAGGGGGCACACGCGTCTGGAGTTCGTTTGCAGAGGCTGGAAGCCCTGGCGCGCCCATTCTCTCTCTCTCCCTCTATCTGTCTTTCTCTCTGTGTCTGTCACTCTCAAATAAATAAATAATTTAAAAAAAAGAAAAATCTATATATATATATGTATATATATTGTTTATATATACACACAGAGATGATTCTAGTGCTGCTCCCCTCACCCTAGTAAGCAGGGTGCCCTGGCTGGCTACAGCCAGGCCCTGGGCTCTCAGCACTCCCACCTTCACCCCTGACATGCACACTATTCCCTTGACCCAGCGTGCTTGGCCAGTTTGCAGCCTCTTGCCTCCAGCTCCCATGAAGGCCTGCAGCAAAGTCAGGGGGCTGGAGGCTAATTAGTGAGGGGGTTAATCAGGGATCTGGGGACCCCGGGGGAGGTGGGAACTGAAGGTAGCCATGAGAGTTGGCAGGAGCTGTCAGTTATGAGGCATAAGAAAAGGGCGGGGATGCCTACCGGCGTTCAAATGCAGAGATTGGCCAGTGGACTCATGATTGCTCAGTATGGGTGTCAGCAGGGAGCGCACGCGCATGTGTGTGTGTGTGTGTGTGCACGCACACACCATATATGTAAATATGCTCCTGCACACCGTTGTGTTTACATGCCATGGATGCCACCTGTATACACACAGACAGGTTGGTATCTGTATGTTTATAGGTGTGCAGTGCTGTGCAAATGGGTTTGCTTATGCAAACATGTCTAGACCCACGTGGTCATGCATGCATACACGGGGAAGCCTTATGCACATATGTTCAAAGTCACATACACTGAAGAGTCTTTCCCAGCATGTGTTCATGTGCACGCAGACTTGATGAGGCTTGTGCTCGTGTGTGCAGAGACGTGTTTGTGTGTACACAACTGCTTGCACTAGCGCACTAGTGTGCAGCTGCATCTGGCACATGCACACCTGCGTGTGTCTTCTCTAGGCACCCGGTCCCCCACATGTGTGCCTGCATATGCCTATGCGCATGGACCTAGATCTTGGCGTGGAAGGAGCTGCAGGATGAGGGGCTGGGGGAGGATGGGCTCCAGGCTGCGAGAGGGAGTCTGACAGACGAGCCTTGCTGCAGCCCCTGGCCCCGGGAGCCTGTTTTCCAGCCTGCGGAAGCTGTGAGCCTGTGAACTCATCTTATATTAATAGCTCCTGTCTCCTCACTTATTGCAGGGAGAGGCGGTCATGGCCCTGGCAGGGTGTAGCACTCAAGGCTGTCCCCTCAGCACCACCACCTCCCACCCAGGACCAGGGCCCAGCCCTGCAGGAAGGGACCTTCCTCCTAGGCTGTGTAGCTGGGTAGAATCATGCATGGCTGTTGGAAAACTGGCAGAGGCTGAGTGACTGGAAGGCTTAGCTACCCCTCCCCAAATAGACACACACACACACACACACACACACACAAACACACACACACACACACACACTGGAAAGCTCTAGGCTAAGTACCAGAGAAGTCTGAGGCATAGGAGACTCAGTTTGAGAGCATTCAGGGGCTCTCTTTTGAGGGAAAAGACATGACTCTCTCACATGCCCGCGACCCAAAATGAAGCTGAGTTGTCAGGAGTTCTTGGTCTGAGAAGAGTCATGACTTTGTCTTCAGAAGCCTGTAGTTCTGAGGAAAGACAAAAAAAGAAAAAAATCTATTTTCAAGGGATTGAAGGGATATAGACCTTCTCCCAGGGACCTTCGTTGGAGATGGAATGCAGTCCTACCTTCATGAAGCCCTCTCTGAGGGGAGTGCAAGCCTTCGCTAGACGCCGTGACTCAGGGGAGCTGAATGAGGTGTGCTGTGTGAATTACTTCTCCATGGACATAGCCGGAGGGTAGGTCTTCCTGAGGCAAGTGTGCAGTGGGACACAGGGGAGAACCAGAGGCCTGTCTGCGGAACCCCTGGAGGAGGACCCCCAGTCAGCCCACCACAGCACAGGCTCCCCTGAATACCTCAGACCCATGGCACATGGCCTCCAGACCCAGCAAGTGAGCCAACACAGACCCTCCTTGAAGATCTGAGGGGTCGAGAAGCACCTGGGTAAGGAACTCCTCAAGACGCAGGGGAGGCAGCAAGAAGACCCCTTCCTACACAGCCTCTCTGTAGATCTAGGTGTAACCTGGTGACCCCCAGCTTCTCCCCAACATAGGCACAGGCCCTCCTATCCCATGTTCCTGACTAGCTCTTTCTGAGATACTCCCAAATCCCACATCCTGAGATAGGAAACAAACAGATTTGATTGGAGATGACCTGGGTTTAAATCTCAGCTCAGGGCTGGAGGGATGGCTTAGTGGTTAAGGTGCTTGCCTGCAAAGCCAAAGGGCCCAGGTTCAAGGTTCAATTCCCCAGGACGCATGTAAGCCAGATGCAGAAGGTGATGCATACATTTGCAGCAGCTGGAGGTCCTGGTATACCTCTTCTCTCTCTCTCTCTCAATCTCTCTCTCTCAAATTAAAAAAAAAAAAAAAAAAAAAAAAAAAACTCAGTTCAAGTGACTTTCCCCCCTCCCTTTGGTTTTTCGAGGTAAGGTCTCACTCTAGCCCAGGCTGACCTGAAATTCATTATGTAATCTCAGGGTGGCCTCGAACTCAGTGATCCTCCTACCTCTGCCTCCCAAGTACTGGGATTAAAGGAGTATGCCACAACTTTTGGCCTGACATTTTAGGTCAGTCCCTCTTATTTTTAATGTTTTATTAAGTTATTTATTTATTTATTTAAGAGAGCCCATTCTCTCTTTGTGTCTCTGAATCTCTCTCTCTCTCTCTCTCTCTCTCTCTCTCTCTCTCTCTTTTTACAAATAAATAAAAATTTAAAAAATTATACCTAGGGGGCTGGAGAGATGGCTTAGCAGTTAAGCGCTTGCCTGTGAAGCCTAAGGACCCTGGTTCAAGGCTCGATTTCCCAGAACCCACGTTAGCCAAATGCACAAGTGGCGCACATGTCTGGAGTTCCTTTGCAGTGGCTAGAGGCCCTGGCGTGCCCATTCTCTATCTATCTATCTACCTCTTTCTCTCTCTGTCTGTCGCTCTCAAACAAATAAATAAAAAACAAAAATTTTTTTTTAAAAAATTATACCTAGGGGCTGGAGAGATGGCTTAGCAGTTAAGATGCTTGCCTACAAAGCCAAAGGACCCAGTTTTGATTCCCCAGAACCCACATAAGCCAGATGCACAAGGTGGCACATGCATATGGAGTTCATTTGCAGGGGCTGGAGGCCCTGGCTCACCCATTCTCTCTATCTATCTGCCGCTTTCTCTCTGTCTCTCAAATAAATAAATAAAATACTTTTAAAAGATTATAGCGGGGGACTGGAGAGATGGCTTAGCAGTTAAGTGCTTGCTTGTGAAGCCTAAGGACCCCGGTTCAGGGCTCGATTCCCCAGGACCCACGTTAGCCAGATGCACAAGGGGCACACGCGTCTGGAGTTCATTCGCAGTGGCCGGAGGCCCTGGCGTGCCCATTCTCTCTCTCTCTCTCTCTCTCTCTCTCTCTCTCTCTCTGTCTCTCTCAAATAAATAAACAAAAAAATTTAAAAAAATTATAGCCGGCGTGGTAGCACATGCCATTAATGCCAGCATTCAGGAGGCAGAGGTAGAAGGATTGCCATGATTTTGAGGCTACCCTGAGACTACATAATGAATTCCAGGTTAGCATGAGCTAGAGTGAGACTCTTACCTCGAAAAAATATTTTTAAAAAAAATCTC
The DNA here is from genome assembly GCF_020740685.1 of Jaculus jaculus. Taxonomy (NCBI): domain Eukaryota; kingdom Metazoa; phylum Chordata; class Mammalia; order Rodentia; family Dipodidae; genus Jaculus; species Jaculus jaculus. Next base: position 60,071,897 of record NC_059106.1, on the reverse strand, counting down.
AGGGGCTGGAGAAATGGCTTAATAGTAAAAAGCACTTGCCTACAAAGCCAAAGGACCCAGGTTTGATTCCTCAGGACCCACATATGCCAGATGCACAAGGTGGCACATGCACATGGAGTTTGTTTGCAGAAGCTGGAGACCCTGGTGCACCTCTCTCTCAAATAAAAATAAGAGCCAGGCGTGGTGGCACATGCCTTTAATCCCAGCACTCAGGAGGTAGGAGGATCACCATGAGTTCAAGGCCACCCTGAGATTACACAGTAAATTCTGGGTCAGCCTGAGCTAAAGTGAGACCCTACCTTGAAAAGCCACAATAAATAAATAAATAAAAATAAAAATAAAATGTTCGAGGCCACCCTGAGATTACAGAGTGAATTCCAGGTCAGCTTGAGCTAAAGTGAGACCCTACCTCAAAACACCAAAAAAAAAAAGTCTGGAGGACCCAGGACCAATTCCCCAGTATCCACGTAAGCCAGATGCACAAGGTAGTGCATGCATCTGGAATTTGTTTGCAGTGGTTGGATGCCCTGGCGCACCCATTTTTTTTCTCTCTCTCTCAAATAAATAAATACAAATAACAAATATTAAAGAAAAAAAAAAAAACTCAGGCAGGGCCTGGTGACACATGCCTTTAATCTCAGCACTTAGAAGGCAGAGTTAGGAAAATCACCATGAGTTCCAGGCGAGCCTGGGACTACAGAGTGAGTTCTAAATCAGCCCGGGCTAGAATGAGATCCAAAGTAAAAAAAAATAAATAAATAAAATAAAAAAGTATAAACAAAAATAGACTTAAGATTTTTCAAAAAATGCCAGTCATGGTGGCACACGCCTTTAATCCCAGCACTCGGGAGGCAGAGGTAGGAGAATCGCTATGAGTTTGAAGCCACCCTGAGACTATATAGTGAATTCCAGGTCAGCCTGGGCGACAGTGAGACCCTACCTCAGAACAAACAAACAAACAAAAAAGTGTATGGGCACTTACTCCAGGGCCTCCTGCCTCTGTAAATGAACTCCAGACACATGTGCCACTTTGTGTATCTGGCTTTATGTGGGTACTGGGGAATCAAACCCTGCCTGGTCAGCAGGCTTTACAAGCAAGAACCTTTTTTGTTTTTTAAGATTTATTTTTATTTATTTATTAGAGGGGGGATGGGCACGCTAGGGCCTCCAGCCACTGCAAACCAATTCCAGACACATGCATCACCATGTGCCTCTGGCTCATGTGGACCTGGAGAATCGAACCTGGCTCCTTAGGCTTTGCAAACATGCACCTTAACTGCTAAGCCATCTCTCCCCTTCTTTTCTTTTCTTTTCTTTCTTTTTCTTTTCTTTTTTTTTTTCACTTGGTCTTAGCCAAAAGGCAGGGAAGCAATTGTTTGTTATTAGAGGTAGGGTTTCATTCTAGCTCAGGCTGACCTGGAATTCAAGATGTAGTCTCAGGGTGATCTTGAATTTGTGGCAATCCTCCTACCTCTGCCTCCCAAGTGCTGGGATTAAAGGCGTGCACCACCATGCCCAGCTACTTCTTTTCCTTTCCTTTTCTTTTTCTGAGGTAGGGTCACACTCTAGCCCTTGCTGGCCTGGAACTCATAGCGATCCTACTACCTCTGCCTTCTGAGGGCTGAGATTAAGGGTGTGTTCCACCATGCCCAGCTATTTATTTATGGTTTGTTTTTTTTTTTAAATGAGAGAGAGTGAAATAGAGAATTGGCACAACAGGGTCTCCAGCCACTGCAATAGAACTCCAGCCACATGCACCACTTTGTGCCCATGCATGACCTTGCACATACATCATGTGCATCTGGCTTACGTGGGATCTGGGGAATCAAACATGGGTTCTCAGGCTTCTCAGGCAGGCTCTTTAACCAGTAAGCCATCTCCCCAGCCCTATTTATGCTTTTAAGATAGAGTATCATGTAGCCCATGCTGACCTTGAATTTGCTGTGACTGTCTTTGAGATCCTCCTGCCTGATATTCCAGGGGCTGGGATTACAAGTGTGCACCACATTTGTTTTTTAATTTTTAAAAATAATTTCATTTATTTATGTGAGAGACAAAGAGGCAGACACAGAGAGAGTATGTGTGAGTATGGGTGTGCCAGGGCCTCTTACCCCTGCAAACTCTAGACACATGCTCCACTTTGTGCATCTGGCTTGATACGGGTACTGGGGAATTGAACCTGGGTCTTCAGGTTTTGCAAGTAAGTGCCTTTAACTGCTGAGCCACCTCTCCAGCCCCCACACCTAGGTTTGTGTGTGTGTGTGTTTGGCTATTGTTGAGGATTGAACCCAGGGCCTTGCTAACACTCTACTAATGATCTATACCCTTAGGTTTTTAGAGATCGAGTCTTGCTATGTATCTCAGGCTGGTGCTGAACTCACTATGTAGCTGAGGCTGACTTAAGAACTCACAATCCTCCTGCCTCTGCCTCCCCAAACTGGGGATTACAGCTGCACACTACAGCACAATACTTCCTTTTGAGTCACCCCACAACTGAGCTTGCTCTTAACTTATATAATAGGGGTCTTCCTTCCTGAGGTCCCAAACTCAGTCCTTACTGCACACACTTGCAGCTCCTCACCTGTGTATGGGAAAGAATGACCCACAAGTACAAGACCCCATCTGACCACCTCCCAAATGTGGGCCACTGGCTCTGAAGATAGAAGTCAAGGTCTAGAAGGTTCCAAGCCCCACGATTGGGAAAAAGGGAAATGAGAAGTCACGTCTCAAGAGACAGAACACAGATTCTGGAAACAGATGTTCCCAGTTTGAATCTTGGAAACCATTTTCTACATATATGACTTTGAGCCCATCACTCTCAGTTTCTTCATTTGTAAAATGAAGATACTGTTACCTGTGCCAGGGACACGTGTTAGATGTGGGGAGGGAGCGGATGCAGTACTTTAGCACAATGCGGGGCCCACAGGAAGGAAGAGGCTGTTATTATAAAGGAAACGTATGCGTGGGGAGTATATTCACGACAGAGCCTCAAACTGCCTGCTGTGGGAGGATGTGGGTATTCTCACCCTAATAAGAGCCCAGTACCCTGTCTCTAGGGGGTGAGGTCCTTGCCAGGTGTGCCCAAATCTCATCAGAGGGGCACTGACATCCTAGGAGGTCAGCCACACTCCACAACATGTTTCCAGTGCCCCCCCCAAGTGTCTCCAGATTCATCACAGGCCCCTCCAGCCTAGCCTGACTACAGGTCTCTCTCTTACACACACACACACACACACACACACACACTTATCACAAAATCATTTTTTATTGAGTAGGGTTGGAGACAGGTACAAGGGATGCACTGGGAGCCATACCCCGGTTGGCAGAGGAGTGGGGTGTTGGCTTTTACCCCGCCTCCTCTAGGGCACCTCAGGGGAAGGCCTGGCCCCCAGGCCATGGCCCTGGCGCTGGAAACCAGGCTGGAATAGATAAGAGTAGGGAATGCGTTTTCTAGTCCCGACTGCCTCGCCGGGTTGCAGTTCCCCGAAATGGCCACCAGAGGGTAGCCGGGCCCCAGCGCAGAGGAATTCGCGGTTGCTCAGGTGATGGCTTCTTAAAAAAATAAAAAACCAGAGGCTGGTGTGTTCCCCCCTGCAAACCCTGGGAGGCCGGGCCTGGGGAGAAGGCTCTGGTTTCTATGATCTCTCTGATAAAAAATAAGCAAAAATAATAACAAAATACGTGGTTTCTCTTTCTCCATTTTTCCCCTCCAGGAACTGAGGTCAGAAATGGGGGTTTAGGGGCTGGGGATACCCTGGTATGGCCTAGATTTCAAGGTGTGGGTATTTTTTCCTTGCCACCCATAAATAAAATTTATATAAATAAATAAATAATATACTCTCTTTTCTTTATATGTGCAGACATATGTAGATAAATATTTTTCCTGACTAACCTCTTGAGCTCTGGAGCTCAGAAATTCAAAAGTAAAGTGACATGGCCAAGGTCAAGTTTCAGGAAGAGGAAAGATCTAGGACTTGGAATGGCACTGTAAAATTACCAGCATTCTGAAATTACAAGCCACCTGGGCTGTGAAACATTTCTGAGTGGAACCCTGACCACCTGGAACATTCTAGAACCATGGAGCCAGCTGGGTCCCTACAGGGATCCTGAAACACCCAATGTCCTAGAACTCCAGAACCAGCTGGGCCTAAGGGGTGTGGAGCTGAAAGGTTTGGAACTAAGCCCTGGAGGACCTAACGTTCTGGAATTCTGTAGTGGTCAGGACTGAAGGGTCACCGGGATGTAACTAGACGTCGCTGGGCGAGCGGGACCGGAAGGGGATCTTAGAAGAGGAACAGCAGCAGCACATGGCCCACAGCACCTTCTGCACGTCTTGGTTGCGGAAGGCATAGATGATGGGGTTGATCATAGAGTTGTAGGTGGCAGGGAGCAGGGTGAGATAGGTATAGAGAGGTGGGGAGTGGATATCACCCAACAGGCAGTAGACGGTGAAGGGCAACCAGCAGGCGGCAAAGGCGCCAAGCACCACGGCCAGTGTGGCGATGCCCTTGCGGGTGGCCACATAGTGAGAGGCAGGCAGCAGGTGTCGTTGGAGGGCAATCTGTTGGGCATGGCGGCAGACAATGCGGCAGATCTGGGCGTAGAGCTGCAGCATGATGCCAAACACCATGAAGAAGGCGATGGCCAGGACCACCAGATGGTTCTTGGAGAGTGGATACACCACGCCGCACGTGGTCAGCTCGTCCAGGCAGTTCCAGGCCAGCACGGGCAGCAGCCCCAGACCCAGGGCACCTCCCCACACCAGAGCCAGCATCACGTAGGTCCGAGTCACTGTTGTCTCTGAGTAGTAGGTGAGGGCATTGTAGAGGGAAAGGTAGCGGTCGACAGTGATGGCCAGCAGGCTGCCGATGCTGGCAGTAAAGGCCAGCGCCATCACGCCAACGAGCACCAGGCTCATCTCGTCCGAGCCGATGCAGAAGACGGCGGCAAAGTGCAGAATCAGGCCCAGGCCTGCCAGAAGGTCTGCCACCGCCAGGCTGCCCACCAGCAAGAACATGGGGGCCCGGAAGGCGGGAGTTCCCACGATGATGGCCACCACCAGCGCGTTCTCGCAGGACACCAGGGTTCCTGAGATGCACAGCACGACGTCCCAGGCCCTAGGAGAGGGTAGCAGAGCAGCTGGGCCTGTGGGCCCCTCCACTGGGTCCACACTGCTGCTCACGTTCAAGTTGCCTGGGCCACCTGAGAGCCAGGCCAGGGATCTGCCTACACCCCACATCATGGTACCTGCAGGAGAAAGGTCCCGGTGAGATACTGGCAGAGCTGGGTCCTGGCAGGAGGTACCTGGAGGAGGTGAGGTGCCTGTTAGGATGGCTGCTGGGGTGCCAATGAAGTTTTGCCCCACCTCTACCCCAAATTCATACTCTGAGGTTATTGCTTGCATACCACTGTCCTCTCTGATGCCTCGAGGCCTCTAAGCAGGGGTGCCTTTTCCTGGTCTGTTCTGGGTCTTCACCCTCCCTTCTAATCCTTGGAGCCCTACAGATCTCTTTCCCACGTGTGACCAGAGAAGCAGATCAAGGCTTATCATATTGATCGGGAACCCACAGGATCCAAGGTATGCCCTAAAAAGGTCTAAGGTTGGGGGAGGGAAGAAAGACAGCTCAGCTCCCCTCCCAGCAGAGAGGATGACTAGGTTTCTGAGGCTCCTGGACCCCTCACGATTCCAAGCCCTGCCAGTTCTTCCAGGCTCCGCCCCCAGGGAAAAGGCAGGAAGCTCCAGACAGCCCTCCACCCAACATTCCTGGGGTAACACCTGGGAACTGAGCTCCCTTACACTCTCTTGCAGACTTCCGTCCCTTGACAGGCCCCCTTTTTCTGCCTAACACCTGGGTCAGGGCAGCAGACACCCCCCTACTGGAAGCCTGGATCCCTGAGTCAGATCCCTCCTCCTGCCCGGACACCTGGATCTTGGGCCTGACTCCACCTCCTGCCTGGATATAGCTGAGTCTCTAAATCAGACACTCATCCTGCTGCTCGGACGCCTGGGTTTCCTACCCTAGCTGCCTGCTGCAGGCCCAACCTCAGATGACCGTCCGACCCTTTAGGGCCTTGGTGCCCGCAAGAATGCAGCTCATCCTTCGTCATGTCACCCCAACTGGCCACTCCGGTACCCGAACACTTAGGGGCACCGCTTGGTCACCCAGAATCCCAGCTTCGACCTCCAGCCCTGGGGCCAGCCTGCAAGGAGCTTTCCTCTAGCCCGGTGCTCCATCCAGCATCCAGCGTCCAGCGTTGCCCTCCCGGACTTCTGGGTACCCTGCGGTAGAAGCACACACCACCGTCCTCCCTCACCCCTCTTTTGCTACTCACCGCTCAGAACTGGGTGCAGCCGGGCCGCGGGGAGGTGGCGCTCGGGTCCTGGTAAGAGCAAGGTGTGTGCCTGGGACCCCGAGAAGCCCCCGCGGCCGCGGGAGAAGCGGCGTGACTCACCCCGCCCCGCCCCGCCCCCGGCCGCCGGATCCAGTGACGTCAGAGGCCCGCTCGGCCAATGGGCGCGGCGCGCTGGAGCGCAGCGCGTGTTGCGGGGCATAGTAATGAAGGCTCGCGCCGCCCGCTCCCCCATTCATAAAAAGAGACCGTGGCCGCGGGCCCGCCCCCTCTCCCCAGACGGCCCGAGCTGTCCTTGACGCGGCGCCCTCTGCCGGCCGGGGATGGGGCGGGGGAAATGGGAGGATGGGGGGAGTCTGGGAGACGTCTCTGGAAGGTTGCAAAGGGGATGTGGGGGAGCAGAAAAGGGGACCCAGATAGACTGTGTTAGGCGATGGGGTGGTAGAGACCGAGTGATGGAGCCGAATGGGGGGCGTCCGCGATGAGGATGATGGGGGGGGACTTAAGATAGGGCCCTGAGGTGACAGCGACAGAGCACGAGGGACGTGGGTGGCTGTGACGGTATGAGCATGGTGACAGGATCGTGGGGGATGGTGGCTGTGGGACGCTTATGGCAGAGGAGGGTAGCGTTCCTCGGGGGTGGGGAGAGGGTTGGGGTGGCAGTCGTAGCGGTGTCAGTGTGACCCTGCAGCACGATGGAGTTCGGGAGTCCCCCACCCCACCCCGGTGGGTGGCAGAGGTGTGGTGAGGCTTAGAAGGTGGAGTGTCCCGCTGAAGGGACTTCAGGTCACCATGACCCTGTCTGTCAAGTGGTGAAGTAAAGCTGAGTGACAGAGCTGAAGGAGGGCTGCAAAGTTCTGGAATGAAAGACCCCGAGTGACTTAGGAGGGGAACAGGGTAGGGGGTCTTTGAGGGGGGCGGTGACCTGGCAGGTAAGTTGCTGCCTGGACAGGTCCCGTGATGCTGGGGCCCCTGAGATGAGGAGCTGGGTGACGTCACTCATGTGGGCCCAATAGCGCGCTCACAGCCCGGGAGGGTGCGCCTGGCAAGACTTCAAAACCTGAATTATTTATTCAAGGATCTGGAAAGCCAGTGGGGGGCGGGGGGTCACTTCCCCGAAGCAGCAGGAGCCCGGGAGCCGGGAAGAACTTGGAAGCAGAAGACCTGGCAGCTCCATCCTCCGGCGGCCCCTCTGAGCTTCCCAGCTTGGGCACCCTGCTGGATGCGACTGGGAGCTTCCTCTCCGCTCACCCTGCCTGCCCCGTCCCTGGGGAATCAGCCCAGCGGATTTGACCCGAGGAGCCAGTTTGGGGGGAAGAGCAGCAGCCCCTCGTGCTTCTGTCGTTTTGATCCTCTCTGGAATCATCGTCTGTTAGGAGGCTGATGGAGGGAGGGATAAGGTTAGGGTTGGAGGAGTCAAGATCTAGGGCTCCCTCAGTCTTCTCTCCCCGCGCTCGCACCACTGCGGCCCCCAAGGTTGCTCAGTGTCCCCTGGGCAGGTTTGGGTGTGAGGCAGAGAGAATGGCAAGAGACAGGCAACAACGGGCAGAGGATCTCGGCTGGAGAGCATGGCACGTTTCCCGTTGAATGTGGCGAGTGTGAAGTACTGAGCAGGTAGAAATCAAGAGCAGACTAGATGTAAACCCCAATTCCTCCATTTCTTAGCTTTGTGACTTTGGGGAGTTCCTCGCGCGCTCTGTGCCTCTTTTCTCACCTTCACGATAGGGATGACATTAGTACCTACCTCAGGACTGTTGGGAGTGGTCCTGCCACTGCCACACTCAGTGGATGTCACTGGTGTGTTTGGTCAATGGAGGACACCAGGGAGGCAGGCCCAGGTGGGCATGGGGTAGCTGAAGGACTAGGGCAGAAAGCAAAGAATGAACAGTAACTGAAGGAACTATGCCCTTGAAAGACCAGACTAAAAGCATCCAGGCTGCTGGGCCACTCTCCTCCCTATCACACTCTTCCCCTTGTTCCATGTTCGTTTGCTTGCTTTTCTTTTCTTTTCTTTTCTTTTCTTTTCTTTTCTTTTCTTTTCTTTTCTTTTCTTCCTTCCTTCCTTCCTTCCTTTCCCTCTCTCCCTCCCTCCCTTCCTTCCTTCCTTTCTTTTTTTGGGGGTATTTTTTGTCTCGCTCTAGTCCAGGCTGACCTGGAATTCACTATGTAGTCTCAGGGTGGCCTCAAACTCACAGCAATCCTCCTACCTCTGCCTCCTGAGTGCTGGGATTAAAGGTGTGTGCCACCACATCCGGCTTGCTTGCTTGCTTGCTTTCTTACTTTCTTTCTTTTCTTTTTTTTTTTTTTTAAGGCAGGGTCTCACTTTAATCCAGGCTAACATGGAACTCTGTAGCTATAGGCTGTCCCCAAATTTACAGAAATCCTCCAGCCTTAGCCCCCTAAAGGAGTGTGCCACCATTCCCAGCTTCTCTGTTGTTTTTTAAAGAACTTTAAAAAAAAAAAAAAAGATTTTATTTTTATTTATTTATTTATTAGAGACACAGAGAGGGAGAATGGGCGCGGCAGGGCCTGTAGCCACTGCAAACAAACTCCAGATGCATGTGCCACCATGTGCATCTGGCTTACATGGGACCTGGAGAATCAAACCTGGGTCCTTAGGCTTCGCAGGCATGTGCCTTACCTGCGAAGCCATCTCTCCACAAATATACTTATTTGTGTTCTTTTATTTCTATTTGCTATGTATCAGCTCCACTAGACTGTGAACGAGAGCAGTGACTACATTTTGTTTTAACTGGAGGCAACGCCTGGCACGTGGTGGTGTTCAACAGAAATTGTTGGTTGGAGGTCATGTGTGGTGGCGCACACCTTTAGTTCCAGCACTCACTTGGAAGCAGAGGTAGGAGGATCGCTGTGAGTCTGAGGCCACCCTGAGACTACATAGTGAATTCCAGGTCAGCCTGGACTAGAGTGAAACAAATCAAAAAAATATTTGGGCTGGAGAGATGGCGCTTGCCTGTGAAACCTAAGGACCCTGGTTCGAGGCTCGATTCCCCAGGACCCACGTAAGCCAGATGCACAAGGGGCACACGTGTCTGGAGTTCGTTTGCAGTGGCTAGAAGCCCTGGCACACCCACTCTCCTCGCTCTCTCTCTGTCTGTCGCTCTCAAATAAATAAATAAAAATAAACAAAAAAATTTAAAAAAATAAATTAAATTAAAATTACTTGTTGGTTGAATGGTGAACTAAGCAAGAGCAGCCAGGAAAACACAAGGAGGGCAGCAGTAGTGAGCGTGGTGGGAGTGTTCAGAGAAAGGACAAGGGCAGCTGCAACCTAAGACTCCGGTATTCATTCATCTCCCCCTCCCCCACCCATGCTGGGTCCCAACAGAGCTCTGACCCCAGAGAAAGGAGCAGGGTGCTTGGAGGCTAGTGTGAAAGTAACATATGAGAGAGACTCTTGCTGGGCTGGGCATGGTGGTATACAACTATAATCCCAGAATTTACAAGGTAAAAGCAGGAGGTCCAAGAGTTCAGGTCATCCTCAGCTATAAAGCGAGTTCATGGTCATCTTGGGCTTCTTGAGACCCTGTCTCAAGGAAAAAGAAAAAAAGAGAAAAGAAAAGGGGTTGGGGAGGTAGTCAAAGGCAATGGCTTGCAAAGCCTGCAGGGCCAGGTTTGATTCCCTAGTAGCCATGTAAAGCCAGGAGCACAAAGTAGCACATGCATCTGGAGTTTATTTGCAGTGGCAGGAGGCCCTGGTGTGCCCATACTTACTGTCTCAGAGCCTGTTTTTCCCTCTGTCTCTCTCTCTCTCTCAAATAAATAAAATATTGGAAAAAAAACTTTTTACAAGCTATTTTGTTTTGGGTTGGAGAGATGGTTTAGTGGTTAAGTGCTTGCCTGTGAAGCCTAAGGATCTTGGCTCAAGACTCAATTCCCCAGGACCCACGTTAGTCAGATGCACAAGGGGGTGCATGCATCTGGAGCTCTTTTGCAGTCGCTGGAGGCCCTGGCGTGCCCATTCTCTTTCTCTCTCTTTCTCGCTCTCCTTTGTCTCTGTCTGTTGCTCTCAAATAAATAAATAAAAATAGAAAAGTTCCTTCAGACAGAGAAAGAAGGAGAGAGAAAGAGAATGGGTATGCCAGGGCCTCCAGCCACTGCAAAAGAACTCCAGATGCATGCGCCCCCTTGTGCATCTGGCTAATGTGGGTCCTGGGGAATCAAACCAGGGTCCTTTGGCCTTGCAGGCCAAATGCCTCAACTGCTGAGGCAATCCTGCAGCCCAGGGGGCGGTGGGGAGGAAAAGAGAGCTGGATGTGGTGGTAAATGCTTTTAATCCCAGCACTCCACTGGAGGCAGAGGTAGGAGGATCACTGTTACTTCGAGGTCACCCTGAGGCTACAGAGTGAATTTCAGGTCAGCTTGAGCTAGAGTGAGACCCTCCCTCTAAAAAAACTAAAAAAAAAAAAAAAGACAAAAGAAAGTTGCTCGTCTCAACAGGACAATCAACAGTGTGTGTGTGTTGTTTGTTAAGGCTGGCCTCAAACTCGAGACAATCCTGCCTCAGCCTCCCAAGTGTGAGCCACCAGACCCTTCATATATGGCCTCCCTCCTTTCCAAGACCTCCTCTTTCTCCTCTCTGGAGGAAATGGCAGCCCTTCCTCAAGCCCTTTGCTTCTACCCCCGCCCCCCAACTTCCTCCTGACCACGACACACGGTGCATTAGTTCTCACCCAGAGCTGGATGCAGGACTAGAGCCCTGCCTGCCGAGTGAATGGCAGGTCCACATTTCATGATAATCCCGCAGAAATCCCAAGTCACACAATAAATGGCAAAATTGCTATTTGAAGGCAGACCCAGCTGTGCCCTGTCTTTCACTCTAGCCTAGATGGCGCGCCCCCTAGAAGGGGCTGGAGTGGTCCACAAGTGCTGACAAATATGCAGTTCCTCGGATGGCCACCAGATGGCTGTGAGCTCTTCCATTCAGGTGAATTCATATATATTTACATGAGTGTGTATGTTTACGTGTGTGTGGCAAAGTTTCTTGCTGCTGTAAATTAACTCCAGATGCAGGTGCCGTATCCCACTTTGCATCTGTTTCTACGTGATTTCTAGGGAATTGAACCTGGTCCCCCAGACTTTGCAAACAAGTGCCTTTAACCAATGAGCCATCATCTCCTCAGACCCCACGTTTTCTTCTTTCTCTTGATTTTTTTTTTGGGGGGGGTTTGAGGTAGAGTCTCACTGTAGCTCAGGCTGACATGGAATTCACTATGTAGTCTCAGGTGGCCTTGAACTCACAGCAATTCTCCTACCTTTGCCTCCCAAGTGCTGGGATTAAAGGCATGAACCACCACACCCACCTTGCCCCCACTTTTTTTTTTTTAATATTTTTTATTTATTTATTTGAGAGTGACAGACACAGAGAGAAAGACAGATAGAGGGGGGGAGAGAGAATGGGCGCACCAGGGCTTCCAGCCTCTGCAAACAAACTCCAGACGTGTGCTCCCCCTTGTGCATCTGGCTAACGTGGGACCTGGGGAACCGAGCCTCGAACCGGGGTCCCTAGGCTTCACAGGCAAGCGCTTAACCGCTATCTCTCCAGCCCCCCCACTTTTTTGAAACAGGGTCTCATGTAGCCCAGGCTGGCCTAGAACTCTCATGTTGCCAAAGATGATCTTAAACTGCTGCTCCTTCTTACCTCTACCGCCTGAGTTCTGGGATTACAGATGTGTGACACCACGTCCATTTGAAACCAGGGTTTACTTGTGTGTGAGGTAAGCCCTCTTGCCAATGAGCTACAATCTCAGCAGCCCAAAGAAACTTCTTTCCTTACTTTTTTTTTGTTTGTTTGTTTTTGCTTTTCAAGGTGGAGTCTTGTTCTAGCCCAGGTTGACCTACAATTCACTATATAGTCTCAGGATGTCCTTGAACTCGCAGTGATCCTCCTACCTCTGCCTCCCCAGTGCTGGGATTAAAGGTGTGCAACACCATGTTTGGCTTTTTGTTTTGTTTTGTTTTCGGGGTAGGGTCTTGCTCTAGCCCAAGCGGACCTGGAATTCACTCAGTAGTCTCAGAGTGGCCTTGAACTCTTGGCAATCCTCCTATCTCTGCCTCCACAGTGCTGGGATTAAAAGTGTGTGACATCATGCTCATTTTTTGTTTTTGTTAATGTATATTTATTTGCTGGCAAATGCCTTAATGGCTAAGCCATCTCTCCAGCCCAACACTAAATCTTTTACGTGGGTATTAGGGAGTTGAATTTCGCAGTCTCCAACCTGAGAGGACTTCATGTTTAAGCAACAGATGCCCTTAACCAGTGTGCCATCTCCCCAACCTAAGCACTTGCATTTATTTATTTCCTTGCAAGGGCAGAAAGAGAGAGAATGAATGGACGTGCCAGGGCCTCTAGCCATTGCAATGAACTCTAGATGCATGTGCCACTTTGTGCATCTGGCTTACATGGGACTGGGGAATTGAACTGAGGCTGTCAGGCTTTGCAAGCAAGTGCTTTTAGCCAGTGAACCATCTCTCCAGTTCTTTTTTTGTTTGTTTGTTTGTTTTTCCAAAGCAGGGTCTCACTCCAGCCAGTCCAGGCTGACCTGGACCTCACTCTTGTTCAGGCTAGCCTTGAACTCACAGTGGAACCTCTTGCCTCTTAGCTTTCTGAGTGCTACGATTAAGGGCATGAGATACCATGCCCAGTCAAAACACACACGATGTGCACATTTGAATGCTTTTTGTTGTTGTTGTTTGTTTTTGTTTTTGTTTTTTTTTAATGTTTTTATTAGCATTTTCCATGATTATTAAAAAAATCCCATGGTAATTCCCTCCCTCCCCACCCCCCATGCTTTCCGCTTTGAAATTCCATTCTCCATCATATTACCTACCCATCACAATCATTGTACTTACATATATACAATATCAACCTATTAAGTACCCTCCTCCCTTCCTTTCTCTTCCCTTTATGTCTCCTTTTTAACTTACTGGCCTCTGCTACTAATTATTTTCATTCTCACGCAGAAGCCCAATCATCTGTAGCTAGGATCCACATATGAGAGAGAACATGTGGCACTTGGCTTTCTGGGCCTGGGTTACCTCACTTAGTATAATACTTTCCAGGTCCATCCATTTTTCTGCAAATTTCATAACTTCATTTTTCTTTACTGCTGAGTAGAACTCCATTGTATAAATGTGCCACATCTTCATTATTGTTTTTGTTTTTTTGAGGTAGGTCCTTGCTTCTAGTCCAGGCTGACCTGGAATTCTCTATGTAGTCTCAGGGTGGTGATCCTCCTACCTCTGCCTCCCAAGTGCTGGGATTAAAGGCGTGCATCTCCACACCCGGTTGTTTGTTTGTTTTTAAAGATTTTTTTAAAATTTTTATTTATTTATTAGAGACAGAGAAAGGGAGACGGATAGAGAGAATGGGCACTCCAGGGTCTTTAGCCACTACAAATGGACTCCAGGTGCATGCGCCACCATGGGCATTGGGCTTACGTGGGACCTGGAGAATTGAACTTGGGTCCTCAGGCTTGACAGGCATGTGCCTTAACTGCTAAACCATCTCTCTGGCCCTTGTTTGTTTGTTTCGAGGCAGGGTCTCACTCTAGTACCACTATACCGGGCTGAACTTATATTTTTTGTATAGGTTCATTCATTCAGCCAATATTCAACAGCAATCCCCAGCCTTGAGTTTCAGTAGATGCTAATGGTCTGGCCACATTCCTAACCTTAGCATATATTTACTGGGTATCTACTATCTGTTAGGCACAGAGATTACTGAAGTCAACCACAACAAACCCTGCTGCCTTCAAGGAACTTTTCACTTGAATAAAGAGAAATAAAAAATCTACAGTGAGGGGCTGGAGAGATGGCTTAGCAGTTAAGCACTTGCCTGTGAAGCCTAAGGACCCCAGTTCGAGGCTCGGTTCCCCAGGTCCCACGTTAGCCAGATGCACAGGGGGGCGCATGCATCTGGAGTTCGTTTGCAGAGGCTGGAAGCCCTGGCACGCCCATTCCCTCTCTCTCCCTCTATCTGTCTTTCTCTCTGTGTCTGTTGCTCTCAAATAAATAAATAAAAATTTTAAAAAAAATCTATAGTGAGGTGCTTAGTATGAAATCAAGTAGGTAGCCTGTGAGGGTCTCACAGACCAGTGAGCTGGACACGCAACTACATGAACAGTCATGACAGGGTCCAGCATGGCCAATGAACATCTACTTCCCCCCAACGCTGTGCAGAGAGGTTGCTAAGGAAGAAGACAGGCCTGTCTCCTGTCTCTGTGGAGCTTGCAGACCAGGAAACAAATGGGCAATTAATTATACATTGGCGACATGCTCCAAAGGAAAGCAGGTGCCAGGACGCAGAAGTAACCAGGAGATGGCTTTTCAGTAGGGAGGTCGTGGAAGGAGTCACTCAGAAAGAGAACATCTGAGTTTCAAGGACAGGGCACACAAGTGCAGTGTCCCCAAAGAGGGGAAGAGTGAGCCAAGCAGAGAGGATGCAAAATGAACAGAAGAGCTGAATGCTCGCGGGGGGGAGGGATAGTTTGAACCCAGTGAGGTTGAAAAGGAGAAACTGGTGGGTGGTGGAAAACCATGAGCTGGAAGACACTTAGCAGAGGGTTTAAGCAGAGCCTGATAGGATCTGGCTTGGTTTTTCCAAGGACCCTTCTCAGTGGTGGCTTGAAGAATTACTTACCTAGGCAAATGGAATGTGGGGTGGAGGAGGAGAGAGAAGAGCTAGGACGTAGGCAAGGAGAGGGGCACTGGGCTATCTTCTTGGAGGGAGGAGGTGACAGGGCTGCATGCAGCATAGCTTTTCCAGCTTTATGTCAGCTGGTCTACAGGGGAAAGGTTTTCAGCTCAGCTCCAGCAAGATTTCTCAGTGACCTTGCAGCCCAGGAATGTGGGGTCTTCAGCAATAGGGTCTTACTATCTATTCCTGGTGGGAATCCAAGAACCTTGGCAATGGTCTGTCATTTTTAGGGGGCATCTGGGACCTCTCTGTCCAACAGCTCACTGGAAGGTACCCCATCTCCAGCACTGAAATTTTTCTAGGAACAATCTACGGCTCCTGGGTGTGCTATTATCCAAAAAAAACATAGGTTTCCATACGGCTTATTCATAACATCTTACTTTGGATTAACCCTCCCTACCTTGCTAGCTTTTAAATAAGCTCGATGGCAGAGGAATGGCCAAGATGATCCCAGAAGAGGTTAGACTAAGGTTCAAGACTAAACTGGCCACCATGGATTAAGAAGAATTTGGTAGGGGTAAGAGGATGAAAGAGGTTCCCCTTAAGAGACCTGAGAAGTGACTGCAGAGGGAGAAGGCTAAAAGAAACTAGTCCCGAGGCAGAAGAGAGACCTTGAGGAAGATTGCAAAAGGCCCAGTGACCTAGTAATAGCATGACCCACGACTTGACCAGAGGGTGTGGTTAGCCTAAGGCCGAAGGGAGTGGGCTCAGTGGGTGAAGCCAAGAGGGAACACAGCAGTTGAACACGGACAGCGGTGAGGGTTCGCTACGGCCTTCAAAGGGAGTGAGTGTGCACACTGTAAGACATGACCCGAGCCAAGTCCTGAGGGCAAGAAAGTGATTTCAAGTCCTGATCTTGCCACTCTGACTTCAGACTGGTCACTCGCCTTTTCTAAGCCTCACATGTGAAGCAGGGCTAAAAAGCTGGGCGTGGTGGTGCACGTCTTTAATTCCAGTTCTTGGGAGGCAGAGGTAGGAGGATCACTATAAGTTCCAGGCCAGCCTGAGACTACACAGTGAGTTCCATGTCAGCCTGGGCTAGAGTGAGACTCTACCTCACAACCAAAAAAAAGTGGTGCATGCATGTGGAATTCATTTGCAGTGGCTGGAGGCCCTAGCATGCCCATAATCTCTCTGTGTCTCCCTCTGTCTGTCTCTCTCTCAAATAATTTTGTTGTTGTTGTTGTTGTTTTAAGGTAGGGGTTCACTCTAGCTCATGCTGACCTGGAATTCACTACGGAGTCTCAGGGTGGCCTCAAACTCACGACAGTCCTGCTACCTCTGCCTCCCGAGTTCTGGGATTAAAGGTGTGCACCACTATGCCCAGCTATAAATAATTTTTTTTTTTTGTTTTTTTCGAGGTAGGGTCTCACAATAGCCCAAGCTGACCTGGAATTCACTATGGAGTCTCAGGGTGGCCTCGAACTCATGACAATCCTCCTACCTCTGCCTCCCGAGTGCTGGGATTAAAGGCGTGTGCCCCCACGACCGGAAAATTAAAAAAAAAAAAAAGTCATTCAGGGTGTGGTGGTGCATGCCTTTAGTCCCAACACGAGAGGGAGGTAGGTGCTCACTTTGGCAGCATATATACTAAAAGTGGAATGATACATAGAGGCAGAGAGGTAGGATGATGGCCTTGAGTTCAAGGCCAGCCTGAGACAACATAGTGAATTCCAGGTCAGTCTGGAGTAGAGTGAGAACCAACCATGAAAAAAACAAACAACAGCCGGGCGTGGTGGCGCACGCCTTTAATCCAGCACTCGGGAGGCAGAGGTAGGAGGATCACTGTGAGTTCTAGGCCACCCTGAGACTCCATAGTGAATTCCAGGTCAGCCTACCTTGGAAAACCAAAAAAAGAAAAAAGAAAAAAGTTCCCAGCTGGGGAGATAGCTTAGCAGTTAAGGTGCTTGCTTGCGAAGCCTAAGAACCCAGGTTCAATTCCCCAGGATCCATGTAAGCTAAATGCACAAGGTGGTGTATACATCTAGAATATGTTTGCAGTGGCTGGAGGTCCTGGTGTGCCCATTCTATCTGCCTCTTTCTCCCCCTCCCCCTCCAATAAGTAAATAAATAAAAATTGTTAAAAAGTTCTGGGCTGAAGAGATGGCTTAGTGGTTAAAGTGCTTGCCTGCAGAGCCTAAGATCCTAGGTTTGACTCCCCAAAACCCATGTAAGCCAAATGTACTTGGTGGTACATGCATCTGGAGTTTATTTGCAGTGGCTAGAGGCCCATTCTCACTCTCTCTCAAATAAACAAACAAATAAATGTCCCTAGGTTCAATCCCCAGTACCAGATTAAAAGGGGGGGACTGGAGGGATGGCTTAGTGGTTAAGGTGTTTGCCTGCAAATCCAAAGGATCCAGGTTCAATTCCCCAGGACCTACGTTAGCCAGATGCACAAGGGGGTGCACGCGTCTGGTGTTTGTTTGCAGTGGCTGGAGGCCCTGGTGTCTCATTTATTCTCTCTCTTCCCCTCTTTCTCTGTCAAATAAATAAATAAAAATAAAATATTAAAAAAAAAAAAACAGGCTGGAGAGATGGCTCAGCAGTTAAGGCATTCGCCTGCAACGCCTCACATCCCAGATTCAATTCCCTAATGCCCATGTAAAGCCAGAGGCACAAAGTGGCGCATGCATCTGGAGTTCATTTGCACTGGCAAGAGGCCCTGGCGCACCCAATACTGTCTCTCTCTTCTCTCTCTCTGTATTTCTCTGCTTGCAAAAAAACAAAATAGCTTTTAAAACTAAAACAAAAACAAAAACAAACACCTTCAAGTCTCTTCTCTTTAGCGGGTAAACAAATGAAGCTGGGAGTTGGGGGCCACTCAGGCACTTGGCTGCACTTAGTCTTGAACCCCGCCCCTTTTGCCCAAGCCCCGCCCCAGACTGACCGACATGACCACGCCCCTTTCCTAGCCCTGCCTCCACCGGCTCTGCCCAACCAGAGAGCCTAGCGCACCTGGATGTTTTGAGGCGCCACGCCCCCGTCGCCCAGGTCTGGCTGTCCCCGGCTCGGGCGAGCAGAGTGCAGCGGGGACGCGCCCCCACCAGCGGTCCTCTGACGCCCCAGTCCCCGCCCCCGCGCCCATGGCCGCCCCGGGACCCCGCGCCTGGCGGGTGGCGGTCTGCGGCGGCTGCTGCTGCCTGCTGCTGTGTGCCCAGCTCGCTGCGGCTGGTAACTCTAGCGAGGGGTCCACGCGCGGGCAGACGGAGTGACCCGCACTCAGCCGCCGCCTCGGGCTCATCGGGCTTGGGGGAGGGGACTTTCTCGCTGTGTGCAGGGCTCCGGAGGTGGGAGGGAAAAGGGACCCTGTGTGGCCGGTCCAAGTGTGTGTGTGTGTGTGTGTGTGTGTGTGTGTGTATGTGTATGTATATATATTTCCCAGGTGAGGGCTGGGGGACCTAGGCGTATCTGGAGGAGGCCCCGGGGACCTCAGGTGTATGCAAGGGATGAGGCTAGATCTAGAGTTCTAATCCAGGGCTCGGCTCGATTTGTAGAAGAGTGAGAACCTCAACCGTAGGGTAGGGGCCAGGCATTGACCCCCACCCCATCCCACTTCCACCCCGCTCCCCAGGTAAAGGAGCTCGAGGCTTTGGGCGAGGAGCCTTGATTCGCCTCAACATCTGGCCTGCTACCCAAAGGGGCTGCAAACAGCTGGAGCACTGTGAGCGCTGTGTGGAGGGGGACAGAGCGCACAACCTCTCCACCTGCGTCTGGCAACAATGCGGGCCCGAGGAGCCGGGTATGATGGGGCTGGCCCCTCCCCAAGTCCAGTGCCCCGCAGCTCTGAGCCCTCTCCTCAAACCTTCTTCCCACCAGGATACTGTGTGGCCCAAGCCGAGGTGGCCAAGGAGAGCTGCCCTGTGTACAACAGCTCAGAGTCGTGCCCAGGTAAGGTAGTTCCCTCCAAGCCGATGTGGAGAGAGGGGCTCGGGTCTCTCCAGCTTCTCTCGGAGGGCAGCACACTTGAGAACGTCTCGGGTCCAGTTTCAGTTCCACCTTTAGTTTGCAGGGATGTCCCTTTCTCTCTGGGGCCCCGTGGCACTTGGAAGTTGGTCCAGATGTGAGGAGGGGCTGGGGGGCACTGGTGCTTCCGCTAATGGGACGCACACTGAGGGCTTCGGCAGTCCGGAAGGGAATGGAGGGAGACTTCCCGGTGGGGGTGGCGTCCTGTAGGTAGAGATGGAGAGAAGCTGGGAGGGGTGACTGAGACTGGAGCTGGGACGGGGGCTTGGCCGGAGTGGGAGTCCAGCTGCTGACCCGGGCTGGGGTCCTGATGAGAGATGGGAAGGGGATGTTTTATCACAGACGCCCTGTCTCATCTCTCAGCTGCCCACCACCATCCCACCCATGAACCGAAGACCGTCACAACAGGTAGGCTTCTGGGGGAGTGGGGCAGCAGGGGAAGACAGAGGTGCTCATCGCTGTGGTCTGTAGCCTCAGCGCTCCGAGTTCACCCATCCCCGCTTCCACCCCAAGCCTCTTTCCACATCTGTAAGATGGGCTGATTAATACCTGCTCCACAGCTGCGGTTTATGAGGCTGTGTTACGCCCCCCCCCCCCCATTCCGGTGTGTGACGCATTGAGAGTGGTCAGGAAATGGCAAGTCCTGTTCCTACTCCCAGTACCAGTTCTGGGATTCCCCCTCCCCCCTTTGACCCCTCTGGACCTGGGCTTGGGTCTGAGGAGGTGTGGCTTCAGTTGCTAAGAGATGTCGTCATCACTGGTACAACGTGCAGTTCCCAAAGCACGTCCCCAAGAATCCCACCCATCCCGGGTTCCCACTCCTCCTCAGGGCCCAGAGGTCACCAAACTTGGCCAGGATGGCTGAAGAGGCTCTTGGTTAATTAAAGCCGCAAACTGATCTCAGAGGCTGAATTATTGATGGCTCAGCTCCCTGGGCCTGAGCCCCAGGTCCTCGGCCTCTGCGTGCAGCTCATCTCTTCCCTTTCTGTCCTCTACCCCCCTTCCCCCGCCCCTTCCCCTTCTCTGAGCTCTCCTGAGCTGCAGCCAGGGTCCTCCTTCCCTCTTTATGTTCCGAGACCCACTGTCCTAGAACCTCTGTCCTCTGGGAGGGGACCTTGCGCCCAGTTGGGTCCTTTCCACTGAGCCCCTGTCCACTGTCCCAGAACCATCTTCCACCCACCAGCGCTGCCCTTCCCTGGGCACCTGGCCCAGAGCCTGAAATCAAATCCCTGGTGGGTAACCTGGCACAGCTGGGAGCCGCCCAGGCTTAGACTCACCACTGTGGCTCTAAAGCTGTCCCTCAGAAGGGCGAAGGAAGCCAGGTGTGGTGGCGCACACCTTTACTCGGGAGTCAGAGGTAGGAGGATTGCTGTGAGTTCGAGGCCAGCCTGAAACAACATAGGGAATTCCAGGCCAGCCAGGGCTACAGTGAAACCCTACCTAAAAATAAAAAAAGAAAAAGAAGGGCACGGAGGAAGAGGTCAGGGGAACCCAGGAGGTCCTGCTCTGTCCTGCCTGTGAGTCTCTACGTACCTATTCTGTTCAGTAGGGTACTGGCCCCGGGCCTCTGTTCCCTCTTCTACCAGGGTGGGCTCCAGGTTTCGGAGTCCTGAGAAGGGACCGTATCATTTCATCTACACTGAGTCCTGCACCCTCAGATGAAAGGGGCTGCTGGGTACTGGGTCCATCCTCACATTCGTGGGTTAGTGAAGGTCAGGGAGGATGCAGGGGGACTGAGCAGTCCCTAGCTGGTCCTATTTACGCATTGAGTCTATGTGAACAGAAGGCCCATAAAGGGTGTGTGTGACATAAAGCCGCAGAGCCACTCAGGAGCAGGGCCCGGCTTGCCAGCACTGCCCTTTCCACTAACCTTTCTGCTTGGTGCTTCCTGCTGCTTGCAGGATCTGTGGTGGACATTTTTACTTATTTATTTATTTATTTTGGTTTTTTGAGGTAGGGTCTTAGTCTAGCCCAGGCTGGCCTGGAATTCATTATGAAGTCTCAGGGTGGCCTCGAACTCATCACAATCCTCCTGCCTCTCCCTCCCAAGTGTTGGTATTAAGGCATGTGTCACCATGCCCAGCTATCTTTTTTTTTTTTTTTTTTTTTGATTTTTCCAGGTAGGGTCTCACTCACTCTGGCCTAGGCTGACCTGGAATTTACCATGCAATCTCAGGCTGGCCTCGAACTCATGGTGATCCTCCACCTTTACCTCCCGAGTGCTGGGATTAAAGGCATGCACCACCATGCCCAGTCTGGCTTTTATTAAAATATTTTTATTTGTTTTTTATTTATTTGAGAGAGAGAGGCAGACAGAGAGAAAGAGGGAGAGAGAATGGGCACGCCAGGGCCTCCAGCCACTGCAAGCTCTAGTTGCATGTGCCCCCTTGTGCATCTGGCTTATGTGGGGTCCTGGGGAAATGAATCAAGGTCCTTTGGCTTTGCAGGCAAACTTGCCTTAACCACTAAGCCATCTCTTCAGCCCTGGACATCTATTTTTGTTTTTTCGAGGTAGGGTCTCGCTGTAACCCAGGCTGACCTGAAATTCACTACGTAGTCTCAAACTCACAGCAATCCTCCTACCTGTGTCTCCAGAGCGCTGAGGTGAACGGCGTGCGCCACCACGCCTGACTCCGGACTTTCAGTTTAGTTGAGTCTGTGGTGCTAGGTCTCACTAGACAAGTCCTCTACACTAAGCTACATCCCCCAGCCCTGAACTGGATTTTGGAGTCTGGTAGTCTAGGCTCCATGTTCAAGACTAGGTCCTCTGCCCCTTGTGGGTTGGGGCTGGGATCCTGGTCCACAGTAGCCTGCTATGACCTCTGCCTTGCATCGCCCTGCAGAGAGCCCCCTTGTTCCCGAAGCCCACAGCCCCGGATTTGATGGGGCCAGCTTCATCGGGGGTGTGGTGCTAGTGCTGAGTCTGCAGGCAACAGCCTTCTTCGTGCTGCGTTTCCTCAAGGCCAAGGACAGCACTTACCAGACACTGTGAGTAACTGGGTTAGCAGCAGGGTCCCAGTTGCCTTTTCCACTCTGTCTTGCCAGGGAACTATCTATCTTTTCCAAGGGCAGCTAAGGATAATGACCCTTTTCCAGCGTCCACTGCGGATGCCTCACCCCTTCTTTTTTTCCTTCCAGTGGGGGCTGTCTGGGTCAGATGTTGGGGTGGGGGGTGGCAACCCAGGACTCAGCTGTCAGGGCTCAGTGTCTGAGAGCCCTGCTGAGCCCTGGTGTCTTTATTCCCTCATGCTGCCAGCAGGGAAGAGAACCAGTAGGTGACAGCCCTGGCCGGCCCTTGGTCCGCTGGGGCCGTGGGCACAGTGTGCTTGACTCTGAGGCGGGGGCTGGGCAAGGTTCCTGGGTGCCTGCCGTGTGCTGGGGGCGGCTCGCACAGGCTGCATTAAAGTGTTTGCTCTCCCAGTTCTGCCTGCTCTCTAGGGAGTGGGGGGCCCTCACCCCCTGAGTGTCTTCTGTCTGGCCTCCACAGAATCTGACTCCCATGGGCCTGGACTCCACCCGGAAGGGAAGGAGGACTCAGAGGTTGCCCGCTTGGCTGCCTTGTGGGCACTGGGGGTGGGACAAACTTTGGCCACCAGTTCCTGGTCCCTGTGGGCACAGGGTGCCAGGCAGGCCCAGCGCCGATGGCTGGCGTCCTCTCCTGTCCTGGGTCTGGCACCTGCAGCTGAGTTACCAGCCTTCAACCTCACGGGTCATCCAGTCAACTGGGCCCCCGGCCTGGTATCTGAGGTCTACTGCCTCCCCCTACCAACCCAGCCTGGGGTGTGCCCCCAAATAAAGAATTCCTTTCCACACTGTGCTTCCTGTCACATGTCTTGGGCTATGTGTGGAGTAAGTAGGTGAGGAGATGGTGTCCTCTCTTTAGCAGAAATTCAGTCTAGTTGTGGTCTCCCTTTAAAACATTTTCAAGCTAGGCATGGTGGCACACACCTTTGATCCCAGCACTCAAGATGTAGAGGTAGGAAGATCACTGTGAGTTCAAGGCCAGCCTGGGACTGCAGAGAGTTCCAGGATGGCCTGAGCTAGAGTGATGCCTTGAAAAAAAAAACAAAACCTGAAAATAAATAAATTAATTAATTAAATATTTTCACTAGGCATGGTGGTACACACCTTTAAAGTCCCAGCACTCAGGAGGCAGAGGCAGGAGGATCATCTTGAGTTCAAGACCACCCTGAGACTACATAGTGAATTCCAGGTCAGCCTGGGCTAGAGCGAAATGCTACTTAGAAAAAAGAAAAAAATTCAAGCTGACAGCTGCACATGGTAGCACATGTCTGTAATCCTAGCACATGGGAGGTAGAGGCAGGAGGATCAGGAGTTCAAGGCTGGCCTCAGCCACACAGTGAGTTCAAAGCCAGCCTTTCACCCTGTCTCAAAACAAACAGAAATGGGCTAAGGTCAATCCCAGCACTTGAGAGGCTGAGATAGTAGGATCATCCTGATCCTGGAAGCTTCTCCAGGCTCTCTCAGCCCCTAAAATTAGGTCTCTATCCTAATACCAAGGACGAATGCTTGAGACTGTCATGGTCAGAAGTCTTTCCCCAACATTGCCCAGAGCCTGGTCACTTACCACCTAGCCTGGGGCTGGGTTTTTATTAATGCATTTGATCTCACCTGTGCCAGGGAGCTGAGAGCTCAGCCTGAGTAAGCCACCTGCCCTGTGCCAACTCAAGCCAGTCATCTCATAGCTCTTGTTCTTAGTTTCCTGGTCTGTAAAGTGGGACAACAGCCTCGATCTCTTTAGATCAGGTGCACAGACGCTATTTGTCCTGCTCCAAAGCACCAGTCACCTGCCCAGCTATTCAACCTCCTCCATCCTGTCTTCCCTGGGGGTTCTTTGGCTACAGTAACCCCGGGGGCCGCAGGTGGTTCCAGCTGCTCCTAGGCCTTAGGGCTCACTTTTCTATCCATAGACCACCCCCTCAGGTCTCTCTCCCACCCCAAAACCTCACCTCCATCCTCACAAACACCACTCCCCCAATATGGCCTGCCCTCCTTTATTAAATGATTTTTCTTTCAAAAGTAGTAATGCTAGCCAGGCATGGCGGCGCACGCCTTTAATCCCAGCACTTGGGAGGCAGAGATAGGAGGATCACCATGAGTTTTAGGCCACCCTGAGACTCCATAGTGAATTCCAGGTCAGCCTGGGCTAGAGTGAGACCCTACCTCGAAAAAAACAAACAAAAAACAAAAAAAAATTAGCAATGCTAGCCAGGTGTGGTGGCGCATGCCTTTAATCCCAGCACTTGGGAGGCAGAGGTAGGAGGATCACCATGAGCTCGAGACCACCCTGAGACTACATAGTGAATTCCAGGTCAGCCTGAGCTAGAGTGAGACTCTACCTCGAAAAAAAAAAAAATTAATAAAGTAACAAATGGGGCTGAAGGAATGGCTTAGCGGTTAAGGTGCTTGCCTAGAAAGTCAAAGGTCCCAGGTTCAATTCCACAATATCCATGTAAGCACAAGGTGGTACATGCATCTGGAGGCCTTGGCACACCCATTTTCTCTCTCTACCTCTTTCTGTCAAATAAATCAATAAAATATTTTTTTAAGTTGCAAATGCCTATATGGGAAATAAAAACAACTGTGAAGTAAAAGTTTACATAGAGAGTGAGAACTGGGCAGGTGTGACTATCCGCACTTGTAATCTGAACACTTAGGAGGACAGGCAGGAGGATAAAGAGTTCAAGCCCAGCCTCAACTATGTGAAACCTTGTCTCATAAACACAAAGATATGCAGCCAGACAAGGTGGCACACACCATTAATCCTAGTGCTTAGGAGACAGAGGTAGGAGGATCGCCATGAGTTTGTGGCCACCCTGAGACTACAGAGTTCCAGGTCAGTCTGGGCTAGAGCGAGACCCTACCTCAAAAAAAACAAAGATATGCCTAGCTTGGTAGTGCACACCTTTAATCCCAGCACTTGGGAGGCAGTGGTAGGAGGATCACTGTGAGTTCAAGGCTACCCTGAGACTACATAGTGGTTCTAGGTCAGACTCAGCTAGAGTGAGATCCTACCTTGAAAAAACAAAATTCATACACATGTATGTACATACATACATGCATACATGATATGTGCCTGTAATCCTAGCAGTCAGGAGACTGAGGCAGGAAGACGGCCTTGAATTCAAGGCCAGCCTGGGCTACAGAGTGAGTTCTAGGCCAGTGTGGGATGTAGAGTGAGACCTTGTCTCAAAAACAAAATAAGGGCTGCAGGAATGGTTTAGCGGTTAAGGCATTTGCCTGCAAAGCCAAAGGACCCAGGACCCAGGTTCAATTCCTCAGGACCCATGTTAGCCAGCTACACATGGTATTGCATGCTCTTAGAGTTCATTTGCAGTCGCTAAAGGCCCTAGTGCACCCATTCTCTCTGTTTGCCTCTTTCTGTCTCTCAAATAAATAAAATAATATAATATAAAATATATTTATTTACTTATTTATTAGAGACAGAGAGAGGGAGGGAGGGAAAAAGAGAGAGAGGGAGAGAATGGTCACATCAGAGCCTCTAGCCACTGCAAACGAATTCCAGAAGCATGCACCCCCTTGTGCATCTGGCTATGTGGGTCCTAGAGAATCAAACCGGGATCCTTTAGCTTTGCAGGCAAACTCCTTAACCGCTAAGCCATCTCTCAAGCCAATAAAATAAATAAATAAATAGTAAATAAGCCTAGCGTGGTGGTGGTACATGCCTTTAATCCCAGCATTTGGGAGGCAGTTAGGAGAAATGCCATGAGTTCAAGGCCACCCTGAGACTACATAGTGAATTCCAGATCAGTTTGGGATAGAGCAAACCCCTACCTCAAAAAAACAAAACAAAACAAAAAGTAATTAATAAAGCAAAAGAGAATCACTCCTTCCCCTTGTCTCTTGCCAGAAATAACTGCAGTTACCAGTATCTGACTTTACAACATGCACGCACATATTTAGCTTTTTTTTTTTTTTTTTTTGAGGCAAGCCCCAAAGACTGGCCTTTTAAATATATATATAATATATATTGCTTTCTTTATTTATTTGACAGAGAGAGAGAGAGAGAGAGAGAGAGAGAGAGAGAGAGAATGAGCACACCAGGGCCTCCAGTCATTGCAAACAAACTCTAGATGCATGCACCCCCTGTGCATCTGGCTAACGTGGGTCCTGGAGAATCAAACCTGGGTCCTTTGGCTTTGTAGGCAAATGCCTTAACCCCTAAGCCATCCCTCCAGCACCCCCTCCTTTTTATGTGAGACAGTGAGAGCAAGAGAGAGAGAGAACTGGCACGCCAGGGCCTCCAGCCACTGCAACCAAGCTCCAGATGTGTGCACCACCTTGTGCACATGTGCGACCTTGCACGCTTGCATCACTTTCTGTGTCTGGCTTACATGGGACCTGGAGAGTATAACATGGGTTCTGAGGCTTCACAGGCAAGTGCCTTAACCCCTAAGCCATCTCTCCAGCCCCATATTTAGCATTTTTATAGCGTTAAGTGGGTTCATGCTACATGCTGTCCTGAAACATCCCCCTCCTTAGAGATCAAATCCATGCTATGACCTGTCCAGATGGTCATTTATTTGCCTGAATCCTACCAATGGCTTCTGGGGTCATTTCCACATTGACTCATAAACAGCCATAGACAGGCTCACCCACAGACCTTGTCACAGCTGTGGGAGTGTGGGAGTGTGGGGGGGCTTGAGTGAGACAGACCTCTAGATGCCTAGTCAGAACATTTATCTCAGGGGAACATCTTGTAGACAAATTCAGCCTCTTCTAAGAACTTCCCCTAGAAACTTCTTTGTACCTCAGGCCTCCCTACCCCGCCAGCATGGGCCCAGCATACAGTAGGTCCATGGAAGAGCACACAGAATGAATGAGTGAGTTCATCCCTCCCCTTCTCCACTGCTCCCTGAGGCCCTCCTGCTCAGGCTGATCTCACAGCCGCCTCCAGGCCTGCCGCACCGGCCACCACTGGATTGGCGTATTAACAACTGTTTCTAAGGCCTCAAGTGCTCCTGCTGTGGCATGTAGCCTCTTTTCTAAGGGTGCTTCTCCCTCCCTGGTGAGATGCATGGGGCTTGGGAGAAAGGTCTATGACGGCAGCTCGGGAGAAGGCTCAGTGGTTAAAGGTGTTTGCTACCAAAGCCTGCTGTCCCAGGTTTGATTCCTTAGTGCTCATGTAAAGCCAGATGCATAAAGTGGCACATGCATCTGGAGTTCATTTTCCATGTCAGTAGGCCCTGGCATTGGCATGACCATGCTCTCTTGTTCTCTCTCTCTCTCCTTGCAAATACATAAATAAGGTTTTTTTGGTTTGTTTTTTTTTTTACATAGAGTCTTGCTCTAGCTCGGACTGACCTGGAACTATGCAGACTCAGGGTAGCCTTGAACTCATTGCAGTTCTCTTATTTCTGCCTCCTGAGTGCTGGGATTAAAGGCATGCACTACCATGCCAGCTTGGCCAACTATTAGTGTTGAAAGGCTGGGCATGGTGGCACACGCCTTTAATCCCAGCACTCAGGAGGCAGAGGTAGGGGGATCGCTGTGAGTTTGAGGCCAGCCTAAGACTACATAGCAAATTTGACGTCAGCCTGGGCTACCTCAAAAAATCAAACAATTTAAAAGAAAAATAGTGTTGACAGGGATGGAGGGATGGTTTAGCGGTTAAGGTGTTTGCCTGCAAAGCCAAAGGATCCAGGTTCGATTCCCCAGGACCCAGGTTAGCCAGATGCACAAGGGGGTGCACGTGTCTGCAATGGCTGGAGGCCCTGGCACACCCATTCTCTCTCTCTCCCTCTTTCTCTGTTAAATAAATAAATAAAAACAGAGCCAGGTATGGTGGCGCACGCCTTTATTCCTAGCACTTGGGAGGCAGAGGTAGGTGAATTGCCGTGAGTGCAAGGCCACCCTGAAACTACATAGTGAGTTCCAGGTCAGCCTAGACTAGATAGAGTGAGACCCTACCTCAAAAAACCAATAAATAAATAAATAAGTAAGTAAGTAAACAAAACTAAAAATAGTTTTGACAAAGCCAGGCATGGTGGTGCACACCTTTAATCCCAGCACTTGGGAGACAGAGGTAGGAGGATCATTGTGAGTTCAAAACCACCCTGAGACTATATAGTGAATTTCAGGTCAGCCTGGGCTACATTGAGATCTCTACCTAGAAAACAAAACAAAACAAATAGGGTTGACAAGGACCAGGTGGTAGAAACAGCCTTAGTACTGAACTTCCATGAAGAGGGGAGCTTCTCAAGGGCAATGGACAGAGAGAATTGCAGATGGATGGCATATAATGTGCTAAAGGTGAAGGGGGAAAGCCCACTTTGAATGTCGAAATCTGCAGAGATGGCTTTGGTTGGCAGGAACAATGCCAGCTCTCTCTGGGCCTGAGGGAGGAAATGTCCATTACCCTGTTGGCTGGGTGTGGTGTTCCTGGGAGACAATGAGAGGAAGCCTTGCTTCACGTCCCTCCTCCAGCCTGGTCTTTATAAACTGGAATCCTCCTTCTGGTGACCCCCCAAAAAGATGGGTTTATTGTGGACCCCACGTTTCTTGTTGCTTCTCCTATTTTGGGGACCTGCTTGCCTGAAGACCCAGGATTATGCCAGATGCCCAGGTAGCTACCCATCCCTTATTCCCTCCTCATCCCAAGCAGCAGGGTAAGAGTTTGATAGTAGGAGCTCTGTATGCAAATCTATGTCAACAAGATGCAAATGGGGCAAAGGCTTAGTGGCTCCGTAGGCAAGTGTCCTGACAGCGAGAACCTGGGAGGTGGAACTGCAGAGGGGTCTGGGAGAGACGCATGCACCCTATGCCAACCGGCCCTGTGTCACCCTGCAGAACCCAGGGAACTGGAAGCTAGCAAAGTTATCCTCCTGCCCAGTTGTCCAGGAGCCCAAGGAAGTCCTGGGGAGAAGGGACCTCCAGGACCCCAAGGTGAGAGATTCTGGAGGAGCTGGCAGGACCCTTGGGTTCACCTGAGGGGGGCTGCTGGGGACACTCCAGTGACTGTGCTGGGGAAGCACAGAAAAGGGTCAAGAAGCTCCTCTGTGCCAGGCTCCAGATGGGCAGGTGCCCAACAGCCTGCAATGTGCCATGTATGTGGCACTGCCCCTATTTTGTTGAGAGGACAGTCCGGCTCAAGGAGGACTGATTGCTTGCCATCAATCACAGAGCCAGAAAAGGGTGAAAATGGGATCTCGGCTCCAAATTCCCTCCCTCCCTTCCTCCCTCTCTCTGCCTTTCCCTCCCTTTCCTTTCTTTCTTTCCTTTTTTCTCTCTTTCTTTCTTTCCTTCCTCCCTCCCTCCCTTCTTTTTCTCTCTCTTTTTCTTTCTTTTTCTGAGATAGTATCTCACTCTAGCCCAGGCTGACTTGGAATGCACTCTGTAGTCTAAGGATGGCCTTGAACTCTTGATGATCCTCTAACCTCTGCCTTCCAAATGCTGGCATTAAAGGCATGCGCCACCATGCCTGGCAAATTCTGTTTCTTTTTGCTCCTGATCATGGACAGGACTTAGGATATTTCTGCCTCTGCGATTTCAGGTCAACCTGGACCACCAGGCAAGATGGGCCCCAAGGGCGAGCGTGGTGAGTACATGAACTCAGGGCCTCCCTTGTTTTTGCTTTGTCCCCAGGCTAGAGGGTGGGCTTTGAGAGCCCTCTCCAGGGGCCGGGGGAAGGAAGTGGGAAGAATTTGAAGGGCAGACCTGGGCCCCACCTCGCTACTGATTTATGGATGCTCAGACCTTGAAGCCAATACCCGGTCCTTCTCTGGGCAGGAGATTCAGCAAGCCTGCTTGGATGCCAGGATGGTGAGCAGGCCTTCGCAGGAGCCAGGAACTTGGAATCAGGCCAGGCTGAGGTGTTGGTCCCAGGGGAGGCTGATCCCTTCCTCACAGTCCTCCATAGGACCCTTTTTCAGAAACTCAAAGGAGCCAAGAGGGCTTCTGGGTCCCATTCATGTGCCTGTGCCTGGGTAGAGAGGTTTGGGAGCCCTTCCTTTGCAGCCTGTCTCCCCTCCCCCAGGCCCTAGGAACTGTCAGGAGCTGCTAAGCCGGGGTGCTACCTTGAGTGGCTGGTACCACGTGTGTCTACCAGAAGGCAGAGCCCTTCCAGTCTTTTGCGACATGGACACTGCAGGAGGCGGCTGGCTGGTGAGTGAGAAAAGGAGCTACCAGGCCAGGCCCAGCCGTCACTTCTGCCCCCTCCTACCCCTAGGGGGAGCTAGAGCTCACTGGAGCAAGACACACAGCAGGGCCTGAAGCCTGAGGTTTCACAGAGCAGGTGCCATTTGAAAGACCTTCAGGACTCTGTAGAAGTTCTTTCTTATTTATTTTATTTTATTTTTATTAATTTATTTGACAGAGAAAGAGGGGGAGAGAGAGAATGGGCGCACCAGGGCCTCCAGCCACTGCAAACAAACTTCAGACATGTGCGCCTCCTTGTGCATCTGGCTAACATGGGTCCTGGGGAATTGAACATGGGTCCTTTGGCTTTGCAGGCAAATGCCTTAACTAAGCCATCCCTCCAGCCCTGTATAAGTTCTTTAGACACATGATGTGCAGGAGCACTTCCAGGTAGAAGGAAAGATGAACGAAGGGAGACAGGGGTGTAGAAGAGTTAGAGACATCATGTGAGTGAGCTGAGAACAGGTGGGTGTGGGTCAGCAGTGGGGTCAAATGGGCACTGAGGACGCTGACAAAGGCCAGTTCATGGAGGACATGAAATGGCTGACGTGGCAGTGGGGAGAGCTATGGAAGAATTTTAAGTAGGAAGGAGGCCAGATCAGACTTGATTTTTTTTTTTTTTTTTCGAGGAAGGGTTTCACTCTCGCCCAGGCTGACCTGGAATTCACTATGTAGTCTCAGGGCGGCCTCAAACTCACAGAAATCCTCCTACCTCAGCATCCAAAGTACTGGGATAAAAGGCATGTGCCAGGCTGGAGAGATAGCTTAGAGGTTAAAGCACTTGCCTGCAAAGTCTGAGGACCTATGTTTGACTCTCCAGATCCCACATTAGCCAGATACACAAAGGTAAGGCAAGCACAAGGTCACACATGTCCACTAGGTGGTGCAAGTGTCTGGAGTTCCATTTTGGTGGCTGAGGCTCTGGAGCTCTAATTCTGTCTCCTGCCTCTCTCTCTCTCGCTCTATCTCTCCACGGTCTCTAAAACAGGTGTGTGCCACTGCACCAACCTTCCAGTGAGTTTTAAAAAATATTTTATTTTTATTTATTTGAGAGAGAGACACAGAAATAGGCGGGGGGGGGGAGAAGGAAAGAATGGGCACGTCAGGGCCTCCAGCCACTGCAAACGAACTCCAGATGTGTGTGGTCCTTGTGCACCTGGCTTATGTGGGTCCTGGGGAGCTGAGCCTGAGTCCTTTGGCTTTGTACACAAGTGCCTTAACTGCTAAGCCATCTCTCCAGCCCCTGAAGTGAGTTTTTCATTTTTTTAATTAATTATTTATTTTTGGTTTTTCAAGGTAGGGTCTCACTCTAGCTCAGGCTGACCTAGAATTCACTATGTAGTCTCAGGGTGGCCTCGAACTCTCTGTAATCCTCCTACCTTGCCTCCCGAGTGCTGGGATTAAAGGCATGCGTCACCATGCCTGGCTCACCAGTGAATTTTTACCAACAAAATATTTTATTTAGAGAGAGAGAGGAGGAGAGAGAGAACGGGCATGCCAGGGCCTCTAGCCACTGCAAACAAACTCCAGACACATGTGCCACCTTGTGCATCTGGCATTTACTAGGGTCCTGGGAAACTGAACCTGGGTCCTTAGGCATTGCAAGCAAGTGCCTTAACCACTATAACATCTCTCCAGCCCCAAACCTGAGTTTTTAGAAGGATGATTCATGAGGTCTGGAGAGATTGCTCAGTGGTTAAAGGCCTTTGCTTGCAAAGCTTACCTATCCCAATTTGATTCCTACTTTCAAAAGGCAAAATAGGGGCTGGAGGAATGGCTTAGCGGTTAAGGTGCTTGTTTGCAAAGCCAAAGGACCCAGTTCGATTCTCCAGATCCCAAATAAGCCAGATGCACATGATGGCACATGGATCTGGAGTTCGTTGGCAATGGCTAGAGGTCTTGATGTGACCATCCTCTCTCCCCTCTCTCTAATAAATAAAAAATAAAAAATTTTAAAAAAGAAAAGGCAAAATAAATGAAATAAAAAGAAATAAATAGGACTTGAGTGATGGCTTAGCAGTTAAGGTGTTTGCCTGCAAATCCAAAGGACCTCAGTTCAATTCCTCAGTACCCATATAAGCCAGATGCACAAGGTGGTGCATGCATCTGCAGTTCATTTGCAGTGGCTAGAAGTCCTGGCATGCCCATACTCTCTTTTTCTCTCTCTCTTGCTTGCAAATAAATAAGTAATAATATAAATATTTTAAATCCGGGCATGGTGGCACATGCTTTTAATCCCAGCACTTGGGAGACAGAGATAGGAGGATCAGTGTGAGTTTGAGACCATCCTGAGACTACATATTGAATTCCAGGTCAGCTTGGGCTACAGTGAGATCCTATTTCAAAAAAACAAAACAGAGGGCTGGAGAGATGGCTTAGTGGTTAAGGCACATGCCTGTGAAACCTAAGGACCCAGGTTCCATTTGCCAGGTCCTATGTAAACCAGATGCACATGGTGGCACATGCATCTGGAACTCGTTTGCAGTGGCTAGAGGCCCTGTGTGACCATTCTCTCCCTCTCTCTCTCTTTCCCTCCCCCCCGTCTCTAATAAATAAGTAAATAAATAAAAATAAAATCTAAAAAGTAAGAGAACTGGGCATGGTGGCATACACCTTTAATCCCAGCACTCAGGAGGCAGAGGTAGGAGATTGCCATGAGTTCAAGGCCACCCTGAGAGTATGTAGTGAATTCTAGGTCAGCCTGAGCTAGAGGGAGACACTACCTTGAAAAAAACCACATACACACATACACACAATAAATAAATAAATAAGTAAATAAATAAATAAGTAAATAAATAAATAATTTAAAAAAGAAGGCTGGAGGAGGATTGCTTAGTGGTTAATGCTCTTGCCTGCAAAGCCAAAGGACCCAGGGTTGATTCCCCAGGACCCACATAAGCCAAATGCACAAGATGGCACATGCTCATAGAGTTTGTTTGCAGCAGCTGAAGGCCCTGGCGTGCTCATTCTCTTTCTCTCTGTCAGCCTCTTTCTCTCTCAAATAAATAAAAGGAAAAAGAAAAATCAAAGAAGAAAAGAAAGATGATTCAGAGCCAGGCATAGTTACAAACCTATAATCTCAGCACTTGGGGGAAGGGGCCTGAGGCAGGAGGATCTGGAGGTCCAGACCAGCCTGGGCTGCAGGATGAAAATGTGTCTCAGAGAAAAGGAGGCTGGGGATATGGCTTAGCAGTTAAAGGTGTTAGCTTGCAAAGCCTCCTTGCCTAGGTTCAATTTCCAAGCACATAATGCCAGACCCAAAGTGGCACATGTGTCTGGCCTTAAGGTGAAACAGCAGGAGACCCTGGAACACTCATACAAGTCAATCAGTAACTAATTAAATCCACAAAAGACTCAATGTGCACCATGGAAGACGCTCTACAGTAGAGGACAAGGGTGGAGGCTGCGGGGACCCAGCACCACAGGGCCCACAGGACAAGACCAGGAGTCCAGCTTGGCCTCTGGAGTGCTTTAGACATTTCAAGTCTTTTTATTTTTTTCAAGTCTTTTTTAGAGGTAGGGTCTCACTGTAGCCCAGGCTGACCTAGAATTCGCTATCTAGTCTCAGGGTGGCCTCAAACTCACAGCGATCCTCCTACCTCTGCCTTCTGAGTGCTGGGATTAAAGGCGTGTGCCACCAAGCCCTGCTCTCAGTTCTCCCCCCCCACCCCCCTTTTTTTTTCAAGGTCGGGTCTTGCTCTAGCTCAGGCTGATCTGGAATTCACTATGCAGTCTCAGGATAGCCTCAAACTCACTTCAGTCCTCCTACCTCTGCCTCCCAAATGCTGGGATTAAAGGCGTTCATCACCATGCCTGGCTCTCTCAGTTCTTATCATAGCAAATTATTTTGAGTCTGCCTCCGAGCAGGACTGACTGTGTCCCAAGGATAAGGACAGTGTTTCTTTCCTTTCAGCCTCTCTGAGGACTTGTAAGATTATGTCATAAGGTTGAGTATAGCAAAAGTGAATAAGGGAAACAAGTTGATCCGTGCATCCACGGGTCAGCCTCACCTGGAAGACCCATGAGCCCCCCTCCAAAGAAAAGGGAAGCGTCAGCCCCGCTCTCATGTCCTCCAGCCACAGTTTCCACTCCCCCGCCCCGCTTCCCACACCACAGAGCAGCATGGAGTCATTGCAGATGCACAAGGTCCCTCTGCCTCCCCAGGTGTTCCAGAGGCGACAGGATGGTTCTGTGGACTTCTACCGTTCTTGGGCCTCCTACAAAGCAGGTTTTGGGAACCAGGAGTCGGAATTCTGGCTGGGGAACGAGAACCTGCACCAGCTCACTCTCAAGGGTGAGTTCCCAGTGAGGCATGAGGCCTGAAAGATAAGCTGGGACCCCTCCAACTCCCACCACCTCAGCCCCCTCATCCTCCCAGGCACTTGGAATCTTCGGGTAGAGCTGGAAGACTTCAATGGAGACCTCACCTTTGCCCAATATGCCACATTCCGCGTCCTTGGGGAGGAGAACCAATACCAACTGGTGGTAGGCAAGTTCTTGGAGGGCACAGCAGGTGAGTGGCCCGCAGTAGGGCCTACAAGCTGGGGATCGGGGAAAGAGGCTGACTTTTTGCTCAGCATCGCCACTGTATCCAAGAATGAATCAGGGTAGCTTCTTCCCCTCAGTGGGTCTCAGTTTTCTCACCTGAGAGATGGGTAAGAATATGGTTCAAGGGCTGGAGGGATAGTTTAGCGGTTAAAGTGTTTTGCCTGCAAAGCCAAAGGACCCAGGTTTGAATCCCCAAGACCCACATTAGCCAAATGCACAGGGGGTGCTCGTGTCTGGAGTTCCTTTGCAGTGGCTGGAGGCCCCGGTGTGTGCATTCTCTCTCAAGCTCTCTCCCTCTTTCTCTGTTAGATAAATTAAATATTTTTTTAAAAGCCAGGCGTGGTGGCACACGCCCTAATCCCAGCACTCAGGAGGCAGAGGTAGGAGGATCGCTGTGAGTTCAAGGCCACCTTGAGACTACATAGTGAATTCCAGGTCAGCCTGAGCTAGGGTGAAATCCTAGCTCAAAAAAAAAAAAAAAAAAAAAGGTTGGGCATGGTGCGGAGAGTTCGAGGCCACTCTGAAACTACATAGTGAATTCCAGGTCAGCCTGGGATAGAATGAAACCCTACCTCGAAAAACCAAACAATCAAAAATAAAGATAAGCCGGGTTTGGTAATAATCCCAGCACTCAGGAGGCAGAGTTAGGAGGATTGCCGTGAGTTTGAGGCCACCCTGAGACTACATAGTTAATTCCAGGTCAGCCTGGGCCAGAGTGAGACCCTACCTCAAAAACCCAAAGAAAAAAGATAAATTAAAAAACTATGGCTCAAAAACCCAAAGAAAAAAGATAAATTAAAAAACTATGGCTCTAGAGACTTGAGTTGGAGTTCAGCTCTGCCAACTTAGTATGTGATTTCGGTAGAGTCCCTTCTCCCCATCAGGCCCTTGGTTTCCCCCTGTACAATAGGGGTGGTGCAACCACGTGGGGGCGAGGCTGGTACCTGAGGCTCTGTTGTGTGTCGGCATTGAGTTTCAGGAGAGGAACCAGGGAGGCTTGTTTCAGAGAAGTAGCGACGACTGCCGGGAGATATCGGAAAGGGGGAAGTGCCTCCTCTCCTGTCCAAGAGCTTCCTCCCTGCTGCGCTCAGGCAGCCAACTGGGGCTGCAAGTAGACACAGGAGCCGGAAGGAACTGGGGACTAGGGAGGGATAAGGCTGCAGGAAGACTTAGGGGCTTGAAACAAGATAGTCCTGAGTTCAAGACCCACTGCCACTGTGACTAGTTGAGTGCCTGTAGGCAAAACCAAACAAAAACCTGGCCCTTTGATTCTGGGGTTTTGGTCAAAGGGCTGACAACATCCACCTCACTTCTGCTTGGAGCCTGTGGCTATCTTCTCCAAGGGTGCCAGGCATGGTGTGGGGTGCCAAATTGCTCTCCATCCCTCATCGGCAGGGGACTCCTTGAGCTCCCACAACGAGGGGTACTTTAGCACCTATGACGCGGACCACGATTCAAGTGGGGGCAACTGCGCTGTGACCGTCCACGGCGCCTGGTGGTACAAAGCCTGCTACGCAGCCAACCTCAATGGGCGTTACGCTGCATCTGAAGCCACTGCTCACAAGTATGGCATCGACTGGGCCTCAGGCCGAGGCGTGGGGCACCCCTACCGCAAGGTCCGGATGATGCTTCGCTAGCCTGTGTGGACAGTCAGTACCTTATCACTCCTGTACCACTTCCGGACCCACAGGCATGTCCTCATTGCCCACCCGCTCTGCTTCCTGGTCCGCATTTAAAAATAAACGATTTTAACCCTTTCCTGACATTTGGGACTCTTTCAGTTACTGGGGAAAACCCTAGAGGACAGAACTGGGATATCTTAAGTTTCAGCTCCATTTCAAGGAAGAACTTGTAATCAGGACACATGGGGAGGGACAGCCTCCCTAGGTAATGAGGACCTTGTCTCTTAAGATAAGCAGGACAAGGCCAAAGGGACATCTAGTAGAGGGGTGGGAAGAGATCAAAGCACCCGCTGGCTAGTCCCCTGGGTCCTGAAAGTGGATGTTTGGTGGGAATTGCAGATTTTTCGCCCTCTGGGCCATGCTTGTTTCTTGTAAGTTGTCTGTTTTCCACCCTAGCCTCGGTAACGGGCCAAGTTCTCACTCTACCGTATCCTGCCTCTCCCACTGGGAGCTGCTTTGAACCAAGGTCAAACCAAGGATGGCACATTTTTCTTCCATGAGGCAACAGAGCCGCGAACAGTAGTGGCTCCTGAGTTAGCTAGCACGCACGTGCCCCGTGTCTGTGCAAAGCCCCGCCGTACCAGGTGACGGCAGAAACAGCCTAGAGCCGGCCGGGTAGCCCTGGGTGTGGCTGCTGCTCTGTCCCACAAGATGACTGACCTTGGACAAGTTACTCAAACGCCCAGTTTCTATTGAGGGTTTTTTTTTTTTTTTAATTTTTTTATTTTTAATTCGAGAGCAACAGACACAGAGAGAAAGACAAATAGAGGGAGAAAGAGAGAATGGGTGCACCAGGGCTTCCAGCCTCTGCAAACGAACTCCAGACACGTGCGCCCCCTTGTGCATCTGGCTAACGTGGGACCTGGGGAAGCGAGCCTCGAACCGGGGTCCTTAGGCTTCACAGGCAAGCGCTTAACCACTAAGCCATCTCTCCAGCCCATGCCCAGTTTCTAATTTCAGGGTCCACTGAGGTTTGCACCAGCTTGTTGCCTCAGTCACTTAATTACCAGTAGAAGGTCAAGACAATTCTTGGGGATTTGAAGCCGGGTTGCTGCTGCAACCCCCAGACCCACTGTTTTCTAGTGGAAAGTCAGCGGGGTTCCACAGCACGTGGGGGTTCTGGGACAAGTAGCCCTTGGCAAAGAGCTCAGATGCCATGCCACCCTCTAGCGCTGAAGGATTCTGGACACCTGCACGCCCTGGTATCCTGAGATCCATTCCTTCAACAGAAGTCTCTGCAGGGCCCGCAGGTTCCCTCTCCCCGGCCTGGGCACACAGGTTCGGAGCGCCCGCGGAGAGCAGGGCGCAGGGCGCAGTGGTTGGCGTGCACAGAGGCACAGGCCGTTCCGGAAGCGGACAGTGTCAGAGGTTCTGGCGCGAGAGGCGAGAGGGAGAGGCCGAGTCCCCAGCCTCTGGGGAGCGGCGTGGCCCCAGGGCCGAGGGTGGAGCTTTCCTAGCCGGGAAAGGGCTGGGCCCAGCCTACACGTGAGGGCAGGAGGGAGCGACCGCCCGCGCTCCCCTGAGAAGGCTGGGAGTCGCACACTGCGGGCAGGATTCCCGGAACCCCGCTGTGACTCAGAGCCGCGGATTTACTGGGTACCCCAGATGTATTCCCAGAACCCACTCCGGAATTGCAGAGCCTCGGGACCTTTCACGTCCGAGCTGAGTTTTCTCTGAACTCCAGGTTTCCGGAACGAGACGTCCAACTGGTCTCCGGGATCCCGGAGATCCCTGGATCCACCGCCCGGGGTTCCGAGCTCGGAAATCCCACCTCCCCCCCACCACACACACACACACCGCATGGCGGGACCCTGTGCCCGGGCCGGTGCCGTGGAGCGCGCGGGCAGCTGCTGGCAGGACCCGCTGGCTGAGGCGCTGAGTCCCGGCCGACCGGTCTCGGTGGCCCCCGGCCGGGGCTGCGCGCGGAGTCGGCCGCTCAGTGTGGTGTACGTGCTGACCCGGGAGCCCGGGCCCGGGCCGGAGGCCGGGGCGGGAGCCGAGGCGGAGCCGCTGCCCCTGCGCTGCCTGCGCGAGGCCTGCGCGCTGCTCCCGGGGACGCGGCCGGCGCCGCAGCTGCGCAGCCTGCCCTTCGGGACCCTGGCGCTGGGCGACACCGCGGCGCTCGACTCCTTCTACAACGCGGGTGAGCGCCGGGGGCGGGGCTCCCGGGCCGGGAGGAGCTCGGTGCGGGTCCGGGTCTAGGGCCGTGAGCTGAGCCGAGGCGATAAGGCTGCGACCCTTCGGGAACGCAGGGCGTCCGGACGTGGCGAGGCTCGGGATGATGCTTAAGCATCCAGACCCGGCTCCGGGCTTCAGGAGTTTCAGCCCGCGTGGGTCAGAGCCCGCAGCCAGGGGGCGGGGCTTGTGCCTGGGGCGGGGCTTGCCACCCTGGGGGCGGGGCCGATCTGAGGCTCTCCCAGTCCGCTTGGGCTCTGGAACTTGCTTTCTAGATGATCTCACGCCTGGACCTCCCTCCTTTTTTTTTTTAATCCAACCCCCGCCCACGCCCGAATGGTCTCAGGCCAGCCTAAACTGACCTGGGACTCACTCTGTAATCCCAGGCTAGCCTCGAACTCACAGTGATTATCAGCCTCCAGAATGCTGGGATTAAATGTGCGCGCCACTGTGCCCGGCTCTTTCTTTCTTTTTGTTTTTCCCTCCTCCTTTTTAGTTTTTCTTTTTCTCTTTCAAGGTAGGGTATCACTATAGCCCAGGCTGGCCTCGAATTTAGGACAATCCTACCTCTGCCTCCCGACTAAAGGCCTGCGCCGCCACGCCCAGCTCCACACCCGGCTCTTATGGGCGAAAAGTGGGAGAGGACCTTGAACTAAGGATAGCGGGGCTGAGGTTGAAGGGTTCTAGCGTTACATCCAAGGATCGGGCTAGAGAGGCGGAAAGGGAAGCACGGGAAACCTTTGGGACTGGATTCAGGGCTAGGGAATTTAGCTTTGGAGACGTAGCAACCAATGGGCGGGGTAGAGGAGGGGCTGGAGGCGGGACAGGGTGACCTGAGATGGGACTATCTGTAGGCTATTCTTGCGCAGGTCACTTCTCCCTCCCACCAAGCCGGATGCCCTGCCCCTGAACTTTATGTGTTTATCTAGGAGTCAGGGAACCATGTTTCCTGAGCGCACCCGAAATTGCAGCCTAGAAATGATGGCGCTCTGGACCATGAGAACACAAAAGTGACGTATGGATGCACAAATCTTGCAGTCCCTGTCACACAAAGTCACGGTGACATAATGTCTTAATACGCTGGTGGTGCAGGTAGCTTTCAAGAGACTGGGTTGAAGACCGTAGGGAGGGGATGTATATGTGTGCAGAATTCCCTCAGTCTTATACAGCCTGGAAGGACTCTCATATGGAGCACAGCCTTACACCGCTCCTGTAACTCCCAGGTCCTCAGTGGGAGGAGGGTCCTGGGCCAGTGAGTTCAAGCCATCTTAGGCAACGTCACAGACAATACCATGAGCATGCTGGGGAACCTTACAAGGGGAAAACAGGTCCGGAACAAAATTACAGCTGGTTAGGCTTCCAGGCCAGGCAGTTGGAGCTGGCGTGTATCCCAGGCTCCTTCCCCAGCAACCTAGGTGTCAGGACTCAGGCCTGTCTCTTTGCACCTGCAGATGTGGTGGTGCTGGAGGTGAGCAGCTCCCTGGCCCAGCCCTCCCTGTTCTACCACCTTGGCGTGCGCGAGAGCTTCAGCATGACTAACAACGTGCTCCTCTGCTCTCAGGCAGAGCTCCCTGGCCTGCAGGCCCTGCGCGTAAGTGGCGGGGGCGGGGCGCTGTTGAGGATGTAGGATTGGAATGGGACTTTCCCACAGTGTCAGTATCTGATCATCTGCCTCTTGCAGGAGGATGTTTTCCAGAAGAACTCGGTGAGCAGAACCCACCCCTCGGTCCAGTGTGCACTTTGTCTTCTGCTCTGATCTCATCTCTGCTCGGTTATCTCTGACCTTCTTCCTATGGTACTGTGACATCCATGTGGTCCTCTATTCCCTCAAGCCTCCCTTCACAAAGTGTGACCCTTTCCTGCTATTCTTTTTTTGTAAAAAAAAATATTTTATTTATTTATTCACGTGTGTGTATGTGTATGAGAGAGAGAGGAAGAGGAAGAGGCAGATATATAGAGAGAATGGGCACCCCAGAGCCTCCAGCCATTGCAAACAAACTCCAAATGCATGTGTCACCTTGTGCATCTGGCTTACGTGGGTGCTGGGGAATTGAACCTGGATCCTTAGGCTTTGCAAGCAAGTACCTTCACCACTAGGGAATCTCTCCAGCCCCCTTTCCTGCTATTCTAATCCTCACTAATACTGACCTCTGACCCCTTCCTGCACCTCTCCAATCCTGTGGTGACTTCTGACCTCCACTGATTCCTCCCTTCTTCCCACCAGGACTGCGTTGGCAGCTACACTTTGATTCCCTACGTGGTGACAGCCACTGGTCGGGTGCTATGTGGCGACGCAGGCCTCCTGAGGGGCATGGCTGATGGGCTAGTGCAGGCTGGGGTAGGCACTGAGGCCTTGCTTACTCCCCTGGTAGGCCGTCTTGCCCGCCTGCTGGAGGCAACACCCACAGACTCTTGGTAATGGGGTCACAGGGAGGAGGCACCAGGAGGAGGAGGCTGGTGAGGGGACAGTGGACTGGGGCTTAGGGACCAGCTCATCATTCTCTCCCTCCTCTTGGCCTGGGCATCAGTGGATATTTCCGGGAGACCATTCGGCAGGATATCCGGCAGGCCCGGGAGCGCTTCAGTGGGCATCAGCTGCGGCAGGAGCTGGCTCGCCTGCAGCGGAGACTGGACAGCGTGGAGCTGCTGAGCCCTGACATCATCATGAACCTGCTGCTGTCCTACCGAGACGTGCAGGTGTGCGGTGTTCAGAGAGGCTGTCACACAGGAAGTGTAGGCAGGAGGGTGAGGGTTTCAAAGTCATTCCTGGCTACATATTGAATTAATTTGAGGCTAGCCTTGGCTACATGAGACCTTGTCTCAACCCCTCCTTCATTCTCAAAATAGTACTAATAAATAAAAAAAGAAGTTGCATGTGATGGGCATTTGCTTTTAGACAAACCCAAGTTCAGCTCCTGTCTGCCCCTTGCTCACTGGTGGCTTTGAGCAAACTGCCTGACATCTCTAAGTCATAGGGGATGATGATGTCAGGGCCTCCCAGGGCAGTATTGAGGTTGGAAACTCCGCATGGGGTGCGTAGTGGGTTCTCTGTGGGAGGTGTGGTCTGCAAACCCGCGAGGCCTGAGCAATGTATGCAGAGTCTAGGAGCATGTCAGCAATGGGAAAGGACCCAGCTGTGGACTCTCCTCGCCAGTGCTTAGTGTTCCCTCATGCAGGACTACTCGGCCATCATTGAGCTCGTAGAAACGCTGCAAGCCTTGCCCACTTGTGACGTAGCCGAGCAGCACAATGTCCGCTTCCACTACACATTTGCTCTGAACCGGTGAGTGGCAGGACAGTTGTATCAGACTCACATGGGATCTCTTTGGCTTGGACCTCTGCCATGTGATACCATTGCCGTCTGGAATCACTGCCCTTAGAGAATTGGTTGACCTGGGTACTGATGTCAAGAAGACCCTGTTGTTCTGGGTTAGTGCTGCCTGGTGGGGAAAGGAAGAATACTGACCCTAATGTAGTCATGCTTGTCCAAGGTCACTGCTCCTTAGAGTTACTGTAGCTGGGAATCGCTTCCACCACCGGGATCACTACCCCTAAAAAGGTCACTACTGGCCAAGGTCAATATCATTTGGGGGTTATGATTGCCAGGGCCTCTGGTGTGTTCATAATCTAAGGGCCCCTAGGTTGGGTAGGCCAGAGTCATCAGGCAATTTCCTCAGACCATTTTCTCCTCTTTAGAAGGAATAGGCCGGGGGACCGGGAGAAGGCACTGGCTGTGTTACTGCCCCTGGTCCAGTTTGAGGGCCCTGTGGCACCAGATCTGTACTGCATGTGTGGCCGTGTCTACAAAGACATGTTCTTCAGCTCGGGTTTCCAAGATGCTGGGCCCTTGAAACAGGCCTATCACTGGTAATGGGAACAAGAGAGCGGGTCGAGGGCCTAGTGGATGGGAGGAGGGACAAGGCTGTGGGCATCCATCCGTGCCTCCCTCCCCAACCAACCCCAGGTACCGGAAGGCCTTTGACGTGGAGCCCAGCCTCCACTCAGGCATCAATGCGGCTGTGCTCCTCATTGCGGCTGGACAGCAATTTGAAGATTCTGAGGAGCTCCAGCTGATAGGTGAGCCCAGCTCCTAGCCCAGTACACATGCACCACCCTTCTCCACCACAGTGGTCCAGAGTAGCCTGTAGAGAAGGAAGGGAGAGAAGCCATCCCCTCCAGGAGCTAGGGCTGACTCATCCCTTTTTTGCCTACACCCACAACAGGGGGTACATACCTGCTATTGAGCCCGCAACTGTTCCCATACAATACACACTGAATTCTACATCTACTTGAGCCCAATCCCTCACCTGTGCAGGCTTCGACTGCCACTTGAGGTCTTGCCACACTGATCTTTTAAAGATTGTTTGTACTTCTTTTTTTAAAAAATTATTTATTTATTTATTTGAGAGAGAGAGAGGAAGAATGGGCATGCCAGGGCCTCCAGCCTCTGCAAACAAACTCCAGACTTGTGAGCCCCCTTGTTCATCTGGTTAATGTGGGTCCTGGGGAATCAAACCTGGGTCCTTTGGCTTTGCAGGCAAGCACCTTACCACTAAGTCATCTCTCCAGCCCCAATTTTTTGTACTTCTTTGTGTGTGCGTGTGCACGTGCACTCTGTGTGTATGTGTGTGAATGCATGTGTGTGGGTGCACTTGCATGTTTGTGCATATGAGTGTCTGGAGGCCAGGGGTCAATGTAAGGTGTCATCTCCAGTTACTTTCCACCTTATTCTTTTTTTTTTAAGTTTGAAAAAATACTTTATTTTTCTTTATTTATTTGAGATAGAGAGAGAAATAGGCATGGAGAGAGAGAGAGACAGAGTGTGTGTGCCAGGGCCTCTAGCCACTGCAGATGAACTCCAGATGTGCGCGCCCCTTTGTGCATCTGGCTTATGTGGGTCCTGGGAATCAAACCTGGATCCTTTGGCTTTGCAGACAAGTGCCTTAACTACTAAGCTATCTCTCCAGTCTTTTCTTTTTTTTTCCCTAGTCTTTTGAGGTAGGGTTCCTGGAATTCACTATGTAGTCTCAGGGTGGCCTGAACTCACAGCAATCCTCCTACCTCTGCTTCCCTATCCACCTTATTCTTATTTATTTACTTATGTATTTTGCATTTTTTTGAGGTATAGTCTTGCTCTAGCCCAGGCTGACTTGGAATTAACTTTGTAGTCTCAGGCTGACCTTGAATTATTGGCAATCCTCCTACCTCTGCCTTCTGAATGTGGGGAGTAAAGTCATGAACCACCACACCTGGCTATTTTATTTGTATTATTTTATTTTTCTACCTGGAACTTACTTTGTAGTCTCAGGATGACCTCAAGCTCACAGTGATCCTCCTGCTTCTGCTTTCCAAGTGCTGAGATTAAAGCAATGAGCCACTGTACCCAGCCACTTTATTTTTTGAGATAGGGTCTCTCACTCACCAATCAGTCTAGTCCCAAGGAGTCTCCTGTTTTCACCTCCCCAGTGCTGGCATTACAAGCAAACACCACCACACCTAATATTTTTACATGCTTACTGGAAATCCAAACCCAAATTCTTTTATTTTTTAATTTTTTTTAAGGTAGGGTCTCCCTCTAATCCAGGCTGACCTGGAATTCAGTATGTAGTCTCAAGGTAGCCTTGAACTCATGGTTATCCACCTATTTTTGCCTCCCAAATGCTGGGATTAAAGGTGTGTGCACCATGCCCAGCCCAAGCTCAAGTCCTCATGCCTGTGCAGCAAGCACTCTGTCATCTCTCTAGCCCCACACACCAGTCTTTTGGCTCATGTCTATGTTCATAACCACACTCGTGCCCACATGAGCAGTGTGGTCTATGCTTAGTCTTTACCCACCCCTATACCCACACTTGCTGGAGCCCATGCCCCTCTCTCCAGGCATGAAGCTGGGCTGCCTGCTGGCCCGCAAAGGCTGCGTGGAGAAGATGCAGTATTACTGGGATGTAGGTTTCTACCTGGGAGCTCAGATCCTTGCCAATGACCCCACCCAGGTCGTGCTGGCCGCTGAGCAGCTGTACAAGCTCAACGCCCCCATCTGGTAGGTGGCTCCTTCTTCATTCCTGCACCCCATATCCACTGGTATTCCTGAGCCATGATCCCACCACTTTGAGATCCATGCCCACTGCACGCAATACCCACATTC
Organism: Jaculus jaculus; assembly: GCF_020740685.1. NCBI lineage: Eukaryota > Metazoa > Chordata > Mammalia > Rodentia > Dipodidae > Jaculus > Jaculus jaculus. The sequence continues at coordinate 60,027,136 of NC_059106.1, read as the reverse complement.
TGGCTGCACCAGCCCCGCAGTGCTAGCTGGTGCCAGGGCTGAGGAGGAGGCTGTGCCTGCAGGTACCTGGTGTCGGTGATGGAAACCTTCCTGCTCTACCAACACTTCAGACCCACGCCAGAGCCCTCCGGAGGACCCCTGCTGCGAGCTCACTTCTGGCTCCACTTTTTACTACAGTCCTGTCAGCCTTTCAAGTCAGCTTCTCCCCACCGGGACCAGTGCCTGGTGAGGCACGTGGGCATGGGCGACCTGGGAAAGAGGGTCTGACCCATTCGGATCCACCGAACCCTTCCCTGTACTGCCCAAAGGTTCTGATCCTGGAGATGAATAAAGTGCTGCTGCCGGCGAGGCTGGAGCTGCAGGGAACAGACCCCGTGAGCGCCGTGACCCTCAGCTTGCTGGAGCCAGACACCCAGGTGCACTTCCGCTGAGACCCCTCGCCCACTGCTAGGCACCTCCTCCTTGGGAGCCTTTCTTCCAGTCCCAGCAACCTCCATCCCCCCACCACTTTATTCTTGCAGGATGATCCATCCAGCTGGACCTTCCCAGTGGCCAGCATCTGCGGGATCAGGTGAGACGAGGGGCCCATGGCCATGGCCAGCAGTGGCACTACCAGGCCTGGCCCCTCACTGGTCTCTCCATCCTTTCCAGTGCCTCCAAACTGGACGAGCGCTGCTGCTTCCTGTACGCGCTGCCCCCGGCCCAGGACGCCCAGCTGTGCTTCCCCAGCATAGAGCGCTGCCAGTGGTGCGCTCAGCCTTTCCGGGTTGGGTTGGGATGTTGGGGTTGAGGGAGTGAAGAAAAGGAAGGGATGACGTTCCTCAGGGATTCCCAGGGGGACGGCTGGGGTCCAACATACCCCTTCCTGCCTCTAGCCGGTCTGACCACCCCTGCCCCTCAGGTTTTGCAGCCTGATCCAGGCCTTGGTGACGAATCCAGATTCCTCCGCGCCCATGGAAGAGGCTGAGGGCGTAAGGGAGGTGCTGGAGGTGAGGACCCGCGGGATGGGGGCAGGGAAGGGGTTGTACAAAGGGACAAGAAATCTGCTGAGCCCCAGCACCCCCTGCTCCCCTGCAGTTTGATTACGAATACTCAGAGACTGGTGAGCGGCTGGTGCTGGGCAAGGGCACGTATGGAGTGGTGTACGCCGGCCGTGATCGGCACACGAGGGTGCGCATTGCCATCAAGGAGATCCCCGAGCGAGACAGCAGGTTCGGCCACAGCCACGGGGCCCACACGGGACTGTTGGGAGGGACCGGGAGTTGAGCAGCTCCTACAGGATGGGTGGGGCTTTAGGAGCTAAAAGATAGGTGTCAAGTGGTTGGGGAGCCTGGAAAATCTCTGCCCCTTGGACTGTGGCCTGGGCCCTGTGAGCCTGGCAGCAGAGTGCGGGAGGCCTGTAGATGGGGAATTTAGGTGTGGAAGGTTGGAGAGGGGCTTGTGGGAGGGGCATATCCTAGGGCCTTGGTCTGTTGGTGCAGAATGAGGGAGAGGCGAGCAATGAATGCTCAAATCTAGCCTATTCCTGATTCTCCTCTACCTCCCCAGGTTCTCTCAGCCCCTACACGAAGAGATCGCTCTCCACAAACGCCTACGCCACAAGAACATCGTGCGCTACCTGGGCTCAGCCAGCCAGGGAGGCTACCTCAAGATCTTCATGGAAGAAGTGCCTGGAGGTACCACAGCCCTGCGTGGGAGGGGAGTGAAACCCGGGGTGTGAGGAATAGGAATGGAGCCAAGCAGGGGTGGAGAGCCCCAGGGGGGAATGAACTCTACTTGTGGGTGTTGTGGCCCAGAATTAGCTGAGAGTGGGTTTTGTGATGGAGTGGGGGGTCATGGGCATAGGTGCGCCTGGACCTTGAGCAGAGGGATGTAGGTAGAGTGAGTATCAATCATGAACTTGGACTGTTTCCGCCCAGGCAGCCTGTCCTCCTTGCTTCGGTCAGTGTGGGGACCCCTCAAGGACAACGAGAGTACTATTAGTTTCTACACCCGTCAGATCCTACAGGGACTCAGCTATCTGCACGAGAACCGAATTGTGCACCGGGACATCAAGGTTCGACCCGGGGCTGCTCCGCCTGGCCTGCTAGGGTAGGGGAGACAAGGTCCCAGACAGAATCTGGCAATTTAGAATAAAAGGGTGGGGCATTCATTAAGGAGGTTCCTTTAAGAAGAAAAGTTCAGCTTCTAAGCCAGATCAGACTCCAGAGAGGACATATACGTGGGATAGCAGGAGGCGTTGTTAGATGCTGGTGGGGTCCTGGGATGAGGGTACAGATCTGCGCCAGGGGCTGGCCCAGTGTCCACAAAACACAATGTCCACTCCACTAGGGGGACAATGTACTAATCAACACCTTCAGCGGGCTGCTCAAGATTTCGGACTTTGGTACCTCCAAGCGGCTGGCAGGCATCACACCCTGCACAGAGACCTTCACCGGTAACAGTTTCTGTGGGGGTGTTGAAAGGGGATGCAAAAGAACACTTGGAGTCTTCTGAGAAATGAGATTTCTCCTAAGCATGGGGTTACAGTCTAATAAGGGATAGAGCCCAGGACAGGTGATTGGGCCAAAGGTAAAGTGACACAATCTAGAATTGGAGCTTGGGTAGTTGATGAACCTGAGTTTAGCACCTAAAATGGAGCCCAGCAGTGCTAATGCAAGCCGAGATGTGTGCTGGGAGCTGAAGTGAGTGGCAGAATCCTGGGGGCTGACATTACGTCAGATACGTGTGGGTGATGCCATCCAGCCTAGCACAAAGGATGGAAGTTTAGCAGGGGATGGAGCCTAGGGTGGATGAAGAAACTCAAGATAGGTGTCTGAGGCTGGAGAGATGGTTTGGTGGTTAAGGCACTTGCCTGCAAAGTCTAAGGACCTGAGTTTGATTCCCCAATATCCACGTAAAGCCAGGTGCACAAGGTGGCACATACATCTGGATTTTGTTTGTAGGGGCAGGAGGCCCTGGCATGTCCATTCTCTTTCTCTGTCTTTTTCTCCCTCTTTATCTCTGTCTGTAATAAATAATTTTGTTTTGTTTTGTTTTTTTGAGATAGGGTCTTGCTCTAGCCCAGGTTGACCTGGAATTCAGTCTGTAGTCTCAGGGTAGCCTCGAACTCATGGTGATCCTCCTACCTCTGCCTCCCTAGTGCTGGGATTAAAGGCATGTGCCACCACACGCCTGGCTTAGTAAATAAAATATTTAAGCCGGGCGTGGTGGTGCATGCCTTTAATTAAAGATAGATGACTAAACCCTGAGAATTCCAGGTCAGCCTGGACTAGAGTGAGACCCTACCTCAAAAAACCACACACACACAAAGATAGATGTCTGATGACTAGGTAATGGAACTGCTTGGGATGAAAGTTTGCTGCAGGTGCAGGTGGCCAGAGTGGGATGGGTGCCCCCAGTTCTGTAGTAAATCCTGAATAGGCATTGTTTCTCCTGCTTTTGTTCTAGGGACTCTACAGTACATGGCCCCAGAAATCATTGACCAGGGCCCAAGAGGATACGGGAAGGCAGCTGACATCTGGTCATTGGGCTGCACAGTGATTGAGATGGCCACCGGTCGCCCACCCTTCCATGAGCTAGGGAATCCACAGGCCGCCATGTTTCAGGTGAGACCCTCTGGGATGTGGACTATGAAGGCTGGGTGGTACTAGATAGAGCCTTGAACACCTCTAATCTTGACTCTTTTTTTTTTAATCTTTTTTTTTTAATTTATTTATTTGAGAGCGACAGACACAGAGAGAAAGACAGATAGAGGGAGAGAGAGAGAGAATGGGCGTGCCAGGGCTTCCAGCCTCTGCAAACGAACTCCAGACACGTGCGCCCCTTGTGCATCTGGCTAACGTGGGACCTGGGGAACCGAGCCTCGAACCGGGATCCTTAGGCTTCACAGGCATGCGCTTAACCGCTAAGCCATCTCTCCAGCCCTTGACTCTTTTTTTAATGTTTTTATTTATTCCCTTATTTGAAAGAGAGAGAGAGAATGGGTATGCCAAGACCTCTAGCCACTGCAAATGAACCCTAGAGGCATATGTCACCATGTGAATCTGGCTTACATGGGTACTGAAGAATCAAACCTGGGTGCTTAGACTTCACAGGCAAGTGTCTTATCTGCTAAGCCATCTCTCCAGCCCTAATCTTGACTCTTAATTGTCCCCCTTTCTCAGGTGGGCATGTACAAGGTGCACCCACCAATGCCCAGTTCTCTGTCAGCTGAGGCCCAGGCCTTCCTCCTCCGAACTTTTGAGCCAGACCCTAGACTCCGAGCCAGCGCCCAAGAGCTGCTGGAAGACCCCTTCCTGCAGCCGGGAAGGAGGAGCCGTAGCCCGGGCTCTCCTCGTCGTGCTCCCAGACCCTCAGGTGCCATGGGGGTGAAGGCAGTGACTACAGTGGTGGGCAGGGGAGCTGCAGAAGTGAGAGGACTGACATCTCGTCCCTCCTCAGATGCTCCTTCAGCTGGTCCCACCCCTTCAGCTGACTCAGCCACCCAGTCCCAGACGTTTCCGCGGCCTCAGACACCCTCTCAGCACCCACTCAGTCCCCCGAAACGCTGCCTCAGTTATGGAGATACCAGCCAGCTTCGGTGAGAACTTAGGAATTTTGGGTTTTGTCTTTATTATTCCCTCCAGAAAAATCCCTTCTTGTGAACCTGGACACTTAGACTACATACAAGGGTGGTATTTGTCGCCTCCTGTCCTATCCCAGACATGCTAACTTGTATTTACCCCCAGATGGGTTTAATGCCATTACTGCTGAGAGGTAGGCATAAAAAGAGGCAGGATTTAAACCCTGCAGCACACGTGGCTGCATGGTGTTGTACGCTCTCCATCAGCTGTTTCCCACTGTGCCCAGGGTGCCCGAGGAGCCCGGGGCCGAGGAGCCCACGTCCCCAGAGGAGAGTTCAGGGCTGAGCCTCCTGCACCTGGAGAGCGAGCGCCGGGCCATGCTGGCCGAGGTGCTGGAGCAGGAGCTGCCGGTGCTGGCCGAGCATCTTCGCCTGGAGCAGGAACAGGTGGGCGGCCCGCCCCAGCGCCCCCTGGTGGTTGAGCCTGAAGGAGGTCCGATGGTCTCTCCACGCGCACTAGCATCTCTTGGCTTGAGTTGCCGCAAGCACCCTGCTAAGGACCCCTCTCTCCTTTCTCAGGGTTCTCCTCTCGGAAGGAATTATGTGGAACAGCTGCTTCGCTGCCTGGGGGCACACATCCACACTCCCAACCGCCGGCGGCTGGCCCAGGAGCTGCGGGCACTGCAAACGCACCTGCGGGCCCAGGGCCTTGGGCCTGCGCTTCTGAATGGGCCGCTCTTCGCCTTTCCAGCGGCGGTGAGCCAGCGTCGTCGCGGTCAGGGCTGCCCAGCAGCAGAGAGTGAGCTCGTTGCGAAGACTTGGTGTTCCAGGATCCGGCACGTCTGCCCGGTCCTAACGTCCCAGCCCCACTTTTGACCCCAAACCTCTCTTGCCTTGGAGTAGAAGACGTTCTAGGCCTTTCCAATTCAAGCCCCACCTCTGCTTGAGGTTCAGCTGTCTCAGCCTCTCCCGTCTTCCCTCCCTTCCACTGCAGGTGAAGCAGATCCTCCGCAGGCGCCAGATCCGCCCACACTGGATGTTCGTGCTGGACTCGCTGCTCAGCCGCTCAGTGCGGGCAGCGCTAGCTGTGCTGGACGCGGGTAGGCGGAGGCTGGAGCCCGCCAGCCAGCCTGGGGCAGTGTGGGCCTGGGGTGTGGGGGGATGTGACAACACAAAGTGAGGTCTGTAGGCGGGCAGGCGCCTCACTGGCTTCCTTTGGCAACTGCCTAGGGCCTCTTGTGCCCCACCCTAAACTCCCTTGCCCTCTGGTAGTGCCAAATGAGTATCTTGTCCAGCCTGAAGTCACTCTACTTGGATTGGCAGAAGTGGAGAAGAAGGTGGTCTCACCAAGATCGGAGGAGGGCAGTAAAGAAGAGGAGTCCCAGCAGAAGCAACAGGAGAGGCAGGTTCTACCGAACCCACCAGAACCCGAGCAGGGGCCTCCTCCTCTCATAGTGCAGCTGAGTCTCTTGAGAGCAGAGACGGACAGGTAAAACCCTTCCAAATAGCCTCGGCAATCTGTGGGCTTCAACCCACTGGATGCTCGATTCCACCCCTCTGCTCTCCAACAGGCTTCGGGATGTCCTGGCGGAGAAGGAACGTGAGTACCAGACGCTGGTACACCAGGCGTTAGGACGGATCAATGTGGAAGCCATGTCCTATGTCCTGGCCTCAGAGCCCCCAGGTGAGCAGACCTGGCTGGGGGACTCTAGTGGCCAGTGTGAGGCAGGCAACCTCCAGAAGGAGACACCTTTAGGCTCATCATCTGACTTCTTGACAGCCGCTCTCCCAAAGGACCAGAGCCTGGTGCAGTGGCTACAGGAACTAAGTGTGGACCCAGCCACCATCCAAACGGTGAGTGAGCAGCAGCATGCTGGCTATCCGGAACTCCCACCATCCAAAGGCTCCTGCTCTGTCCTTTCGGCTTTTCTTACTTTTCCCCCACTGCAGAGACTAAAGAGCCCTTAGTATGCCTCTCCAGCGTACAGATGGAAAAACGGGCTCAAAAGGGGCGTGATCCGCCGTAGCATTGTGGTAGAAGGGAGGCAGTGCCTGAGTTGCTGTGTGTGCCTCTCTGTGATTGTCTTTCCCTGTTTTTGTGGGTGTTTGTCCACCATCAGCTGCTCAACCACAGCTTCACCCTCCATGCCTTGCTCACCTGTGCCACTCGAGATGACCTCCTGTACAGTCGCATCAGGTACAGCCCAGGCCCTCCAGGGATGAGCCATGCATATGGCCACATGCTGGCCAGATCCTGACCACCTGTTGTGGGCATACCTAATTCCTCCCTGGAAAACACAGGGGTACCAGGATCCCTGTGGACAGTGGGACACTGGGCAGACAGTGGTTACTGGACAGAGTCACATTGAGCCCACTATCCCCAGGGGAGGGATGGTATGCCGAATCTGGAGAGCCATCTTAGCACATCGAGGAGGATCCACCGCAGTTACCCAGGGAACCCGACAGGCTGAATGAGGGCACACCCATGGCTGGATGAACCGAGAAGACACAGGCAGCTTCTGACACACCTGCCCTGGGACCCAGGGGCAACTGCAGGGGCTCAGGCCTATCTCCAGTGGGCAGGGTTAACTACAGAGGCACCGAAGCACACTACACATGACCAAAGACTATTAAAAAGAACACTTTTTTTTCTTTGGTTTTTCGAGGTAGGGTTTTACTCTAGCCCAAACTGACCGGGTAATCACTATGTAGTCTCAGGGTGGCCTTGAACTCATGGTGATCCTCCTACCTCTGCCTCCTGAGTGCTAGGATTAAAGGTGTGCATCACCATACCCAACTAAAAAGAACACTTTTGCTGAGCAGGGTGGCACCCACCTTTAATCCCAGCACTTGGGAGACAGAGGTAGGTGGATCACTGTGAGGTCAAGGCCACTCTGAGATTACATAATGAACTGCAGAATTTCAGGACAGCCTGGGCCAGAGAGAGAGACCCCCAGCTCAACAAACCAAAAACACGTTTGCTGGGTGGGTTGGTGCACGCCTTTAAATCCTAGCACTTGGGAGGCAGAGGTAGGAGGATCACTAATCACTATGAGGCTAGTCAGGGGACTACAGAATGAGTTCCAAATCAGCTTGGGTTAGAGGGAGACCCTACCTTGAAAAACCAAAAAAAGAAAAAAACCTTTTTGTGCTGGGAAGATGGTTGAGCAGTCAAAGGTGTTTGCTTGCTTGCTTGCTTGCTTGCTTGTCAAGCCTGCCATCCAGAGTTCAATTTCCAAGCTGCTCATGTAAGCCAGACACAAAAAGTACAAGCATCTGGTGTCTGTTTGCACAGAGGCAAGAGGCCCTGGTGCATACACACACACACACACACACACACACACACTCACACACAAACACATGTGCCAATAAATACTTTTTTAAAGAAAGAACACTTCTGTGCCTGTTTCTGTCTTGGCAACTTCAGTGGTGTGTCAGGGTGGGCAAGAAGCAGCTCCTCAAGGTCTCCATGTCTGAATGACCCTTTCCACTCCCCTGGCTCTTTCTTACCACCCTGTCCACAGCCCTGCTCAACAAACAGCAGCTCTCACTGACATTAAACAGCTTTTATTGACTCCACCAAGGGTAGGCTCTGGAAGGGATCCAGAGGGGGCTGTGTACCGCTATGCCCTGGGGACCAGGTTGGTTCTGAGGGGAAGAAGACCATCCACCCACTCACATGGCCTCTCCAGAAGTGTCTGCCATAGCTGTTTCTCCTCAGGTGTGGAATCCATCCAGGGCACCTGGAGCCCATAGCTGCTGCCTGGAAGTGGGAGGGCCATGATGGAGGGGATGGTCCCCTTGAACACTTCAGGTACAAGAAAACCCTCCCTGGCCCCAGATTATGCACTGTGCCCAGTTCTTAGTGGAGAGAGCCCAAGAAAGGGCAGAGAAGTGCCCAAGGCCACATACTGAACCCCCTGCCTCTCAGCTTTGTTCCCCTTGGGGCCATCCCCTGCTTACCAGTACCCAGGCTGAGGCGTGTGCCCCCCAGCTGACGGCTGGCTAAGGCCCCATGATCCCAGAGGGAGAGCTCAGCACAGGCCTGGCGCAGGTCAGCGGGCCCAAAGCCATCATAAACCATGGTGTGGTTGAACACAGGACTGAGGCTGCGTCGAACTACCCTTGTCCGTTGGCGGCTAGCTCGGCTGTCATCAGGCAGCACTGAGCTGTGAGGGGACATAAGCTGGTATTAGGAGACCACCTCCTCACACTCTGGAGCCAGCAGTCCCTGCATCTTGCCATTTCATATGTCCCTTGGCTCTTGCATGGGCCTGGCCTTCAGTCCTTTCTGTCTTGGGATCATTACACCAGCCTTCTTCCTGATCTCTTCCCTTGAAATTTACAACAGTTCATAGGACCCCAGAGATGACTCTGAAGTGCAATCCTGCCTCTTCCTCTTCCCTGGCTCCCTGTTGCCCCCACCCCATCAGTTTCCAAAGTTCATAATGCTTTCTGCAAAATAAAATATTAGGGCTAGAGAGATGGCTTAGTGGTTAAGGCACTTGTTCTACTTTAGCCAGATGCACAAAGGTGAGGCAAGTGTAAGGTCACACATGCCCACTAGGTGGTGCAAGAGACTGGCATTCGATTGCAGCGGCTGAGGCCCTGGTGTGCCAATTCTCTCTCTAAAAAAATAAATACTTAAAAATATTATTACAACATATAATCAGTGAAAGAACCACAAAATGGGCACCTAGAATCTGATTGGTCTACATCTATTTCACTTGTAGGATGGGGCAGCACCTAAAGAGACCCCAGAGCTTACTTTGAAAAACACTGGAGCTATGGGTGTAGCTCAGTGGTAGAACATTAGCTTAGCATGCATGAAGTCCTGGGTACATTAGCACCTTGAAAAGACAAAAACAGCCCTCTAAACTACAAGTTCAGGGCCAAGAAACTCTATAGGTTGGCCTTTGAGGTTCTCCATGAAGGGACCCCTGTGGCCTTCCATCACAGCCTCAGCTCTCCAGCAAGTAAAATAGGTGCACCAAGTTCAACAGATGCACCAGTCTCCCTGAAATGCTGCCTCTCAAAGGTTCCTCAACTTCCTGACTTTAAGCTTTTTTTCCTTGTCTTTTCTTTTTCCTGAGGTAGGGTTTTGCTCCAGCCCAGAGCCCAGGCTGACCTGGAATTCATTGTGTAATCTCAGGGTGACTTTGAACTCACAGCAATCCTCCTACCTGTGCCTCCCAAGTGCTGGGATTAAAGGTGTGCGCCACCACACCGGGCTAAGCTTTTATTATAGCAATCTTCTTCATTCCTGCTCAGTGCTCAAAGCCCAGGCTGAGCAGGGCATGTTGGCTCATGCCTATAATGCCAACACTAGGGAGGCTGAGGTAGGAGGATCACTGTGTGCTGAAGGCCTGCATGGACTACAGAGTGAGTTCCAGGTCAACTTGGCCTAGAGTGAGACTCTTGTACCACCAAAAAAAAAAAAAAAAAAAAAGCCAAGCTGGCTGGTCGGGGTTGGAGAGAAAGGGCTGGTGGGGTGGGAGATTGGGAGCAGAAGGAAGGGATGAAGGAAGTGTGCAGTCTCCTTACCACTGTATGAAAGTGTCCAGGGATCCTGAGCGCAGGGGCACGAGGTCCTGAGCTTCTTTTACCCAGAAGTGCAGCTCCCCACTCTGAGGCTGTCCAGCGCCTGCGGAGACTTGGCTCATGTCATTTCCTCATGGGAAAGGGGTCTCTCACCTCTCAGAGGCCCCGCCTGATCTCTGGCAGGGGCAGCCACTTACCTTCGGAGCCCGCAGGGACATACTTGAGGGACAGGGAGAGCAGTCCGCGGCTGGGAAGATCGTCTGGGGAGGGGGGAACCTGGACGAGGCAGAAGTGAGTGGGAGTGGGTTAGTGCAAGTCAAGGCCAAAAAAAAAAAAAGGTCCCCAAGGGGTGGTGCCTCCATGGAGGGGTTTGAGGGATGAGTGCCCCTCCTCCCCAGGAAAAGGCTGAGCGGGCCTGCCTTGCCTAGGCTGGTAAGGGTAAGAGAGGCAAACTGGAGGCTCTGTTGAAGGCAGCCCCATGCTGGCCCCCCGGCCTTACCCGGGGCTGCAAGGGGAGCCAGGTGCTCTCGGAGTCCCAGTTCCACGTATCCAGGGGCACCTCGACTTCACCCAGAAAGATGTTGCGACCCAGACTTTCGTGGTGCCACACGGACAGGCTCAGCACGCGGCCTGAGAGCTCGGCCTGCGGGACGGAGTACTGGGGACAAGGAGGTGCGCTTGAGTACTGCTGCACGACCTAGTCCTGCCAGCTCCCGGGGAGCCCCCTGGACATGATCGAGGCTCTGAATGTGATAACTTCCCAGCGCAAACTGCGGAGCTGGGGCACTCGCTCACCCGCCTGGCTGCTCCCTGCCTGGAGCCACCCGCTAGGTGGAAATGGGTGTGTGTGGGGGGGTGGGGGGTGATCATCCACGCAGGACCGTGTCCTCTTCGTCTCACCCGGAGAGTCTCGTTGAAGACTGGATTCAGATTCCGTTTCTTCACCGCGGTCTTGCGCTTGCTCTGCTTATCGGGTAGGAGGTAGCTTTTCACATAGCTGGGGCAAACGAGGAGAGGGCCGGGGGTAAAGAGGAGACCCTTCCAGAGCCTCCTTCCTGCTCTAGGGGTCTTCCTCACCCATCGTCTGGGGCACATACATCACACTTTTCTTTTTTTTTTTTTTTTTTGGTTTTTTAGATAGGGTCTCACTTTAGCCCAGGCTGACCTGGAATTCACTATGTAGTGTCAGGGTGGCCTTGAACTCACAGAGATCCTCCTACCTCTGCCTCCCGAGTGCTGGGATTAAAGGCGTGCGCCACCACACCCGGCTCACTTTTCTTTTCCAGGTAGGGTCTCACTCTTTCTAGCTCAGGCTGACCTGGAATTCACTATGCAGTCTCAGGCTGGCCTCGAACTCATAGCAATACTCCTACCTCTGCCTCCTGAGTGCTGGGATTAGAGGCATGCGTCACCACGCCCGGCTAACCCATCATTTTATGTGCCAGGCCTCCTGCTAATTAATTTACAGAAATGATCTCAATCCCCACTCCTCCCAATAACGTCGTCGTGCCTAAGAAGCTGAGGCCAGGGCCAGCCTGAGTGATGGGCTACGCCCTTCCATGCAGGTTCCCCGACCCGGTGGAAGGGGTGGGGTGCGGTGGGCACTCACGGGTCGGAGCGGCGACGCCGGGCGGCTGCTAGCCCCTGGCACTGGATCACGTGCACGCGCAGCTCGGCGGAGCCCGGATCGTAGCCCAGCGCGACGTTCACCGAGCCGCGAACCTGCACGCCGCCGGTCTCCTCCCCGGGCAGGCTCAGCAGACTGCCGCTCAGCTGCGGGCGGGGTCAAGGTTAAGGTCACGGCGCCGGGCGGGAGGGGGTCGCCCATCCGGGAAAGAGAGGCCTCAAGGGACGAACTGAAGAGCACCTCGAGGTTGCCTGGACTCTGGAGCGTCGGGTCCCGGGGCGAGGGCGGCCCTGGGGCTCGGTGTCCAGACAGGGGTCGGGGAGGCGCCCCTCGCCCTTCCTCTCCCGCGCCCCACTCACCGTGGAGGAGTTGAGGCTGGACACCGAGGAGCTGCTGCTGAGCACGCGGTCGGGTGGGGGGCCGAGCCCCGTGGCCTCCTGCCCATTGTGCAGGATCTCGGGTGTCTCCCTGGTCTAGAGAGGGGAGACGTGACAGGGGCGCCCCTTCCTGTCTCGGGCCGCCCTCCCCGCCCCGCTGCGGCCGCGCGGAGTCGCCGTCGGTTCGCCGCCACCTGCCGGGCGCACAGCCCGCCCGCCGTCCGCTCCGGGTCTTGAGAGCAGCCGCGGGGCGTTCCCGCCTACCTGGGCTGGCGGAGGCCTGAGCTCCGGCTCCGGTTCCGCCCCCGGCGCGGACTCCAGCTCCGCGTCCGCCGCCGCCACCTGCACTGCCTCTTGGCCCGGGGCTGGAGTGGGGCGCACGCTGCTGAGCGAGCCCCCATCCCGTGTCCTGAGCAGACCTGGAGGGGCTGGTTCAGGCCTCACTGTGACCCTGGGATCGCCCGTGGAGGATCCCAAGGGACTCGAACCACGGGAGGAGGAAGGCGAACAAGATAGTTGGGGGTCACTAAGAGCCGCCTCTGATTGCTAGGACTGCTCGTGCTCCCCAACATATGCTCCCACTCACCTTCCAGTGCCTGGGGCTCTTCCTCTTGTTCTGAAGCCTTTGAGGGGGCATATGGTGAGGAGAAATCAGATCCCTGAAGAAAGCAAGGGGTACAGCTTGCAATGGGAGCTAATGAGGAAAGGGTCAAAGGTCATGCTGGGGTCACAGGTCAAAGACTTCAGCTTGGCTACCCCAGCTGTAGACTTGGGGCTGCCCTCAGGGCAGGGTTGGCAACCAGCTGCAGGACCAGTCAGGCCTGTACTTCACACCCTGGCATCCCATAGCCTGCCCCTCCTGATGGGCAGGCCTGACTTCCAGACTCTGGGTGGGGGTTGTAGCATCTGATTGCTTTGCCCTACCCATTCTCCATTCTTTTTTTTTTTTTCTTTGTTTTTCTGAGGTAGGGTCTTGCTCTAGCTCAGGCTGACCTTGAATTCACTATGTAGTCTCAGGAAGGCCTCGAACTCACAGCAATCCTCCTACCTGGGATTAAAGGCATGTGCCACCACGTCTGGGCCCTGCACTTATTCTTTTTTAAAAAAAATATTTTTTATTTTATTTATTTATTTATTTGACAGAGAGAAAGAGGAAGAGAAAGAGAGAGAGAGAATGGGCACGCCAAGGCCTCCAGCCACTGCAAACAAACTCCAGACACATGCTCCACCTTATGCATATGGCTAAAGTGGGTCCTGGGGAATCGCACCTGGGTCCTTTGGCTTTGCAGGCAAACGCCTTAACTGCTAAACCATTTCTCCAAACCCACTCACTTCATAGTTGGATTTGGAAGTTCCCTTAGACAGATGGGGATCATCGCGCAGAGCAGGAAAGGGGTATGTCTGGGACTCTGGAGTGCTAGGGATGGGGGCAACTTTCTGAGCCCATTCATATTCAGGACCACTGTGAACCTGCTATGACTTTCGCTGGTCACTCACCTGGATCTCACTGGACCTCTCTGGAGCATCCTCCTCTATGGCGAGCCTAGAAGGAGTAAGCCAGGGTTGTCAGGGGAAGGAGCTGGGTAACTGGCACTTGCCTCCCTTTCCCCATGGCCTCCTTACCTGGATTCTGGCTCCTCTTCAGCATGTTTCCCAGCAGCTTCGATTTCACCATCACTTTCCAGTGCCTGATTTCCTGGGCCCAGGTCAAAAGTTCTATGAGCTTCCATTCTCAGGAAGACAGACTGCGACCCACAGGAAAGATCCTTGGCAATGCCCCGTCACTTCCCACAGCCTCAGATGGACAGGGCTCACTCACACATAGTGTGGGGGCAGCCAGGACTGGAATCCGGGGGCCCCTCTCTCCTGCTCACTTTGAAGTCTGCATCCTGGACTGCCCAAGGTTTGCCCCTTCCCTGCCCCAGGGTCTCCTCTCACCCCTGGAACTCTTCTTCCTGCGGATAGAGGCTCGGACAAGGTCAGAGCCAAAGCGGTCATGGTGGTGTCGCTGGGAACGTACTTCCTGGAACCAGTCCCCTGTTAGGATCTTGAGCTGCCCAGGGTCTGCCAGCGAGGCCCGGAGCTTGCTAGAAGACAGGGGGGTGAGGGCATGGCTGTCACTACTCACCCAACATTCCTGCTACCCTCTCTGTACTAGGGATTCATAAGTAAACTGGACTGGACCCTTGCCCTGGAGGAGCACAGGCTGCTGGAAAGACAGAATCCAGGATGGATAAGTACAGTGGTGAATGCAAGAAAGGCCCAGTTCTGTCTGTGGGAATCTAGGTGTGCTTGTTAGAGGAAGTGACATTTTAATTGCTTGTAATACTCCAGGTTTAGAGGCATAATAATTACTGTTTATCGATTGATTACTGTGAGCCATGTCGGCGTAACCCCCTTACTTCTGAGACAGGATTCCTTCGCCCCGTTTTAGCTCAGGGTCAGGGAAGTCACCCTAGGTTACACAGCTAACACGTCTTTCCTTAGACACAGCTTTGTCACTCAAAGTGTGCCTTTGCTGCTCTTCTGGGAAGGACCAGCTTCGGTTTGGAAATGAAGGGTGAATTTAGGGACTGGGGAGCACAATGTGTGGCTCCAGTGGGTATCATTCATGTATGTCTGCATGGGACTTATGGAGAAAGATGAGATGGGGGATGGTCGCTTGGGCAATCAGGTGACCTGTGGGCCATGCTCTGGGGCTTGCCTTTGACACTAGCTGACAGCATTGGGTGAGGATCCAGCAGGATATTAAGGACTGGTAGTGTCTGTCCATCAGTGTCCCCTGTCAAGGTGACGGCCAGAGGGGCCAAGCCCAGAGGCAGGGAGGTTGGAAGGGGAACTGGTACAGCACCCCAGGAGAGGTGATGAGGTCTGAGCTGGATAGGGTTAGAGAGGACCAAAGGCCAAAGCCAATAAACACTCAGACCACTGACAGGCATCTTTCAAGGATGGGAAACCCCCTCCTCTTGGCTGGTGACTGTCCTGCCTCACCTGACCCGCCCCTCCTCCAGTTGGCGCAGGCGGGCATCTCGCTTGAGGACCTCGGTGATGGCTTCCTGCTCCTCCTCCGTCAGGAAGCTGAGGTCCAGTAGTCCCTCAGCCCCAGGCTCTGGCCCATGTGCCATGGGGAGAGAGGGCAGGGCCCAAAGCCTCTTCTGAGATGAGTGACCGCCCTGAGGCATCAGCTGGGGCTGTGCCCCAGCTGGGCACAAGTGGCTTCCTGAGGGCAGATCAAGGGTCATATCAGTATTTTCCCAAATAAATGGTATATTCTTGAGCTGGCTGCCTGTTTCTTTCCAAGCACATGCCCAGGTGCTAGGTAGGGTACAACCCCAGGAAAGCTGAGGTCAAGGTAAGATGAAGTGTGAGGGATACACAAACAACCTGAGGCAAGGGCACACAAAGAACTGCAAGATGGCACATGCCCACTGTGCCACTATTGTCATATGTACACAATGATACCTGTACAAAGACAGGCACAGACCCGTGCCCAAGATCAGTGCACACTTATTCTTTTTTTTTTTTTTTTTTTTTTTTTTGAGGTAGGGTCTCACTCTAGCTCAGGCAGGCCTGGAATTCCTATGTAGTGTCAGGGTGGCCTCAAACTCACAGCGATCCTCCTACCTCTGCCACCACACCCGGCTCACACTTATTCTTAAACCTGGAACATGCAGACAAGACTCAGCCTACATAGGGTCACCCACACAGGAATCAACCTGGGGGAAATACAAGTTCCTGCATATGTACAAACCCTTCAGACTTTTTGTTGTTGTTTTGGAGGTAGGGTCTCACTCTAGTCTAGGCTGACCAGAAGTCCATTCCATAGCCCCAGGCTGGCCTTAGAAAGAGCGCTAGGGGGCTGGAGAGATGGCTTAGCGGTTAAGCGCTTGCCTATGAAGCCTAAGGACCCTGGTTCGAGGCTCGGTTCCCCAGGTCCCACGTTAGCCAGATGCACAAGGGGGCGCACGCGTCTGGAGTTCGTTTGCAGAGGCTGGAAGCCCTGGCGTGCCCATTCTCTCTCTCTCCCTCTATGTGTCTTTCTCTCTGTGTCTGTCG
Source organism: Jaculus jaculus (assembly GCF_020740685.1). Taxonomy (NCBI): domain Eukaryota; kingdom Metazoa; phylum Chordata; class Mammalia; order Rodentia; family Dipodidae; genus Jaculus; species Jaculus jaculus. Next base: position 60,010,971 of record NC_059106.1, on the reverse strand, counting down.
CTCTCAAATAAATAAATAAATAAATAAATAAAGAAAGAAAGAAAGAAAGAAAGAAAGAAAGGAAGAGCGCTAGGATTAAAGGCATGCACCACCATGCCCAGCCTTCTCTCAGACTTTTAAAATTATTGTTTATGTGTGTGGGGGCATGCCACAGCATATGTATGGAGGTTAGAGGATAATCTTGGGGTGTTTTTCCTTTCCTTCCACCTTGTTTGAGACAGGGCAGGGTCTCTTGTTTGCTGCTGGAGAGGCCAGACTAGCTGGCCTGTGAGCTCTGAGGTTCGCGCGACTCCATCTCCCATTGCTGTTATCACAGTGGATTCCAGATGTGCCACTGAGAGTCCAGTTTTCCATGGGTCCTAGAGACCTCAAATCTAAAGTACCCAGCCCTTTCCTCACATTGGCTGACTGGGCCATGAACTACTTGAAGCTAGGGATGGATAATTCCCCTCAACGTTAGCACTTTGCACACAACGGATAGCTGGTGATACTTAAAATGCAAAGGCAAAGCCAGGCGTGGTGGCACACGCCTTTAATCCCAGCATGTGGGAGGCAGAGGCAGGAGGATCGCCATGAGTTCAAGGCCATCCTGAGACTACCTAGTGAATCCCAGGTCAGCCTGAGCTAGTGAGACTCTACCTCGGAAAACAGAACAAAACAAGAAAACACTTGTACACATGAGTGGATGCACACACACCCTCAATACCCCTGCTGCCCCAACTCTCTGCACCTCCCTCCACCCTACTCGGGCCCATTTGGACTTCCTGTCTGAGGCAACCTCCTCAGCCCTCACCCCAACTTCTCTCTTGAAGGGAACCACAGCACCCATTGCCACCAGCCCTGGGGTGCCCCCACTGCCAGCACTGCCCTCTTGCCATGAGTTCCTGCGCCCCTCTGCTCTGGCCACATGCTCTGCCACCCCTTACTTAAGACCTGGAGAGAGGCCTCAGCTGGCAGAGCAGCTCATGCCCAGGCACCACAGTGACTCTGGAAGGAAAACAACGCCAGTTGAGAAGGGCAGGTGGACGTGGCAGGGAGCCAGTACTCGGGGGTGGCCCAGGTCTGAGGCCCCTGGACAGCCTCTCCTTTCCTCTCAGCCTCTTCCAAGCCTGGGCTCCAGGGCGGCTGAGGTTGGGAAGAGGGCGGTTCAGAGACAGGTCCTGGCTTGTGCCTGTCACCTCTTGCTTAGTCCCCTCCCAGCTGAGTCAGTGTCCAAGCAGAGCAAGCTTTCTTAGCCTGCTTCCCTCTCCGAAGAGCTGGGTTTGTGCACGTGTGTGTCCACACCACCCTGGGAGAGTGCCTGTGTGCTGACCGCGGCACCTTCCAAGAACGGCAGTGCTGGCTTGAGGGTCTGGCTGTTGCACACACAACTGGGGGCTTGTTTTTAGCATGGTGTGTGTCTCCATATTACATTGCCCTGCTGTGTGAGTAGAATGGCAGGCATGTCGATGTGCTGAGGGTCCACGGGTCTGTGTCGGGTATCTGTGTGCCACTTGATAATACATGGCTGACAAGATAGTGTGTGGTGTGTTCAGTGACTTTCTGGGGGACAGTGCTGCGTGTGCACAAGTGTGCACTTCCTCCTGGGGACAGCCAGGTAGGTGTGTATGTGTGTGTGGAAGCAGGGAGACATCCGGCAGAACTGAGCCTGCTCTTGTCCTGTAGCTCTGCCTGGGCTGAGCTGAGGGCATCCAAGCCCAGGGTCCCTCTTCCCAAAGCCCCCCTCTCCCTTTAAAGGCAGATGAAACGCTTGGTTCTCCCTGTCCTGTATCAACACTGTATTGTCAGACCCTTTGATGATAAAAGGATTTATCCATCTGCCTTGCCAGGCCAGAGTCCCACACTTGCTCCCCATCCCCTACCCCAAGCTCCCAAGTGCCAGAGGGTGCCTAGGGCACCAGGTGTCAGTGCCTGCCCCTCAGGAAACTGGCAGAGGAGGTGTGTTACCTGTAGGGGTCCAGTAGGGGAGTACACCTTCGTAGGCAACTCCAACTCTCCAGGCAGGAGTTTCAGGGACCCGAGCCGAAGAGCTGTAAAGGACTAAAGCTGACTAGCCCAGCCTGCAGCCGGCCCAGAAGGTGGAGGAGGAAACACCTCAGCAGGGCCTGGTGCAAAACCGGGCCTGGAGTACAGCTCTCTGGGGTGTGCCACAGCTGTCAGAGAACCCGGAGCTGGTTTGGTGTGCCCCAATGGCTCAGCCTATAGACTGCACTATAGACTTACTCTGTTACTCCAGTAAGGCCCCACCCACAGGACCAGATCAGGGCCTTGGCTGGTCCATCTGTGGAATGGGTCATAGCCCTACCCTGCCCACAGAGGAGCGGATAGGAAGGAAATTGCATAGAAAGCAGAGTTAGAGACCTTTCTTTCGAAGAACAGGGTAATAGAAGGATTGCAGTCTTCGCAGTTAACAGTTAATCTTGAGCAGACTCCCTGCTCTGGCACTCATTGGTAAGAGCTTTTTTTTTTTTTTTTTAAAGTAAATAGAGGCATTTATTTCTGGCCAGGACTACAATTTGAGTCAGGAACTCAAGAGTGCAGCCAGATCTTTATTTTTAACTTTAATTTATTTGCAAACAGAGATTTGAAAGACTGAGAGGAAGAACAACAAAGAGAAAGGACGCACCAGGAGCCCTTGCCACTGCAAACGAACTCCAGACACATGTGCCACTTTGTGCATGTGGTCGTCTCTCCCATACCTAGAACTAGCAAGCTCTTAAATTGATGCTGTCACCTCTCTGGGCTAACTTCTTCCTGTGCAAACTGCACAGCAGGTGAAGGGCCCACCCATTCAAAAGGAAGTGAGGCTGGAGAGATGGCTCAGCGGTTAAAGGCACTTGCTTGCAAAGCCTGACAGCCTGGGTTTGATTCCCCAGGACCCATGGAAAGTCAGATGTACAAAGTGGCATGAGTCTGAAGTTCATTTGCAGTAGCAGGAGGCCCTGGTTTGCCCATTCTCTCTGTTTGCAAATAAAAAAGAATGTGCCAGGCATAGTGGCGCACACCCTTAATCCCAGCACTTGGGAGGCAGAGGTAGGAGGATTGCCAAAGTCAAGGCCACCCTGAGACTACATAGTGAATTCCAGGTCAGCTTGGGCTAGAGTGAGACCCTACCTCGAAAATCAGTCCAGCCTTCCTTGGACATTCACTCACTCACAGGTCTCCTGGCTAGCCTCTTTAGGTTATCCCACCCCTCAGCCTGACCCTTAGGGTCACGTAAGTAAATCTAGCTGTCCTTCAGTGCCCATCTAAGAGCCTGGCCATACCCTGTCCTTCCAACATTCCTAATTTCACTGCTCCCTGCCACACTGCTGGAATCTCTCACAGCCACCCCTTTCTAGCCGTCGTGGAGGCATGGTCCTAGAGGACAGACCTGCTTGTAGATGCCACATGGCCTCTGATCAGCAACAACGTCTAGGGACTCTTGCTACCACAAACTCCAGGTGCATGTGTTTGTTTATCAGGCTTTACATGGGTATTAAGGAATTGAACCTGGGTCATTAGGCTTTGCAAGCAAGTGCCTTTAACCACTGAGCCATCTCCTCAGGCCCCAGGGTTTTTTTCACCCCACCTTTGGTGCTGCTGATGGAACCCAGGGCCATACTAGACAAGAGCTGGACCACTGAGCCACATGCTGTCCTGGAAGCAGCTTTTTTTTTTTTTTTAATTTGATTGGCTGCATCATTATTTTTTAATATATTTTTTTAATTTTTATTTGAGACAGACAGAAAGACAGATAGAGGGAGAGAGAGAGAATGGGCGCGCCAGGGCTTCCAGCCTCTGCAAACGAACTCTAGACGTGTGCGCCCCCTTGTGCATCTGGCTAACGTGGGACCTGGGGAACCGAGCCTCGAACCAGGGTCCTTAGGCTTCACAGGCAAGTGCTTAGCCGCTAAGCCATCTCTCCAGCCCTGGAAGCAGCTTTTTAAAAATAGTATTTTGCCCGGGCGTGGTGGCGCATGCCTTTAATCCCAGCACTCGGGAGGCAGAGGTAGGAGGATTGCTGAGAGTTCAAGGCCACCCTGAGACTACATAGTTAATTCCAGGCCAGCCTGGACCAGGGTGAGACCCTACCTCAAAAAAAAAATAGTATTTTATTTATTCATTTATTTAAGAGAGAGAGAAAGAGAGGGAGGTAGAGAGAATGGGTGCACCAGGGCCTTCAGCCACTGCAAATGAACTTCAGATATATGCGACCCCTGTGCACCTGTCTTATGTGGGTCCTGGAGGATGAAACCAGAGTCCTTAGGCTTTGCACTGCTAAGCCATTTTACCAGCCCCAGCTTTTTTAAAAAACTTTTCTCTCAAGGTAAGGTCTTGCTCTAGCCCAGGCAGACCTGAAATTCTCTATGTAGTCTTTAAGAGTGGCCTCAATTTCTCTACAATCCTCCTACCTCTGCTTCCAAATGCTGGGATTAAAGACATGTGCCACTACACCTGGCCACAGAAGCAGCTTTTAAGTTGGGCCTTCATAGGAACCCATGATTTCAATGGGTATAAAGCAAAGGACTTGAAGTGGGTAATTTCTGCAAGGTATATGGACAGTGAGGAGCTTGGAGGCCACTGCAGCCACAGAGAGGCACCATGAAGGCTAGCCAGTGACATGAATGGCATCAGCATGGGGAGCTTGGCAATATGGCTGCCACACCTCTGGACTTAATCTGTGTTGTCACACCTACTGCTCCTGGATGGGTGGGCAGGCTCAGAGCTCTGGTCTACTCAGTCTCAATCCCAATCTTACTTTCAAGTTCTTCCCCACGAGGAAGATGGAAGGCGTTTCCTTGAGCAAAGAGCTTAGAACACAAGATGTGCAGTGAAAGGACTTCCAGCAGCAGGATCCACTGAGGGATGGTGTACCCATAAGCTCAAGGTCCAGGACAGTGACTCAGGAATGGCACTGGCAACCAGATCTCTCTTGGCCATGGGGCAGACACACCCAAGGCCACAAAGACATGAGCTGAAGTGCCCAGAGGGGCACAGAACGGAGAAAACAACAGGCAACACCCTGACTCAAAACTTTATTTTCTGCCAGGGAGCCCTTCACAAAGGAACCTATGGGGCAGGGGTAGGTGAGCAGCACAGGGCCCGTTCTGGCAACGTGAACAGAGCCCTCTGCTCCAGGATGGCACTGGCTGCTTGGATGGACTACCACCCACGCTGGATCCAAGGGGTCTCATCACCAGTAGCAGGGACTACCTGGGCTGGCACCAAGTGGGATTCACTTTGCCTCATCTATAGGAGGCTACTCTGTACCTGTTGGCTCCACTCAATTTGCCAGCCAGGCCCCAGACTACTGGGGGAGGGGAGATTGGCTCAGGTGTTGGGAGGCTCTGGGGTAGGGAGGAGGCTGCATGGGCTGGAGGACGCCTGACAGACAGGCACACAGTGCCCTAGTGCAGCTCTGCAAAAACAGGAAGCAGGAGCCCAGCCAGCTCTTCTGGACCATTCTAGGCCAGCACAGTTCCAAGTTGTCTAAGCTCAGAGATGTTTCAGCAAACTCCATCCGACCTCAGGACAGAGCTACCAGCCAGAGGCAGCTTCAAATCCAGCTCTGAGCACGGCGCTGCTTCCACAGGTGGGCCTGTGTCCTCAATGGGCCCTGCACCATGGCAGAAGAAGAAACCCACTGGCAATGGCAGGAGGGGCTCTAAGGAGGTTAAGACCTTCCCAGGAGGAGGGTTAAGGATGGTACCAAGAGGGCAGGGTCACAAGATCAGGGAGCTTCTGAGTGGCTAGTGAGACATGACAAGCGGATAGTCCTGCCCTCCCATCCTCAGTCTTTCCATCCCAAGCCCAGACCTATTCCAACCCAGCAGGCCAGTCCTGCCTTTGGAGGTAGGGGAAGAATCTGGGACCAAAAGGTGCAACAGAGGCCTCCTTGGGAGCCTGGTAGGTTTGAGCCATCTGGAGGCATCACCGCAGGTTGAAGACTAGGCTGACGGTCAGGATGATGCCCAGGAGGAGGACAAAGGGCAGCCAGGTCTTCACGAAGGCCCCGACACTGACATCAGGAGAAGAACACAGGGACAGGTAAGCAAGCATGTGCCCAATACTCCACTCCACTCCTAGCCCCCTTTCTTTCCTTTTCTTTCTTTTTTTTTTTTTTTTTTTTGGTTTTTCGAGGTAGGATTTCACTGTAGTCTAGGCTGCCCTGGAATTCACTATGTAGACTCAGACTGGCCTAGAACTCACGGCAGTTCTCCTACCTCTGGCCTCCTAAGTGCTGGGACTAAAGGTGTGCACTACCATGCCTAGCTTCCTACCCCATTTTTTTTTTTTAATTTTTATTAACATTTTCCATGATTATAAAATATATCCCATGGTAATTCCCTCCCTCCCCACCCCCACACTTTCCCGTTTGAAATTCCATTCTCCATCATATTACCTCCCCATTACAATCATTGTAATTACATATATACAATATCAACCTATTAAGTATCCTCCTCCCTTCCTTTCTCCACCCTTTATGTCTCCTTTTCAACTTACTGGCCTCTGCTACTAAGTATTTTCATTCTCACACAGAAGCCCAGTCATCTGTCCTACCCCATTTTTAAAGAAACCATGCCCTCATTGCAAACTTGCTCAGCCAAGAGATGGGGTGTGGCCCATGCTTGCTGTGGAGGCCCACTGACTCCTCCTGCTAAAGATCTACATACTGCTGGCCAGTGTAAGAGGTGAGCTTTCTCTCTGGGTCTCAATGGCTCCACCCACAGCCACTCATTTCTGGGGACTCACTGGTAGGGGTAGAGTCAAAAACATCAGCACAGTGTTCAGCTGGAATCAGAACTGGGCTCAACCCTGGCTCTGCCTCACTTGCCTGTGTCCAAAGCTATGTTCTTCTTGGGGAAGAAAAAGGAAAAAAAAAAGGGAAAAAGAAAAGAAAAAGGGCTCCTGTTAATTTTCTTTTCAGAAGCTCATAATGGGCACAGCCAAGAGAACAGCTTGGAGGGAGGTGACCAGAGCCAGCCTAAGTGTGTGCTGCCTCCCAACCTGCATTCTACTGCAGCCAAGCTAGGAACATGGACAACTCAACCTCAGAGATCTTCTCGTGTGAGCTGCAATGAATGTCATCCCAGCAATGAGACTGGACTTCAAAGCCTCTCTGGGGCTGGAGAGATGGCTTAGTAGTTAAGGTGCATGCCTGCAAAGCCAAAGGACCCAGGTTCGGTTCCCCAGGACCCTTGTAAAACAGATGCACAAGGGAGTGCATACATCTGGATTGTGTTTACAGAGGCTGGAGGCCTTACAGCACCCGTTCTCTCTCTCTCAACAAATAAAATACTTAAAGTCTCTCCCTGGATTATGAAGCTACCTGCCAAAAAGCCTGCCTCTAACAGGGATAAATGAGAAGGGACCTTATGGAGGTGGTCACAACACCTGTGAGGATCTATCTGTTCTCACTGCCTGCATGTGAGGCTCTGCAGACTCATGGTCTCCCTGGAGGCCAGAATCACTATGGCTACCTTACCAGGGACAGCTGCAGCCCAGAGGCCTAGGCAGTTACCCAGGACATTGCAGTAAGTAAAGACAACTGGGCTGTGAACGCATGTGGAGTAGGGCTTGGACGTAGTCACCTTGCTCTCCAGTAGGAACTTAGAATCTCACAATTCCATCCATCGCCTGCTCCAATTGTCCTGGTGACTGAAGGACTCCAGTCCAGGGGTACATGAAGGTGGGAGGACAGCTCACCTGACATACTTCCCATAGAGCAGACAGAAGAAGCAGAGAGTCACCATGTTCCAGTTGGTGCTGTTGTTATAACGCATCAGGTTCAGGGCCAAAGCCACATGTGAGTGGCAATTGTCACAGCAGAGATTGTGCTGGAGGTGCAAAAAGGGCTGGGTCAGGATGGGCTGGAGGGATCTCCCACCCCAAATTCCCACCTACCATGCGATGCTTGTATTCCTCAGAGGCATCATGCACAGCTGTGTCCCATGCATTGGGCCCACTGGCGTATACTTGTGCAGGGTCCAGTTTCCAGTACCTAAAGGAAAAGAGGGTTTCAGTTACTGGCTAAGTTCCCTTGTGGCTTCCCAGCTCTAGTAAGGTTCCTTGTGACCTCTCTGTGCCTGACTGGGAATTGGGTGCTGTGGCCATGGGTGAAAATTGGATACAGGGCAAATGTGTAGCTATTACCTCCCAACTAAACTGAAACAATTCTTCCTTAAGGGAAGAAAAGTCCCACCACTCAGGAAGGAAAAGTAACAGCTTATGAAGTAAACAAAATTTAAAACTCAGAAAGCTGGGCTGGAAGGATGGCTTAGTGGTTAAGGCATTTGCCTAAAAAGCTAAAGAACCCAGGTTCGATTCCCCAAGACCTATGCTAGCCAGATGCACAAGGGGGTATACAGATCTGGAGTGTGTTTGCAGTGGCTGGAGGCCCTGGCGTGCCCATTCTCAATCTCTGTCAAATAAATAAATAATAAAATATTTTTTAAAACACTCAAAAAGCTCTTTAAACTTAAGATTCCCAAGACCCCCTTCCCCAAGGTTATAAAAGTTATTATAGGGCTGGAGAGATAGCTTAGCAGTTAAGGTGCTTGCCTACAAAGCCTACGGACTCAGATGCAGTTCTCCATGTCCCATGTAAGCCAGATGCACAAGGTGGCACATTCATCTAGGGTTTGTTTGCAGGGCTGGAGACCCTGGTGTGCCTATTCCCCCCACCTCTCTTTCCCTCCCTCTCTCTCAAATTAAAAAAAAAAAAAAGTTATTAAAATTGCTGGGGGTGACTCCAACATGTCCAGCTGCCTGTGAAGTGTACAGGAAGCTTCTGGATATGGGTTTACTCATATCATCATGCATGCAGAGTGGCCTTACGGTGCTGCAGCTGCTTCTGATGCATGTTCCTGTTAGTAACCTTTCACTAATACCTGAGTCACCCCAGCAAACTCACTGTTTCACTAATGCAGACTCGAGTGGAATCACTTCTTTGGTGTGTTCCCCACCTGGGATGAACAGACATCTGTTCACATCCCCCTAGGAAAACTCAAACAAGACATGCAGCAAGAGATGAATGGTGGAGCCGGAAAGACCATGGAATGCAGTTTAGGTGCTGTGGTCTGAAATCCTACTCCCTAAAGTGACTATATTAGGAGGTGAGGACTTTGAGAAGTGACTGAGTCATGGAGGGGAACCCTCAGAGGGTTAGTGACCTTCTAGAAGCCTCAGAGACCTCTCACGACATGAGGTTATAAGAAGGCGCTGTGAGCCCTAATGAGGCGCTCAATCTATCAGCACCTTGATCTTGGCCTTCCTCCTCCACAGCTGTGAGAAATTTCTGTTGTTTATGAACTACACACTCAGTGGTATTTTGTCATGGCAACCTGAATGGATGACAACAGAGTGTGAGAAAGCTTTTGGGAGGTAACATCTAAGTCTAGGCTGAAGAAAGAGGGGTTAGCAGGGCATAAAAATGGGAGGTGAGCACTGGAAGCTGAGGGAAGGACTTGATCAAAGTGGGAGACATAAAACAGTACAATGTGTCTCAGCAATGAGTGAGTGAGCAGCACTGGAGGACTCAGAGGGAGAACAGGGTGATGAAAAGCTGGAAGGTGAGGCAGGAGATGCAGTGTGTGCTTGTGTGCATGCGACGGGTGTGTGTGTGGGGGGCACATCATGTACAGCCTTGAATCCATCAGTACATTCTTGCTGGTGAGTGGGAGCTGGGGCGAGCAGCTACTCCAAGCAATGGAGTGGCCCAAGAGGCTCAGGCGAGGAGTGCTGCGTGCTCTCAGGCTACTGTGGTGGAGGGAGGATGGTTTTGTAGAGAACGCTGGCGACAGTGAGAAACCACTGTGGCCTGAACTTGGCTGCTCAGGGGCTCCTGCTTGGAAAAGGATGCCCTAAGGCTGTTTTTGGAAAGAAAAAAAAAAAAAAAAAAATGAACCAAACTATGAGAATGTGCCAAGAAGCAAACACCCATTAGAGACCCCAGGACCTCTGATGTGCTGAGGATGCCACATAAGGCGTCAGGGGATGGTTACAAGGCACTTCTGCTATGGGATACCAACATGTCTTGCTCCCCAGCTTTCCTGTGCAGCTTCAGCCACAGGACACCAGCGGCAGTTCCAAGGACACTGATGACTGAGGCACTGTTACCAGGTCCTCGGCTAAGGCGAGCACCAGGGACTGAGGAAGTGAAGACAGTAGCCTGAAACTAAACAGCTTCACCTCCAAAAGGCCTGGATCACTGTTTTCCCCTCAAGTAGAACTTGCAGTGAAGTTCCAAACCTTGCACAAACCATAAACGGCCTGGCTGTTCTTCCTCTTCTTCTTTTTTTGTTTTTTTTGAGGTATGGTTTCACTCTAGCTCAGGCTGACCTGGAATTCACTATGTAGTCTCAGGGTGGCCTCAGACTCAGGTGATCCTCCTACCTCTGCCTTCCGAGGGCTGAGATGAAAAGCCTGTGCCACCACGCCCGGCTTCTGCCACTCCTTAACTATGTGACCCATCCCTTTCCTCACCACTGCTGTGGAGCTGGAAATTTGACCTTACAGAGCTACAGCAAGGCCTGGGTGGTTTGCAGGAAAAGGCCCTGGCAGGGACTGGTGCACTCCGTGCTTGGTACAGGGCTGTTATGCACTAGTAGACCCTGGCTGTCCCTCTCCCCATGCCTAGCCCCTGCTATGCTCTGAAGGCCTGGCCTATTGCCCCAGCAGGAGGAGCCTGGCCCTGCGCAAGCACATGGGTGTTCATCACTTACTTGGCAGGCTTTCCAAAGGCCATGTTGTCTTCCTGTTGAGGGACAAGAGCAGAGGTCAGTGGAGTACCTATATCCAGGCCAGATGACAAACCTGAATCTGTGGCTAAAGTATAGTGACTTAAAACGGGATGGCAGAACTGGAGCATGGGCCTGCTCAGGGTCTGGTATAGCATTTAAAATGCCAATTCAGGTTTTCTTTTTTCTTTTCTTGGTGTTTCGAGGTAGGGTCTTGCTCTTCTAGCCCAGGCTGACCTGGAATTCACTATGTAATCTCAGGGTGACCTTGAACTCACAGCAATCCTCCTACCTCTGCCTCCCGAGTGCTGGGATTAAAGGCGTGTGCCACCATGCCTAGCTCAACTGCAGGTTTTCTATGGAAAGGAGGCAATGTAGCACCCAGAGACTGTCTCCCTGGACGCTGTTTCTTCACCTTCTCAGGACCATCTTCTCTAATCTCTGATTATAGGGTTTGATTTTCTTCATGCTGCAAACATCAATGTGCTGGCCTTCCAGGCCAGCAAAGACAGCTTCTATGGAAGTATTCTCCACCTGGCAGCCATTTGATGCCTTCAAAGCAAGACAGAGGCTGCTGGACCCACAGCAAGGGAGAGACTGTGGGGGCTCTTATACTCACAAAAGAGTGAGGCACTGCCTCAAAACAAAACACAACAAATGTATTTTGCTTGTTTGTGTCTTATTAACACAGCATCTTTAATCTGTGCCCAGGACCGGAATGGAACTCTCTACGTAGTCTAACCTGGCCTTGAGCTCTTGGCAGTCCTCCTGCCTTGGTCTCTTAAGTGCTAGGACTTACAGGCATGAGACAGCACACCTGGCCACGAAGGGTTCTTTTCTTTCCATTTTGTATGTGTGTGCAGTGCAAGTGCAAATGTATGCATATGCATGTATGTGTGGGCACACGTGTGTATGGATGTAAATGTACACATGTGTACGTATATGTGCAGGCTAAAAGATGACATCAGGTATCTTCCTTAATCATTCTCCACTTTTTTTCTTTTCTTTTTTTTTTTTAAAGTTTCTCAAGGTAGGGTCTATCTCTAGCCCAGGCTGACCTGAAGTTCATTATGTAGTCTCAGGAACTCACAGTGATCCTCCTACCCCTGGCCTCCCAAGTGCTAGGGTTAAAGATGTGCACCACCACATCCAGCTCACTTTTCACATTTTCTTTCCTTTTTTTTTTTGTTTTTTGATTTTGGTTTTTCGAGGTAGGGTCTCTCTCTAGCCCAGGCTGACCTGGAATTCACTATGGAGTCTCAGGGTGGCCTTGAACTCACTGCGATCCTTCTACCTCTGCCTCCCGAGTGCTAGGATTAAAGGCGTGCACCACCACACCCAGCTAATTCTTCACATTTTTGAGACAGAGTCTCTGACTCAACCTGGAGCTCACCAATTCAGCTAGACTAGCTAGCCAGTAAGCAAGCACCAGGGATCCTCTTGTCTCTGAATACCCAGAGAGGTCTTACAGGAATGTGCTGCTGCCCAGGTGTGTATGTGGGTCCTGGGAATCCAAACTCAGGTCCTCATGCTGCACAGCATGCACTTTACCAACCAAACCATCTCCTTGGCTTTTTGTTTTTTCCCAGGTAGGGTCTCTCTTTAGCCCAGACTGATGTGGAATTCACTATGTAGTCTCAGGGTGGCCTCAATCTTTCTACTTCTGATTCCTGAGTGCTGGGATTAAAGGTGTGTGCCACCACGCCCAATTTGTGAATGTATTTTTAAATGCAAAGTGATAGGCCTTGTCCTGTTAAAATGGACAACACAATTACTAATATAAACAGGCTATGCCTCCAGAGCACAGTGGACCAGTCTTGGTCCACTTCTTGGAAACAGATCTGCAAACATAACTAATTCATGCTAGAGGACCCACCCTGGAATCATATCAACCTCCCCTGTACCCCAATTGTGGCTCCCACCTTCTCAAAGTCCAGAGACGTGGTTCCTGGATGGTCTGACTCCACTCTTGCCTCTAACCCCTACCCATGTCTTGGTACCCCAGGGGTGGGGGCAGAGGGTCGGGCCAGTTACTTAAGAATCCTCTGGCCACACTGCCCTCCTGGCCTTTCCTGGAGGCAAGAGAAGGAAAGGGGTCAAACACTGGTGAGGGGTGGAGGACTGGGGCCAGGTTATGAGTTATCTACATTTTCCTGAGTCTAGGAGGTCAGGAAGCCTACCTGAAGGTGACACAGGCCAGTAGCCTTCCAAGACCCTTCAGGGCAGGGCAAAATGAAGACTCACCGAGACAAAATAGGGGCCAGCAAAGTCCCGGATGACTCCTGTGGATGTGCAGATGCCCATGTGACCAATGATGGGGAAAAACCACCTGCAAAGAAAAGGACAGGAAAGAATGTTGAGGGGTCACCTAGCCATTGGGACAGGGCTTCTGACACCTCACCCAGCAGGAAAAGCATGTTAGGTATGTCAGGACAAATGCTCATGAGAGTGTTCCAGAGTGATAGCTGAGTCAACAGCACGAAGGGACACTCTGCACCCCCACTGGAAGGGCTACAACCAAAAGAATGGAAGCAGCAAGCATAGGTGAGGATGAAGAGCAACAGAACTCTTCCTCTGTGGGTGAGTGGCCAAAGGCACTTGCTTGCAAAGCCTACTGGCCTGGGTTCAATTCCCAAGCTGCCCAGTGAAGTCAGACACAAAAAGTTATCCAAAACTTCCTCCTTGTGGATTAGCTGACACTGCATATAGCCCTGTGGGAGACAGAAGTCATCAGTGGTGATAAACAACAGTAGACACTGCAAGCCTTATGACTAGCCAGCCAGGCCAAAAGTGCCAACTGGTGCAATAGTGTCATGTCTGTTATGGGGGAAAACAACCTCTTTTTGCTAATTGGACTGGAGGTCTGCCCCATAGGAGGGAATACATGCCTGGTACTGAGAACCTAGTCAAAAGCCTATGGTAGGGGAGGTCATGGGCTCTAAGGGGTAAAACCTGCTGGTGTCTGGATAAATGCATATATTATGCTCACCAAACTGCCCTGTAAGTTCTTTTATTAAAGTTCATATCCATATATTAATGCTACTCTCACTTTTGGTTAGAGAAGCTTCTCTTTTCAGATGGTGGTGACCACTGGGAAGACTCAAAAAGCACCACAGTGCTGAGAAGTGATACAGGAGTGTTCAGCACTGAGACAATGCTATCATACCTACCAAGGTTCAGGATCTATTGCAGAAGAGGTGGCAGAAAGAGCCAAAGGAAGGGTAGGTCTACTTACAATGCAATATTCCAGACATAAAATGGCATGGATATCCATGATTATGATTTCACAGTGGTTCTACCTACATAAGACTCTCATAACAGGAAAAAATGATGACATCAAAATTGAAGGGAGATTGAGTGGGGGAGGGGATATGATGAAGTGGACTTGTGAAAGTGGGGGAGGGAGGAAATTATCGCGGTTCATTGCCCATAATTATGGAAGCTGTCAATTAAAAATTTTTTTTAAGAGGCTAGAGAGATGGCTCAGCAGTTAAGGAGCTTGCTTGAATGGCTAACAACTCAAGTTTGATTCCCTAGTACCTATGTAAAGCTAGATGCATGATGTGGCACATACATCTGGAGCTTTTGCAGGGCTGAAAGCCCTGATGTGCCCATTCTCTTTCTGTCTCTCTCTCTTTGCTTATAAATAACTTTTTAAAGTTTTTTTTTTTTTTTTAAAGTGGTCTAAGCTGGGTGTGGTAGTGCATGCCTTTAATCCCAGTACTGAGGAGGCAGAGGTAGGAGAGTTCGAGGACACACTGAGACTACATAGGAAATTCCAGGTCAGCCTGAGCTAGAGTGAGAACCTACTTCGAAAAACCAAAACAATGCCAGGCGTGGTGGCTCACGCCTTTAACCCCTGCACTTGGGAGGCAGAAGTAGAAGGATTGCCATGAGTTCAAGACTACCCTGAGACTGCATAGTGAGTTCCAGGTCAGCTGGGCTAGAGTGAGACCCTACCTTGAAAAAAAAAAAAAAAAAACACCTCTTGCTGCAAACAAACTCCAGATCCAGATGCACGTGCCACTTTGTGTCTTGCTTCACGTGTACTGAGGAATTGGAATTAAACCTGTACTGGCAGGCTGATCAAGCAAGCACCATTGACTGCTGAGACATCTCCCCAGCTCCAAGAGCTCTCAATCTTTGCTGGGAAAGTAAGCATACTTTCTAACACTTTGGAAACATGTGCATTATAAGCTAAGCTTAGCAGTTCTAAGTATGCACCAACAAGAATTCTCTCTCTCTCTCTCTCTCTTTTTTTTTCTTTCAAAGTAGGGTCTCACTCAAGCCCAGGCTGACCGGGAATTCACTATGAAGTCTCAGGGTGGCCTTGAACTCACAGTGATCCTCCTACCTCTGCCTCCTAAGTGTTGGGATTAAAGGCGTGTGCCACCACAGCTGGCCCAACATGAACTCTTGAACCTACCAAAGCCATGCATAAGAACATTTATGGCATCTCAAGTGCTTGTCCACCATGTGCAAGTTGACCTCCAGCATTTGTGAAAAACAGAGGGCTGATGAGATGGCTTAGAGGTTAAGGCACTTGCCTGTAAAGCCTAAGGACACAGGTTCAAATCCCCAGGACCCACATAAACCAGATGCACAAGGTGACACATGAGTCTGGAGCTTGTTTGCAGTGGCTAGAGGACCCAGGTTCGACTCTTCAGGTCCCACATAGGCCAGATAAACCAGATGCACAAGGTGGCACGTGTCTGAAATTTGTTTGCAGTAGCTAGAGGCCCTGATTTGCCCATTCTCTCTCTCTCTCTGCCTTCTCTCAAATAAATAAATAAAATATTACAAAAAAAAAAAAAAAAGAAAAAGAGAAACCTCATTGAACTTTATTCTTAAAATGTGTGCCTTTTGGGCTGAGAGATAGCTCAGTAGTGAAGACACTTGCTCAAAAATCCTGTGGGCCTGAGTTGACCCAGATTCAATTCCCCAGTTCCCATATAAAGCCAGATACACAAAGTGGTGTGAGCTCTGTACTTTTGCAGTGGCAGGAGCCCTGAGGTACACATTTTTTCTCTCTCTCCAACAGATAAATAAGTATTTAGGGGGCTGGAGAGATGGTTCAGCATCTGCATGCAAAACCTAATGACCCAGGTTCGTTTCCCCAGTAACCATCCAAAGGCAGATGTACAAAGCGGTCGGTGCATGCCTTTGGAGTTAGTTTACAGTGGCTACAGGCCCTAGTATACCCATTCTCTCTACTTGTAAATAAATAAAGAAATAAAAACAAACATTTATAAATTTGCCCTAGCACTTGGGAGGCAAAGATAGGATCACTGTGAGTTCAAGGCCAGCCTGGGACAGACTACCCCGTGAATTAGTTCCAGGTTAACCTAGGCTAGAGTAAGACCCGTACACTGCAAAAAGAAAAGAAAAAGAAAGAAAGAAAGAAAGAAAGAAAGAAAGAAAGAAAGAAAGAAAGAAAGAAAGAAAGGGGGCTGGAAATATGGCTTTGTGGTCAAAGCGCTTGCCTGCAAAGCCAAAGGACCCAGGTTTGATTCCCAGAACCCACATAAGCCAGAAGAACAAGGTGACACATGCCTCTGGAGTTTGCAGTGGCTAGAAGTTTTGGCATGCTTGTTCGCTCTCTCCCCCCACTCACTCAAATATAAATAAATAAAAAGAATGGGCTGGAGAGATGGTTTAGTGATTAGTGCACTAGCCTGTGAAGCTTAAGGACCCAGGTTCAACTCTCCAGATCCCATGTAAGCCAGATAAACCAGATGCACAAGGTGGCACATGT
The DNA here is from genome assembly GCF_020740685.1 of Jaculus jaculus. NCBI lineage: Eukaryota > Metazoa > Chordata > Mammalia > Rodentia > Dipodidae > Jaculus > Jaculus jaculus. Next base: position 59,994,495 of record NC_059106.1, on the reverse strand, counting down.
GTCTGGAGTTTGTTTGCAGTGGCTAGAGGCCTTGGCATGCTCTCTCTCTCTCTCTCTCTCTCTTGCTCAAATAAATAAATAAATAGAATGGGCTGGAGAGATGATTGCTTAGTGGTTAGTGCACTTGCCTGTGAAGCCTAAGGACCCAGGTTCGACTCTTCAGGTCCCACATAAGCCAGATAAACCAGATGCACAAGGTGGCACGTGTCTGAAATTTGTTTGCAGTAGCTAGAGGCCCTGATTTGCCCATTCTCTCTCTCTCTGTCTAAAATAAAAATAAATACATAAAAACTGAAAAAAATAAGGTGGAGAGCTGGGCGTGGTAGCAAACACCTTATTCCCAGAACTTGGGAGGCAGAGGGAGGAGTATTGCCATGAGTTCAAGATCACCCTGAGACCACCTAGTGAATTTCAGGTCAGCCTGAGCTAGAGTGAGACCCTACCTTGATAAACAACAACAAAAAAGGTGGGAGGGCTGGAAAGATGGGTTAGAAGTTAAGGTGCTTGCCTGTAAAGCCTAAGAGCCCATATTCAACTCTCCAGGTCCCACATAAGCCAGATGCACAGCGACGCAAGTGCACAAGGTTGCGCATGAGCACAAGATAGCGTTCGTGTCTGGAATTCGACTGTGGTGGCGGGAGGCCCTGGCATGGCGATTCTCTCATTAAAAAAACAAGAGGGGCTAGAGAGATGGCTTGGCGGGTAAGGCACTACCTGCAAAACCAAAGGACCTAGGGTTTAATTACCCAGGACCCATGTAAGCCAGATGCACAAGATGGCACATTCTCTCTCTCTCTCTCTTACCCCGTCTCCCTCTGTGTCTCTCTCTCAAATAAATAAATAAAAATGAATTTTTTTTTTTTAAAAGGTCAGGGCTGGAGACATGGCTTAGCGGTTAAGGCGTTTGCCTGCAAAGCCTAAGGATCCAGGTTCAAGTCTCCAGATCCCACATAAGCCAGATGCACAAGGTGGCACATGTGTCTGGAGTTTGTTTGCAATACCTTGAGGCCCTGGTATGCCCATTCTCTCTCTCTTTCTCTGCCTCTAATAAATAAATTTAAATTAAAAAAAAAAAAAAGGCCAGTCTGTTGGGCTTGCCTTAAAAAAAGTAAATAAATAAATAAGTAAAACTGCCTTGGTGGCACTTGCCTTTAATCCCAGCACTTGGGAGGCAGAGGTAGGAGGACTGTGAGTTTGTGGCTACCTGAGACCACATAGTGAATTTTAGGTCAGCCTGGACGAGAGTGAGCCTCTACCCTAAAAAATCCAATAAATAAACAAATAATAAAGTGGGAGGGGTGCTAGAAAGATGGCTTAGTGGTTAAGGTGCTTGCCTGCAACACCAAAGGAGCTAGGTTTGATTCCCCGGGACCTATGTAAGACAGATGCACACAGTACCGCTTGCATCTAGAGTTCATTTGTAGTGGCTGAAGGTCCTGATGTGCCCATTCTCTCTCTCTTTCTCTCAAAAAAAAAAAAAAAAAAAAAAAAAAAAGCAAATCTCAGATAAACCCTAATATGTTAACAGAAGAGCCCCAGACCTGTCTAGTCCCAAAACCTTACAGGCCTGGGTGCTGGAGAGACGATGCCAGTTAATCCAGTTGCCAGGTCCTAGTCTCCAGGCTGCCTGAGCAGGAGCACAGACCTCTGCTAGGGAGACAGAGGCCAAACCTACAGATGTAGTTCAAGGAAGCAACTGTATAAGGCCGGGGGGCCTTTTCACTTCAAAGAGGGAGAACATTTTTTACTGAAGACAGAGTTTTCTGTATCACAGTCTGGCCTTGAAGTCACGATGTAGCTGAGGATGACTCTGATCTTCACCTCCCAAGTCCTGGGATTAGAAGTGTGAGCCACTCTGACCTGTGAAAGGACAGGACATTGACAGGCAGAAATGAAAAGTTCAGAGCAGCAAAGTGTGGCAAATATCTGAAGAATGGAGGGCAGGAGGGCAGTTTAGAGACAACTGTTGCAATCCCAGCCACAGATCACAATGGTCTGACTAGAGAAATGATGGTGGGGTGAAGAGAAGCAGATGGATTCAAACCACCTTTATAAGGAAGATTGGGCAGCTTTAAGATCAGGAGGTAGGGCCAGGCATGGTGGCACACACCTTTAGTCCCAGCACTTTAGAGGCAGAGGTAGGAGGATTGCTGTGAGTTTGAGGCTACCCTGAGACTACATAGTGAATTCCAGGTCAGCCTGGGCTATAGCAAGACCCTAATTTTAAAAACCAAAAAAAAAAAAAAAAAAAAAAAAAAAAAAAGCAGCACAAGACCAGGATGTCTTGGAATAACACCCTCTGAGTAGCAACACACAACCTCAGGCACTACAGATCCGTTACCTCGTTTTACTTTCTTTTATTTTCTTTTTTTTCAAGGTAGGGTTTTGCTCTAGCTCAGGCTGACATAGAATTCACTATGTAGTCTCATGGTGGCCTCAAACTCAGCGATCCTACCTCTGCCTCCCCAGTGCTGGGCCTAAAGGCATATGCCACCACGGCTGGCTTAGCTTTACTTTTCCTGGTATCCACGCGCTGCTGTGTAAAATACACTTACAGGCTAAGTACCTGTCCCTCCCATTAACATTTAAGGTCCACAAGAGCCACGGTTTTGTCCTACTTACTGTTGTAGTCTCTAAGGCAGTGCCCAGCAGGAAGCTACAACTGAGTATGTATGTATTGGTTAAATGATAAGCAAATGCCATCTCTTTAAAAAGACTAGTGGGGATGCATCTGGATAGGGGGATTAACTTCTGTTTTTAAAATTTTTGTTTTACTTATTTATTTGAGAGAGAAGGGAAGAAAATTGGCAGGTAGAGACAGACAGAGAGAGAGAGAAAGAGAGAGAGAGAGAGAGAAAGAGAGAATGGGTGTGCCAGGGCCTCCAGCCACTACAAACTCCAGATGCATGCGCCCCTTGTGCATTTAGCTGGGTTCTTAGGCTTCTCAGGCAAGTGCCTTAACCGCTAAGCCATCCCTCCAGCCCTCTCTTGCTGTTTTGCTGTTGGTGCATGAGAGCTTCTGTATTCTCCTGGCTCCACCTCCCCTTGCAATTGTTGCACTGGAATTTAAGATGCACGCTCCATTTTGTGTCTGGAGTACCTGGGTGCTGAGGAGCAACTCAGGTGAGCAGGCTTATAAGCTTGCTTTCATTTATTTATTTGAGAGTGACATTTAGTTATTTATTTATGAGTGGCAAAGAATGGGCACACCAGGGCCTCTAGCTACTGCAAATGAATGCCAGATGCATGTACCATCATGTGTATCTAGCTTATGTGGGTTCTGGGGAATCAAACCTGGATCCTCAGGCTTCACAGTCTAGTGCCTTAATCATTATGCAATCTCTCCAGCCCTTCTAGATTCATTTTAAATAACTAAGATTTGAATGTTATTTTGTGTGAATGTGGGAGTACGTGTGGAAGTCAGAGGAAAACTTTTGAGTATTGGTCCTTGCCTTCCACCTAGCTTTGAGTCAGGGTCCCTCCCCCAGCCCCCCTTCTTTGCTGCACTTGCCAGAGCTTCTGGGAAAATTCTGATGTCTCTACCTCCCATCCTTGCTGTCGGCAGGCTGGGAATACAGAAGGTCACAACAGCTTCAGTTTTTCTCGAAGTAGGGTCTCACTCTAATCCAGGCTGACCTGAAGTTCACTCTGTAGTAACAAGGTGGCATTGAACTCTCAATGATCCTCTTACCTCTGCTCCCCAAGTGCTAAGATTAAAGTCATGTGCTATCACGCCTGCCTAGCTTTAGTCTTTCTATGTGGGTGAGAGGATCAAACATGGTTTGCTGGCTTGAGTGGCAAGTACTTTAGCCACTGACCCATCTCCCAGCCTGCTAGATGTTCTTAGAGAAATGCATAAACAGGACTGGAAAGATGGCTTTTAGCGGTTAAGGCAAAGCCAAAGAACCCAGGTTCGATTCCCCAGGTCCCATGTAAGCCAGATGTACAAGGGGGCACACGCATTTGAAGTTCATTTGCAGTGGCTGGAGGCCCTGGTGTGTCCATTCTCTTTCCCTCTCTCTACCTGCCTATTTCTGTATCTGTCTCAAACAAATAAATAAAATTGTTTAAAAAAAAGAAATGCATAAGCATTTGAAAACACAAAACAAGTATTTTAACATAATATAAAAGTGAGGAGGGGTCTGGAGACATGGCTTAGCAGTTAAGGCACTTGCCTGCAAAGCCTAAGGATCCAGGATTAATTCTCCAGGTCCCATATAAGGCAGATGCACAAGGTAGCACACGGATCTGGAGTTTACCTGCAGTGGCTAGAGGCCCTGGCGTGCCCATTCTCTCTCCTCCCAACCGTCTCAAATAAATAAAACAAAAATAAATCTTAAAAAAAAAAAAAAAGTTAGGGGCTGGAGGAATGGCTTAGTGGTTAAGGCCCTTGCCTATGAAGCCTAAGGACCCAGTTCGATACCCCAATACCCACATAAGCCGTAAGGTGGTGCATAAGTCTAGAGTTGGTTTGCAGTGGTTAGAGGCCCTGGTGTACTCATTCTATCTTTCTCTTTCTCTCCCTTTATTTCAAATAAAATTTTTAAAGTTAGAGCCACTGGGTGTGGTGGCTCCTTAGGCTTTGAGGCAAATGCCTTAACTACTGAGCTATCTCCCTACTTGCCAGGCATGGTGGCACATACCTTTAATCCCAGCACTTGGGCGGCAGAGGTAGGAGGATGGCTGTGAGTTCAAAGCTACCCTGAGACTACAGAATGAATTCCAGGTCAGCCTGGACTAGAGCAAGACCCTACCTTGAAAAACAAAGCAAACAAACATTAAAAGTTAGTATCAGGCTGGAGAGATGGTTTAGCAGTTAAGGCATTTGCCTGCAAAGCCAAAGGACCCAGGTTTGATTCCCCAGGACCTATGTAAGCCAGATGCACATGGTGGCACATATGTCTGGAGTTTGTTTGCAGTAGCTGGAGGTCTTGGCGCACCCATTCTCTCTCTCTGTCTCTAATAAGTAAGTAAAAGTAAGTTGGGCATGGTGGAGCACACTTTTAATCCCAGCACTTGGGAGGAAGAGGTAGGAAGATCGCCATGAGTTTGAGGCCACCCTGACTACACAGTGAATTCCAGGTCAGCATGAGCTAGAGACCCTGTCTTGAAAAACCAAAAATAAAATAAATATATAAATAAGTAAATAATAAATATTAAAAAAAGTTAGGGTCATGAAACTGGTGAGGTGGTACACACCTGTAAACTCAGCATTTAGAAGGTTGAAGAAGAAAAAAGAAGAAGGATGAAGTAGGAAGATCATGAGTTTAAGGTCAACATGGGCTACATAGCAAGACCCTATCTCAAAACAGAATTTTAAAAATGCCAAAAAAAAAAAAGAAAGAATCATGGAAAATGTTAATAAAAATTAAAAAAAAAAAAAAAGAGAGAGCCGGGCGTGGTGGCGCACGTCTTTAATCCCAGCACTCGGGAGGCAGAGGTAGGAGGATTGCCATGAGTTCAAGGTCACCCTGAGATGACAGAGTTAATTCCAGGTCAGCCTGGACCAGAGTGAGACCCTACCTCGAAAAACCAAAAAAAAAGAAAAGAAAGAAAGAAAAGAAAGGCTGAAGAGATGGCTCGGCGATTAAAAGCACTTGTTTGCAAAGCCTGATGACCTGGGTTTGATTCCCCAGTACCCATATAAATGTAGATGCACAAAGCTGCACATATACCTGGAGTGTGTAGTGGTAGGAGGCCCATACTCTCTTTCTGTTCTCAAATAACAATTAAAAATATTTTTAAAGGTGTGGAGAGATGGCTTAGCAGTAAAGGCACTTGCCTGAGAAACCAAAGGACCCAGGTCCGACTATCCAGGACCCACTTAAGCCAGATGTACAAGGGGGCGCATGCATCTGGAGTTTGTCTGCAGTGGCTGGAGACCCTGGTGCACCCATTCTCTCTCTCTCTCCTTTATATTCTTTTTTAAAAAATATATTTTATTTATTTGAGAGAGAGAGAGAGAGAATGGGTGCACCAGGGTCTCCAGCCACTGCAGACAAACTCCAGATGCATGCGCCCCCTTGTACATCTGGCTTAAGTGGGTCCTGGATAGTCGGACCTGGGTCCTTTGGTTTCTCGGTTAGGGATGTCTCTCACCTGGCTAAAGTGGGTCCTGGAGAGTACAACCGGGAACCTTTGGCTTCGCAGGCAAATGCCTTAACCGCTAAGCCAACTCTGCAGCCCTTCCAGAAAACTATTTTTTAAAAAGAAGTGGTGCAGGCTTTTAATCCCAGCACTCAGGAGGCAGAGGTGAGTTCGAGGCCAGTCTACAACTACAGAGTGAGATGCAAGTCACCCTGGGCTACAGTGAGACCCTACCTCCAAAATAAATAAATAAATAAAAAAGAGACAGAGAAAGTAAGTGGCAATGAAATTCAAATGAATGGGAGTAAAAGTGCTTGCCAAACTGTCCAGTCCTTAAGCTGTCAAGGCTAATCAGGGGGGCAGTAAGCATCACCGGCACACCTACTTCTCTCCTGGAAAACCCTACATACACAGAATCTTTCACCAGGAGGCAGAGCTCTGGTACCCGATTCTGCTTTGCAATTGAGATTATGCTGGTGTTGGGAGGGAAGGGGTTGGACTGCTAGACCTCTGGAAGCCCTTCCAGTGTTCATATCTGAAGAGTTGTGGCCTCAACCAAACTCCCACTCTTGCTTCCAGACGTAGCAGGATGTCTTGCGGCACAGAAACCGATCAGTAGGCATTTGCTCAATGAATGAGACAAACCGGTGAATGAATGAACACGTCTCTCCAGACGACGGTTAGGGATGTCTCTCGCCTGCACAGCAGAGGCTCTCGAGCCTCCCAGCTCCTTGGCCTTTCCCGCCGACCTATACTTGCCGATCTCCCCGGCTAGATCAGATGGAGGCACGGCCAGCGTAAACGGGCACGGGGGGGAGGGGAGCACCGAACCGGCCAGATCCAGGGGCAGCGGACCCCGCTCGCCGGAGGACGCCGCAAGACCTCGGGCTGTCCCCGGACCCTCCTGGTCTACGGACACCGTAGGCGACTCACGTGAGCACCGGGATAGGCGTCCACACCACGCAGTAGGGGAAGCGGCTCCGTTCCACGTCCATGGTGACGCCGCAAGAGCCGTGGTACGGCTTCATGTCCGTCTCGGCCGCCGTCGGCACCTCCACTTCCGCCATCCCGGGAGGGGGCGTCGGCGGTGGCAACAGGAGCGGAGAACTCCCTTCCGCTTCCGCCATCGTGCGTGTGTCCCGCTCCGGCCGGTCCGACCTGTTTGGTGTCGTCACTTCCGGGAGGCGGGGTCCGCGCCGTCGGCCTTCCCCCCGGGAATTGGGGCCGAGCCCCTCGGGGTCCGGCCAGCCTCTCCGCGCGCTGTTGGCGGGCGTTTGCGCATGCCCTGTCCTCAGGCGGCTCCCAGTCCAGCCGTGAGGCCCCGACCGAGTGCGGCTCAGTACGCCAGCGGGAGGTGCTGAACACTGGATGTACATTGTCTTCAGTGCCAATTCACCGACGAGACACTGAAATTTAAGCATTTTCCCCTGGGTTAAAAATGAAAAAATGAGGGTCTGGAGAGAAGGCTTAGCAGTTAAGGCACTAGCCTGCAAAACCAAAGAATCCCAGTTCGATCTTCCAGGACCCATGTAAGACAGATGGACAAGGTGGCGCATGCATCTTAAGTTTGTTTACAGTGGCTAAAGGCCTTGGTACGCCCATTCTCTGCCTCTCCCTCTCTCTCTGCCTCTTTCTGTATCAAATAAATAAATTAATTAAATATATATATTTTTAAAAATTTTTAATTTTTTTGTTGTTATTTTATTTTAGAGCGACAGACACAGAGAAAGAGCAGAGAGAGAGAGAATGGGCGCGCCAGGGCTTCCAGCCTCTGCAAACGAACTCCAGACGCGTGCGCCCCCTTGTGCATCTGGCTAACGTGGGGCCTGGGGAACCGAGCCTCGAACTGGGGTCCTTAGGCTTCACAGGCAAGCACTTAACCGCTAAGCCATCTCTCCAGCCCTAAATACATATTTTTTAAAGTGAAAAAAGAGCCAGGAGCGGTGGCGCATGCCTTTAATCCCAGCACTCGGGAGGCAGAGGTAGGAGGATTGCCATGAGTTCAAGGCCATTCTGAGCCTACAGAGTTAATTCCAGGTCAGCCTGTGCTAAAGCGAGACCCTACCTTGAAAAAACAAACAAACGGGCTGGAGGGATGACTTAGTGGTTAAGGCATTTGCCTGCAAAGCCAAAGGACCCAGGTTTGATTCCCAAGACCCATATTAGCTAGATGCACAAGGGGGCGCACGTGTCTGGAGTTTGCAGTGGCTAGAAGCTCTGGCTCGCCTATTCTGTCTCCCTCCCTCCCTCCCTCCCTCCCTCCCTCCCTCCCTCTCTCTCTCTCTTCCTCTTTCTCTGTCAAATAAATAAATAAATAAAAAGAAAAAACAAACAAGCAAATCAGACTAATGGGATGGTGAGACGGTTTAGTGGTTAAGGCAATTGCCTGTGAAGCCTAAGGACCCAGGTTCGGTTCCTCAGTACCTATGTAAACCAGATGTACAAGGTGCATGTGTCCTGGCTTTGTTTGCAGTGGCTAGAGGCCCTGGCACACCCATTCTCTATCTCTGTTTCTTTTTCTCTCAAATAAAAAAATCAAACTAAGGTGCACTAAGTGACACATGCATCTGGAGTTCTTTTGCAGTGCGAAGACACCCTGGCATGCCCATACTCACTGTCTGCATCTCTCTCATGTAAAAATATTTTTTTTTTTTTTCATGTAGGGTCTCACTGTAGCCAGACTAACATGGAATTTGCTATGTAGTTTCAGGATGACCTCGAACCCACAATGATCCTCCTACTTCTGCCTCCTGAGTGCTGGGATTAAAGGTGTGTGCCCCCACACTCAGCTAGTAAAAATAATTTTTTAAAAATCAGGCTAGGGCCAGGCATGGTGGTTCATGCCTTTAATCCCAGCATTTGGGAGGCAGAGGTAGGAGGATTGCCATGAGTTTGAGGCCACCCTAAGACTACATAGTGAATTCCAGGTCGGCCTGAGCTAGAGTGAGACCCTACCTCAAAAAGCCAAAAAAATCAGGCTAGGGGCTGGAGATTGCTTAATGGTTAAGCACTTGCCTGTGAAGCCTAAGGACCCCAGTTTGAGGCTCGATTCCCCAGGACCCATGTAAGCCAGATGCATAAGGTGGCACATGCATCTGGAGTTTATTTGCAGTGGCTGGAGGCCCTGGTGCGCCTATTCTCTCTCTTTCTCTCTGCCACTTTCTCTGTCTGTTGCTCTCAAATAAATAAATAAAAATAAACAAAATATTTAATGAAACAAAAATCAGGCTAAGCTGGGTGTGGTGGCGCACACCTTTAATCCCAGCACTCGGGAGGCAGAGGTAGAAGGATCACAGTGAGTTCAAGCCATCCTGAGACTACATAGTAAATTCCAGGTCAGCCTGAGCCAGGGTGAGATCCTACCTTGAAAAACCAAAATCAGGCTAAACAAACAAACAAAAAAATCAGGCTACCCTTGACACTACAAAGTAAATTACAGGTAGAATTCACTTTGTAGTCTCAGGGTGACCTGCAACTCAGCAATCATCCTACCTCTGCCTCCTGAGTGCTGGGATTAAAGGTGTGTGCCATCATGACTGGCTTTAGTGCATCTTTGGATATGTCTGTCCGTGCTATGGCACTTCTGAGATCCCTCAATTCACTGGCTACCACATTTCCTGATGCAGAACAGATGCTCCAAAGCATGCACCAAGTGCTGAGGGAAAGAACTTGGATTCTCACTTGCTACATCTTGGTGTTCTGGGCCCTTTTAAGGGTCACCTGGAAGCTGGTGGCATGGTGCTTAGGTTCTGACCAGAGCCCTGGCTTCTTTCCTTGTGGCTTGCATCATTCTCCCTTTGACCAGGGTATCTGAAGAAGCCAGGACGAGAGGACCATGGAGCTGGAGGGAGAAGCCAGCTCTTCCTTGGACTCTTTCTCAGGCTTGTCTTCCTCTGCAATCTGTTTACAGGGCCCCTTCTCTCACACATCACCTCAGTGCTCACCCCGTGTCCCTGCCTGCTTGCCTTTCCACCCACACAGATGGGAAATCTCAATCAAAAACTAGCACTGCCTTCCTGGCTCAGAGGATCACAGCGAGCCCTAGAAGCAGCTCCTGTTACACAGAGAGCTTGGTATAGGATTGATGGGGTTCAGAGATACCCCTCCCCCAACACATACATGACCGAAAATAGGAATGACCATCTGGATCCACTTATGGGGCTAGCTGGGGGAGGGGAGGATGGCAGAGTGGGAACTGTCAAGCTGGCAAACCTTCGGGCGTAAGATACTGCTCATTACAAGGGTGAGCTTGGCACTTGAACTTTCTCTTTTGGTGGAACTCAGGGCACCTCTCCAAGTGGCCCCATGTAGGAGTCCCTGAAGCTCATGGAATTTCTCAGGACATCTCATCCCTGCTGGCATTCAAGACTCCTCACGGGCTGATCCCAGTTTCCCTTTACAGACTCCTATCTCCCCCGACAAGCCCTGTCCTCATAGCCCGCCTCTTCACTCACACTCTTCTCTGATAAGGAACGTCCTTCTTCTACTGTTCTCCACCATGCTCGAGGTTTTGGGAACATGTTTCTTTCCTCTTTGCTCCCAGAGCACGGAGGCTGTGTTTCCACCTATTGAATATTCATGTGTGCTTGTATTAGCATTAGCTGTTTACATGTCTGTCTCCCCAGAGAGACTCCTTGAGCTAGGGATGGACTGGATCCACTTGTCCCTAAAGTCAGTAGGACTCCTGGTAGAGAGGAAATATTTAGGGATAGTTCTAGAACTATCTGGTGAACCTAGGAGCAGCACCACAACCAGTAATCCTACAGTGGTGAAGAAACAGGGCTGAGCCAGGGGTTACCATGGTTGCTGGCTGGAGGAACAAATAGGACGTGGGGTGGGGCACTTAAGAAGGCAATAGTCTGGGCTAGAGAGATGGCTTAGCAGTTAAGGTGCTTGCCTGCAAAGCCAAAGGACCCAGGTTGGATTCTTCAGGTCCCACGTAATCCATATGCACAAGGTGGCACATGCATCTGGAGTTCCATTGTAGTGGTCAGAGGCCCTGGTGCATCTATTCTCTCCCTCCCTCCCTCTCGCTCTGTATCAAAAATAAATTAAAACATGGGGCTGGGGAAATGACTTAGCAGTTAAGGCACTTTGCCTGTGAAGCCTAAGGACCCAAGTTTGATTCCCCAAGACCCACGTAAGCCAGATGTCCGGGGGCAGGGGCACGTGTATGGAGTTTGTTTGCAGTGGTTATAGTTCCTGGTGCGCCCATTCTTTCTATCTGCCTCTTTCTCTCTCTCAACATAAATAACTAAATACAAATTAAAAATTTAAAACAAAAGTAGGCAGTAATCAATTTGGCACTTTTTCAGCTCAGCTTCACGATTACCCTTTATGCCTAGTGGTCCCTGGGTCTGGGTCTCTCCCTTCCTACTGTATCACTCTCTCCTTCTCCTACCCTGATTATGGCCCAAAACTTTTCATGATTGAGAGAGGATGATTGAGAAGCCAATCTAATACAAGAAACCATTTAACAAGTGAATGATCACAAAACAACTTTCAACTTCACTCCTCATCCCCCCCCCCCCCCCCCCGAGGTAGGGTTTCACTCTAGCCCAGGCTGACCTGAAATTCACTATGTAGTCTCAGGGTGGCCTCAAACTCCTCTACTGTCTGCCTTCCAAGTGCTGGGATTAAAGGTGTGTGCTACCACGCCCTGTTAGGGCCAGAATCTAAGTGTCCTACTTTGAGGTGGAAATTAAACCATGAGGTAGAATATGTGGATTCAGGAGTTGGCCAGGGTGTTCAAGGTCTGACCCATAGCTGTCAGCGGCTGTCACACCTTAGGAATGTGGCTGAACCTGTCAGGGTATCAGCTTCCTCATGTCTAAAATAGGAAACAATTCTAAACCTTGGATTTTCATGAGATTGGATAAACTAAAACCTTAATGGTGCTTGGCTAAAATAAAGACTCAATGCCAGCCAATGTACGAGTTAAAACCATACATCTGGACTGGAGGACCCTCTCTCACTTCAAAAACACTTTAGTACGCATACGCCCACCACCTTTTGCTGCCTCCTTATAATGCAGTCAGAGAACCAGAACAGTAACACGGCTTCCATTTTGACACCGAGAGAAAGATATCTAAAGAGGTTCAGAGATTTGCCTGAGATATAAGCATATATTAGAGTTGGGGTTCTGAACTCCACACTGGGCTGCCTTTGCCTGCTCCCCTTTTTTTTTTCTGAGGTAAGGTCTCACTCTAGCCCAGGCAGACCAGGCAGATGGAAGTCATTAGGTAGTCTCAGGGTAGCCTCAAACTCATGGTGATCCTCTGGAGTGCTGGAATTAAAGGCATGCAGCACCATGCCTGACCCTGGAATTCCCTTTTTTGGGCCACTCTTTGGGGACACCAGTTTAAGAGTCTAGAAGTCAACCTAAAATAGGTGTGAACTATAACCTCATTAGAACCAGGATCTGTTTTATTTAGAGAAATGCCTGGGAGTGGGAGGCCTTACCGTAAGTGCACATGCCTGCCTGCCGTACCTATCGGAATGCTTTCTATCTGCCACTCTCTACCAACGGTGTGGATGTCCCCAGGCCTGACAAGGAGCCTGGCACACAGTGGGTACTCAATGAAGGCAAAGCATGGGAGAGGTTTAGTTCCCATTTATTTATTTAAACATATTTAATGTTTACTTTTTTAATTTTTAATTTATTTATTTTTATTATGTTTTGGCTTTTTGAGGTAGGGTCTCAATCTAGCCCAGGGTGACCTGGAATTCACTATGGAGTCTCAGGGTGGCCTCAAACTCACAGCGATCCTCCTACCTCTGCCTCCCGAGTGCTGGGATTAAAGGTGTGCGCCACCATGCCCAGCTTTACTTTTATATTTTTTCAAAATATATTATTTTTATTTATTTGACAGAGAAAGAGGGAGAGAGAGAGAAAATGGGCATGCCAGCCAGAGGTTCAGAGCCACTCCAGCCACTGCAAACAAACTCCAGATGCGTGCGCCCCCTTGTGCATCTGGCTAATGTGTGTCCTGGGAAATCAAACCTGGATCCTTTGGTTTTGCAGGCAAATGCCTTAATTGCTAAGCCATCCCTCCAACCTAAAACATATTTAATATTTATTTATAAGGGGGGGGGAATTGGAGCACCAAGGCCTACTAATGTAAAGGAACTTTAGACACATGCACCACTTTGTGCATTGGGCTTTATACAGGTACTGTGTAATTGAATCCAGGCCACCAGGCTTTGCAAACAAGTGCCTTTAACCACTGATCCATCTCCCCGGCCCTCATTTCCCATTTAAACCCAATGTTCAGGGATCATACGCAACTCCCCAATTTGCTATTCTACAACTTCCAGATAATGTGGAGGCATTGGGAGGGCGGGGGCTGGGTCTGTTGTATGCATTTTCATTAAGTCAGTGCCCAACCCAATGCCAGGCACATAGTAGGACTATTATCATTTTGTTGTCATTGTTGTTTATTTTTATTCATTTATTTGAGAGTGACAGACAGACGGAGAGCAAGAGGCAGAGGGAGAGGGAGAGAATGGGTGCACCAGGGCCTCTAGCCACTACAAACGAACTCCAGATGCATGCGACACCTTGTGCATCTGGTTTACACAGGTCCTAGGGAATCAAGCCTGAAAACAGGGTCATTAGGCTTCACAGGCAAGTGCTTAACCACTAAGCCATCTCTCCAGCCCTATTATTATTATTTTGTATGTTTGTTTTTCAAGGTAGGGTCGCTCTAGCCCAGGCTGACCTGGAATTCACTATGTAGTCTCAGGATGGCCTCAAACTCATGGCAATCCTACCTCTGCCTCCCGAGTGCTAGGATTAAAGGTGAGCCACCATGCCTGGCAGAACTATTATTAACCTATAAGAAAACTACTTAAAGGAAAGATGGAGGGACGGCTAACCAAAATCTAAGAGGATATAAGTAAGTCATATGGAAACCTACTTTTTTGGACAATGGAACACTCAGGAGCCATAGAGTGTTACTAGAAAATATTCAATGCCAGGGATGGGATACCTTCCAGTAAGCTGTTGGCTAGGGAGGTTCCTGATGCCCCCAAAACATTACAGGCCATTGCCGAGGCTCTTTGATTCCCACCAGGAAAAGATGGTAAGACCCTATTGTTGAAGACTCCACATACTTGGGCTGCAAGGTCACTGAGAAATTCTGCTGGAGCTGAGCTGAAAACCTCCTCAATGTAGACCAGCTGACAGAAAGCTGGAAAAATTCATGCTGCATGCAGCTGAATGAGGGAGAGAGAAATCACCAGTGAAGATACTCAACAGTGGATATTGCAAGCCTGAAATTTGGCAAGCCAGGACAAATGTGCCAACGGGTGCAATAGTGGCATGTCTGTTATCAGGAAAACCAACTGCTCTCTAATTGGACTGGAGATCTGCTCCATGGTAGGGAACACATCTCTGATACTGAAAACCTACAACAGGGTAGTCATGAGCCCTAGGTGTGTAACATCTGCTGCTGTTTGGCTAAGTGTATGTACTATGCTCACCAAACTGCCCAATAAGCGCTTCTCTTAATGTTCATACCCACTCTCACTTTTGGTTAGAGAAGCTTCTCTTTTCAGATGGCAGTGACCTTGGGATGACTCAGAAGGCACCATGGTGCTGAGAAGTGACAGAGGAATGCTCAGCACTGACATATCTCTATCATACCTTCCAAAGCTCAGGGTCCATTGCAGAAGAGGTGGCGGAAAGAATGTAAGAGCCAGAAGAAGGGTAAGACTCCTTACAACGTGCTCCTCCAGACACAAAATGGCCTGGATATCCGTGACCTCATGGCGCCTTACACTACCTACACAAGACCATCAAAATAGGAGGAAAAGATAATGACATCAAAATAAAAGAGAGACTGATGGAGAGGAGGAGGGGATATGATGGAGAGTGGAGTTTCAGGGCTGGAGAGATGGCTTAGCGGTTAAGTGCTTGCCTGTGAAGCCTAAGGACCCCGGTTCAAGGCTCGGTTCCCCAGGTCCCACGTTAGCCAGATGCACAAGGGGGCGCACGCGTCTGGAGTTCGTTTGCAGAGGCTGGAAGCCCTGGCGCGCCCATTCTCTCTCTCCCTCTGTCTTTCTCTCTGTGTCTGTCGCTCTCAAATAAATAAATAAATTAATTAATTAAAAAAAAAAGAGTGGAGTTTCAAAGGGGAAAGTGGGGGGAGGGAGGGAATTACCATGAGACATTGTTTACAGTCATGGAAGTTGTCAATATAAATAAATAAGAAAACTACTGTTTTGGCCGGGTGTAGTGGCGCATGCCTTTTGGGAGGCTGAGGTAAGAGGATCACCGTGAGTTGGAGGCCACCCTGAGACTACAGGGCGAATTCCAGGATAGCTTGGGCTAAAGCAAAGACTCTACTTCAAAAAAACAAAAAGAAAAAAAAAAAATGACTGTTTTGTCAAAGATCAAGCCCAGGCCTTTAGACATACTAAGAAAATAAGAATAGGGATGGGGACGGGCGTGGTGGTGCACGCCTTTAATCCCAGCACTCGGGAGGCAGAGGTAGGAGAATTGCCATGAGTTCGAGGCCACCCTGAGACTCCATAGTGAATTCCAGGTCAGCCTGGGCTAGAGTGAGACCCTACCTCGAAAAACCAAAAAAAAAAAAGAATGGGGATGGGGGGCTGGAGAGATGGCTTAGCGGTTAAGCGCTTGCCTGTGAAGCCTTAGGACCCAGGTTTGAGGCTTGATTCCCCAGGACCCATGTTAGCCAGATGCACAAGGGGGCACACATGTCTGGAGTTCATTTGTAGTGGCTGGAGGCCTTGGTGCACCCATTCTCTCTATCTGCCTCTTTGCTGCTGTCAAATAAATAAATAAAAATATATATACAAAAAAAAAAAGAATGGGGTTGGGGAGAGAGGCAGAGAGAGGAGAGATCAGGGATTCAGTTCAGTTTTGCTATTGGCTCTCATTCCCTGGGAGTCCTGGGGCAGGCCATCCTTTTTCTGTTCTCTTTGGAACTCACTGTCCACATTTGTATAAAATGAACAGGACTGAGTGGTTCTAGTTCTGGCTTCACAATACGATGAACCTAGAATATTCAAAACTAATAGATAGATCCCTGGGTTCTACCTCATACCAATCAGGCTGGAGAGATGGCTTAGTGGTTAAGGTGCTTGCCTATGAAGCCTAAGGACCCAGGTTTGATTCTTCAGATCCCATGTAAGCCAGATGCACATGGTGGCGCAAGTGTCTAGAGTTCATTTGCAGTGCTAGAGGCCCTGGCATGCCCATTCTCACTTTTTCCCCCTCCTTCTCTCTCTCCCTCTAACCCAGACTGACCTGGAATTCACTATGTAGTCTTAGGGTGGCCTTGAACTCAAGGCGATCCTCCTACCTCTGCCTTCCAAGTGCTGGGATTAAAGGTATGCGCCACCAAGCCCGGCTCCCATCATGGGATTTTTGTTTGTTTGTTTGTTTGTTTAGTTGCAAGGAGAGAGAGGAGAGAGAATGGGCATGCCAGGGCCTCTAGCCACTGCAAACAAACTCCAGATGAATGTGCCTCTTGTGCGTCTGGCTTATGTGGGTCCTGAGGAATCAAACCTGGGTCCTTTGGCTTTACAGGCTAATGTCTTAACTGCTAAGCCATTTCTCCAGCTCTCATGGGAGAATTTTAAAGGACTGTAGGGGATTCTGATGACAGCTGGGGCTGAGGACCTCTGACTAGTGAACTTACCTCATTATCTTATAAATTATGCAACCAGCAGGGGTGTGGTGGTGCATTCCTTTAACCCCAGCACCTGGGAGGCAGAGATAGGTAGGTCACTGGGGGTTTGAGGCCAGCCTGGAAGTGAATTCCATGCCAGCCTGGGCTAGAGTAAGACCCTATCTTGAAAACAATTTTTTTTTTTGTATTGCCAGGTGTGGAGGGAGGGAGAGAGAGAGAGAGAGAGAGAGAGAGAGAGAGAGAGAGAGGGAGAATGGGTCAGCCTGGGCTAGAGTGAGACTCTACCTGAAAAAACATTATATATTTTGCAACCACACTGTGACATAATCTAAGCAGAGAGTGGCAGCAGGCCTCTGGAGCTGCACCTGCTCACCACACGCACAGAAATCCAAGTTTCTAAAGTCGGTTTGCTATGCATTCATCCTGTGGGCTCATCAGAGCCCCAGGCTCGCTCTCTATCAGCAAGGCCAGTGAGAGCTTTAAATGAATCACACATGCGGAACGCTTTTAAAAATGGCACTCCCCTGATCTTTTTACTGTCTTTAGAGTTATGCCTTCTCCCGAGTCATAGAGCTGGAACCACAGACTATGTAGCCTTTCAGATTGCCTTCTTTCCCTAAGCAATATGCGTGTGTGCGCGCGCGTCTATAAATTGATGTGTGCATCTACATAGGGATGGAGTTAAGGGGAATAAGGGATTGCTCACTCTGGAACTATTGAGTTCAGGCTATTTTTCTTAGCCTTCACAATAACTGGTACCACAGGTGCATGCCATAGTGCCTGGCTAGGCTCTCCCCCTTTTTTAAAAAAAATTATTTACTTGAGAGTGACAGACAGAGAGAGAAAGAGGTAGAGAGAATGGGTGCGCCAAGGCCTCCAGCCACTGCAAACAAACTCCAGACACGTGCACCCCCTTGTGTATCTGGCTAACATTTGAGCCTCGAACCAGGGTCCTCAGGCTTCACAGGCAAGCAAATAACCACTAAGCCATCCCTCCAGCCCATTTTTTTTTTTGTTTGTTTTTTGAGGTAGGGTCCCACTCTAGCTCAGGCTGACCTGGAATTCATCATGTAGTTTCAGGGTGGTCTAGAACTCACAACAATCCTCCTACCTCTGCCTCCTGAGTGCTGGGATTAAAGGCATGCGCCACCACACCAGGCTCATGTAAATTTATTAATTCACCTTTCAAAGGACATCTTGATCGCTTCCAGTTTTGGGTATTTATGAATAAAACTCAGATGAACATTCATACATAGGTTTTGGCACAGATACATGATTTTAACTTCTTTGGGTAAATATCAAAGAGTACAGCTGAGTAGTATAGTAAGATTATGTTTGGTTTTGTAAGAAATGCAAACTGTGTTCAAATGTGGGTATATTGGCCAGGTGTGGTGTCCTTAGGCTTCACAGGCAAAACCTTAACTGCTAGGCCATCTCTCCAGGCCCTAAATTTATTTTTTTGAGAAAGAGGCAGAAAGAGAAAGAATGGGCACACCAGGAGTTCCAGCTGCTGCAAACAAACTCCAGACAGATGTGCCACCTTGTGCATCTGGCTTTTATGGTTCTGGGGAATTGAACCTGGGTCTTTTGGTTTGGCAGGCAAATGGCTTACCCACTAAGCCATTTCTTCAACCCACTCTTTTTTATGTTCATTTTTTATTTATTTGAGAGCAACAGACATAGAGAGAAAGACAGACAGAGGGAGAGAGAGAGAATGGGTGCGCCAGGGCCTCCAGCCACTACAAACGAACTCCAGACGCGTGCGCTCCCTTGTGCATCTGGCTAATGTGGGACCTGGGGAACCGAGCCTCAAACCGGGGTCCTTAGGCTTCACAGGCAAGTGCTTAACCGCTAAGCCATCTCTCCAGCCCCCCACTCTTTTTTAAACTTATGTATTTTTAATTATTATTATTTTTTTTTTTTAGATAGTGACAGACACAGAGAGAAAGACAGATAGAGAGAATGGGCGTGCCAGGGCTTCCAGCCTCTGCAAACGAACTCCAGACGCGTGCGACCCCCTGTGCATCTGGCCAACGTGGGACCTGGGGAACTGAGCCTCGAACCAGGGTCCTTAGGCTTCATAGGCAAGCGCTTAACCGCTAAGCCATCTCTCCAGCCCTATTTTGTTTTTTTAAGGCAGGGTCTGAATTTAGCCTGGAGTTGACCTGGAATTCACTGTGTAGTCTCAGGATGGCCTCAAACTCATGCCTCCCAAGTGCTGGGACTAAAGGTGTGTGCCACCATGCCTGGCTAGTTTTTAATTATTTTTAAATATGTATGTATGTATGTATATTTATTTAAATATACTTTATTTATTTGGGGGGGAGGGAGAGAAAGAGAGTGAGAGAGAGAATGGGTGCTCTAGGGCCTCTAGCCACTGCAAACGAACTCCAGATGCATGAGCCCTCTTGTGTATCTGGCCTACGTGGGTCCTAGAGAGTTAAAACGGGATCCTTTGGCTTTGCAGGCAAATACCTTAACCATTAAGCCATGTCTCCAGCCCTAAGTATTTTATTTTTATTTGAGAGAGCAAGTGACAGAGAGAAGGGGATGGTTACACTGGGGCCTCCAGCCACTGCAAACTCCAGACATATGTGCCACCTTGTGCATCTGGCTTACATGGGTACTAGGAAATTGAACCTGGGTCCTTTGGCTTTGCAAGCAAGCCCTTAATCACTAAGCCATCTCTACAGCCCTATTTATTTAATTTTGATTAGCTATGCAGTGCCAACTAGGTCTACAGATCCTATTGATAATTATAGTTGAGAATAAAATAGAGCTAGACAGGGTTGGAGAGATGGCTTAGTGGTTAGGTGCTTGCCTGTGAAGCCTAAGGGCCGTGGTTCGAGGCTCGATTCCCCAGGACCCACATTAGCCAGATGCACAAGGGGGCAAATATGTCTGGAGTTCGTTTGCAATGGCTGGAAGCCCTGGCACGCCCATTCTCTCTCTCTCTGTGCCTCTTTCTCACTCTCAAATAAATAAAAATGAACAACAACAATAAATTCCCCCCCCAAAAAATAAGCCAAAATATTTTGAGAGACACGGCAGGGGTGGGAGGTAGCAGATAGAAAGACAGAATGGGTGTGCCACGGCCTTCAGCCACTGTGATCTCCAGACGTATGTACCCCTTGTGCATCTGCCTTTCACAGGTCCTGGGGAATTGAACTGGGGTCCTTAGGCTTCACAGGCAAATGCCTTAATCAGTAAGCCATTTCACCAGCCCCTCCTTTTTTTGAGTTAGGGTCTCTAGCCCAGGCTGACCTGGAATTTACTATGTAGTCTCAGGGTAGCCTCAAACTCACGGCAATCCTACCTCTGCCTCCCAAGTGCTGGGATTAAAGGTATGTGCTACCACGCCCAGCTTAAAAAAATTTTAATGAGAGAGGGAGAGAATTGGCATGCCAGGAACTTGAGCCACTGCAATCTAATTCCAGACTTGTGTGCCACCTGGAGTACAGGTACAACCTTGCACTTGTCACCTTGTGCTGCATCTGACTTTCTTGGGATCTGGAGAGTTGAACATGGGTCCTCAGGCTTTGCAGTCAAATGCCTTAATCGCTAAGCAATCTCTCCAGCCCCTGTGCATCTGGCTTACGTGGGTACTGGGGAATCAAACCTGGATCCTCAGGCTTCACAAGTGTCTTAACTGCTAAGACATCTTTCCAGCCTTCTCAGTATTTTTTTGAGTTTGTTGCTGGAAATAAAACTTCAGCCATTAGCCGGGCGTGGTGGCGCACGCCTTTAATCCCAGCACTTGGGAGGCAGAGGTAGGAGGATTGCAGTGAGTTCGAGGCCACCCTGAGACTCCATAGTGAATTCCAGGTCAGCCTGAGCCAGTGTGAGACCCTACCTCAAAAAAACCAAAAAAAAAAAAAAAAAAAAAAACTTCAGCCACGTCCTATTTTGTGCACCTCGCTTTACAAGAAAGAGTACTAGGGAGCTGAACCCAGACTGACAGGCTTTGTAAACAAATGCCTCTAACCATTCACCCATCCTCAACCCATTATTATCATCAATTACTATTATTATCAGGCAGGTCTTACTCTAGCCTGAACTAGTTCCTGATCTGGAACTAATTCTGTAGTCCAGGCTGGTCTTGAACTCATGGCAATGTTTTTAGCTCAGACTCCTGAGTACTGGAATTAAAGGTGGAAGCCAGCGTGCCTAGCTGTTCCTTTTTTTTTTTTTTTTTTTTTGGTGAAGTGTGAGTCTTGCTCTAGCCCAGGATGATCTGGAATTCAGTATGTAATCTCAGGCTGGCTTTGATCTCACAGCCATCTTCCTTCATTAGCCTTCTTGAGTGCTGGGATTAAAGGCATGTGCCACCATGCTGGGCACCAGTATTTTTTTTTCTTCAAATTTTTAACAACTTCTATGATTATAAAAAATACCCCATGGTAAAATCTTCCCTCCCCCCACTTTCCCCTTTGAAATTCCATTCTCCATCATATCCCCTCCCCATCTCAGTCAGTCTCTTTTATTTTGATGTCATGAACTTTTCCTCCTCTTATGATGGTCTTGTGTAGGTAGTGTCAGGCACTGTGAGGTCACGTATATCCAGGACATTTTGTGTCTTGAGGAGACCAGGATTTTTTATCTGAATTATTTGTGTGTGCATGGGTACACCAGGGTCTCTTGCTGCTACAAATGAATGCCAGACACACCAGCTGCTTTGTATCCAGCTTTGCATGGGTGCTGGGGAATTGAATCTGGGTCAGCAGGTTTTGCAAGCAAGTGCCTTTAACCACTGAGCCATCTGCCTAACCCATTATTTTATTTTTACATAGGTTATAGTCGTTTTTTTTTTTTTTTTTGTTTGTTTGTTTTTTTATCTTGGGTAGGGTTTCACTCTAGTCCAGGCTGACCTGGAATTCACTACGTAATCTCAGGCTGGCCTCAAACTCATAGCAATCCTTTTACCTCTGCCTCCTGAGTGCTGGGATTAAAGGCATGTGTCACCATGCCTGGCCTCTAAAGTCTTTTCTTTAAAAAAATTTATTTTTTATTTGAGAGAGAACATGGCAGAGGAAGAGAGAGAGAGAGAGAGAGAGAGAGAGAGAGAGAGCTATATACAGACAGAGAGAGACGGTGGGGAGAGAGAGAGAGGCAGACAGACAGAGACAGAGAATGGGCACACCAGGGCCTCCAGCCACTGCAAACGAACTCCAGATGCGTGTGCCACCTTGTGCATCTGGCTTGTGGGTTCTGAAGAATTGAATTGAGGTCCTTTGGCTTTGCAGGGAGGTGCCTTAACCACTAAGCCACCTATCCAGCCACCTATATTTTTTTCTTTTAATGTTATATTTCCCATTCCCTTATCTATTGCCTCATTCTCCCTAATAAATAAATAAAAAAACTGGGCCAGACGCACAAGGGGCACATGCATCTGCAGTTTGTTTGCAGCGACAGAAGGCCCTAGCACACCCATTTTCTCTCTCTTTCTCCCTGCCTGTTTCTCTATTCTCTCAAATAAATAAAGAAAAATAAAATATATAAAAAAATTTTAAGGGCTGGAGAGATGGCTTAGCAGATAAGGCACTTACCTACAAAGCTTAAGGTCCTAGATTCAATTCCCCAGAACCCACATAAGCCAGATGTATATGGTGGTGTATACGTCTGGAGTTCATTTGCAGTGGCCAAAGGCCCTGGCTATTCTCTATCTATCTGCCTCTCTCTAATACATAAATTAATTTAATATATACATATATGTTATATTTATTTGAGAGAGGCAGGCAGAGAGAGAGAGATGGAGGGAAGGAAGGAGGATGGGCATACCAGGGCCTCTAGTCACTGCAAATTCCAGACGCATGCGCAGCTTTGTGCATCTGGCTTTATGTGGGTACTACAGACTTGAACCCAGGCCCTCAGGCATTGCAGGTAAGCACCTTAACTGCTGAGCCATCTTTCTAGTTCTATTATTACTACTATTTTCATTTTTTAAAAACATTTATTTATTTATTTATTTGAGAACAACAGAGGGAGGGAGAGAGAATGGGCGTGCCAGAGCTTCCAGGCTCTGTAAAGGAACTCCAGATGCGTGCGTCCTCTTGTGCATCTGGCTAACGTGGGTCCTGGGGAATTGAGCCTCAAACTGGGGTCCTTAGGCTTCACAGGCCAGCGCTTAACCGCCAAGCCATCTCTCCAGCCCCTATTTTCATTTTTTGAGGTAAGGTTTTACTCTAGCTCAGGCTGATCTAGAATTCACTATATAGTTTCAGGGTGGTCTCCAACTTTGGCAATCCTCCTATCTCTGCTTCCCAATAAAGGCGTGCGCCACCATGCCCGGCTCCAGCCCTACTATTATTATTATTTTGAGGTAGGATCTCAGTCTAGCCCAAGCTGACCTGGAATTCACTCTGTATTCTCAGGGTGCAGCTCTACTATGTTTTAAATGAGAACTAACCTGATTGTTAGCTAATTTCTTTAGGCTTAAGGTGATCCATAAAAAAAAAAAAAAGTACTGTGATGATAATGGTGCTATGAGCTAAGAAAACCTAGAATACTCTGGTCTGAGAACATCTGATAATCTAGGACACAGAAAAAACTATGGGTTGTGAAATCAATGTAGTGAGCTACAACCAGTAGTTTTTTGCCTTGATAAGACAGCAAGATAAATAGAGCACATGGCCTGTAGCAAGGGTGAGTACTAGTGTATGACCCACTTGCTCGTTATAACATATACACAAGCAAGCATGGGTGTCTTGAATGTCAGTGTGAGATGGGAATTTCTTACCTGGAGTCTAGTTTTAAGTCTGAAAACCTACTAAGACTGGCAAGCCCTTATTTTACAGGGGAGGAAGCAGAGAGCAAAGGCTGATTACTGGCAAATGACAGCCACCGGGGCGGCCCGGGGCTTTGTGCTCTGCCCCACCGGGCTGAGTGGCCACTGCTCATAATGACCCTACAAGGCCGGGTCTCATTCTGTCGGAAGGAGCTATGGAGGGGAGGGACCCAAGATCCATTTGTACCCCCACAAATACCACCAGCCACAACTAGAACAAAATGGTTTTAATCAATTGCGTCACCCTCACTCTTCTGGGAGCGGAGCAACAAAAAGGCTCGGCTCCTGCCCCCAGAGGACAGTAAGGCTTATGTGTCTCTCCACACTGCAGGGCCCAGGAGGGGGCTGGGAGGCAGGAGGCATGGAGGGAGGAAATGGGGTGGCTCGAACACAGGAAAGCAAAGGGACCCTGGCCAGTTCTTGGGCCCCAGGGCCTAGCCCCACTCCTCTCCCTCCCCCGTCCCTAGCTAGAGAAAGGTCATGAAGAAGAGACAGGGGAGCAAGTCCCAGCAGCAGGAGGAGCAGCAGCAGCTGTTTCCTTCACCAATAAATACACTTCATTACCAAGCTAGAGAGGGGGTGGGAGGAGCGCCTGGGGTGGGCAGGAAGGGGGAGAAGCTGCCACCTGTGTCGCTGGGATTAAAGCAATGAGATGGTGCCAGACCCCCCACCACTAGCCTCACCCCCCTCATCTTCTTAAAACTGTGAAAAAGCTTTTAACATGGCCCTCCTGTCTCCTGGGCTGCTCTGAAGCCTGACTGAGAGGCACCTGGTGGAGACAGGGGCGAGGCAGGGAGAGGGAAGACGGGCGGAGGGAGGGAGGCGGCTTCTCCCCAGAGGCTGCAGCTGGAGGGCTGGAGCCGAGGAAGCATGGAGGGGCTGGGGGAGGCGGGGGATGAACCGACTCCCAGAGCAGGAGCTTGGGGCAGAGAGAGAGGGCAGCTTGGTGGTGGAGTGACCCGCTGCATCCAGTGTAAAGCTTGGGGCTGCTGAGGAGGGACTGGCTGAGCTAGGGACTTTCCCACCCCCCTCCCAAAGCAGCAGGAGACAGAGAAAAGCCATCACTTCTTTGGTCTTTGTGGCGGCTCAGCACGTGGGTTGGGAAGGAGGGCAGAGACGGCCAGAAGGGCCCTTAGTAGGAAGTGCCACCTCAGCAGAGTAGGGTCTGGCTGGGAGCTCTGGCAGAAAGGTCACAGTGAGGCCGAGGAGCGCCCGAGGAGGAGAATGGCCGAGGCCACGGTGCAGAAGTGTTTGCATGGGTGAATGAATGGGAGGGGAACAGGGTGCCCCACCCCCTGCAAACCTCTCAGGAAAGGCAGAGCCCCCAGAACCAAGGGAGAGCAGGCCCAGGAGGGGTCAGGAAGCTCTGCTGCCGACCAGGGCAGGTGGCCTGACCTCGCCCATGCCAGGGCTCCCAATCTTTCCTTTGCTTTTACCCTAACACTGGTGATTGTGAAGGGGCAGTCCCTGAAGGCCACAGGGGAGCTAGCCCCACAGGAGAGAGCAAGAGCGCAACAGGCCAAGGCAAGCCTTTCCCAGCTGGGAGTTCTACTCCCACGACACTGCCAACAGAAGGGCAGGGCAGTCCTTGAAGACAACTTCAGCCCTTGCCTCCCTACAGGAGGCAGAAGGGGTTCTGTGAGGGGCCAGAGCCTTCCAGGGACATGGAAGGAGGAGGTGGGGGCACCCGGAGGAGGTGGTTCCCCTCCTGCTCTTCTGCTCGGGGCTGGGGACAATCAAGGGACAATCAGCCCAAGAGTCTGAAAGCCAGCAAGTTGCAGCAATCCCCACCCCCAATGCCAAACTAACAAACAAAACAAGGGAAATGAAAAATGGGGGTGGGGTGGGAAGACAAACCAGAACAGAAGCCCAGCCCCTGACCTCCTGCCCAGGGCGGAGGGTCCAGCCAGTAGGAACTGGGGCTGGGAGTGTCTAGCTGGGCCGGCACTGCACCTGGCCCTCTGAGCTGTCCTCATCATCAGAGGCCCCCGCGCCTCCACTGCTCAGGCCTGTGATCCGGTAGCCCATGTTGAGCAGCATCACCTCCAAGGGGTCCGCGTTCATGCGCCGCTGGTTGGCCTGGGAGGCACCCTCCATGTCTTCCACAACTCGGCCTGTGAGGTCTTCACTCTGTGGTGGAGGAGGGGCAGTCTGAGTGGGCTCAGGATGGAGGGACACCAGCACATGAGGGAGGCACAGGTGCTAACTAGGGCTGGAGGAGGTAGATGCCAGGGAGGTGTACACAGGTGGAGGGAAGCTCATGTACCCGGTTATGTGGGCGAGTAAACACCAGTTTTATGTGGGGCATGCACATACACATATGAATGTATGGTGGGGGTCACACTCCCCCAAGACACATATGGGGGAAGCTCGTGTTCTATGCTGGCTCCTCCCCCACTCTTTTCTGTTGCACTCCCAACAGCCCTTCCCTTCATCTTTTTTTCTTCTCTCTAGGGAAGCTCCTCTCTTTACAAGGCACAGCAAATTAGCTCTGGAATCAGATCTACCATGTGACTTTGACTTGTCATGTGGGAGGGGGCAGAGGGTCAGGTGAAGCCTCTAGTAGGCTCAGCTGGCTACTACCCTGAGAGTAGAGGGTCCACGTTGGCCCAAGTGTTCCAGTGGACTAGATTGCACAGGCACCACCACATCCTTTGGAGCGGTTCCAGCGCAGTTCCCATGTGCAGGGCAGAGGTGGTGAAGTCTTGTGGGCACTGAGTGAAGTGGACGGAGCTCCAACTTCAGGTCATCAGACTCCAGGGCCTGTACATCTCATTGTAGCTGTGCAAGTTGGTCCCTTAATAGCTTCTGGGGGCCTCCTCATGGGGGCCAAAGCTGGTCTGTTGTTTGCCCTCTTGTACCTTTGTTCTTAGTGTATGTGAACCTCACCTTCATAACTAACATTCAGGACATGTTTTAAGCATGCAGAAGCTAGAACTGCCCCCTGCATCTGGAGCATCTAAGGCTCGAGCACATTCACCTTGCAGCTTCATCTGCCCAACAGCTTCTAGTCTGTGCGGGTCAGTTCTGAGCACTGCAGGCTCACCCAGAGGCTCTCCATAGGATCCTAACCCTTCACTTGGTCTGATTTGGCCACCCTGCCTATGTCCTTACCTCTGGCCGGGGGTTCCAGAGCCGCACAACAGGGTCGATGCCACTGGTGGCCAGGAAGCAATAGCTGGGGTGCGGCTGCAGGCAATTGACGATGGACTCATCCCCCTGGAGCACGCGGACTAGGTTGGTGGTCTCCTTTTCCCAGATGAAGAAGGAGCCATCATCAGAGCCACTGACGATGTACTGAGCATTGCTGGCAGGGGGCAAAGGGCAGGGAGGTCAGGTGGGGGGACTGCCCTAAAGTAGAGGCTGTATGGCTCAGAGAAAGGGGAAGCAGAGGTTAATGGGGCCACTAAGTTCTTGGTGGGGGCGCCCCTTTACTCAGAACTGCTTACACCAATGGGCTCTTTCCATAATGTAGAAGCTTAGACTTTTCTTTTAGCTCTTACTTCCCTGTTCCCCAGCAGAGAGAAGCTCCAAGCATCCGCATAAAGCAAGCAAGCTCTGGCACAGGCAGAATGGGGAGGAGAAGAAAGGGAGTGTTCCAAGCACCACACTATATTCTTAAACTCAGGATCAGGGACTGCCTGGGTGGTTCCTCCAAGGTGCATTATAATCTACCCGGTGCAGGATAAGCTCTTGTAGCTCTTAGGTCTCTAAATACACCCTCACCTAAGCCTTCCCTCAGCAAAATAAGGCTTCTTGGATCCAGACCCCCAAATGCCACTGCAGATTATCTACAATACTGCTTCTCACACACTGCTGACATTCAGAGGAGAGTCTTGATTTGTGTTCATATGTCTCCCCTATCCAAAGACAATGTCAACATCCACAAAGGAGGATGCAAGAGGAATGTCTCTGAGACACAGGCTTGGAACCTCAGAACCTCGGGCACACAAAGGCTCTGGTAATATTCCTAGCCTCTAATAGTTCTTGCTTCCCTTGTATCCAGCAGAGAGAAGCTCCGAGCACCCAGGTAAGGATGCAAGAGGAATGTCTCTGAGACACAGGCTTGGAACCTCAGAACCTCGGGCACACAAAGGCTCTGGTAATATTCCTAGCCTCTAATAGTTCTTGCTTCCCTTGTATCCAGCAGAGAGAAGCTCCGAGCACCCAGGTAAAGCAAGCAAGCTCTGGCACATGTAGAGTGGGGAGAAGAAATAAAGGAGAGTTCCAGGCACACACTGGATGCTGCACTTAGATTAGTCCTCGCTGTGACCTCATGGGTGGTGTGGCTTCATTAAGTAAACAAAGGTGACGCCATTTGCCCAGGGCAGAGAGGAGAGCAAGGCACTCTAAAAGCATCACGTCCTAAATGTGGTCCCACCCCACAAAATCCTGTTGCCAACTGGGCTCTGCCCTCCTCCTATTCAGGGCCTCAGACCTGCCAAAGAAGTTGGCCTCCTTGATATCCGTGGTGGTGTTGCAGTGGCCGCAGTAGCGAAACTGGTAGTCATAGCTCCGCTCCCGCAGCACCATTTCGTCCTCTGAGATGGAATCTTTCCGACTTGTGCTTCGGAGGCGAACTGGGCCACCACCGCCAGCTCCCTTCTTTTCTTCTGGGAACAGAGATCAAGGAAAGGTCAGAGGTGTGGGCCTACCTCCCCACCTCCACTTCCCCGCTAACCTTTGCCCTGTTTTCAGCCCAGTGCTGGCAATGCAGGACTACCTGCCTTCACCCTTACTCTGAAGAATTAGGAAAAGGTTGTGGGAAGATGCCTAAACAAAAAAGTGTACAAACCCCAAGATGCACAGGCTCAAGGAGTGTTTCTGTGGATGAGGGGCGGGCGTGGGTGAGGTACTAGCAAAGACAGCCTTTGATCAACAGACCCATGCCTCTTAAGGCAGTACAGACCTTAGCTGTTGCCCTCTGGAAGACAAGTTATTACAGATCCCAAATCTAACACCAATCACCTGACCATACATTCACTCTAGTTTTCTCAGTTCCTTAAACATACCTTGTTCTTATCTGCTCTGGGACTGTTGGACATGCTGGTCCTCAGAAACATTTTACCCCCACTCCTAACAGCCACCCTATATCCTCTGAATCTCTCAGATCCTGGCAAATGCAGAAGAACTCAAGACTGCTATCAAGCCCTCCCTCATATGCCTACCCCCTCAGGGCCCACAGCACTGGTCATTCTTTTGTGAACTCCAGGAGCACTGAAATCTCATCTGATGAGGTCACGCTATATTTTCTGGACTCAGCAGCATGCCTGGCCCATGGCAGGTGTCTGAGAACTATTCATTAAGTGAATGAATGAATCCCCTGTTAATAACTACAAAGAAAGACCTATATCTGCCTCCAGTGAGCCTACCTGCCATGTTAATGGTCCATACCACCACAGCCCAGGTCACCTTCCAGCACTAGCTCGGGGGACTGGGCAAGCTCTGTGTGCCCTCTATGAAACTGCTGTGCCCATGGCCACCCAGTTCTACCTGGTAGAGCTGAGTTAGGAGCCAAGGCATTTCCACTGCCCTGGCCACCATCTCTGTCACACTTACACAGATTGGAACAAAGGCAGCAACCAGCACCTGCTTCTCTCAGCCCAGTGAGTTGCCAAGGCCCTGTCTGGGAACAGGTGGGAAGGCCCAGCTGGAGCCACACAGGCTGCCTGGGCTCAGCTAACTCCTACACCAGGTGCCTGGAATGCTGTAGCTAATATTAACAGAAATTTCAATGGGACGTGCTACAATGTTCCCACTTCCAGTGTAGAAATCGAGTCTCAGGGACCAGGAGATTGTCTCAAGGTCACATGGTTTGTGAAACTAGAGCTCCTCAGTCTGGGACCATGCAGCCCAGCTGGGTGGGCACCAGCAGCCCTTCCTCAGGATTTACTCACCACCATCCTTTGTGGAGAAAAGGGCAGCTGTGATGTCACGACCCAATGCATCACAAGCACTGCTGTGGGCCTGTTCCGGGAATTTCCCTTTGAAGTCATCAAGGCACTCCAGAGCCTCAGCCACGTACTTGAGCTCAAAGAGGCAGCGAGCCAGGCGGAAGTGTGCCTTCAGGTGGCATGGATTGAGGGAGATGGCCTTGAGACAGTCCCTCAGGGCATCATAATGGTCACCGTCCCTGAGAAGACAGGGGAATATGGGTTGGAGATATGACCATGTGGTGAGCAAGAGGTCCTCACTCAGCCTCTTCTGTTTCTTGTGGCTACTTCCAAGCACACCCCGACAGACCTCAGGGTGAGAGGATATGGTAATGAAGGTCTAGTTCAGCCCATACTCCCTCACCCAGGGAGATGTAGTATGCTAAGGAACAAGCCAGAAACCCGGGCTTCAGATGATTAAAAAAAACAAACCAAAAATCAGTGTGAGGCTGCCCTCTGCTGGACACAGACTACAACTGTGCATGTTCACCTCAGGCACCCGCAGCTCTGCAGCAGAAGGCCTGGCATCTTGCCCACCTCAAGCTCCCCAAGCCCTCCTTCTCTGTTCCCTCATCCACCTCCTCAAATCCCCCTGCTAGCCTTCAAAGCCATGTCCAAGGCAGGGGGCCCTCAAGGACAGTTCTGTGGTCTGGGGAAGGCAGAAGTGCCAGGCCGGGGCTCAGGGTCTGACCAGCAGGCAGCAAGCCCTCAGCCAGACCCCCTTCTGTCCTGGCTGACTGATCCGCAGCAGCTGTGGCCTCCACCTCCTGGGGCTGGAGGATGGGGCCTGGCTGTCTGGCAGAGTCAGCTCTCTGGAAGCTGATGGTGAGGGGGCTGTGCACACCAGGAGCTCCAAATCACCTCACACACTTCTCCAACTGAAAAGATGGATGAAGGGAGGTGGGAGTGCTTTTTACTGGAGGCAGGGAGTGGTAAGTGGGAAGAGGTATGGGGAGAGGTCTTCCTTTTCCCATCCTGTACCAGGATCTAGGAGGCACAACCCCTGGGGATCCAGAGACCTACCATTGCCTCTTGTCTGGAGAGCCAGAGAAGTAATAAGAACCGCTTCACCCCTGGAAGCATATATTGTTTGTTTGTTTTTAGTGCTGGGGATCAAAGCATACACATTTTTTCTCCTCTTGCCAGGCTGGGGTTGGCCTAGCCGCACAGTAAACAGCATTCTCTAGAACCAATGGCCTCTCCACCAAGGGAGCATTCTGTGCTCACACCCTCCAGTATGGCCTGTTTTCCTGACCTCACTCTGGCCACGTACTCGGGAGCACCCAGCCCCTGGTGCAGCCACACGCAGACCAGGACCGGCAACTCAGCCGTGCAGGGCAGGCAGGAAGCAGAGCTGCTTTGATGGTGTGGTCTGCGTCAGAATGAGTGCCTATGACGAAGGAGCAGGAGCTGTTTGGAAACCCAATTACTGCCTGCAAGGTGCCCCTCTAAGCTCCTAGCAAGAGCTAGACCAGAAACCAGCCGTGAGCCAGAGGGTGGTCTGCTTCCAGGAGCAGATGGTAGCCCTGGGGAGACTGGGCTAGGACAGAATGTGACATTCTAGGGGTCACTGGCAGGCATGTAGGGATGGGGAGAAAGAGGAGGCTGGCCCCGGGGCTCACCCACCCTAGATGCAGTGCCAGATCAATCTCCCTGAAAGGACGGCCTCCGCAAGTCCTTCTCCTGCTCAGATCTCTTCAGTAGCTGCCCATCATGCTCTGAATTGAGGCCAAATGCCACCCTCTGCATTCCAAGCCCTTTCCAGGCCAGCCCCA
The DNA here is from genome assembly GCF_020740685.1 of Jaculus jaculus. Lineage (NCBI taxonomy): Eukaryota > Metazoa > Chordata > Mammalia > Rodentia > Dipodidae > Jaculus > Jaculus jaculus. Next base: position 59,963,255 of record NC_059106.1, on the reverse strand, counting down.
GGCTACCTCACAGACTCATCTCCTGCCAGTCCTTTCCCGAACCCTGTGCTCCAGCCAAATGGATTTGCTGCTCTGAAGCAGGCTCTTCAGTCAATCCCCCGCCCCCACGCCTTTGTTCACACCATTTCATCTCCCTGCAATGTCCTTCCTCGCGGTCCCCTCCTCCCCTTCATCTCCTTGTCTAAGCCTGCCCACACTTCGAGCTCATTCAGACACAATGTCTTTCTGAGGCTTCCGCGATTCTCAGCTAAAGCAACTCAACTATTCTTGGTGCCCACAGCACTTTTTCTGGCTCTTCACAAGCCTTACCGCTTTCTGCGTCCTTCATGCTGATTCTATTCCCTGTTCAGCAACTGGGCCCTGTGGGGCACAGGAACTCGAGAATGTGCAGCACTGTTCCCCAGTACGCAGCAAGTAGTAGGGTGTCAGAGAACAAGCTGAGGCTGGGAAATTACCAGCCTCTCTTAGCAAGAACACAGATGTGAAGCTAGAGCCTAGGTGAGGACTGCCATCTTCTACCCAATCAGTGCGACAGAAAGGTGACACAAGTGCCCCTAAAGGGTCATTGTCTGGATTTGGGTGCCACCTGAGTCCTGGGAAAGTCCTAGTGCCTGGAGTGAGTCTGGCATGCAGCGTCTTCCCCACCCCCCACCTATCATCCTGCTCACTTGGGTGGGTTTCTTAAGCTTCCCAGGCCTGCCTAGTTTCAGCCAGACGATGGCACACCAGCTGGCCTGTCTGTCTGGGCAGAGCTGACGGATGCCAGACGGAGCAGAAATGGCTGTGGGCCCAGCTCTATCCATCTCCAGTCCTGGCCCTGGCTGGGGGATGGGGCCTGCCTGCCTGCCTGCCTGCTTGCTGATGCAGTAGGCTGGACTGTGGTTCTGATGGTCTCTGAAGACAGGGGACACAGTAGATGGGCCTTGCTCTTTTTCCATTAGTGTCCACACCCCAGCATAAGGCACAGTTGGCTTCAGATCTCTGGTGTCTTGTTTGAGCTTGGTTCAGTGAGTGAGGTTAAGGGGAAAGAAGCCCCAGGGTCAGTTAGCTACAGAATCATTTTATATAGATACCAGCTCAGTTCATCAAGCCCCTCAGTTTCACTGTTCTCTCAAAATCCAATACAAAGCCTAGTTCTTCAGCAGCTGGGACTAACCCTTTTCTCAATTCCTACTTCCTTAGCACCTTATAACAAAGCAACATGTGAATTACTTGTGAATGTGCCCCACTTAGCTGTGAAGCTTCCCTGGTGCTTGAGACAGACCTGCTTACCCTCAGTCTGGAGGTGGGGAGAAGAGGTGTAAGTTCAAGAAAGCTTAGGAGAGGGGGGCGTGGTGGTACACACCTTTAATCCCAGCACTCGGGAGGCAGAGGTAGGAGGATCGCCTTGAGTTCAAGGCCACTCTGAGACTACACAGGGAACTATAGGGAACTCCAGGTCAGCCTGGACTAGAGTGAGACCCTACCCTGAAGAACAAACAACAAAAGAAAGCCTACAAGGCAGCAGACCGTCAATGCCACCTCCCCCGGATGCTCCAGCAACTTGGCCAATGCCGTGTGGTCCAGCTGCTCCAGCCCTCATTCTGACCCAGGTCCTCTGCAGTGCCCACTCACCACTTGCGTTTCATATAGGCAGCAGCTCTGTTTCCATACAGCATAGCATTGTGAGGGGCCTTCTGCACAGCCTTGCTGTAAAGTTGAATGGCCTGAGTCCACTGCTGGCAGGCAAAAGCCTCATTGGCTTGTTGCTTCACGCGCTCCAGGTATGGGGGTAGTTCTACCTGGGGGCTGTGAGAGAAGTGAAGCGGAGTCAGACTAGTGACAGAAGGTTAGTAGCCCTACCTAAGGGCCGCGCAGGCTTTCTTGAACCCTGGGATCTGCAATGACATCTAGAAGAAGGGGTCACTCTTAGCCCCAGCTTGGCTTATTACCTATAACCATGAAAGGGAATAGGCACACTTCCAAATACCCCGAGCTGCAGAAAAGAAAAGGGAAGGAGTGAGGCTGCCCTGGACAGGCGTAAAGCGATTATTAATCAAATTCCAGGGCTCACGTGACAGCAGCTGACACCACCTGGCTCCATGCTAAGCTGAGCCTTGCCACCACCCTAGTTCCTTCTATGGCTTTCACTATGGAGAATTCTGTTTTTCTCAAGGGCCAGAAATTTTGAATTCCTGTGTATCCAAACCTCAGCAGAGGGCCTGGAAGAGAATAGAGGTAGGAGTACGCTACAGCACGGGGGAATGGTGGGAGGAACGATAGGTATAATAGGGGGACAAGCATCTGTGTGGAGCTCTTTTGGGAGAGAGCTTAATGCTAAGAGGTAGCTATCCTCTGGGTCCTGACCCCAGTGACTGACTGGCATCGTCCTAGGTGGGAGCAGTCTGAAGACCACTGGCCACCCTCCACAGAGCCCCTCCACTTCAATCTCAACCTGGGGGCCGGGCAGGAGAAAGCACATAGGACACGCCCCTGCTTCCACTCCTGAGATTCAACTGAGGCTTGGAAGGCTGGAAAAGTCAGCTTGCCTCACCTGACATGCCCCTTACTCTCTGGCAGCCGGAAGCCGTTGCTGTGGAGGTGCAGGCCGTTGGACACGCCATTGGTGGACATCTTGCCATTCTGGACTTCTGGCAGGGATGGGGAGAAAATAACAACGACAACTTAGAAGGAGAGCCATGAAGCCCTTTGGCTTCCATCACAGGGTCTGATGGCTCTGGTGTGGGACTGTTCTTCCAGGTACAGCCAGTCCCAGAAACCAAGTTTGGACAGCTGGCTAGGCAATGGTATAAGGAAAGGCCCGCACGCCCTCTGCTGGCTGAAAAGGACGCAGCTTCAGCTGGACATTTCCTTCCGCAGAGGTGGATGGAGGAAGGGACTGAGGGGCAATGAGGGGCCTGCATCAACTGAAGGCCCCAGGAAGAAGTCAATCTCTGGGTGAAAAGGAAAGGATAACTACGTAGTTAAGAGCTAAGCCATGTAATGAATCTATCTTTCACAAGGGAGTGAAAGGGCTGTCATGGACAGTTCTGGTTTGTTAATCTTCCTTTTTACGGTGTACAAGGTCACTGCAGAGATCTGTTCCTAAAGCCACAGTCCAGACTAACAGGCAGGCTTCTCCACAGACTTAGCAAGCACTCAGGCTCCCCCACCACCTCAGCAGAGGCCCCGTAAAGGAGAACTTACCCCCTGAGGAATGGCATTTTCTAGGCAAGAGGAAGGTATATGGCCGCTGCTTGTAAGTCAAGTCAAACAAATAGACCTGGAGTGGAGGGTCAGAGAAGAGGTGGAAGCTATGAGGCAAGGATGTGGTTAAAGCACTAGCAAGGCCTCGGCAGCTCTCAAGACCAGGGTCTTAAGACACAGTGAGCACTGAGCTCCAAGGTGGTATTTCTAGGAAATGAAATCTCAGGCAAGGAAACCTTCCTAACAACTCCTGACCCTTGGGGTGGATTGTTTGCTCCCCAAAGTCCCACTTGAAATATGGTCATTAACTGGAAGCATACATTTAAACTGGAAAGATTCTCAGAGGTCACAAAGGCAAACGTGCTGTTTTACAGATGGGAAAACCAAGGCCCTAGAGAGTGGAAGCACATGGTTTGAAGTAACATGTCAGTTACTTCTGTACGGAAGCAAACATTATTACTAAATACTTAATGCTATTCCTGTTTTAAATGCATTTTATTTTTATTTATTTGTTTGAGAGACAGAGACGGGGACGGGGGGAGAGAATGGGTGCGCCAGGGCCTCCAGCCATTGCAGATCAACTCCAGACACATGCACCCCTTTGTCCATCTGGCTTACATGGGTCCTGGGGAATTGAAACTGGGTCCTTTGGCTTTTCAAGCAAGTGCCTTAACTACAAAGCAATCTCTCCAGCCCATATTATTTTTTTTTCAAGGTAGGGTCTTGCTCTAGCCCAGGCTGACCTGGAATTCACTATGTAGTCTCAGACTGGCCTCAAACTCTTGGTGATTCTCCTATCTCTGCCTCCCGAGTGCTGGAATTAAAGGTATGTGACAGCATACCCAGCTCAGTTATTATTTTGAAATGTAGTCTCATGTAGCTCAAGTTGGCTTCCAAGTCACTAATTAACAAAGGATAACTGAATTAAAAAAAAAAAACAAACTAAAAAAGGGGTGTAGTGAGAGAAAATGTGCACGTAAGGGCCTCTAGCCTTTGCAAACAAACTCAAAATGCATGTGCCACCTTGTGCATCTGGCTTATGTGGGTCCTTGGGTTTGCAAGCAAATGCCTTAGCACCTAAGCCATCTCTCCAGCCCAACTTTGAACTTTTTTTTTTGAGGTAGAGTTTCACTCTAGCTTGGGCTGACCTGGAATTCACTATGTAGTCTCAGGTTGGCCATGAACTCATGGCGAGCCTCCTACTTCTGCCTCCCAAGTGCTGGGATTAAAGGCGTGCGTGGCCATACCCGGCTCCAACTTTGAACTTTTTGATTTTCCTTCGTCAACCTCCCAAATGCTGGCACTATAGGTTTGTACTCCTGTGTCTGTTTTTATTTATTTATTTATTTTATTATAATTTTTTTTGTTTTATTTATTTATTTGAGAGCAACAGACAGAGAGAGAAAGAATGGGCGCGCCAGGGCTTCCAGCCACTGCAAACGAACTCCAGACACATGCGCCCCCTTGTGCATCTGGCTAACGTGGGTCTCCTGGGGAACTGAGTCTTAAACGGGGGTCCTTAGGCGTCACAGGCAAGCGCTTAACCGCTAAGCCATCTCTCCAGCCCCTTTTATTTTATTTATTTATTTTTTTCTGTGTCTGTTTTATATGGTACTAGGACTCAAACCCTGGGCTTCCTTCATGTACTCTACAAACTGAGCTATGTCCCCAGTCTTTGAAGGCTACTTTGAAAGCTCACTTTGTTTGCTGCTAACTGCTGTATATGGACTTATTCCAGAAAGTACCACATGAAGAGGTATCATTATCATCATCTCGCCTCTGATGAGAAGAAATACAAACTTAAAATGCAAGTGTTTGGTACAGGATCATAAAAGTAGCTGATGGCACAGGCAGGCCTCAAACCCAGCCTTTTCTGGCTGAACTGCTGTGGCAGGCCTCCTCACTCATCCACCTTCACCTTCAGGTCAGGTGGGGATGGGCTTTGTGAAGGCAGAAGCCTAGTCTGAGCTCAGGTGCTCACCACTCTCCAGCGCGTTCTTTTGTACATCCATGCCTTGCTTTGTAATGCTTCACTGTTCAGACGCTCGGTCTCCTGTCAGCTTGGGGATGACTTGTACTTGCATCTGTCTTCCCTCTATTTATGATAATGCTGGTCCCACAGTGAGTACTCAGTGACTGAGAATAAATGCATTTATGCAAGGCTTACTACATATACTGACTAAGAGCACACAGCAGAAGGTTTAGCAACCTGGTCCTAAACCACAGCCTGGCTGTGTGGTCTATCAAGAATTTCGGGGCTTGACCTGTGAGTTCGAGGCCACCCTGAAACTACATAGTGAATTCAGGTCAGCCTAGATTAGAGTGAAACCCAACTTTGAAAAAACAAAAACAAACAAAAAACAAAGAATTTCCAGGCTGGAGAAATGGCTTACCATTAAGACATTTGCCTGCAAAGCCTAAGGGCCTTGGTTCGATTCCCCAGGACCCACATAAGCCAGATGCACAAGGTGGCACATGTATCTAGAGTTCTTTTGCAGTGGCTGGAAGCCCTGGCATGCCCATTCTCTCTCTCTCTCTCTTAATCTATACCTCTCTCTCTCTCAAATAAATAAATAAATAAAATATATTTTTTTTAAAAAAGAATTTCCTTCTCAGATAGCAGATGAGGAAACAGAGGGCCAGAAAAATGAAGAGACTTGCTTGAGGTCCTAGTAAACAGCTAGTTAGCATTTGAAGGTAGATATACCAGTTCCTTTTTTTTTTGTTTGTTTGTTTTTTGAGGTAGGGTCTCACTGTAGCTCAGGCTGACCTGGAATTCACTATGTAGTTTCAGGGCGGCCTCGAACTCACAGTGATTCTCCTGCCTCTGCCTCCCAAGTGCTAGTATTAAATGCATGTGCCACCATGCCTGGCTTTAACAGTTCCTTTTTTTTCTTTTCTTTCTTTTTTTTTTTTTTGGTGACAAGTCTTGCTACGTAGTCAAGGCTGGCCATCTTCCTGCCTCAGCCTCCCAGGTGTTGAGATTAGGGGTACGTACCAACATGGTCTTTCAATTTTGAGGTTAATGTACCATACTATTATACAACTATACATGTCTAGTTCATTGAAAAAGCAAAGGAGGAAAAGACAAATCAAGGATACCTCTCAAGTTGCATGATGTCACATAACTCACTTTTCACCTTAATGTCATTTACAAGGTAGCTGTTCACTTTTGTATGTTTGAGGCAGTGGATGAAAGGCCATCAACCCCAGCCACTTGATATGGAAGAAGTGTCATATTAGCCAGCAGAACCTACCTGCTCCCCTCCCATGTTGACTAGCAGCTCAGTGCCATTGGGGCTGAAGGTCACATAGGTGGCAACCAATACACGCAGACGATTGTTATAGTCAGGCAGCTTCACTGGCAGATGACCTGCAGGGCAAATGGCGGTAATCCTAAGGTGATGCTGAGTTTCCCTTTAAAAGGGGCAGGAGCTGGGCATGATGGCGCCTTTAGTCCCAGCACTTGGGAGGCAGAGGTAGGAGGATTGCTGTGAGTTTGAGACTGCCCTGAGACTACACAGTGAATTCCAGGTCAGCCTGGGCTAGAATGAGACCCTACCTTGAAAACACCCACCCCCCAAAAAAGGGGGGCAAAGAGACAGTGTGAAAACAGCCATATTGAAAATGTTAGCGATTAGCTTCCTCAGAGAGGCAGCTACAAGCGTTCATGCCTTTAGTACCTGCACATGCACCGAGACAGCCGCTTTATACACTTTACCTCACTTAGTCATGACAATCCTTCCTCCCTTCCCTCCCTTTCTTTCTTTCTTTTTTCTCGAGGTAGGGTCTCACTCTAGTCCAGGTTGACCTGGAATTCACTATGTAGTCTCGGGGCAGCCTCAAATTCACAGTGATCCTCCAACCTCTGACTCCTGAGTCTGAGTGCTGGGATTAAAGGCGTGTACTACCATGCCTGGCTTTCTTTTCTTCTTGTGTGTGCGAGCATGCGTGCGTGCGTGCGTGCGTGCATATAGTTGTATAGCCCAGGTTGGCTTCAAACCATTATGTATAGCAAGCTGCCCTTGAACTTTCAACCCACTTACTTCAGCCTCCAGAGTGCTGGGATTACAATCCTACTTTACAGAGAAGAAACTCAACATGATTAGGTAATGTGCTAATAGATACATCCAGTCAATGACTACTCAGGAGTAAAACCCTCGTTCGTGAGCAGTCTCCCCTGAACACTATCCCCCCTGAACGGCCCCAGAAAAAGCCAGTATCTAGCCAAGAGTGTGAGGCCAGAGCCAGGCTGTACCTTACCTGCCACATAATACTGGGCTGCACCATCTGGAAGGGGCTTCTGCCGGTCACAGAAGGTATGCACACCTGCTGAAGGGCTCTGCTTCATGCTCTTTCTGATGGGAAGGAAAATCAGACAGGTTAAGATTTGAGCATTGCCTTGCTAGCCGGATCATATTCCATAAAGAAAGAACAGGTTGGGCTGGAGAGATGGCTTAGCGGTTAAGCGCTTGCCTGTAAAGCCTAAGGACCCCAGTTCGAGGCTCGGTTCTCAGGTCCCACGTCAGCCAGATGCACAAGGGGGCGCACGCGTCTGGAGTTCGTTTGCAGAGGCTGGAAGCCCTGGCGCGCCTATTCTCTCTCTCCCTCTATCTGTCTTTCTCTCTGTGTCTGTCGCTCTCAAATAAATAAAATAAAAAATTAAAAAAAAAAAAAAGAATGAACAGGTTTGTGTCCCTAGAGATATATAGGAGGCACTTTTCTTCCTGCCCTAAGTGTTTCCCAAATCCACTCTCTAGACACCTTACAATGCTTTACCAGGGAGGTTCTCATGATCATCGTATCACCCCCAATTTACGGAGAAGCTAAGGCTTACAGTTCACTCCTAGCCACGCAGTGGGAGAGGCAGCAGTGGTCACCCAAACCCAGTGGTGAAAATAAACCATGTGGACAGTTCTGCACCTGTCCCAAGAATCGGGGAAAGCCAAGCTTGTGGGAGTAGCTTGGGACTGCTGTGGGAGTGCTGAGTATATTCTAAACGTTTTTTTTTTGAAGACTAGGGCTGGGGATATAGCTCAGTGATAGGACATTTGCCTAGCATGTGCAGCTTCAATGTCCAGTCCCACAAAAAATAAATAAGAGCTAGGCGTGGTGGTACATGCCTTTAATCCCAGCACTTGGGATGCAGAGGTAGGAGGATCACCGTGAGTTCGAGGCCACCCTGAGATTACATAGTGAATTCCAGGACAGCCTGGGCTAGAGCAAGACCCTACCTTGAAAAACAAAGTAAGTGAGCAAGTAAATAAAATCTAATAAATGAAATTCTATGTATAAAAATTACACATATAAGACTATAACTAGAATCATGCTAAGTTAACTAGTAGCATATATACACACACACACACACACACACACACACACACACACACACACACATATATATTCTTCTCAGGTGATGGGAATAAATGTAGTATGTAATATTTTCCAAATATTCTGAAACATTTTTTTCATTGTTGATTGTAATTACAAAAAAAAAAAACTTGGGCTAGAGAGATGGCTTAGCAGTTAAGGCATATGCCTGCAAAGCCTAAGGACCCATGGTTCAATTCTCCAGGTCCCACATAAGCCAGATGCACATGGTGGCACATGTATCTGGAGTTTGTTTGCGGTGGCTAGAGGCCCTAGTATGCCCATTCTCTCACTCTCTCTTTCTCCCCGTCTGTCTGTCTCTAATAAATAAATAAAAATAAAATCTTAGAGCCGGCGTGGTGGCGTATGCCTTTAATCCCAGCACTCGGGAGGCAGAGGTAGAAGGATCACTGTGAGTTTGAGGCCACCCCAAGAATGCATAGAGAATTCCAGGTCAGCCTGAGCTAAGGTGAGACCCTACCTCATAAAACCAAAAAATAAATAAATAAATAAAATAAAATCTTAAAAAAAAACTTGAGGTCTGGAGAGATGGCTTAGCAGTTAAGGTGTTTGCCTGTGAAGCCTAAGACCCATTTTCAAATCCCCAGGCCCCATGTAAGCCAGACACACAGTGACACAAGCATGCAATGTCACACGTGTGCACAAGGGGCACATGTATCTGGAGAGACTACATAGTGAATTCCATCCAGGTCAGCCTGGGCTAGAATGAGACCATACCTTAAAAAACCACAAAAAGGGGCTGGAGAGATGGCTTAGCGGTTAAGCACTTGCCTGTGAAGCCTAAGGACCCCGGTTTGAGGCTCGGCTCCCCAGGTCCCACGTTAGCCAGATGCACAAGGGGGCGCACGCATGGAGTTCGTTTGCAGAGGCTGGAAGCCCTGGCGCGCCCATTCTCTCTCTCTCCCTCTATCTGTCTTTCTCTCTGTGTCTGTCGCTCTCAAACAAATAAATAAAATTAAAAAAAAATAAAAAATAAAAAAATAAAAAAACCACAAAAAGAAAAATAACTTTATTTATTTATTTGAGAGACACAGAAAGGAGTACGGGTGCCCCAGAGCCTCTTGCACTGCAAAGAACTTCGGATGCACACACCACTTTGTGCATATGACTTTACACGGGTACTAGGGAACTGAATCCAGGCCAGCAGGCTTTGCAAATAAGTGCTTTTAACTGCTGAACCATCTCCCTACACCAACTGCAAACTAAAGGAAATCACAAAATTAAAAAACATAAACAGGGGCTGGAGAGATGGCTTAGTGGTGAAGTGCTTGCCTGTGAAGCCAAAGGACCCTGGTTTAAGGCTCGATTCCCCAGGACCCACATTAGCCAGGTGCACAATGGGGTGCATGCATCTGGAGTTTGTTTGCAGTGGCTGGAGGCCCTGGCATGTCCATTTTCTCTGTTTCTCTCTATTTGCTTCTTTCTGTCTGTCTGTGTTGCTCTCAAATAAATAAATAAAAATGAACAAAAAAAATTTACAAACAAAAACAAAAACCCACAAAACTCTTAAAAAGAAGGCAGTCAGGCATGGTGGCGCACACCTTTAATCCCAGCACTCAGCAGGCTGAGGCAGGAGAATCGCCAGTGTTCGAGACTAGCCTGAGGCTACAGAGTGAGCTCCAGGTCAGGTTGGGCTAGAGTGAGACCCTACCAGGAGGTGCAAGGGGGAGTCTTGGCAATAAAGAAAAGGCACAGAGGATATTCAGGGACTCCTCCATGGAAGGCTGTGAGCCATACCTGTGCTTATGGATCATGCGGATGTCATAGAGCCTCACGAAGGGTCCACTGGCTCCTACTGCCAAGCAGTTGTTGTCCTGGGGATTGACAGTGAGGCACTTGGCCTCCACCAGCTGGCCGCAGTACTCAGTCAGGTCTATCAGCACCTCTGAGTGTTTGCTGTTCTCCCGGAGGTCATACTGGCTGTAAGAGAAGACAGAGTTACGGGCCAGGTCCTTATGTGGAAAACAGGAGAAATCCATTCCTTGTACTGCAAGAGGACGGGGCTAAACTCAGGACCCACTGTAAATAATGAATAATAAAAACCATTTCTACTTTAGTTCCCACTGTGGGAAGTACCTATAATAGGCCCTGTCACACATTCTGTTTTACCCTAACCTACAGGAACTACTACTGTATTGACTTTATAAATGTGAGTGTTATTGTTACTGCTACACCATCACTGACTACTAACACTTAGGGAAAGCATGCTGTGTCCAGTATTACCCGAATTGCTTTACATGCACTATTTAATTAAAACCTAACCCCAGCCACAGAACTACTAGAACACTGAGGTCCAATGAAGTCAAATAACCCACCTGGGATGATACAACTAGAAAGAGGAGAGTGGGCTAGCGCTTTGGAGGCAGAGGTAGGAGGGCTGCTAAGAGTTTGAGGGCACCCTAACACTAATTCCAGGTCAGCCTGGGCTAGAGAAAGACCCTACCTCAAAAATCAGAGAGAGACAACTTGCTATGATGGCATTTAAACTCCTCTGGCTGGCTGGCTGTCACAGTGCATGCCTGTAATCCTAGCATTCAGGAGGAAAAAGGATCATGAGTTCAAGGACAACCTTGGTGCACAGTGCACACGGTGTGAGGCTAGCCTGGGATATACCACAAGATCTTGTCTCTGTATTTCAGGTACCATGCTAAGGCTCTACAAGCTCTTTTTCAAGATTAATGCTCAGGTCAACAAAGAGGATATTAACATTTGGGGATGAAGTGACCTCAAACACTGAGTGAGGAGCTAGGATTTGACCTGTCTGGCTTTAATGTCTGAGTATAACTACTGTCATAGTTTATATATAACTTCAGTTCTCTGCAACAGCAAAGAGAGTGCAAAGGAAATGAAGTGTGTGTATATGCACGGGGAGTGGTTAAAAGAGCCTGGGGCCAAGTGTGGTGGCACTTGTGAGGCAGGGATAGGAGCATCTCTCTATGAGTTCAAGGCCAGCCTAGAACCACAGAGTGAGTTCCAGGTCAGCCTAAACTACAGTGACATCCTACTTCAGAACAAAGGCCAAGTTGGGAAGGTGAAAAAAAAAACAACAGCAACTGAGGTTGCATGGGAAGAGAAGAGTTACGGGAAAGTAACAGCAGCTGAGCACAGTGGCATGCGCTCGGAGTCTCGGTCACTCGAAAGGCTCAGGTGGGAGGACCCTTGAGCCTCAGGGTCCGGGACCAGCCTGAGCAATAGAGATCGTTTGCAAAACAACAAAGTAAATGAAGAATGGGGTGCAGGCTTACAATTGCAGTACTTGGGAGGGTAAAGCAGGAGCCTCTTGAGTTCAAGGACAGAGCTGGGCTGAATGAGACCTTGTCTTAATCCTCACCAGAAAAATCAAAAAGGGACGGGGATGGTGATGTAGCTCACTGGTAGAGGACTCACTTCGTATGCATGAGACAATCCACAGTACCACCAAAGTTAAAAAAGGGCCGTAACAATTTAGTATGAAGAGACGCAGCAGGAGGGGCTTAGTGGTAAGGCATTTACCAGCAAAGCCAAAGGACCCAGGCTCAATCCCCCAGGACCCAAGTAAGCCTGATGCACAAAGTGGCCCATGCATCTGGAGTTTTTTTACATTGGCTAGAGGCTCTGGCATGCCCGTTCTCTCCCCCTCGCTCTCTTTCTCAAATATAAACACACACACACACACACACACACACCTGGAATACACTATTTTTCTCAGGGCGGCCTTGAACTCATGGCAATCCTCCTACATCTGCCTCCCAAGAGCTGGGATTAAAGGCCTGTGCCACCATACCTGGCAATAAAATATTTTGTTTTTAAAAAAGGAAGTATCCTCCGAGTTCCCTGATCCCTCCTGAAGGTAGCAAGACCGGAGGAGATAAACTAACCCTTGCTTGACAGCCAAACTACAGCTGAATCCACAGAGGAAGTAGGGAGATGATCAAGAGTGCTGCTTCCATGCTATGCTGTTCCTGACAATCAAAGCCAGGGTGAAGGAGACAGACCCTGAGGATACTCAACACCTACCAAAGCAGAGATCCAGAGGCTCCTAAGAGCTCATCACTGAAGTAGACTTAAAATTCTCCCACCACCACTGCTCAGGGAATTTTACAGAAGGGAGGGAGATTGTAAGAGCCACAGGTTGACGTGTCATGCTCAGGGGCCATTGCCTTCCCCCCTCAAAATAACTGACTACTGCTCCCATAACACATAAACTACAACCCCACTGGGAATACCTGCAACCCCACTGAGGAGTGTCCACAATGAAATGGGGGCAAGGACAAGGGAAAAGAGGGTACCTACACAAGATGTATCCATACAAAACACATTATTAATAATAAACATTTAAGAAAAACAAGTAGCAGTAAAACATGTAACACAGGACATTAGAAACGGATAAGGCCCACTTTCTCATTGCTGACCACCTCTCCCTCCTAGTCACTCTGACTAATTGTTCAAAGACATGTGTCACATGCTTCTAGATGCCAAGGTTCTGTGATAGGGGCACAGCCAAGAATGAGAAAGACATAAGACTTCTTTAAGTGAGTTTAGTATTCAGTGTAAAGAAACAAAAGTAAACCAGTAAGTAAAAATGAAGTAACTATGGGGATGGGGAGATGGTTCAGTGGTTAAATGCACTTGCTTGCAAAGCCTACCGGCCCAGGTTTGATTCCCCAGTACCCACATAAAGCCAGATGCACAAAATGGTGCAGGTGTCTGGGGTCTGTCTGTAGGGGCAGGAGTCCTGGAGTGTCCACAGACACACACGTACTCTCTCTCTCAAATAAATAATTACAACTGGGCTGAAGAGATGGCTTAGTGGTTAAGCACTTGCCTGTGAAACCTAAGGACCCCAGTTCAAGGCTCAATTTCCCAAAACCCATGTTAGCCAGATGCACAAGGGGGCGCACGAGTTTGTTTACAGTGGCTGGAGGCCCTGGCATGAGCCCATTCTCTCTGTCTCTTTCTGTCTTTCGCTCTCAAATAAATAAATAAAAATAAACAAGAAAAAATAATTACAACTTCCTTAGGCAGACAAAAGAGGCTGGACCTCTACTGGAGGTAGGAACAGGACTATAGAAGGAAAAACTATGGGCAAATGGGATGGCACAGCTGCTCGAAACACAGGAGACACAGGCCATTTCATGCCCGCACCCTTACCGGATAAGACCATCCTCAGCAGCACTCCAAAATGTGTTGGGCCACATGGGTGCTGTGGCAATACGCTTTACCCGGTTGGTGTGGTCTCCAAACATGTGGGTAGTCTCCTTTACCGTCAGGTCATGGACGTGCACCTTGGAGTCAGCTGCCCCCGTGATCAAGATGCGGTCTCCAGCGTGAGGCAGGAACTGTTCAGGAGAGGTTGAAGAAAGAATTGGTAGGTTGTAAGGGGACAGCTGGATATTGCAGCAGATGGTCTGGGAGTTGGAATCCCCTTTCCCTACCCATCCAGGACAACTCACCATCATAACTTGAGCATCAAGCAGCAGATAGGCCCTAAAGCTTGAAATCAAGATATACATCTTTACTTTGCCAAAGTAGTCACCATCCATCTATGGCAACTCAGACTACCTGTGGAACCTGTTTCCTTTGATTCCTCAAGCAAGAGCTGAGTGAATGATAATCATAGCTGTTCCTATTTACTAAGAACTCACCAAGGCACACTTTGTATTGTTCATTCTTAAAACAATCTTATTAAAAATTTTGAAATTTTCAGGCTTGCCAGGCATGTTGGCACATGCCTTTAATCCCAGCATTCAGGAGGCAGAGGTAGGAGGATCGCTGTGAGTTTGAAGCCACTCTGAGACTACATAGTGAATTCCAGGTCAGCCTGGGCTAGAGCGAGACCCTACCTTGACAAAAAAAAAATTCAGGCTTGAGAACTGGGGAGATGGCACAATGAAGTACTTGCTACTAAGGATGAGGATCAGAGTTTGAATCCCCAGCACCCATGTCAAGGTCAGGTAGGTGTGGAGGCTGCCTGTGATCTCTACACTTGGAAGATGGAGCCACAGGAAGCCAGGGCAAACTGGCCAGCTAGACTAGCCAAATAAGCAAGTCCTGGTTTCCAGTGAGAGACTGTGACTCAGTAAATAAGGCAGAGTGACAGAGGAAGATACCCAACATTGCACCCACCTATAAGTACACACATACATTTACACATTGCACACATACACATGCAAGAGAGACGAGAGAGAGTGTGTGCGAGTGCCCACCATTTTGGTGAATATACAGTGAATGCTAGGTGACATCAGGTGAGAACAAAGTAGTTATAAACATTGCTTCAGGTAATGGACAGAACAGGATGTAATTTTATCATCTCACTTTAAGATACCAACGTGATGGTGTTGAGTTCTTTTCTCTTTGAGTTTAGATTAATATACCTCTTTTAGGACTGCAGAGATGGCTTAGTAGTTAAGGCACTTGCCTGAGAAGCCAAAGGATCCAGGTTCAAATCCCCAGCACGTACGTAAGCCAGATGCACAAGGTGGCGCATGCATCTGGAGTTCATTTACAGTAGCTAGAGGCCCTGGTGTGCCCATTCTTTCTCCCTCTATCTGCCTCTTTTTCTCTCTCTCAAATAAATAAATCAATAAAATATTTAAAAAAATATTGCATGCCTTTAATCTCAGCCTTCAGGGGACAGAGGTAGGATTGCTGTGAGTTCGAGGCCACCCTGAGACTACACAGTGAGCTCCAGGTCAACCTGGGCTATAGCAAAACCTTACCTTGAAAAACTATATACATAAACATACATACACACACACACATACATACATCTTTCATGTTTTTTTCCTCCTGATACTTGGTGATTGAACCTATAGCTCTGGCAAATGCTAGACATGACCTCTATCATTGAAATATAAACCTAGTCTTCAGTTTGGATTTTTAAACAATATTTTTAAAAAATTTATTTGACAGAGAAAGAGGGAGAGAGAGAACGGGTGCACTGGGGCATCCAGACACTGAAAACGAACTACAGATACATGCTCCCCCCTTGTGTATCTGGCTAACGTGGGTCCTGGGGAATTGAACCTGGGCCCTTTGGCTTTGCAGGTAAATGCCTTAACCACTAAGCCATCCCTCCAGCCATTTGAATTAGATTTTTTAAAATATTTTATTTCTATTTATTTATTTGAGAGAGATAGAGAGACAGATTGTCATGCTAGGGCCTCAGCCACTGCACACTAACTCATACTGGGGCTTGGTGGCAGTGCTGTGAGTAGGACGTAGTTCTTCAAGCAGCTGCAATCTCAGTCCAGTTGCAAGAGTGCTTGCCTAGCATGCAGAACGCCCTGGGTTCCTTTCCCAGCACCCCCCAGATTGTGTATGGTGGCATATGCCTGTAATCTCAGCACTTGAGAGGTGGAGACAGGAGGATCAGAAGATCAAAGTCATCCTCTGCTATGAAGCAAGTTTGAGGACTGCCTGGGATACATCTTGAGACCCTGTCCCGATATAAAGAAGAAACAGGTGAGCCACTTGCTGAGATGTTTGTTACGTATCATAGTTACCACCAGGGGGAGCACGCAGTGGACTATTGTCAATACAATTAGTGTTTTTGACTACCTGTAAAGAGAAGCATCCTGTTTTTTCTCTCTCTTTAAAACACAAAAACACGCTGGGCTTGGTGGTGCACGCCTTTCATCCTAGCACTTGGGAAGCAGAGGTAGGAGGGTTGCCGTGAGTTTGAGGCCATCCTGAGATTACATAGTGAATTCTAGGTCAGCCTGAGCTAGAGTGAGACCCTACCTCAAAAAAAACCAAAAACCAAAAAACAAAACAAAAAGCAAAACAACCAGAAGAGGAGGCTGAGGGTCTATGTACATATATGTGCCTTGCCCAAGGTCTTACCATCAGGTATTACTATGGTCCCTGAATTCATGCTGATAAATTCATGGCTCAGGTGAGTAAGTACCTGTTTCCAGGTTTGGCCATACAACCTTAACACTTCCTCTTCTTGTGGTACAAGGAGTCCCACATAATCGTGTACTGCTCATCAGAGCCAGAGACCAGCAAGCTGTAAGTAAACTGTTAAGTCATGGTAAAAGGTGGAATAGAGCTAGTCATTCTGCCTCTAAAAATCACGAAATTTCATCTAAAATGAGCCCCATGAGAGTCAAAGTTTCAGAACAGGACAGAATTTATGAAAACAAGTAGGTTGAGCTCAATACTTGTGGCTACAACCTCCTCCAAATGCTGGGATTATAGACTTGTGCCACTCAGCCTGATTCATAGGTGTTTTTTTGTTTTGTTTTGTTTTTTCGAGGTAGGGTCTCATTCCAGCCCAGGCTGATCTGCAGTTTACTATGTAGTCTCAGGGTGGCCTTGAATTGACGTCCATCCTCCTGCCTCTGTCTCCCAAGTGCTGGCATTAAAGGCGTGCGCCACCATACCCAGCCTTTTCTTTTCTTCCTTCCTTTTTTCTCCCCATAAACTCCAGCTAGGCTTAGTGCAGCATGCCTTTAGTCCTCACACTCAAGAGGGCAGAGGTAGGAGGATTCCCACGAATTTGAGGCCAGCCTGAGGCTGCACAGTAAGTTCCAGGTGAGCCTAGACTAGAGTGAGACCCTAACTCAAAGACAAACAATAAATATATCAACTGTAACACTAACTTATTGATTTACTTCCTCATGTTAATGACTTACTTATTCATTTCTTCATGATTTTGGGTGATTTTCCTTAGTCACTTCCTTATTATAGAAGAGGAAACAGGCTCAGAGAGGACAAGTGATTTGCCTGCTCATACAACTTCCATGAGGCAGACAAGGGAGCCACACTCATATCTGCTGCTCTGATCCTCAAGTTCAGGCTCACAACCATCCCCATCATACTTCAAAAATAAATATAGGGGGCTGGAGGGATGACTTAGTGGTTAAGGCATTTTCCTGCAAAGCCAAAGGACCCAGGTTCGATTCTCCAGGACCCACGTAAGCCAGATATCTGCACAAGGGGGCGCATGCATTTGGTGTTCTCTTGCAGTGGCTGGTGGCCTTGGCATGCCCATTCTCTCTCCCTCTTTCTCTGTCAAATAAATAAGTAAAAATAAAATACATGAAAAAAAAATAAATATAGGGCTTAGTGGTTAAGGTGCTTGCCTGTGAAGCCAGAACCCAAATAAGCCAAATGCACAAGGGAAGGCATGCATCTGGAATTCATTTGCAGTGGTTGGAGGCCCTGGGATGCCCATTCTGTCTTTCTCCCTGCCTCTTCCTCTCTCTTTCTCTCTCAAATAAATAAAATATTAAAGAAATAAAATAAATATAAATGGGCCTGGAGGGATGGCTTAGCAGTTAGGGTGTTTGCCTGTAAAGCCAAAGGACCCAGGTTTGATTCCCCAGGACCCATGTTAGTCAGATGCAGAAGGGGGCACATGCGGCTGGAGTTCATTTGCGTGTGGCTGGAGACCCTGGCATGCCCCTTCTCTTTCTCTTTCTCTGTCAAATAAATAAATATAAATGGAGCTGGGTATGGTGGCACATGCCTTTAATCCCAGCACTCGGGAGACAAGAGGTAGGTGGATCACTGTGAGTTTGAGGCCACCTTGCGACTACATAGTGAATTCCAGATTCCAGGGAAGAGCCTGAGCTACAGAGCAAGACCCTAACTCAAAAAACCAAAAAAGAAAAAAGAACGAACGAACAAAAGAAAAATCTATCTATCTATAAGTTGTCCAGTTGGCTCTGAGGAAAAACACTGAAAAGGGATGGGGATTCAAGTGTCACCATCAGACCCTCAACCACAGGGCCATCTGTGACCCCAGTGGGTCCTTGCAACACATATAAGCACCATGACCGAACCCCAGAACAGTCACCCCTTCCCTGTGTTTTATGCCTTGTCCTACTCACCTTGACAGAGAAGATATTTGCAGTGTGTCCCGTGTGCATGGAAAGCAGCTTCTTGTGATGCAGCGGGTCCCATACAATCGTATGCTGGTCATCAGAACCAGAGGCCAGCAAGCTGTGGACAGAATGGGGAGCTCTGATTTCTCCTCAAACCTGGGGCTGCCTATCCCCTTCCCAGTTCCCAAATGGTAAGGTGTTGGGCCACAAGAAATCAAAGAAGAGTAGAATTTAAAGTTATCTTGTGTTAGCAGTCTCTTTGATTTGATCTTCCTCTACCTCCATCCTCTCGAGTCAGTGCTCTAACCATGTTCACATTATGAGCTGTGTTGAAGAAGAGCAGAGAGCAGCAGCGTCTGATCATCTGGATCTGCTCTTCTCAGACAGACAAGAGAAAGGAAGCCCCTTCTCTGAACACCTTATCCCCTCCTCAAGTCCCCTCTCTAGTGCACATACTTACTCTCCTTTCTCATTCCACTCCAGACAGTTGACGCAGCCTGAGTGACCCTGGGGAGAAAATGGAAAGAGACAAGAAGAGAGAGTTGATTAGAGAGTCTCCTGGCAAGCTCAATGCCAACAAGTGAGACTGAGCAGAGCTGATTAAACTGCCTGGTTAAAAATAACTAGTTAGGTTGGAGAAATGGCTCTGCTGCTAAAGGTGCTTACTTACAAAGCCTGGCGGCCTGGGTTCAATTCCCCAGTACCCATGTAAAGCCAGATGCACTAAGTGGCACAGGCATCTGGAATTCATTTGCAGTGGCAGAAAACCCTTGGGGCCTGTTACTAACTCTCTCTGCCTCTTTCTGTTAAAGTGATTCAAAGTGTTTTCATAGTCACAATGTCCCTTTAACAATGGAAACCTTTGAGCTATAAGGGGCAGGTTTTATAGATCTTACTTTGCTGACAAGTTCAGAAATGAGTAGAAAAAAGAAATGAGATCCCCAAAATTTCTGTTCCAACCACTGGAAGGTGCCTAACAGTTCCTTCAAGGAAAAAGCTCTTCAGTCCTGCCAACTTGCCCAGGACACTCTTGCGTTCATTCAGCACATGCTTACCACACACTTGCTGCATGCCAGAGACTGTTCAGATGGTAGGGAAGCCAGCATGCACAAACACCTCTGGCCTTTAGAATTTGCTTCAAGAAAGTCTGAAGAAGCAGGCACCTTATACCATAGAAGGAACATCCATGATCAGCCTTTTCTCATACTGTCCTTTGTTCCTTTACCTTCCCCCTTCCTAATAGCACCATGATTTGCTTGCCTTGAATCAGACTGTATATTCCAGGAAGCACAAATCCACTGTCCTTGCCACATTGTCCTTTAGGCATAAACCAAAGAGGATATGACAGTCACTTACTTGGCCACAGGAATTAGTTCTAAAGTGAGCAGTGACACCCAATCTGATGCAAGAGGAAAAAGGTTCTAGGAGTTCTAGAAAAGAAGCCTTCACATTCTCAAAGTCCACGGAAGATAGCTCTCCTTCCCTGAATGCTGCTGGGGCTGACTCCTAAAGTTGCTGCACAAATTCTGCCACGATCTTGAACACTCAGGGGAGAGCTGAGCCCAGGAAATCACAGAAAATGAAACCACACTGACTAGAGTAAGAAACCCTGACAGCTGCCCACATCTTCCCTTCTAGTTAGTGAGTTCAGCATTCCATTATTATTTATGACAATTTGAATGGGGTGTTATTTGCCGTCTAAAGCATCTTAACTAATTCCAACTCATTTTTTTTTTTTTGGGTTTTTTGAGGTAGGGTCTCACTTTAGCCCAGGCTGACCTGGAATTCACTATGGAGTCTCAGGGTGGCCTCAAACTCACGGCGATTCCTCCTACCTCTGCCTCCCGAGTGCTGGGATTAAAGGTGTGCGCCACCACGCCCGGCTTTTGTTTTTTTGTTTTTTGAGGTAGAGTTTTGATTTTAGTTCAGGCTGAACTGAAATCAAAATTTACTCTGTAGTCTCAGGGTGGCCTCAAATTCAATCCTCCTACCTCTGCCTTCCAAGTGCTGGGATTAAAGGCGTGGACCACCATGCCAGGCAATGTGGTTGTTTTTGTCCCACCACATTGAGCCCTGAGAAAAACAGGTTGTGTAAATCTCTAGGCAAAGTGCCAGACTGCTGCTTAACTGACCATGAATCCAATAGAACTAGTGGGAAGAATTCAGAGATCCATCCACACGTCTAATTTCCCAACTGTCTCTTCAGCAAAAGTCTGTTCCTCTGTTTTCCGCTTCCCTCTCCCCGCTTCTCCGGTGATGCTTTTCAGCTGTAATGAAACTCATTTCTTCCCAGGTTCTCTACTCACACACACCACTGACACATCCTCTGTGCAGATCTGCCCTAAGGCCTCTGCCTTTCCATGTCCTTGGTTGTGGTCCTACATCTGTCCAGGTTTTATGGGTCAGAATCATTTCTGTCCCTGGTCCTGCCATTTTTCTACCAGCCTGTAAATTCACTTCA
Organism: Jaculus jaculus; assembly: GCF_020740685.1. Lineage (NCBI taxonomy): Eukaryota > Metazoa > Chordata > Mammalia > Rodentia > Dipodidae > Jaculus > Jaculus jaculus. Next base: position 59,942,405 of record NC_059106.1, on the reverse strand, counting down.
GAATCTTCCAGAGCACCCAGGGCTTGGAAGGACTGCCACTTAGTGAGGGCTAAACTGAGCACTGGTGGTAGCCACAAAGAAGGCCCCTACGGATGTCCTGCCCTAATTCTGAAACCTGTGAATATGTTATTTTAGGTGGTAAAAGGGACTTTGCAGATATAATTAAAGTTAAAGACTTCCAGATGGGGAGATTATCCTAGATTATCCAGGTGGGCTCAATCTAGTCACATGAATCCCTCAATTCAGAGACCCTTTGCTGGCTACAGGACAGGAGTATGAAAAGTAATCAACCGGCCATCGCTGGCTATAAGGGCCAGAAGCCAAGACATGCAGAAGCCTCTAGAAAGAGGGCAATGCAAGTAAGCAAGTTCTACTATACAGGAACACAGTCCTGCCACACGTGTGCTGGGCTTCGACTGACACACCACATTACAGCTCGTGAGACCAGTGTCGGACCTACAGAACTGTAAAACAAAAGGGCTGTCTTTCTCTCTCTGTCTGTCGCTCTCAAATAAATAAATAAATAAATTAAAAAAAATGGCAACAGTAAATTAAAGCACTACTTTATACCCACTAGTTCATTTAAGAGACAAGAGTAAGGAGGTACAGCAGTTTTGATGTGAAATGTTCCCCATAGACTCATAAATTTGAATACTTAATCCCTACTTTGTGGCACTGTTGGGGAAGGTGGTAGAACTTTAGGAGGTAGATTTGTTGGAGGATCATGAGTTCAAGTTCATCCTGGGCTACAGAGTGAGACTATGGCCGAGTGTGGTGGCATATGTCTCTAATCCCAGCAGTTGGGAGGCAGAACCGACTTGAGTTCAAGGCCAGCCAGAGACTACACAGTGAATGCCAGGACCCAACCTTGAAGAATGAAAAAAGGAAAAAAAAAAAACAAACAAACAAATAGAGTGAGGCCGTCTTAGTTGATTGTGCTGCTTTTTTTTTTTTCTTCTTCTTCATTTTTTGAGGTAGGGTTTCACTCTAGCTGAGGCTGACCTGGAATTCACTATGTAGTCTCAGAGTAGCCTCAAACTCACAGCAATCCCACCTCTGCCTCCCAAGTACTGGGATTAAAGGCATGTCCAATGCACCCAGCTTTTATCTACCTTTTTAAAAAATTTATTTATTAGAGACCGAGAGAGGGAGGGAAGGGAGGGAGAGAGAGAGAGAATGAGCACAACAGGGCCTCTAGCCACTGCAAACAAATTCCAAATGCATGTGCCACCATGTGCATCTAGCTTATGTGGGACCTGGAGAATCAAACCTGGGTCCTTAGGCTTCACAGAATCCCAGCACTCAAGAGGCAGAGGTAGGAGAATTTCCATGAGTTCAAGGCCACCTGAGACTTCATGTTTGTGTGTGTGTGTGTGTGTGTGTGTGTGTGAGAGAGAGAGAGAGAGAGAGAGAGAGAGAGAGAGAGAGAGACAGACAGACAGGGAGAAAGAAGCAGACAGAGAAAGAGAATGGGCACTCCAGGGCCTCTAGCCACTGCAAACAAACTCCAGACATGTGTTCTACCTTCTGCATCTGGCTCTTATGGGTACTGGGGAATCAACATGGGTGAAACTCAAAAAACATTATGTTGATTCCAGCACTCGAAAGGCAGAGTTAGGAGGATCACCATGAGTTCGAGGCCACCTTGAGGGTACATAGTGAATTCCAGGTCAGCCTGGCAAGAGCAAGACCCTACCTCAAACCCCACCACCACCACAAAAAAAAAAAAAAAAGTATGTATGTATGTATGTATGTATGTATGTATGTATGTAGTGCCAAAAAAGCCAGACACACAATACTACATAGTCAATATATCAGTAGTATATAATTCCATGAACATGAGATATAAGAGCAGGCAAACAATCCTATGGAGACAGTTGCTTTGAAGCAGGTGGTTTAACTAGAGAGAAGCACCAAGAGAATCCTCCAGGGTGATGGAAAAGCTATTTTCTACATTGTGGGTAGCAGCCACACAATTATCAAAATTCATAAATCTTGGAGTTGGGAAGATGGTCAGTGATTAAAGGTGCTTGCCTACAAAGCCTGATGGCCCAGGTTCAATTCCCAGCTACCCATGTAAGCAAACAAGGGCACAACTATCTGGCATTCATTTGCAGCACTTAGAAGCCCTGGCACCCCATCCACCCACATATGTAAATGTGCAAATACATATATTAATCTATCTCAACACTGACACTTATGTACTTTATTTTAGGTAAGTCATATATGAATAATGAGAAAAAGTAGTTGTGAAGCTGGGCACGGTGGCGCACACCTTTAATCCCAGCACTCGGGAGGCAGAGGTAGGAGGATCGCCATGAGTTCGAGACCACCCTGAGACTCCATAATGAATTCCAGGTCAGCCTGGGCTAGAGTGAGACCCTCCCTCGGAAAAAAAAAAAAAAATAGTTGTGGCGCATCAGCAATAGGAATGGTATATATGGTAGTAGCTAATCTACCTCACTATGCACCAATCACTTGCTGTAGCCCAGGCTGACCTGGAATTCATTATGTAGTCTCAGGGTGGCCTCAAACTCACAACAACCCTCCTACCTCTGCCTCCTAGTGCTGGGATTAAAGGCATGCACCACCATGCCTGGCTTCCTATTCCCATTTTTCAAATAAAGTTTAAAGAATCTAAGGCATTATAGTAAGTAAAGCTTATATCTTTATATGGATTTCCTTACCCCAGAAGGCAAAGCCAGGTGGAGTCTGGAGACTGGGAGCTAAAGGCACCTCACTGCTTTGTATGCCACGTCATGAACTCATGAACAGAGCTTGGCTTTTCCTATTTCCCACATGTACATATGTGTGCTGTGTATGTTTATGTGCATATGTGTGTACATAAAGGCCCTAAGTCAACATCAGATGTCTTCCTCAATCTCTCCCCACCTTATTTTTCTAGATGCTTGGCTATATTTTCTTTTTCTATTTATATTTATTTTATTTGAGAAAGAGAAAAAGGCAGAGAGAGAGAGAGAGAGGCAGAGTGGGCATACCAGGGCCTTCAGCTGCTGCAAACAAACTCCAGATGCATGTGCCACCTTGTGCATCTGGTTTATGTGGGTCCTGGGAAATCGAACCTGGGTCCTTTAGCTTTGCAGGCAAACACCTCAACTGCTAAGCCATCCCTCCAGCCCTATGTTTTCTTTTTGACAATTTCATATATGCACACAGTATATTTTGATCATACTCATCTCTCATCTCCTTCTTTCCAACCAGTCCCCTTCCTATTTTCAGGACTTTGTTTTTCTGGTGACCCACTGAGTAATGAGGGCTGCTTCCATGAACGTGTGGAGGGGGGTTACCGGAGCATAATAGGTACACCACTGAAGAACATGACCCCTTTCCCTAGCAACCGTTCACTGACAATCGCTCCTCTGGGAGAGGAGGAATCTCATGAGCCCCAAGGAGACGCTGGACATGAGACTTTAAGAACCTAAGGGGGAGGACCCAGACTCAGAGTGTGAAGGCTGGTTCTGCCATTTACCTTTCATACCAGCTCCTTCTTGGGCCTATCAATGGCATACAAGGTATCACCAACTCCCATGTCTAGCCTTCACTTGGCTCTGCTGTCAGGTATAAGGGGATGAGATGGGAAATCCATGAGGATCAAAGCCTTGCCAGCATTAGTATCTTCCCTCCTTCCCATCTCCATTATGACTGGCTGACTGTGGGGTTTAGGCATAATATCATATTACCTTTGAGGACTGGCGACATGGCTTAGTGGTTAAGGTACTTGACTGTAAAGCCAAAGGACCCAGATTCAAATTCCAAAAACCCACAGAAGCCAGATACACAAGGTGGTACATGCATCTGGAGTTTGTTTGCAATGGCTGAAGGCCATGGTGCAACCTATCTGCCTCTTTCTCTCTCAAAATGAAATAAAATAAAGAATAGAAAACATGGTGGTGGGACATGCTTTGAATGTATTATAGAGGTGAGAGAAGTCCTCTCTGAGTAAGGGATATTGGGAGAGAAATCTAAATACTGAGAGAGCGGGGCATGGTGGTGCATGCCTTTAATTCCAGCACTCAGGAGGCAGAGGTAGGAGGAATACTGTGAGTTAGAGACCACCCTGAGACTCCATAGTGAACTCCAGGTCAGCCTGGGCTAGAGTGAGACCCTACCTTGAAAAACAAAAACAAAACAAAACAAAACAAAAAAAAAGTGCTGAGACACAGTAAGTTACCCAAAGATCTTTTTTAAAAAAACTTTAAATTTTTATTTTTTGGTTTTCTGAGGTAAGGTTTCACTCTAGCTCAGGCTGACTTGGAATTCACTATGTAGTCTCAGGGTGGCCTGGAACTCAGCGATCCTCCTACCTCTGCCTCCCAAGTGCTGGGATTAAAGATGTGCGCCACCATGCCCAGCTCACACAATGATCTAAGAAAAGCATTCCAGGTATAAGAAGAGTCAGCACAGGGCTGGAGAGATGGCTTAGCGGTTAAGTGCTTGCCTGTGAAGCCTAAGGACCCTGGTTCAAGGCTCAATTCCCCAGGACCCACGTTAGCCAGAAGCACAAGGGGGCACATGCATCTGGAGTTTGTTTGCAGTGGCTGGAGGCCCTGGCTCGCCCATTCTCTCTCTCTTTCTCTCTGCCTCTTTCTCTTCTATCGCTCTCAAATTAAAAAAGAAATAAAAGAAGACTCAGCACAGACAGCACAGGAATAGGCTTGGGATACGGCAGAACAGAATGAAGGCCAGTGTGGCCAGAGCACAGTGATGAAGGGAACACAGTAAGATAAACAAGACGGGCTAAGGGAGGTGAGTAGAGGCTAGAATCTAAGGAATGTTACAGCCCATGCTTAGAGACCTCAAAGGCCAGGATATGTGTTGGATTTAGTCACTGCTATCTTCTTTTCCCACTGTCTGGAACATTTCTGCCATATACTAAGGCACTCAATATTTGCCTGAAAATATGAGTAAGTTAGTGGCTGGCCCCACCTTTGGTACTCAGGTGCTTTGAAGCATGAGTTTATTCCATTATCTCAGTAAATACTGACAACTTTTTCTGTAAAGGACCAAATAGTAGATATTTTAGGTTTCTATGCCATATGGCCTGTGTCTGAATCATTCAATTCTGCTGCTGAATCACTAAAACAGACAGACAATACATAAATGAATGAGTGTGGCTGTTCTCCAATAAAACTTTATATATAAAAACAGGTGACAGTATATTTGAAATTCACATGGAAATGGAAAGTACCCAGAATAGTAATACAAATACAATCTTTTTTTTTTTTTTTGTTTTGTTCTGTTTTTTTGTTTTTTTGAGGTAGGGTTTCACTCATCTCAGGCTGACCTAAAATTCACTATGTAGTCTCAGGGTGACCTCGAACTCATGGTGATCCGCCTACCTCTGCCTCCTGAGGGCTGGGATTAAAGGCTCACATTTCCTAATTTCGTAACTTTGTATCAAGTGGTACTGGCATGAGATTTTTGTTTGTGTCTGTCCGTGCCCACACATGCCTGTGGAAGCAGCCAGAGGCTGAAGTCACGTGTCTTCCTCCATCACTCTTCATCTTATCTACTGAGATAGTCTTCACTCGAACTCAGAGCTCAACAATTCAGCTAGTGTGGCTTATCTCACCTCTGCCTCCTAAGTGCTAACATTACAGTGGGGCTGCCATGCTTACCTGGCATTTATGTGGGTGCTGCGGGTCTGGACTCAAGATTGCTATGCTGAGTGGCAAGCATGTTACCCAACCAAGCCATCTCCCCAGCCTAGGACAGATGCTCTGAATAATGGTATAAGGATGACAGTTCATAAATAATAACAATTTACTGCTACTTGACTTGTGGCAAGAATGCCAAGACAATTCAAATTTTCAGTCTTTGCAACAAATATTGCTGGGATGCCCGGATGTCCACATGCAAGAGAATTAAGTTGGGGCTGAGGATGTAGCTCAGTGGTGGAGTGCTTGCTTAGCCTATGTAAGGTGTGAGGTTCAATGCCCAGAACCACTAAAAAGAAAAAAGGAAAGAGAGTTGGACTCTCCCTTCCCTCACTACATATATAAAAATTAGAACAGAGGCCCACTCCATGGGAGGGAATACATCCCTGATACTGAAAACCTACAACAGGGGCAGTCATGAGCCCTAGGGATGTAATGTCTGCTGTTGTCTGGCTAAATGTATATACTATGCTCACCAAACTGCCCAGTAAGCACTTCTCTTAATGTTCATACCCTTATATTAATGCTACTCTCACTTTTGGTTAGAGAACCTTTTTTCAGATGGCAGTGACCTTGAGATGACTCAGAAGGCACCATGGTGCTGAGAAAAAGTGACAGAGGAGTGCTTAGCACTGAAATATCTCAATCATACCTTCCATGGCTCAGGGTCCATTGCAGAAAAGGTGGTGGAAAGAATAAAAGAGCCAAAGGAAGGGTAGGACTCCTTAAAATGTGCTCCCCGCAGACACAAAATGGCCTGGATATCCATGACCTCACAGTGCCTGACACTACCTACACAAGACCATTATAAGAGGAAGAAAAGATCATGATATCAAAATAAAAGAGAGACTGATTGAAAGGGGGAGGGGACATGATGGAGAATGGAGTTTCAAAGGGGAAAGGGGGAGAGGACGGGCATTGCCATGGGATATTGTTTATAATCATGCAAGTTGTTAACTTAAAAAATTGAAAAAAAATAGGGCCGGGCATAGTGGTGCATGCCTTTAATCCCAGTACTTGGGAGGCAGAAGTAGGAGGATCACCATGAGTTCGAGGCCACTTTAAGGCTACATAGTGAATTCCAGGTCTTCCTGAGCTAGAGTGAAACCCTACCTCAAAAAAAGGTGGGGGGGGGGGCTGTAGAAATGGCTTAGTGGTTCAGGTGTTTGCCTGCCAAGCCTACAGATCCAGGTTCGATTCCCCAGTATCCATGTAAGCCAGATGCATAAGGTGCAGATGCACATGCCTCTGGAATTTGCAGTGGCTGGAGGCCCTGGTGTACCTATTCTCTCTCTCTCCCTCTCCCCCCTCCTTCTCTCAAATAAATAAATAAAAAGAAAAAAATAAGAGAGAGAGAGACTGAGAGGTGGGGGGGATATGATGAGAGTGGAGTTTCAAAGGGGAAAGTGGAGGGAGGGAGGGAAATACCATGGGATATTGTTTACAATTATGGAAGTTGTCAATAAAAAATAAAAATTAAATTTAAAAAATTAGAACAGATCAAAGACCTACATATAATTGATGGAACCGATTCTGCCACTCTGAAGGAAGGTGCCATACCCACCTGCAGCAGTCTCTCTAAAACCCCTACTGCTGCTGTGAGAATCACTTAACAGGCCCGACCCCCAAAGCTACGGGAAGGGAAAAGGCTGAGCTGGGGGAAAAGCAAGACCAGCCTCCCTGTTGCCAGGGAACCCTAGGCCGCTTGAGTTATCTAATTCCTTCCTAACCACCCTTATTCCTACCCAGTGGCTGCCTCTGTGGCTCCTAACATGTAGGCTGGATTACATGATGGGAAACATTCCCTCGTCCCCCAAAACAGTAGTAAGATGAGACATCACACTTTGTTCCCAAGTTTCTCTAACAACCTTGAGACCCTGTCAAATTGTGCTGCTACCCAAGTGTGGTGGTGCACACCTCTAATCCCAGCAATAGGGAGGCCAAGGTAGGAGGATCGCTGTGAGTTCAAGGCCAGCCTGGGACTACAGAGTGAATTCCAGGTCAGCCTGTGCTATAGTGAGACTCTACCTCAGGAAAACAAATAAACAAACAAACAAATCATACAGGGATCAATGTTCAAGAGTGCATGTTAGTGTGTGGGTGAACATGTATGTGCACGTATGTGAAAGCCAGGAGACAACTTTGGGTGTCCTCCCCTAGGTTTCATTCCCCCCTTTTTTAAACTTTATTTATTTATTAGAGAGAGAGAGAGAGAGAGAGAATGGGTGCACATTTAGCCACTGCAAGCAAACTCCAAATGCATGTGCCACCATGTGCATCTGCCTTACGTGTGGCCTGGAGAATCAAACCTGGGTCCTTAGGCTTTGCAGGCATGCACCTTAACCACTAAGCTATCTTGAGACAAGGTCTCTCATAGACCTATAACTTATCAAATAGGCTAGATATCTTGTCAGTGAACCAGGTGGTGACCTTCCTAGTCCTGGGATTATGAGCGCACATCACCACACCTGAAACTTTTACCTGGGGTTTTAGGGATCAAACTCAATAACTTCTCTGACTGAACTATCTTATTTCCCCAGTCAGTCTTCAATAGTGCCCATCTGATTTTTCTGACCTCAGATCCCAACCAGGACTACACACTGCACTTAGCTGTCATTTTGTCTTTTGTTAAAAAAAAAATATTTATTGGAGAGAAAGAGAAAATGGGCATGTCAGAGCTTCTTGCCCCTGCAAACAAGCTCCAGATACATGTGCTACTTTGTGTGTCTGGCTTTAGGTGGGTACTGAGGAATCAAATCTAGGCCAGGAGATTTTGTAAGCCTTTAACAGCTGAGCCATCTCCCCAGCTCCTCCTTGTCTCTTTTAACCTGGAATGGTTCCTCAGCTCTTCCTTGTTTTGACATCATACGTGTGTGTGTGTGTGTGTGTGTGTGTGTGTGTATGTGTGTGTGTATATTTTATTTATTTATTTATTTATTTATTTGAGGTAGGGCCTCACTGGAATTCACTACATGGTCTCAGTGTGACCTTGAACTCACGGTGATCCTCCTATCTCTGCCTCCCAACTGCTGGGATTAAAGGTGTATGCCACCACGTCTGGCTTTAACAATGATATTTTTGAAGAATAAATCAGCTATTATGAAGAAATATTACTCAGGTTTTTTTTTTTTTCTTTTCTTTCTTTTTTTTTTTTTTCTTTTTTCTTTTTTTTGAGGTAGGGTTTCACTCTAGCCCAGACTGACCTAGAATTCACTATGTAGTCTCAGGGTGGCCTTGAACTCACAGCAATCCTCCTACCTCTGCCTCCCAAATGTTGGGATTAAAGGTGTGTGCCACCATACCCAGTGACATGTCACTCAGTTTTGATTTGTCTTATTATTTCCTCATGATTAGATTCAGGCAATGAATGCTGACAGAACCATTCTGTCCTTATTGCACAACAGCAGGTAGCATAAAATACCTACTTGTTCTGGTTAGGAGTGGTATGTGCCAGTGTTCCCTTTGTTACTTGTGAGGAAATATATCACATTGTGCAAATATCCTGTTCTCCATCAATGGTTTTATTAATTCATTGTTTAGTTTTGCTTCAATCACTTAATACTTTTGTGGTTTTAAATATTTTATTTATTAATTTATTTTATTTATTTTGTTTTTTCAAGGTAAGATTTCACTCTAGTTCAGGCTGACCTGGAATTCACTATGTAGTCTTAAGGTGGCCTCCTACTCACTGATCCTCTTACCTCTGCCTCCCGAGTATTGAGATTAAAGGTGTACACCACCACATCCAGCTTATTATTTGAGAGAGAGGAAAAGAGAAAGAGGAAGAGAGAGAGAGAGAGCGGGAGAGAGAGAGAGAGAGATGCCAGAGCCTCTAGCCACTGCAAATAAATTCCAGATGCATGCGTCACTTTACGTGGGTACTAAGGAATCAAACCCAGGTTGTTAGGCATTGCAGGCATCTCTCCAGCCCTAGTATGGTGGTTTCAAATATTTTATTATTTACTTATGAGAGAAGAAGGCTGAGAAAGAGCAAGAGAGAGGATGGGTGCACTAGGGAAATGAACTCCAGATGCATGTACTACCTTGTGAATGTGGCTTACATGGGTCCTGGAGAATCAAACTGGGATCTTTTGGCTTTGCAGGCAAACGCCTTAACCACTAAGCCACCTCTCCAGCCCTTTGTGTTTTGTTTTGAGAAATGGTATCGTGAATGCCAGACACGTTTTATTTTTTTAATACTTTAAAAAATATTTTTGGGGGTGGAGAGATGGCTTAGCAGTTAAGCACTTGTCTGTCAAGCCTAAGGACCCCGGTTCGAGACTTGATTCGCCAGGACCCACGTTAACTAGATGCACAAGGGGGCATGCACATCTGGAGTTCGTATGCAGTGGCTGGAGGCCCTGGTGCACCCATTCTATCTGCCTCTTTCTCTCTGTGTCTGTTGCTCTCAAGTAAATAAATAAATAAAAATAAACAAAAACTTTTTTTAAATTTATTAAAAAAAATTTTATAGCCAGGCATGATGTCATACATCTTTAATCCCAGCAGTTGGGAGGCAGAGGTAGGAGGATTGCCTTGAGTTCAAGGCCACCCTGAGACTACATGCTGAATTCCAGGTCAGCCTGAGCTGGAGTGAGACCCTACCTCGAAAAACAAAAAAACAAAAACAAAAACAACAACAAAACAAACTGTAAATTCAAACTTCCTATAAACAGTAAGAATCATTACTATCCATGCTAACAGTAAAAATGGTACAACGAAACTCAACCAACATTTTCCAAGCACAAAATAGATAACACACTCAAAAAATCATTTTAGGGGCTGGAGAAATGGCTTAGTGGTTAAGCACTTGCTTGTGAAGCCTAAGGATCCTGGTTCAAGGCTCAATTCCCCAATACCCACATAAGCCAGATGCACAAGGGGGCGCATGCATCTGGAGTTTGTTTGCAGTGGCTGGAGGTCCTGATGCGCCATTCTCTCTCCCTCTCCCCCTCCCTCCCTCCCTCCCTCTCTCTCTCTCTCTCTCTCTCTGTTGCTATCAATAAATAAATAAATAAAAGTCATTTTTAGGCCAGGTGTGGTGGCTGAGGTAGAAGGACTGCCTTGAATGTGAGATTACACAGTGAATTCCAGGTCTGCCTGAGTTAGAGTGAACTCTACCTTGGAACAAAAAAAATCCTGTTTAGAGCTAGAAAGATGGCTCAGCGCTTAAAAGTGTTTGCTTTAGAGGTGGCTTAGCAGTTAAGGTGCTTATCTGCAAAGCCTAAGGACCCATGTTCGACTCTCCAGATCTCACATGGCCAGACGCACAAAGGCAAGGCAAGCGCAAGGTCACACAAGCCCACTTGGTGTAACCGTCTGAAGTTCAATTGCAGTGGCAGAGGTCCTGGCATACCAACTCTCTCTCTCTCTCTAAAAGTAATAAATAAAGTGCTTGCTTGAGCCAAGTGTGGTTGTGCATGCCTTTCATCTTAGCATTTGGGAGGCAGAGGTAAGACTGCTGTAAATTCAAGGCCACCCTGAGACTACAGAGTGAATTCTAGGTCAGCCTGAGCTAAAGCGAGACCCTACCTTGAAAAAAAAAAAAAAGTCCCCCCAAATAAAAATAGAATGAAGTATGTTAAGAGCTATGGTTCAGAATGTATTTATTTATGAGAGAGAGAGAGAGGCAGAGAGAGATAATGGGTGCACCAGAGCCTCTAGCCACTGTAAACAAACTCCAGATGCATGTACCACCTTGTGCATCTGGCTTACATGGTTCTAGGAAATCAAACCTGGGTCCTTAGGCTTCACAGGCAAGTGCTTTTAACCGCTAAGCTATTTCTCCAGTCTGTGTTCCTCTAACATTCATGTTGAAGCTTAGCTACCTTGAAAAACCAAAATAATAATAATAATAAATAATAATTTCTATGTGGCCATGCTGATCACTAAACTAGGTCCAGATTTAGCTGCCAAATAAAAGGAGCAGTAACCTTCAGGTATGCCCTCAGGAGAAAAATTTGTACACTGTGAAAAATGCCAAGAGGATTCTCTGCATAATGGTACTGGGGAGCAGGCCAGTGGGTCTAGGATGCAAACTGAACTTCTTACCTGCAGCTCTGCTTCCAGACCTAGCCGCCGGATAAAGGGGTCTGTGACATGGTAGCGCCGTTCAAAGCTCAGGGCACCCCGCTCCTGGGAGACAGAAAAAAAACTCTGGTTTTCTTGAATCATTTCAACATGACTTATTATCTATTCAACCCTGTACTGGGCTTCACGGTTACTCTTGGGCAAGGATTTGAACCTAACAGAAGAATGCATACAACCAAGCATTAAATTGTACTATTAGTTTACCAAAAAAGACTCTCTCTCTCTCTCCCCCACTCCCTCTCTATGTACCTCTTTCTCACTGAAATAAAAGTCTTAAAAAAAAAACAAAACTGACTGATTCTTTTTATCTAAGAAGTAGTCCCTGCCCTTGAGGGCTACCTAGTCTGAAAATATTCCCAAAGAGAAGTAGGGAGACGGCTTAGTGGTAAAAGAAGATTGCTTGCAAAGCCTGCCATCACAAGTTCAGTCCTCCTCAGAGACCAGGTACAGCTGGACACAAAGTGGCACATATCCCTGTAACCCCAACAGGCCTACAACAATTGGAGGCAGAGCCAGGATAATCCAGAAGCTGGTAAGCAACCACAGCAAAAACAGAAAAAGAAGGTGGCAAGAAAGGAAAAACATCCTGAGTGTGTCCTCTGACCTTCACTTGCGCACTGTAGGAAGTGTATGCCCATACACTCATAACTAAGTAATTTTAAAAATCCTACTAAATGAACAAAACTAAAGGACTCAGGGATGCAGGGAAAAATACACAAAGCATATAGATTATGTGTGGCTCATGAAGGGGCACATACTCAGTCCATCCAGATGATGACCAATGCTTATGCTGAATGACACATAATTTAATTGGTGGTACATGCTTTAAATCCCAGCACTTGATAGGTTAAGGTAGGAGGACTGCTCTGAGGTTGAGGCCATCCTAGGACTACAGAATGAGTTCTAGGTCAACCTGGGCTAGAATGACAACCTACTTGGAAAAACCAAAAAAAAAAAAAAAAAAGTAATAAAGCTGGGCGTGGTGGTGCATGCCTTTAATTCCAGCACTCGAGAGGCAGAGATAGGAGGATCACTGTGAGTTCGAGGCCACCCTGAGACTCCATAGTGAATTCCAGGTCAGCCTGGGCTAGAGTGAGACCCTGCCTTGAAAAACCACCAAAAACAAAAAAAGAAAAAACCAAAAAGTAACATGTGTGTGTGTGTGTGTTTAAAGATATTTTAGCACTTCTTTTCAAATAATTTTTTTCATTTAAATTCTCAAAACCAGGGCTTGAGGGATGGCTTAGTGGTTAAGGCGCTTGAGTGGGAAGCCAAAGGACCCAGGTGTGATTCCCCAGGACCCACATAACCCAAATACACAAGGGGAAGCGTGTATCTGGAGTTCATTTGCAATGGCTGGAGGCCCTGGCACACCCACTCTCTCCCTCTCTCTACCTCTGTCACTCTGTCAAATAAATAAATAAATTCTCAAAAGCAGCCTGTGGGTGGAAAGGTAACATCGCTTAACAGAACACTGGAGCACAGTGGCGTATGCAGCTCCTGACCAGCACAGGGCTCTTACCACAGAGCAGAAGTCCACCATGCCTTGCTTCCATCTAGTCCCCAAGCCTCTGTGGCTCTTTCACCAGAGTTTCCTGACAAAGCCTGGGGCTGCCTGTCTAGTAACCTACTGTATCACTGTCTTCTACATGCAAGCCTCACGGGACAGGCTTTAGCATGAGAGAACCTTGAAAAGAAAGAATTCAAGCTGCTTTCAGACTAAAACTCTGTCAGGTTCTAGTACATCTATAATTTAGCAGCTGAAGCAACACAAAGAAGCTATTATTTATTTTTGTGTACGCAGTCCACAACAACACAACACACACACGTGTATGTGTATTATGCCCAATGCACTGATGGCTCCACTACATTTATGGGTCACCAAACCACATTAATCTTAGCAGACAGGGCAAAGGCGCTGGACATAAAACTGTTCCTAAATTCTACGTTCTTGGGTAAAAGATAGGGTGAACCAGGCATGGTGGAGCACACCTTTAATCCCAGCACTTGGGAGGCAGAGGTAGGAGTTCAAGGCCACCCTGAGACTCCATAGTCAATTCCAGGTCAGCCTGGGCTACAGTGAGACTCTTACCTTGAGAAAACAGAAGAAAAAAAAAAAAAAAGGATGGAGCCAGGCATGGTGGTGCACGCCTTTAGTCCCATCACTTGGGAGGCAGAGGTAGGAGGATCACCTTGAGTTCAAGACTACCCTGGCAAGACTACCCTGGGACTACATAGTTAATTCCAGGTCAGCCTGAGCCAGAGTGAGACCCTACCTCGAAAAACAAAACAAAAACAAAAACAAAAAAAAAAAAAAGAAGATGGGGTGGAACCACAATGAATTCTAGGTCAGCCTGGGCTAAAGTGAGTCCCTACCTCAAAAACACAAACAAAAAAAATGTAGAGATGTAGAGGCAAGAGACCTTGATATCAGTCTGTTACTAACTAGCCATGTGGGTCTAGGCAAGGTACCAACACTAGACCTGGGTTTTTGTTATAAAATGAGTCTCATGGGGAAGAAAGGACCGATGTGCTGGTTAGAATAGAAGTTCAGGCTGCTTACCTTGATCTGCCTACGAATGAGGTCTCTAGTAATGTTAACTTTTGCCATCTTCTCTTAATGGGTTCAAAAGAAGGAAGCTATAGAAGGATCTTCAGGACCCTTGCATATTCCAGCCAAGCCCAGGTCCACAAGACAAACATTTAATTACCTGCAGAGAAAACATCACCAAACCTTAGGAGATGGAATCAAGTGGCTTCGGAGCCCTGATCTCACTGCTTAAACAGCCCATAGCCCTCTTAGTGATTAATGGCATGGTTACTCTGCAGGGTGGAAGGACTACTGAATGGACAAAGGGAGCAGGAAGGACAGTGACTCATAACCCAAGGAAGAATTAATATACTTACCAAAGGAGCTATGTCTGCTTCGGCGGAAATGGTGGGTATAAAGTACAAAGAAAGGCAGTGCAGGGCTGGAGAGATGGCTTAGTGGTAAGGACCCATGTGGGGCTGGATTCAGGTGTCCCCCATAAACTTAGGTATTCTGAATGCTAGTCTCCACAGCCAATGGCAATTGGAAATTAACGCCTCCTGGAGGCAGTGTATTGCTGGGGGCGGGCTTATGGGTGTTATAGCCAGTTTTCCCTTGCCAGTTTTGGCCCTCTTCCCTGTTGCTATTGTCCAACTCATGCCATCATTTTCCCTTGCCATCATAGAGCTTCCTCTCCAGTTTGTAAGCCAAAATAAACCCTTTTTGCCCAAAAGCTGCTCTTGCTCAGGTGATTTCTGCCAGCGATGTGAACCTGACTGCAATACCATGTTCAACTCTCCAGGCTCCTCATAAGCTAGACACACAAGGTGACGCAAGTGTGAAAGCTTGTGCATGCACACAAGACGGCGCACGCATCTGGAGTTCTATTGCAGAGGCTGGAGGGCCTGGTGCGTCAAATCTCTCTCATAAAAAAAAAAAATTAAAAAAAAAAAAGGGCTAGAGGGACGGCTTAGTGATTAAGGCATTTGCCTGCAAAGCCAAAGGACCCAGGTTTGATTCCCCAGGACCCAGGGGAGCAAGATGCACAAGGGGGCACATGCATCTGGAGTTTGTATGCAGTGGCTGGAGGCCCTGGTGTGCCCATTCTCTCTCTCTCTCTCTCTCCCTCCCTCTTTCTCTATCAAATAAATAAATAAATAAATAAAATATTTTTTAAAGCCCAGGTAGTAGAATATCCTGAAAGCCCCAACAAAGCCTTTAGTCTCATAGTCTCACCACTTCTTAAAGCTATTCCTATTTAGAAAGAACAAGTAGCGGGCTGGAGAAATGGCTCAGCCGTTAAGGCACTTGCCTGCAAAGCCAAAGGACCCAGGGTCATTTCCCCAGCACCCACTGAAGCCAGATGTACAAGGTGGCACATGAATTTGGAGTTCATTTATAGTGGCTGAAGGCCCTGGTGTGCCCATTCTCTGTTTATTCCTCCACCTCTTCTTTCTCTCAAATAAAATAAATTGAAAAAAAAATTTAAGGGGGCAAAAGGGAAGAGGGGGAAAAAAGAGAGGCAGACAGCCAGGCATGGTGGCGCATGCCTTTAATCCTAGAACTCGGGAGGCAGAGGCAGGAGGATCTCTGTGAGTTCGAGACCACCCTGAGACTACATACTGAATTCCAGGCCAGCCTGAGCTAGAGTGAGACCCTACCTCGAAAATAAAAGAAAAAAGAAAAAGAACAGAAAGAGTATAAGAGCTTCAGGTTGTGACATCATGCCCAGAGAATTCCCTTCCCCACAAAATAACTGACTGCTACTTCCACATTACATAACCCACAACCCCATAGAGAACACATACAGTCCCAGTGAGGAGGGTTCCCAGTGGAATGGGGCCAAGAATGAACGAAAAGAGAGTACCAACACATGATGAATGCATACAAAATGTTGTTCATAAAAAAAAAAAAAAAGAAGAAGAAACTTTAGGGCTGGAGAGATGGCTTAGCAGTTAAGTGCTTGCCTGTAAAGCCTAAAGACCCCAGCTCAAGGCTCAATTCCCCAGGACCCACGTTAGCCAGATGCACAAGGGGGCGCATGTATCTGGAGTTCATGTGCAGTGGCTAAAGGCCCTGGTGCACCCATTCTCTCTCTCTTTTTCTCTCTCTGTCTGCCTCTTCCTCTCTGTCTGTTGCTCTCAAATAAATAAATAAAAATAAACAAAAATTAAAAAAAAAAAAAAGAAGAAACTTAGCCGGGCATGGTGGCACACTTAGGAGGCAGAGGTAGGAGGATCATTGTGAGTTCAAGGCCACCCTGAGACTACATAGTGAATTCCAGATCAGCCTGGGCTAAAGTGAGACTCTACCTTGAAAAACCAGAAAAAAAAAAGTAGGGCAGAAGAGACAGCTTACCAGTTAAGGTGCTTGCCTTCAAAACTAAGGACCCAGGTTCAGTTCCCCAGTACCCACGTAAAGCCAGATGTATAAAAGGTGGCATGTGCCATCTGGAATTCATATGCAGTGATCAGAGGCCCTGAAAAATCCATTTATCCTCTTTCTACCCCCCTTGCCGTCTTTCTTTCTCACAAATAAATAAACCCATATATTTTTTAATTAGAAAGAACAAGACTAGAGATATGGCTTAGCAGTTAAAGCACTTGCCTGCAAAGCCTAAGGACCCAGGTTTGATTCCCCAGTACCCACGTAAGTCAGATGCACAAGGTGGTACATGTATCTGGAATTTGTAGTGGCTGGAGGCTCTCTCTACATATGTCTCTTTCTCTCTCTACCTCTTTTAATAGATAATTTTTTCAAAACATTAAAAAGAACAAGTAATACAATCCAGTTATTAGTCAAGATGCAAGAAAGTTCTATAGATAGAATAGCCACCACAGACTTTATAACAACAAAAAATAAAGCCATACAGGTTCCCAATATCAGCAGAATGGCTGAATAATGTATAGCCAATGATAGCATAAAAAGTAAAAATGATAATCACTGAGCTGGAGAAATGCCTTAGCAGTTAAGGCACTTGCCTGCAAAGCCACAGGACCCCAGGATACACATGAGCCAGATGCACAGGGTGGTTGGTGCATGTCTCTGGAGTTTGTTTGCAGTTGGCTGGAGACCCTGACCTGCCCATTATCTCTCTATTTGCCCGCCTCCCTCCCTCCCTCCCTTTCTCTCTCCCTCCCTCCCTCCCTCCCTCCCTTCCTCCCTCCCTTTCTCTCTCTCTCTCTCTCTCTTTCCCAAATAAATAAATACAAAGAATGATCATCATACAAGGCTTCTTCCTTTCTGTCTGGCAACAGCCATCAGGTGAGTATTCAGCAGTTAAGAGCACTGCCTTTAACCCCAGCACTCAGGGAGGCAGAAGTAGGAAGAACACTGGGTTTGAGGCCAGCCTGAACCTACATAGTGACATCCAGGTCAGCCTGGGCTAGAGTGAGACCCTAAAGAACTATGTGGGGCTGGGGAAATGGCTTAGTGGTTAAATTGGTTGCTTGTATGCCCAGGTACGAATTCCCACATAAAGCCCAAGGCACAAATGGCATGTTCACCTGGAGCCAGTTTGCAATAGCAAGAGGCCCTAGTTCGCCCATTCTCTCTCCCCGCCCTCCCATGTGGTATCCACTGGGATCATTCAAAAGGCACATAGTGCTGAGAAGTGACAGCACTGAAACATTTCTATCACATTCTAATGCTCAGAGTCCACTCCAGAAGAGCCAAAAGAAGAATAGGACTACTTACAATGCAATCTTCCAGACACAAATTGCCCTCGATATCCATGACATTGCAGTACTTACTACCTACGTAAGACTCTCATAAGAGGAGGGAAAGATAATGACATCAAAATAAAAGAGACTGATTCAGAGGGGGAGGGAATATGATGGAGAGTGGGCTTGTTAAGGGGAAAGTGGGAGAGTTGGAATTATCATGGTTTCTTGTCTGTAATTATGAAGTTGTCAATAAAAATAAAAAATTTTAACCTATATCACAGAGCCATAGTAACAAAACCCAGCATGGTACTGGTACAAAAACAGACATGTAGAACAATGGAACAGAAGAGAGGACCCAGATGTAAGTCCGGGTAGCTACAGCCACCTGATCTTCAACAAAAATGCCAAAAATACTCATTGGAGAAAAGACAGCCTCTTCAGCAAATGGTGCTGGGAAAACTGGATATGTATCTGTAGAAGGATGAAAATAGACCCTTCTCTCTCTCCATGTACAAGAATTAAGTCCAAATGGATCAAAGACCTTAAAACCAGTCCTGAAACTCTGAAACTGCTAGAGGAAAAAGTAAGGGGAAACCCTTCAATATATTGGTCTTGGCAAAGACTCCCTGAATATAATTCCAGTTTCTCAGGCAATAAAACTAGATTAACTGCTGGGACCTCATGAAATTACAAAGCTTTTGTATGGAAAAGGACACTGTGAATAGAGCAAACAGGTAACCTATAGAATGGGAGAAACTCTTTGCCAGTTATACATCTGACAGAGGATTAATATCTAGGATACACAAAAAATTCAAAAACTAAATAATAATAAATGAAACAACCCAATTAAAAAATGTGCTATGGGGGCTGGAGAGATGGCTTAGCGGTTAAGCACTTGCCTGCAAAGTCTAAGGACCCTGGTTCAAGGCTCTATTCCCCAGGACCCACGTAAACCAAATGTACAAGGTGACTCATGCATCTGAAGTTCGTTTGTAGTGGCTGGAGGCCCTGGCACATCCATTCATATTCTCCCCCCATCCCTGCCTTTTTCTCTCTGTCTGTCGCTCTCAAATAAATAAATAAATAAAATACACAAAAAAAATTTTAAATGGGCCATGAAACTAAATAGAGAGTTCTCAAAAGAACTACAGATGGCATATAAACATCTAAAAAATGTTCTACATCCCTAGCCATCAGGAAAATGTAGATTAAAGCTACATTGAGATTCCGTCTCACTCTTGTCAGATTGGATGAAAACAAATAACAATAAATGCTAGCAAGGATGCAGAAAAAAAGAGGAACCCTTCTACCTGTTGGTGGGAATGCAATCTGGTCCACCCACTGTGGAAATCAGTGTGGAGGTTCCTGAGACAGCTAAAGATTGATCTACCATATGACCCAGCTATAGCACTCCTAGCCATATATCCTTAGGACTCATGTCACTACCTTAGAGATACTTGCTCAACCATGTTTAATTGCCACTCTATTCACAATAGCTAGGAAATGCAACCAGCTTAGATGCCCCTCAACTGATGAGTGGATAATGAAGATGTGGCACATTTACACAATGGAGTTCTACTGAGCAGTAAAGAAAAATGAAATTTGTGGGGCGTGGTGGTGCATACCTTTAATCCCAGCACTCAAGAGGCAGAGGTAGGAGGATCACCATGAGTTCGAGGCCATTTAGTGAATTCCAGGTCAGCCTGAGCTACAGTGAGACCCTACCTTGGAAAACCAAAAAAAAAAAAAAAAAAAAAAAAGACAAAAGAAAAATGAAATTTGCAGGGAAATGGATGAATCTAGAAAGGATTATACTTAGTGAGGTAACCCAGTCCCAGAAAGCCAAATGTCACATATTCTGTCTCATATGTGGATTCTAGCTACTACAAATGATTGGACTTCTTTGTGAGTAGGAATAAAACTCAGTAGCAGAGGCCAGTAAGCTAGAAAGGGGATATAAAGGAGGGAGGAAAGCTGGCATAGTGGCGCACACCTTACATCTCAGCACTCGGGAGGCAGAGATAGGAGGATTGCCGAGAGTCTGAGGCTACCCTTAGAATTCCAGGTCAGCCAGAGCTGGAGCGAAATCCTACCTCGAAAAAGAATATTAGTCCTTAGTGTTTCCTGTGTTCCTACCTTGAGCTGTAGTTATGTGATTTTGTTCCTAAAAGGATTAAAATCATCCCAAGGGCCAGCTCCTTCAACTCATCTTTTTTTTTTTTTTTTAACCTTTATTTATTTGTGAGAGAAAGAGGCAGAGAGCGAATGGGCATGACAGGGCCTCTAGCCACTGCAAACAAACTCCAGATGCATGCACTACCTTGTGAATCTGGCTTTATGTGGGTCCTGGGAAACTGAACCTGGGTCCTTTGGCTTTGCAAGCAATCACCTTAACTGGTAAGCCATCTCTCCACAGCCCCAACTCATCTTTAGATTTGCCCAGGTCACCCAGGAGTGATATGAGCTTAGCAGGGGCCAGAAACTACTGCTGAATGAAAACCAGCATCATTACCTTGAATACATAAAATGCCTTATGCCTATCAAACTGTTTTTCTTCATGCTTTAAATTTGCTACACAACAATCCTGTGAGGAAGCCATGAGGCTAGTTATTACCCTCACTTCAGGAGGCTGAAGCCCAACACTACATGGTACTGAGAAACAAGCTGGACAGGGTCCAGGGTCCTTTGCTCTAGACCAGCCTCTGCCTTTAACTGGCAGTATGACTCCGAGAGAGACATTTCACTCTTGGACTCTTTAAAAAGCAGGCATGATAGTGTTCACCTATAATCCCAACACTTGGGAGACAGAGGCAGAAGGAACAGACCAGCCTTGGCTACAGACTACATTTGAGACACAGCCTCAGTTACATGAGACTCTTATCACACAACTAAAAGAAAAGAAAAAGAAAGGGAGGAAGAGAGGGATGGAGGAAGGAAGGAAGGAAGGACTCAGAAGCAAGCTACAAAACTTCTTCCAGGGCTGGAGAGGTGGTTTAGTGGTTAAGGTACTCGCCTGCAAAGCCAAAGGACCCAGATTTGATTCCCCAAGACCGATGTAAGCCAGATGCACAAGGTGGTGGCATGCATCTGGAGTTTGTTTGAGGCACCTGGAGGGCCTGGCACACCCATTCTCACTCTTTAATAAAAAATAAATAAAAATATTTAAAACAAAACCCCTTCTTCCAATGCCACCTTCCTGTGAACTCTACAGAGACTGGAGACACTGCTGACAAAAGAAGGACCTGCATCCTCGTCTTCCCTTGCCTCTGGACACTGCTTCCAGATTCTCCGACTGAGGTGACAATTGAGCCCCTTTCAACATGATGAATTATGCAAAAGATGTATGCCAGTTTAGTTTCTTTTTGCTCTACATGAAGTGGCTTTCCTACTGGAGCAATTCTATAGCAAAGCATCCAGGGGAACACAGCTGAGGCTCCACCAGAATTTTCCTTGCACAAAGGTCACTGGGAGCAGCAAAATGTAAAAGCTAAGCCATTGGATCTAACAGACCTAAGGTTGCAATGCTAGCTGTGACAGAAAATACTGTGTGACTTATATTTCTAAATGTCAGTTTTCTAATCTGATTACTATCTACCTTTGCATTTTAACCAGTAACAGAAGACGGAACATGTAAAATGCCTGACACTGAGCTGGTAATATTTACTGAACATTCTTGCATTTTCCAAGTGTTATCTCATCTACTCCACATAACAACCCCTGAGGCAGGTACTGTTAGTATCTTCATATCACAGATACTAAGATCTGAGGCACCAAAAAGTTAATTCACCAGAGTCACACAATTAAATAAATAATAAAACTAGTCTTATATCAGACCACAGGCTACTGACCTCGCAAAATTAACTACTATTACTATCTTTAATCAAACCATGTCTAATCAGTCTTACCTAAAAGTAACTTTTTCTCTTGCCATTCCTTAGAATTAATGTAAGGAACTAAAAATCACCTTGGCAGAGGATGTAACTCAGCTGCAGTGAAACATGCCTGCTATCCCAGCATTTTGGAAGTAGAGACAGGAAGACTGAGTCTGAAAGCAGCGTAGGCTACACAGCAAGGAGGGAGGGGAAAGGAAGGGCTAGAGAGGATGGGAGAGGGTAGGTCGTTTAATCCCAGGCCAAGATTTCAAATCCTTCCACATTCCTCTCAAAAATTAGCTCCAGCCGGGGGTGATGGTGTAAACCTTTAATCTCGGCAATTTGGGAGGCAGAGGTAGGAGGATCACCAAGAATTCAAGGCTACTCTGAGCCTACATAGTGAATTCCAGGTCAGCCTGGGCTAGAGTGAGACCCTACCTGGAAGAAAAAAAAAAGAAAAGAAAAGAGAGAGACTGGGAGAGAAGCATTCATGCACGTCAGGGTCATGGACAAAGTTAGCACAAAGGACAGTTTCTGAGAAAGGTGAAGCCTTTTCCATCTTTGAGACTCCTGGCTCACACCATCCTGTGTGGGACAGACTGAACCATCTGTGAGGGACCATGCTTCTCTTTCCCAAAGGCTCTGGGTGAGAAAAACCCCTTCATGTCTCCCCTGCCTGATTGGGATCTAAAGTGTCATCTGAGCGCTGTGGATTTTACCTGAGTTCCTAGAACATTGTTTTGTTTTTTTCTTTTTTTGGTTGGTTTTTTTTTTGTTGTTGTTGTTGTTGCTGTTTTTGAGGGAGGGTCTCTGGCTCAGGCTGACCTGGAACTCACTCTAGTTCTAGGCTAGCCTCCAATTTACAGCAATCCTACTTCTGCCTCCAGAGTGCTGTTACAACTTTTTTTTCTTTTTTTGGGGGGGGGCAGGTAAGATCTTCATTTAACCCAGACTGACCTACAACTCACTATGTAGTTTCAAGTTGAGTTCAAGGTGCTCTTCCTACCTCTGCCTCCCCAGTGCTGGGATTAAAGGTGTGATCCACAACACCTCGCTAGAACTTCACTTAATGGTCATTATTTACTTGCTCTCTAGTATGGCAACTATAAGGCAGCAGCAGAAGACAAAAGAAAAAGGAGCATGTTTTCCTCTGTCACTGGTGAACAGTATTCTCAATCTTGATTTTGCCTTTAACTTGTATCTTTTCAAATTTCACCGTTAATTCCCTACCTCCTCTAGGGAAGCCCTGACTCCACTTATGCCAGAAAGGCCAAGGAAAGCCAAGGTGATCAATTCATAAAGGCTTCTTTTCTAATCACTACCATGGTATATCCAGAAGTGTGGCTCAAGAGGGAGCCAGCGAAGCCACCGGCACCCAAATATGCAAGCCTCAACTTTCTCATGCAACCTAAATAAGACATGTCTGGCTCCCATGCTAAGAAAGTCTCCTAAAATGTTCGAGAACGTGTAATTATGAAAAAGAACAAAAGTTTACCAAGATTCTGATCCTAATCCCGGGAAGTCACTGAATAACTTCCCCTGGGTAAGGTCTTATTCTGCTTCCCACCCCCACCCAAGAAAACAGGGTTAATACCTCTGCAGACGGCTACAGGGAGGATTAAGGGTCATTATTCTCAGCATACAGCTCGGTCACAGCTCTAGCAGTTGTGACCTTGTTTATCCAGAAGATATTAAATATAAAAGTGCAGTGACCCTTCAATCTCACTCTACTCTATAGAAGTGGACGAAATTTTTCTTTCCTCCTTTCCTCCCTCCATTCCTTTTGTAGTACTAGGGCTTGAACCCAGGGACTCACACAAGCTAGGCAAGTGGTTTACTACTAAACTGTATTGCTGCTCTCTAATTTATTTTATTTTAAAACAGGGTCTCAGCCAGGCATGGTGGCACACACCTTTAATCCAGGCATTCAGGAGGCAGAAGTAGGAGGACTGCTGTGACTTCAAGGCCACCCTGAAACTACATAGTGAATTCCAGGTCATTCTGGAGTTGAGTGAGACCCTACCTCAAAAAAAAAAAAAAGAAAAAGAAAAAAGAAAAAGAAAAACAATAATGGGGCTGGAGAAGAGATGGCTTTGTAGTTAAGGCATGTGCCTATGAAGCTAAAGGACCCAGGTTTGATTCTCAGTACCCATGTAAGCCAGATGCACATGGTAGCACATGTGTCTGGAGTTCATTTACAGTGGCAGAAGGCCCTGGTGCACCCATTCATTCTCTCTACCTCTTTTTTTTTTCTTTTTGGTTTTTCAAGGTACGGTCTGTCTCACTCTAGTCCAGGCTGACCTGGAATTTACTATGGAGTCTCAGGGTGGCCTTGAACTCATGAGGATCCTCCTACCTCTGCCTCCCAAGTGCTGGGATTAAAGGCATGCGCCACCACACCCGGCTTCTCTGCCTCTTCCTATCTCTCTCTCAAATAAATAAAATAAAATTAGATCTTCTACTTTAAAAAATAAATACATAAACAGGGTCTCACTAAATTGTCCAGACTAGCAAAGAGGGCCTTGAACTTTCAATTTTCTTGCCTCAGCATCCCATGCAACTACAGGCCAGAGAAGCTAAGAATTCTTTGGAATAGATCCCTGACACTGCCTCACACACTCTGACATGTCAGCTGCACCTTGTCTAAGCTTCATGTTCTTAAGTATGAGCCAGGCATGAAGGCACACACATCCCAGCACTCGGGAGGCAGAGGTAGGATAGCTGTAAATTCGAGGCCACTCTGAGACTCCATAGTGAATTCCAGGTCAGTTTGGGCTAGAGCGAGACCTTACCTCAAAAAACAAACAAAAGTCTGTAAGTGTTAGTCACTAATGCCACAAAGCCTTTTAAGGAGTCTTAAAAGTTATCACTAAAAGTAACAATTAGTACTAGCACAAAGAATGAACCTCAGAAATTTCAGTGTTTCATTCAGACCTGAATTCACCCCAAGAGAGCGAATAAAGTAGTACGTTTATGCCCAAGACCTGGCTCGTGAGGTAAGTCAGTTAAGGTCCACCAAAAAGCATATACTATGCTTGGTCCTCATCAGCCCACTATAAAGCAGGTATCACCATAAGCCTCATGACAGAGAGGGCCTGTGATTACCTTAGCCAACAATAGAAGACACGGGTCCAAACAGCCCCCCTACCACAACTAGCTGTATAAACTTCAACATACTAACTTTTTGGAACCTCAGATTCTTCATTTCTTTGGAAATCAAATTTGGAACCTCAGATTCTTCATTTGCAAATAAATGAGATTCACTTGGAATTAAGTGAGATAGTACAGAAAAGGTATCTAACAAATGTCCAAAAACAAAACAAAAAGTCCAGGACTAAAGAGATGGCTTAGCAGTTAAGGTGCTTACCCACAAAGCCAAAGGATCCCGGTTCAATTCACCAGGACCCACATAAGCTAGATGCACAAGGCTGTGCATGTGTCTGTAGTTCTTTGCAGTGGCTGGAGGCCCTGGGGCACCCATTCTCTTTCTCTCTCAAATAAATAAATAAATAAAAAATATATTTTTAAAAAGTCCAATATAAGGCAGACAATCAATATATGCCAGCATTTTGTAGCTTGAAAAAAAGTTTGGTATTTTCAAAAAAATACCAGTATAAAGCCAGGTGTGGTGGCACATGCCTTTAATCCCAGTACTCGGGAGGCAGGGGAAGGAGGACTGCCTTGAATGAGTCCAGCCTAGGCTACAGAGTGAGTTCCAGGTCAGCTTGAGCTAGAGACCCTACCTAAAAAAAAGAAAACATCGCAGCACTTGGAAGACAGAAGTAGGTAGATCACATGAGTTCGAGGACAACCTGAGGGAAAAAAAAAAAAACAAAAACCCAAGCTGGGGGAGGGGGGGTGCAAGCATTTAATCCCAGTACTCAGGAGGCAGAGGTAGAAGGATTGCCATGAGTTTGAGACCACTCTGAGACTAAACAGTGACTTCCAGGGCAGCATGGGCTAGAGTGAGACACTACCTCAAAAAAAAAAAAAAAAAAAAAGGGCATGGTAGCACACACCTTTAAACCCCTCAGGAGGCAGAGGTAGGAGGATCACTGTAAATTCAAAGCCACCCTGAGACTACAGAGTGAATTCCAGCTCAGCCTGAACTAGATGAAACCCTGACTTGGAAAAGAAAAAAAAAGGTGAGGGTGCTAGCCTGAGGACCCAGACTGGACTCCCCAGAGCCCTGGTGAGCCGCATGCACAAGGTGGCACAGGAGCACGAGCGGGGACACGCATCTGGAGCTCACCGGCAGTGGCTGCAGGTCCTGGCGCACCCATTCTCTCTGTCTCTCTTCTAACTCTGCTTACAAATAGATAAACAAAATATTTTTTAAAAATAGAGCCAGAAGCCAAGCGTGGTGGCACACACCTTTAATCTCAGCACGCGGGAGGCAGAGGGAGGAGGATCACTGTGAGTTTGAGGCCACTCACAGACTACACAGTGAATTCCAGGTCAGCCTAGACTAGAGTGACACTCTACCTCGAAAAACAACAACAACAACAACAACAACAAAAATAAGAGCCGGGCATAGTGATACATGCCTTTAATCCCTGCACTCGGGAGGCAGAGGGAGGATCACCATGAGTTCAAAGCCACCCTGAGACAACATAGTGAATTCCAGGTCAGCCTGGGCTAGGGAGTAAGACCCTACCTCAAATAACCGAATTTTAAAAAGGGCTGGAGAAATGGCTAAGTGATTAAGGTGCTTTCCTGTGAGACCAAAGGACCCAAGTTCAATTCCCCAGGACCCACATAAACCAGATGGCCTAGCACACCCATTCTTTTTTTTCTTTTTTGGTTTTTCAGGGTAGGGTTTTACTCTAGCCCAGGCTGACCTGGAATTCATTATGGAGTCTCAGAGAGGCCTTTAAATTCACGGAAATCCTCCTACCTCTGCCTCCCAAGTGCTTGAGTGCTGAGATTAAAGGCATGTGCCACCACCCCAGCTCATTCTGTTTACCTGCCTCTTTCTCTCTCTCAAACAAATAAAATAAAAAGTTTAAAAAAGGGGGGGCTGGAGAGATGGCTTAGCGGTTAAGCACTTGCCTGTGAAGCCTAAGGACCCTGGTTCGAGGCTCAACTCCCCAGGACCCACGTTAGCCAGATGCACAAGGGGGCACATGTGTCTGGAGTTCGTTTGCAGTGGCTGGAGGCCCTGGTGCACCCATTCTTTCTCCCTCTATCTGCCTCTTTCTCTTTCTGTCTGTCGCTCTCAAATAAATAAATAAAAATAACAAAAAAAAAGAAGAAGAAGAAGAAGCCGGTGTGATGGCATATGCCTTTAATTCCTGGCACTCCAGCACTTGGAAGGCAGAGGTAGGAGGATCACCATGAGTTGAAGGCTACTCTTGAGACTACATAGTGAATTCCAGGTCAGCCTGAGCTAGACCTTACCTTGGAAAACCAAAAAAAAAAAAAAAAGAAAAAAAAAGAAAAAGAAAAAGAAAAAGAAAAAGAAAAAAGAAGCTGGTATAGTGGCAAACACCTTTAATCCCAGCACTTGGAAGGCAGTAATACGAAGATTGCTGTGAGTTCCAGAACAACTTGGAAGTACAGAATGAGTTCCAGTTAAGCCTGGACTATAATGAGACCCTACCTTGGAAAAATGTCACTGTGGCAACTTCAAAACTCAAAACTGGTAAATCGCTAATATAGTTACATATATTCTCTTTCCTTCAATCTACTAGGAAAGCAATCCTAGGCAGAAATAATGTTGCAGTTCAATTATTCTGCCAAGTTAATTCAAAGGAAATGCCTCTGTAATCTATGACTTGAAGTAATTGCTTGACAGAAATGGATCTATACTTTTTATTTATTTATTTTTGGTTTATCAGGGTGGCCTCAAACTTGCAATAATACACCTACCTCTGCCTACCAAGTGCAGGGATTAAGGGTGTGCACCACCATGCCCAGTTCTTTTTATTTATTTTTAATTTCTATTTTGTATTTAATCTATCTTTTTTGTTTTGTTTAGTTTTGTTTCCATATAGATAGGGCTCTAACTCAGGCTGACCTGGAAATCACTCTGTAGTCTCAGGCTGGCTTTGAAACAGGGCTCCTCCTACCTCTCTGCCTCCCAAGTAAGTGCTGGGATTAAAGGTGTGTGCCACCATGCCCGGCTCTATTCAACCTATTTTTTTTTGTTTTGTTTTGTTTTTCGAGGTAGGGTCTCACTCTAGCCCAGGCTGACCTGGAACTCACTATGGAGTCTCAGGGTGGCCTCAAACTCATGGCGATCCCCCTACCTCTGCCTCCCGAGTGCTGGGATTAAAGGTGTGCGCCACCACACCAGCTCTATTCAATCTTTTTTAAAAAATACTTTATTTATTTATTTGTAGGTAAGCAGAGAAATATAGAATATGGCCGCACCAGGACCTCAAGCCATAGCAAGGAAACTCCAGATCTATGTGCCCCTTTATGCATCTGGCTTACATGCATACTGGAAAATTGAACCTGGGTCATTAGGCTCTGGAGACAAGCACCTTAACTGCTGACCCACATCTCCAGTCCTCATCTATCTTTTTAACTTTTTGTTTTGTTTTTTTCGAGACAGGGTCTTGATCTAGCATGTACTATCAGGCTGGGCTGGAACTCACAGCAATCCTCTGCCACCCAAGTGCTGGCATTAAAGGCATGCGCCACCACACCCAGCATATATTTTTATTTTTATTTTCTTTGGTTTTTATGAGGTAGGGATTCACAGTAGTGCTGGCTGATCTAGAATTCACTATGTAGTCTCAGGGTAGCCTTGGACTCACAGCTCTCCTCATACCTCTGCCTCCTGAGTGCTGGGATTAAAGGCATGTGCCACCACACCTGGCTTTTTTTTATTTAGCTTTTTTGAAGCAGGGCTTCATTCTAGCCCTGGATGACCTAGAACTCAATCTGTAGGCCAGACTGGCCTCAAACTAACCAACCCTCCTACCTCAGCTTCCCAAGTGCTAAGATTAAAGGTACTCACCATGCCTAGCAGGCTAAAGATCTATACTTTTAGGCAGAGTAATCACAAACTAAGACAGAAATGGTTTATAAAAAATAAATAAATAAATAAATAAATAAATAGAAATGGTTTATGACATAAATGTTTGTTTCCAGTGTGCCAGTGAAATACAACAACTTGCTGGGCCTGATAGTACAGGCCTGTAATCCCAGATGCTCAGCAGGTTGCAACAGGACAACCACAAGTTCAAGGCCAGGCTGGACTACATGTGAGCTGAAGTGTAGCCTGGGCAACTTTGTGAGAATCTCTCTCAAAACTAAAAACCAAAAAATAAAGAGGGCTAGAAATATAACTCAGTTGTAGAATACTTGTCTGTTGTGTATATTTAATCCAAGGACTGAAAGAAAGGATGGGCTGGAGAGATGGCTTAGCAGTTAAGGCACTTGCCTGCAAAGCCTAAGGACCAGTACTCACGTAAGTCAGATGTGCATGGTGGCGCAGGTATCTGGAGTTCATTTGCAGTGGCTACAAAGGTCCCAGCATGCCCATTCTCTCTGTCTCTCTTTCAAATAAATAAATTTTAAAAATATATTTTTAAAAAAAAAAAAGAAAGAGGGCTGGCTTAGTGGTTAAGGTGTTTGCCTGCAAAACCAAAGGACCCAGGTTTGATTCCCCAGGACCCACGCTAGCCAGATGCATAAGGGGGCACTCACATCTGGAGTTCATTTGCAGTGGCTGGAGGCCTGGCATGCCCATTCTCTCTCTCTCTCCCTCCCTCCGTTTTTCTCTATCAAATAAATAAAAATAAAATACTTTTTAAAAAAGAAATAAAATGGGCTGGAGTGATAGCTTAGGGATTGAGGTGCTTGCTTGCAAAGCCTAGGGACCTAAGTTCAATTCTCCAGGTCCCACAAGGTGGCACATGCATCTGGAGTTTGTTTGCAGTGACTAGAGGCCCTGGTGCACCCATTCTCTCTCTCTCTCTCCCTCTGTCTCAAATAACTAAAAATGATTTTTTTTTAAGGAAGAAAATGGTTAGAGGGATGGCTTAGTGGCTAAGGCATGTGCCTGCAAAGCCAAAGGACCCAAGTTCGATTCCCCAGGACCCACATAAGTTAGATGCACAAGGGGCACATGCGTCTGGAGTTCATTTGCAGTGGCTACAGGCCCTATTGTGCTCATTCTGTCTGTCTCTCTTCTATCTCTCTGCTTGCACATGACTAAATAAAATTAAAAAAAAAACAAAAAATTAAGGAAGGAAGGAAGGAAAGAAGGGAAAGGGGGAGGGGGAAGGGAGGGAGTAAGGAAGGGAAGGAAAGAAGGAAGGACAGACGGGTATAGGCGGAGCACATCTTTAACCTCAGCACTGTGAGGCAGAGGTAGGAGGATTACTGTGAGTTCGAGGCCACCCTGAGACTACTTAGTAAATTCCAGGTCAGCTTGTGCTACAGCAATACCCTACCTTGAAAAACCAAAACTGAAGGATGGGAGGGAAAAACAGCAACTTACTCTGGGCACAGTGGCTCATGCTTGTAATCCTAGCACCCAGAAGACTGAAGTAGGAGGATAACAGGCAACAGGGTGAATCCCGAGCCTACATGGGCCACATAGTAAAATCCTGTCTCAATCCAACTCCAGACACGTGCGGCCCCTTGTACACATGTGCGACCTTGTGCTTGCATGACTGTGCACAGACGGCTTACAGGGGACCTGGAGAGTCGAATATGAGTCCTCAGGCTTCAGAGGCAAGAGCCTTAACTGCTAAGCCAACCTCTGCAGCCCTCGAGTCTGTTTTAAAAAATCTAGGAATTTGGGGCTAGAGAGATGGCTTAGCAGTTAAGGTGTTTGCCTACAAAGCCAAAGGACCCAGGTTCGATTCTCCAGGACCCACATAAACCAGATGCACAAGGTGGCATATGCATGTGGAGTTCATCTGCAGTGGCTGGAGGCCCTTGCGTTCCCATTCTCTCTTTCCCTCTCTCTGCCTCATTCTCTCTCTCTCAAAGAAATAAAAAAAAATAAAAGTTTTTTAAAAAAATCTAGAGCCAGGTGTGACAGCACAAGCCTTTAATCCTAGCACTCAAGAGGTAAAGGTAGAAGGATCACCGCGAGTTCGAAGCCACCCTGGGACATAGTGAATTTCAGCATGGGCTAAAGTGAAACCCTACCTTGGGAAAAAAAAAAAGATCTAGGCATTATATTCAGCAGCAAAAATTCAATTCCAGCCAGGCATGGTGGTGCAAATTTTTAATCCCAGTACTCGGGAGGCAGAACTGTAGGAGGAATGCTGAGAGTTAGAGGCCAGCCTGAGATTACCTAGTGATTACAGGTCAGCCTGGGCTTGAGTGAGACCATATCTGGAAAACCAGGGTCCCCCCCCCCCAAAACAAATTCAATTCCAAAGGTGTGATGGCACAACCTTAAATCCTAGCACTGTGGAAGCTCAGGTAGGAGAATCATTGTGAGTTTCATGTCAGACTAGGGCTACAAAGTGAGTTCCAGGTCAGTGCTCCATAAAAACCTTCTAAAGATACAAATACAAGGAAGAATGTGTCAGAACTCAAAACTGGAAATGGTTTTAAGTAGTTCATTCACCATAAGGAGCACAGTAGTCACCCAAGGTTCTAAAGTACAGAGAGCTCTGTGAAGTCCACTGTACATCCCTGTGCCCTAGGTGGGGATGGCATAAGGTCTGAGTCAGAAGATATCTCAGAATAGCTTGCTTTCTCTTCTTTCTTTCCTTCTTTCCTTCTTTCCTTCTTTCTTTCTTTCTTTCTCTCTTTCTCTCTTTCTTTTTCTTTTCTTTTTTGGAGGTCAAGTCTCACTCTAGCTCAGGCTAACCTGGAATTCAATCTCAGGATGGCCTTGAACTCATGGTGATCCTCCTTCCAATTAAAGGCGTGCGCCACCATGCCTGGCTTCAGAATAGCTTTCTTATCCAAACTGTTTCATACTTTGTTTTAAGAGGAACACTTGCCGGGTGCATGCCTTTAATCCTAGCACTCAGGAGGCAGAGGTAGGAGGATTGCCATGAGTTTGAGGACACCCTGAAACTATAGTTAATAAACTATAGTTGATTCCAGGTCAGTGTGGACCAGAGAGAGACCCTACCTCGAAAAACCAAAATAATAATAATAATTCATAAATAAATAAAAGGAACACTTTAATCCCAGCTCTTGGGAGGCAAAGGTAGGAGGATCACTGTGAGTTCGAGGCCACCCTGAGACTACACAGTGAATTATATCCAGATCAGCCTGGGCTAGCGAGACACTACCTTGAAAACTAAAAATAAATAAATAAAAATAAAGGAACACTTAAGTGGCACTTTACTCTGATCATGCAGCCCATCCTTACAAGAGATGAGAAAGCTGCAGCCACTCTGTTAGACTTCAAGACTCATGGACTTTAGAACAAAACTTTGTTTAAAGTTTGCTTTACCACCATACTATCCCAAGGAGTTTAAGAAAATCAGAAAACTTTAGGGGAAAACTGTCATATTAGGCTGTGAAGGCATCAATCATAAAACCCCCACACCTCTTTTGTTACAAGTCCTAGTAATACACTTACAGTACAGAGCGAGCCAGAGAGTCCCCAAGGAAACCCAACCCAGTGGACTGGCAAGGGGGCATCCCACGGCAGCTTTCAGAAAGAAGGGGCCCTGCTGGTTTGCACGTCGATCTCCTATTTCCCCATTTCCTATTTATCCTTTGAAGTGGGTACTAATATCCCACTCCCAAGTCGAGGCCCTTTGTACCAGGGCGCTACAGTCGCTGATGCAAACACCTTGGCAAAGTTCACTTTGGTGCCAGGATGAGCCACAGACGGTCTCTCTCTCTCTCTCTCTCTCTCTCTCTCACACACACACACACACACACACACACACACACACACACACGAGTGTTGGGAAAATGGAGAAAAAACACATACGAAGAAAGAAGAGATCAGGTCATTGCCCTCTCGAAACTTCCACCTGCCCTCTGCTTCCTGAGTGAGCCCGGTGCCAGATCAGATGTCAAAAACTCCGCAAAAAAAAAAAAAAAAAAGTCCCGTGATAGGACGTCTTCCACCCCTCCCCGGGATACCGAAGCCTTGCCCCTTACCTCCCCGGCCGACCCTGGCTCGGCCCGCACCCCGCCCCTGGCCCACTCTGCCCTTCCGCCCCAGCAAGGCCTGCCCCCTTTCGGAACACCCCGGAGTCCCGAGGCGGGCAAGCTCTGCACCCCCCCAGCCCAAGCCGGCAGTACGGGAGCGTGCGGCCCGGGTGCTGGGGGCGGGGGGAGCCCGCAGGAGCTGGTCTCCCCCGCCGCGGTGTGTGCGGAAGGAAAGGGGGCGGCGACCACCCGTACCTGTCAGGTCTCTTCCCGGGACCAACAGCAGCGTAACTTCAGGAGCCCATGTCCGTCCGGATGGGGTGGGAGGGGAGCCCGGCCCCTCTCCCGGGAGCAGGGGCGCGCGGATCCCGGGGAGGGGGCTGGGGACCCGGGAGCAGCACTTAGTCTCTTCCCATGCTCCCCCCGCCCGGCGCCTGGCCGGGGCCGGACAGCGCCTCCGCCGGCCCCTGCGCACCGCCTCACACCCGCGCTCACACACACTCACACTCACTCACACTCCCTCGCGCGCCCGCTTGCTCGCACACGCACTCCCCTCCCTCCTCCTCCTCCTCCTCCTCCTCTGTTTATCTCCTCCAGCTGTCTGGGGACCCAGGAGAAACCCAGCACTGCGCCTGCGCCACGCAGTCTCCGTGCACGTCCCCACACCCCGGCCTCGCAGTCCAGAGGCTGAGCTACGGACACCGCGCCCGGCACCTTCCAGAATAGCGAGCCCGGGGCCCCAGTTCTCCCCCCACTCGCCGCGCCTTCCACCCCGCGCGCCCGGTCAACGTCTGCTGCCGGCGGTGCCCACTAACCTGCTAGCGGGTGGGAGCCCCCCTCGCCTTTCCGGGGCCAATCCGCTTCGCCGCTCACGGGACCGGCAGCCAGTGGGCGGGCGGGAAAGCCGGACTAAGCCCTAGAGCACTATGGGAATAGTAGTTTTCTTTTTACCGCCCCGGAGCTATCGCTGCGTGGGTTTATACCTTCCCCTCCCCCCCCCGTTGCCATTAGTTACCGGGACGCACCTCCCATCCCACCACCCGGTACAATGCTCTCCAGCACAGCTTCTGGGACCCGCCCACACACACTCGCCTAGAGTCCAGCACAGCCCCACCCACCCACCCAAGAGCTCCTCAAGACTACCTCTGAGCCTCCAAATTAGATTGGGGCTCCTTATACTAGGTACCCAACCCAGGGCCCTTAAGAGCCAAGCCTCAGCCTACTTCTTAGCTCTGGGTGGGGGCCTCTAAACTAGGACATTCTGCGATGCAATCTTCCAGGGCCTGAAGAAGTGGCCTGGAGGAGTCACTGCGCACACTCTAGGTACTTCGCAGGCCAATGCCTCTATGAATGCCCTGTGCAGCCACAGGTCTGTCTGATAATCTTATTTTAAAAAGTTCCGAAGGCGAAAAAGGAAGGCGCTATGGCTAACTTCAAGGGCCTTTTAAGACAGCAAACACACTGTCATCACCTCCTGTAAAGGGAAATGTCACTTAGGGTGACACAGAGCGCCAGTGTCAGATGATAATGCATTTTCACTGTATTGAGTATGGTCCCTTAGATAAGTACAGAAGAGAGTAAAAAGCAAAAATGTTAAAGTGTAACCAGCCCAGAGTTACATAGCTGATAACTAAGCAAGTCTGGGAATCAAACCAGGACCCACCCACCCCCAAAAGGACACCATATACACATTTAGCACTGGGTGCTTTGTGCCATGTTTATCAATCCATGAGTTTCTTTTTCTCCAATCCTGTTCACTTGTGTGAATTAATTTGTAAGCTCCCAAATAATTTTTTTCCATTGGGTGAAGAACCTCTTCTTGTGATTTTTGCCAACAAAATCTTCCATGCCTTCCCCTAAAAATGTTGTGGGTCACTGGGTTAGCAGGGCATAGTGGTGCACACACTTTAATCCCAGCACTTAGGAAGATGAAGTAGGATCGCTGTGAGATCAGGGCCAGCCTGGACTACAAATGTCTTCCAAGTCCACCTGGGCTACAGTGAGACCTTGCCTCCAAAAAGGGAAGAAAAAAAAAAACACACACACACACAACACAAGAGGGCAGTTAAGGCACTTGTCTATAAAGTCAAAGGACCCAGGTTTGAGTCTCCAGGACCCACATATAGCCATATGGTGGCACATGCACCTGGAGTTTTCAGTGACTGGAGGCACCCATTCTCTCTTCTGCCCTCTCTCTATCTGCCTCTCCCCCCCCATATACACATACATAATAAATAAATAAACAAAAACTTTAAAAAATATGTAGCCCAAGCTGACCTGGAATCCACTAAGTAGTCTCAGGAGGGCCTCAAAACTCACAGTGATCCTCCTACCTCTGCCTCCCCAGTGCTGTTATTAAAGGCATGTACCACCACACCCAGCTAAATTAAATACTATTTGTTTATGTATTTGAGAGAAAAACAGAGGAACATGGGTTCACAAAGACTCCTACCCCTCCAAAACACTGCAGAGAGAATGAGAAACAGATAGAGAAAGAGAATGGATGCATCAGGGCCTCCAGCCACTGCAAAGGAACTCTAGAGGTGTGTGCCACCTTGGGCATCTGGGAATCAAGCCTGGGTCCTTAGGCTTTGCAGACAAGTGTCTTAATTACTAAGCCCACATTTTCTTTTAAAGAGACTAGAAGATGTGGCTTATTCCTGTCTCTTTTCCCTATCTCTCTCTGCTTGCAAATAAACAAATAAATATGACTTCTTTTCTTGGTTATAGTATCTATATTTTTATGGTTCTAGGTATGGAATACAGGATTGTGTACAAGCTAGTCAAGCACTTCACCACTGAGCTGTGTCCTCGACCCTATTATTTTTCTGAATGTTTCCAATTGCTTCTAATTAAACATTTAATTTTTAATTTTTTTAATTGAATGATAAGAAAAATCCTCCTTAGCATAGGCATTAGGTCTAACTCAAATTTCTGTGGTTTAGGACTGAGGACGCAGCTCAATGGTAGAACATTTGCCTAGCACAGGAAAAATGTGCCAGGTATTGTGGCACAGGCCTTTGATTTCAGCACTAGGGAAGCAGAAGTAGGAGGATCACTTTGAGTTTTAGGCTGCTTGGGACATTGCAGTAAGTTCCAGATCATTCTGAGCTAGAATGAGACCCTAACTGGAAAAAAAAAAAAAAAAGAAAGAAAAATCTGTAACCTGTATCATAAATGAAGTTTAGAATTTAGAAGATAAGTTAGGTTCTACCACCTTTGGGACTTCTAATTACAAAGCCTTGTAGGAGTAAATAAGTCACCATGAGTAAAACTTGAGGGCTGGAGAGATGGCTTAGTGGTTAAATGCTTGCCTGTGAAGCCTAAGGACCCTGGTTCGAGGCTCAATTCCCCAGAATCCACATTAGCCAGATGCACAAGGGGGCGCACTCCTCTGGAGGCCCTGATGGCGTATTCTCTCTCTATCTGCCTTTCTTTCTCTGTCTGTGGCTCGGAAATAAAGTAAACAAAACAATTTTTTTTTTTAAGTTGAGATCCTTAAGGTTAATCTTTGCATTTGGCCAAGAAGAAAACTGTGGCCTAGCACAATATCATAATTCACCTAAAGCCACACTAAGAGCCTTACGCTACAGTCCTGCTGTCTGTGGGGAGGAGCTCATCTTATCACTGTACCCGTGTTCAGCCTCATTCCTGCACTAGGAATCATTCGCCTTTTTCCATTAATCTTACAAATCTTCATTCTGGCCTGGGGGTGTAGCTCAGTGGTAGAGTGCTTGCCTAGGTAGCATGAGGCCCTGAGTTCAATCCCCAATACTACCAACAAAAAATCCAAACCAAAACAAAAAAACCACCAGTAAGACAAAACTGCATTCCCTCTTGAAAACCTTACTGAGCTATGCAGAAAGAATTTACCAGTCTTATCCCCCACACTTCAGTCTGGATCTTTTTTGGGATCGGGTGGGGTAGGATGACAGTGTCCTAGTTATATAGCCAAAGTTGGTCTGGACCTCACTATTTAGCATGGGCAGGCCTCAAATTTGCAACAATACTCTAGCCTCAGCCAGCCAAATGTTGGGATTACAGGTGTGCATCACCACTCCTGGCTATTAGTTACTTTTTATCTAAAATGCAAAAACTGGGGGTAGCTTAGTGGTTAATGGCACTTGTTTGCAAAGCCTCATGCCTCAGTACCTGTATCAATCCAAGTGCACAAAGAGGCCCATGCATCTGGAATTCATTTAGAGTGGCAAGAAACCCTGGTATATCCATCCCCTCTATCCCCTTTACTCTCTCTTTCAAATAATAATAATAATAAAAGTGCTAGAGGAAAATTTGCTTATGGAGCCAGGAGTGGTGGTGCACACCTTTAATCCAGCACTCAGGAGGCAGAGGTAGGAGGGTCACCGTGTATTCGAGGCCACCCTGAGACTACATAGTGAAGTCCAGGTCAGCCTGAGCTAGAGTGAGATCTTACCTCCCCCCCCGCAAAAAAAACAAAGCTTAGTGGTTGAGGCACTTGCCTCTGAAGCCTAAGGACCAGGTTCAATTCCCTAGGACTCACATAAGTCAGATGCACAAGGTGGCGCATGTCTGGAGTTCATGTGCAGTAGCTGTATGCCCTGGCACGCCCATTATCTCTCCCTCCTCTGTTCTCTCTTTCTCAAATAAATAAATATCATATATATGTGTATGTATGTGTGTATATATATATTGCCAGGTATCATGGCACATGCTGTTAATCCCTGTACTCAGGAGTCAAAGGTAGAAGGACCACCATGAGTTTGAGGCCACCTGAGACTATATAGTGAATTCCAGGTCAGCCTGGGCTACAGTGAGACCCTACCTTGAAAAAAAAAAAGTGGATAACTAACTTCTCTGAGCCTCTCATCTCTTCTATAAAAAGAGAAGTTTTAGGGGTAGTCATGAGCCCTAGGGGTATAACGTCTGCTGCTGTCTGGCTAAATGTATATATGTGCTTATCAAACTTCTCTTAATGTTCATACCCTTATATTAATGCTACTCTCAGTTTTGGTAGAGAATCTTCGCTTTTCACATGGCAGTGACCTTGGGATGACTCAGAAGGCATCATGGTGCTGGAAAGAAATGACCGCAGTGCTCAGCACTGCAATATCTCTATCACACCTTCCAAGGCTGAGGGCCTATTGCAGAAGAGGTGGTGGAAAGAATGTAAGAGCCAAAGGAAGGGTAGTACTCCTTACAATGTGCTCCCCGCAGACACAAAATGGCCTGGATATCCATGACCTCACAGTGCCCAACACTACCTACATAAGACCATCATAAGAAGAGAAAAAGATCATGACATCAAAATAAAAGAGAGCCAGTAAGTTAAAAAGGAGACATAAAGGGTAGAGAAAGGAAGGGAGGAGGATACTTAATAGGTTGACATTGTATATATGTAATTACAATGATTATAATGGGGAGGTAATATGATGGAGAATGGAATTTCAAATGGGAAAGCGTGGGGGTGGGGAGGGAGGGAATTACCATGGGATATATTTTATAATCATGGAAAATGTTAATAAAATTTTAAAAATGAATAAATAAATAAATAAATAAAAATAAAAATAAGAAAAAAAAATAAAAGAGAGACTGATTGTAAGCCAGGCGTGGTGGCGCACGCCTTTAATCCCAACACTCGGGAGGCAGAGGTAGGAGGATCGCCATGAGTTCGAGGCCACCCTGAGACTCCACAGTGAATTCCAGGTCAGCCTGAGCCAGAGTGAGACCCTACCTTGAAAAACAAAACAAAACAAAACAACAAAAGAAAGAGAGACTGATTGAGATGGGGAGAGGATATGATGGAGAATGGAGTTTCAAAGGGGAAAGTGGGGGGAGGGAGGGTATTACCATGAGATGTTTTTTATAATCATGGAAGTTGTTAATAAAAATTTGAAAAAAAAAATTTTTTTTAAGTGAGTTTTGCCTGGCATGGTGATGCACGCCTTTAACCCCAGCACTCTGGAGACAGAAGTAGGAGGGGCATCACTATGAGTTTGAGGATAAACTGAGACTATATAGTGAATTCCACATCAGCGTGAGCTAGAGGGAGACCCTATCTTGAAGAAAAAAGAAATTAGAGGGGCTAAAGAGATAACTTAGCAGTTAAGGCATTTGCCTGCAAAGCCAAAAGACACAGGTTCAATGCCCCAGGACACATGTAAACCAGATGCACAAGGGGGCAGACACATCTGGAGTTTGTTTGCAATGGCTGGAGACCTGGAGCGCCCATTCTCTCTCTCTCCCTGCCTATTTCTGTATCTTTCTCTCAAATAAATTAAAAAACAAAACAAAACAGTCTTAAGGCAGTCACAGTGAGCATGCCCTATAGTGCCAACACTTGAAAAGCTGAGGCAAAACTACTACGAGTTTAAGACCAGGCTGGATTCACAGCAAGACCCTGTCTTGGGAACTTCAGGGTAAAAAGGCAGCAGAGTAGCCACACCAGAGCAGCCTAGGGAGGGAAATAAGCAGAAAAACAGCAAAACACACTCTTCTACCAAAAAGTGTAAGTGTGTAAGTTATTACTGACCACAGCAGAGAAGCAAGAGTGACTGAGATCTTCCGGAAAGGAGGAAACTGGCCAGAATCCAGCCAAGGTGCCAGCAGCCGTGGTCTGTGTACCTGCCCGCCCGGCCAGCACAGAGCCGTAGGAGCAAAAATGAGGTGAAGGGGTTTTCCACTCATATCAGCCTCCTCACAAAGTCAAGAAACCTGAAGGCAAAGACGGCAGGAACCACCTGAGCGGCTACTGAGGGAGAACACAAACAGGACCAGCTGAGCGGCTCCAGGAGAACTGCAGGCATTTCCCACTCCCCCACCCGCCAACCACCAGTGCTGCGGGAACCACTGGAGAGCTCATTCACCCCCAACTGCAGGTCATCCAGCACAGCTGATCAGAACACCAGAGCGACACTGCGACAGAGAGAGACTGAGGTGGGCACTCAGCCTTGCTGAGGTTGAGAGCCATCCCGAAAGGTAACGGCCTACTTTCACAAAGGCAGGTACGTAGGCCTGCCCTGGAAATGCCAATTTCTCTTTCCACGTCAGGGAAGGGTATGAGTTACATATCCTTGGTTGGATTTTCCATTCTCAAGTAAGCTGTATTTTAGTGTTGACTATTTTCCCCTTTGATGTTCCCTGATACATAGGACTTTTGTCTTTTTTTCTGGGAACAGGGTCTGATTTGGCCCCAGGCTGACCTGGAACCCATTTTAGACCAGAAATCTCAACCTCCTAGTTGACAGGATTAAGAGTTTGAGGTAACACACACTAAGGGACGTTGGCTTTATTAGATTATCTGTTTGTTTTAATCCCCACTAATGCATAACTACTCTATGCTGGTTTAAATTGAATATGTATATTGCTCAGTTGAATTTTAGAGTTTTTCTGTAAATTGCTCCACCCAGTCTAATAGAATACTTGACTAGCAGGCAAACACCACCAAGGGTAACTTCTGCTGTTTTCTTTTTCTTTTGTGTTTTTTATAGTTTTTGTTTATTTCTATTTATTTGAGAGGGACAGACAGACAGAGAAAGAGGCAGAGAGACAGAGAGAGAATGAGCACGCAATGGCTTCCAGCTACTACAAACAAACTCCAGATGCGTGCGCCCTCTTGTGCATCTGGCTAACAGGGGTCCTAACAGGGAATTGAGGCTCAAACCTGGATCCTTAGGCTACACAGGCAAACGCTTCACTACAAAGCCATCTCTCTCCAGCTCTTGTTTTTTGTTTTTCAAGATAGGGTTTCACTCTAGCCCAGGCTGACCTAGAATTTACTATGCAGTCTCAGGGTGGCCTTGAACTCATGGTGATCCTCCTACCTCTGCCTCCCCAGAGATTAAAGGTTTAAAGGCATGCACCACCACACCCAGCTTCTGCTGTTTTCTTGGAGGTCAAGAGCTACACTTGGCACCTTAAACTTCTACCCTGAAGATATATAAACTCAGATTTATATGGCTAAGAACCCTACAGATAATCAGAATACCCAAGCATTAAATTAACTCAAGATGCAAAAATCTCTACATTATAAGAAACACAAAAAATCAAGACAATACAATCCCATCAAAAACTATAAATCCACCAGAAATGATTCTCAATGAGACTGCTTTATTTGAAATGCCTGACAATTTCAAAGAAATGATTTTCTCTATATTCAAAGAAGGAATCAAAGAAGAAAACAAATGCCTGAAAGAGAACAAAGGAAACCAACTTAATGAAATAAAGGAAGTCAACACAAGACACGAGTAAAGAAATAGAAATAATAAAAAAATACCAATCAGGCCATGCATGATGGCGCACACCTCTAATCCCAGCACTCAGGCGGCAGAGGTAGGAAGATTGCCATGAGTTTGAGGTCACCCTGAGACTACATAGTGAAATCCAGGTCAGCCTGAGCTAGAATGAAACCCTATCTTGAACGCCCCCTGCTGAAAAAGAAAAGAAAAAAAAAAAAATACCAAACAGAAATATTGGAAATGAAAAACAGAGTGAGTCAAATATAAAAATCTGTAGAAAGTCTCACCAGTAGAATGGATCAGGAATATCTAAACTAAAAGACCAAATGGCAGATCTAATACACTCCAACAAAGAGAAAGACAAAGCTAATAGGAAAGCATGAATGGGAATTTCAAGACTTTCAGGACACTATGAAGAGATCAAACAAAAGAATTCAGGACATAGTAGATAAAGAATTTCATTCTAAAGGCATAGCAGGCATTTTCAACAAAATCATGAAGAAAACCTCCCCAAAACAGGGAATGTGATGCCAATGCAGATACAGGAAGCCTTTAGAACATGAAACATTAAAAAACTTAGAAAGAACCTCTACACCATCATATTATCGTTAAACTATAAAATACACAAACCAAAGAAAATATATTGAAACCAAGTCATATACAAAGGCAAGCCCATCAGGATAACAGCAGATCACTCAATACAAATTTCCAAAGCCAGAAGGGCTTGGAATGATGTATTCCAAGTTCTGAAAGATAACAACTGCCAAGCAAGATTACTTTATCCTGCAAAGCTATCTATCCAAACTGATGGAGAAATAAGAACATTCCACAACAAAAACAGGCTAAAGGAATATATGAGCACTAAGCCAGCTATGCAAAAAATACTTGAAAGGATCCTCTAAGTGGAAGAGAAAGAAAAACACACATATAAGGAACCAGGAAAAAATAAACCATACTCAAATCATAGTTAATACAAGACGGTAAAGATAAAACCAGAACTACAAAACAAGAATGTTGAGAATAACTACATATCATTCAATAATAACTCTTAATATTAACAGTGTCAATGACCCAACCAAAAGCCACAGGTTTGCAGATTGGGTTAAAAAACAGGATCCTGGCCAGCCATAGTGGCACACGCCTTTAATCACAGCCCTCAGTAGGCAGATGTAGGAGGATCACCGTGAGTTCGAGGCTACCCTTAGACTACATAGTGAATTTCACATTAGCCTGGGCTAGAGTGAGACCCTACCTCAAAAAAAAAAAAAAAAAAAAAAAAAAGAGTGCTCGCTTCGGCAGCACATATACTAAAATTGGAACGATACAGAGAAGATTAGCATGGCCCCTGCGCAAGGATGACACGCAAATTCGTGAAGCGTTCCATTTTTTTTTTTTTTTTAAAAAAAGAGCCAGGCATGGTGGTGCGTGCCTTTCATCCCAGCACTCCCGGGGCAGAGGTAGAAGGATCACTGTGAGTTCAAGGCCACTCTGAGATTATATAGTGAATTTCAGGTCAGCCTGAACTAGAATGAGACCCTACCTTGAAAAAAAAAAAAAAACAGGATCCTGAGCTGGGCATGGTGGCATCATACACCTTTAATCCCAGAACTTGGGAAGCAGAGGCAGGAGAATTGATCAGTGTGAGCTCAAGGCCTCCCTGAGACTACATAGTGAGTTCCAGGTCAGCCTGGGCTAGAGCGAGACTCTACCTCAAGAAATAAAATGAAAATAAACAGGATCCTTCTATTTGTTGCTTCCAGAAACTCACCTTTCCATAAAAGATGGGCACAGTCTTAGGGTGAAAGTTTCGAAAATGATGTTTCAAGCAAATGGGCCTAGAAAACAAGCAGGTGTCGCTATCCTAATATCTGATAGGGTATACCAACATCTCAAACCAACATCAACTAGGAAAGATAAAGAAGGTCACTTTATATTGATTAAAGGAACACTCCAATAGAAGGACATTATAATCCTAAACATATATGCACCTAACAAGGGGACTCCCAATTTCATTAAACACTATCAGATTTAAGGTCACAGATAACACCAAATATAGTTGTAGTGGGTGACTTCAATACCTCACTCACATCAACTGACAGATCATCTGGCAAAAAATAAATAGTGAAGCATCTGGATTAAATGAGGTCATAGAACAAATGGACCTAAGAGATATCTACAGGACATTTCACCCAAATGCTGCAAAATGCACATTCTTTTCATCAGCACCTGGAACATTCTCTAAAATAGACTACATACTAGGTAGGACACAAAGCAAATCTTAACAAATACAGGAAAAATGAAATAATTCCTTGCCCTGTGTCTGATCACAATGGGATTAAACTACAAATCAGCACTAAGAAAAGCTATACAGCATACACAAAATCATGGAAACTAAATAGACTACTAAATGATGAATCAAGAAGGAAATCAAAAGCCGGGCGTGGTGGTGCACACCTTTAATCCCAGCACTTGGTCAGAAGGCAAAGGTAGGAGGATGGTCATGAGTTCAAGGCCAATCTGAGACTACATAGTGAATTCCTGGCCAGCCTGGGCTGCAGTGATTCCTGAGGACCCATGTAAGCCAGATGCACAAGGTAGCACCTGCATCT
Organism: Jaculus jaculus; assembly: GCF_020740685.1. Taxonomy (NCBI): domain Eukaryota; kingdom Metazoa; phylum Chordata; class Mammalia; order Rodentia; family Dipodidae; genus Jaculus; species Jaculus jaculus. Next base: position 59,898,708 of record NC_059106.1, on the reverse strand, counting down.
AGAGTTCGTTTGCAGTGGCTGGAGGCCCTGGCACACCCATTCTCTCTGTCTTCCTCTCTTTCAAATAAATAAATAAAAGCTAAAGGCCAGGTGTGGTGGCTCACACCTTTAATCCCAACACTTGGGAAGCAGAGGTAGGAGGATGGCCAGGAGTTTGAGACCACCTTGAAACTATATAGTGAATTCCAGGTTAGTCTAAACTAGAGTGAGACCCTACCTCAGAAAACAAAATAAATAACAGTCCAGGCCCAGATGGATTCACTGGTAAAATTTACCAGACCTTCATGGAAGAACTAACACCAATGCTTCTCAAATTTTTCCATGAAATAGAAAAAGAAGGAATTCTATCGAACTCCTTCTATGAAGCCAGCATCACCCTGTGTGGTGGTTTGATTCAGGTGTCCCCCATAAACTTAGGTGTTGCGAATGCTAGGTCCTCAGCTGATGGATATTTGGGAATTAACGCCTCCTGGAGGGAGTATATTGTTGGGGGTGGGCTTATGGGTACTATAGCCAGTTTCTCCATGCCAGTTCTTGGCACACCCTCCTGCTGCTGTGGTCCACCTTATGTTGGCCAGGGGCTGATGTCCACCCTCTGCTCGTGCCATCGTTTTCCCCTACCATCGTGGAGCTTCCCCTCGAGCCTGTAAGCCAAAATAAATCTCTTTTTCCCAGAAGCTTCTCATGGTTGCGTTATTTCTACCAGCAATGTGAACCGGACTGCAACACCCTGATACCAAAACCAGACAAAGAACAACAACAACAAAAACTACAGACCAATCTCCCACATGAACATAGATGCAAAAATTCTCAACAAGATATTGGCAAACAGGGTTGTAGAAACAGCTTAGTGGTTAAAGCACTTGCTGTGAAACCTAAGGACCCAGCTTCGATTCCCCAGGACCCACATAAGCTGGAGGCCCTGGCACACCCATTCTCTCTCTCTCCCTCCCTCCCCCACCTGCCTCTTTTTCTCTCTCAAATAAAAAAAAGTGAGTAAAAAAAAAAAAAAAGCTATTGGGCGCCAGGCGTGGTGGTGCAAGACTTTAATCCCAGCACTTGGGAGGCAGAGGTATGAGCATTGCTGTGAGTTCAAGGCCACCCTAAGACTACGTAGTGATTTCCAGGTCAGCCTGGTCCAGAGTGAGAACCTACCTCAAAAAACCAAAAAAAAAAAAAAAGCTATTGGCAGTCTGGATGTGGTGGCACATTCCTTTAATCCCAGCACTCGGGAGGCAGAGGTAGATGAACTGCCAAGAGTTTGAGCCACTCTGAGACTACAGAGTGAATTCCAGGTCAGCCTGAGCTAGAATAAGACCATACCTTGAAAATCGAAAAAGAAAAAAAAAACACTTAAAAAAAATTTTTTTAAGTCCATTTACGACAAACCTACAGCCAACATAATACTCAATGGGGAAAAACTTGAAACTTTTCCACTAAAATCAGGAACAAGAGAAAAGTGTCTACTGTCCCTATTTTTTTTAAAATTTTGCTATTATATATTCATTTGACAGACAAAGTAGGAGAGAGAGAGAATGGGCATGCCAGGACCTCCAGCCACTGCAAACAAACTCGCCCCCTCATGCATCTGGCTAATGTGGGTCCTGGGGAATTGAGCCTGGGTCCTTTGGCTTTGCAGGCAAACACCTTAACGGCTAAGCCATCCCTCCAGCCCCCCGTTCTTATTTACTATAGAACTGGATGGCTGGAGAGATGGCTTAGCCGTTAAGGTGCTTGCCTGGGAAAACTAAGCACCCATTTTTGATCTCTCTCCAGATGCCACATAAGCCAGGCACACCAGGTAAGACAAGTGCAAGGTTGCACATGCCCACTACATCCTTAGCCATCAGGGAAATGCAAATTAAAACTACTTTGAGCTTCCATCTCACTCCTGTCAGAATGGCTATTATCAAGAAATCAAATGACCATAAATGCTGGCCAGGATGCGGAAAAAGAGGAACCATTCTACACTGTTGGTAGGAATGTAATCTGGTCCAGCCATTGTGGAAATCAATGTGGAGGTTACTGAGACAGCTAAAAATAGATTTACCTAATGACCCAGCAATACCACTCCTAGGCATATATCCTAAGGACTCATCATACTACCTTAGAGATACTTGCACAACCATGTTTATTGCCGCTCTATTCACAATAGCTAGAAAACGGAGCCAGCCTAGATGTCCCTGTACTGATGAGTGGATAATGAAGATGTGGTACATTTATACAATGGAGTTCTACTCAGCAGTAAAGAAAAATGAAATTATGAACTTTGCAGAGAAATGGATGGACATGGAAAGGATTATACTTAGTAAGTAAGGTAACCCAGGCCCAGCAAGCCAAGCATCACATGTTCTCTCTCAAGATGTGGATCCTAGCTACAAATGTTTGGGGCTTCTATGTGAGTTGAAATAAAACTCAGTAGCAGAGGCCAGTAAACTAGAAAGGGACTATAAGGGAGGGAGCAGAGGGGAGGACCTAAGGGGATTATATTGTATATATGTAAGTAGATGAACAGATTACTGGGGGTGGAATGGCCTAGGTGAGGTCAAGAGAAGAGATTAAGTAAAGGAAGGGAGAAGGGGAGAGTCAAGTTGTAAAGGGGAAAGTGGCAGGGAGGGAATTACCATGGTTTATTATTTATAATTATGGAAGTTGCCAATAATAAAAGATTTTTAAATCTAAGAGGATATGAATAAATCATACAGAAACCTACTTTTTTTTTTTTTTCCAGGTAGGGTCTCACTCTAGCTCAGGCTGACCTGGAATTCACTATGTAGTTTCAGGGTTGCCTTGAACTCTCAGCAATTGCCCTACCTCTGCTCCTGAGTGCTGGGATTAAAGTTGTGTGCCACCACACCTGTTTTTTTGTTTTGTTTTGTTTTGTTTTTCAAGAAACCTGCTTTTTTGGACAATGGCACATGCAGAAGCCATAGATTATTACTAGAAAATTTTCAGTGCCAGGGAGGTCTCTGATGCCCCCCAAACATTACAGGCCATTACAAAGGCTCTTGGTTTCCCACCATGAATAAATGGTAAAAACCTATTACTGAAGACTCCACATGCTTGGACTGCAAAGTCACTGAGAAATCTTGCTGGAGCTGAGCTGAAAACCTCCTCCCTGCTGACAGAAAGCTGCAAAAAGCTATATTGCATGCAGGTCCATAGGAGACAGAAGTCATCAGTGGAGATAAACAACAGTGGACACTGCAAGCCTTAAGTTTGGCCAAATGAGCCAATGAGTGCAATAGTGGCATGTCTGTTATGGGGGAAAACAACTGCTGCTCTCTAATTGGACTGGAGGCCTGCTCCACAGAAGAGAATACATGCCTGGTATTGAAAACCTATGATAGGGGAAGTCATGAGCTATAGTATGTAACACCTGCAGGTATCTGGCTAAATGCATGTATTATACTCACTAAACTGTCCAGGTAAGCACTTTTCTTAATGTTCATACCCATATATTAATGCTATTCTCACTTTTGGTTTGAGAAACTTCTCGTTTCGGATGGTGGTGACCTCTGGGATGACCACTGAAACATCTTTATCCAAGGCTCAGGGTCTTTTGCAGAAGAGGTGGCAGAAAGAATATAAGAGACAATATAAGGAAGGGTAGGAATGTTACAATGCAATTTTCCAGGCACAAAATGGCCTGGATATCCATGACCTCCCAGTGCCTGGCACTATCTCCACAAGACAAGTATAATAGGAGGAAAAGATGATGACATCAAAATAAAAGAGAGACTGTGCAAAAGAGATGGCAGAAAGAATGTAAGAGCCAAAAAGGGGGAAGGACTCCTTATAATGCACTCTTCCAGACATAAAATGGCCTGGATATACATGACCTCGCAGTGTCTGATACTACCTATAGAAAACCATCATAAGAGGAGGAAAAGATCATGACTATAGAATAAAAGAGAGCTGGGTGATGTTGTACATGCTTTTAATCCCAACACCCAGGAGACAGAGGTGGGAGGATTGCCGTGAGTTTGAGGCCACCCTGAGAATACAGGGTAAATACTAGATCAGCCTAGGCTAGAGTGAGACCTTATCTCAAAAAACCAAAAATTAAAAATAAATAAATAAAAGAGAGACTGATTAAGAGGGGGAAGGGACAGGATGGCGAGTACAGTTGCGAAGGGGGAAGCTGGTGGAAGGGAATTACCACGATTTATTGTCTATAATAATGGAAGTTGCCAATAAAAAAATTTTAATTAAATTTTTAAAATTCAACACTGGGGCTGGAGAGATGTCTTGGTGGTTAAGGTGTCTGCCTGAGAAGCCAAAGGACCCAGGCTTGATTACCCAGGACCCACATAGGCCAGATGCACAATGTGGCACATCGATCTGTAGTTGGTTTGTAGTGGCTGGAGGCCCTGGTGTGCTCATTCTCTCTCTCTCTCAAGCACATAAATAAATAAATAATATTTTTAAGAAATCCAACACTAAGAGCTGGGCATGGTGGTGCATGCCTTTAGTCCCAGTACGTGGGAGGCAGAGGTAAGAGGATTACCATGAATTCAAGGCTACCCTGAGACTACGTAGTGAATTCCAGGTCAGCCTGTGCTAGAATGAGATCCTACCTTGAAAAACAAAAAAACCAAAACCAAAAAAAAAAAAAAAAAAAACACCCTGGGGCTGCTGGAGGGATGGTTTAGTGGTTAAGGCACTTGCCTGCAAAGCCAAAGGATCCAGGTTCAATTCCCCAGTACCCACGTTAGCCAGATGCACAAGGGGTGCACATGTCTGGAGTTCGTTTGCAGTGGCTAGAAGCCCTGGCATGTTCATTCTCTCTCTCTCCCCTTTTCTCTGTCAAATATATATATATATATATATATATATATATATATATATATATATATATATATATATATATTTAAGACCCTGTCTTAAAACAAGCAAACAACAACAAAAAGAAAACTTGTCAAGTGTACTGGCACATACCTCTAATCCCAGCACTCAGGGGACTGAAGTAGGAGGATCACTGTGAGTTCTAGACCAACCTAGGACTACAAAGTGAGACTCTACCTCAAAAAAAAAAAAAAAGAATGAATGAATGAATGAATGAATGAATGAAAGAATAAGGTGAAAAGTGGCTAAAGGAGGACACCCAATGTTAACTTTTGACCTACATATGCACATGCACCCAGACACACACAACATGCATACACATACATACACATGAAAAACACACACAAGAAAAACAGCTGGGCATGGTGGTACAATCCTTTAATCCTAGCACTTGGGAGACAGAGGTAGGAGGACTGCCATGAGTTCAAGGTCAGCCTGAGACTACATGGTGATTTCCAGGTCAGCCTGAGCTAAAGGGAGACCTTACCTTTAAGAAACAAACAAACACCCAAATGCAACTGATACCATAAAATCCTATATCCTGGCCGGGCGTGGTGGTGGACGCCTTTGATCCCAGCACTTGGGAAGCAGAGTTCAAGGCCATCCTGAGACTACATAGTGAATTCCAGGTCAGCCTGAACTAGAGTGAGACCCTACCTTGGGGAAAAAAAAAAAAAGTCCTATATCCTGGAAGACAGACTAAAAGGTTGAACCCTCATTAGGACCTTAGAGGGACCAACTGAATCAAAGGGCCCTGGAGAGGATGAATGAAGCCTAACCTTAATCTTTTCCTCTTTTTTTTTCCCTTTTCTTTTTCTTTTTCTTCTTTCTTTTCTCTTGTCGCTGGCCTGTAACTCCCAGTACCAGGATGCAGGTAATACCCACAATGAGCTGTTAATGAGAGAGACCTACAAGGTTTCCCAAAAGAAGACAGACTTCTGTCAGAGCACTTGATAATCCACCAGAGGTTAATGGTAAAACCCAACTGCTGGAAACAACATATGCTGTTGGCATGGAACATGGAGAGACCTGGCTGGAATCTGGAAGAGAGCCAGTCCCCAGACAGTTAGCCCATCTAGTGCTGGAAGGTGCTACATGAGCTGCTGGGGGAAAGTGGCCAACATCTGTCCCACCAGCTCAAGGGCTAAGCGACTCAGAAGCAAACGACCTAACGTGATCCTCACACAAGTGCAGTAATGGCACACAGCCATGGCAGGTTACCAACTGCTCTTGGATTGGCTAACAGATAACAAGTTCACTCTCCAATATTAAGCTCCCACCAACCTTGGGCTACAAGAGGGTCTATACCCATTAAATTCTCTCTAAACTAACAATGGTTATCCCATTTAACCTGGGCTGCCCTCACTCTCTGTTGCAGAATCTGCTTCTCTTTTTCAGATGGAAGCAGGACCTAAGGACAGAAACAGCCCATTGCCCTTCAGCCCGGCACCAGCTGAGAGCACAGAGGAATTGAGGAAATGAGCAAGAGTGCTGCTTTCTCAGTGAACCTGACATCAGTGCCAGGGTGAAGGAGATAGACACTAAGGACACTCAACACCTACCAAACCAGAGATCCAGAGGCTCCTAAGAGCCCATCACTGAAGTAGACCTAAAATGAACCCAACATGGCTCAGGGAATTTCGCGGAAGAGGGGACAGAAAGATTGTTAGAGCCACAGGTTGGGACATTGCGCACAGAGACATTTCATCTTCATAACTGATGGCTACCCCCACAATGCGGGACCCACAGTCTCCATGGGGCTAAATGGCATCCCCAATGAGGAGGCTCCTTTTGGAAGGTGGGGGAAGGGATAGTACCAAGTGCTGTTTTACTGAGTAAGTCCATAACTAAAAAAATAAAAGAAATAAAAGAAAATAAGATCTGGGCTGGAGAAACGGTTTAGCAATTAAGGCATTTGCCTGCAAAGCCAAAGGATCCCGATTGGTTGTTCAGGACCCATGTTAGTCAGACACACAAGGGGCACATGCATCTGGAGTTTGTTTACAGTGGCTGGAGGCCCTGGCATGCCCATTCTCTCCCTCTCTCTTTCTCTCTCTCAAATAAATAAATAAATAAAATATATTCTTAAAAAATTCAATGCTGGGCATGGTGGCGCACACCTTTAATCCCAGCACATGGGAGGCAGAGGTAGGAGGATCACCATGAGTTCAAGGCCACCCTGAGATGAATTCCAGGTCAGCCTGGACTAGAGTGAGACCCTACCCACAAAAATAAAACAACAACAACGACAAAAATCCAAAACACTATGTGGCAGGCTAGAAGTGTCAAGGGTGGAACTTCAGTTAGGGGCTATCTTCTTTTAATTCCGCAGATTTTCTGGACAGACTTGAAATGGGCATCAGAGAAGCAGATTAAGAGACTGAAACAGTGACCAGTGACCCCCTAGGAAAATCGAAGTGTGGAAACAGGGCAAGGTGACTGCTGCAAGCCCCCCAATCCACTGATTCTATGCCTTTAAACTCCTTTTGTGTGTGTAATATTTTACTTATTTTTTAAAAGTTTAGAGATATTTTTAAAAAATATTTTACTTATTTATTTGAGAGTGAGAAAGACAGAAAGAGGCAGACAGAGTGAGTAAGGACACAGGAGGGCTTCCTGCCACTGCAAACGAACACCAGACCCAAGGGACTAAATGTGCATGTGGCTTTACCTGGGTGCTGGAGAATCAAACCCAGGCCGTAATGTGTAGTAGCACATACCTTTTTTTTTTAAGTCAGAGGAATCTTAAAATAACCTAAATGTCGGGCTGGAGAGATGGCTTTAGTGGTTAAGGCACTTGCCTGCAAAGACAAAGAACCTCAGTTTGATTCCCCAGGGCCCATGTAAGCCAAATGCACAAGGTGGTGCATGTGTCTCTTTCCTCCAAACAAAAATAAAATATTTTTTAAAATAATTTAAATATCAATTTTTTTTTTCCCCTTGAAGTAAGTCTCACTTTAGCCCAGGCTGGTGGCCTCAAACTCAGGGCAATTCTCTTACCTCTGCCTCCCGAGTACTGGATTAAAGGAGTGCATCATCACACCCAGCTTTTTAAAAAAATATTTTTAAAATATTTATTTATTTGAGAGAGAGAGAGAGAGAGAGAGAGAGAGAGAGAGGGAGGGAGGGAGAGAGAACAGGCATGCCAGGGTCTCCAGCCACTGCAAACAAACTCCAGACACATACACCCCCCCCCCCTTTGTATTGGGCTTACGTGGTTCCTGAGGAATCTAACCAGGGTCCTTTTGTTTTGCAGGCAAATGCCTTAACCTCTAAGCCATCTCTACAGCTCTTTAAATATATTTTTATTTGTTTACCTGATAGACAGTAAGAAAAAGAAAGAAAGGGCACATCCGGGCCTTTTACCACTGCAAATAAGAAAAGTCCACAAGCATGCACCATTTTGTGTTTCTGGCTTTACATGGGTACTGGGGAAATGAACCTGGGCCAGCAGGCTTTGCAAGCAAGTGCCTTTAATTGCTGAGCTATTTCCACAACCACTTTGATTTTTACTTTTTTTTTTTTTGTTGTTTGTTTGTTTTTTTGAGGTAGGGTCTCACTCTAGCACAGGCTGATCTGGAATTCATGATGTAGTCTCATGGTGACCTTGAACTCACAGCAATCCTCCTACCTCTGCCTCCCAAGTGATGAAATTAAAGGTGTGTGCCACCATACCTGGCATCAAAGGATTCTTGACCAGCCTGGTGGCACAAAAGAGGTCAGGGAAGGGCTGGAGAGATGGCTTAGCAGTTAAGTGCTTGCCTAAGAAGCCTAAGGACCCTGGTTCGAGGCTCAATTCCCCAGGACCCACGTTATCCAGATGCACAAGGGGCACACACGTCTGGAGTTCGTTTGCAGTGGCTGGAGGCCCTGGCGCGCCCATTCTCACTCTCTCTCTCTCTCTACCTGCCTCTTTCTCTCTCTGTCTGTTGCTCTCAAATAAATAAATAAAAATAAAAACAAAAAAATTAAAAAATAAATAAAAGAGGACAGGGAAGGCTTCTTGGACAAAGTGACCTCCCGGCTGAGACCTGAATGAACAGAAGCAGTAGACATATATGAAGCACATCTAAGGAACTGGGAGTAGTCAACCATGCAAAGCAGAGTGTGGCCAAATGAGAAGGGCCTTGTACACCACGCTTAGATCATGTCTCAGGTCACTGAGGACTCAATGGGATGTCTGCAGAGGCAATTCGAGCCACAGACCACTCATTCTGACTACAATGTGTTAAGATTTATTGGCTAATCCCAGCACTCAGGAGGCTGCGTAGGAGGATCACTACGAGTTGAGGCTGCCCTGAGATGCATAGAATTTCAGGTCAGCCTGGGCTAGAGTAAGACCCTATCTTGCAAAACCAAAAAACACTTTTTCAAAATTTATTTGTTGCAAGGAGAAAGAGAGAGAGAGAACATGAATGATTTATTGACATGGACCAAATTGGAGGCTGATCAGCTGATGAGCTTGATCAGGAGACTAACACAATCACCCACATAAGAGAGGAAAGTCACCTAATGGAGGAAAAGAGCAGGAAATGTGGGTAGATTTGGGAGACAGGTAAGAGGCAGAATGGAGGAGCTACAGAGATTGCTCAGTGGTTAAGGCACTTGCCTGCAAAACATAATGACCCAGGTTCGAGTCCCCAGTACCCACATAAAGCCAGATGTACAAAGAGTTACATGTATCTGGAGTCCATTTGCAGTGCCTGGAGGCCCTTCCATGCCCATTCTCTCTCTCTCTCCCTCTGCTTGCAAAAAAAAAAAAAAAAAAAAAAGGACAAGCTGGGCATGGTGCACACACCTTTAATCCCAGCGCTTGAGAGACAGAGGTAGAAGGATTGCTAGGAGTTGGAAGCTACTCTGAGACTATATCGTGAATTCCAGGTCAGCCTGAGCTAGAGCGAGACCCTGCCTTGAAAACCCGTGAAAAAAGAAAGAAAGAAAGACTTCCCCCATGGATTGACAGTATTAATATTATGAAAATGGCTATATTACCAAACGTGCAGATTCAGCATAATCCCTGTCCAAATTCCAGTAACATTATTCGCTGGGAAAGATAATCCTAACATTTTTATGAAAGCACAGAAAAAAAAAATCCTGGATATGGACTGGAGAGATGTCTCAGCACTTAAAGTGCTTGCCTTCAAAGCCTAATGATCCAAGTTCAACTCCCCAGTACCCACATAAAGCCACATGCACAAAGTAGTACATGTATCTGGAGTATGTTTGCAGTGGCTGGAGGCCCTGGTGTGCTCATTCTCATTCTCTTTCTCTCTCTCTACCCTTATGATAAATAAATAAAATATTAAAAAAGAAAAATCCAGGGCTGGAGAGAGGCACTTGCCTGCTAAGCCTAAGGACCCCAGTTTGATTCCCCAGTACAGACATAAGCCAGCTGCACAAGGTGGTGCCTGAATCTGGAGTTTGTTTGCAGCAGCTGGTGGCCCTGGAGCACTGATCTCGTCTCTGCTTGCAAATAAGTAAATAAAAATACTTTTTAAAAACCCTGAATAGCACCAAAAAAAAAAAAAAAAAAAAAAAAAAGCTGGGCATGGTGGCACACACCTTAATCCCAGCACTCAGGAGGCTGAGGTAGGAGAATCATGGTGAATTCAAGGCCACCCTGAGACTTCATAGTGAATTCCAGGTCAGCCTGAGCTAGAGCGGAGACCCTACCTCAAAAAAAAAAGAGGCTGGACAGATGGCGTAGCCCTTAAGGTACTTGCCTGCGAAGCCTAAGGACCCAGGTTCAGTTCCCCAGTACCCACTTAAAGCCAGATGCACAAGGTGGTATATGCATATGGAGTTTGTTTCCAGCGGCTGAAGGCCCTAGTGTGCCCATTCTCTCTCTCTCTCTTAAATAAATGAATAAAATACAATTTTAAATAAAAAAAATACAAGATACAAAAAACAGAAAGAAAAGATACAGGAAACACAGTTGGGCTTGGTGGCGCAGGCCTTTAATTCCAGCACTTGGGAGGCAGAGGTAGGAGGATCACCATGAATTCGAGACCACCCTAAGACTGTGAGTTCCAGGTCAGCCTGGGCTAGAGGTAGACCCTACCTCGAAAAAGAAAGAAGGAAGGAAGGAAAGGAAGGAAAGGAAGGAAGGAAGGAAGGGAGGGAGGGAGGGAGGGAGGGAAGGGAGGACGAAAAGGAAGGAAGGAAGGAAAGGAAGAAAGAGGGAGAGAGAAATCCGGCTGGAGAGACGGCTTAGCAGTTCAATCACTTGTGTATGAAGCCTAAGGACTTATGTTCAACTCTCCAGGTCCCATATAAACCAGACACAGTGACGCAAGCACGCAAGGTGGCACACGGGCACAAGGGGACGCACTTGCCCGGAGTTGGATTGCAGTGGTTGGAGGCCTTAGCGCACTAATCCTCTCTTACCCCTCCCCACCCCGCCCACTCTCGCATTAAAAATAAGGCAGTCTGTTGGGCCTGCCTCAAGAAAAAAAAAAAAAAAAAAGTAAAAGAAACAAATCCTTTGTTTGTTTGGTTTTTGGTTTTTTTCGAGGTAGGGTCTCACTCTGGCCCAGACTGATCCTCCTACCTCTGCCTCCCGAGTGCTGGGATTAAAGGCGTGCGCCACCACGCCCGGTTTAAGAAACAAATCCTTAATCCAAGCAATGGGGAGGCAAAAGTAGAATAACTGTGAGTTCAAAGCGGCCCGAAAATTCCAGGTCAGCCTGGACTAGAGAGAGAGAGACCCTACCTCGACAACAAACAAAACCTGAAATCTGGCTTCCTTGGGGTATGAGAACTGTACTCTGATCACTGTTATTGCTGGCAGGAAAAGGAAAAGGATATACCGTCCACCTTCCTTCTTTCCCTTTTCGTTCCTCCCAACTTCTGACCTGGACATATTTTGTGGCTCCGCGAAGGTCCTTCCAACAGAGGGTGACAATTTTCTTGATGGCCTGATAAGGTGGCTCAGTCCTCAAGGTCCCTCTTCTGACCACGTGTCCCTTTTCCTAATGGACTGAGTTCTTCCCAGGGTAGGAGGATGGAGCAAGCAAGGAGATGTGAAGGAAGAAACGACTCTAGGACAAATGCAGGGTTTTACCCCAGGGACCACCTTCTATGGTTCCTGCCCAAGGGGGGGGTCTCTGTTCTGGGATGGTTGAAAAGTGGCTCCGCCCCTTAGTGGGTGTGGCTACTGAGACCAGAAACAGTGGAGAAGAGGTAGATGGGCCTTGGAAGTGACTACCTCTTGCAGAGTTAATTTTGTCTAGTTTTCTTTTGTTGTCCTTTGTTTTCCCAGGTAGGGTCTGACTCTAGCACAGGCTGATCTGGAACTCACTCTGTAGTTCCAGACAGGCCTCGAACTCACAAGGAGCCCTGCTGCTTTTTTTATTGTTTTGTTTTGGTTTAAAACACTGTCAGACTCTATAGTCTTAAGTGGCCAGAAACTCACTAGATAACCCACGCTGGCTTGGAATTTTGGGTGATAAACCTGCCTCAGCCTCCCAGCTGCTAGGATTGTTAGGTTTGTCCAAGTAGTTTGCGCTTTTGAGGTAAAGTTTTGCAGTATGGCTCAGGCCTCTAAGTCGCCATGTAGCCTAGGCTGGCCTCCTGAGGACAAGGCTTGACCAGAGTGATTATTGACCACGCCCAGCTCCTGTTTGTGACATCACTCCTGTCAGAGCTAAGCTTGTGGGAAGAAGGGCCTCTGGGTGGAGGAGCAGATTGTAGACCCATGAAAGCTCAACTGTGCGACTGGTGGACTCCCTAAGTAGTCAGTCCACACCCTTGCTGAATAGCCTTCAGTGGCTCATCATTGCCACAGGATAAAGTCCCAAGAGCCAACCTTCAGTTTCAGTTAACCAGGCTGCTCTTCAACACTGCTGCATTCTTCTGCCGTATAGTCTAATGTAGGACTTTGTAGCGTTGCAGAGATGGCTCAGTGGTAGAGGCACACGCCAGCAAAACCAAAGGACCCAAGTTCAGTTCCCCAGTGCCCACAGAAAGCCTGATGCACAAAGTGGCGATGAGTCTGGAGTTCATTTTCAGTGGTTAAAGGCCCTGGCTGGTCCTCTCTATCTGCCCCTCTCTCTCTCCCGCCTTTTTTTTTTTTTAAATAAATTTTTTTAAAATTATTTATTTATTTATTTGAGAGCGACAGACACAGAGAGAAAGACAGATAGAGGGAGAGAGAGAATGGGCGCGCCAGGGCTTCCAGCCTCTGCAAACGAACTTCAGACGCGTGCGCCCCCTTGTGCATCTGGCTAACGTGGGACCTGGGGAACCGAGCCTCGAACCGGGGTTCTTAGGCTTCACAGGCAAGCGCTTAACCGCTAAGCCATCTCTCCAGCCCTCTCTCCCGCCTTTAATCCCAGCATTTGGGAAACTGAGGTAGGAGGATTGGTTGAGTTCCAGGCCAGCCTGAGACCAAATAGTGAATTCAAGGTCAGCCAGGGTTACAGTGAAACAAAACAACAACAACAAAAAAAAACATACCACAAAAAAAATCCATCTGGCTTTACCGTGGGCACTAGAGAACTGAACTTCCATCCTTTGGCTTTGCCAGCAAGCTCCTTAGCCACTAAGCCATCTCTCCAGCCGCCTTTTGTTTTTGTTTTTGTTTTTAGGTAGGGTTTCACTCTAGCCCAGGCTGACCTGGATTTCACTAGGTAGTCTCAGGCTGACCTTGAACTCTCGGCAATCCTTCTACCTCTGTCTTTAGAGTGCTGGGATTGAAGGTGTGTGACACCACATCTGGCTTCATTATTATTATTTTTTTTTTTTTGAGGTAGGGTCTCACTCTAGCCCAGGCTGACCTGGAATTCACTATGTAGTCTCAGGGTGGCCTCAAACTCATGGTGATCCTCCTACCTCTGCCTCCCGAGTGCTGGGATTAAAGGCATGTGCCACCATGCCCGGCTTTGGCTTCATTATTTTATTATTTTATTTTATTTTTATTTTTTGATTTTTCAAGGTAGGGTCTCACTCTAGCCCAGGCTGACCTGGAATTTACTGTGGAGTTTCAGGGTGGCCTCAAACTCGAGGCAATCCTCCTACCTCTGGCTCCCGAGAACTGGGATTAAAGGCGTGTGCTACCATGCCCGGCTTCATTTTTTTTACTTTTTTGTTTTGTTTTGTTTTTTGTTTTTTGAGGTAGGATCTCACTCTGGCTCAGGCTGACCTGGAATTCACTATGTAGTTTCAAGGTGGCCTTGAACTCATGGCAATCCTCCTACCTCTGCCTCCCAAGTGCTGGGATTAAAGGCGTGCGCCACACCACCAAGCCTGGCTTCTTGTTTTTGTTTTTGTTTTTCCAGGTAGAGTCTCACTCTAGCTCAAGATGACCTAGAATTCACTAGGTAGCCTCAGGGTGACCTTGAACTCAAGGTGATCCTCCTACCACTGCCTCACAAGTGCTGGGATTAAAGGTGTGCACCACCACACCCAGATTTTTAAACTTTTTTAATTGACAACTTCCATAATTATAGACAAACAGTGATAATTACCTCCCCTCCCCTCCTTTTCTAACAGTATCCACTAGTGTTGTTTATCTCCACTGATGACTTCTCTCTCCCGTAGGGATGCATGAAGCATAGCTTTTTCCAGCTTTCTGACAGCTGGTCTATAGGGAGGAGGTTTTCAGCTCAGCTCCAGCTTAATTTCTCAGGGACCTTGCAACCCAATATGTAGAGTCTTCAGCAATAGGGTCTTACCATCTATTCCTGGTGGGAAACCAAGAGACTTGGCAATGGTCTGTAATGTTTTAGGAACATCAGGGACCTCCCTGGCCAACAGCTCATTGGAAGGTATACCATCCCTGGCACTGACATTTTTCTAGTGACAATCTGTGGCTTCTGGGAGCATCATTATCTAAAATATTAGGTTTCTGCAGGGTGTGGTGGCACACGCCTTTAGTCCCAGCACTTGGGAGGCAGAAGTAGGAGGAGGATCTTCCTGAGTTTAAGAAGCCAGCCTGAGACTACATAGTGAATTCCAGGTCAGCCTGGGTTACAGTGAGACCCTACATTGAAAAACAAAAACAAACCCCCCCAAAAAAGGGGGGCTGGAGAGATGGCTTAGCAGTTAAGGCACATGCTTGTGAAGCCTAAGGACCAAGGTTTGAATCTCCAGGTCCCACGTAAGCCAGATGCACATGGTGGCGCATGCATCTGGAGTTCGTTTGCAGTGGCTAGAGGCCCAGGTATGCCCATTCTCACTCTCTCTTTCTCCCTCTCTGTCTTTAATAAATAAATAAATCTTTTTTTAAAAAAAAGAAACAGAAAGTAGGTTTCCATAGGGCTTATTCATATCCTCTTAAATTTTGATTAATTCTCCCCCACACTTCTTTTTCTCAGTTTCTTCTCCTGACCTCACCTAGGCCATTCCACCCCCAGTAGCCTGTTCATCTACTTACATGTATACAATACCATCCCTTTAAGTCCTCTCCTCCCTAACTTATAGCCCCTTACTAGTTTACTGGTTTCTGCACAGATTTTTACTCCAACTCACATGTAAGTCGAAACATTGGTGTACCAGGGCCTCTAGCTGCTGCAAAGAAACTCCAGACACATGCACCACCTTGTTCATCTGACTTATGTGGGTCCTGGGGAATCAAACCTGAATCCTTTGGCTTTGTACGCAAGTATCTTAACCTCTAAGCCATCTCCCCAGCCCTTCCTTATTTATTTATTTTTTTAGTTTTTCGAGGTAGGGTTTCACTCTGGTCCAGGCTGATCTGGAATTCACTATGTAGTCTGAGGGTGGCTTTGAACTCACAAGCAATCCTCCTGCCTCCCAGGTGCTGGATTTAAGGCCTGTGCCACCATTCCCGGCTTTAAATTTATTTCACAGAGAGAGAGAGAAAGAGAGAGAGACAGACAGACAGACAGAGTATGGGCACACCAGGGCCTCCTGCCACTGTGTGCAAATTCCAGATGCATGGTCCATTTTGTGCACCTAGCTTTACATGGGTACTGGGAAATCAAACCCAGGCATTCAGACTTTGCAAGCAAGCGCCTTTAACCTCTGAGCCATCTCTCCAGCCCATTTTGTTTTATTTTGCTGTGAAAGATTTTACTATAGGGGTTGGAGAAATGGCTCAGCAGTCAAGGCACTTGCCTGCAAAGCCTAACAACCTGAGTTCAGTTCCCCAGTACCCACATAAAACCAGATGCACAAAGTGGCACATACATCTGGAGTTCCTTTGCATTGGCTAGAGGCACTGGCATGCCCATTCTCTCTCTCTCTCTCTCTTCTGTTGTTTTGTTTTTGGAGGTAGGGTCTCACTCTAGCCCAGGCTGACCTAGAATTTGCTATGTAGTCTCAGGGTGGCCTCAAACCCACAGTGATCCTCCTTCCTCTGTCTCTCTAGTGCTGGGATTAAAGGCATGCACCACCATGCCCAGCATCTCTGTCTCTCTTCTATATCACTCTGCTTGCAAATAAATACATAAAGATATTTATTAATTTAAAAGATGTCACTGTGTAACCCAGGCTGGCCTGGAATACCCAGACCTGCTGTGTAGCTCAAGCTGACCTTTAAATCAGGATCCTCGTGCCCCATCCTCCTGAGTGCTGCAATTATAGGCGTGTGCCACCCTACCTGGCTTTAGACCTGTGTTTCTAAGTTGTGAAATAGAGCATAAATAAACATCAAGCATCTAAGTACAGTTTAAAGAATAATTATAAACTGGACACAACCCAACAAAATCTGTTTTTAGCATTAATTATGTTCATTCCTTTGTATCTTCCTCCTGAAACCTTCCCTTGACCTACAAAGCCAGGAATAGGGGCCTCTTCTAAGAGCACCCACAGTGCCTAACACTTGTCCCTGTTCTGATCACATATGTAAACACGTCTGTAGCAAGTCAGAAGATGCAGAAAAGTTTAAAGAGAACAAGCCAGCATTATTCTGCTGCCTAGAGGAAAACACCATAAGGAGCAGAAGGTCTAAGCATGTAGTGGGTTCTCTCTGCATTGCTACTTCATTCACCAGCTACGTAGAACAAAAGGACCCAGGTGGCGCAGGCTGAGTGGGGAAACAGCAGCCCCAGGGAAGCAGCTGGGTCCTTCTGCCTCTCGCAAGTCAATGAGCTTCCAGAACCCATGTGTGCGGTGTATCATCTGGGGATGGTGGGGAAGACATCTATGAGAGCTAGGTTTTCTGCCAGCCTGGATTCCCAGCTCCTCAAGAAGGTGAGACAGGAGGATTGCAAGTTCAAGGTCAGGTGGGGCAATTTGATAGACCCTCCCCCATCTCAAAAAAGAGAAAATGGCTGCTGGGAGTGGTGGCACAGGTCTTTAATCCCAGCACTTGGGAGGCAGAGGTAGGAGGATTGCTGTGAGTTTGCAGCTACCCTGAGACTGCATAGTGAATTCCAGGTCAGCCTGGGCTATAGTGAAACCCTACCTCAAAAAAAAAAAAAAAAAAAAAAAAACAAACTAGAGAGATGGCTTAGCAGTTAAGGCGTTTGCCTGCAAAGCCAAAGGACCTCAGTTCAATTCCCCAGAACTCATGTAAGCCAGATGCATAAGGGGGCACATACATGTATCTGGAGTTCATTTACAGGGCTGGAGGTCCTGGTATGCCCATTCTCTCTCTTTCTCTCTCTCTCTCTCTCACTCTCTTTCTCTACCTGCCTATTTCTGTCTCTATCTCTCCCTCTCTCAAATAAATAAATTAAAAAATAAGATATTTTTTAAAGAGCCTATGGCAGGGGAGGTCATAAGTCCTGGGATTGTAATGCCTGCAACTGTCTTGCTAAATGCATTTATTATACTAATCAAACTGCCCTGTAAGAACTTTTCTTAATATTCATATCTGTATATTAGTATTAATCTTACTTTTGGTTAGAAAAGCTTCTCTTTTCAGATGGTGGTGACCACTGGGATGAATCAAAAGTCACCATTAAAAAATAAAAAAGGCACCATAGTTCTGAGAGGATGTGGCAGAAGAGTGTTCATCATTGAGATGTCTCTATCACACCTTCCAAGGTTCGGGGTCCATTGCAGAAAAGGTGGAGAAAAGAATGTAAGAGCCAAAGGAAGAATCGGACTGCTTACAGTGCAATTTTCCAGACATAAAGTGACCTGGATATCCATGTCGTCGCAGTGCCTGGTACTACCTACACAAGGCCCTCATAACAGGAAGAGAAGATGATTACATCAAAATAAGAGCAAGAAAAAAAAAAAATAAGAGAGAATAATTGAGTGCTGGAGAGCTGGCTTAGTGGTTAAGGCATTTGCCTGCAAAACCAGAGGACCCTGGTTTGATTCCCCAGGACCCATGTTAGCCAGATGCACAAGAGAGGCACATACTTCTGGAGTTCGTTTGCAGTGGCTGGAGGCCCTGGCGCGCCCATTTTTTCTCTTTCTCTCAAATAAATAAATAAATAAATAAAAATACTTTTTAAAAAAGTGAGGGCGCCCCCCAGATACAAAATGGCTTGGATATCCATGACCTCACAGTGCCTGGCACTACCTACACAAGACCATCATAAGAGAAGAAAAAGATCATGACATCAAAATAAAAGAGAGACTCATTGAGATGGGGAGGGGCTATGATGGAGAATGGAGTTTCAAAGGGGAAAGTTGGGGGGGAGGGAGAGCATTACCATTGGATATTTTTTATAATCATGGAAGTTGTTAATAAAAATTTGAAAAATAAAGAGAGAGGGAATAGTTGAGAGAGGGAGGGCATATGATAGAGTGGATTTATGAATGAGAAAGTGGAGGAGGGGAGGTAATTATCATTGTTTATTATCTATAACTATGGATATTGTCAATAACAAAAACAAAAAATCAGGGGCTGGAAAGATGGCTTAGCAGTTAAGGCATCTGCCTGTGAATCCAAAGGACCCAGGTCTGATTCCCCAGGACCCATGTAAGTCAGATGCACAAGGTGGCATTTGTTCTAGAGTTTGTTCGCAGCAGCTGAAGGCCCAAGTGCATGCACTCTCTCTCTTTCTTTCTCTCTCTCGGAATCTCTATCTGCCTTTTTCTCTCTCTCAAATAAATAAAATAAATATTTAATAAACAGCAAAAGTGGACCGATGGCTCAGCACATGCCTTTAATCCCAGCACTTGGAAGGCAGAGAGGTAGGATTGCTGTGAGTTTGAAGCCACCCTGAGAAAACATACTGAATATAGTGAATTCCAGGTCAGCCTGGGCTAGAGTGAGTAGAGTGAGACCCTACCTCAAAAAAACAAAAACAAAAAGAAGTAACAACAAAATAGTGGGGCTGAAGAGATGGCTTAGTGGTTAAAGGCACTTGTTTGCAAAGCTTGCCAGATGAGGTTCAATTCCCCAGTACTCATGTAAAGTCAAACACACAAAGTGTCACAGAGTAGCTCTGCTAGCCTAACAGCACATAGTCAATGTGTAGAGATAGTGGAATGCATAAAGGGTCACTTCCACCCTCAAAGGCTCCACTCCTCTAAGGGATGGCTGGACTTGGGACTTAGAAATTCCCAGGTGGAGCCAGGTGTGGTGGTGCCTTTAATCCCAATGCTCAGAAGGCAGAGGTAGAAGATTGCCGTGAGTTCTAGGCCGCACTGAGACTACATAATGAATTCCAGGTCAGCCTGGGCTAGAATGAGAGCCTACCTCGAAAAGCAAAAACAAAAACAAAGAAAAGAAAAGAAACAACCAGGTGGTGTTCGGGAGACAGGTCAGTCAGTTCAATGCTTCACTTGCAGGCAGAAGGACCTGTGTTTGACCCCTAGTATCCATGTAAAAAAATCTCAGCATAACGGTGCATACCTGGAATCCCAGTGCTGGGGAGGTGGAGACAGGCGGTTCCCTGGGTCTTGCTGGCCGTCTAGTCTAGCCTAATTGGTGATCTCCAGGTCAGTGAGAGATCCTATCTCAAGGAGAATGGTGCTTCTGAGGATGACACCCCAAGTTGTCCTCTGGCTTCCAACATGCATGCATGTGCACACACACTTGCATCATTCAGAAACACACATATGTATAAAGCCTATGTGTAAAGTAAGTAACTAGGTTGGAGAGATGGCTCAGCAGTTAAGGCGCTTGTCTTCAAAACCTAAGGACCCAAGTTTGATTCCCCAGTACCCACCATGTTAATGCCACATGGAGAAGGTGGCACATGTGTCTGGAGTTCATTTGTAGGAGGCCCTGATGAGCCTCTTTCTCTCTCGAAATAAAAAATAATATAAAAAAACGAAACAAGGAAATAAATAGTACCAGGCGTGGTGGTACATACCTTTAAATATATATATAAATTTGTATACATAAATTTATATATATAAATATATATATAGTTATTTATTTATTTATTTATTTGACAGAGAAAGAGAATGGGCAGTTCAGGGCTCCAGTCACTGCAAACAAACTCCAGACGCATGTGGCCCCCTGTACATCTGGCTAACGTGGGTCCTGAGGAATAGAACCTGGGTCCTTTGGCTTTGCAGGCAAATGCCTTAACTGCTAAGCCATCCCTCCAGCCTGGAGCACACCTTTTATCATCACTTAGAAGGCAAAGGTAGAAGGAATGCTATGAATTTGAGGCAAGCCTGGAACTACAGAGTGAGTGGGCTAGAGTGAGACCCTATCTCAAAAGCACAACAAAACATAGTGCCAGGTGGCAAAACGCTGTACACTTGAGTGTTGCAAGAGAACGGCGAGTGAACCTCAGAGGCGAGAGGAAGAGTGTGATGGAGAACAGTCCTTTAGGGCCTTAAGAAGCCCAACTAGTTGAACACCTTTGTCCTGCAGGAAGGGTGACAGGTAGACAAGGGACAAAGGGAATGTGATCAACAGCCAATAATAAGGACTAGAGCGCAGAGTACAAGATCAGGTCCCGGGCTGGGCGTAGTGGTGCAGGCCTTTAATCCCAGCACTTGGGAGGCAGATGTAGGAGGATCGCCGTGAGTTCGAGGTCGCCCTGAGACTACATAGTGAATTCCAGGTCAGCCTGGGCTAGAGTGAGACCCTACCTCAAAAAACAAAAACAACAACAACAAAAAAAAAAAAGGATCAGGTCCCGAGGGGACTTCCCACAGGTGATCTGAGACCTTCTGGAAATAGTGCTTTGCTCTGCTTTGAGGACTTTAGGGAACCCTGTTTCCTTTTTTTTTTTTTTTAAGCAAACAGGTTTATTCTTTACACAGGCCAGGCCCACAACCCCATGTGATCTGCCTTGTGATTAACATATTTGGACCCTGGGAGAGGTCAAACAGGAGAAAAATGAGCCCAGCTCACCTTATTCTAGTCCTGAGGGCCCTAAACTTCATGCTGACAATCGCAGCTGAGCACCTATGTGAGGTACATCAACAATGATTCAAACACTCCTCCCTTCTGGCAAAAAGCTGGTCCACCAAAGAATATAGTTGTTCTTTTACTACTTTAAAAATATATATATGAGGGAGAGAGAGAGAGAATGGGCATGCCAGGGCCTCTAGCCATGCAAACAAACTCCAGACACATGTGCCCCCTTGTGCATCTGGCTTATGTGGGTTCTAGTAAATCAAACGTGGGTCCTTGGGTTTTGCAGGCAAGCGCCTTAACCACTAAGTCATTTCTCCAGCCCTTATTCTTTTTAAAAATTAATTATGTATTGATTTGAGTGTGAGAGACACAGAGAGAGACCAATATATAGAGAGAATGGATGCACCAGGGCCTCTAGCCACTGCAAAGGAACTCCAGACGCATGGGTCACCTTGTGCATCTGGCTTTTGTGAGTACTGGGGAATCGAACCTAGGTCCTTATTTTGCAGGCAAGTGCCTTAACTGCTAAACCACCTCTCTAGCCCCCTTCTTATTATTTTTTGAGGTAGGGTCTCACTCTAGCTCAGGCTGACCTGGAATTCACTCTGTAGTCTCAGGGTGGCTTTGAACTCATGGCAGTGCCTCCCGAGTGCTAGGATTAAAGGCATTCGCCACCACGCCCAGCTTTGTTCTTATTCCTTTTTTTTTTTTTCGAGGTAGGGTCTCACTCTGGCCCAGGCTGACCTTGAATTCACTATGGAGTCTCAGGGTGGCCTTAAACTCACAGCAAGCCTCCTACCTCTACCTCCCAAGTGCTGGGGTTAAAGGCGTGCACCACCACACCCGGCTTGTTCTTCTTCTTAAAAACTATTTATTTATTTGAGAGAGAAGGAGAATGGGCATGCCAAAGCCTCCAGCCACTACAAAGGAACTCTACCTTGTGCATCTGGCTTATGTAGGGAATCAAACCTGGGTCCTTGGGCTTTGCAGGCAAGTACCATAGCTGCTATACCATCTCTCCAGCCTCTAATAAATTCTATTTTTAGTCACAAGGTGGCCTTGAATTTACAGCAATTTTCCTACCTCCGCTTTCCAAGTTCTGAGATCAAAGGAATACACCATCACACCCAGTTTATTTATTTATTTGAGAGAGTGACACACACAGAGAATGGATGCTCCTGAGCCTCTTACCACTGTAAATGGACTCCAAATATATGTGCCACTTTGTGTACCTGGCTGTATGTGAATACTGAAGAATTGAACCCAGGCTGTCAGGCTTTGCAAGCAAGTGCCTTTAACCACTGAGTCACCCTCCCAGCCCCAGCTTCTAGCTGTTTTGATGTGGGGTCTGGGGATGAAACTCAGGTACGTGAGTGGTTGAGTACTTTACCCACTAAGTCATCTCCCCAGCCCTGTTTACTCATTCGTTGTCAAAAGAGGTAATGGGGATAAAGGGGATGTAGTTTAATTGATAAAGTACTTGTTTAGCATGCACAAAGCCCTGGGTTCAACCCCCAGCATTGCATAAACCAGACAGGACAGTTCCTGACTATGATCCCAACACACAGACACAAGAAGATCAAAAGTTTAAGGTCAATGCTGGAGAGTTGGCTCAGCAATTGAGGTGTTTGCCTGCCGAGCCAAAGGACCCAAGTTGAACTCAGTTGAACTCCCCAGACCCACACAAAACCAGATACGTCTGGAGTTTGTTTGCAGTGGCCCTGGTGCGCCCATTCTCTCTCTCTCTCTCTTTTTGGTTTTTCAAGGCAGGGCCTTGTAGTCTCAGTGTGGCCTCAAACTCATGGCAATTCTCCTACCTCTGCTTCCCAGGTGCTAGGATTAAAGATGTGTGCCACCACACATGACTCTCCCTCCCTTTCTCTTCCTCTCCTTCTCTCTTCAATAAATAAATAAATAGGGCTGGAGAGATGGCTCAGTGGTTAAGTTCTTGCCTGTGAAGCCTAAGGACCCATGTTCTACTCTCCAAAGCCTACGTAAGCCAGATGCAAAAGGTAAGGCAAGCGCAAGGTTGCACGTGTCCACTAGGTGGCACAAACATCTGGAGTTCAATTGCTGTGGCTCAGGCCCTGGCATGCCAATTTTCTCTCTCTCTAAAATAAAAATAAAAATAAATAAATAAATAGTCTGACATGGTGGTGCACGTCTTTCATTCTAGCACTTGGGAGGCAGAGCTAGGCAGATCACTGTGAGTTCAAGGCCAGCCTGAGCCTACAGAATGAATTCCAGGTCAGCCTGGGCAAGACACTACCTCGAAAAAAAAAAAAAAAAAAAATAAAAACCAAAAACAAAACAAGGGCTGGAGAGATGGCTTAGTGGTTAAGGTGCTAGCCTGCAGAGCCAAAGAACCCAGGGTCGACTCCTCAGGACCCACATAAGCCAGATGCACAAGGTGGTGCACTCTGGAGTCTCTTTGCAGTGGCTGGAGGTCCTAGCGTGCTTATTCTCTCTCTACTTCTTTACCTGCCTATTTCTGTATCTCTCTCAAATAAATACATAAAAATAAGATAAAGAAAACACAACAAAAAAAGTGCATGTAGCCTCACAGATCATTCTCTGTCCTCTTGTACCCTCCCTCTTCACTGCTGCTTTACCTTAGGTTAGGTCAATGGGGACTCCTAGCAAGAGAATGGAGACTTTGAATAGCCCTCCCGCCACTTTCCTTTACTCAGTCTCTTCCCCTGACCTCACTTTGGGCCTTTTCACCCCATTAATCTATTCTTCTACTTACATGTAGATTGTTGCTAGAAAATTTTCAGTGCCAGGGATGGGATACCTTCCAGTGAGTTGTTGGCCAGGGAGGTCCCTGATGCCCCCAAAGCATTATAGACCATTGCTGAGGCCTTTGGTTTCTCACCAGGAGTAGATGGTAAGACCCTGTTGCTGAAGACTCCACATACTTGGGCTGCAATGCCACTGAGGAATCCTGCTGGAACTGAGCTGATAACCTCCTCCATGTAGACCAGTTGACAGAAAGCTGGAAGAAGCCATTCTGCATGCAGTTCAATGGGAGAAAGAAAAATCACCAGTGAAAATACTCAACAGTGGACACTGCAAGTCTTATATTTGGCCAGCCAGGCCAAATGAGCCAAAGGGTGCAATAGTGGCACATCTGTTATGGGGAAAACAACTGCCCTCTAATTGAACTGGAGGCCCGCTCCATGGGAGGGAATACACCCCTGATACTGAAAACTTAAAACGTGTAGTCATGAGCCTTAGGGGTGTAACGTCTGCTGTTGTCTGGCTAAATGTATATACTATGCTCATCAAACCGCCCAGTAAGCACTTCTGTTAAGGTTCATACCCTTATATTAATTCTACTCTTACTTTGGGTAGAGAGTCTTCTCTTTTCAGATGGCAGTGACCTTGAGACAACTCAGAAGGTATCATGGTGATGGAAAGAAATGACCGCAGTGCTCAGTACTGTAGTATCTCTATCACACCTTCCAAGGCTCAGGGTCTAATGTGGAAGAGGTAGCAGAAAGAATGTAAGAGCCAAAGGAAGGGTAGGACTCATTACAACGTGCTCCCTCCAGACACAAAATGGCCTGGATATCCATGACCTCAGTGCCTGACACGACCTGCAAAAGGCCATCATAAGAGGAGGAAAATATCATGACATCAAAATTAAGAGAGACTGATTGAGATGGGGAGGGGCTATGATGGAGAATGGAGTTTCAAAGGGGAAAGTGGGGGGGAGGGAGAGCATTACCATTGGATATTTTTTATAATCATGGAAGTTGTTAATAAAAATTTCAAAGAAAAAAAAATACAAATGTCCAAAAAAAGAAAAAGAGGCCGGGTGTGTTGGCGCACGCCTTTAATCCCAGCACTCTGGGAGCAGAGGTAGGAGGATCGCCATGAGTTCGAGGCCACCCTGAGACTCCATAGTGAATTCCAGGTCAGCCTGGGCTAGAGTGAGACTCTACCTCGAAAAACCAAAAAAAAAAAAAAAAAAAAAAAAAAAAAAAAAAAAAAAAAAAGAGAGAGAGAGAGAATGGAGAGAAGTAAAATACTGTGGTTAAGATCTGTCCTGGAGCCGGAGCCGGGCGTGGTGGCGCATGCCTTTAATCCCAGCACAGGTAGGAAAATTGCCCAGGCAGAGGTAGGAGGATTGCTGTGAGTTCAAGGCCACCTTGAGACTACATAGTGAATTCCAGGTCAACCTGGATTACAGTGAAATCCTACCTCGAAAAAACAAATAAAATAAAATAAAAATAAAGATCTGTTCCTGTGAAGTCTACTCAGGCTAGCCTTATACTGGACAGGAAGTTATTTCCCTTTCTAAATCAGAGGAATTGCACCTGCCAGGCCTAGGATGTCAACAGCCAGGTTGCTGCCAGTCCCAGCATCCTTCCTGTATGATCTTGTGATTTCCCTCCACCCTGACCACACAACCAAATTAGTCTCTTTGTAGATACAATCTTCATGACTTGTCTTAATTAGACCGAGCTATTTATTTCTTTACATGAGAGGTAAGTGAAGAGTTAAAAATTCTAGAGCGGGGTGTGCTGGCACACGCCTTTAATCCCAGCATTTAGGAGGCAAAGGTAGGAGGATAATTTGGCACTCAGAAGCCACACTGAGACTACATAGTGAATTCCAAGTCAGCCTGGCCTAGAGCGAGACCCTACCTGGAAAAAAAAAACTAAACTGGGCATGGTGGCGCATGCCTTTAATTCCAACACTTGGGTGGCAGAGGTAGGAGGATCACCATCAGTTCGAGAGAGACCCTACCTTGAAAAACCAAAAAAATAAAAATAAAAAAATTCTAGCAGGGCATGGTGGCACACAGCTTTAATCCCAGAATTCTGGAGGCAGAGGTAGGATTGTCATGAGTTCAAGGCCAGCTTGACACTACATAGTGGGTACTGAGGAATCAAACCTGGGCCCTTCAACTACACAGGTAAGATCCTTAACCACTAAGCCATCTCTCCAGCCCTCCTTATTTATATATTTATCTTGGTTTTTTCAAGGTAGGGTCTCACTCTAGCCCAGGCTGAATTGGAATTTACTCTGTAGTGTCAGGCTGGCCTTGAACTAACAGCAATCCACAACTGGTTCTTTTTTTTTTTTTTAATATTTTTTAATTTATTTGAGAGAAAGAGAAATAGGCAGGGGAAGTGAGAGAGAATGGGCACGCCAGGGCCTCTTGCCACTGCAAACGAACTCCAGATGAGTGCGCCCCTTGTGCATCTGGCTTACCTGGGTCGTGGGGAATCAAACCTGAGTCCTTTGGCTTTGTAGGCAAGCGCCTTAACCACTAAGCCATTTCTCCAGCCCAACATCTGGTTCTTTTAAATTTCTTTTTTTGTTTGTTTGTTTTGTTTTTCCAGGTAGGTTCTCACTCTAGCTCAGGCTGACCTGGAATTCACTATGTAGTCTCAGGGTGGCCTTGAACTTATGGCGATCCTCCTACCTCTGCCACCAAGTGCTGAGATCAAAGGTGTTCACCACCATGCCCGTCTTCTTTTAAATTTTTTTTAAAATTTTTTAAAAATTATTTATTTATTTATTTGAGAGCGACAAACACAGAGAGAAAGACAGATAGAGGGAGAAAGAGAGAATGGGTGCGCCAGGGCTTCCAGCCACTGCAAACAAACTCCAGACGTGTGCGCCCCCTTGTGCATCTGGCTAACGTGGGACCTGGGGAACTGAGCCTCGAACCAGGGTCCTTAGGCTTCACAGGCAAGCACTTAACCGCTAAGCCATCTCTCCAGCCCTTCTTTTTAATTTTTTAAAAACATTTTTTAGAGCTGGAGAGGTGGCTTAGCGGTTAGGTGCTTGCCTGTGAAGCCTAAGGACCGTGGTTTGAGGCTCGATTCTCCAGGACCCAGGTAAGCCAGATGCACAAGCTGGCACATGCATCTGGGGTTCATTTGTAGTAACTAGAGGCCCTGGTGTGTCCATTCTCTCTCTCTCTCTCTCTCTGCCTGTTTTTCTTTCTGTCTGTTGCTCTCAAATAAATAAAAATAAACAAAATTAAAAAACAAAACAAAACATTTTTATTTATTTATTTGCAAGGAAAGAGACAGAATGGGTGTGCCAGGGCCTCTTGCTGCTGGAAATAAACTCCAGATACATGTGTCACTTTGTTCATCTGACTTTACATGGGTCTGGGGAGTTGAACCCATGCTGTCAGGCTTTGCAAGCAAGTGCTTTAACCACTGAACTATCTTATCTCTCAAGGCCCTCTTTTAAATTTTTACTTATTTATTTTAACTTTTCGTTTTTGTTTTTGTTTTGTTTTTTCGAGGTAGGGTGTCACTCTAGTCCAGGCTGACCTGGAATTCACTATGTAGTCTCAGGCTGGCCTTGAACTCACAGCAATCCTCCTATCTCTGACTCCTGGGTGCTGGGATTAAAGGTTGCACTACCACATTTTTCCCTTAATTTTTTTTTTTTTTTTAGGGGCTGGAGAGATGGCTTAGCAGTTAAGATGTTTGCCTGCAAAGCCAAAGGATCCCAGTTTGACTCTCCAGGACCCACATAAGCCAGATGCACAAGGAGGCACATGCATCTGGAGTTCCTTTGCAGTGGCTGGAGGCCCTGGCGCTCCCATTCTCTCTCTCTCTTTCTCTCACATAAATAAATAAATAAAATATATTTAAAAAAAAATTTTACCTGGGCGTGGTGGTGAGAATGAGGCTAGACTGAGACCCTACTTCGAAAAACAAAAAAATATAAGTATATATTACATATTTTTACATATATACATATATTACATATATTTACAGGCTGGAGAGAGATGGCTAGTGGTTAAGGCACTTGCCTGCAAAACCTAAGGACTGAGTTCAATTCCTCAGTACCTACATAAAGCCAGATGCACGAGGTGCTGCATGCATCTGGAGTTTGTTTAGAAACACACACACACACATATATATTTAGGGCTGGAGAGATGGCTTAGTGGTTAAGGCACTTGTTGGCAAAGCCAAAAGACCAGGGTTTGATTCCCCAGAACCCATGTAAGCCAACTGCACTAGGTGGTACATGTGTCTGGAATTTGTTTGCAGTGGCTAGAGGTCATAGTGTCTCCATTTTCTTTCTCTTTCTCATTTTTCTCTCTCTTGAATAAATAAATAAATTAAATTAAAATAGTTTAAAAACTCTGCTTCTGAGGCCTCCAGTGCCGGGCCGCCGTCCGCCGAGGGTCCTCCCGGCGCGCAGGCCCGCGAGCTCTAAGCGCCTCTCGCTTTGAACGTGCCGCCGCGCGCCCGGTTCCCAGGCTGGCGCTGGATGCTGGACAATATGAGGCATGGTTGCCAGAGTCCTTGTGTGGAGACCTGGTGGAGTCATGAGGATGAACTGTGGATTGCAGTGGAGACCCCAGGACTTTTCAAGATGCCAGGACTATGGGACTAGAAAGGCTACTGGTTGAGGATGGAGTTTTCCCTGGGCTGTGCTCATGCAAGCTGGAAGAGTGGAATCAGAACACCACACTTTGTTGTGGCTCCCAGATGGACATAATGTTGTAGGATTTGATATTTGCCCTGCTTGTTTTAGATCTTAGTTCAATCTTTCCTTGCTGTGCCTAGTGCCATTTCTTGAGATGTGAATTTAATTCTGTGCCATTATGTTTTTGGTTTTACAGACTCATGATTGAGAGACCTTGGACTATGAGGATGTTTGAACAGTATTGGGGTTGAAAAACCATGGGAACTTTTAAAGGTTGGAGTGAATACATTGCATTTTATATCATGGATGCCTGTGAGCTTGTAGTAGCCAGAGGCAGAATGTGGTGGTTTGAATCACATGTCCCCCATCAGCTCATGTGTTTTGAATGCTTGATTCCCAGGTGGTGGAAATTTGGGAGGTGGAGTTTTGCTTGCAGAAAAGTGTTGATAGGAGCAGGCCTCAGGGGGTTAGCAAGCTCCCCCTTGCCAGAGTGAGGCTCACTCTCCTGTTGCTGTTTCCCACTGTGGTGGCTGAGATGGTGTCCAGCCTCTGCTCATGCCATGCTTTCCCCTGCCATCATGAAGCTTCCCCTCAAGACTGTAAGCCAAAAGAATACCTCCTATCAGCTGCTTTTCATCAGGTGTTTTGTCTTAGTAGTTTGAGTGTAACTACGGCATAAGTGCAGGTAAGATTTAGTGAAGAATTTACACAATAAATTTTAAAAAATAGATTAGAAATGTCAGACCTCCACTGCTGTTTATATTGCCTTACTCGAAGCTTGCAATTGGAAATAAAAATCTGTAGCTGTACCCTTTACTGAATTAAAGGAAAATGTTTAAAAGCCAAAAAAAAAAAAAACATCTGCTTCTGAGATTCCTGGGAACATGCAAATAAAGGTAATAACAGCAAATATATGTGGTACCTGATGGGTGCTATGCCAAAGTCTTCTGTAAAAAAAAAAAAAAAAAAAAATTTGCTGGGCGTGGTGGCACATGCCTTTAACCCCAGCATTGGGAGGCAGAGGTAGGCGGATAACTGTGAGTTTGAGGCCACCCTGAAACTACATAGTGAATTCCACGTCAGTCTGGGCTAGAGTGAAACCCTACCTCGGAAAACAAAACAAAAAAAATATTTATTTATTTGACAGTGAGAGAGAATGGGCACTCCAGGCCCTCTAGGCACTGCAAACGAACTCCAGATGCAGCTGGCTTTATGTGGGTACTGGGGAATTGAACTTGGGTCATTAGGATTTGCAGGCAAGCGCCTTAACCACTGAGCAATCTCTCCAGCCCCCAAAGGTTTTATGTATTCAACATCTAATACTTGCATACAGCATCATGAGGTTGACACTATTGCTGTCCAACACTGGAGAACGAAACTTGGAACACAGGCTGATTTATCAGGTCCTGGGAACTTGTGAGAGGTGGTACTGAGATTGGAACCTTGATAGTGGTCATCTATGTTAAGCAGCCCCTTACGCCTCCCTGGGGCTAGACCTAAGCCACAGGCTGTTCAAGAGTGATTTCCTGCTATTGTCATATTTTATAACCTTTTCCATGTCATAGAGGATCTCAGGGGTGGCATTTCCTGGTTCTCCTAGGATTTTTCCTTCCATCTCTTGAATTGGCATCTAATGCATTGGCAGCATGCCTGACAACGTTGATCATTTTCTTTTTTTCTTTTTTGCCCCCCTTGATTTTTCAAGGTAGGTTCTCGCTCTAGCCCAGGCTGACCTGGAATTCGCTATGTAGTCTCAGGCTCAGGGTGAGCTCAGACTTACTGTGATCCTCTCACCTCTGCTTTCTGAGTGCTGGAATTAAAGATGTGTGCCACCACATCTGGCTTTTTGTTGTTGTTGTTGTTTGTTTGTTTTGTTTTTCAAGGTATGGTTTCTCTCTAGCTCAGGCTGACCTGGAATTCACTATGCAGTCTCAGGGTAGCCTCAAACTCATGGCGATCTTCCTACCTCTGCCTCCTGAATGCTGGGATTAAGGTGTGTGCCACCATGGCTGGCTTTTTTTTTTTTTTAATTGATTTATTTATGAGAGAGAGAGGGAGAATGAACGGGTATGTCAGGGCCTCTAGTTATTGCAAATGAACTCCAGATGCATGCTGGCTGATGTGGGTACTGGGGAATTGAACCTGGGTCCTTAGGTTTTGCAGGAAAGTACCTTAATGGCTAAGCCATCTCTCCAGCCCTCTGTTTTTGATATATATGAGAGAGAGAAGTAGAAACAGAGAGAATGGGCACACCAGAGCCTTTAGCCTCTGCAGAACTCCAGATGCGTGTGCCACCTTATGCACCTGGCTTACATGGGTCCTGGGGAATTGAACCAGAGTCCTTAGGCTTTGCAGGCAAATGCCTTAACCACTAAGCCATTTTCCCAGCCCTTTTTAAAAAAACATTTTATTTATCTATTTTATTTATTTATTTGAGATAGAGAGAGAGAGAGAGAGAGAGAGAGAGAGAGAATGGGCGTGCCAGGGCCTTGAGCCACTGCAAATGAATTCCAGACACATGCACTACCTTGTGCATCTGCCTTATGTGGGACCTGGAGAGTCGAACCTGGGTCCTTAGGCTTCGCAGGCAAACGCCTTACCCACTAAGCCATCTCTCCAGCTCCCCCCACTTTTTTTTTTGAGGTAGAGTCTCGCTCTAGACCAGACTGACCTAGAATTCACTATGGAGTCTCAGGTTGGCCTTGGACTCATCACGATCCTCCTACCTCTGCCTCCCAAGTGCTGGGATTAAAGGCGTGCACCACCCCACTTGGCTAATTTAGATCATTTTCAAACAGGAGCAAATAGTTCTGAACAAGCAGTGGTTGAATAATTGTGAAACATTCTTGTTGTGGTTTCAATTAGGTGTCCCTCATAAACTTATGCCTTCTGAACGCTAGGTCCCCAGTTGATGGTAATTTGGGAATCTGAGCCTTGCTGGAGGTGTGTTGTTGGCAGTGGGTTCTGGGGTATTGTAGCCAGCTTCCCCTTGCTAGTGTTGGGCTAACTGTCCTGCTGCAGAGCCACACCGCTGTGGCAGAGGTGATGTCCAGCCTCTGTTCATGCTATCCTTTCCTCTGCCGTCATGGAGCTTCCCCTCAAGTCTGTGAACCAAAATAAACCACTGTGCTCCCATGAGGTGCTTCCTTTGTGCCACAATTCGAAGGTAACTGTAACAGTTATTGATTCTGATCTCTCTCTCTCTCTTTTTCAGTACTAAAGGTTTGTCTTTTGTTGTTGTTTTTTGAGGTAGGGTCTCCCTGTAGCCCAGGCTGACCTGAAATTCACTACATAGTCTCAGGGTGGCCTCGAACTCATGGCGATCCTCCTACCTCTGCCTGCCAAGTGTGGGGTTAAAGGTGTGCGCCCCACCATGCTGGGCACAGTGCTGGGGGTATTGAACCCAGCACCTCTCATGCTAGGCAAGCATTCCACTAATGAGCTACATCCCTAGCCTTTTAAAAAATATATATTATTTATTATTTATTTGAGAGAGAGAGAGAGAAAGAGAATGGTCATGTCAGGGCCCCCAGCCACTGCAAACCAACTCCAGATACATGCGCCCCTTGTGCATCTGGCTTACATGGGTCCTGGGGAGTTGAACTGGGATCCTTTGGCTTTGCAGGCAAACGCCTTAAACACAAAGCCAGCTCTTCAGATTCCAGTCCATTTTTTCCACTTTTTTTTGTTGTTTTGTTTTTTGTTTTTGACATAGGTTCTCCCTCTAGCCCAAACTGACCTGGAATTCACTATGTATTCTCAGACTGGCTTGGAACTCACAGCAATCTTCCTACCTCTGCCTACCAAGTGTTGGAATTAAGGGTATGTGCTGGGCTGGAGAGATGGCTTAGTGGTTAAGATGCTTGCCTGCAAAACCTAAGGACCCAGGTTTTATTTTCTAGGACCCACGAAAACCAGATGCACCAAGTGGTATATGTGTCTGGAATTCATTTACAGTGGCTGAAAGCCTTGGCGAGCTCATTCTCTCTCTCTTTCTCTGACTCTATCTCTCTCGCAAATAAATTAAATAAAAAATAAAGAAAAATTAAAGGCATGTGCCACCACTCCCAGCTGGTACTGGGGAATTCAACCTAGCTAGACCAGCATATTTTGTAAGCAAGCACTTTTAAAAAATATATTTTTTGGGGGGCTGGAGAGATGGCTTAGCAGTTAAGTGCTTGCCTGTGAAGCCTAAGGACCCCAGTTCAAGGCTCAATTCCCCAGGACCCACGTTAGCCAGATGCACAAGGGGGCGCACGCGTCTGGAGTTCATTTGCAGTGGCTGGGAGCCCTGGCCCGCCCATTCTTTCTCTCTCTGCCTCTTTCTCTCTGTGTCTGTTGCTCTCAAATAAATAAATAAAATAAAATAAAATAATTAAAAAATTTTTTAAAATTTTTATTTAATTATTTATTTGACAGAGAAAGGGGGGGAGAGAGAGAATGGGCGCATCAGGGCCCTCAGCCACTGCAGACGAACTCCAGATGCATGTGCCCAAGTGTATCTGGCTAACGTGGGTCCTGGGGAATTGAATCTGAGTCCCTTGGCTTTGCAGGCAAACACCTTCACCGCTAAGCCATCCCTCCAGCCCCAAGCACTTAAAAAAAAACAATCTTTTTGTTTATTTTTGTTTATTTATTTCAGAGTGACAGACACAGAGAGAGAAAGGGTGTGCCAGCCAGTGCCTCCAGCCACTGCAAACAAATTCTAGATGAGTGCGCTCCCTTGTGCATCTGACTAATGTGGGTTCTGGAGAATCTAGCCTCCAACTAGGGTCCTTAGGCATCACAGGCAAGCGCTTAACCGCTAAGTCATCTCTCTAGCCCTAAGCAAGCACTTTTAACCGGTGAGCCGCCTCTCCAGGCCCCTGCTTGTATGGTAAGCATATTACCAACTAAGCCATCTTCCCAGCCCCTCTGATAGCTTCTCAGTAAGTTTAAAAATTCTTGGCGCTTAAACCAGGCACACCTTTAATTTCGCACTCAGGAGGCAGAGGTAGGAGGATTGCCGTGAGTTCAAGGCAACCCTGAGACTACAGAGTGAATTCCATCAGACTGAGCTAGAGTGAGGCCCTACCTTGAAAAACAAAAACAAAAAAACAAAAAAGGCTCTGGGGCTGGGGATATGGCTTAGTGGTAGAGTGTTTATCCAGCATGAACAAGGTTCTAGGTTCAACCCCAATACTGAAGGAAAAAAATAGCTTTTCAATGATTGTACCATAACTTCTTAACTTTACCAATTCTAACCATCACCATAAGTTCAGAATTCAGTTTCAGCTGGATGTGGTGGCGCATACCTTGGGAGGCCAAGATAGAATTGCCATGAAGCAAGCCTGGGCTACACAGTGAGACCCTGTCTTAAAGAAAACAAAAGTAACCTTGCATGGTGGTGCACACCTTTAATCCCAGCACTCAGGAGACAGAGGTAGGAGGATTGCCATGAACTTGAGGCCACCCTGAGACTACATAGTAAGTTCCAGGTCAGCCTGGGCCAGAGCTAGACCCTACCTTGAAAAAAAAATTTTTTTTTTAGGGCTGGAGAAATGGCTTAGTGTTTAAGGTGCTTGCCTGTGAAGTCTAAAGACCAAGTTTGATTCTTACCCAGGTTTGAGTCCCCAGTACCCACATAAACCAGATGCACATGGTGGCACATGTGTCTGAAGTTCGTTTGCAGTGGCTAGAGGCCCTGGCCTGCCCATTCTCTCCCTCTCTGCCTCTTTCTCTCTTAAATAAATAAATAAATAAATAAAATTTAAAAAATATTTTTAGGGTCTAGAGAGATGGCTTAGCAGTTAAGGCATTTGCCTACAAAGCCAAAGGACCCAGGTTCGATTCCTCAGGACCTATGTAAGCCAGATGCACGAGGCGGCACATGCACTGGAGTGTGTTTATAGCATCTGAAGGCCCTGGAGCACCGGTTCTCTCTCTTTGTTTCTTCCTTTAAAAAAAAAAAAAAAGGCTGGAGAGATGGTTTAGCTGTTAAGGCATTTGCCTGCAAATCCAAAGGATCACAGTTCGATTCTCCATGACTCACATAAGCTAGATGCACAAGGCAGAGGCACAGAGAGAGAATAGGCATAGCAGGGCCTCCAGCCACTACAAAGAAACTCCAGCTGCATGTACCACCTTGTGCATCTCGTTTATGTGGATTCTGGGGTCCTTTGGCTTTGCAGGCAAGTGCCTTACTGACTAGGCCATCTCTCCAGCCCTTCTCTCTTTCTCTCTGCCTCTCTCTCTCTCTCTCAAAAAAAAAAAAAAAAAAAAAAAAAAAAGCCGGGCGTGGTGGCGCACGCCTTTAATGCCAGCACTCGGGAGGCAGAGGTAGGAGGATCGCTGAGAGTTCGAGGCCACCCTGAGACTACATAGTGAAGTCCAGGTCAGCCTGAGCCAGAGTGAGACCCTAACTCGAAAAACCAAAAAAAAAAAAAAAAAAAAAGTGGAGCAGGTGTGGTGGCGCATGCCTTTAATTTCAGCACTCAGGAGGTAGAGGTAGGAGGATCGCTGTGAGTTCAAGGCAACCCTGAGACTACAGAGTGAATTCCAGGTCAGCCTGAGCTATAGTGAGTCCTATCTTGAAAAAATAAACAAACAAAAAAATAAAAAGCATATTTTTAGCCAGGCATGGTGGTGAACACCTTTAATCCCAGCACTTGGGAGGCAGAGGTAGGAGGATCACCATGAGTTTGAGGCCACCTTGAGAGTACATAGTTAATTCTAGGACAACCTGGGCTAGATCAAGACCCTACTTCAAAATCTCCTCCACAAAATGTTTTTATTTTTATCT
Source organism: Jaculus jaculus (assembly GCF_020740685.1). Taxonomy (NCBI): domain Eukaryota; kingdom Metazoa; phylum Chordata; class Mammalia; order Rodentia; family Dipodidae; genus Jaculus; species Jaculus jaculus. The sequence goes on along the minus strand of NC_059106.1, from coordinate 59,863,477 downwards.
TTTTTTTAAACTTTTTTTAGCATTTTCCATGATTATAAAAAAAAATCCCATGTTAATTCCCTCCCCCCCCACTTTCTCCTTTGAAATTCCATTCTCCATCATATTACCTCCCCATCACAATCTTATCTTTTAAAATATATTTTATTTATTTGAGAGAGAAAAAGAGGCAGAGAAAGAGAGAGAGTGATGGAAAGAATGGGCACGCCAGGGCCTCCAGCCACTGCAAATGAACTCCAGATGCATGCGCTCCCTTGTGCATCTGGCTTTGGTGGGTCCTGGAAAATCGAACTGGGATCATTTGGCTTTACAGGCAAATGCCTTCACTGCTATGCCATCTCTCCAGCCCCTAAAATGTTTTCAGTTTCATAGTGGTTGAATTGTTTAATCTTAAAAGTAGTTCAAATCTTATCCTAAGGCTCCTATGAGTGTAGCCTCCTTTGGAAAAGGGGTCTTTTTTGTTTGTTTGAGACAAAATCTTGTTATGTACCTTAGCCTGGCCTGGAACTCACTATGTAGGCCAGGCTGGCCTCACACTCAAATTCTCTTGCCTCAGGCTTCCTCGTGCTGGGATTACAGGCCTGAGTCACCATGTATGATTTGGATAATGTCTTAGAAGATGGTCAGGTTAAGATGAAATCAATCTGACTGGATTATAAAGAAGGAAATTTGGACCCCAACACAGAGTCACAGGAAGAACTTTATTTGAAGGTTAGTATTATCATGCCACAATCACAAAATACTAACACCTTGCCAAGGAAGCCTTAGCAAGTAGCTAAGAGGTCTGCAACACATTTTCCCTCACACATAACCTATCCTGCCAATACCTTCATTCCTAGCCAATCACTTTTTTTTTTTTTTTTTTTTTAGTGCTGGGCATTGAACCCAGGGCCTTGCAGAAGCTTGGCAAGTGCTTTACCACTGAGCTGTTCATTCTAAATATTTTACATCAATTACCTCATTTAGTTATTGTGTCGGCCCTCTGATATACACGGCACTGTCACTATCTCTACTTTATACTTGACGAAACTATGTAACAGGCTAAGTAACTGGCTCAAGGTCACATAGTTACTTCACACATGAAATAATCTAGCCTTTATAGGATTATTGATAAGGCTTCATGAGACTACGGATGTGAATCTACTTTATAAATAGCACAGTATTTTATTCTTGTGAATTAGGTTCTGGAAATTCATGGCTTTTCAATTAACTTATTTATTAATTTTTTTTATTTCTCTCTCTTTTTTTTTGGCCATTTCTGACGCGACACTTCCTTTCCTGGGCGCTAGGGGCCGCTGCGCCGCGCGGTAGCTGACAGGTCTCTCTAGCCCGCTCCACCGGCTACTCGTTGGTCTCTATAAATGGCTGCGCCGGGTTTAGGGAGGCATCAGTCCGCTGCCGCCGGGGGCCGGTGCCGGGTAGTGGCTGGATGTAGAGCTGGAGACGGAGCTGGCCTTGAAGGAACTCCTGCTGGGACAGGGTGGAGGGCAGCTAGGTGCCGGGGTCGCCAGGAGGGCTGTGTTGTTCGCTCACTGAGAGCCTTGGGATTGCCTTCCCGCCAGGCCGCCTGCCTCCGTCTTCCGCCTCCCTCCATTTCCCCGGAATTTCAACCCGGAGCGCCTGGACCCCTGTCCTTCCCCGGGTGGGGAAGTCGCCAGCCTCTTTCCCACCTCACTCCTGCCCCGTAGGCTGGGCTTTCACCCTGCCCTCTCCCTTCTCTGGCGTGGGTCGCAGCCCCCTCGCTCGCTCCCCTTCCTTTAGCTCAGGCTTCCTACTCTTTTAGCCGGAGTCTCGGCGTCTCGGTGACTTCCCCAAGCCCAAGGTCCCATCCTTCCCTCTTCCCGTCCCTTGCCTGTGGTCCAGCCTGCCCTGTCCCTTTCTCCCAGCCTCGACTTCCAGACCCTTTGGCGTTCCCCTGCGGCTCCTCCGTTGTGCCTCTAACCCAGTTTGGAGTTGCACGTTGTGAACCTAGCTAGCCTGCCTTCACTTCTCTCAGACATGAACTTTTCCTAGAGACTGCCCCTTTCTCTCCCCAGCCCCAGACTCCTGGCTCCCTATGTCTCAGGTCTTACTCTCACTTCACTAAGGGTTGAGGCCTCCTCGGCTGGCTGAGGGAGTGATAGCAGGATGCTTCGGCCGTCTGGCACCCGGAGGCTTTCTCCGCCTCGGATCTTCCCCTCCTTGCTGGTGGTGGTCGCCTTGGTGGGACTGCTGCCTGTTCTGAGAAGCCACGGCCTCCAGCTCAGCCCTACTGCCAGCACCATCCGAGGTTCTGAACCACCCCGGGAACGCTCCATTGGGGATGTCACCACTGCCCCATCAGATCCAGTCCACCACTCGGAGGATTTCCTTTTAAACCAATCAATTGAACATGACTCCAAACATCGAAAGGCCTTTCCAGTCCTGGACATTGACTACCCGCATGTGCGCACACCCTTCGAGATCTCCCTCTGGATTCTGCTGGCCTGCCTCATGAAGATAGGTAAGTCCGATGTGCTTGGTGCTACAGTTACTGGCGCCGCTGTTGTAGATGAGCTACTTGCCCCATCTTCCTAACCAGTTTTCCTTTAGAAGCTGCTCAGGCTCAGAATGAACTACTTCTGTAACATAGACATCCTCCACCCTGCCATTTTGGTACTCTGTGATCTAAGGCCTCCCCGAAATTAGAGCCAGCAAGGTGCATGGGGAGAGGGAGAGAGAGAGCAAGATTTGAAGAGTGTCGTGTCCCCCCCCCCCCCCACTTCTGATATTTCGTACCTTCAGCAAAGCTTCCAGGTCCAGCAGGTCTCCTCCTTTAGTCCGACCTAAAGGGGAGCCAGGCACCTAGCTGATGTGTGAGACAGATAGAGGAGTGTCTTCTAGCCAGTGACAATTTATGCTCTGTCAACAACAACCATTGCAGTGTATTACCTCCGTAGGAGGGTACTTCAGGACATGGCGGGTCTGAGGAGTTTGAGTAGAGACTTACAAGAGTGGTGGACATGAGAGATTACCATAGTCTCACTTTCCTTCATCCCTAGAGTGTGATCTGTCAGCTTTGCCTGTCTAGGCTGGTCAGGAGCCCCTGAGTCAGTTTCTGGCCCAGGAATGCCATTCATTATACAGTTTATGGGAATTTCTGAAGGCTGTTTTGGGGTGGCAGGAGAGAAGAAGAGATTGAGATTTGGTCTGACCTCACTTTACCCCAGGCTGGCACTTGACTGTGTCTCAAAGGATTTGCCTACACTGACTAGAGACATTGGCTGTCCATTAAAGTAGGGGAGATACAAGGAGACAGGCTGAGGTATTTTGGTCTGAAGAGACTTCGAAATGTTCCTTTTGGGAGAAGGAAGATAAAAAGTTGTTCCCTCCCTGAGAGTTGGGCTGCCTGCCTAGCCTGAGCACCTTGTGCTGTTGGATGATTGGTGGGGCTCACCAGATCCTACATAGTCCAGAAGTCCCTGGAAGTTGTGTCCAGGGGGCTTTGCAAACTATTTATGCTTTTTCAGTCCTCCTAGCTATGGAAGGCACAAGGTTCAGGGTACCCTACTCCCCTCTCTGCTTGGGATTTGGGTTTGGGAAGTTGAAGAGGCTTGGCAGAAAACCTGGCAGCTTTACCAAGGACACGTAGGAGCCGAGTTCCGATGCCAGGTTGGTGTAAGGCAGGCTCTGAGACATGCTGCAGGAACAATGTAGTGCCTCTGTTTTGATAGATCCAGGAGACTGGCTCTCTGGTGCAGGGCTTTGGCGGAGCCCGGTCATGGAGCTGGACCTGCAGCACCTATATATGCCCTGATGGCAGCCAGCTTCCCGGAAAAAAAAATCAAGGACTGTGCAAGGGAAGCCATTGTAATGATTCTGACATAAATGCATGACCTTGAACAACTGGTGCCTTTTCCTGAAGGTCTCCCTCACTTACAAGAAAGAAATCTGAGCTCTACTATTTGACCATATTGATTGAGTCATGAAACCTTGTGTCTGAATGTGCTGAAGAACCTGAGGTGACTGAGATATGTCATTTGTGTGAGACCAGGAAGAAATCTCACAAGTACAGTCTATAAATTGTCACCTTCCTTCAGCTCCCTCACATGCCAGCGTTGGGGGATGGCATACACACTAAAGAGCTCAGTGTCTACTGGTAGGATGACAGTATAATCTAAAAGACTCCACTCTGGGAAGCCTGAAGTTTCTTCATGTGGGCCTGATGTGGGCCTGGCTTGCTTTGCCACCATAGTTTGCTGTGAGACCCTGGGCTAGAGGCAGAGATGGTGCCAGTGGCAAAGATACCAGTCTGGAAATCTGGAAACCGGCTTCTCAGCTCTCCTCCCTCGGTGACCTTGGCTAGTCATGCCTCTTCAGCTAGTTGGTGATCTTTGTGGCCCTTTCCATGGCTGGTGTTTCAGCTGTTTCTCTGACTCTGGAAACCCTGGCAAAGCCACTCAGCCTTGGGCCTCAGTTTCCCCATCAATAGAATGGTAAGGCTGGGTATGATCTCTTTTGCTGACCCAGAAATCTGGCTTGAAAAGGCATTTTTCTGCTTCTGAAAGAAGCACGTGGTTATCCTGGGACTTTAAAGAGAGTAGAGAGAATGGTGGGCAAAAGCTTTGTTCAGATGTTAAAAGTGAAAACTCATCCTGCTCTTTGACCTTTGCAGTTTAGAATTAAGATTAGACTCAGGGGCTGGAGGGATGGCTTACTGGTTAAAGGTGCTTGCTTGAGTAGCCTACGGACCCAGTTTTGGTTCCCCAGTACTCACATAAGTCAGGTGCACAAGATAGCACATGAAATTTGTTTGTAGTGGCTAGAGGTCCTGGTGCTCCCATTCTTTCTCTAGCTGCCACCTGGTCCTTCCTTAAGATTTCAGGGGGTTTAGTCTGTCGGCTGACTTAATTCTTGCACTTGAGCTGTCTCTCCTTGCTTGTCCTGGGGTAGGGTGGGTGGAAGGGAGATGGAACCAGCTACCTTAAGGAGTACGCTGAGGGGCCTGAGCCATGATCTCTCCACACTGTCAGATATCCAAGAGCCTGGAAGCTTATTTCAAGGTCTTGCCTGTTCGTTTAGCACCCCAGCGTGGGTAGGAGTTGGTAGAGTCCTCCTCCTGTCAGCTGAGACAGCTGCTTGACTGGCCAGCTATCCTTCCTTTAGGAGTGGAAAGTGCTGTGTTGTAGTCTTTTCTAGCCCAGTCGTTTATCAGAGCCTTAAGGAGACCCTTGCTGAGATTGGTATGGGAGGGGCAGGACAGATGCCAATAATGGAATTATAATAAATTCCTTTGGGCCAGGTGTGGTGACGCACACCTTTAATCCCAGCTCTTGGGAAGCAGAGGTAGGAGGATCGAGGCCACCCTGAGACTCCATAGTGAATTCCAGGTCAGCCTGGACTAGAGTGAGACCCTGCCTCAAAAAAAAAAAAAAAAAAAAAAATTCCTCTGGAACTCAGGGAGGTGATATTAGGCAAATCACTTCTCTGGGCTCCCTTTCTTTCCCTGAAAGTCAAGCATGCTTGCTTTTCCTTGGTTGGGAAGAGCCAGTGGTGTGAAGAGGATTTAAATCTTCAGTACCCTTAAACCTGAGGATAGAGCCACTCTCCACTCCCTCCCCATGCTGTGGTTTGGCTCCTGCGTGAATTCAGCTTTGTCTTGGTTCACCTGACTCCCTGGGCAGTGCTCACTCCCAGAGAAGCTCACTGTAACCCAGCTTAGCACTGGCAGCACACCCTCTGTTGTCGGCCCATGTGTCTGACCTGGAGCTGCCGAGAGGCCCGGAAGCCCATAAAGCAGGTAGGTATGCATCCTGTTCCCTGGCCATGACAAAAAAGGCTTCTTTTGTCCCTTTATATCTTATAATTTCTTTTGTTGTTGTTGTTTTGTTTTGGTCTTTGCAAGGTGGATCCTGCTTTTTCCTCCGTAGAACAAGTCTGTGAATAGGGGGAAATAGGATAATTACTGCCTGTTTTACATGAGTAGCTATGGGACTGGTTCCTAAACTGGCCTCTCCCACTTCTCAGAAGAAGAGGAAGAAGAAACAGCTTAAAGGTCACCTTGAAGCTATCTCAAGAAACAGATGAGACTCTAAAGAGAAACAGATGACCATTTTCTCCTCAGGAAAACAGCTACTTAACTTTAGGATGGTGGGAGGTGGGTCAGTTGGGGCCTAAGAAGAAGATACCAGGTAAGATATATGTCACCAGGCATGCCAGGGCACTTGGAGGGCCTAGCCTGGTCAGATGGCCTGGATCTTATTCAGTCTAATGTCCATGAGACTTGCTTTTCCTCTTGTTCCCAGACACTTCAGCTCAATACATGGAGCTCTGCTATAAAGGAAACCCTGGGCTCTGTCCCTGTCACTGCCTCTTGGTGCCTGTGTGACCATGGACCTGTAGGTTCATAGACCTGACTTGCCTCATTAGTGAAATGAAGGTATCTTCTAAGTTTGAGGTGGGGTTGGACTTGAGGATGCCCAGTTCACTGCAGTGTATTTGAGAACCCGTCAGATTTCTCTTTGTGTTAGTCAGCTCTCCCCCACCCACCTCTCTCTAAATATTTTTATTTATTTGCAAGCAGAGAGGGAGAGAGAGAAGAGAATGGGCGTACCAGGGCCTCTACAGCTGCTAATAAACTCCAGATACATGTTGTACTTTGTGCATCTGACTTTATGTGGGTTCTGGAAACTCAAACCCAGACCATCGGGCTTTGTACATTAACTGGTGAACTATTTCTCCAGCCCAGCTTTCTCTTACTGTGCTAAAAAATATGAGATATTCATCAGGAGAAATAGTTTCTTTTGGCTCACAGTTTTGGAGGCTTCAGTCCAAGATGGGTTGGCCACATTGCTTTGGGCTTACACATGAGATAAAGGTCCCACTATTTCCTTAAAGGACATTCCTTCCAGTGACCTAAAAACCTTCTACTAGGCCTCACCTCTTAACATTGCTTGTTTGTTTCTTTCTTTCTTGCAAAGAAGCAGAGGGAGGGAGGGAGGGGAAGAGGGAGAGAATGGGCACTCCAGGGCTTTTAGTCACTGCAAATGAACTCCAGATGCATGTGCCACCTGCGTCTGGCTTAAGTGGGTACTGGGGAATTGAACCTGGGTCCTTAGGCTTCACAGGCAAGTACTTTAACCACTAAGCAATCTCTCCAGCCCACCTCTTAGCTTTTTTTTGTTTTGTTTGTTTTTTTGAGGTCAGGTCTTGCTCTAGCCCAGGCTAACCCAGAATATGTAGTCTCAGGGTGGCCTCGAACTCAAGGTAATTCTCCTGCCTCTGCCTGCTGAGTGCTGGGATTAAAGGCATGCACCACCACACCTGGCTGAACATTTCCTTTAAAATTATTTATTTATTTATTTGTAAACAGAGAGATAGAAGGGAGACAGAGAGAATGTGTGTGCCAGGGCTTCCATCTGCTGCACACAAACTCCAGACGCGTGTGCCACTTTGTGTATCTGGCTTTATGTGGGTATTGGGGAATCGAACTCTGGTTATTAGGTTTTGCAGGCAGGTACCTTAACTGCTGAGCCATCTCTCCATCCCCCCCCACCTTTTTTTTTGGTTGTTTGAGGTAGGGTCTCAGTTTGACCCAGGCTGACCTGGAATTCACTTTGTAGTCTCAGGCTGGCCTTGAACTCATAGCTGTCCTCCTACCTCTGCATCCCGAGTGCTGGGATTAAAGGTGTGTGCCACCACACCTGGCTCTCCAGCTCCCTCTTAACATTTTTAAAAAATATTTTTAGACTGGGCATGGTGGTGTATGCCTTTAATCCCAGTACTTGGGAGGCAGTTGTAGGAGGATTGCTGTGAGTTCAAGGCCAGCCTAGGGTAGAGTGAGACACTTCCTTGAAAAAAAAATTATTTGTAAGATGAGAGAGAGAGGGCTGGAGAAGTGGCTTAGTGGTTAAGTGCTTGCCTGTGATGCCTAAGGACCCCAGTTCGAGGCTCGATTCTCCAGGACCCACATTAGCCAGATGCACAAGGGGGCACACACATCTGGAGTTCGTTTGCAGTGGCTGGAAGCCCTGGCGCACCCATTCTCTCTTTCTTCCTCTCTTTCTCCCCCCCCCCATGCTCTCACTCTCAAATAAATAAATAAAGATAAAACAAAACAAAAATTTTTTTAAAAAGATGAGACAGAGAATATGAGCATGCTAGGGCCTCCAACCTCTGTGAACAAACTCAAGATGTTGCAGACAAACTTCACATGCATGCGCCACTGTGCATTTGGCTTTATGTGGGTAATGGAGAATCGAACCCAGATTGTTAGGCTTTGCAGACAAGCACCTTAACTGCAGAGCTATCTCTCAAGCCCCTCTTAGCATTTCTTTTTTTCAAGGTAGGATCTTGCTCTAGCCCGCTTAACTGGAATTAACTATGTAGTCTCAGGGTGGCCTCGAACTTGCGGCAATCCTCTTCTGCCTCCCGAGTGCTGGGATTAAAGGCGTGTGCCACCACAGCCAGCTTCCCTCTTGGTATTTTCTTTTTTTAAATTCTTTGTTTGAGAGAGAGAGGAGAGAGAGAGAGAGAAAGAGAGAAAATGTGCCAGGGCCTCTAGCCTCTGCAAATGAACTATACAAGCATGTGCCACCTTGTGTATCTGGCTTATGTGGGTACTGGGGAATCGAACCTGGGTCTTTAAGTTGTGCAGGCAAGCACCTTAAGTACTAAGCATCTCTCCAGACCCCTCTTAGCATTTTTTACAGCCCCCCCCTTCGTAAGTTCTACTCTTGAGGACCAAGCCTTTAACACATGGACGTCAGGGAGCATTCAAGGTTCAAACCATAGCACTCGCCTTTTTGAAGGTCTTCCCTCCAGCCCACAGCAGTTGCTTTTCCTGTCTCCCAGAATCTTCTCCCCTTATTGTTTATCCACTGTTTTGGCATTAGGCCTAGCCTGCCCTGTGACATCTCCTCTTGTTGGGAGGAGGGGGGTTTAATAATAATTTCCATTTATTATCTACAGAGTAGTGTCAGGCACTTTGTAAAAGTAATCGTATTTAATCCCAACAAAAATTGTGAGATAAAGCTCTTTCTGTTTTTCAGATGAGGAAACAGCTCAGAGGTTCTCTTCAGTCACGTTGAATTGCTGTTTATTTTCTGTTCACGTCTTGGCATTGCCTCCTGGAGGGGTACAGCTGCATCTGCTGCCTTTGACATTGCCCTCTGCAGATGCACAGGATGCTGTATGGAGTGGCGCCCAGCCCTCTGCACCTGCTTTTAAAAACTGTAGGATTCCCACTAGGGGTTGAGCAGATGTCCACACTGAGAGCCCTCTTCCAGCCTGAGAACGCTGTAGGTGGTCTCTACCTGGCTTTGGGCTTGTTCTGTGGGAAGTGTTGAGTCTGTGTCATCTACCCAGATTCTGTGGTAGTTTGAGCCTGTTCCCTGTTCTTTGTCTGCCACCTCTCCACTGCTGTCTTTTTAGCTGTCTGGCCAGCTTGTCCCCTGTCCCCTTGGACTGAAGAGTGACAATTAATGGGGAATTCCCTTTAGCCAGAGGGTGTGGCTAACCTTGTGACTCTGACCTCCTGCCCCTGAACAGGAATGCTGTGGGCTGCTCTTGGTTACCCTCGGGGCCAAACGGGCATCCTGAGAGGCAGCCTCTCAGAGCAAACAGCACAAGTCTGGAGCAATGGCTCTTACTTAAATGCTGTAATTTGTTTACAAAGCACTTGCATGCACAGGACTTGATTTTTATCTTCTTTGTGTCTAGGGAAACTGAGTCATGGGCTGTAATGTGCCCAAGATTACTTAACAAGCAAGTGGCAAAGGATCACTAATCCAAGGTCCCATCTTGTCTCCTGCCTGGCCATCATGCCTGATTATTGTAAAAATCCAAAGAATCTTTTAGAGGGGAAGAGGCTGGACACACCTAATGTTGATAACCTCTGGATGGCTGTCAGTCTTTTCTATGGGAAGGAAAGGCCTAGTGGACTGGAGCCCTGGATGCTCAACAGGAAGATCTTTACCACCCCTCTATCATATCTGCTTTGTTGTGAAGGAGGAATATAAAAGCTGAAGTTAGGCTGGGGGCTGCCATCTTCATCATTCTTGTGCATGAAGCAGCAAACCTTTGAAATAGGGACCCTTCTTTCACTCAAAGAATGGGAGGCTTTCCTGGAAGGGAGAGGAAATGGAGGGAGGTGAATTACAATGAGAAACTTTCGGGGTGGGGTGGGGATTTCAGCTCTGTTTTTGGTATGAGGATTGAACCCAGGGCCTAGCACATGCTAGACACATGCTGTACCATTGCGCTGTACTCCAGCCCTACACTTTGCTGACTAGCTGTGTGACTTGTGCAAGGTACAGCTTCTTTGAGCCCATTTGCAAATTTGCAATATATATATTTTAAAGTGTGTGCGTGTGTATGGACAAGCTAGGTAGGGTTTCTTGCTGCTGCATATAAACATTAGATATTTGGGCCACTTTTTGCATCTCCCTAACATGAATGGCTTAGGAATTGAACTTGGGCCTGCAGGTTTTGTAAGCAAGTGCCTTTTACTGCTGAGCTATCTTCCCAATCTTCAGTTGGTTATATTTTTGTTAAATATTTGTTAATAACATTAAATGTTACTTATTAAGCTACTTCGGTGGCTGTGGTAGGCACTTGTACAATTAGGAAACATTGGGGTTTAAGCCCATATCTGCTCAATTGTGGAGCCATGTTCTTTTCTTTTTTGTTTGAGATATGGTCTTACTCTAGCCCAGGCTGACCTGGAATTCACTATGTAATCTCAGGGTGGCCCTGAATTCATAGCAGTACTACCTCTGCTTCCCAATTGCTGGGATTAAAAGTGCATGCCACCAGCTAAGAGCTATTTTCTTTTTATCCCTATGTTCTGACATCGAGCCCTTTTAAGTCAGAAATTTAGATTTTCCCATAATCATTCTAAACTAGGTTTAAAGGTTCAGCTGTTCTCTGAGGATCATGTTTTGGGGTTGTGGTAAACTGACCTATTCCAAGTCCCACAGTGAGGAAATAACCCATTTGGGGTTGGAGAGGTGGCTCAGTGGTTAAAGATGCTTGCTTGCAAAGCCTGACAGCCCTGGTTTGATGCCCCAGTACCCACATAAAACCAGATGCAAAAAGTCATGCATGCATTTGGAGTTTGTTTGCAGTGGCAGGAGGCTGGCGTGCCCACACTCTCTCTGTCTGCCTCTTTTTCTCTGTTTCTTTCTGTCTTTCAAATAAATAGAGAGATAAAGAGATAAAAACATTTAAAAAATCTGGGTGTGGTGGCACTGTGAATTCGAGGCCAGTGCATGAGTGAGTGCCAGGTCATCCTGGACTAGAGTGAGACCCCACAAACAAATAAAAGAGAAAGAAAAGAAAAAAGAGAGAAAAGGAGGAAGAGGAAGAAAAAAAGAGAAAGAAATAGGGCTGGAGAGGTGGCTTAACGGTTAAGGTGCTTGTGTGCAAAGCCAAAGTACCCTGGTTTGAGTCCCCAGGAGCCACATAAAGGCAGGTACACAGTATGGTACATATGTCTGGAGTGCATGTCCATTCTCTTATCTGCCTCTTTTTCTCTCTCAAATAAGTGAATAAATAAAGTATTTTTTTTTAAAAGAAAGAAATAGCCCATCTCAGAGGTGGTGGTGGCCTTCATAAACATTCAGGAGTGACAGGGACCTGGAGCTAAGGGCCCAGGGTCTCTGGAAATGCCAATCTGTATATGGATGGCCACCAGCCTCTCTCCTCCTCCTGTCACCCCTCCTCCCCTGCCACTTTCCTCCTTAAGCAGGCAGAGGAGAGAAGGCTCACTCAGCGAAGCCAGGACCCAGGTTATTCCTGAGTCATCCATTGCCTGTGTGGGCCTCTTGCAGCGCTCACTCCCCCTGCAAATGTCTGAGTCAGACGTGTCTCCCCAAGGTTGTCTGCACACACCGCACCGGGCCAAACCGTCTCTTTAGATGCCAATAAACATCAACTGATACTTTAAGGCAGCCCGTGATTATATGTGGGTATTTTTAATCTTATGGGCTAATCTAATTTTAACTGAACCAAGTTTTGAGTTGGGCTGGGCTTAGTGGGCTGCCCCTCTTCCCTGGGATCATGCTGATTTCATTTCTTTCCTCCTAAAGCTTATCCAACAGGCAAGGCTGCTTTTGGGGTTTGTTAGGCCAGACTGAGCCCTGATCTAATAATACTAGCTACCAGGAATTAGGGATTCTCCCACATTACCCCAGTGAGCTCCCAGCTCCAGGCCTTTGGGAGCCACTGACCTAAGTAATTCTCCTGTGCAGAGCCTCAGAGCAGACCATGAGGGAGGAAGGGGTGTCACAGCTGTGTTTGAGACCGAACGCACAAATTCATTCAAACAGTCAATAGCTAGCAACTTACATGCCAGGACAAGCTTGAGACGGCCGTGTCTTAGTGCAGTTACTGAAGAGCCCAGGTTGAGGAGGCACAGCAGCTGCCGCTGCCAGCAGGCACGTAGCTTGTGGTTCTTCAGGAACCAAGAGTAAGAACCAGGCCCTGCTCAGTGGCCGCTTCTAGCCTGCTCAGGACTAGACAAGACAAGATGAGGCGTGGATCTGTGCTGAGGACCGGGCACACTCCTGGCAGCGGGTAAATCGAGAGGGAGTGGGCAGTCCCTGAAAGCTCGGGTACTTCGAGAAGGCCCCTCCGAGGAGGTGGAACCTGAGTGGAGCCTTGTAGGAGGGAAAGGTGTGAGGTAAGCCGACTATACTTAGTACATGATCCCCATGAGAATATGAGGCCTGTGAAGACACAGCCTTTCTTTCTTGTGTCTCCTTTCTCCTTTCCTTTTCCCCCCTTCCCTTTCTCCTCCTTCCCTTTCCTTTCTCTTTCTTCTATCTTTGCACGGGGCTGCTTTCCAGCAGCAAAAGCCAGAAAACCTGCTACACAGATTTTAAAAGAGCACTTGTGTATTCACTTCCTTATCTGTGTCTGGCACATGGTAAAGACGCAGTAAATATTTGAAGAGTGAATGAATGAAGGAGCGCATGACTAACTTTCATGTGGAGATAGGGTTCATGCAGAGATTGGGGCACACTAGAAACCAGGTTGACTGCTGGGACAGGGAGAAACAGGGGCCTGAGGGTCTTTAGTGCCAGGCTGACTTGCAAGCCAGGGAATTTAGCTAAAAGTAACACTCACAGAATGCTTCTTCAGGAATCATCTGGTGGCTGAGTGATGCTCTGGTCACAGCTGCCCTTAGCATGGCTGTAATGGAGGGTTTGGGAGAACAACCACTCTGAGATGGGCGGGGTCTCTCTGGGAAGGTCTGGGTCCATTTGGTTTGCCCTTTTTGTGTAAGTAAAAGGGAGATACCAGAGCTTCCGCAGAGAGCTGCCTAGAACCCTAAGTGAATTAAGTTCTTCTGACAAGATTGCTCAAGCCATAAGCTGCACTGTGACTGTAAATTAATGAGACCAGTGGCCATAAACCACAAAAGAAGGCAATCTCGTTAATTTATAGCCACACCTAGACAAGTTCAGTTGTGGCTTCTCTCTGTTTTTATGTGTAGTGGGGGTGGGCTGGGGCCAGACTCTGCTTTCTGTGGCAGATTTATTCTTACACAAATAAATGAAACATTTGTGGTACAAGAAAACAAAAACATCAGTACAGGAGGGCATTAAGGTAAAAAAATGAAAGTCTCGCTCCTCACTTCTGATCATGTCACCCAGATGCTAGCTTGATTGTGTGTCTTTTTAGAAACTGAGTATATGTGATGTATGTTCACTTGAGGGCAAATATTTAGTTTTCATGAAGCCACCTTGTTAAGAAACAGAGCCCTAGGCTGGCTACTAGGGACATTTGCTGCATAGATACCTGGGATTACTCACTTAGCTCTCTTGGACCTCATCTGTCAGTCAGTTTCATTATAAAGGACTCTCTTGGGGGTGTTCCAGTTGGAAATCCAAGGGAGCCCCTGCTCTTTTGAGGCCTGGGCAAACTTGAAGCACTCAGGAAAGTCCACAACCTCATCCTTTGGAGATAAGTTAAGGTTGTTATAGATCCCTGGCTTCAAAGCATAGAGTTCTCTTACTTTAAAAAAAAATGTGTGTGTGTGTGTGTGTGTGTGTGTGTGTGTGTGTGTGTGTATGTGGGCACACACATGGAGATCAGAGAACAGCCCTGAGTGTCAGTCCTTACCTTCCACCTTTTTGAGGTAGGGTCTCTTCTCTTGTTCACTATATGCTACACCAGGCTGGCTAGCCCACAAATTTCCAGGACTCTCCTATTTCCATCTGTCATTTACCTGTAAAGGGCTGGCATTACAAATGCTTTCTAATGGTTGAGTTAAAAAAAATTTTTTTTGGGCTGGAGAGATGGCTTAGTGGTTAAGCGCTTGCCTGTGAAGCCTAAGGACCCCGGTTCGAGGCTCGGTTCCCCAGGTCCCACGTTAGCCAGATGCACAAGGGGGCGCACGCGTCTGGAGTTCGTTTGCAGAGGCTGGAGGCCCTGGCGCGCCCATTCTCTCTCTCTCCCTCTATCTGTCTTTCTCTCTGTGTCTGTCGCTCTCAAATAAATAAATAAATAATTTAAAAAAAAATTTTTTTTATTCATTTATTTGAGAGAGAGAGAGAGAGAGGAGGGGGGCAGATAGAGAGAATGGGCACACCACGGCATCCAGCTTCTGCAAATGTGCTCTAGATGCATACTCCACCTTGTGCGTCTGGCTTACATGTGTCCTGGGGAATTGAACCTGGGTCCTTTGGCTTTGCAGGCAAGCACCTTTAACTTTTAAGCCATCTCTCTAGCCCACGTGTTGGCCTTTTACCTGGGTTCTAGAGATTAGAACAAGGTTGTCAGATTTGTGCAGCAAGTGCTTTTACCCAGAGTCATCTCCCTGCCCCAAAGCACAGAACTGAGCATAGGTTCATGGTCATCTTTAACTCTTAAGATTAAAGAAATAGACCCAGAGGGGAGGTAAAACAGACATAACAGAGAAATACATAGGGAGAAAATGCAAGCAGGAAATTGTGTGGCTCCACCTCCAGTGCTGGGAATTGACAAAAGAGGAGGAGAGGTTTCTGGAAGGAATTGGTCTAGAGAGGTATAGGGCACATCTTCTCAAACTGTGGGGCTCAGTAACTGCATGTGAGGGTCGTAGAAAAATATGGCAACAGTAAAAGGTTTTCAAATATGCAGGAACCAAAAATAAATTCAAAATTGCATGTATAATGATTCCAGGGTGTTCTGACAGTGTTTGCCATGTTACATTATTGACCTCAGCGCAGCTGTGGTTCTGGACACAGCACGCATGAAAGGTGCTGCTTATGCAGACGCGCTACACAGCGCCAACACAGTCTGAAACACCCTGCCTCCTATGTGAGGCTGTTACGGTAGAAATTGCTGACAATGTAGTGTCTATATAGCATCTTATATCTATTATTTTTATATTATATTTATTATTTATTTATTTGAGAGAGAAAGAGGCAAATTGAGAGAATGGTTACGACAGGGCCTCTAGCCACTGCAAACAAAACTCCAGACGCATGTGCTTCCTTGTGCATCTGGTTTATGTGGGTCCTGGGGAATCGAACCTGGGTCTTTAGGCTTTGCAGACTGGTGCCTTAACTGCTAAACTATCTCTCCAGTCTCCCCCCCCCCCTTTGTTGTTGTTTTGAGTTAGGGTTTTACTATTTATCCCAGGCTGGTCTGATACCATGTAGCTCAGGCTGGCCTTGAACCTTTTGCAATACTCTTGCCTTAGTCTTCCTAGATCTAGAATTAATAGGTATGCACCACCATGCCCAGCTAATTGCAGAGTTTCTTTTAGAGAGACTTTATAAGATTAAGAGAGGAAAGTACAGAGAGCTCCTGCCATGTGGAGGGCAGGAGTAGGTAGGGAGCCCATGTAGGAGTAAGTGGTGGGTGGATGGGGGATTCTCCCCTTGTCCTAGCCCAGCTGGTCTGAGATAAGGGAAGCTTACCAGAACCTGGAAGTTCTGGAGCCAGCCAAGCTAATTGCAGTGTTATTACTGTACAGCCAAAGTTTTCTGTTCTCATAGAAACATAATGGTTTAATTATGGTAAACAAAGACTTGAATATTTTTTTGTCATTTCTCGGCATATAAAGTAGTGAATTACTATATCTGAATTGTGTTCTGTTAAAATGCTTGATTGGAGGGGGTGGAGAGATGATTTAGTGATTAAGGTTCTTGCCTCAAAGCCTAAGAACCCTGGTTCGATTCTCACCCAGGTATCATTCCCTGGTACTCATATAAACCAGATGCAAAAGGTGGCACATGTGTCTAGAGTTTGTTTGCAGTGGCTAGTGGCCCTGATGTGCCCATTCTGTCTGCCTCTTTCTCTCTGACATATAAATGAAAATATTTTAAAGAGCTAGGGTTGGTGGCACATGCCTTCAATCCCAGCACTTGTGAGGCAAAGGTAGCAGGATTGCTATAAGTTCAAAGCTACCCTGAGAGTACATAGTGAATTCCAGGTTAGCCTGAGCTAGAGCGAGACCGTGCCTCGAAAACCAGAAAAGAAAGAAAGAAAAATAAATAAAAAAATAAAGATGGTTAAGTAGGTAAAGGTGCTTGCTTGCAAAGCCTGATGGTCCAGGTTCGATTCCCCAGTACCAAGTAAAGCCAGATGTACTAAGTGGAACATGCTTCTAGAGTTCTTTTTTTTTTTTTTTTAAATATTGATTTATTTGACAAAGAAGGGTGGGGGAGAGAATGAATGGGTGCACCAGGGCCTCCAGCCATTGCAAATGAACTCGAGACGCAGCTAATGTGGGTCCTGGGGAATCGAACCTGGTTCCTTTAGCTTTGCAGGCAAACACCTTAACTGCTACGCCATCCCTCCAGCCTCTGGAGTTCCATTTGTAGTGGCAAGAGGCCTGGGTGTCGCCATTGTCTGTCTGTCTGTCTCTCTCTCTGCTTGTAAACAGATAAAATAAAAAAATTATTTGAGTTATCAACTTGAATTTCTTAAAAAATAAATAAAATTTTAAGCAAAACAAATAATTGTTTGAATTTTATCTTTCTTTCTTTTGCTTTTTCAAGGTAGGCTCTTACTTTAACCCAGGTTCACTCTTTTGTTGCAGGCTGGCCTTTAACTCATGGTGATCCTCATACAGTGCTCGGATTAAAGACATGTGCTGCTGTGCCTGGTGAAAATAACTTTGTAGCTATTTATTTGTGTATATGTTTATGCCTATGCATGTGTGAATGTGGGCAGACACGTACCATAGCACAAGTTTTGAAGTCAGCTGTCCGTCTTCTGTGTCTGTCTCATTTGAGGCAGGGTTTCTTCTGATTTCTGTTATTGTGATTCTGTTTTACAGAATTAATTTTTAAAAATATATTTATTGGAGCTGGAGAGATGGCTTAGCAGTTAAGGCATTTGCCTGCAAAGCCAAGGAACCCAGGTTTGGTTCCCCAGTATCCACGTAAAGCCAGATCTACCAGGTGTCATATGCATCTGGAGTTCAGCATTGGTGTGCTCATCCTCTCTCTCAAATAAATAAAGTGTGTGTGTGTGTGTGAGAGAGAGATTCGGGCTAGTGGTGTGCACCTTTAATTTCAGCACTTGGGAGGCAGGGGTAGAAGGATCACTGTGAGTTCAAGACCAGCCTGGAACTACAGAGGAAGTTCCAGGTCAGCTTGGTCTACAGTGAGACCTTATGTCGAAAAACCAATAAATAAATAAGTAAAAGTTGTTTTCATTTATTTAAGAGAGAAAGTATAGGTGTGTCAGGGCTTCTGACAGTGGGAATGAGTGTTATTCAGGAGGGTTATGAGATTCTTGCCTAGGCAGGAGGATGGCCTGCTGTTCTGGGACCAGGTTTCTAAGGTTCTTTGAAGTCCATAGTAGGTAGTTCTTGATCCCAAATAGTCTGTAGACAGTTGTCTATGCTGTTTTCAGGGGATGAAGGCCCTTAGTAGACACAGATTCTAAAGATTAAGGGCTTCTGCCTTTTGTGCTATAGGAAACTAATGAAGAACTGTCTGGGATGTGCGGGATTTGCCTGAAGGACCATAGAACCCCCTTTGAGGCACGAGCAATGAACCCTGTCAAGACAAGTGTATGTGGTCTATGTCTTGAGAGAAGGGCAAATGACTCCTTGAAATACAGAAATTTTACTGGGTTAGGGGTCCCAGTGCTACCGCAGGCTTCTCTTGCATTGTGCTTCATGGGTCTGATGTGTAGCCATGGTGATCTCACACCCCAGGTGTGACTCAGGCCTCTTGCCCTTTTCCCTGCAGATGCTGATGACCAAACACACCTGACTCCCTGTGAGGAGAAGCAGCCACCTTGGAGATAGAAGACTCAGGGGCAGCATTAAAAAGTCCCTGTGGGAGAAAGCACTGAATGGTCTTTTAGTTCTTGGACCAAGGACCCTGTTCCTTGTTTTCACCTTGCTTCTCTAATTCTACAAGATTGATGGTAGAAACCTTCTCATAGCCCGTAGTCCTCAGGCCTACAGGGAAAATTGTGATGTTTTGTTGCAGTCCCCTCATTTTCCACTTGAGGCCCAGGGAGGATTAGCCAATAGCCACTTGTGAATTGACAGCAAGGAACAATGCTTTTTCCTGCTCTTTTAACTACTGAGGGTCTTTAGGACCCAGAGGAGGGGCTGTAGTCTGTGGCCTGGGTGTTGGTATCTAAGCATTGACAAATCTGATTTTTCAGGGGACTTATTTAGCCTAAGGAAGAATCTTATAGCAGGGTTTGGGCTATCTGAGCTAGCCCAGCGGCCTCTGCCCCTCACCCTTACAGACTCTTGGGTCTTTTTTTAGGTAGGGTCTCGCTCTAGCCC
Organism: Jaculus jaculus; assembly: GCF_020740685.1. NCBI lineage: Eukaryota > Metazoa > Chordata > Mammalia > Rodentia > Dipodidae > Jaculus > Jaculus jaculus. The sequence goes on along the minus strand of NC_059106.1, from coordinate 59,844,771 downwards.
AGGCTGACCTGGAATTCACTACGTAGTCTCAGGCTGGCCTTGAACTCACAGTGATCCTTCTACCTCTGCCTCCCAAATGCTGGGATTAAAGGCGTGTGCCACCATGCCCAGTTCCTGGGCCTTGTTATTGTTCATCACAAGTCAGTGCTGTGCTTTTTATAGCATCTTTACCATCAAACAAGACCGGATCTCCTGGGTCTTAGGTTCAGGGCCATGGAAATCTAAATGCTGTACCCAATAGACAGGATGCCAGCATGAGGCAGTGCCAAGTCACCTAGCTACACAAGATTAAAACCAGGCTTACAGCCAGATTGTGGAGGGGAACAGGCACCCCAGTCACTTTTCTCTGAGACTGTCCTGCCTGGCTTCCCTTGCCACACTCAAGAATTGTTCAGAACCGGGTGTGGTGGCACATGCTTTTAATCCTAGCAATCAGGAGACAGGTAGGAGGATCGCCCAGAGTTCGAGGCCACCCTGAGACTACATAGTGAATTCCAAGTCGGCCTGGGCTAGAGCGAGACCCTACCTCAAAAATAACAACAAAAAAGAATGGTTCAGGGATCAGGCTGAAGAATGCAGTTTAGACACAGAAGAAACTGACAGGGGAAAACTGGTGAGATTGAAGGGGCTCGGTGAATTCTGTGGGAGTTCAGAGCCGTGAGAGCAGACAGACCTCCCACTGGGAGGGCTGGGTAGGCTTTGTGAGCTAGGCCCAGAGGGGTAATGCTTAAAGGCAATCACACTGGGCATGCGTGGGACCCGAGACAAACACGGTGGGTTGCTGGAGTGTCTGCAGCAGTTCCGTTGGAAACTCACAATTGTGGTTAGGAACACACAGGCTTTGCAGCCCAACTTCACAGCTCCACAACTTTGTAGTACCAGGACCTTACACACTGAGTCTCACTTTAACCCTCTGTAGCATGAGGTAACAACTTGGCTGGCAGGGAGGGCAGGGGGATGGACAGGGGATCTGTGTCATATTCAGAACACAAAATAAGTGGTGACTTTTAGGATCAGGAGAGTGAAACATTGATTTCCCCTGTAACTAAATGTGTGTCTAGTGATGTGTTAAGCACAGGATAAGTGGCAGTGTGGAGAAAATATTGTTCCCTTCTTTCCCTGTACATGTCAGGAAACCTGTGTGTATATGGATATGCTGGGCCTCTTGCATGCTGCGCATGAGCTCTACCACTGATCTACACCCCCAGGAAACATTTGGAGAAGATGCTGTTTGTCACCTCCCCCATCTTTTAAAAAAATTGTTTTTGTTTACTTTTATTTATTTGAGAGAGAGAGAGAGAATGGGTATGCCAGGGCCTCCAGCCACTGCAAATGAACTCCAGATGCATGGCTTACGTGGTTCCTGGGGAATTAAGCCTGGAACTGGGGTCCTTAGGCTTCACAACGCTTTAATTGCTAAGCCATCTCTCCAGCCCCTCCCCCACCTTTTTATTTAAACAAATGAGGTCTCCCACCTGCTCAGTTAATTAACTCAGGGGTCTGTAGGTAGTGGACCAAGAGGAGGGATTATGGTCTTTGGCCTGGATATTGTATCTAAACCTAGGCAAATTTGATTTTCCAGGGGCTCTTTAAGTCAAAGAACAGCAGTATCCTGCTGGGATGGTACTTACAAAGTACCTGGCAAACCCTTGGGCCTGGGCCCTCTGAGCTAGTCTGGAGGCTTCTGCCCTTAACCTTTGAGTCCTTTGGGTCTTATAATTCATCAGAAGCTAACGTTGAGCTTGGATGCTGTGCTTTTTTTTTTTTTTTGAGGTAGGGTCTTGCTCTAGCTCAGGCTGACCTAGAATTCACTCTGTAGTCTCAGGGTGGCCTCGAACTCACGGTGATCCTCCTACCTCTGCCTCCCAAGTGCTGGGATTAAAGGCATGCACCACCAGCTTGGATGCTGTGCTTTTTTTTTTTTTTTTTCTAAGGTAGGGTCTCACTCTAGCTCAGGCTGACCTGGAATTCACTATGTATTCTCAGGGTGGCCTCAAACTCTCGGCGATCCTCCTACCTCTGCCTCCCGAGTGCTGGGATTAAAGGTATGCACCACCAGATGCTGTGCTTTTTATAGAACCTTTACCATTAAACAAGATCCGATTTCCTGGGTCAGGGCCAACAGGACTCCAGATGCTGTATCAGGTAGACAGAGGCCTGGGGGGTTAAGTGATCTGTCTAAGGGAGATCCTCCTTCCTCTGCCTCCCAAGTGCTGGGATTAAAGGCATGCACCAGCACACCTGGCTGTTTTATTTGTTTTTAAAATAAATATTTATTTATTTGAGGGAGAGAATGGATGCACCAGGGCCTTCTGCCACTGCAAATGAACTTCAGATGCATGTGCCACCCTGTGCATCTGGCTTTATGTAAGTACTGGGAAATTGAACCAGGGCCTTCAGGCTTTGGAAACAAGTGCCCCAAACCACTGGGCCATCTCTTCAGCCCCTTGTCTTATAGTTAAGACCAGGTTTTAACTGGGTATAGTGGTTCACACCTTTAATCCTAGTTTTAGGGAGGCTGAGATAGGAGGATTACCATGAGTTTGAGGCTAGCAACTGTGCCACATCCCCAACCCAGAAAATGCTTCATACCATAGTTCCAGCTATTGTAAGTTTGAGATGAGTTTTGCTACTGTTAAGGACAGAAGGTTCTCACTTCCTAGCTGTTTCACCCTAAGTCTCAGTTTCCCCAGTCAGTTAGGATAATGTATATAATCCCCTGTGTGTGCTGTAAGTAGTGGGAGCTGTTACTGGTCCCGTAGCATTAAAAGAAAAGGATGCTTTGGGCTGGAGAGATGGCTTAGCGGTTAAGCGCTTGCCTGTGAAGCCTAAGGACACTGGTTTGAGGCTCAATAACCCAGGACCCACGTTAGCCAGATGCACAAGGGGGTACATGCATCTGGAGTTAGTTTGCAGTGGCTGGAAGCCCTGGTGCGCCCATTCTCTCTCTCTTTCTCTCTGCCTCTTTCTCTCTCTGTCACTCTCAAATAAATAAATAAAATGAACAAAAAAAATTTTAAAAAGGATGCTTTTAGGCATATGAACACAAGGGCTTTGGGGCTAGGGGTACAAATGACACCTGAATTGTCTGATTTTGGGGGAGACAGCAAACGTTGGCTTGTGCTGATCAAAGTTGTGCTGAAGATGGAAGGATGAATAAATACAACCCGGACCTCAAGGGAGAGGTTGACATATAAACAGGCACTTTCATGTACTGTGAAGTACCTCAGCAGGGCCACAGAGCCCTGGTGCGTGGTGGGGGGAGGGGGACGACTGGAGCCTGGAGGTTAAATAAGAGTTTACTCAGTCACTTGGGGATCACTGGATAGAAGCAGAGATGTGAATAACACAGAGTTAGAGCTGATATAGAGCCATTGCCCTTTGCATGCATGCACCACCTTGTGCATCTGGCTTATGTGGGTTCTGGGGACTCGAACCTGGGTCCTTAGGCTTCACACGCAAGTGCCTTAACAGCTAAGCCATCTCTCCAGTTCCTGGCTATGTTTTGCTTTTTTATTGTTGTTGTTGGCACAGTTCCAACCCTTCCACCTAACAGCCTTCCCTACCGGCTTGGCCAAGCAGCAGTAGAGGTGCTCAGCAGCGAGAGAAGCACGTTGCCCTGATGGGCTGTAGGAAGGGAGCTACCACCGCTTGAGTGTTGCAGTGCCTGGCTTTGTGCTGAGGCCTCCACGTAGCACATCACCATCTCATCTTCCTGACAGCCTGAGCAGAGCGAGTCACGTTATTTGCCTTAATCCAGCATATTGCTACCTGAAGGAAGTGGCAGAGGGAATAATTAAGCACTTAGTGATCTCTGTGCTGCTGCTCAAAGCACAGGAGGCCTCCAGGAGGGGAGAAGGGTGGCTGGGATACGCAGTGAATAGAGGCCTCGTCGTGGCACCTCCAGCAGTTCCCGTAAGAGGAGAGGTGTTGGATCAGGTGAGAATTGTGATGCTGTGTGAGGTGCACAGTAGCTGTTGTGGGCAGCCGCTTGAGAAGACAGCCCGCTGGAAGCTTCTGGGTTGGGTTCAGTGAGAAGAAGATTCAGGGGACTAGGGGGAGGGCTTAGCAGTTAAAGGTGCTTGCTTGCGATGCCTGCACACCCAGGTTCAACTTCCCCACACCCATGTAAAGCCAACTGTAGAAAGTGGCATGCGTGTCTGGAGTTTATTTGCAGTGATAAGAGGCCCTGACATGCCCATACTTTCTCTCTCTCTCAAATAAATAAATAAATAAATAAATAAATAAATAAATAAATAACATAGGCTGGGCTGGGCTGAGTTGTTGGGCATCTAGAACTCCAGCAAAAGGAGTGTACCTAGGCCAAGTTGTTCCTTCATTGCATTTCCATACCTACCTACACTCTGTCCATGCCTGAGCATCTCCTGGTGAATCTGTGGCCTCCTGAGTGGTCTCCCGGCTCCAGTCCTGTCAGCCTATAATCAGCTCTCAGAGCAGCCAGAGGGAGCTTTGTAGAAATGTAAACTAGAACATGGTGTTCTCTGCTGAAGACTTTTCTGATGTCTCCTCATGAATTTGGGATAAAATCCAACAGTGATAAGGCCTACACCTTTCTCAGTGTCATTCCCTGCTCCTCCTTCCCCTGCTCTAACCACACCAGCCTTCCTCTGACACACCCTGCCTTGCCAGGCCCTTTTCTCTCCATGTGACTGTGGCACTTGCTCGTCCCCAGTCTGGAACATTGCCCATGGACTGCCTCAGGCTGGCGCTCTCAGTCAAGCCTCAAGTCACATGTCTCTTCACAGTGATCTCCTGAGCACCCAGGCCAATGTGGGTACATGCCCTGCCAGTTCTGTCTCCTTTGTTCCAGTCTATTCCGGATGCTGAGGATCAAGGCAGAAGAGGTTCCTGATGTCAGAGGCTCCCATGCTAGTGCAGAGCATGGAACTCTTGGCCCAGCAATGTCAGACTGCTGTATGGGTTGTAAAGAAATAGGAAGAAGGCTGTTTAAGAAGGTGGCTGAATGACAGGAAGGAGCCCACTTTTCAAAGCCCTGGGCCCTGAGGAGAGTGTTTGAGGAAGCTAGAGTGGGGCAAGCTAGTATGGTGTGAGAATGGAGAGGGAAGCCAGACCAAATGGTGTCTGTTGGCCTCTGGTGGGTTATTAGAGTCAGTGCTAAGTGTTGTGTGGTAGGTAGTGGTACTGTCAAATGCTTTTGAGCAGGGTGGCATTGGGTCTGACCCAGAGATGGCATGCAGACAGCTTGAAATTCATGGATAGGAACACTGTTTCAGGCTCTGGGATAGCTACTTCATGAGACGTGCAAAGCAGACCCCCGGCCTGAGCAGGTACAGTAGACAGCGGATCACAGCTTCCCACCTGAGAGCCACTCCTCCCGAAGCACCTCTAGCCAGGCCACTGGTCAGCTGCTAAGAGGGAGGGGTGGGGGAGCTGGGGCAGACCACACCAGGCAGCCAGAAGGGAACTTAGAAGCAGGAGGGGCTAACTGGGGTGGCAGGCTCCCTGGGACTCCTGACTGTACCTTCACCCTTTGCCGTGTGTCAGGGCCAGCGGATAGTCACCAGACCTGTCCTGTGGGAAGCATGGCCCTGCATGGCTCTAGGACTTGGACATCCTATTCCATCTGAACCTGTGGCCGTGGCCTGAGGTGGTTGTCAGGCCAAGCAAGGACAGCTAGAATCAGAATCAGACTTCAGAGCTGGGAGGGATAGAGAGGGATCCTAGACCAAGTCTGGATGGAGTCCAGGAAGTGCTTGGGAACCAGCAGTCCTGGCCCTTGCACCTGCAGAGGTGCAGAGCTGTGGAGGAGGAATAAGTACGCAGAGCACCTAGCTGGGAGGGCTCCTGAATGGCGAATGATGACCCACCCTGTCATCGTAGAGAGGAGGAAGCCAGAGCGGAAATGACTTGCCCAAGAGCTCCTGTGGGTGGTGGCAGAGCTGGTATTGGCCTCAGCACTCTTTTTTGGGGGTGGGAGCTCACTCTCTTGACCTTCATCCTGGGTCCTTTTGTGATAATATAAGTGGTCATCCTTTGACACAGTTTCCTTGGGAACAATTCATGTTCCTTCTGTAGAGGGCAGTGGCTTTGCCTGGCATACTACCTTTTCTTTTTTTTATTTTTGTGTGTCACCAAGCCTGACTTTTTTTTTTTATTAATTAATTTGTACTCAGCAAATACAGTCAATTTGATACCATTATTAGGCTCATCCATTATTTACACCCTCCCCTTGGTCCCTCCTTGTTGAGGTATATGGGTCATATATTCTGGAGTTAGCCCACAGTTATGGGTAGGATAAATGTCTGAATATCATGACCCAACATGTGGCTCTGACATTCTTTCTGCCTCCTCTTCCGCAAAATTTCCCTGAGCCATGTTGGGTTCATTTTTGGTCTGCTTCAGTGATGAGGTGTTTTTCCTTTTTTTTTTTTTGTTTTTTTTTTTGATGCAGGGTTTCATTTCAGCCCAGACTGACCTGCAACTCACTATGTAGTCCAAACTGGCCTCACACTCACTGCAATCTTCCGACTTTAGCCTCTCAAGTGCTGGGTTTATAGCATGAGCCACCACACCCCCAACTCCATACCACTTTTCAACTTGTCTCTGGGCACCTCCTCCACTTGGACAGAGCTAGGTGGGAAATGATTCACACCTTAGATGCCAACACCTTTATGGGAGATAGATATGTAAATAGGCAAAATACAAGGCAATTGAAGTGGCACAGGGACATAGTATAATGGACCCTGGTGGCAGATAAGTCTCTGTGAGGCTGCCATGTAGACTGTTGATAACATGGCCTGAGCTTTGAGTTAGAACCAATCCAGGTGGCCTATGAGTCAGTGAATAGGAGTGTGAACTTTGCTTTTGCTGGGGAAATTGCACTTATTTTGGGGGGGGTGCGGGGGGCATGACCATGGCAAGTCTGTGCTTAGGACAAAGGCTGTTTTGGAAGGTAGAGAATGGACTAGATGAGATTTTTCCTCAGTGTTCTTGGCTCCAGTTTTCCGCCTCCTCCCTCCATGGATAATTATCCTTCCTAAGAAACTGATCAGATGGGAAAGTGCATGAAATGGTTTGGGACAGGGATTGTGTAGGAGTTGTGGGAAGAGTGGAGAGGATGTAACAGGGGAGGGATGTGTGCCAAGCAACAGGAGGTGGCTTCCTTCAGAGAGGGGGAAAGGAAAAAGGAGGGGCTGAGTCTCCCATAATTCTTACAGTCCTGGTCTGTGGTCCAGGAGAGGGATGAGGCCAACTCGTCAGATCTGGTCTTTGTTGGTTAACAGTAGGTGAGGCTCTAATGTTCGTAGGAAGCATATGGCCCAGAGGCCTGACCATTGGGCCCCGTATCAGAGCCACGCCCAGGCCAGCTGCTTGGGTCTTGTGTGGCCCGAAGACTCCAGGTCTTTACCTCTTAAGTTCCATCATTATGAGCCAGGGTGAGTGTGACTGAGACCTCTTATTTCAGCACTGGGCAACCGTCCTCTTGTCCCAACTCCTAGCAGAACCAAAGCTCTCGTGTGGACCTGGCTTGTGTCCCCTGGACTGCACTGGACAAACAGTGGCTTTTGCACACCAGAGGCTTCTGGTAAGCCTGGTTCTACTTAGTGGCTGAACCATAGTGGCCAGTGACTAGCAATGGGAGCACATAGCTCCCACATGGGAAACCAGGAATCAGGCTTCCTGTGGAGCACTCCTTGGGTGGTTCTAAAGGTGGGGGCTCAAAGCATTCTTCTGAGAAATCAGGGATCAGTGTAGCCTGGTAGTTTAAGACCATGAGTCCAACAGACCTGGTTTGAATTCCAGCTCTATTGTCTGTCAGGTCTGACTGAAGGCTAATGACCTGACTCATGAGTAACATTTTTCTTGTTTTTCGAGGTAGGGTCTCACTATAGCCCAGGCTGACCTGGAACTCACTGTGTAAGCTCAGGCTGGCCTGGAACTCACAGTGATCCTTGTACCTGTGCCTCCTGAGTGCTGGGACTAAAGGCTTGACACCGCAGATAGTCTTACCTCCGCTTTACACCTCCCACTTACTTACTTGAAAAATTATCCCACTATATACTGTACTAGGCATACATAATCTTTTGTGTGTTATGTGTGATGTGTAAGTGTGCAGTTCAATGTCTATTTACAATGTTTATCTTGTAAGCTACCTAAATCAAGAAAAGGATCTTCCCCAGGGTCCCCTCATGCCTGTCTTAGTCTGTACGCCCACATTCCTGGGGAGTAACTACTGTTTTGAGGTTTATTAGCATTGATTAGGGGGTGTGTGTGTGTGTTTAAGAGAGAATTGTAATGGCCTCCGCCACCACATTTGAACTCCAGATGCTTGCGCTGCCCACCGGGCATGTTCTGTGACCTTGCACTTGTCTCTCCTTTGTGTGTCTGGCTAGTGTGGAATCTGGAGAGTTGAACATGGGTCCTTAGGATTCACAGGCAAGCGCCTTAACCGCTAAGCCACCTTGCTAGCCATTTTTGTTTGTTTGTTTTGCTTTTTTCTAAGTAGGGTCTCACTATCCCAGGCTGACTTGGAATTCACTATGTAGTCTCATGGTGGCCTCAAAACTCTTGGCGATCCTCCTACCTCTGCTTCTCAAGTGCTGGGATTAAAGGCGTGCGCCACCGTGCCTGGCTGGTTTTTTTTTTTTTTTTTTTTTTGACACAGGTTTTGATGTAGACCAGGCTGGCTTGAACTAGGTGTAAGTATGGTATGTAACTGAGTATGACCTTAAACTACCGACCTTCCTGCTTTCACCTCCCTAATACTAGGATTATAGGCACATTGTTACCATGCCTGGCTAAGTTTTACCTGATTTTGAACTTCAGATAAATAGAAAACACAATAGGTGCTCTTGTGTCTGGCTCTTTTTAAGCTCAGCATATTGGAGAGGTTCCTTTTTGTTCCCATATATAGCAGAGGCTTGTTCTTTCTCTTGCTGTGAATGCCTCACAATTGGCACATTCTGCTGTTGATAGGCATTTGAGCTGCTGCTTTTTTTTTTCCTTTCTTTTTTTTTTTTTTTTTTTTTGAGGTAGGGTCTTGCTCTAGCCCAGGCTGACCTGGAATTCACTATGTAGTCTCAGGTGGCCTGGAACTCACGGCAATCCTCCTACCTCTGCCTCCCAAGTGCTGGGATTAAAGGCGTGTGCCACCATGTCCCCCCTTTTCTTTGATAATTATGAAGATAGCTTAAACATTTAAAAATATTTATTTGTTTGTTTGTTTGTTTGTTTGTGAGAGAGAGATACAGAGAAAGAGGCATGGAAGAGACACAGAGAATGGACACACCATGGCCTCGAGCCACTACAAACTCTAGATGCGTGTGCCACCTTATGCATCTGGCTTACGTGGGTACTACGGAATCATACCTGTGTCCTTAGGCTTCGCAGGCAAGCACCTTAACTGTTAAGCCATCACTGTAGTCCTGCTCTGAGAATTTTTATCCTCTACAGGTTGTGTGTGTGTGTGTGTGTGTGTGTGTGTGAATTAAATGAGATAGTCTAAGCTGGGAGTGGTGGTACATGCCTTTAATTCCAGCACTTGGGAAGCAGAGGTAGGAGAATCTCCAAGAGTTTGAGTTCAACCTGAGTCTACATAGTAAATTCCAGGTCAGCCTGGACTGCAGTGAAATCCTATCTTGCCAAAAAAAGAGAGAGAGAGAGAGAGTTTGTTACAGTAAAATGTAATACTTAATTTATGACTCAGAGCCAGTGCTCAGAATGCCCTGCTCCCACATTTTCTTTTTTTTTTTTCCAAGAAGTTTTCAAATACCACATAAGTCCTTTTTGATTTTTCGAGGTAAGGTCTCCTAGTTTAGGCTGACCTATCAGGTTGGCCTTGGACTCATAGTGATCCTCCTACCTGTGCCTCCCAAATGCTGGGATTAAAGGGGTGACCACCATGCTTGGCCTTTCTTTTCTATTTTAATACAAAACCTATCCTTTTTGCTCTCTTACCCCTTAGGCCGAGTACTGTTACTGGTTCCATGTGTCTAGTTGTGAATTAGATGAGGTAGTCTAAGCTGGGAGTGGTGGTACGTGCCTTTAATTCCAGCACCTGGGAAGCAGAGATAGTCTCTGCTAGTCTCTTTGCAGTGATGTGAACTACTTAATAAAAATAGTTGGCTTGGGCTGGGGAGATGGCTTAGCAGTTAAGGCCTGCAAAGCCAAAGGGCCAAGGTTCGATTCTCCAGGACTCACGCAAATGCAAAAGGTGGCACATGCACCTACAGTTTGTTTACAGCAGCTGGAGGCCCTGGTGCGTCCATTCTCTCCCTCTCTTTCTCTCTCTCTCTCGCTCTCTCTCTCTCTCTTTCTCTTTTTCTCTTTCTCTCTCTGCCTCTTTATCTCTCTGAAATAAATAAATAAAAATACTTGGCAGAAAAACAAGCAAGCTGCCTGTACTCTTTCTTAAAGAGTATGTTTTTATTTTTATTTGGCACAGAGTAACTGTACATATCTAGAGGGAACAGTGTGATATTTCAGTACATGTATACCATGGGTATTGATCAAATCAGGAAAATTGGCATATCACCCCAGACATCACTTATTTGTACCGGGAACACCTAAAGTCCTTTCTACTAGCTATTTTCTTTTTTTTGACTTAATAAATTTTATTTTTCCAAATGTACAGTCAGTTGAGTTGAACCTGTTCATACATCTTCACCAGCAGCGGGGGCATCTCCACCCTTGGTATTTCTGGTGTAAATCACTTGAGCTCTGTGCTTTGAAACCAGTTTGATAAGTCCTTTACTAAGGAGCTCCTGAAGGGCTGCCCTGGCCAGGGAACCGCGGATCTTCAGTCTCTCAGAGACCACAGCAGGGGTAATAAGCTTATAGTTGGGAACTTCTTTACAGAGTTTGTCGTACGTAGCTTTGTCAAATAGGACTAGGTTGTTGAGCTTGTCCCGAACTTTGCCTTTGGACCACTTCTTCTTTTTGGTCTTGCCCCCAGACTTGTTGACTGGGTCTTTGTCTTTCTTAGCCGACTTCCCGGCGTCTTTCTTCTTCTTGTCGTCCTTGGGCGGCATGGCGAAGCTTGGAGAGCCGCTGCGACCACTGCGGCTTCGCTAAGATGTCGGAAAAAAAAGTCTACTAGCTATTTTCAAATAGTCTATTAATTATTGCCGACCTGACAGTGTGGCTCGGAGGCAGTACGTTCTGGTTCAGTCATCATGGTCCTCTCAGCATTTCACCACCCACAGCTACCCTACTGTGATGCAGAACACTGGGAGTTAACCCCCTTTTTTTAAAATTTTTTTTAGCATTTTCCATGATTATAAAAAAATCCCATGGTAATTCCCTCCCTCCCCCCCACACGTTCCCCTTTGAAATTCCATTCTCCATCATATTCTCCATCACAATCATTGTACTTACATATATACAATACCAACCTATTAAGTATCCTCCCCCCTTCCTTTCTCTTCCCTTTATGTCTCCTTTTCAATTTACTGGCCTCTGCTACTAAGTACTTTCATTCTCACACAGAAGCCCAGTCATCTGTAGCTAGGATCCACATATGAGAGAGAACATGTGGCGCTTGGCTTTCTGGGCCTGGGGGAGTTAACCCTTCTTTTTTTTTTTTTTTAATTTTTATTAGCATTTTCCATGATTATAAAAAAATTCCCTTGGTAATTCCCTCCCCCCCTCACTTTCCTCTTTGAAATTCCATTCTCCATCATATTACCTCCCCCATCACAATCATTGTACTTACATATATACAATACCAACCTATTAAGTACCCTCCTCCCTTCCTTTTTCTTTTAACCCTTCTTTTCAACTACACCCATGTACCCAATAGCCACTTCTCAATCTTTTCTTCATATTGTCCCACCCTTCACAGGTTCTGCAAATCACTGTTCTACTCTTGATTTCTGTGATTCTAACGTTTTAAAAAATATTATTTTTAATATTTTTATTTTTGGAGAGAGAAAGACAGATAGAGAGAATGGGCATGTCAGGGCCTCTAGCCCTTTAATACCAGCACTCAGGAGGCAGAGGTAGGATAGTTGCTATGAGTTTGAGGCCAGTCTGTAACTACAGTGTGAGTTGCGGTCAGCCTGAGGTCGTGTGAGACCCAACCTCAAAATAAATAAATAATAAAAAAATATATATATACATATACATACATATATATATATACACACACACACACATATATATATAAAAGGACATAGGTTTGATTCCCTAGTACCCACTAAGGCGGATGCACAAGGTGGCACATGCATCTGGAGTTTGCAGTGGCTAGAGGCCCTGGTGTGTCCATTCTCTCTCTTCCATACCTCTGTCTCTCAAGTGCTGGGATTAAAGGCATGCACCACCACGCCCAGCTTAAATTATTATTTTTCTTTTTTTCGAGGTATGTTCTCACTCTAGCTCAGGCTGACCTGGAATTCACTATGTAGACTCAGGGGCCTCAAACTCATGGTGATCCTCCTACCTTTGCCTCCTGAATGCTGGGATTAAAGGCGTGCACCCTCTCTTTGGCCAGTTTCCTTTCTTTTCCCAAGTAGCTCCGTTTCTGTTTCATGTCACATAATATCCATTGTCCCTCTCTTTACTCTCCCTCCCTTAAGATCTCTTTCTTCTCTTTTTCTTGTTTTTTTCAAGGTAGGGTTTGGCTCTAGCCCAGTCTGACCTAAAATTTACTATGTAGTCTTAGAGTGGCCTCGAACTCATGTTGATCCTCCTACCTCTGCCTCCCAAGTACCAGGATTAAGGGTACTCACTGCCATACCACACCTACTTTTTAAAAAAATTATTTATTTTTGCTTATTTATTTGACAGAAAAAGAGGGAGAGAGAGAAAAAGAATGGGCGCACCAGGGCCTCTGGCCACTGCCAGCAAACTCCAGACGCGTGCGCCCCCATGTGCATCTGGCTAACATGAATCCCGGGGAATCGAACCTGGGTCCTTTGGCTTTTCAGACAAATGCCATAACTGCTTAGCCATCCCTCCAGCCTTTTCTTTTCTTTTTGTGGAGGAGAGGAGGCATAATTTCACTCCGTAACCCAGACTGGCCTTAAAGACATGGCCGTCCTCCTGCCTCAGCCTCCCTGTGCTGAGATTACAGGTGTAGATCACAATACCCTGTTTTTATTTATTTATTTATTTACTGGGGTTTGTTTGTTTGTTTTTTGAGGTAGGGTTCACTGTAGCTCAGGCTGACTTATAATTCACTATGTAGTCTCAGGGTAGCCTTGAACTCACTGTGATTCTCCTACCTGTGCCTTCTAGGTGCTGGGATTAAAGGTGTATGCCACCATATCTGGCTGTTTATTTATTTTGAGTCTTGCTGTATGATCTAGGTTGGCCTTGAACTTGAGGCGCTTCTATCTCTAGTTCAGACTGACCTGGAATTCACTATGTAGTCTCAGCGTGGCCTTGAGCTCACAGTAACACTCCTACCTCTGCCTCCTGAGTGCTGGGATTAAAGGCGTATGCCACCACACCCATCTTTTTGATTTTTTTTAGTTTAAGATAGAGTGTCATGTAACCTAGGCTGACCTCAAACTTGCCATGTAGTAAAGGCTGGCTTTGAACTCCTGATCCTTCTGCCTCTACCTCTCAAGTGCTGGGATTATAGGCATGTACCACCATGCCTGGGCTTCTAAAAATCTGACCTTCTGAAAAGGGTATCCTTGGAGGAGATGGCTCAGTGGTTAAAGGCACTTGCTTGCAAAGCCTGATTGCCATAGTTTGATTCCTCAGTACCCACATAAAGCCAGATGCATAAAGTGGCATATGTGTCAAGTTTGCTTGCAGTGGCAGGAGGCTCTGCCTGCCTCTTTCTTTCTCATAAATAAATAAATGATATTAAAAAATTAAAAATGGGGTAGAGAGATTGCTTGGTCGTTAAGGCATTTGCCTACAGAGCCAAAGGATCTCGGTTTGATTCTCCAAGACCCATGTAAGCCAGATACACAAGGGGGTGCATGCATCTGGAGTTTATTTGCAGTGTCTGGAGGCCCAGGCGCGCCCATTCTCTTCCTTTCTCTCAAACAATAAATAAATAAATAAAATAAAGATTTTTGTTGTCGTTGTTTTGAGGTAGTGTTTCACTCTGCTTCAGGCTGACCTGGAATTCATTATGTAGTCTCAGGGTGGCCTTGAACTCATAGCAATACTCCTACCTCCACCTCCCAAGTGCTGAGATTAAAGGCGTGTGCCACCACGCCTGGCTTAAGAAATATTTAAAAAAAGTAAAAAAGGATTCCTTTATTTGCATCAAGAGAGTAGCTTCTGGAGGGAATCTAGGATGCATCCCCTTAACCAACCATGTGGGGCTTTCTACTCTGACCCAGCACGGCCAGTTTCTCTGGCTTTCCTCTACATGGAAAGCAAGGTTTGCTCTGTGGTTCCCTATGAATGCACTGTCAGGCTCACATGCCCTGAGCTTTGGTATGGTTTAACTGTGATCATGTATATGAAAGTAGAAATCAAAATGGAAGGTGATATAAGTGTAGTAGTTCTTAGGTAAAAGCATAAGTAGTCAGACTAGAGACTTATGAGAAGTCAACCAGCCCCATCATTTTGCAAATGAAGTCCAGGGAAGGCCATGGAGCCAGCAGTTAATGCAACCAGGACCAGACCAGTGACTTCTGACTCCCAGGAGCCTGCATGGCCACTTCCTGGGCAGAGAGAACTCCTCCAGAGGGTCCCCACTCTGAGTGAGCCCAAGTTCAGCTTTGACCTAGTCATTTCCTCCCTGTAGGGCTCCCAACTGTGGAGGAAGGGTACTGCAGGAAATGTCCAAGGCTCCAGTTTTCCCCTTCCCCCCTGGCTGAGGCCTCTGGGGAGCCTAAAACTTGCAGGCCATGGGCTATGCCCTTCACCCTGTAGTCCAGGAAAGCAGAAGAGCAGGTTTTGGCATGGAGACATGCTGTCCTAGCAGGCCACAGAACCCTTGCTGTCCTAACTGTACCCCAAAGAGAGGCCTCACCTTGTTCTCCATCCTCAAAAGAAGTCAAACTGGGACTCCTGTGCCCTTCCTCTTAAGTGGACCTCACAGGCCTGGATTTGAGTAGTCTTAGATGACTTCTCCCTTGGTTAGATCTCCTGAGCCTTCGCCCTTCCCAGCTCCTCCAAGGGCCTGGAGAGGTGCTCCAGACCTGCAAGGTTATGATCGAGGCTGAGGTCAGGAATCTGGAGACATACCTGACTACCATCACCTGTCTCACTCAACCTGCTCCTTCCCAGGAAATATTTGGCATGATAAAGTTTACACAGTACTGGCCCAGGGAGGACGTACTCTCCCAGGTATTTAACCACCACGCTCAGTACCAGGTACACAGGAGTAGAAATGGCTCTTGATACCCTGGCTCCTGTCTCCTCTAGGAGCCACGGTTCATTATGAAAGGCCGTGGCAGTGCTAATCAGTGAGCTAGGCAGGGCCCGCCTGTTGGCCCAAGGCGGGGGCTGGGAAAGCCCTGGTGTCTGCTTTCAGGGCGAGGTCATAGAGTGACACATGCTCCAGTGGCAATGAATGGCCATGAGAACCAGCCCTGCACCAGGAGCGGGAGGCACCAGCCACTCATGTCCCGGCCTCTCTTCCCTGGCTCCCTGCTGAGCTCTGCCTCTCTATCTCAGGTGCTCTTTCCCTGACCTTGTAAGGTGGGGAGAGGTATCCCCACTTTGTAAATGAGGTCCAGAGAGGTCAGTAAACTTATCTAGGAAAATAGTGAAACTGGATGATCTTGAATCCTTGGAGGTCAGAGTGAAAGAGCCATTTGAAGTTATTTAGTCTCTTCCATCACTATATGGCTGAGTAGACCCACAGCCAGAGTGCCAACTCCTGAAAGAGGGCAGTGTTCTTTGGAGCATTTAGGAAATTACCATCCAGGTAAAGGGCTGTTGAGAAATGCCCTTGCAGATGAGTGCTGGCTAACCCCGGAGTTGGCTTCCTCAAATCCAACTTGGCCTTGCCAATCAATAAGTGCTAGCAAGCATTATCATCAGTGTCACCATCTCAGGAGGAAGCTGAGTGACTGAATGGATGAGAGCCACCCACCCAGGTTCTAGACCCTCTGTGTTGTGCCCAGCGGTGGCTGCTTCCCCGGTTCCAGATGCCACAGGCATCTCCCTTGCCCTGCTGCAGGGCCTTCCTCTTTGCCATATGTAGACAATGGGCCCTGTGCAAGCCCTGCATCCAGTGCATGGCCAGGCAGAAGTCAGCTCTGACAAAGCGTTCCTTATCTCCTTCCTGGGCAGGGCACATTTACTTATGGGGTTGGCTGTCTGGCAGGCCAGTAGGCAGCCCTCAACCCTGCCTGGGACCCTTGGCTCTCTGCGCTAGTTCATCACTGAAGTCCCAGCCTCCGGCCTGGAGCTTGTTCCAGAGGGCCAGGGCATTAGCAGGCGGCACTTACCTGGCCTGGCATGAGGGCAGAGCTTGGTCTCTGGAATCTAGCAGTCCTAGGATCCAGTAACTGTTTGCTCACTTACTACCCTGTGTCATTTAAGCAAATTCTCTAGCTTGTTCATTGGGAAATAGAAAGAATAGTGCCTGCTTCATGGCCCAGATGGGAAAGCACAGGGCTTGCTTCTACCTTTCTGTGGGGGTATATGGCTGGAGGGCTGCATTATCCCCCACAAGGCAGTGCACACAGCAGCTAAGTAGAGACCTGCGTGCCATACCCAGGCCAGTAGGTCCTGCCAGAGGGGCCCCATTCCCCTTTGCTAGGGTCCCAGACAGCTCCTGCCTCTACCCTCACAGGGCATGCTGGTACTTCTGTGGGTTTTAGAGGCCTGGAAGTTTGGCATAGGCGATTGGCCTGCCTGAGACCATACAGCAGAAGAGAGAGAGAGCTGGCAGTAAACCCAGGTGCTGCTCCTCACACGCCTGTGTGTCCACAGCAGGATAGAAAACCAGAGCCCCACATGGTTAGGGGCTGTGCTTTGGAATCAGAAAGACCAGGCTGAGGGGCCCGGGTTAATTCCTTCATCTTCCGGTTTGCTTAGCTGTAGAATGAGGAGGGTGATTTGTCAGAGGGCTTAGGAGAGTCATGCAGTGAAAGAAAGTGGAGTGCTCAGGAAATGCACTTAAAGTGACAGTGGAGCTAAATTTGGAAGTTGGCACCATGTTGTTCCACATGAGGGACGGTTTTGAGGTAGACCATCCTGAGCTGAGTATGAGCCCGTTTTGCTGCCACTTTGTTGTATGGCCTTGGCCATTTCCTACCCCTCTGTGAGTTGTGTTGTCTGCCTTTTCTAATCTCCTGTGGTTTCTTGCTGCTCCTCTCCTTCAGGAAAGCTCCTGAGCCCTGGGCTGTCCCGGCCTTAGGACCAGGGCCTTCTGCCTGTCATGTCCTCATCATTTATTTCTCTGCATCGTCCTCTACAGGCAGTCTCCTCTGAGAATGCTCAACTTTCCCATCTACTCCATATTTCCAGGCTCCTAGAGGTCTGAGTGAGAAACTTTCCAGTTTGGAGGGAACACAGGCAGGGAGAGGCCCTCCAAGTATGTTCTCTGAATCTGCCACCATTCTGGGGCTCAGTCAGCTAGACTACCAAAAGTGTGTAGAGGGCTTTCAAAACATGTCCTGCAGATGGGTGTCTCTGCCTTCGCCAGGGATCATGCCACCCAGGGCATCTGTCTGGGAGAGTGCTACATCCAGTTTTGTGACCTGGTCCCAAGAGATTCCACAGGTGATGAGGATTTCTGCCTCCCTCAGCCTCTCTTGGTTTCCCTAGAGATGCTTGCAGCCAGATCAGCCTGAAATCAACAATGACAGGGACAGGGTTCTTCTGAAGGGCTCCCTCGGAGTGGCCTGAGTCTCCTGTCCCCTGACTGCTTGGCTGGCAGCTGTGCCTGATGTCAGTAGGTCTTCCTGGGCCTGGGGGTAGGGGGGTGCAGAGATAGGATGATATAGCAGATTGCTTTCCTGAGCCCCAGCTCCCGCTGCTCAGGACGGCCCTTTGAGAGGGAAGTGGTTGCGCTCCTCATTGTCCTCTGTCCCGAGGCTGTCATCTACCCCTCACGTCGGCCTTGAAAGCAAGGCTGTCAGTGTGACCTGTGCAGCTCTGGGGGAGGCTCAGCTGTGTTTGCTTCTGCTTTCCTCAGAGTGTTTTCACCTCATGCTCTTCTCTATTTCCCAGCCACCCTGTGCCACAGACGTTGCTTATCCCAGCATTAGAGGGGAAGAAACTGAGTCAGGCATGGTGGTGAGTGCACTTGGGGAAGGTGGAATCAGGAGGCCAGCTACATAGTGAGTTGGAGGTCATCCCTGGCACATGAAGTTCTATGAGATACTGTCTCAGAAAACCAAACAGCTGGGCATTGTGACACACACCTTTAATCCCAGCACTCAGGAGGCAGAGGTAGAAGGATCGCTTTGAGTTTGAGGCCACCCTGAAACTACATGGTGAATTCCTGGGCTAATGACCCTACCTCGAAAAAAAAACAACAAACGAACAAACAACAAAAATAAAACAAAAAAATTTAGCCTGAGAACTGGCGAAAGAATTTAGCAGGCCTGACACAGAATGAGACCCTACCTTGAAAAAAAAAAAGAGGAAGAAACCAAACTAAGGTGCTTAGGGCAGCACTATGATAGGCCGCAGACCACAGAGAAATGCTTTAGCAGTGGGGCAGAAGATAGCTCCCTGATGACAGACCAGGACTCCTAGTGTGATCTTGTTGGTGGAGACAAAGATGAGCTACAGACTTTGTTGGGGGCTGAGGTTCTTAGCTCATTAGTCATGGCTCTCAGCAAGCCTCTGAGCCCCGCCTGGAGACTCAGGCCTGTAATCATGGGTTCTGTAAGACTGAAGCAGCAATATCTCAAGTTCAAGCCACTGGGGTTGGAGAATCTGAGGCCAAACAAAGGCAAGGCCTCGCTCAAAGCACTTAGTGTGTGAGTGATTGGTCTCTTGATCCCTGATCTGGACCTGGCTCTGAAGGAAGGTTTCCAGTCTCATGAGACATTCGGTGGTGGGGAGGGAGGAGCCTCATCCCACTGGTGTCGTGCAGAGATGGTGCTGACTTCCCTGGGGCCATAGACTTCAGGATCTTGTAGCTGGACAGCTCTTTTGCACCCTAGGCTTCTGAGCCTGGTCTTCAGAACCCTACAGTTCAACTTGATTCATCCTATTAAGACCCTTCCCCTCCCCAAGGATATTTATGACTTTATATCACATGGCTTTTGAGTGAGCACCAGATGGGAGTCAACAGTACTGAGATGGGACTTGTCTCCACTGCCACACATGCGGTCATGAGTTTGTGGGTCCTGGGGAGTCGAACCTAGGTCCTTAAGATTTGCAGGCAAGTGCTTTAACCACTAAGCCATCCCTTCAGCCCTTGAGTGAATTTGTGTACCTCTCTGAACTTGTTTCTCCATCTCCTGTCCACTGTCTGGATTTGTGAAAACTGGAGAAAAGGCCACTTTGTGCTCATCTAAGTAATGGCTTCCTCTCCAGCCTCCTCTGTCGTGTGCCGTGGTAGAAATCTTCTACCCACACCTTCCTGTTCTTCCCATCCCGCCTTGCCAGATGCCTTTCCAGCTCTCATTTCAAGGCAAAAACCAGCTCTGCTGGAGTTTTGTGCCAAACTTCATAGGGCCAGTTGTTGGAGAGGACCTTATCTAGTGTGTTGCAGTCAGGTTCACGTTACTGGTAGAAATCACCCAACCAAGAGCAGCTTGGGGAAAAAGAGGTTTATTTTGGCTTACAGGCTCGAGGGGAAGCTCCACAATGGCAGGGGAAAACAATGGCATGAGTAGAGGATGGACATCATCCCCTGGCCAGCATAAGGTGGACAATAGCAACAGGAGAGTGTGCCAAACACTGGCATGGGGAAACTGGCTATAACACCCATAAGCCTACCCCCAACAATACATGGGCTCCTGGAGACTTTAATTTCCAATTGCCATCAGCTGCGGAACCTAGCATTCAGAACACCTAAGTTTATGGGGGACACTTTAATCAAACCACCACATAGTCATCTTATCATCTTATCATGTCCCAGGCTTTGTGTTCAAAGATCATAGAGCAGGGTCTATCATTGCTTGTCTGTTGAACTTGTCTGTAGTCTACAGAGGAAGACAAACCAGCCAGCCACCCACCCAGTGTAGCGAGACTATCAACTATTGGTAGAGGGCTGTGTGTCTGTTTCCATAGGATTCTCCATGGTGGACCAGGAATCATCAGTGCCTCTCTAACAGTGTCTTGCTCCATGTTCTCATGTCTGTGGCCTCAGGTGATCTTGGCAATCACCTGGGAGGGGAATAAGACAAGACAATCATCGTGTCAGTGGTAATCACCTGTAGGTCAGATGGCGCCAGGAACACAGCAGTGATAGGGACAGAGCCTGCCTCCTGCAGCCTACATTCTGGGTGTGGGAACTGCCAGTAAGCACATGTACTTCCAGGAGGTGATGGGTGCCACAGAGAAAGATACAGCAGAGTAGTAAAGAGAGTGGGCAGGACCTCCCTGAGGCCTCAAGCAGGGACCTGAAGGAAGGGAGGGGCATGCCATCTACTGGGGTGCTAAAGGAAGAGTATTTCAGGCAGAGATAAGTAACTGCAGGGGCTCTGAGATTGACTCAAGGAAATGAAGAGTGCCACGAGAGCTTGAGAGGGAGCAGAGCCGAGTCTGTAGGGCTTTGTCCTTCCGTTTCAAAGTATATTTTAGCCGGGCATGGTAGTGTATACCTTTAATCCCGGCACTTGGGAGGCAGAGGTAGGAGGATCACCGTGGGTGCAGGATACTGTTGGCTGCTGCTGCAAGTGATCACAGTGGATGAGGTGGTGATGGAGTCAACAGTGGCACACGTACACCTACTAGGAAAAGCCAGCAGCCTTTACCCGTGGCTGGATGTGAAGGGCAAAGGAGTCAGCATAATCCTATAGGCAACTATAGGAAGAACCAGAAAATGAGTCACCTGTCAGGAGCCCCCAGCTCCTATGTCCTTGCTGTTCTGCAGATCTACCTGTGCCTGTCAGAACACACCCCTCCATAAGACCCTCTGTGCTGTCTCTGTCCTCTGAGAATCTCACTGATGTCGTTTTTGATTATTATTATTTAAAATATTTTTATTTATTTGAGAGAGACAGAGACAGGGAGAGAGAGAGAGAGAATGGACACACCAGGGCCTCCTGCACTGCTGCATATGAATTCTAGCCACATGTACCACCTAGGGCATCTGGCTTATTGTGTCCTGGGGAATCAAACCTGGGTCCTCTGGCTTTGCAGGCAAATGCCTTAACCACTAAGCCATCTTTCCTGCCCTTGTTTATTATTATTATTTAGAAACTTGGTATGGGCACATCATCTATCAGTACCATTTCCTTCCCCCGCTTCCCCCATTCCACTGAGGGTCTTTCTCAGTGGGGTTACTGGTATTCACCATGGGGTTATAGGTTATGAGTGTGAGAATACCAGTCAGTCTTTTTGTGTGTGGGGGGGCAGTGCCTCTGGATACTCCTTGCCATGCTGGGGCTCTTACAGTCTTCCCGCTCCCTCTTGCATAATGCTCCCTGACCAGTGGCGGTGTGTTACAAGTCTACTTTAATGTTAAGTTCTCAGCAACTTCTGGAATTCTGCTTTGATGTGTTTTGAGTGTCCTCACCGTCTTGTCACCTTCACCCTGGCACAAGTTGTCAGGCTTACCTCACCAGTTCCTCGGGTGTCACCTGGACCTGGCTGATGTGCAAGAGGAAGCTCATCTCATGATGGGGAGTCAGCTGTCTTTTCTTATCTTGTCCATGGATTTTGATTCTCCTGGTTTTCGCTGCCTTTTCGTGTGTGTGTGTGTGTGTGTGTGTGTGTGTGTGTGTGTGTGTGTTCTTGTTCTCGTTCTAGACCAGACTATCCTGGAATTCACTGTGTTGTCATCTCAAGGTGGTCTTGAATTCAAGGTGATCCTCTTATCTCTGCCTTCTGAGTGCTGGCATTAAAGACCTGTGCCACAACACCCAGCAGCCATTTTCTTTCCTTCTTTCTTTCTTTCTTTCTTTCTTTCTTTCTTTCTTTCTTTCTTTCTTTCTTTCTTTCTTTCTTTCTTTCTTTCTCTCTCCCTCTCTCTCTCTCTCTCTCTCTCTCTCTCTCTCTCTCTCTCTTTTTTCTTTCTTTCTTTTTTTTTTTTTTTTGGTTTTTCAAGGTAGAGTCTCACTCTAGCTCAGGCTGACCTGGAATTAACTATGTAGTCTCAGGGTGGCCTCGAACTCATGACGATCCTCCTATCTCTGCCTCCCGAGTGCTGGGATTAAAGGCGTGCGCCACCACGCCCGGCTTCTCTCTCTTTTTTCAAGGTAGGTCTCACTCTAGCTCAGGCTGACCTGGAGTTCACTATGGAGTCTCAGGGTGGCCTCAAACTCATGGTGATCCTCCTACCTCTGCCTCCCGAGTGCTGGGATTAAAGGCGTGATTAAAGTGGTGTACCACCACTCCTGGCTTCATTTTCTATTTTTTTTTTTATTTATTTATTTGAGAGCGACAGACACAGAGAGAAAGACAGATAGAGGGAGAGAGAGAGAATGGGCGCACCAGGGCTTCCAGCCTCTGCAAACGAACTCCAGACGCGTGCGCCCCCTTGTGCATCTGGCTAACGTGGGACCTGGGGAACTGAGCCTTGAACCGGGGTCCTTAGGCTTCACAGGCAAGCGCTTAACCGCTAAGCCATCTCTCCAGCCCCCTCATTTTCTATTTTTTGAGATGGGAGTCTCACTAAATTGTCCTGCCTGACCTTGAACTTTTTCAGTAGCTCAGGTAGGCCAAACTTGCAATCCTCCTGTCTCATCTTCTCGAGTAGCTGGGAATCCAGGCTGGCACAAAACCTAGCTCTCATAGATGTCTTCCTCACCATCCCCAGGCGACATACCACACATGGGTTCTGGAAGCTCATTGACTAGCGAGAGGCAGAAGGACCCAGCCGCTTCCCTGGGCTGCTGTTTCCCCACTCAGCCTGCGCCACCTGGGTTTTGTTCATTGCAACCCTTTACCCTCTCTTAAAACAGCTGAAAGTGGGACATTGTGACTCACTTTCTGCAGGGGAGTCGTCCTGGAAATTGTAGCATTTCTCTTTGTGTTGCTTCCCTCCTGCCACCCCCCACTGTAAGCCACCTCTCTGTCCACGCATGAGGATATTTTGAGCAAGTTCAAGTTATATATAATGGGTTGAATCCTTTGTTCAACTTCTACACTAAATGATTCTCACCTGAAAGGGTAATCTAGGAGCATAGATATTAGGTATGCTTAATTTCAGTTTAATCCCAAATTTACATTTTGCAGACTGGATCCTACCACCTTTGAAAAGGAAAATCCAGCTCTAAAGTTTCTAGAAACAGAAGTCTTCTCGTTGTTTCTGCTCAGCCCCTGTCACACCGCAGACATGGAACGAAGTGGCACTTGGAACTTACACTACAACTGCAAGCCCTGAGAGCAGCTCAGGCCTGCAGTGGGGCGGGGCTGGGGGCCGGGGAGCGCCCAGCCGAGGAGCCCCACACCCAGGACCACCAGCAACGAATGG
The DNA here is from genome assembly GCF_020740685.1 of Jaculus jaculus. Taxonomy (NCBI): domain Eukaryota; kingdom Metazoa; phylum Chordata; class Mammalia; order Rodentia; family Dipodidae; genus Jaculus; species Jaculus jaculus. The sequence goes on along the minus strand of NC_059106.1, from coordinate 59,821,325 downwards.
AAGCAGTGGTGGCTCCAAACCAGATCATCCCCTGGTTCTCTGCGAGCCCCAGCTTCTGTGTTTACCTAAACCTCACACCAGGGCTGCAATTTAGGAGGGAGCAAGAGTCCCCACGGCCAGGAATGTCATTTAGATTTTTCCAATGCCTGTGGGGTTAGGTGAAGGTGCAGAGAAATCAGACACCAAGGCCCTCTGATGTCACTGTCACTGACAGCAAGGCCTGCCTGGGGCTTCTAGTAGAGGCTGTGAGAGCACCAGAGCCACCCTTCACCCAGTGGGGAGGAATGTTCTGCTACCATGGCTACCTACAGTGCGATGGCCACACAGGTGCCATGTGAGAGGAGGGCCAGGGGCCACCTGATCCGGGAGACAAGTGGGGGGAATCCTCTGGCCTTTACCTTACGTGTCTTGTTTGTGGTGGGCTTTGCTGTACCAGGCTACCCTGGGACTCACCTCGCATGGCCTTTTTATATATCTGAAAATGAGGATAATCACCTGGCATGCTGGCTCATGCTTTTAATCCCAGCACTAGAGAAGCTGAGGTAGAAGGATTGCCATGAGTTTTAAGTCAGCCTGGACTAGAATGAGACCCTGCTTCAAAAAAGAAACAGGGCTGTAGAGATGACTTAGTGGTTAAGGCACTTGCCTGCGAAGCCCAAGGAACCATGTTCGACTCTCCAAATCCCATGTTAGCACCAGGTGGTACAAGCGTCTGGAGTTCAGTTGCAGTAGCTAAGGCCTTGTATGCCAAATCTCTCTCTCCCCCTCCAAAAAAAAAACAAAACAAAAGAACAGAAAAGAAAAGAAAAAAGAAACAAGCTGGGCATGGTGGCGCACACCTTTAATCCCAGCACTTGGGAGGCAGAGCTAGGAGGATCACTGTGAGGCTACAGAGTGAATCCCAACTCAGCCTGGGCTACAGCGAGATACGACCTTAAAAAAAATTACTGCTTTAAAGTTGTTGAGAGAATTAAATGAGGATTTGCATTAAAGTAGTTAGTCTCTATCTCTATCCCACAGGAATAATTTGACCATTTACATGTAATCTTAAAAACTTAAATTTATTGGACTGGAGAAATGGCTTACTGGTTTAGGTGTGCCTGCGAAGCCCAAGGACCCAGGTCTAATTCTCCAGAACCCATGTAAGCCAGATGTACAAGGTGGCCACATGTGTCTGGAGTTTATTTGCAATGGCTAGCAGCCCTGGCACACCCATTCTCTCTTTTTCTAATAAGTAAATACATGTAAAATATTTTTCAAGCGTTAAAAATATAAAAATTGCACATTGCTAGAGTGTGGTTCAGTAGTAGTGTTTGCCGAGCAGGGTGGGAGCCCTGGCTTTGGTTACTAGCACCTAAAACAATAAAAACTGTTGGGGCTGGAGAGATGGCTTAGTGCTCAAGGTGCTTTGTGGGCAAAGCCAAAGGACCCAGGTTTGATTCTCTAGGACCCATTTAAATCTGAATGCACAAGGTGGCACATCCGTCTGAAATTCCTCTGTGGTGGCTACAGGCCTTGGTGCACCCATTCTCAATCTCTCTCTCTCTCTCTTTCTTTCTCTCTCATAAATAAATAAACTTTTTTTTTTTTTTTTGAGGTAGGGTTTCACTCTAGCCCAGACTGACCTAGAATTCACTATGTAGTCTCAGCCTTGAACTTATAGTGATCTTCCTACCTCTGCCTCCTGAGTGCTGGGACTAAAGGTGTGCTTTACCATACCTGGCTAAACAAATTATTTTTTTCTTTTCCTTCCTTCCTTCCTTCCTTCCTTCCTTCCTTCCTTCCTTTCTTTCTTTTTTTTTTTTTTCCCGAGGTAGGGTCTCCCTCTAGCCCAGGCTAACCTAGAATTCACTATGTAGTCTCCGGGTGGCCTTGAACTCACAGTGATCTTCCTACCTCTGCCTCCCGAGTACTGGGATTAAAGGCGTGCGCCACCCCACCTGGCTAAACAAATTTTTTTTTTCTTTTCATTTATTTCTCTATTTTTTCGAGGTAGGGTCTCCACTCTAACTCAAGCTGACTTGGAACTCACAATGTAGTCTAAGGGTGACCTTGAACTCATGGCGATCCTACCTCTGCCTCCCAAATGCTGGGATTAAAGGCATGTGCCACAATACCCAGATTAAACAAACTATTAAAAAAAAAAGTTGGGTGTGGAGGATTATTGTGTATTCCAGTTAGAGTAAGATCCTTAAAAAATATATATCAGCCTAAACTGGGCCTGGTGGCACACGCCTTTAATCCCAGCACTCAGGAGGCAGAGGGAGGAGGATTGCTGTGAGTTCGAGGCCACCCAGAGACTACATAGTGAATTCCAGGTCAGCCTGAGCTAGAGCAAGACCCTGTCTTGAAAAACAAACCTAGAGATGCAGAAAGGTTTGAAGGTCTTGTAGTTTAGTAGATTGGAGGGGGGGGTCTGGGCCTGTGGTTATCCAGAGAGTGTAAGAATCACTGGGCTGAAAAATTTTAAGTGACTATTGATTCTTTTTAATATCAGCCCATTTGCATTTTGAGAAAACACCAGTGTCACTGACCAGGGACCCAGTCAAGCCCCAAGAATAAGGAGCTTGAGGTCCTCTCACCTGTCCCAAGTAACACCCCCCTGCTCTCTGCCAGGCAGGCACCCTGCTGGCTGCTGGAACCTTCTTCTTTGCCAGCAGTATTGCCGCCTGTTCTGTCTCTTGTCAACACATACTGTTTACTGCTGTCCTGGTCTCTGTCCTTCCCCTCCCTGGAATGAGTCATCCTTTGCCTGGTTGTTAGACGACTGAGTCTGTCAAATGGAATTCATTGAATGTGGGGTTTTTGAGAGCTCCACTGACTAGGACAGCCCCCAGGACACCTGGAGTATTGCTTGGGGTGGGGCGTGTTTGGGGCTGCTGAAATGGGTCTTTGAGCCGTAGGGCAAAGGCTAGTGGGCAGTAGAACCTGGCTGCAGGGGGCCTGTGAGTCAGGGCCTTTCCCAAAGGTATGGGGACCATCGGAGGCCTGGACGACGCTCTGCTTCTTCTCATCGGTCTGCCTGCCCCTGGGCTGTGTGCCAGCGGCTCTCTCACCGTCCAGCTTCATGTCTAGGTTGGCTGCAGGCTGTAGGAGTCTCTGAGATGCCCTCTGTTCATTCGTTCCCACGTTTCCCACTTGAGGGCGAATCTCATTTCCTATGGGCAGCTTGCATAATCACCTTAACGGATTCTGCCTGAGAGCCATCTTCTCAGTTCTGGGGGCTCTGTGCTGGGGTGCCTTGTAGAACTGAGTACTGATGTCATCATCCTTTCTTCCTGTTGTGATGGTCTTGTGTAGGTAGTGCCAGGCACTGCAAGATTGACTTTAAAGGCTGGAGAGATGGCTTAGCAGTTAAGGTGCTTGTCTGCAAAGCCTAAGGACCCATGTTCTACTCTCCAGGTCTCACCTAAGCCACACGCACAGTGATGCAAGCGTGCAAGGTTGTACACGTGCACAAGATGGCACATACATCTGGAGTTTAATTGCAGTGGTTAGAGGCCCTGATGTGCTAATTCTCTCCCTCTCTCTCACTTTCTCACAAAAGTGGGGGGGGGAGTCTAGTCTATTGGGCTTGCCTCAAAATTTTTTTTGTTTTTGTTTTTCTTTTTCTTTTTTTTTTCTGTTCAGTGTTTTTGTTTTTCGAGGTAGGGTCTCACTCTGGGCCAGGCTGACCTGGAATTAACTCTGTCATCTCAGGGTGGCCTTGAACTCATGGCAATCCTCCTACCTCTGCCTCCTGAGTGCTGGGATTAAAGGCGTGTGCCACCACGCCCGGCTTAAAAAAATTTTTTTTGAGAGCCGGGTGTGGTGGCGCACGCCTTTAATCCCAGGCAGAAGTAGGAAGATTGCCGTGAGTTCGAGGCCACCCTGAGACTACATAGTGAATGCCAGGTCAGCCTGAGCTAGAGTGAGACCCTACCTTAAAAAACCAAAAAAATAAAAATAAATAATTTTTAGGGCTGGAGAGATGGCTTAGGGGTTAAGGTGTTTGCCTGCAAAGCCAAAGGATCCCGGTTTGACTCTCCAGGACCCACGTAAGCCAGATGCACAAGGGTGGGCGGGGCGCACATGCATCTGGAGTTCATTTGCAGTGGCTGGAGGCCCTGGCGTGCCCATTCTCTCCCTCCCTCCCTCTCTCTTTCTCTCTCATAAATAAGTAAAATATATTGAAAAATAACTTTTTAATTAAAGAAAAGGATAACTATAAGTTGTGGGAGGGAGGACGCATATCCTTATTACCAAGTTCCTCAACCCTGGATCCTGCATCTAGAACAGCCTTTCTTGTCAGGCCTTCAAGAAATGGCTGTGGCTTTTTGATCACTGCTGATTATTTCAGGGGCTGGCACCCTCCTCCCATTGCTTTAGCACTTCTGTAAAGGGCTACCTGCCTTTTTATCAGCCACTTCTGCCCCTGCATCATATACAAAGTGCTTCTCTGTCCAGTCCCTTCATTGTCATTTGTTAGCACACCGGAAATTGAGGCCCTTCCCCGGTGAGCTTCATGACTGGGGAAGTCTGGAGACTCTGAGCTCATGGTTATGACTGGGCAGTCAGGCCTGGAATCTGAGACTTACCTCCCTCCCGCAGCCTTCTTTTTTCCCTGGCTCGAGCAGCTTGGCATCACCCTTGTCCGCTCAGGTAGGATTTGTGCTGCTTTCCTCTCCAGGCCTTACTGTCCCTGTAGGGAGGCCCCTGTCTCTCCACCCTGCGTAAGGACTCAAGAAAGAGACAGGTGCTGTGTGGAAGCATTAGGGAAAGGCCCAAAGAGACTGGCTCCCCTGGGCAGCAGAATGGTTCCTGCTCAGGTACTGGGAGCAGATTTATTTGTGGCTGTTTCTGTGGAGGAGGCATATTGCAGACTTGAATCCTCTTGCTGTTGATCCTGACAGGCTTACTTTTCATGGCAGCAGTGTGCACGGGGAGCTGCAGTCACGGCCGTCCTTCCAGCCACGCAGCCCTGGACGGGTTGCTTTGCCTCTCTGAAGCTTTGTTTCTTCATCCACTAGACAGGGCTTCGGACAGAGAACAAAAGGGCAGGTTTATGAAAGCTTGGGGCCAGAGTCTCACATCAGATCATCTAATGTCAGTAACGTGTTCTCCAATCCCTATCAGAGAAAGTATCTTAAGGTGATTCATAATCATGTGATGTCCAACTGAGTGGGCAATTATCAGTTTCCTCCCCCACTCCCCACCCCTGTGATGCTGTGGATCTAGCCCAGGGTTTTGTACATGGTAGACAAGTGCTCTGCCACTAAGCTGCATCCTCCCAGTCTCCAGTTTAGATCTTTTGCAAGCAAATGCCTTTAACCACTGAGCCATCTTTCCAGCACCTAGTTTAGGTTTTGTTGTTGTCTTGAGGTAGGGTCTCACTGTAGACCAGGTTGACCTGTAGTCTCAGGCTGGTCCCAAACTCACAGCAATCCTCCGAACCTCTCCCCCCAGAGTGCTGGGATTAAAGGTATGTGCTACCACACCTGGCTTAGATTTTTAAAAAAATCTTTATTTATTTATTTGAGAGAGAGAGAGAATGGACATGCCAGGACACGTGTGCCATCTTGTGTGCATGTTCGACCTTGCTGGGCGTGGTGGAGCACACCTTTAATCCCAGCACTTGGGAAGCAGAGGTGGAAGGATCTCATTGAGTTCGAGGCTACCCTGAGACGACATAGTATTCCATTTAGCCTGGGCTCACGAGTGAAACCATACCTCAAAAAAACAAAAGCAAAGAGCCGGCTGTGGTGTTGCATGACTTTAATCCCAGCACTTGGGAGGCAGAGATATGAGGATTGCCATGAGTTTGAAGCCACCCTGACAATACAGAATGAATTCCAGGTCAGCCTGGGCTAGAGTGAGACCCTACCTCAAACAAACAAAACCTCCTGATGCAGGCGCCACCTTGTGTATCTGGCTTTATATAGGTAGATTTTTTTTTTTCTTTTTTTTGAAAAGTGTCATTCATCAAATTACTCCTGTGGGCCAGAGAGTTCTAATGAAATTATTTCAGTAACACAGCCATTCTGTAGATGGCACCGTTGTCCCAGTTGGAAGAAATGCAACTTAGACTGAGGTATAAGGTACTGTGCTAGGTGCTTTATACAGGCCACCTCATTACTTTACAACAGCCCTCATACTTGGAGAAATTTTCTGTCTTGATGGGCATGGTGGTGCATGCCTTTAATCCCAGCACTTGGGAGGCAGAGGTAGGAGAATTGCCATGAGTTCAAGGCCAACTTGAGACTACATAGTGAATTCCAGGTCATCCTGGGCTAGAGCAGAGACCCTACCTCAAAAAAAAAAAAAAAAAAAGAAAGAAAAGAAAAGAAAGAAATCTTCTGTCTTTTTTACTCACCCATTCCTTTCTTCCTTCTTCATATATTGAGTTGTCACATGCAAGGTACCTTGAAAGACTTTACACTTTGCATTTGTAGGAAATTAAACCCAGGGGGAATGCACATGCCAGGCAAAAATAAATAAATAAATAAATAAATAAAGGTTAACCACTGAGCTATACCCCGAGCCTGTATGTATGTATGTATTTTGAGGCAGAGCTCACCAAGTTGCCCGGACTAGCTTTAAACTTAATCAGTAGCACAGGTAGGCCCTGAACTTGTGATCCTCCTGCCTCAGCCTCTAGAGTAGCTAGAATTACAGTCCTCTACCACCAGGTCTGGCTTGCAAGATTTTCAAGTACATAGACCCTTTTCTTTAGGCATATTTCTCTTGGCCCTTCAAAACCAGATTCAAATGGTCCCTGCTCTGGGAATACCACCTTTCCTTTTTCCCTTTAATACAACTTAGCCTTCAAAGCTCAGAGAGTACCCACTGCCTTCTTCCTAGGGTTCGCATCTAACAAGTCAGTTTCATCTGTGCTAGAAGCCAGAGACGCAGATGATTCTAGGAAGTTCCTTCCCTTTGGGGTCTTATAGCCTAGCAGTGTACACACATATGTACATATACCAACAGGCCATGATAATGTATTCATTTTATACTTAGATTTGAAAAAAAAAAGTTGTTTTTTAAGGTAGGCTCTCGATGTAGTCCTGGCTAACATGGAATTCATTCTGTAGTCTTAGGCTGTTCTTGAACACACAGCAGTCCTCCTGCCTCAGCCTCCCAAGTGCTGGGATTAAAGATGTGCACCACACCTGGCTGAAGAAAAATTTAATACTAATAGTAACCACTTATTACATTGAAACAACATTGCTGAACTTTTTTGAGACTGTGGTGCACTAAGTAGCCCAGGTAGGTCTCATATTTGTCATCCTCCTGCCTCAGCCTTTCATGTAGGTAGGATTACAGGAATGCACCACCACACCTGGCTCATTGTTTGGTGTTCTTTGCTCTTATAATCTCCTCCCCTACCCCAGATACCCTCTGAAGTGCTATTGGTAGGCAAACTGAGAGCAGGAGAAGCAGCCAGGGACACCCTGCTGGTGTGGCTGGGCACTTGGTGGGGCAGTGGTTGAATCTGTTCTCAGCTAGTGTGTCAGCCTGGGCTCCATGGCTGAGCTTAATGGTGGGAAAAATCAAGTCTGAATAATCCCCACCTTCTGCTCTGAGAGTAGAAAAATGACCCTCCCGGTGGAGCTCATACAAAAGTGTCATCTTTGCTGGCACAAAGCACTTACAAAAGCAGCTGATGGGAGGAAAGTTGCATATTTTGGCTTACAGACTTGAGGGGAAGCTCCACGATGGCAGGGGAAGAACATGGTATGAGCAGAGGCTGGATGGGTGAACAGCAGCAGCTGGAAAGTGTGCCAAACACTGGCAAGGAGAAGCTAGCTATAATGCCCATAAGCATGTCCCCAACAACACACCTCCAGGAGGTCCAAGTTACCAAATTGCCACCAGTTGGAGACCAACATTCAGAGCACATGAGTTTATGGGGGCACCTGAATCAAACCACCACAAGAAGCTTTTAGGAGAGAGGCTTCAAAGGTAAATGGACTCAAGCTGGAGAGATGGCTCACGATTTAGGCACTTTCCTGCAAAGCCTAATGACCTGGCTTCAATTCTCCAGTACCCATATAAAGCCCGATGCATAAAGTGGCACATACATCTGGAGTTTGTTTGCAGTGGCTGGAGGCCCTGGTGTGCCCATTCTCTCTGCCTCTCTTCTGTCTTCTCTCTCTCTGCTTATAAATAAATAAATAGAATTATCTTTAGGCCTGGAGAGATGGCTTAGCAGTTAAGGCACTTGCCAGCAAAGCCAAAGAACTCAGGTTCAGTTCCCCAGTACCCACATAAAGCCAGATGTACAAGGTGGCATATGCATCTAGAGTTTGTTTGCAGTGGCTAGAGACCCTAGTGTGTCCATTCTCTTCTCCCCCCGCCCCATTAGATTCTTTCTCTCTCTCAAATAAATAAATAGTTTTGAAAAAGAATTTAATTGTAAGAAAGGAGGGCTGGCAGGATGGCTTAGTGGTTAAGGCATTTGTCTGCAAAATAAAAGGACCCATGTTAGCTAGATGCACAGAGGGGTACACACGTCTGGAGTTTGTTTGCAGTGGCTGGAGGACCTGGCGTGTCCATTCTCTAAATCTCCCTGTTTCTCTGTCAAATAAATAAATAATATAAAATATTTTAAAATATAAGAAAGGAGCTGGGCATGGTGGCACACGCCTTTAACCCCCACACTTTGGAGGCAGAGGTAGGAGGATCGCCATGAGTTCAAGGCTACCCTGAGACTACATACTGAATTCCAGGTCAGCCTGGGCTAGAGTGAGACCCTTCCTTGAAAAACCAAAAAAAAAAAAAGTAAGAAAGGGCTAAAGAGATGACTTAGTGGTTAAGACACTTGTCTGCAAAGCCAAAGGACCCAGGTTCGATTCCCCAGTACCCACATAAGCCAGATGCACATGGTGCATGTGTCTGGAGTTTGTTTGCAGTTGCTGGAGGCCCTGGCGAACCCATTCTCTCTCTGCCCTCCCCTCAAATAAATAAATGAGTAAAATAAAAATTTTAGAAATGTAGATGGACTCTGTGATGGCCACTGGAGAGGAAAAGAACTATAAAGAAGTTTCCCTGGAGATGCTGGGATCATGAAAAGAAATGTCTACTGTTGGTCCTCAAACTGGTTTGTGCCTCTTTAGTTGTGGGTGGGTGCTCTACTTGCAAACAGCAGAGTAAAACTAAGGGTAATGGGCAGAGTGACTGAGAACACAGACTCTGGAGCCAGATTGCATAGCTTTTGTATCCCGGTTACCAGCTGTGTGACTTTGAGCAAGTTGCTTAACCTTTCTGTGTCTTGGTTTCCTCACCTGTAAAATTGGGTCCTCAAAGCTGTGGTGAAGAGTGAATGAGAGGAAAAAGATTAACACCCACTGCCTTAAACTGTAGCAGGTCGGGCTTTCGATGAGGTATTACCTTTCACTGCTGTAGCTGAGGCCAGTTGCTGGGGCAGTTGAAGAGGGAGTTGAAGAAATGAAACCATTGTGCAACAAGGAATCCCTTGGGACCTGGCCGAGTTGCAGCCCCAGAGCCGTCTTCTGTCCTGGAAGTAGGGCGGCAGAGCCCCCAACAAGCCCCGGAGTCCCTGGTGACTCTGCCCTGGTGGGTCTCGGAGGCCCCTCTTGCCAGTACTTGCCACTGACTTTCTCAGCCAGGGGAGAGCTGTAGGAAGGGGACCAGGAACATCTAGTCACCCTAGCAACAGAGGGTGGCATGGGACAGCCTTGCCTGCTCTACTGTGCCAGCCTGAGCAGATGGGGACAGTCTGAGTAATGTAAATAAAAAGTTCTTCCGGTGAAGAGCAGAGCGGCTGCGGAGGGCCTGAGAGCCCCTGACCAGCCTGAAGTGTGGTGACGTGTCTGTCGGCATGCCTGGGTGTGCGTGCATGTGTGTGTACACGTGTTCAAACTACCACTTACAAGAAGAGAGAAGCTCCTCTTCTCCTGGGGGAGGCCAGCCTGGAATTGTGTCCAAAGGTCTCTCCAGGGCTAGGAGATGTGGAATTCCACACCTTGCCTCCTTGCTTAGGAAACATAGGATGCCTAGAGGGGAGGTGTGGGGCTGGAGGGGGTCACTGGTTTTGTAGTATGGTGGCTCTTGTGGAACTGGTCCTGTGACCATTGACAGGTCACTGGCTATCTTGGAGTCTCCATTTCCTCTTCCACATCATAGAGAGTTGAAGACTTTCTCAGTTCCAGCTCTCCAGATCTGGTTTGAACTGTGTCTGCCCCACCCTGATTCTGTCTTGGTGAGGTCACCACTGCCACATTTTGAGCCCTGAAGGAGCCTTGTTTCTTGACACCTTGGGATAGTACCTCAATACCAGGAGGCCCATCTGTTCTGTGCCCCTTTCATCACACCCGCTATCAACCAGCTTCCCACACTTCCAGGGACTTCTTCAAGGGAGCAGTTGTAGTCAGGGCCTTGGAAGACAAGCTAGAACAGACCACAGAAGGAGGAGCATGCCTCCCTTCCCTAAGGAGTTTTCTTCTCTTGACAGAAGCCACCTCCCACCCCACCCTCCACCCCCGCACTGGAGGCACTTTCCAGTAATGTGCCTCCCACTGTGGGCAAGGATTCAAGAGCAGCCTGGGCCCTGCCCTGCCCTGGGTCCAGAGGCCCCTGAGGGCCCAGAGCTCCTGCAGCACACTGGGAGGCAGGCCTGACCAGAAGATTGGGAAGACTCCAGGAACATGGCTTCAGCTTGAGTACCCTGGGAACTGGCTTAAGGAGGCCCCTGACCAGGCCTGGTGGGACGCATCCCCCTTCCTATCAGAACTCCAGTTGCACATCAATCCTGTAGGAATTCCAGCTGCTGGTCTGTGAAGGCAGTCCATCCCCATGAGTTCCCAGCGCCCAGCATAGCCAGCTTGGGGAGCGTTAGCACTCATGGAAAGTAGCCCTCTGCTCCAGGCTTGAGTAGACTCCCCCTTGCACTCAGGGAGAGCCACCTCTCCTTGAAGAGCCCAGGCTTGTCTTCTGCAAAATGGAAAACAGTTCCATCCCATAGGGCTGTTAGAAGGACCGAGGAAAGTGACATGTCCCTGGCTCTGGCAGTGCTGGCTTGCCGGCACCTCAGGGGACAGCACACACCCTTCATGTTACTGCTCTTGGCTTGCTCTGCACACCTTCTCCCTCCCCAGGCAGGAGCTGTGGAGGGCTGGTTTTGGGTACCAGCTCATTGTCTGGCATTTCATGCTGGGTGAACTGGACCAATACCAGGAAGAGTGAGAAGCATTTTTTGGAGCCTCCCTGCCAGGTAGAGGTGGAAGCTGTCAGCCGCTTATCCTGGGCAATCTGACGACCCTGCCTTCTCCCAGGGCAGCTGTGAGGCAAAGACCAGGGCAGGGTCTGGGATTCTCAGAGTGGGTCCACTGGCAGCAGCTAACTTCTGGCCTTGAGAAGCTCTTTCTGGACCATCTCTGCAAAAACTCCTAATTAGTCAGTTCTTCTATGAAGATATACTTGAAACTCGAAAGAATTGTTTTTTCTGTCTCACGGTTTTGGAGGTTTTAGTCCAAGACTGAGTAGCCCCGTTGATTTGGGATACACAGCAGAGCCAGAAGCTTACACCACAAGCCAGGGACAACGAGCAAGGTGGGGTCCACACTCCCCTTTAAAGGCATACCTCTAATGACCCCACTAAACTCATCTCTCTCTCTCTCTTTTTTTCCATGAAGCATAGTTTTACACTAGCCCAGGCCGACCTGCTCCTTCTTTGTAGCCCAAGCTGGCCTGGACCCCCCGGCAATGCTACCTCGGTCTCCTGAGTGCTGGTTGTAGACATGAGTCATCACACCCAGCACTGATACTGCCACTTCTTCCTCTTCCTCTCTTTTGTGTGTGTGTGTGTGAGAGAGAGAGAGCGCGAGCGCACATAAGGGCTTCTAGCCGCTGAAATTGAACTCAACATGCATGTGCCACCTTGCATGCTTGTGCCATCTTTAGTGTCTGGCTTATGTGGGACCTGGAGAGTTGAACCTGGGTCCTTAGGCTTTACAGGCAAGTGCCTTAACCCTTAAGCCCTCACTCCAGCCCTCCCTCTTCTTTCTTTCTTCCTTTCTTTCTTTCTTTCTTTCTTTCTTCTTTCTTTTTTAAAATATTTATTTATTTGAGAGAGAAAGTGGGAGAGAGAGATAATGGGACGCCAGGACCTTCAGCCACTGAAAACGAACTCCAGATGCATGGGCCCTTCTTGTGCATCTAGTTTACATGGGTCCTGGAGAATCAAACTGGGATCCTTTGGCTTTGCAGGCAAACATCTTAACCGCTAAGCTATCTATCCAGCCCTCTTTCTTTCTTTATTTTTTATTTTTTTATTTTTTGTTTTTTCAAGGTAGGGTCTCACTCCTGGCCCAGGCTGACCTAGAATTCACTATGGAATCTCAGGGTGGCCTCAAACTCACGGCAATTCTCCTATCTCTGCCTCCCCAGTGCTGGGATTAAAGGCGTGCGCCACCACACCCAGCTCTTTCTTTATTTTTAAAACAGATGTAGGGGAGAAACTCCTTTATTCTTAAATTATATATATTTATTTTCTTTGAGAGAGAGAAAGAGGCAGAGAATGAGCATGCCAAGAGCCCTTCAGCTGCTGCAAATGAACTCCAGACACAAGCGCCACCTTGTGGCATCTGGCTTACATGGGGCATTGAAATTAGGTCCTTTGGTTTTATAGGCAAGTGCCTTAACCACTAAGCCATCTCTCCCACCCTTCTTTTTTTAAATATTTAATTGGAGAGAGAGAATGGACACACCAGAAACTCCTTCTGCTGCAAAAGAAACTCTAGAAACATGTGCCACTTTGTGTATGTGGCTTTATGTGGGTACTGGGGAATTGATCTCAGGCTGTCAGGCTTTGTAAGCAAGTACCTTTAACTAGTAAGCCATCTCTTCAGCCCTTATTTTTTCTTCTGAGACTCATTCACTATGTTGTCTCAAAGTGGCCTTAAACTCACAACACAGTGATCTTCCTACTTCAGCCTCTCAAGTGCTGGGATGAAAGGCATGTGCCACCATGCCCAGGTAGCCACCCCCCTTTTTTTTTCTGCTAGGGTCTCACTGTAGCTCAGGCTTACCTGGTATTCATTATATAGTCTCAGGGTGGCCTCGAACACACAGCAGTCCTCTTACCTCTTCCTCCCGGTTGAGGGGTAGGCCTGCTCCTTCACCCTGGGCAGATAGTGTATTCAGGGACTACTTCCTGGAGGAGGCGGCTGAGACTGAAGCCTCAGCACCAGCCGCACTGGGGGTGGAGGTCTAGATCGGTGTGGGAAGGTAAAAAGAGCAAAGGTCTGCAGGCAAAAGGAAAGGGCTTACATGGGGAATTTGAACAGTAGAACTAGGTTAAGAATGGGACATGAGACAGGACCAGGTGGTGGGCCAGCCCCTCCAGCCAGCTGAGTGGGGTGTTTCTGGCACACTCCATATACTGGCGCTTTTCAGCACAAAAAGAGACTGTCCTGAGGTCAGGAAATAGGACTGGGGATGCAGATAAAGTGCTTGCCATGCAAGCATAAAGACCTGACCCCAGAACTCATGTAAAACAAGACACAGCAGCGTGAGCATCTGTTTTTTGGTTTTTCAAGGTAGGGTCTCACTCTTGCCCAGGCTGACCTGGAATTCACTATGGAGTCTCAGGGCGGCCTTGAACTCACTGCAATCCTCCTACCTCTGCCTCCCGAGTGCTGGAATTAAAGGCGTGCACCACCACACCCAGCCCAGTGTGAGCTTCTATAATCCCAGGCTTCAAATCGTGAGGTGGGAGGCAGAGATAGGAGAACCCCTTGAAGCTAGCAAGCCAGATACCCTGGCAAATGTACCAGCAAATGACAAGAGATCCTGCCTCAGTAAGGTGGAAAGCAAGGACCAAGTCTTGAGGTTGTCCTGTGACCTCCACACAGCCTGTGTCAAGGGACTGGGAAATGGCTCAACTGTTAAAGACTCTTGCTTGCAAAGCCTGCTTGGACTGGGTTTAATTCCCCAGTACCCACATAAAGCCAGATGCACAGTGTGGTACATGTGTCTGGAGTTTGCAGCAGCCAGAGGTTCTGGTGTGCCCATTCTCTTTCTTTCCCTTTCCTTCCTTTTCTTCTCTCTCACTTTCACTCTTCTTTTTTATTTTTTTTGTTTATTTTTATTTATTTATTTGAGAGCTACAGACAGAGAGGGAAAGAAGCAGTGAGACAGAGAGAGAGAATGGGCACGCCAGGGCTTCTAGCCATTGCAAATGAACTCCAGACGCGTGCACCCCTTTGTGCATCTGACTAACATGGGTCCTGGGGAATCGAGCCTCGAACTGGGGTCCTTAGGCTTCACAGGCAAGCGCTTAACCGCTAAGCCATCTCTCCAGCCCTCACTTTCACTCTTGCTCTTGCTCTCCTAAATAAATTAAGGAAAATTTTTTTGGTATTTTTGAGGCAAGGTCTCACTCTAGCCCAGGCTGACCTGGAAATCACTCTGGTTTTAGGCTGGCCTCAAACTCACAATGAAGAGATTTTTTTAAAAAATGAAGAAAATAAGCTGGACATGGTGGCACACGCCTTTAATCCCAGCACTTGGGAGGCAGAGGTAGGATTACCATGAGTTTGAGGGCACCCTAGACCATATAATGAATTCCAGGTCAGCCTGGGCTAGAATGAGGCCCTACCTCTAAAAATAATAAATAAGCCGGGCGTGTTGGCGCACGCCTTTAATCCCAGCACTTGGGAGGCAGAGGTAGGAGGATCGCCATGAGTTCAAGGCCACCCTGAGACTACAGAGTTAATTCCAGGTCAGCCTGGACCAGAGTGAGACCCTACCTCAAAAAAAAAAAAAAAAACAAAATAAAAATAATAAATAAATAAATAAAAGAAAATGTGCTAGGTGGCTTTGAGCCCCACCTCCCACCCTAGGTGGAGTCATACTTTGTGTATGTGAGAGGAGTGGGAGATGTGAGGTGTCTGTCAGTGTGTGCAGATGCTTGGGCCCCCGTGTGCATATGTGCAGAAGGCTAAGGAGAACATCAACTATCAGGTGTCCTCGGTTGCTCTCTGATCTTTTTTTTTCTTTTCTTTTTAAATATTTTATTTATTTATTTGAGAGAGAATGGGTGCACCAGGGCCTCCAGAAACTCCAGACGCCATGTACCACCTTATGCATCTGGCCTGTGGGTTCTGGGGAATTGTACCTGGGTCCTTATCCTTCACAGGCAAGTGCCTTAACTGTTGAGCCATCTCTCCAGCTCTCCCATCTTACTTTCTCAAGACAGACTCTACTGAACCTGGAGCTGCTATTTCCTCAGTGCAACTGGCTGATCAGCGAGCCCCTGTCTCTGCCCCGTCACTGGGGTTACAGGTCACATGCGGCTGGCTTTTTGCTGGGGTCAAACTCGGGTCCTCTTGCTTGCATAGCAAGTGCTCTTACCCTCGGAACCACCTCCACAGCCCAAGAAACAAGTTTCTTCCTAAGGCATTTTGAGTGTCTTCTGAGAGCTTGGTACTGTGTTTGTGTGTGTGTGGAGGGGTTATAGTTGTGCTAGCATTGCTTGGGTCAGTGCCCGATAGTAGGAGGGGCTTTGGGGTAGGGAAAAGTTTTTCTCCTCTTTTCCAAGGTTCCTGGGGTAATGAGAACAGAGGCCTGTCCAGATGGGTTATGGGGAATAATGAGTGTGTCCTAGCCTATCCCTATGTATTTTCAAATCAATAGACACTTGACAAATGTGTCCTTAGCTCTGGTCATTAATGTGTAATCTGCCAGCTCAGAGTTTACTGGGGTAGGGGATGGGGGAGAGAGGTGAGCATCTTCCTGAGCAAAGGTCACACACCTCTTTAGCTGATCTCAGGGGCTGAGTACCCAACATCCAGCTGGATATACAAGTCTTCACCCACCTTACCACCCCTCCCCAAACCAGACAAAACCAAAGGGCTCATAGGGAACATGGGGCTCTGTGGCCAAAGCTGGAATCTACAGAGGCCTGGGTCTGGAGCCCCAGTTTGGCCCATGGCAGAGGCCGCGACACGTTGCTGCTGCCCGCCAGCGATGGAGGTGCTTCGTGGCTGACAGGCAGACGAGTGTGAGCGTGGTGAGGGGAGAGGCCAGGAGAGTTCCAGCGTTAGACCTGGCTTCCTTCTTGATGCTGCTACTACTTTGCTGTGTGACTTTGGGCAAATCCCTTTTGGAGCCTTACTGCTCTTTAGAGTGGGTAGGATTGAGCTAAAAACAGGGTGGTAAAGAGATTTTTGCCTCACTTGCTGAACCTGACTGATGGCTTTCGACCTCCTGGACCCCTGTCTGGAGCAGCTGCCTGGCCTCCGCGGGACAGCATGCCGTGATTATGTTCAGCCGTCTTCTGCCTGCAAGTCTGGGATTGGCGGTCACTGCATGTGCTCTGCAGGTTTGCAGACCCCAGGCCTACTGTCCCCAAGTTACTTCCCGCTCTGGTGTTCTCCGGTTTTCCTGTCTCTCTCCTGTATGCCACTTCTCCATCACCCACTGTCTGCCATCAGCTTATACACTTCCATGACAAGGAGATCTTCGCTTTCCCGCAGACAGAATTATTAGATCGTAACTGTCCGTGTGCAGTTCAGGTGTAGGTTAGGCCTTATGTACTTCACACATCAGTTATCGGCTTGTAATGTCTACCTTCTGGAGATGTGCAGAGCTTCGGCCTTCTAGTACATGATGATAGTGATAGAGACCGCTCGTGAATGTCCTGTGAAACAAGTACTTTAAAAACATCATTTATTTTATACCACAACCCTGTGAAGCTGGTATTATCCCTTCCATTTTACAGGCAAGGAAGCCGAGGCTCAGAGTTAACAGAGTGGCCTTCTGAGACCAAGCCTGTGTGCCTTTCGCCAGCTGCTCTCCTGGTCCCCAGTCTTGTCCCCAACCTTCTGTTTTCCTGGCTCCCCTGAAAAGCCCACGGCCTCCCGTTCTCTCGCCCTTCACAGGTTTCCACGTGATCCCCACCATCTCGAGCATCGTCCCTGAGAGCTGCCTACTGATCGTGGTGGGGCTGCTGGTGGGGGGCCTGATCAAGGGCGTGGGCGAGACGCCCCCCTTCCTGCAGTCAGACGTCTTCTTCCTCTTCCTGCTGCCACCCATCATCCTGGACGCTGGCTACTTCCTGCCACTGCGGCAGTTCACGGAGAACCTGGGCACCATCCTGATCTTCGCTGTGGTGGGCACGCTGTGGAATGCCTTCTTCCTGGGCGGCCTCATGTACGCCGTGTGCCTGGTGGGCGGCGAGCAAATCAACAACATCGGCCTTCTGGACACGCTGCTCTTCGGCAGCATTATCTCGGCCGTGGACCCGGTGGCCGTGCTGGCCGTCTTCGAGGAGATCCACATCAACGAGCTGCTGCACATCCTTGTCTTCGGGGAGTCACTGCTCAATGATGCTGTCACTGTGGTGAGGGGCCAGGGGCCGCACCCACATGCACATGGGGCACAGGCCCCATCCCTAACCCATCTGCTAATGGAATAAAAGCAGCTGGCATCCCGTTGTGCTTGCTGTGTGCCGGCCACCACTCCACTCCTTCGCTTAATCCTCGGACAGCCTGAGGAGAAACCTACTCTCCTCACTGTACAGAGCAAAAGTCAGGCCCAAAGGAGGTAGACAGCTTGCTAGAATATGCTAGGACTGAGATTTGAACCAGATCACTTTGTGCTTGACCCAGGTCTGTCTTACTCCATAGCCTCCCACTTGCATTTTGATATAACCTTGGCTAGGTTATTTATTTTCCTCATGCCTCAGTTTCCTCTTTATGGCCTACTTCAGCTCTGAGGGGATTTTTAGCTCTTCCATTGGCTGGTTGTTAGAGTTTGCTGTGTGTAGAACTGGGGGGCAGAGATTAAGGAAGGAGTTTTACCTCCCCTGCCTCCAGAAGCCCTCTAGAAGGTAGGAAGGGAAGTGAGTTGGCCTGAGTGGACTACTTGTTTGCCGTGTGATGTTAAGCAAGTGGGTCTCACTTTTGGCACCTGTCAAGTGGCAGGGTATTAGTGCTATCCCCCAGGGCCTAGAGAGGACAGCACTCCTCACAGAATCTGCACACGGCAGCTGTATGTGCCTGTTCGTGCCTCCAGCCAGCTTCCTCAGGAAGCAGGTGTGTATGTGCACATCCATGTCCCCTCCAAAGCTTGATCCCTCAAAGAGCAGCTGTAAACACAGGAAGACACAAAGGCAACAAAGACGTGTGTGCATGCATGCCTTGTCCCTGCTCCCACCGCTGTCCCCTCCAGCCCCTTGGGATGCAACACTTCCATGTAGAGATGGATTGGTGACACTGGCTCTAGCCTTAGCATCTTCCTCCTCTGCCCCTCACCACTCCTCATAGGACTGCGTAGAGCAGTAGCCTGGCCTGATCATGCAAACCTCAATCTTGGTTTCTTCTAGTCAGTGCCAGCCCCTGCCCAGAGTTATCACAAGAGCCTTAGTTTCGCCACCCGTGGTGCAGGGCATACAGAACCTAGTCTATCACTCTCCCAGTTCCTATAGGATTTCCACTCACTGGGTGTGAGTTCAGGCTGACACACTTTTGGGAACAATGGTGTGCTTGCCTCAAGTAAGTAACCCAGAGCCAGCTGCTGTGGGCCACACCATCTCGACAGTGGTGACCGTTGTGGCTATTGCTGGTATTGAGTGCTCCTGGTCTGGATGCATATTGCCTCATCAGATCTGAACAGTAACGCCAGGAGGTTAGTACTCTTCTAGTTTTTCCAGATGAAAACATGGAGGCGTTAGCTGATGAGTGATGGGGCTGAGAGTCAAATCTACATAGTCCAGTCCAGAGTCCCAACAGTGCTCCTCACACATTGCTTCTGGGTTTTATTGTTATACCACTGACAATAGTGCCAAGCCAGGAAGGAGGGCCTGGCTTCTGTGCCCACCATGTGCCAGACCATGAGTCCCTTAGGGTGCTTTTTTTTTTTTTTTTTTTTTTTTTTGAGGTAGGTTTTACTGTAGCCCAGGCTGACCTGGAATTCACTATGTAGTCTCAGGGTGGCCTTGAACACATGGCGATCCTCCTACCTCTGCCCCCCAAGTTGCTGGGAATAAAGGCATGTGCCACCACTCAACCTGGCTGAGTTTTTTTTTTGAGAGAGATTGAGAGAGAGGGAGAGAGAATTAGCACATCAGGGCCTCAGCCTCTGCAATTGAACACCAGACACTTGTGCCACCTAGTGGGCATGTGCAACATTGTGCTTGCTTCACCTTTATGTATCTGGCTTATATGGGATCTGGAGAGTCGAACATGGGACCTTAGGCTTCACAGGCAAGCACCTTAACCACTAAGCCATATCTCCAGCCCACAAGTGAGTTTTAAGTAACCCAGGGCTGAGCACAGCTTCCAAGGAGGCTGTCTGCTGCTGCTGACCCGCCTTGTCTCCCAGACGGCCCCAGAAGCACTGGGGGCTGTCCCCTGCCCAGCATCTGCCCTTCCTACCTGGCCTATATTGGGCCTTTTCTAGAACTTGGTACAGATGTGAATGCCCACTTTCCCAGACAGCAAAGCTGCACCTGAGCTGCCTGGCATCAGGTCTGGGGTCACCCACCTCCCCATGTCTGCATCCCCCATCCTCCAGGGCTGGAAGCTCCCCAGCGGCTCCCCAGCAGAGCTCTGGGGACCTGGACATGAGTAAGCCTGGGGAGCCTTGGTGCTGTGCTGACCATGAAGAGCAGAACCTGGAGGCCGAGTATTCTGTGCTACAGGGAGGCCTCAGCCCACAGCCACCAGGGAACTAGTTCTGGACCTAGTCCAGCTCCTTACTGGGAGCACTCTGGCATGTGGGTTTATATCTCGGAGCCTCAGTTGAGCGAGAAAAGAGGCAACCTTGGCTTGGTTACCAATAAGGATGATCAGTACGTGATACTGGTGTTTCAGAAACCATCTGTCTGCCTGTCCGGCCCCAGCAATGGGAAGCCTTAGCCTCTAGTTCTACCACATCTGAACTTCACTGTTCATGGCAACCACCTGGGGAGTAGTTAAGTAGAGATTTCCCACCCCACCTCCAGAAAACCCAAGTCTCCAGTGGCCTGGCCACGTGTATTTTCAGAGTGAAACTCTACCTCAAAAAAAAAAAAAAAAAAAAAATCAAACAAAAGAAGTCCTGTTCTGGCACATTGTCTCAATGTGCTGCTTCGAGCTAAAGGGGAGATAAATCTAGTGAGGGTGTGGCTTATGCAGGGTCAAGTGAGAGGAACAGACTTGAGGGTACCAGGAGTGTTAGCACTGTTTGAGCTCCATGCTCAGGACAGGCATGCCCTATCATGTGTGGACTCTTCGTCCCCATCTTGTGGAAAACCCAAGCACAAGGAGGGCTGGAGAGATGGCTTAGCGGTTGAGCACTTGCCTGTGAACCCTAAGGACCCCGGTTTGGGGCTCAATTCCCCAGGACTCACGTTAGCCAGATGCCCAAGGGGGTGCATGCGTCTAGAGTTCGTTAACAGTGCCTGGAAGCCCTGGTGCACCCATTCTCTCCCTCTCTCTCTCCCTCTCCCTCCCTCCCTCTCTCTCTCACACACTCACTCAAATAAAAATGAACAAAAAAATAAAAAAACCCAAGCACAAGGAGATTGAGTCATCGGTCATGCATAGCTAGGTAGGGCCAGGGCCAAGATTCCAGCCCCAGCTGGTCAGCTTGAGGGTGAGCTGTGGGATTCTGGGGAGCCTGTCTTACTCCAGGTCATGGTTCTAAGCACTGGGCTTTCTAGTGGTCCACAGAGGGGCTGAAATGATCATGGGTGGATCCCAGGGAACCATGGAGCCAGAGCTGTGCCCTCCTGCCCACCAGCTTGCACATCCCCCTCAGGTCCTGTATCACCTCTTTGAGGAGTTTGCCAGCTACGACCATGTGGGCATCGTGGACATCTTCCTCGGCTTCCTGAGCTTCTTCGTGGTGTCCCTGGGCGGGGTGTTTGTGGGCGTGGTCTACGGGGTCATCGCAGCCTTCACCTCCCGATTCACCTCACACATCCGTGTCATCGAGCCGCTCTTCGTCTTCCTCTACAGCTACATGGCCTACCTGTCGGCTGAGCTCTTCCACCTGTCGGGAATCATGGCGTGAGTCCAGGCATGGCAGGTGGTGGGTTTGGGGTAGGGAGACTTGCACAAAGTCCCTGGGCTCGTGTGGTCTCACCAGGGAGCTCCCAGTACATGGTCCCTGGCTTCCTGCATGCAACATGAGCTCCGGGTACCAGACTTGTACAACAGTCAGTGGAAGGTCATCGGAGACCTACCTCCAGAAGGCACTTCCACTGGGCTCTGTGGGATTCGGGCATCTGGAAGGGGCATGCTGTCAGAAAGCAGATAAGACAAAAGAGAGCAACTGGTACAGGTCGAGCCCAGAGCCCAGAAAGCAGAATCTGAGCTTAAAGTCCTGGAAGGTCTCAGCCTTGCCACTTTTCTCCCTTCCTTTGTCTCAAAGGGGGTTCCACCAGTGAGGCTGAAATAGGCTCCTACCAATTTCTCCTCTCAGCAGCTTCAGGAAGAGCCTCCCAGGCCTCTGCCTTAGAAGCCTATTGCAATCAGGTTCGCATTGCTGGTAGGAATCACCCAACCAAGAGCAGCTTCTGGGAAAAAGAGGTTTATTTTTGCTTATAGGCTCGAGGGGAAGCTCCACAATGGCAGGGAAAATGATGGCATGAGCAGAGGGGGACATCACCCCCTGGCCAACATAAGGTGGACAATAGCAACAGGAGAGTGTGCCAAACAGTGGCATGGGGAAACTGCCTATAACACCCATAAGCCCACCCCCAACAATATGCTGCCTCCAGGAAGCATTAATTCCCAAATCTCTATCAGCTGGGAACCCAGCATTTAGAACACCTAAGTTTATGGGGAGCACCTGAATCAAACCACTACATTCCACCCCTAGCCCCCATAAACTGATAACCATACATGATGTAAAATGCAATGCATTTATCTAACTTTAAAAGTCCCCATAGTTTTTATCAATTCCAATGATGCTTATACATCCCCATAGTCTAAAATCTTGTAACTGAGCCATAATACCAAAAAATAATCTCAGAAAAATCCATAATGGCACAGAATAAACATTCACTCTGCAAAAGATAGCATTGGGCATAGCAAAGAAATACTCAAGCAATACATGATTTAAACAGGGCGAACACCAAACTCTGTAGCTCCGAGTCCAACAACTCTAGTCAGTGACAAATCTCCAGGTCCAATAATTCTAACCAGCAACAAGTCTCTGGAGTTCCAATTCTGCCCCTCCAGCTAGTCTACTCACAGTCCTGGAAAACTTCATCAGGGCCAGCAGCTCTACTTGGCAGCCATCTTGTGGTCCCGGCAGCTCCACTGGGTCTCCTCTGCAAGCCACGGTTCATCCTCATAGCTCCACGGGGTCCCCATGCAGGCATCCAGCAAACCTGTTTCACACTGCCCATGGCCATTTCCAAAACACAAGACTGTGTTGCAAACTCAATGACCCTCTCTTTCCTGCTTTTCTTATATTCCACAGTACTAGGTTGGGTGCCAGTTTGTTAATCCGGGGGGGGGGGTAGAGCAGAGTTTGAAGAACAGGACACCCCTTGAGCACTCGGGTCCCTTCAAAAGAGTCTACATTCTTCCTGTTGCCCCAGTGCAGGTTAGTTGGCCCAGTCTCAAAGGTTGTAATCTCTCAGTTGCAGCTGAATGGTCAGTGGTTCACCCAAAGATTTTTCTTTCTTTGCCATATCCCTGTGCCTATACCAGATCATTTCTATGCAAAGCAACCCTGCGCAACTTCTCAGGATACAAGCATAACAGCAAGCTTTTTTTTTTTTTTTTTTTTTTTTTTTTTTTTTTTCCTGAGGTAGGATTTCACTCTAGCTCAAACTCTCCTGGAATTCACTATGTAGTCTCAGGGTGGCTTGAACTCATGGCGATCCTTCTACCTCTGCCTCCCAAGTTCTGGGATTAAAGGTGTGCACCACTGTGCCTGGCTAACAGCAAGCTTTTCACACAAGCTGCTAGCCCAGTCCAAACAAAGTTCTCTCTCACTCGCATAATCCAAACCTCACAGTCCATAGTTATTACTGCATTCAGGTCTTTCAACACTGACCAGAACAGTCCATCAAGCTGTACTTACAGCACTGCAAGGCGTCTCTTAGGCCAAGATTTCAAATTCATCCACATTCCTCTTGAAAATCAGCTCCAAAAGGCCAAAGCCAATCAGGTGTCCAGCAGCAATCCTACTCCTTGGTACCATTTTACTTTTGTAGTCAGTTTTGCATTGCTGGTAGAAATCACCCCACCAAGAACAGTTTATGGGAAAAAGAGGTTTATTTTGGCTTACGGGCTCAAGGGGAAGCTTCAGGGGAAAGCTTCAGGCAGTGAAAAATGATGACGTGAGTCGAGGGTGGACATCACCCCCTGGCCAACATCAGATAGACAATAGCAACAGGAGGGTGTGCCAAACACTGGCATGGGGAAACTGGCTATAACACCCATAAGCCCACCCCGAACAATACACTGCCTCCAGGAGGCGTTAATTCTCAAATTTCCATCAGCTGGGAACCCAGCATTTAGAACACCTAAGTTTATGGGGGACACCTGAATCAAACCACCACAAAGCCCTTGTGGCCTCTGCAGGTCTTGAAATGGGGGATGGTTTGTGGAGAGAGAATGAGGTACAAAGGCTCAACTGGGCTGGAGGATTCTGGGTAGCAGGGAGAAAGTCTGTTTACAGTAAAGCTCCTTGGAGGGACCCCTGTGCATTGGGGGGACATCATACTTAGAGACTGCATAGTACGTCTTTGACTCTCACTGGGCAGATGCAGTGCAGCCCGGGCGGGGGGGGGGGGGGAGGCAAAGGCTTCCGAGTTGGTGCGTCTCAGCATTGCTGTTCACTCAAATGTGACAGCAGGTAGGGAGGTGACTTCATTTTTTCCAAAAGTCACTCCTCGTCTGAAAAAGGCAAGAATATGCTGGCCGTATAGGCTTGTGAGGATCCAGAGCTAACAGGTGTGCAGTGCACACAGTGGGTGTCTAGTGCAGTGCACACAGTGGGTGTCTAGGCCCTGGGTGTTGCTCCGTAATCAGGTACTCGCTGTCCCGAACACTGCCAGCCCCTGTCGGTAGAAGGCACTGGGAAGCTACACCGCACTCCTGAATGCCGCTCGTTTCCTACCACAGACTCATCGCCTCGGGAGTAGTAATGCGCCCTTATGTGGAAGCCAATATCTCCCACAAGTCCCACACCACCATCAAATACTTCCTGAAGATGTGGAGCAGCGTCAGCGAGACCCTCATCTTCATCTTCCTCGGGGTGTCCACCGTGGCCGGCTCCCACCACTGGAACTGGACCTTCGTTATCAGCACCCTGCTCTTCTGCCTCATTGCTCGGGTGCTAGGTAAAGGCGACACCCAGGCGCCAAGGGTGTATGTGCGTGTGACTTTGGGGGACCAGGCTGTGGAGGAGCTGTGTGCTGTGGCGTGCGCAGGGCCACTTTGTGTCGTGTGTGTAGGAGTGGCGTGCACTCTGTACGCGTGTGGTGCGTTCTGTGTGGGGCCGGGCGGAGTTGTGTTTGGTACTCGGTGCCATGGAATAAGTGGGCGCAGTGTGTGGAGAGGCTGGGTTGTGAGGTGTGTGGTGTCCTGTGTTCCTGGCTGCTAACACCTCTTCTCTGCTAATACCACTTCGGACAGTTGGGGGAGGAGAAATCCATGCTCACATTGGATGTCTGATCCCTGGAGAAGGGCACAGCTCGCTACAGTGAAGGGCCTCCAGGCCCTCCAATTCTGAGCCTGATGGTCTTCTGAGGAGGGTGCTGAGGCCCACAAAAACCGGATCTGTGACACCACACCAAATGTTCTGTTGTCACAGCACATGTGCCCACAGCTCTTGCAAAGCGAGGTGGGGCTCCTTCAGACTTCCTCATATGTCATCCTCGTATGTCACGTGCTTCTAAGCTCAGCAGCTAGGTGGCTGCTCTTTTCGGTATTTAGTCCCTTGTCTCTGAGAGGAGGTCTAAGTCCTTGGTCCCCAGGCTTGGCTAGGTGTCACATTTACACAGGTCCCTTATTTCTTTGTTTTTCAAGGTAGGGTCTCACTCTAGCCCAGGCTGACCTGGAATTCACTCTATAGTCTCAGGGTGGCCTTGAACTCACGGTGATTGTCCTACCTCTGCCTCCCGAGTGCTGGGATTAAAGAAGTGTGCCACCACGCCCAGCAATTTTTTTTTTTTTTGGCACATGTGATGTGGTGGTGGTGTGTGTATGTTTGTATGTAGGC
Organism: Jaculus jaculus; assembly: GCF_020740685.1. Taxonomy (NCBI): domain Eukaryota; kingdom Metazoa; phylum Chordata; class Mammalia; order Rodentia; family Dipodidae; genus Jaculus; species Jaculus jaculus. Next base: position 59,796,155 of record NC_059106.1, on the reverse strand, counting down.
CAGAGGTTTGATGCCAGGAATTTTCCTCAGTCACTCTCCACCTCATTCCTTGAGAAAGGGTCTCTCACTGAACCTAGAGCTCAATGATTCTGCTAGAGTAGTTAACCGGGAAGCCCCAAGGATTTCCTGTCTCCACACCCCAGTGCTGGGATTTCAGGTGTGTGCCACCATGCCTGGCCTCTTACATAGGCCTGGGGATCCTAGAGTGGGACCTTATGCTTGCATGACCATTGTTCCTGGTCCTCATCCTTCAAGGATCTGGCTCTGAATTGAGGTTAGACCCATCCTGAAGACTTTTTTGGGGGGAGGGGGTTGAGGTAGGGTCTCACCCTAGTCCAGGCTGACCTGGAGTTCACTATGTAGTCTCAGGGCAGCCTCAAACTCACGGTGATCCTCCTACCTCTGCCTACCAAATGATGGGATTAAAGGCATGCACCACTATGCTCAGCATAGTTATTTGTTTATTTATTTATGAGGGGGGAGAGAGAATGGGCATGGACATGTATTCCCTCTTGCCACTGCAAGCAAATCCCAAACACTTTGTGCATCTGGCTTTATGTAGGTAGTGGGGACTTGAACCCAGCTCAGCAGGCTTTGTAAGCAAGCACCTGTAACTTCTGAGCCCTCTCTCCAGTTCCCCACCCAGTTGTTTCTCTTTTTCTCACGAGGTAGGGTCTCACCCTAGCCCAGGCTCACCTGGAGTTCACTTTGTACTCTCATGATGCCCTCAAACTCACAGCTGTCTTCCTACCTCTGCCTCCCGAGTGCTGGGATTAAAGGTTAAAGTTCTTGAATTGAATGATCTGGAGTCCCCGTGGCTGAGGGAGCTAGGAAATGAGTGAGCTGGGTGGGCTTAGTGGTGGGTGCTTCCCAGGCAGCCTGAGCTTTCCACTGCCCTCACTTCCTGGCAGGTGTGTTGGGCCTGACCTGGTTCATTAACAAGTTTCGCATTGTCAAGCTGACCCCCAAGGACCAGTTCATCATCGCCTACGGGGGCCTGAGAGGGGCCATCGCCTTCTCCCTGGGCTACCTCCTGGACAAGAAGCACTTCCCCATGTGTGACCTGTTCCTCACGGCCATCATCACTGTCATCTTCTTCACCGTCTTTGTGCAGGTGCTGGGCCTGGGTGGGGCACAGAGGAGTTTGTTGCGTGAAATCTGGCCGTGGCCAGGCATGATGGTGCACGACTTTAATCCTGCTGTGAGGTCAAGGCCACTCTGAGAATACATAGTGAATTCCAGGTTAGCCTGGACTAGAAGGAGACCCTATTTAAAAAAAAAAAAAAAAAAAAAAGTGTCTGTGGGTGCCTTTCCACTTGGTCATGACCTTGGGCAGACCACCTGTTCTGGGGCCTCTGTTTCTCAGTGTGATAATGAAATATTGTGAAGTCAATAATCAGACTGTAAACTGGCCAGGATACTGTCCAACTTCATGAGGAGTCACTGAAGAGACATGACAGTGAGCAGCCCCCTGCTCTGACTGCCCCACGCTCATTGCAGAGTCTTGGTGATCTCATGTCTCAGGATCTCCATATTTGCATCATAAAATAGTAACAGCACAACAGGTCTCTGAGCCACGCAGCAGGACATGTGGAGTGGGCCCTAACGTCACCATCTGTGGCATCCTGGGAGACTCCTGTCTTTGTGTCTTAGTTCTGTATTTGTGAAATGAGACAGTGGTCTCCAAGAATCCTCTTAGCCTTTAGTCAGTGGCATATAGACGATCCAGGCTTAGAAGCCCTACTCCCAACCCCAGTCCCCACGGGGACCTAACCCAGACCACGCTTTTGCCCTCCATACCTGACTGTGTGACCTTGGGCAGGTAAGAACGCTGCCTGGCCTCCAGTTCACGCCCATTTGTCTTTTCTGAGCAGTAATTCTTGTAAAGCCCTAGATGGGACACACTGCCTTCTCGTGAGGAAAAGATACAGGGAGACCTTTAGAGAAGGGCATTGCATCTGTCCTTTTTTTGGTTTTTCAAGTTAGGGTCTCACTGTAGGGTCTCACCCAGGCTGACCAGGAATTCACTATGTAGTCTCAGGGTAGCTTCAAACTCACGACAATCCTCCTACCTCAGCCTCCCAAAAGCTGCCATTAAAGTTGTGTGTCACCACGCCCAGCTAGTCTGTCCTTTGACAGGAGAGGGATCTGCCTCTTTTGTCCCCTTGGCCTGCTTCCATCCTCAAAAGTACTGCTTTATTTTGACTCTGCCATCCCATGTGCTCAGTGGTTTTCAAGCTCACTTTCACTGAAGGTGATATTGGGATGGAGACCCCCTTGAGCTAGCCTGGGTTTCACTCTTGGCTCTACTATTACTGTGAAACCTTAGGAAATTATGTCTCTTCCCTAGGCCTTAGTTTCCTTAGCTGTACAATGGGAACAATGAAATGATCTACCTGTCGGGGTTTCGAGTGTTAAAGTGCCAATGTCAGTGAAACCTGTATGGCAGGCGTGTCGTCACACAGCTGCTGCTGTCGTTCCCAGGTCCTCCCAGCTGCGTGTCGGGGAGGCAGAGCACAGGCGAGTCTCCCGTCTGTGAAGCCCAGCTTCTTGGGGCTGCAGAGCAAGTCTGTGGTAGAGCCAACATTTGAATCCAGACCTTGGCTCCATGATGATGAGGCTTATTTGCCTGGCTGGCCTGTCTTCTCTAGGAAGAAGCTGGCCTTAAGAGCCTACCTTCATCTACATCTGCATGCTGGGATGTAGGTGGGGGTCTTCTAAATCCTTCTGTCCTGGGAGATTAAGGACCTCAGAGCAGAGGGTCTCCTCGCCTCAGGAACCCTTAGGTCCCCAGCCTCCTCATCAGGGTAGCAGAACCACAGGGCCTGACACTCGCCCCCTCCCCCCAGGGTATGACCATTCGGCCCCTGGTAGACCTATTGGCTGTGAAGAAAAAGCAAGAAACAAAGCGCTCCATCAATGAGGAGATCCACACACAGGTAATTGCGGCTGAGCTAGGCCCTGGCTTGTAGGAGGCTCTGGGAGCTGGGGAGCAGCCAGGCCTCATGTCTCTCTGTCTTTCCTTATCCCAGTGCTGGGTGGTCTTTTAGCCCCTTGGGGCCTCCTGCCAGGGTCTAGCTGCAGGGATAGTGTGGTACGAGCAGCTGAGGACTGGAGAGTTTTTTATGGAACCAGCTTCAGTCTCTAGGTTGAAGTGGCTTCAGAGAAAAGGGCTCAGCCTTCTCTAGGAGGGAGGGATCCAGAGTGTCCTCTTGTCTCCAGATGAGTGAGCGGTAGGCGCCACCTCCTGGCTACTTCTGGGACTACAGGGCTTGGTTAATTAACTCCATAGCTGGGGTGAAGGTTGGGTAGGGAAGAACCGATAGCGAGGCTTGACCTGGCCCTGGGCCCATTTCAGTTCCTGGACCACCTTCTGACAGGCATCGAGGACATCTGTGGTCACTACGGCCACCACCACTGGAAGGACAAGTACGTGGCAGGCATGGTGGGACAGGGAAGGGTCCCTGGGAGCCTGGGCATCTCCCCATGCTTAGAAGCTGGATCCATCTGCCTCCCTCTGCTTCCCACAGGCTCAACCGCTTTAATAAGAAATATGTGAAGAAGTGTCTGATAGCTGGAGAACGGTCCAAGGAGCCTCAGCTCATCGCCTTCTACCACAAGATGGAGATGAAGCAGGCCATTGAGCTGGTGGAGAGCGGAGGCATGGGCAAGATCCCCTCTGCCGTCTCTACTGTCTCCATGCAGTGAGTACCAGTGGCCAGTCTGGGTAGCATCTGTACCCCAACACACACACACCAGGGAGACCCTGTTGTCCAGTCTGGGCTGCCTTGGAATCTGGAGCCACACTAAGGCCCCAAGGCTTCAGCCATCCTCCTGGCCTATCCCAACAGGCCCCAGGGTGACAAGAATAGTCACCTAGCCTGTGTTCTTTGTACCAGGAACATCAACCCCAAGTCCCTGACTGCTGAACGCATCCTGCCTGCATTGTCAAAGGACAAGGAGGAAGAGATCCGCAAGATCCTGAGGAACAACCTGCAGAAGACCAGGCAGCGGGTGAGGGTCTGCCCTCCTGACTCCTGCACCAGACAAGTCCCGGCCCTGCTTGCCCGCCCTCCCTTGAGGGCGCCCTTTGCCTTTGCTGTGGAACCTCTGCCCCCCCCCCATCTTCTCTCCTCCCCCCGCATATGTGGCCAAAGCCTCCCTAGCTCTGGACCTCCAGCCCCACTTCTGGGGCCTGACCTGCCCTGATAGCTGTTCCTCCCATAGCTGCGGTCCTACAATAGACACACGCTGGTGGCAGACCCCTACGAGGAGGCCTGGAACCAGATGCTGCTCCGGAGACAGAAGGCCCGACAGCTGGAGCAGAAGGTGTGTGTCTGGCTGGAGCTGGAACTGGCCCTGCCTTTCTTGGGGTTCTAGAATCTGGGTTCTTCTCAGCCTGCACCCCAGGGCTTCACCAGGTTCCTCTAAGGAAATGTCCCCATGCTAGAACCAGGAGTCTGAAGAGCATGGGGCTGGTGGTATGGTAGGTTGGGGGTAATACAGATTAACCCTGTGGCAAGAAGAGAGGAGGGTGTGAGTTGAGGGAACACTGGGGAAGAAGAATGAGCCAGGAATGGTTATCAGCTTGAGCCGGGGCTGATGGAAAAGTCAGGGGCTGCGTCTGGGCTTCTGTGCGGGTGTTGGGAGTGGTCTACCACAGACGCCATAGGGTATCCCAAGAGAGAAACAAGGTTTGAAAGAAGGGGCAGAGCTGACCTCAACTGACATGTTGAATTTTAAACACCTGACATTCCAGGTCAGCCTGGGCTAGAATGAGACCCTACCTTGCAAAAACAAAATAAAAATAAAATACCTGGCAGCCACTCAGGACCCAGGTGTAGCCCCCTTGAGTTGTTTTATGGTTTGGAGCCTCAGGACACGACACATGGGCTACAGCTGAGGCTGGGGCAGGGCAGGTGTGTTCACATTTGCCAAGGAGATGGCACAGCTCGCTGTAAACCTGGATAAGCCCCTGAAGTACAGGCATGTGGAAGAGCCTGACAAGGAAGAGCCACCTCCGTGCTGTGCAGAAGGTGTCCGCCCACGCTTACCACCTGCTCGTTCCCTCTCTCTGTCAGATCAACAATTACCTGACGGTGCCCGCCCACAAGCTGGACTCGCCCACCATGTCGCGGGCCCGCATAGGTTCAGGTAAGGGGCTGAAGAGGGCCTGCAGCGCTGGGCTCTGAGCCACCAGCTCCCAAGGTTCAGGCTTTTCCCATGCTGGCTCCTTACCTCTTGGCAAGGGGTGAGCTTGTGTCCACATCAGGTGCGGCGGGAGGTTGACAGAGGGGTCAGCATGGCCTTGTTCTCATCCCTCGGTACAGAGGTGCTCCCAGTGGGGCTCAGGGTGATGGCTGGGTCAGGAACTGAGAGAGACAGGGCACCTGGCAGGGATGCAGGGTCTCCAGTCCAGAGTGGAACCGAGGGCAGGCCATGACTCAAAAAATGCCTTATTATTTTAAACTTAATTTGTTAGAGAGAGAGTGGGTACACCAAGGCCTCCAGCCACTGCAAACAAACTCCAGGAACATGTGTCCCCATAGGCATCTGGCTTACATGGGTACTGGGGCATTGAACCTGGGTCCTTAGGCTTCACAAATGCTTTAACTACTAAGCCATCTCTCCAACCCAAAAGCCTTAATTTTTTAAAAAAATTTTTAAATTTTAGCCGGGCGTGGTGGCACGTGCCTTTAATCCCAGCACTCGGGAGGCAGAGGTAGGAGGATTGCCATGAGTTCGAGGCCACCCTGAGACTCCATAGTGAATTCCAGGTCAGCCTGGGCTAGAGTGAGACCCTACCTCAAAAAAAAAAAAAAAAAAATTAAATTTTTATTAACATTTTCCATGATTATAAAAAAGTCCCATGGTAATTCCCTCCCTCCCCACCCCCACACTTTCCCCTTTGAAATTACATTCTCCATCATATTACCTCCCCATTACAATCATTGTAATTACATATATACAATATCAACCTATTAAGTATCTTCCTCCCTTCCTTTCTCTTCCCTTTATGTCTCCTTTTTAACTTACTGGCCTCTGCTACCAAGTATTTTCCTTCTCCCGCAGAAGCCCAATCATCTGTAGCTAGTGAAAGCCTTAATTTTTAACCTGTGGAGGGACAGCAGTCTTGGGGATGAGCAGATGGCGAATGGATCACTCAGGCTCGTTGGACAAGGCTCCGAAGCCCATGGGTTGGAGGGGAGTTGCACTCCCAAAACGACACTGGGAGCTGCAGATGAGGGAGCCCTTGAGGTGTGGCCCGCACTGGGCAGAACCCAGCTTGTGCCTTGTTCTCATCCACAGACCCTCTGGCCTATGAGCCGAAGGCAGACTTACCTGTCATCACCATCGACCCAGCCTCCCCCCAGTCACCCGAGTCTGTCGACCTGGTGAATGAGGAGTTGAAGGGCAAGGTCTTAGGACTAAACCAGGACCCAACAAAACTGACTGAGGAAGATGAGGATGATGATGGGGTCATCATGATGCGCAGCAAGGAGCCCTCATCTCCAGGCACTGATGATGTCTTCACCCCTGGACCAAGTGACAGTCCCAGCTCTCAAAGGATACAGCGCTGCCTCAGTGACCCAGGCCCTAACCCTGAGCCTGGGGAGGGGGAGCCTTTCATCCCCAAGGCACAATAGAGCCAGGCCAGCGGGCAGCGCCCGTCCGGCACTCTCCCATCAGAGTGGGGTCTGGGGGGCTCCCCTTGCCCTCCTGACCTGGATTAGTCCTGCCCCCCCTCCCACCGCATGGCAGCTGGGCCCACAGCCCCCACAGCAGCACGGCTACCCCTGCCTCCTGGGAAGCGTCCTCTCCCACTGGAACTGCCTTCCCAATCCTTTCGGCAGAAGAGCTGGGCTGGTGAGGCAGGCCCCACCCTCTTCCAGATCCAGGCTGTCCCGTAACAGGACCAGGGCTCCAGTCCCCCTGACCTCAAGGCCTTCCTTTCCCCTACCTCCCTTAATCAGACCAATCTTCCATCTTCAATCTTTGTTTTAACCAAAGAGCCTGTGGCTCCTCTGTGGGCCTACCCAGGAAAGAGGAGCTGAGGCCTCCCTTCCCCAGACAAGGCCCTCCTTTATCAGAGGATCAGAGGAAAGCTGCTGTGTGTGGCCGGAGGAGGGATGGGGAACCTGTGAGAGCCCCGCCCTGCTCCTGCCAGCCATGGCCTCCTGACCAGCCACCCGAGCCATCCTTACCCCCAAGCCTACGGCTGAGGGCATCTCCCACCCTCTCTGCCTGGAGCTGGGGCACTTTAAACAGGGAAGTGACTTGGGTGATGAGGACCACTGGGCACTTCTGTGGCTGCTACCCAGGGAGGGACTGTCAAGTCTCCGGAACGGGCTGCCTTTTTATATTTTGTTTTTGCACCTCCATGTACAAGATTGTTTGCACAGAGGCACTTGTTTTCAGAGCATTCAGGCCACCCTGCCAGTCAGTCTCCGCCTCTCACACTCCTCTAACATCCTCCCCCGAAGCGGTCCTCTGCCTGCTGGGCCGTTTTGTCCGAGGCTCTGACTTCAGACATGGCTCCACATGTCATGATTCTCCAGCCACATCAGCCGGGAGGCCTCCTGGCACCTGCCTTGGTCGTGGGCCCAGCCCTCATGACCTGGCCTGTCTCCAGCCCTCTCCCTCTCCTGCACACCCAGCTTGCTGTGGAGCCCAGCCATGGGGGAGGTTTCCCCTGGTCAGGGCTGCTAGGGTGGACAGAGTGCTGGACCCCAGAAACCTTTGTTCACATCCACACACTCCCTACCGCCACCATGGCTGGGCCTAGGGCCCACGGGTGTCCACTCGACCCCCGGGCACTCGCTTCCTCCCCCAGTCTCGTGCAATAGTCAGAGGGTCCCTCTCCCGGGGATGGGCCATGGGTGCTCGGCCCAGCTGCCTCCTCTTCATGCAAGTGCTGTTTTGGGCAGGAGTTGCCATGCAAGGCGACATCGACAACCACGTACAAAGCCACCGCAACTGCTGCCGCTCTGCCGCCTGTACAGAAGAAATTGAACCTTTTTCATATTCTAATAAATCAATGTGAGTTTTTGATAGAGTCCAAGACTGCTTCCTGGGAATTGAGGGGCTTCAGGAAGGAAGAGGCCTGGGGAGTTCAGCTCCGAGGCTGGCAAAGACACAGCCACCATCTGCTGGTTTGCTCATTGCTGTGTGCCAGGAAGACTGACATTTGTACTGAGGTGACCAAGTGGGGGGCACTCAGGGAGGTCCCAGACATTTTTTAATGGGAGCCACACAAACATCCTGGGGTCTGAGTAAAGGCCAATGTGTCTGGGTCAGCAAAAGCAGGAGAGGCAAAGATAGGACCTTGTTGTCCATAGTTAAGATTTAAGTGCAGTGCAGAGTCGCTGAAGCCCTGTGATCTCCCCTTTAAGACAGGGACAGTACTCAAGTGAATGAGGTGTGCTGGAGTGTATAAAGGGCTGTGGGAACTGAGGTGCACTTCCAGGAATTAACCACCAGAGGGCCGTTGGTTCTCCGCACACAGCACAGGTCCCTGTGAACATGTGCTTTCTGGGGAACTCTGCCCAGCCTGAGACCTGAGTATGGAGCTGATCTGACCACGATGTCCACAGAAGACAGTGCCAGAATGACTATAGAGAGGGCCATGCTGCATTCCTACACTGGTATCCCAGCAGGAAACAGATGGTACCTCCAAAGGGTGTGAACAGCATTATGGGTATTTACCCAGGATGAGACCAGTAGAGTTCACTGCAGGAAGACATAACCCCAAAAGCACAGGAGTTCTGGCTAATCCCAGCATTCAGGAGGCTGAGGTTGGAAGATCACTTGAGGCCTACTTGAACTATATTGCCAGACCTTCTCAAGAATAGGAACTGAAGGGCTGGAAAAATGGCTTAGTGGTTAAGGCGTTTGCCTACAAAGCCAAAGGATTGAGGTTCGATTCCCCAGGACCTACGGAAGCCAGATGGACAAGGGGGCACATGTGTCTGGAGTTCCCTTGCAGTGGCTGGAGGACTTGGTATGCCCATTCTCTCCCTCCCTTCCCCTTGCCTATTTCTCTGTCAAAGAAAAATTAAAAAAAAAAAAAAAAAAAAGGAACCATAAACTAAGGGAGGAATTGGGCTGCAACTATGGCCATAGGAGCACAGCGCTAGCGAAGGGACAGTGTGGGGGTGAACGTTCCGACTTGGGCTGAAAAAATGGCTTAGTAGCTAAGGTGCTTGCCTGCAAAGCTTAAGGACCCAGGTTCAACTCCCCAGTACCCAAATAACACAAGATGGCGCAAGTGTCTGGAGTTCATTTCAGGGACTAGAGGCCCTGTTGTGCCCATTCTCTATATGCCTTCCTCTGTCTCTCAAATAAATTTTAAAAAAAAATTTTATGTTCTGACTTGATTCTCATCCCCTCATCTTGGCCAAATCCAATTGAAAGCCAGAGGGGAATGCAGCCTTAATGAATGTGTCCAGGGAAGAAATGACACGTGAACCCCCATTCCTGTACCCTCAAAGCATCTACCCTTTGCCTGAGCGAAAAATGCTCCTTCTTTTGTCTCAATGGTTGCAGGATTTCTGTTGGAAGTTTTAGAAATAGATTGTGGTGATGGTCCTGCAACATTAGGTGTACTAGATTTTAACATTTATTTATTTATCTGAGAGAGAAAGAGAATGGCATGCCAGGGCTTCCAGCTACTGCAAACAAACTCCAGATGTGTGTGCCCCCTTGTGCATCTGGCTTACGTGGGTCCTGGGGAATCAAACCAGGGTCCTTTGGCTTTGTAGGCAAGTGCCTTAACTGCTAAGCCATCTCCAGCTCTTTTTTGTTTGTTTGAGGCAGGGTCTCTCGCTCAGGCTGAACTGGAACTCACTCTATAGTCCCAGACTGGCTTTGAACTCATAGCAGTCCTGCTACCTCTGCCTCCCAAATGCTGGAATTAAAAGCTTGCCACTTTCTGGTTGGCCCACCTTATTATGTGAATTTCACCTCAATTTTGTTTGTTTTTTATTTTTGTCTTTTTGGGTTTTTAATATAATTTTTTGTTTTTCTTTTTATTTGCTTATTTAACAGCAACAGAGAAAGAGGCAGAGAGAGAAGTAGAGGGAGCCTCCAACCACTGCAAACAAACTCCAGACATGTGCGCCCCCTTGTGCACCTGCCTAACGTGGATCCTGGGTAAACGAGCCTCAAACCGGGGTCCTTAGGCTTCACAGGCAAGTGCTTAACCATTAAGCCATCTCTCCAGCCCTGTTTGGCTTTTTTAGAGGTAGAGTCTTACTCTAGCTCAGGCTGACCTAGAACTCTGTAGGCTTAGGCTGGCCTCCAACTCACAGTGATCCTCCTATCTCTCTGCCTCCTGAGTGCTAGGATTAAAGGTGTCGGCTACCACATCCCTATTTTTTTCTTACTGGAAGGTAGGGAAACCCTGATAACAGGGGAAACAAAATGTCAACACCATCTGAGGTAGTGGTTCACACCTTTGATCCATCACTCTGGAGGCAGAGGTAGAAGGATGTAAATTCAAGGCCAGCCTGAGACTGCACAGTGATTTCCAGGTCAGCCTGGACTACAGTAAGACCCTACCTTGAAAAATCAAAAAGGCAGAAGGCTGGAGAGATGGTGCTTGCCTGTAAAGCCTAAGGACCCATGTTTGACTCTCCAGATCCCAACATAAGCCAGATACACAAGGTTACACATGTGCACACCTGGAGTTCAATTACAGTGGCTAGAGGCCCTGGTGTGCCAATTCTCTCACTGTCTCTCTCACTCTCATTAAAAAACAAGAGGCCATGGCTGGAGAGATGGCTTAGCGGTTAAGTGCTTGCCTGTGAAGCCTAAGGACTCTGGTTTAAGGCTTGATTCCCCAGGACCCACGTTAGCCAGATGCACAAAGGGACGCACACGTCTGGAGTTCATTTGCAGTGGCTGGAGGCCCTGGTGCACCCATTCTCTCTCTCTCTCTCTCTGCCTCTTTCTCTCTCTGTCTGAAGCTATCAAATAAATACATAAAAATAAACAAAAAATTTTTAAAAATAAAAAAAAAACACCAAGAGGCCAGTCTGTTGGGCTTGCCTTAAACAATAAAAAAAATGTAAAGGCAGATATAGGAGAGTTTCATGGCAGCTTGAAGCAAGTACAACCAAGAATAACAGCAGAACAAGATCCACAGAAAGAACCTGTTTCAAATAAAGGAGACAGCTGGGTGTGGTGGCGCACGCCTTTAACCCCAGCACTTGGGAGGCAGAGGTAGGAGGATCGCTATGAGTTTGAGGCCACTTTGAGACTAAGTCCAGGTCAGCCTGGGCTAGAGTGAAACGCTACATTAAAAAAGGAGGGGGGGGGGTCTCTGGAGAGATGGCTTAGCAGTTAAGCACTTGCCTGTGAAGCCTAAAGACCCTGGTTCGAGGCTCAATTCCCCAGGACCCACATTGGCCAGATGTACAAGGGGAAACATGTGTCTGGAGTTTGCAGTGGCTGGAGGCCCTGAAGTGCCCATTATCTCTCTCTCTCCTCTCTCTCTCTCTCTCTCTCTCTCTCTCTCTCTGTGTGTGTGTGTGTGTGTGTGTGTGTGTGCCTCTTTGTCTGTTGCTCTCAAATAAATAAATAAAAATTTAAAAAAATATTTAAAAAAATAGGGCTGGGCTGGAGAGATGGCTTAGCGGTTAAGCGCTTGCCTGTGAAGCCTAAGGATCCCGGTTCGAGGCTCAATTCCCCAGGACCCATGTTAGCCAGATGCACAAGGGGGCGCACGCGTCTGGAGTTCGTTTGCAGTGGCTGGAAGCCCTGGCACGCCCACTCTCCTCTCTCTTTCTACCTGCCTCTCTCTCTCTCTCTCTCTCTCTCTTTTTCTCTCTCTCTCTCTCTGTCACTCTCAAATAAATAAATAAAAATGAACAAAAAAAATTTTAAAAAATAGGGCTGGAGAGATGGCTTAGTGGTTAAGCCGTTTGCCTGCAAAACCAAAGGATCCCAGTTCTTCTCCAGGACCCATGTAAGCCAGATGCACCAGGCAGCGCATGCGTATGGAGTTCATTTGCAGTGGCTACAGGCCCTGGCACACCCATTCTCTCTCTCTCAAATAAATAAATTTAAAAAAAAACTAAAATAATAATAAGGTAGACAAAGACTAATCTGAATGTTGTCCTCTGCCCTCCAAATGTGAATAAAAATAATAAAACTGGGCTGAAGAGATGGCTTAATGGTTAAGGTGCTTTTGCTTACAAAGCCTAAGGTCCCGGGTCCAATTCTCCAGTATCCACATAACTGGTTACAAGAACACCTCAGCACAGTATCCTATTTTGGTTTTTTTTTTTTTTTTTTTTTTTGAGATAGGCTCTCACTCTAACCCAGGCTGACCTGTAATTCACTCAATAGTCTCAGGGTGGCCTCAAACTGACAGCAGTCCTCCTACTTCTGCCTCCGGAGTTTATTTAGGCAGAGCACAGTGGCACACGCCTTTAATTCCATCACTCAGGAGGCAGAGATATCAGAAGATCTCTGTGAGTTCAAGGTCACTCTGAGACTACATAGTGGAATCCAGGTCAGCCTGGGCTAGTGAGACCCTACCTCAGGAAAAAAAAAAAAAAAAAAAATTGGCCAGGCATGGTGCCACATGCCTGTAATCCCACACTTGGGAGGCAAAGGTAAGATCGCCATGAGTTTGAGGCCACCTTGAGACTACATAGTGAATATATATAAAAAAAAATTTGTTGCCGGGCGTGGTGGCGCACGCCTTTAATCTCAGCACTCGGGAGGCAGAGGTGGGGGGATCGCCGTGAGTTCAAGGCCACCCTGAGACTCCATAGTGAATTCCAGGTCAGCCTGGGCTGGAGTAAGACCCTACCTCGAAAAAAAAAAATTGCAAGCAGAGAGTTAGAGGAGAGAGAGAAAATGGGCCTCTAGCCACTTCAAATGAACTCCAGGAAGTGAACCCAGGTCATTAAACTTTGTAAGCAACCCCAACTGCTAAGCCATCTCTCCAGCCTACTGTGTCCCGGCTCAGGCTGACCTGGAACTCACTATGTAGTCTCAGGGTGGCCTTGAACTCATAGCGATCCTCCTACCTCTGCCTCCTGAGTGCTGGGATTAAAGGTGCGCCCCACCTCGCCCGGCTTGGTTGAGGTTTTTCTCTTTTTTATTCTTAAGCAGCACAGCTGTGGTATTTGTTGGACATGGGGAACTGGGAGGCACATGGCGAGGCCTGTCCCATACTAGCCCTGTCCACCCCCATCGTCAAGCAAGGTTTCCTTCCGGTGCTCTCGTTACTCTGCGTCTGGTGTGGTCAACACCTCCTTGCCTTTTGGTTAAGCCCCATAGAGTTCAACATGACCAGAGGGACCTTCTCAACTTGAGCCATACCTGTTTTCCCTGAAGAAAATATGTGTCCTTTGGGCATTAAGGACTCCAGACACACAGAACATACAAGCTGAGGGAGGCCATCAGATAATTTGGAATAATCAAGGGGACATGTCCTTGGTTCCTGGCTATGACAGATGGAGTCCTATACTGGCCACTTATTTCAAGCTGGCACTGCCTCCTATCCACCCATAACCCAGTCTCACGGTGCTCTGTTCAGTCAGCTGCTCCTGGTGGAAAGCCAGGGCAGTGAGAATGCTGGTGTCCTCCACCATCAAATGAAAGCAAGTAGCCACTGTGTGGGGTGACAGAGTGATGGGCGAGGCTTTCTGTGTACTCAGGAAATGATGGTGCTGGCAGAAGCACCAAGGCGGGAAACCGAGTTGTGACCATGCGGATGCACTTAGGACCATGAGGTGATGCTAGCCCATGTCATTAACTTCCCAGTGAGGAAGCTGTTTCCATTTAGGGTAGTGGTCCTCATCAGTTTTGTTGATGTTTTGTTTTGAAGTTGGGTCTCACTGTAGCCCAGGCTGGCCTTGAACTCATGACAATAACCGTACCTCAGCCTTCCAAGTGCTAGGGTTAAAAGCAGGAACCACCACACCCATTTCCAGTGCTTTTACTTTTACCTATTTGAGGGAGAGAGAGAAAATGGGCATGCTGGAGCCTCTTGCCACCACAAACAAGGTCCAGATGCGTGTGCCCACCATCTTGTGCATCCAGCTTTGCAAGGGTATTGGGGAGTTGAACCTGGGCCAGCAGGCTTTGCAAGCAAGCACCTTTAACTGCTGAGCCATCTCCTCAGCCCCTCCGCTGCTTTTGAGCATATCCCACTCTTATTCGCATTAGTGCTGTTCTCTTTCCCAGTCAACTGTGTGATCATTTCATGTGCCCTTGTTTTAGGACACATTAACCCGGAAATGCCAGTGGGTAACCCCCCCCCCACACACAATGACCCGCTCCTAGAATGCCACATCACTGCCACTGTGGCCTGTGGGTGTGGACCCGTTGATCAAGAACCAGGGTAGCTAGAGAAAGAAGCTGGCATCTTTTTTTTTTTTTTTTTGCCCAGGCTGACCTCATGGTGATCCTCCTACCTATGCCTTACTCTGCCTCTTGAGTGCTGGGATTAAAGGCATGTGCCACCACGCCCGCTGTTTTTTGTTTGTTTTGTTTTGTTTTTTCGAGGTAGGGTCTCACTATAGTTCAGGCTGACCTGGAATTCACTGTGTAGTCTCAGGGTGGCCTCAAACTCACAGTGATCCTCCCACCTCTGCCTCCTGAGTACTGGGTTTAAGGCATGTGCCACCATGCCCGGCTTTTTGTTGTTGTTGTTCTTCTTTTTTTGAGAGAGGGAGAAAGAGAGAAAGAGAGAGAATGCGCGCGCCAGGGCCTTTCAGCTGCTGTGAATGAACTCCAGATGTGTGCGCCTCCTTGTGTGCATGTGCGATATTACATGCTTGCGTCACTTTAGCATCCGGCTATACGTGGGACCTGGAGATTCCAACAAGTGTTCTTTAAAAACAAAAAGTTTTTATATTTACTTGAGAGAGAGAATGGGCACCAGAGTTTCCAGCCACTGAAAATGAACTCCAGATGCATGTGCCACCTTGTGTATCTGGCTTACGTGGGTCATGGGGAATCAAACCGAGGTCCTTTAACTTTGCAGGCAAGCACCTTAACCACTAGGCCATTTCTCCAGCCCGGCATCTACCTTCAGGATGGTTGTCTTGCCCAACGGTGATAGAGAGCCTTCTCCACTGTGGATGCCCTCTCAGATAACCCTGTGCATACAAAACAGCTGTTTGTCTGTCCATCTCTCCCCCATACCTCTTCTGTGTCCATCTCTCAGTCAGGTAGGTGTCATGCCCCTGAGCAGCCAGACAAGTTGTTATGTTAGCCCTTGCTCATGAATCAGAGCACACGTCTGCCTTGCTTGCAGAGTGGGTCGTTCATTCATATAGGAAGGTTCTGCCACTGGAGCTCCCCATCACCGTCCTTCAGGGGACACCCTGAGTGTGACTGTGATTCAGTACTTGTCCATTTGTGGTTCGTGCCACCCCAGACCCAATTTGGAAATCCTCTTTGTTAACATGGCACAGCAACTTAGCCAAGTGTGGGTTGAGGGACGTGGTGAGGAAGAGAGGTACCAGGGGAATTCAGTCCACCTGCTCGTGTGATTTCTTTGTGCCTCCTGGACTTGCCCAGACCTGATCTCATAGACGCTGTTCAGTAATAGAATGCCACGCTGCGTGTCCAATTTTATGATGAGGTGGGTCTGACCTCCAGTTCTGGTTGCATGGGTCACTGGGTGTCCCTCAATAAGGTGTCTGTCTCCTCCATGTCCAGTGTGAGCCAGGAGCTGTTTCTCAAGTGGTGGACAGCTATTGGTAGAAGTCACTGACCAGACTTAATCCAACCCTCTGGGGGTCCATGACTGCTGCAGTCTCCTATTGGCGCTGGTCCATACAGCGTCTTTCTGCCATGGCCACTTCCCATAACGCTCACATGATAGGGCAGCGCCCTCTGCAGCTGGCACCGGCTTCAGGCCTTCCCTTCCCCAGGTTTCTAGGAAGTGGCTGAAGCACTGCAGCTGGATGTGGCATGTGTTACCCTTTTTACTTTTTTGTTTTTCTTGGTAGGGTCTCACTCTGGTCCAGGCTGACATGGAATTCACTGTGTAGTCTCAGGGTGGCCTCAAACTCACAGCAATCCTCCTACCTCTGCCTCCCAAGTTCTGGAATTAAAGGCATGCACCACCATGCCTGGCCCTTCTCCCTCCCCTTCCCACCCCTCCCTGAGGTAGGGTCTCACTCTAGCCCAGGCTGACCTGGAATTTACTATGTAGTCTCAGGGTGGCCTTGAACTCACGGCGATCCTCCTACCTCTGCCTCCCGAGTGCTGGGATTAAAGGTGTGCGCCACCACGTCCAGCTTTTTTTTTTAGTTTCTTGAAGTAAGGTCTTGCCGTAGCCCAGGCTGACTTGAAATTGATTATGTAGTCTCAGGCTGGGTTCAAACTCACAATGATCCTCCTACCTTAGCCTTGTCTTTTCTTTGAAATGGCAGTATAAGGTTCAGCAACTTGTCACTCATTTATTTTTGTTGTTACTGTTTTTGTGTTTTTGAGATAGGGTTTCACTCTAGCCCAGGCTGATCTGGAATTCACTATGTAGTCTCAGGGTGGCCTCGAACTCACGGTGATCCCCTCCCTCTGCCTCCCGAGTGCTGGGATTAACGGCGTGTGCCACCACACCTGGCCTTATTTTAAATATTCATTTACTTGAGAGAGAGTGAAAGAGAAAGAGGCAGATAGAGAGGGTGGGTGCAGCAGGGCCTCTAGTCACTGCAGATGAACTCCAGATGCATGAGCCACCTTGTACATCTGGCTTCATGTGGGTTCTGGGGGAATTGAACCTGGGACCGTAGGCTTTGCAGGCTTTGCACTATTTCTTGAGTCCCAGCTTGTCACTCATTTTAGAGGAAAAATCTTGACAGGCCCTGGACTGCTTTGGTCCTGTAGTAGCTTCGTGGACACAGCAGGCCCTGGATGTAAGTGTACACTATTTAAAAAAAAAAAAAAAAAAGGCACCACTAGAGGGGAAAAAAAGAGATGTTGAAGAAGGAAAGGGCAATAAATAGGACACATGTGACAAGAAAGTGGTAAGGAGGGTGGAGAAATGGCTTAGTGGCTAAGGCACTTGCCTGCAAAGCCGAAGGACACAGTCCAATTCCCCAGGACCACATAAGCCAGATGCATAAGGTGGCACATACATCTGGAGATCTTTTGCAGTGGCTAGAGGCCCTGGCATGCCCATTCTGTCTTTTTCTGCCTCTCTCACTCTCAAATAAGTAAAAATAAAAAAAAAATGTATAAAAGGAAGGTGGTAAGAAGTCTTGGGGTTACAGGAGGGCACAAGAGGGGGAGTGAGGCTGGGAGGGTGGAGAGAGCCAACCAAAACAAATTTTCTTTGAAAACGCCATAATGAAACCTAATTCTGGATCTGCAAAGTTAAAAAATAATAATAGGGCCAGGCATGGTGGCACACGCAGGAAGCAGAGGCAGGAGGATTGTTGTGAGTTTGAGGCCAGCCTGGGACTACATAGTAAATTCCAGGTCAGCTTGGGCTAGGGAGACCCTACCTCAAAAAACCAAAATAATAATAATAATAATAATAATAATAATAATAATAGGGGCTGGAGAGATGTCTAAGTGGTTAAGGTGCTTGCCTACAAAGCCTAATCACTCAGGTTCAATTCCCCAGTGCTGACATAAAAGCCAGATGCACACAGTGGCACATGCATCTGGAATTTGTAGTGGCTGGAGGCCCTGGTACGCCCATTCTGTGTGTGTGTGTGTGTGTGTGTGTGTGTGTGTGTGTGTGTGTGTGTTTCTAGAACAATCAGAGGTAGAGTCAGAAGCCCACACCACAGTCTTTGTTCATTATTTTAGTCACTGTAGTCACCATAGTGACTAAGGACCAAACCAGTTGGTCTGCCAACATCTTACCAGTCATGTCATGCCACTTCTGTCGTAAAGGTAGGAACTTTGACGCCACAAATTACCATGGCATCCACCAGCCCCTGACAAGGAGGCTATTTCCACCCTGGTCAAGAGGTATATGGAAGTAGGCATAGTGGCACATGACTTTAATTTCAGTAATCAGAAGGCAGAGGTAGGAGGATTGCAGTAAATTCAAGGCCACCCTGAGACTACATAATGAATTCCAGATCAGCCTGAAATACATTGCGACCCAACCTCAGGGAATATATATATATATTCTGATCCCTGGCATCCTGCATTCTACCCAGACTCCACCACTGTGCTGATACCTCCATTATTGTATTTTATTTTAGTTATTTATTTATTTTTTTGGTTTTCCGAGGTAGGGTCTTGCTCTAGCCCAAGCTGGCCTGGAGTTCAGTATGTAGTCTCAGGGTGGCCTCAAATTCATGGTGATCCTCCTACCTCTGCTTCCCAAGTGCCTGAGTGCTGAGATTAAAGGCATGCGCCACCATACCCAGCACCTCCTTTAAAGGCATGTGCCACCATGCCTGGGCTTTCTTTTTTTACTTATTTGAGAGCAACAGAGAGATTTTGAGAGAAAGAGGGGTAGAGAGAGAGAGAATGGGTGCACCAGGACCTTCAGCCTCTGTGAACAAATGGCCACATGTGTGACATTGCATGCTTGCGTCACTGTGTGTCTGGTTTATGTGGGACCTGGACGTTCAAACAGGAGTTCTTAGATTTCACAGGCAAGCACCTTAACTGCTAAGCCATCTCTCCAATCCCCCTCTTTAATTTAAAATATTTATTTATTTGAGAGAGAAAGAGGAAGAGAGAGAGAGATTGAGAATGGGCATGCCAGGGCCTCCAGCTACTGCAAACGAACTCCAGATGCATGTGCCTCCTTGTGCATCTGGCTTATGTGGGTCCTGGAGAATCGAACCAGTATCCTTTGGCTTTGCATGCAAATGCCTTAACGGCTAAGCCATCTCTCCAGTGCCCCCCCCCCAATTTAAAAAAAAAATGCAGAGCCAGCCAGCTGGGCATGGTGGTGCATGCCTTTAATCCCAGCACCCGGGCAGTGGAGGTAAGAGGATTGCCAAGACTCTGAGACTCCATAGTGAATTCCAGGTCAGCGTGGCCTAGAGTGAGACCCTACCTTGAAAAACCAAAAAAGGCAGAGGCTTACTCTAGCCCAGGCTGACCTAAAACTCACTCTAGCCCAAGCTGGCTTTGAACTCCTGGCAATCTTCCCACCTCAGCCTCCCAAGTCTTGGATTAAAGATGTGAGTCACTATGCCCAGCTAAAAGTAACCATTCAAATGGCCCATTGGATGCTTAGTTCTGTGCTTGGGGGAAGAGCCAAGGTGCAGGGGTGCTTAGGCAGAGCTGGAATTGGCTGCTGAATCTCAGGGTGCCCAAAGAGGGGACTTTGGGAAGGAAGACTAAGAGAATTGAGCCCAGTCACTGGAATTGAGTTCAAGGTGGAAAATCTGGCAGATGTAGGGGGAGGGGGCTGACCTTAATCATGTACCCAGTAGCTGTCCCTCATCCCGAGGAAGCACTGGCCACGCTGCATAGTGTCAGGACAAGCTCTGAAACCAGGTGAAAGGTTTAGGAAGAAAATGTTCCTATGAGAGTTGATGTGGCATACATGCCACACTGATCATGTGCCTCAGGGGATATGCTATCTAAATCCCATCTCCAGTCACTGATTCAGCAGGCCACTGCCCCGCATCACCCCAGCCTCTCTCCTATGCCCTTATGCGAGCTCTCTGCGATCCCTCATCACTCAATGTGGGTTTTAGCACAGCCCAACGTGGTAGCCTCATCTCTGCTGCACGGAAGACAGTTCCTCCCCAGAGGGGAGGAAACAGCCTTGGGCTTACTTAGTCCAGAAAGGTCATTGCCCATGGCCAGCCTGCAGAAGAGACCCAGTGGACTTCTCCCAGCAGAGTGTGTGCTGTTAGCACACTGGATATTAGAAACAGGTCTCCTTGGCAAAAAGAGTGGTGTCAAGATAAGTGGATTATCTTTAATGTCATAGAAACACTCTATTTTGATTGACTGAGCAGGGTATAAAAAACCAGACACAGGATAGCGGGTTGACTGGAAGGCAGCAAGAGGGAATTTTGGGGTGATGGTGCTGGTCTATAGCATTTGTATCTTCATTGATATGTTGTCAAAACTTGCAAAGTTGGACATTTAGAATTTATACATTTTGCCAGAAATCTTAGCCCCATTTTAAAAATGAAAGGAGGCGGCGGTGGCACTGGGTAGGTGGCTTAGTGGTTGAAGGCACTTGCTTTCACAGCCTGTCAGCCTGGGTTCAATTCCCAACTCACCTATGGAAGCCAGATGCAAAAGTGTTGCAAACATCTGGTGTATTTGTCTGCAGTGGCAAAAGTCTATAGCAGGCACATGTGCACACCCATGTGCAAATAAATAAATAATGAAAGATGGAAGAAGGAAGAAAAGGAGAGCAGAATCTAGCCACCAGCTCTGAAAGTGGCATTGCAAATGACTGTTTCTTACATGTAACACCTGCCACCTGCTGCTTCGTGGTTCCCGGGGTGGCAGGGGCTGGTATGTGGGTTTGGGTGCCCCTGGAGCCTGGCCCAACCTTTTTTCTTAAAGGTAGGGTCTCACTCTAGCACAGGCTGACATGGAATTCACTGTAGTATTAGGTTGGCCTTGAACTCACGGTGATCCTCCTACCTCTGCCTCCCAAGTGTTGGGATTAAAGGCGTGCGCCACCACACCTGGTGATCTTACTTTTTGGTTTTTTTTAATAAATACTCTAAAAGATCAACAACCAAGTGTGGTGGCGCACACCTGCCGTCTCAGCACTGCAGAGGTCAAGGCAGGCAGATCTTGAGTTCAAGGCCAATCCTACCTACCAAAACAGGTCCTCTGTGTCTGCAAGGGGAAGCAGACTGGTCACTGGGAAGGTGACAGCAAACAGGGCACACAGCAGGCCCTGGCCCCAGTGCACTGAGAAGATGGTTGAAGAATATAGGAGGCAATCTGTCAGCAGAGGAGAGCGAGGCAGGGCTCCCCAGAAGGTGCTGTGAGAGCCTCAGCCAAGGGGCAGAAAGTCATGGAGTAAGGGGCAAAGTGTCTCAGTTCCAGGGATGGACAGGATTGAGGCATTTCGGGGGGGGGGGTGCTGAGAGAAGGCTTTGGTTGGGGGTTGGAAAGCAAGGTGGAGTGAGGCACAGGAGAGGGTCACATTGTCCAAGGTCCAAGGCTGTCGTGACGTGCAGTGATAAATTATGTATGTGACTTAAGGGGCATTACTGGATTTATGCTTTGACAGGAACATTCTGGGCTGACCAGAGAATTGGCCCCAGGAGTGTAGCTAGGAACGGAATCAAGACCTTCCCCGGAGCACAGGCCCAGGGGATGGATCTGGGCTGCGGATGGAGACATGCTGTAGTTTAGAGAAGTGACTGGCAATTCTGGGTTGAATCTGGGGCATGAGGGACAAGGACTCCTGGTTCCAGAGACAGGGTGGTTGGTAGTACCATTTACTTAGTTGGGGAAGAAGGTGAGCAAGTTTGGGGAGCAGTCTAGAAGAGACCCAAAGAGAGATGAAGCCTGGAGGAGATTGTTGAGTGAACTTTTTCCTAGCAAGTAGCTTGTGCCCCCAGGCAGGGCACCCCTCAACAAAATAAAAGGCCGATTCCACCAGTTTACCTGGGTGAACCAATGATATCAATGGGCTTTCTGACGGCATGAGCACAAGGTTACTTACAGGAGTGTGGAGGCCCCAAAGCATTGCAAGTTCTCATCTTGACGTGGATAACAGCCTCCCAGTGACAGGGTAGGTGGAATTCTCATTGCCTCCTCTTCCGCCCTTTAGCTGTTATCGCCCAGTAAGACCATGAGACCTCATGCATCACTGCATACAGCTGGTACAGAAGGAAGCCAAACTCTCAGTGAGAGCTCACCTCTCCTTTTATGGAGACATCAGCAGACTCAATCTGCTCCAAGGTGGCTGCAGCTGCTTTCGATAAAGACGGCAATAGTTGGGCTGGCGAGATGGCTTAGCAGTTAAGGCACTTCCCTGCAAAGCCAAAGGACCCAGGTTCAATTCCCCAGGACCCACATAAGCCAGCTGCAGTAAGAGGTACACACGTCTGGAGTTCGTTTGCAGTGGCTAGAGGCCCTGGTGTACCCATTCTCTCCCTCTCTATCTTTCTTTCTCTCTCTCTCTCTCTCTGTCCTGCCTATTTCTGTATTCCTCTGTCACAAATTAATAAATAAAAATAAAAAAGATGGCAATTGTTGAACTGGAGAGATGGCTTGCTGGCAAAGCCAAAGGACCCAGGTTCGATTCCCTAGTTAGTACTCATGTAAAACCAGATGTCACATGTACAAGGTGGTGCATGCATCTAGGGTTTATTTGCAGGGACAAGAGGCCCTGGTGCACCCATTTTCTTTCTCTTCTCTCTCAAATAACCAATACAATATTTTTTAAAAGATAGCGGTTAAGGCTCTTGCCTGCAAAGCCAATTGTCCCAGGTTCGACTCCCCAGGACCCACATAAGCCAGATGCACAAGGGGGCACATCCATCTGGAGTTTTGCAGTGGCTGGAGGCCCTGGCATGCCCATTCTCTCTCTCTCTCTCTCTCTTTCTCTCTCTCTCTCTACCTGCCTGCTTCTGTATCTCTCTCACACACATAAATAAAATTTATATATCTTTTAAAAAAAACTTGTGTACTGGTGCATGCACCTGTGTGCACACGTGCTAAAGGAGGGTGTTGGATGTTCCCCACCACGGCTCATCTTGTGTTTCCTTAGAACAGAACCTCTCGAGCCGGGCGCGGTGGCGCACACCTTTAATCCCAGTACTCAGGAGGCAGAGGTAGGAGGATCACCGTGAGTTTGAGGCCAGCCTGAAACTACCTAGTGAATTCCAGGTCAGCCTGAGCTAGAGTGAGACCCTACCTCAGAAAAAAAAACAAAACAAACAGACAAAAAGAACCTCTCACTGAGCCCAGTGATTCTCCAGTCTCTGCTTCAACAGAACACTCAGCTGTTTGCATGGGTGCTCAGGCCGTCATGCTTGTGTGGGAAGTGCTCTTACCTGCTGAACCATTCCTCCAGTCCCTTATTTGTCTATTGTTTATTTACCTCTTTATTTGAAGCCTGGTAAGTAAGTCATGAGTTCATAGGGAATAGGCTCCAGCTGCCTGGGCTCTTTCCCATCAGTTCTCATAAAGCATGCATCTCTGGTAGAACAGGGCTTCAGTTGAACGTAGGAATATACCCGCCCCCCCCCCCACCGCCCGCCTTTTTTTTTTTTTCCTGGCTTCCTTTTCTTCTCATCATTTTCCCTCATCCATTTCAGGAAGTTATCTGAGCTCTTAGATACTAATTATGCAGCCTCTTGGCAAGAATGTTCCTCATAAAACTGGCTTATTTACCACAATGCCAACAGCGTGCAGGGCCATATTTTAGACTCTTCTTGTTTTGCTATGGTAACATTTGTGGGGCGTTCCTTTCTGAACAGGAACCATTCCGCTGATATCTACAATAACACACTTTTTATTTATTTATTTATTTTTGAGATAGGGTCTTGCTCTAGCAGCCCAGGCTGACCTGGAATTCACTGTGTAGTCTCAGGCTTGGCCTGGAACTCACAGCGATCCTCCTACCTCTGCCTCCCGAGTGCTGAGATCAAAAGTGTACACCACCACTTCCTGCAATAATCACACTTTTTGAAGATTCAAATATATGTGACCAAAAGAACTCCATGCTTTCTGAAAGGCCAAGAGGATTTATAGGCTCACAGTGAGTCTCCTATCTCTGCCTCCAGAGACTTTTTTAAATAATTGCTCTATGGAATATTAGGCAGCAATGAAAATAAACAATGATACATCACAGAAGCATAGATTGATGCAAATCCATTGCTAAGCAAAAATGAAAGGCAAAACTCTAGGCATACTGGGAATTATTCTATTTACATAAAGCTCAAACCCAGAAACATCTAAATCCTATTGAACAGCATGGGTGAACTATAAAGAACCATAACACTCTAATGGTCGGTAGAGACCATCATAAGAACACAAGAATGATTGCCTTAGAAAGAAAGGGGGCATACGGTTAAGAAGTGCATGGGGGTCCCTGTGGGGCCAGCAATCTTGAGTTGGGTGGTGACACACAGGTGTTTGTTTCATTATCACACATTATATTATGCATTGATGTCTCATGTATCTTTATATGTGCAAGTTATATTTGACAAGCTCTTGCTTTATAGTCCAGACCTGAAACTCTCAATCCGCCTGCCTCAGTCTCCTGAGAACTGGAATCACAGGTGTGCACCACTATACTGGCTGACGTAGCAAGTCTGGTCTTGCATGGTTGTTTTTTTTTTTTTTTAGTTTATTTTTACTTTTATTTATTTGAGAGAGACAGACAGAGAGAAAGAGGCAAAGAGAAAGAGAGAATGGGCACACCAGGGCCTACAGCCACTGCAAACGAACTCCAAATGCATGCACCACCTTGTGCATCTGGCTAACATGGGTCCTGGGGAATCAAGCCTCGAACCGGGATCCTTAGGCTTCACAGGCAAGCGCTTAACCGCTAAGCCATCTCTCCAGCCCTTGCAGAGATGGCTTAGCAGTTAAGGCATTTGCCTGCAAAACCTAAGGACGCAAGTTCTCTCCCCCCACTCCTTTCTCTGTCTTGTCTTCCCTCTTTCTTTCTCCTTCCCTCTCTCAATAAATAAAATAATCTTTTAAAATATTTTTAAATGTTTTATTTATTGGAGAGAAAGAGGCAGAGAGAGAGAGAATGGCAAACCAGGGCCTCCAGCCACTGCAAATGAACTCCAGGTGTGTGTGTGCCACCTTGTGAATGTGGCTTCACATGAGTCCTGGTGAATTGAACTTGGGTCCTTAGGCTTCACAGGCAAGTGCCTTAACCATTAAGCCATCTCTCCAGCCCCCTAAAAAGTATTTTTATTGACTTGCAAGGAAAGAGAGAGACAATGGGTGTGCCAGGGCCTCTTGTCACTGCAAACAAACTCCAAACTTTTTATCCTCATTTTAATTCTTCCCTTGAAATAGACAACTCAGGGTTGAAG
Source organism: Jaculus jaculus (assembly GCF_020740685.1). Lineage (NCBI taxonomy): Eukaryota > Metazoa > Chordata > Mammalia > Rodentia > Dipodidae > Jaculus > Jaculus jaculus. The sequence continues at coordinate 59,771,220 of NC_059106.1, read as the reverse complement.
AGATGGCTTAGTGGTTAAGGCACATGTCTGCGAAGCCTAAGGATCCAGGTTTGATTCTTCAGGTCCCATGTAAGCCAAATGCACAAGGTGACACATGTGTCTGGAGTTAGTTTGCAGTGGCTGGAGGCCGTGGCATGCCCATTCTCTCTCTCTGTCTCTAATAAATGAATAAATAATAAATCTTAAAAAAAGAAAGAAATGGACAACTCAGTAAGACAGAGCTCTAGGGGCTGGGGAGCTCATACAAAGGTCAAAGGCCAAAAGTAAATGTAGCAATCTCACCTTTGATTGGCATCTAAAGTGGGCAGTCTCAAGCTGGGGAGACTGCTCAATGGATAAAGTGCTTGCTGCACAGTGTGAGTAGCAAGTTCAGATCCCCAGGCCTCATATAAAAGACAGAAGCTGTGGCGGGCTTCTGTAATCCCAGCACGCCTATAGTAAGACAGGAGAATTTCCAGGAAGTTCATGGACCAGCTAGCCCAGCAAACCGAACAAGGGAAAAATGAGAGACCCTGCCTCAAATGAGATGGAAGACGACAGACCCTGGAAGCTGTCCTCTGACCTCCACACATGTTCCATGGCACACGTGTTCACACTCACACATACTATATACATCTGCACACACACCCAGAAAGCATCAATGAAGTGGGTCAATTTTGTGGGAACAAATCTTTAACCTGTGGAATATGACAGGCTTGGACTGAATTGGAGGACACAGAGTTTGAGCCCGTTGGAAATGGCTTGCTTTGCTTGGCATGTGAGGAAAACCCACATGTGTGGCATCAGAAGCATCAGGTGTGTGGAGTAGATGCGAGCCGGGCATGGTGGCACACACCTTTAATTCCAGCACTCAGGAGGCAGAAGTAGGAGGGTCACTGTGTAGTCGAAGCCAGCCTGAGACTCCATAGTACATTTGAGGTCAGCCTGGGCTACAGTGAGGCTCTATCTCGGGGGGGGCGGGGAGGGGAGCGGAACACACTGTATCCTGCAGGTCAGCAGGTTCTGCAAAGTGGCATGACATTGCTCACAGTGCAACCAGGTCTGCCATGGGCATTGCCAGGCAGTAAGGCCCCATAATCCTGGGGACTGGCCACTGGCTTAGGTGCCCTGTGTCTTCACAGTCATTATGAAATCATGGCCTCTGCAGTGGGAGGTAGGGCCATGTAGCACACCGTGCCCTTGGCATTGGGTAAGTCCAGGCTTGGAGATGCACAGCGAAGGTAGGAGGCAAAAGGATCTATTGGGAGGGGACAGATCGCTGCTCCTCTAACCCCCACACCCCCATGAAGGAAGCTTAGTTTAAGTCTTCAGGTTGCTGGTGGAACCTCAAGGGCACAGGCTTGGCCACCAGAAGTCATGGTGGCCAGGTTGGCTTTGGGAAGGGCAACCCCATGCTATAGAGGCCAAGGAGCATCCATGGCAATTTCTGTGGGCACTCTGCCCCTAGGCCCATCGACCATGCTCCAAAGCCGCTGTGGCTGATGGGAGATGATCAGTACCTGGGACATCACGATGGAGACATTTGTCCTCCTCCCTGGGAGCAGAAGGAATTAATAAACTATGACGGTTAAGTAAGTTATATGAGGAGATAAATTATAGAGTAACACGGGGAAAGAAAAAAGAAGTGGGACTTGCAAAATTCTTAAGGGAATTTGTCCTTATCCTGGGGAAAAAAGTGCTGGCTTGCTGTTTAGCGTTTTGATTTTTAAAAAAATCAAGACTTTGTGTCTCAAGATGAGAAAGTCATCTTGGTATGTCACCCCAACTCTGTTCTGACCAGTTCTGTTTTGGGAGCCACAGGCCATTCTTGCTGAGTGTTATTAAGGCAGGACAACTGGACAGGGATGTCTGAGTCACTTACAAAGTCCCACTATAATCAGAGTGATCAATGGTAAGACCTCAAGCTGGGCATGCTAGCTCATGCCTTCAATCCCAGCACTCAGGAAGCTGAGACATGAAGGTTATCATGAGTATGAGGCTCGTCTGAGCTAGAGTGAGACCCTGCCAAAAAATATATGTTATATGTATTATAAAGTTATATGTATTATAACATATATATATATATCATAAATATATTGTTTTGTTTTGTTTTCTGAGATAGGATCTCACTCTAGCTCATGTTGACATGGAGTTCACTATGTAGTCTCGGGGTGGCCTCAAACTCACAGCAATCCTCCTACCTCTGCTTCCCAAGTGCTGGGATTAAAGGCTTGCACCACCACACCCAGCTAAATAAATAATTTTTTTAAAGGAGCTGGAGACTAGAGAGATGACTTAGCAGTTAAGGCATTTGCCTCTGAAGCCAAAGGACCCAGGTTCAATTCCCCAGGACCCAGGTAAGCTAGATGCACAAAGTGGCTGAAGGTCCCTGGCACACCCATTTTCTTTCTCAATAAATATAATAATAAAAAAGACCCTTCTAGCCTGGCGTGGCAGTGCATGCCTTCAGCACTTGGGAGGCAGAAGTAGGAGGATCGCCATGAGTTCAAGGCCACCCTGAGAATACAGAGTAAATTCCAGGTCAGTACAGGCTAGAGTGAGATCCTACTTTGAAAAACCAAAAAATAAAAAGAAAAAGAAAAAAAGGCCCTTCTGTTAATGATACCCTTTGGTGAGCAGTCATCTGGGACAGATATTCTTTTACAATCTGAGCCCCTCCTAAGAATGCCATCACAGTGCTGTCTAGTTCTCCCTCCTCCCCAGGCCCTGCCCTGGGCAAGACCACCAGCCCATATTGAGACTGCCTGGAGCCTGGCTGAAGCCACCTCCCTTTCCACAGGAAATAGCAACGCACCTCCCTGAGCGAGAGGCCTCGTTCTGGGAAAGACAGGCCGCAGGGCCGCAGCGGCTTTGGGCTGGGGCTGGCTGCTTAGGGGCCATCTGTTCACAGGCTGCGCAGAAGCTCAGAGCTGTCTGAGAAGTGACCTCTGAGGGCTCATCCTGGGTTGCTTGGCAACTAACAAATAAGGCACTAGTGGTTCCCTGTCCCTGAGGGGAGAAGCAGTGCCTGAACTCAGCCTTCCCGGGGATGAGAGTGTTAGGGTGAGGTGGGGGCCGAGGAGCCCCAGGCCATCTGCATAGCTGACACTTCACTGCTTGGCAGCAACGCTCCGCCCCCACGCCATCACACCCAGGTCCCAGGTGGTTCTCACAAGGGATCCAGGCACACTCTGCCCCACGATGACCCAGCCTCACACAGGGATGTCTGTAAGCGCTCCTGCCTGTGAGTTCCAGAAGGCACCTGGTGTTGCTGCTGAGAGCGTCTGCCTGAGCTCTAAGCAGGCTCCAGTTCTCCATCTTTCATCAGTTAGACTTAGAGACCAGACTAAGGTATGGGTGGAGGAGGGGCAGTGGGAGGCTAGAGAAGGGACTCTAGGGAATGAGCCACCTGCTTAGCAGCTCTTCTGGAACTGCTGAAAAAATTATTCATTTACAAGCTAAGAGACAGAGAGAGACAGTGACACAGAGAGAGAGAGAGAGAGAGAAAGGGAGAATGGGCGTACCAGGACGTCTAGCCATTGCAAATGAACTCCAGGTGCCTGTGCCACCTTGTGCATCTGGCTTATGTGGGTCCTGAAGAATCAAACCTGGCTCCTTAGGCTTCACGGGCCAGTGCCCTAACTGCTAAGCTATCTGTCCTGCTCTGTGTGTGCCCTTTTTTTTTTTCAAATTATTTATTTATTTATTTGAGAGCAACAGACACAGAGAGAAAGACAGATAGAGGGAGAGAGAGAGAATGGGCGCGCCAGGGCTTCCAGCCTCTGCAAACGAACTCCAGACGCGTGCGCCCCCTTGTGCATCTGGCTAACGTGGGACCTGGGGAACCGAGCCTCGAACCGGGGTACTTAGGCTTCACAGGCAAGCGCTTAACCGCTAAGCTATCTCTCCAGCCCTGTGTGTGCCCTTTTGAAGACAGGTGCTACAAGGCACACCTGATCTTGTGGCAAGGTCAGATAATACTAGGCTTTCATCACACAGTCCCAGGTGGCCCATCAGACTCAGTCCTCCCTTGGGGCCACCAGTTTTCCAAAGGCATGAGCTGCTTCTCAGAAAGAGAACAGGAGGCCACCCTGAGACTGATTAGTGAGTTCCAGATCAACCTTGGCTAAAGCGACAGCCTACCTCACCTACCTCAAAAAACAAAAAACAAAACAAAGCAAAAAAAGAAAACAAAGAGATGGCTTAGTGGTTAAGGCACTTGCCTACAAAGCCTAAGGACCCATCTTCAACTCTCCAGGTCCCATGTAAGCCAGATTCACAAGGTGACACAAGCGTGCAAGGTCGCACGTGTGCACAAGGGGGCGCACACGTCTGGAGTTTGATTACAGTGGCTGGAGGCCCTGGCGTTCCAATTCTCTCTCTCTCACCACCACCACCAACAAAAAAACAACAAAAAAAAATAGAACGGGGTCTGGAGAGATGGCTTAGCGGTTAGGCGCTTGCCTGTGAAGCCTAAAGACACCGGTTTGAGGCTCGATTCCCCAGGACCCATGTCAGCCAGATGCACAAGGTAGCACATTCATCTGGAGTTTGTTTGCAGTGGCTTGAGGCCCTGACACGCCCATTCTCTCTATCTGCCTCTTTCTCTGTCTGTCACTCTTAAATAAATAAATAAAAATAAACAAAAAAATTAAAAAAGAAAAGAAGGAAGAAATAAAACGGGGCTGGCTGGGCATGGCGGTATATGCCTGTAATCCCAGCACTTAGAGGCAGAAGGATCAGTAATTAAAGGCTGGTCTTACCTATGTAGCAAATTTGAGGCCAGCCTGGACTACATGAGACCTTTTCTCAAAACAAAATAAACAGACTGTGGAGATAGCTTAGTGGTTAAGAGTGCTTGCTCTTAAGTATGAGGGTTTCTTGGGCTGGAGACCACCAAATTTGACTCCTTAGGGCTCATGTAAAAAGCCCGGTGTGGCCACACATACATGTTCATAAACAGCAGTCTGCCTGGGAGTGGAGACAGTAGCATCACTGAATTTCACTGAGAAACAGCAACTCCGGGATGAAGACCACATTTGCTGCTCTCCTCTGTCCTCCACATGCACATTCATGGGGCGTGTGCATCTGCACACTCATGTGCATACACCACATATTGTACACCACCCCACATACAGGGGGAATAAAAAAAGATAGAAAAGAGAGAGAAGCCGAGCGTGGTGGTGCACGTCTTTAATCCCAGCACTCGGGAGGCAGAGGTAGGAAGATCGCCGTGAGTTCAATAGTGAGTCCCAGGTCAGCCTGGACTAGAGTGAGACTCTACCTTGAAAAATCAAAAAAGAGAGAGAGAGAGAAAGTCAGAGGGCAGGGCACAGTGGCATATACCTTTAATCCAGCACTTGAGAGGCAGAGGTAGGCAGATCGCTGTGAGTTCGAGGCTACCCTGAGACTACCATAGTGAATTCCAGGTCAGCCTGGGCTAGAGTGAAACCTGACCTCAAGAAAAACAAACAAACAAACAAAAACTCCAGAGTGGGCCTGGAGAGATGGCTTAGAGTTTAAGGTGCTTGCCTGCAAAGCCTAAGGACTTGTGTTCGACTCCCCAGCTCCCATATAAACCAGAAGCACAAGGTGACGTATATGCAAGGTTGCACATTCGCACAAGGTGGTGCGCACGTCTAGGGTTCAATTACAGTGGCTGAGGCCCTGGTAGGCTAATTCTCTCTCTTGCTTTCACTCTCACAATCGCTCTCTCTCATTTAAAAAGGCCAGTCTATTGAGCTTGTCTCAAAAAAATCTATAGTCAAGGCTAGGGAGATGGCTCATCAAGTCATACACAGTGCTTGCAACTTAATCATGAAGCCTGAGAAGGCCCAAGGCCACCATCATAGTTTGAGCAGCTGTGTTTTAAAAACACATGACAGGCTGGGTGTTGTGCTGCATGCCTTTAATCCCAGCACTTGGGAGGCAGAGGTAGGAGGATTGCCATGAGTTCAAGGCCACCCTGAGACTCCATAGTGAATTCCAGGTCAGCCTGAGTTGGAGAGAGACCCTACCTCAGGAAAAAATAAGGAGGGGGGGGGGCTGGGGAAATGGCTTAGTGTTTAAGGCACTTGCCTGCTAAGCCAAAGGAACCAGGTTCAGTTCCCCAGGACCCATGTAAGCCAGATACACAAGGGGGCACATGCATCTGGAGTTCGTTTGCAGCAGCCGAAGGTCCTGGTGGGCGCATTCTCTCTCTCAAATAAATAAATAATTAAACTCACAGAAGCCAGGCGTGGTGGTGCACGCCTTTAATCCTAGCACTTGGGAAGCAAAGGTAGGAGGATCATTGAAAGTTCAAGACCACCCTGAGACTGAATTCCAGGTCCGCCTGAACTAGAGTGAGACCCTACCTCAAACAAACAACAAAAAAACATAACAGGGCTAGACAACCTGGGTTCAATTCTCCAGTACCTACATAAAACCAGATGCACAAAGTGGTACATGCATCTGGAGCTCATTTGCAGTGGCTATAGAGGCCTGATATGTCCATTCTCTTTTCTTTCTAGCCCAGGCTGACCTGGAATTCACTATGTAGTCTCAAGCCGGCCTCAAACTCACAGCAGTCCTTATACCTTGGTCTCTCAAGTGCTGAGATTAAAGGCATGTGCCACCATACCCCAGCTCCCATTCTTTTCTCTGTCTCTTGGTCTGTCTCTCCTCTTTCTGCTTGTAAATAAATATTTTTAAAATATTTATTTATTTATTTTAGAGAGGAAGACAGAAAGAGGCAGATAGAGAACGGGCAGGTATGCCAGGGCTCCCAGCCACTGCAAACAACTCTAGATGTATGTGCCACCTTGTGCATCTGGCTTATATGGGTACTGGGGAACTGAACTGGGTCCTTGGACTTCACAGGCAAACACCTTAGCCGGTAAGCCATCTCTCCAGCCCTAAGATATTATTTAAAAATAATAACAGGGAAACTGGGTGTGGTGGCACATGCCTTTAATCCCAGCACTTGGGAGGCAGAGGTAGGAGAATCACCATGAGTTTGAGGCCACCCTGAGACTACAGAGTGAATTCCAGGTCAGCCTAAGCTACAGTAAAACCCTACCTTGGAAAACCAAAATAAATAAATAAATAATATTAACAGGGGCTGGAGGGATGGCTTAGCAGTTAAGGTGTTTGCCTGCAAAGCCAAAGGACTCAGGATTGACTCTCCATGACCCACGTGAGTCAGATGCACAAGGGGCCACACGCATCTGGAGTTTGTTTGCAGTGGCTAGAGGCCCTGGTGCACCCATTCTCTCTCTTTCTCTCTTTGTCTTTCTCCCTGTCAAATAAATAAAATAAAAACAAATTTAAAAATAACAACAACAGCCAGGTGCGGTGACACACTCCTTTAATCCCAGCACTCAAGAGGCAGAGGTAGGAGGATCCAGTGAGTTGAGGCCAATCTGAGAATACAGAGTGAGTTCTAGGTCTAGAACAAGACCCTATCTCAAAGAAAATGAAAGAAAGAAAGGAAAAGAGAGAAAGAGAGACACAGAGAGAGAGAGATTCCAGAGGCAGTTTAGACAAGGCCAGGAGGATTGTAGTGCAGTTAGATTTGACTTTCTCAGCTTGTGGGAAAGTGTCCTTCTCTGTGTCTCTTCTCCAGGGAGTGAGACCCTTCTGGCTGTCCTTGTTTTGAATTTCCAGTTCCTGGGGGAGTGCAGAGGAGGCCTTTGTTATTCACAACCATGCTTCTACCTGAGGGGAATAGATCCTGCTTCAAGAAATGAAAGGCCTCAAAGGGGAAAGTGGGGGGGGGGGGCGGGGGCGGGAGGGAGGGTATTACCATGGGATATTTTTTTATAATCATGGAAAATGTTAATAAAAATTGTGAAAGAAAAAAAAGAAAGAAAAGAAATGAAGGCCTTTTTGTTCTAAGGTGCTGTTGGTCTTGGCCTGGCCAGGGCAGCCTGGCAGGGGGGCTTGGTGGAAGCAGACGCAGGAGAGGGCTCAGGGCTGGTGTCACATGTGAGAGCTGGAAAGCCCTTGGCCGAGGCCGGCAGTCAGGGGAAGAAGGCCTGATGGCAGCTGTGGGCTCTGCGTGGACGCTGGCCGGATGGCACTGGAACCCAGGCATGTCCCCAGGCTTTTTTCACAGGTGTGCTAAGCTATGTGTGCTCCTCTCTTAGGAGACTCCAGTGGGATTCTGCTCACAGAGAAGCCTGGATTCATGGTTTCTCTGGAGAAGAAATGGCTGCATCTTATGTGTGAGTCAAATTTCAGGGCAGAAACCATGGGAACAGCTGGTAGAAAGCAGCAGCGGGAGGAAGCCAGGGGTCTCCTTGGAGTCTGCAGTAAGCTTACCCGGATGACAAGGTTCCTCACTGAGCTGGCAAGTTGCAGCTGGGTTCCGCCAAGTCGCCAGGGCAGGCACTCCCCCCACCCCTGCTTGCTGGCAGTAGGAACCCTGTTTTGTGCAGGTGAAAGGGCAACGTACCTACCCACCCCAAGGTCAGGCAACGGGACAAAGATAATTGCCGTGTTCCCACGGCGCTGTTGCTGATGCGGTGGGAAGTGGACGTGAAAGGTCACTCGGGCCAAGGAACAGAAGGGTCTGCTGGGGGCTTCTGGGAAGGATTTTCTTTCCTAATAAAGCTGAGAGGCGTTTCAGGAGGAGGAGGGGGCGGGGGAGGAGGCTCTCTTCCTGAGGATGCTGCCTGGGAATATACAGTTAAGCCGTTCAAGCTGGAGGCTCCACAGCCAGGTGATCTGTGAGATTGCTGCACTCAGGTTAGCTGTGCTGTCTTAAGCAAGGCACCTGACCTTTCTGTATCTCATTTTCCCTGTCTGGTGAACACACCTAAGATGGTTCAGGCAGTCTGCATGCATGGTATGTAGCGACTCAGAATAGCTGTTCTATAATTGGGTCATCTATGGACGTGGTGCTGGGAGCCCCTGTAGAGGTCTTTCAGCCCCGAAGCCCATATAGAAAATGCGAGGGCAAGGGCTGGGCGTGCAGCCTCTCTGGGGTGTCACACTTGCTTTCACAAGGCCCTGAATTCCATCCCCAGCACTAGAGGAGGACGGGGAAGAGGAGGAAGAGCAGGGGAAAAAAAAAAAGTATTGATTTAAACATGGACTACCTCAAGACTTCTAAAGAGAGACAGAACCGTCTTTCTCATTAGGGAACTTGTAGTTGAATCTTCTGTCTCTGGCAGCTAAATCATCCTAATCTAATTCATGCATAAAAGCTTGGGGCTGGAGAGATGGCTCAGTGGTTAAGGTGCTTGCCTACATAAAAGCTCGGTTATTGTTTTGCCACAAGAAATAATGTCACTTCATCCACAGGACACTCATCTTTTTTTGTTGTTGTTCGTTTGTTTGGGTGTGTGAAGTGTGGTAGGTGAATGTATAGAGCATGCACACACGTATGCCATTACGGATGTCCGGGGTGCACATGTGTGGAGGCCAGAGAATACCAGCCGTTTTTAATTTATCACACTTTCTTTAAAAATTTTATTTATTTATTTATTTGTTTATTTGAGAGTGATAGCTAGAGAGAAAGAGGCAGATAGTGAGAGAGAATGGGTGCTCCAGGGCCTCCAGCCACTGCAAACAAACTCCAGACACATGTGCCCCACTGTGTATCTGGCTAACGTGGGTCCTGGGAAACCAAGCCTCGAACTGGGATCCTTAGGCTTCACAGGCAAGCGCTTAACCCCTAAGCCACCTCTCCAACTCCTTTTAAACATTTTTTTGCTTGTTTTGCAAGGTAGTGTCTCACTCTAGCTCAGGCTGACCTGGAGTTCATTATGTAGTCTCAGGGTGGCCTTAAACTCATAGCGATCCTCCTACCTCCGCCTCCCCAGTGCTGGGATTAAGAGCGTGCACTACCACACCCAGCAAAAATATTTTTATTTATTTAAGAAAGAAGGAGAGAAGGGCTGGGTGTGGTGGCGCACGCTTTTAATCCCAGCACTGGGGAGGCATAGTTAGGAGGATCGCCGTGAGTTCAAGGCCACCCTGAGATGACATAGTGAATTCCAGGTCAACCTGAACGAGAGTGAGACCCTGCCTCAAAAAAAAAAAAAAAAACAGACATGTAGATCAGTGGAACAGAATAGAGGACCCAGATGTAAGCCCAAGTAGCTATAGCCACCTGATATTCGATAAAAATGCCAAAAATACTCATTGGAGAAGAGACAGCCTCTTCAACAAATGGTGTTTTGAAAACTGGATAAACATCTGCAGAAGGATGAAAATAGATTCTTCTCTCTCGCCATGCACAAGAATTAAGTCCAAATGGATTAAAGACCTTAACATCAGACCGGAAACTTTGAAACTGCTAGAGGAAAAAGTAGGGGAAACCCTCCAACATATTGGTCTTGGCAAAGACTTTCTAAATACAACCCCAATTGCTCAGGCAATAAAACCACAGATTAACCACTGGGACCTAATGAAATTACAAAGATTTTGCACTGCAAAGGACACAGTGAAAAAAGCAAAGAGGCAACCTACAGAATGGGAAAAAATCTTCGCCAGCTATATATCTGATAAAGGATTAATATCTAGGATATACAAAGAACTCAAAAAGTTAACTAATAAGGAATCAAACAGGCCAATCAAAAAATGGGCTAAGGAGCTAAATAGAGAGTTCTCAAAGGAAGAAATACGAATGGCATATAAGCACCTAAAAAAATGTTCTACGTCACTAGTCATCAGGGAAATGCAGATTAAAACTACATTGAGATTCCATCTCACTCCTGTCAGATTGGCCACCATCATGAAAACAAATGATCATAAATGTTGGCGGGGATGTGGAAAAAAAGGAACCCTTCTGCACTGCTGGTGGGAATGCAATCTGGTCCAGCCATTGTGGAAAACAGTGTGGAGGTTCCTAAAGCAGCTAGAGATTGATCTACCATATGACCCAGCTATAGCGCTCCTAGGCATATATCCAAAGGACTCATCTCATTTCCTTAGAAGTACATGCTCAACCATGTTTATTGCTGCTCAATTTATAATAGCTGGGAAATGGAACCAGCCTAGATGTCCCTCAACAGATGAGTGGATAATGAAGATGTGGTACATTTATACAATGGAGTTCTACTCAGCGGTAAAGAAAAATGAAGTTATGAAATTTGCAGAAAAATGGATGGACCTGGAAAGTATTATACTAAGTCAGGTAACCCAGGCCCAGAAAGCCAAGCGCCACATGTTCTCCCTCATATGGGGATCCTAGCTACAGATGACTGGGCTTCTGTGTGAGAATGAAAATACTTAGTAGCAGAGGCCAGTAAGTTGAAAAGGAGACATAAAGGGTGGAGAAAGGAAGGGAGGAGGATACTTAATAGGTTGATATTGTATATATGTAATTACAATGATTGTAATGGGGAGGTAATATGATTGAGAATGGAATTTCAAACGGGAAAGTGTGGGGGTGGGGAGGGAGGGAATTACCATGGGATATATTTTATAATCATGGAAAATGTTAATAAAAATTAAAAAAAAAAAAAAAAAAAAAAGAGGGAGAGAAAGAATGGGCACTCCAGGACATCCAGCCACTGCAAATGAATGCCAGACGCATGCACGTGGCCTTTGGGGGTCCTGGGGAATCAAACCTGGGTCCTTTGGCTTAGGAGGCAAGCGCCTTAACTACTAAGCCATCTCTCCAGCCCTAATTAATCGCATTTTCTTGAAATCGAGTTTCTCACTAAACCTGGTGCTGCAGTTTTTCAACTAGTCCAACGGACCAGCAAGCCCCCGTGGTTCTCCTACCTCCTCCCGTCAACTCCACCCCCAGGACTGGGGTCACAGAAGTGCATGGCTATGACCAGGTGTGGTGGCTTGATTCAGGTGTGCCGCATTAACTTAGGTGTTCTGAATGCTAGGTTCCCAGCTGATGGAAATTTGGGAATTAACGCTTTCTGGAGGCAGTGTATTGTTGGGGGCGGGTTTTTGGGTGTCATAGCCAGTGTCCCCTTGCCAGTGTGTGGCACACTCTCCTGTTGCTGTGGTCCACCCTCTGCTCATGTTGTCATTTTCCCTGCCATCACAGAGCTTCCCCTCGAGCCTATAAGCCAAAATAAACCGCTTTTTTCCCCCCACAAACTGCTCTTGGTTGGGTGATATTCATGAGCAATGCGAACCTGACTGCAACGCTGGGGTTTGTTTTTGCTTTGAAGCACTTTCTTATTCTAGCCCAGGCTGCAGCCCAGATTGGCCTCAAATTCATTGTGATCCACCTCAGCCTCCTGAGTGCTAGGAGTACAGGCACGAGCCCTTATGTCTGGCTACTGGCTTTAAAAAAAAAATTTATTTTTCATTTATTTGAGAGAGAGAGAGGAGAATAGGCAGATAGAAAGAGAGAATGGGCATGCCAGGGCCTCCAGCACCTGCAAACAAACTCCAGAAACATACATCCCTTTTTTGCATCTGGCTTACATGGGTCCTGAGGAATTGAACCAGGGCCCTTAGGCTTTACAGGCAAATGCCTTAACTGCTAAGCCATTTCCTCAGCCCCTACCTGGCTTTTTTTTTACGTGCAGGCTAGAGATTGAACTCACCTCTGCATGCTTGGGCAGCAAGGCCTCTTAGTTGGTGAACCATCTCCCCAGCCCCTATTTACTTATTTATCTGGTGTGGTGTGGATGCGTGTGCAGTGTATACACGTATGTGTGTAGATGCACGTGCCCCATGTGTATGTGTGTGAGATCAGAAGAACGTTGGGCGTCTCCCCCTATTGCTCTTCTGCCACATTGCCTTGAGACAGGGCCTCTCACTGAACTCGGAGCTCGTTTTTTTTTTTTTTTGCTGGGATTAAAGGCATGCGCCACCACGCCTGGCTGGTGCACACTTTTAATTATAGTACTTGGAAGGCAGAGGTTAGGAGGATTACTGTGAGTTCGATGCCAGCCTGGGACTACAGAGTGAGTTCCAGATCAGCCTGGACTAGAGTTAGACCATACCTCAAAAAAGACCAATAAATAAATAAATAATAAAAAATAAGGTAAGAGGCTGGAGAGATGGCTTAGCAGTTAAGGCACTTGCCTGAGAAGCCAAACGACCTCAGTTCGATTCCCTAGGACCCATGAAAGCCAGATGCACAAGAGGACACATGTGTCTGGAGTTCATTTGCAGTGGGTAGAGGCCCTGATGTGTCCATTCTCTCTTTCTCTCTATCTGCTTCTTCTCCCACCCTCTCTCAAATAAATAAATTAATTAAATATTTAAAAAAAGAAAAAGTGAAATAAAAATTATTTTAGAAAAAGGTGTTGGAAAAAATCCGAAAAGAAAATGAAGATACAGCCGGGTGTGGTGGCACACACCTGTAATGCCAACACTCTGGAGGCAGAGGTAGGAGGCTCACTGAGAGTTTGAGGCCAGCCTAAGACTACAGAGTGAATTGCAGATCAGCCTGGGCTAGAATAAGACCCTACTTTGGAAAAAGGAGAGAGAGAGAGAGGAAGAAAGCTCTATTTCCAGCGGCCTTGGGGTCCATGGCAACATCAGTCTGGTTTTGCTTTCCCACTCAGCCTTGGGCTCTCGGCAGCAGGGCCTCTTAAAGCAACCTATTTGTGCTCCAACACAAAGAAGCCTGCACAAACTGTCCTGTTATAGTTCAAAGGCAGGGAACAGTCCTGAGACAATCCCAATCCCTCAGATGCCTCCAAGCCAGGCTGTCATTTCCCTCAGGGAAAGGGAGACTCGGAGTGTTTTATGATTCTTCCTCTGCCTGCCACATAGTCCTTCAAATGTCATCTTTTTCTTTTTTAAATATTTTATTTTTAAACCAGGCGTGGTGGTGCACGCCTTTAATCCCAGCACTTAAGAAGCAGAGGTAGGAGGACCACAGAGACTTCGAGGCCACACTGAAACTACATAGTGAATTCCAGGTCAGCCTGAGCCAGAGTGAGATCCTACCTCGAAAAACCAAAAAACAAAAAATAATATTTTTATATTTATGAGAGAAATGGGTAATGCACCACCATGTGCACCTGGCTTATATGGGATCTGGGGAATCAAACCTAGGTTTTTAGGCTTTGTAGGCAAGCGCCTTAACCACTAAGCCATTTCTCCAGCCTTTTTCTTTTGTGAGAGGCAGGCTCTCACTATAGCCCAAGATGGCCTCAAATTCACAGCAATCCATCTGCCTCAGTCCCTCAGGTGCTGAGATTACAGGTGTGAGCCACCACACCTAGCTTTCTACATTTCTGGATCAAAGACATGGGAGTTATGGCCCAAAGTGAGCTCACCCTGGAAAACGACCCCATGAAATCCTGCTGTCATGAAACTAGACTCTTGGAGATCAGCAGGGGTCCAAAATTGAGGCTTGGAGCTGAAGAGATGGCTTAGGGGTTAAGGCGCCTGCCAGCGAGACCTAAGGACTCATAGTCAACTCTCTAGATTCCACATAAGCCAGACACACAAGTGATGCACGTGTGCAAGGCAGCACAAGTGTTGGAAGTTGGATTACAGCTGCTGGAAGCCCTGGTGCTCTAGTCTTCCTCTCTCTCTCATAAAAAAAAAAAAAAAGCCAGTCTGTTGGGCTTGCCTCAACAACAACCAAAAAATTGGGTTTTACCCCCTTCTTTGCCAAGTCCCAAAACCAGGAATCCCTCTGGCGCAGCTGTGCAGTGTAGCAGCGCCCCCTGCTGGCAGGCACTGATTCTGGCCAGCTCCCCCCAGAGTTGAAAGTTTGCTGCCTGAGTGAGGAAGTGGAACAGGTTCCCTTCAGAAGGCCATTCCCCTCAGAAACAGTGATCATTCTTCCTTTTCCTCCTGAGAATTGGTCAAGAAAACAAGCTAGTCAAAAGTGCTGTGAGCCAGGCATGCTGGTACACGCCTATAATCCCAGCACTTGGAGGCAGAGGTAGGGGAATTTCCATGAGTTCAAGGCCACCCAGAGACTACATAATGACTTCCAGGTCACCCTGGGCTAGAGTGAGACTGTACCTAAAAAATAAAAAAAAAAAAAAAGAAAAGAAAAGAAAAGAAAGAAAGAAAAAGTAGTGGTGTAGTATGCATCTAATCCCAGCACTTGGGACACTGAGGGAGGGGATCACCATGAGTTTGAAGCCAGCCTGGTCTAAGGATCAAGTTCCAAATCTACAGACCTTGCCTCAAAAAGACAAAAACAGCTGGACGTGGTGGTGTAAGCCTTTAATTCCAGCACTTAGAAGGCAGAGGTAGGAGGACTGCTGCTGTGAGTTCGAGGCCACCCTGAGACTACATAGTGACTTCCAGATCAGCCTGGACTAGAGTAAGACCCTACCTCAAAAAAAAAAAAAAAAAAAGACAAAAACAGTGGGGCTGGGGAGATGGTTCAGCCATTAAAGGTGCTTTCTCCCAAAGCCTTTCAACCTAGCTTCAATTTCCCAGTACCTATGTAAGCCACGCACAAAAAGTGGCACTAACAAGTGACCTCAGTGTACCCATGTGCACACATGATACAGATAAATAAACTTTTTAAAAATAAAGTAAAAACAGGGCTGGGGATGTAGTTCAGTTAGTAGACTATCTCCTTAGCACTCACAAAGTTCTGAGTTGGATTCCCAGCACTGTATAAGCCTGGTGGGGCAGCACATGCTTGTAATCTCCATGCTTAGGAGGTGGAGATAAAAGAAATTGGCACTGGGGAGATGGCTCAGTGGTTAAAGGTGCTTGCTTGCAAAGCCTGATGGCCTGGGTTTAATTCCCCAGTACTCATGTGAAGCCAGACACACCGGGTGTCACGATGCATCTGGAGTTGTTATGCAGCAGCAGGAGGCCCATGCTCGCTCTCACACATACACTCTCTCTCTTTTTCTCTTGTAAACAAAAATAAATAAATAAATAAATAAATTAGCAGGGTGTGGTGGTGCACACTTTTAATCCCAGCACTATGGAGGTAGACCAAGACCCTTCCTCGAAGAACAACAACAAAATTTAAATAAATAAATAAAGCTGGTTGTGGTGGCATCCTGGTGGCGCACACCTTTAATCCCACCAATTTGGGAGGCAGAGGTGGAAGGATTGCCATGAGTTCGAGGCCACCCTGAGACTACATAGTAAATTCCAGGTCAGCCTACGCTAGAGTGAGACCCTACCTGGAAAAACCAAAATAAATAAATAAAACAAAAGAAACAAAAGTTCAAGATTACTGATAGTGGGGTGGGATACCTTCCAGAGAGTTGTTGGCCAGGGAGGTCCCTGATGCCCCCAAAACATTGCAGGCCATTGCCAAGGCCCTTGGTTTCCCACCAAGAATAGATGGTAAGACCCTATTGCTGAAGACTCCACATACTTGGGCTGCAAGGTCACTGAGAAATCCTGTGGAACTGAGCTGATAAACTCCTCCATGTAGACCAGCTGACAGAAAGCTGGAAAAAGCCATGTTGCATGCAGTTCAATAGGAGAGAGAGAAATCACCAGTGAAGCTACTCAACAGTGGACACTGCAAGCCTTATATTTGGCCAGCCAGGCCAAATGAGCCAACGGGTGCAATAGTGGCACGTCTGTCATAGTGGAAACCAACTGTCCTCTAATTGGACTGGAGGCCCGCTCCATGGGAGGGAATACATCCCTGATACTGAAAACTTAAAACAAGGGTAGTCATGAGCCCTAGGGGTGTAACATCTGCTGCTGTCTGGCTAAAAGTATATACTATGCTCACCAAACTGCCCAGTAAACACTTCTCTTTATGCTCATACCCATATATTAGTGACACTCTCACTTTTGGCTAGAGAACCTTCTCTTTTCAGATGGCAGTGACCTTGGGATGACTCAGGGGTCATCATGGTGCTGAGAAGTGACCGAGGAGTGCTCAGTACTGAAAAATCTCAATCACACCTTCCATGGTTCAGGGTCTAATATGGAAAAGGTGGTGGAAAGAATGTAAAAGCCAAAGGAAGGGTAAGACTCCTTACAATGTGCTCATCCAGGCACAAAATGGCCGGGATATCCATGACCTCACAGTGCCTGACGCTACCTACACAAGACCATCATAACAGCAAGAAAAGATCATGACATGAAAATAAAAGAGAGGCCAGGTGTGGTGGCACATGACTTTAATCCCAGCACCTGGGAGGCTGAGGTAGGAGGATCACCATGAGTTCGAGGCCACCCTGAGACCACAGTGAATTCCAGGTCAGCCTGGGCTAGAGCGAGATTCTACCTCAAAAAACCATTAAAAAGACAGAGAGCGAGACAGAGACTGACTGAGAGGGGAAGGGGATATGATGGAGAGTGGAGTTTCAAAGGGAAAAGTGTGGGGAGGGAGGGCATTACCATGGGATATTGCTTACAATCATGGAAGTTGTTAATAAAAAATAAATAATTTTTTTAAAAAAGAAACAAAAACAATAAGTAGTAAAAAGATCACTGTTAGCTACATGGGGAGTTTGTCTCTTAGCAGTGTGTCAGTCTCACAGTGAGTTCCAGGCCAGCCTGAGCTGCATGAGACGCTGCCAAAAAACAAGGTGGTGGTTCACTCCTGTAATCCCAGCTCTCAGGAGACTGAGACAGGAAGATCACCTTGAGTTCAATGAATCCAGGCTTACAGAGTGAGTTCTAGGTCACCTTGGGTTAGAGTGAGACTCTCCCTCAAAATACCACCAAATTAGACTTGATACCAAATTAGACTTGATCAATTCCTTGGTGTCCAAGGGATCTGCAGAGTCTTTCACACCTTCCTGTTCTCCAGCCTATCTTTTTTTTTTAATGTTTTGTTTGTTTGTTTGTTTGAGAGCCACAGACACAGAGAGAGAAAGAGGCAGATATATATAGAGAATGGGCACGCCTGGGCCTCCAGCTACTGCAAACGAACTCCAGACGTGTGCGCCCCCTTCTGCATCTGGCTAACATGAGTCCTGGGGAGTCGAGCCTCGAACCGGGGTCCTTAAGCTTTGCAGGCAAGCACTTAACCTCTAAGCCATCTCTCCAGCCTGTCTTGGTGAGCTCCGAAATTGTATTCTTTGGGTTAACACTGTGCTCAGACCTAGCTTCGCCCTCCAGATCACAAGTTCCTGAGGACAAGGGTCAGGCGCGAGCTGGAATGGCAGAGCTCTGCAGAGGCTGCTCTGAGGACTTCCAACCATATGGAATGTGGAGCCCACCTCACTACTGATAATGACGCCCTGTTGAAACCAAGATTAATTTAACATTTCTTTTGTTGTTGTTGTTGTTTTTCGAGGTAGGGTCTCACCCTAACCCAGGCTGACCTGGAATTCACTATGTAGTCTCAATGTGCTGAACACCGAGATGGGAGAGGAGTCTTGCTGGTTTTCTGTTGATTTTCTTTTTTTAAAAATTTTTTTTTTTGTTCTTTTTTTTTTTTTATTTATTTATTTGAGAGCAACAGACACAGAGAGAAAGACAGATAGCGGGAGAGAGAGAGAATGGGCGCGCCAGGGCTTCCAGCCTCTGCAAACGAACTCCAGATGCGTGCGCCCCCTTGTGCATCTGGCTAACGTGGGACCTGGGGAACCGAGCCTCGAATCGGGGTCCATAGGCTTCACAGGCGAGCGCTTAACCGCTAAGCCATCTCTCCAGCCCTGATTTTCTTTTTTTAATGAGAGAGAGAATTGACAAGCCAGGGCTTCCAGCCACTGCAGTTGAACTCCAGGTGCATGCCCCAACTTGTGCATATGTGTGACCTTGCACACATGTGTCTGGCTTATGTAGTTCTGGGGAGTTGAACCTGGGTCCTTAGGCTTCACAGACAAGCACCTTAATTGCTAAGCCATCTCTCCATGCAGAAAGTCTTGTTTTGTTGAGATAAAATCTTACGATTCAGCCCAGGCTGGCTTTCAGCTTGTGGTGCCCACCACACAGGGCCACGGGAGGAAGTCTTTAGTAACTCCTCCATGTTTTCCAGGCCTCTAAGAACAAGAACCTGCTTACTTCCTTGGCCCACACCCCAAGGCCCACAGGAGGTGCTAGACCCTCCTGCCTGGCTCATGGGTGAGAATGAAAAGGGGCAGGGAGAGGGTCTTGAGGGGCAGATGGGGCAAGGAATGGGTCCAGCTCAACAGAAAAGGGGTTTCAGCATTGTGGGCCTGAGGGGAAGGAGGAGTTGTGTGACAGAGGATGACACACAGCGAAACCCTAAGAGGCAAACTGAAGGGAGACCAGAGGCTGGAAGTGGCTGGCTTTCACCCCAGCCCCAGCACAGCCACCCCTAGCAGGAGAAGCACACTAGCTTCCCCCGCCCTGTTTTATTAAGTACTTCCTCTCATAGGATTTACCAGCTGAGGCCCACACACTGGGATCCAAGCGGCACCTCGTGGCCATTTCTGGAACTGTTCACCCACGCTAAGCTGGCATTAAAGGTCCAAGGCTGGAAGGAATCTCCAATTGAGCTCACCTCTATCCTTCTTTCTTCCTTCCCTCCCTTCCCCCCTGCCTTTCTTTTTTATCAGCCCAGGTTCTCCTTGAAGTGCCAGTGACGGGGCTCAGGCTCTTTTACTTGTAAGGCAAGCCCTCTGCCATTGAGCTACATCTCCAGCCTTCCTTTTCATTTATTGAGCACTGTTTACTATCTATGCTCTGTGTGCCTTTCTTTCTTTCCTTCCTTCCTTTTTTTCTTTTTCTTTTTTTTCCCGAGGTAGGGTCTCACGGTAGCTCAGGCTGGCCTGGAATTCACCATGTAGTCTCAGGGTGGCCTTGAACTCACAGGGATCCTCCTATCTCTGCCTCCTGAGTGCTGGGATTAAAGGCGTGCACCACCATGCCCGGCTTTTATTATTATTATTTTTTATTTATTTGACAGAGAAGGGGGCGGGAAGGGCGGGAAAGAAGCAGATAGAGAAGGAATGAGCACACCAGGGCCTCTACCCACTGCAAACAAACTTCAGACACATGTGCCACCATGTGCATCTGGTTTATGTGGGTACTGGGAAATAGAATTCAGGGTCCTTAGGCTTTGGAGGCAAGCACCTTAGCCGCTAAGCCATCCCTCCAGCTGCACATTTATTTCTTGGGATGGGAGAGAGAAGTGGTATGCCACGACCTCCAGCCACTGAAAACAAACTGCAGACACATGCACACTATACGTGCAGCTTTATTTGGGCACTGGGGAAATCAAACCAGAGTTGTGAGGCTGTGTAAGCAAGTGCCTTAACCACTAAGCCTAAAAATTTTTTTGTAGATAGTGCCAGTAAACTGGGAGTGATGGCATGCTTCTTTAATCCCAGCTCTCAGCAGGCAGAGGTAGGAGAGTCACTGTGAATCCAAGGCCAGTTTGGGACTACAGAGTGAATCCTAGGTCAGCATAAGCTTTAGTGAGATCCTACCTAAAAAAAAAAAAAATAAGTAAATAAATTGAGTGGGGCACAGTGGCACACATCTTTAATCCCAGCACTCAGGAGGCAGAGGTAGGAGGATCACTGTGAGTTCGAGGCCACCCTGAGACTACATAGTGAATTCTAGGTCAGCCTGGGCTAGAGTGACACCCTACCTCAAAAACAAAAAGAAAGGGGGGCTGGAGTGATGGCTTAGCAGTTAAGGCAATTGCAATGTCTGGAAGCCCTTGTGCATCCATTCTTTATATATGTCTGCCTCTTTCTCTCTCAAATAAATAAAATAAATTTTAAAAAATAGTGATACTACTATTTTACAGATGAAGAAAATGAGTCACCAAAAGATGAAGGTATTTTCCTAAGCCCATGCAACTAGGTAACAGACCATAATAACTTTCTCTGTACAGGACAGGGACAGTGGGGCAGATGGTCCTGGCCTTCAACAGCCAGCTGAGCCTGGGAGAATTCGGCTTCCGATTCTTTGCAATTCTTTCAAGCAGGGGAGCTTTGAGAGCACGAAGGAGGCATCTCAATGGCTCAGGATCTTCAGAGAAGTCCTGCTGGAGGATAGAGGACGGCACTGCTGAGCTAGGACCTCTGAGATAGGTAGGGAAGACATGCCAGGGAGAGGCCATGGCATGAGTCATGGAGGGGAGACCTGCATGGTGATACGCCCTGAGATTCTGAAACCTGAAGGAAGACTAAAGGGGAAAGTCTAGCAGGATTAAAGCAGCAAGTCATAAAAATCAAATTCTAGGGCTGGAGAGATGGCTCAGTGGTCAAGGCACTTGCCTGGGAAGCCTAAGGACCCACGTTTGACGCCCCAGAACCCACGTGAGCCAGACACTCAAGATGACACCTGCACACGGGGGGTGCACGCATCTGGAGTTCGTTTGCAGCGGCTAAGACCCTGGTGCACCATTTCTCCTCTCTCTCTCTCTCATTAAAAAAAAATCAAACTCTACGCTGGACATGGTGGTATACACCTTTAATCCCAGCACTTGGGAGGCTGAGATAGGAGGATTGCCATGAGTTTGAGGACACCCTGAGACAGCATAGTTAATTCCAGGTCAGCCTGGACTAGACTCTACCTCAAAAAAAACAAACAAAAAATTATGAGTGGAAAGATGGCTTAGTGGTTAAGGTGCTTGCCTGTGAAGCCCAAGACCCAGGTTCGTCTCCCCAGAACCTATGTAAGCCAGACACAGACACACAGGGTGACACATGCATTCAAGGTGGTGCGTGCATCTGCAGTTTATGGCTAGAGGCCCTGGCACACCAATTTTCTCTCTCTCACTATCTCTCATTAAAAAAAAATATGATTTATTTGGGCCAGGTGTGGGGGCACATGCCTTTAATCCCAACACTTGGGCAGAGGTAAGAGGAGGATTTCTGTGAGTTAGAGGCCACCCTGAGACTACATAGTGAATTACAAGTCAGTCTGGGCTAGAGTGAGAACCTACCTTGAAAAACTTATATATATATGTGTGTGTGTGTGTGTGTGTGTGTGTGTGTATGTATGTATGTATGTGTGTGTGTGTTTATATTTTTTTTATTTTTTATTTTATTTTATTTTTTTGCAGGGGAGAGGGGGCTGGAGAAATGGCTTAGTGGTTAAGGCACTTGCCTGCAAAGACAAAGAACACAGGTTCAATTCCCCAGGATACATGTTAGCCAGATGCATAGGTGGCACATGTGTCTGGAGTTCATTTGCAACAACTGAAGGCCCTGGTGTGCCCATTCTCTCTAGCTTCCTCCCCCCCCCTACCTTTTCTATCACTCTTAAATAAATAATAACATTTTTATTTTTACTTTTTTTGTTTTTCAAGGTAGGGTCCCACTCTACTCAGGCTGACCGAGAATTCACTCTGCAGTCTCAGGGTAGCCTTGGGCTCACGGCGATCCCCCATCTCTGCCTTCAGAGTGCCGGGATGAAAGGCGTGCACCACCATACCTGGCTCATAAAAAATAATTTAAAAAATATTTATTTGCAAGCAGAGAGGAAGAGGGAGGGACGGGCTCTACAAGGCCTCCAGCCAGGCAAACTCCAGATGCATTCATCACTTTGTATATTGGCTTTCCATGGGCACTGGGGAATCGAACCCAAGCCTTCAGGCTTTGTAAGCAAGCACCTTTACCTGCTGACCCATCTGCCCAGCCCTCCTGCTGATGGTGCTTCCATTCTTAATCGCTTGATGGGGATGCTGCAAAATGAGATGAGGGGCAAAGCACAGACATTTAGGTCTCCCTAGTTGGCTCTATACCTGGTGACTTCTTGGACATGGCCACCAGGGGACAGTAGTAAGTCCCAGTGGACTCCGGCAAAAACCTGAGGCCTTTGACACTCCCAGTAGCTCATTCTTTCCCCAAGTGTACTGCTTTTTTGTTTATTTGTTTTTTGTTGTTGTTGTTGTTTTTGTGTGTGTGTGTTGAGATAGGGTCTCACTCTAGTCTAGGCTGACCTGCAACTCACATTGTAATCCCAGGATGGCCTCAAACTCACAACCATCCTCTTACCTCTGCCTCCTGAGTGCTGGAATTAAAGGCTGCACCACCATACTCGGCTGAGCCAAGGTCTCACTGTTCCTGAGGCTGACCTGAGAGCCTTCTACCCCAGCCTCCCAAGTGCTAGGATTACAGGAGGGAGCCACCATGTTCAGTGAAGTTCTTAACGATGGGGAGGACCAGCTGAACATAGACCTGGGTGCCTGCGCCTGCACTTTCAGCACTCAGAAGGCTGAGGCAGGAGGCTTGTGAATTTGAAGCCACCCTGAGCTACATAGTGAGATTCTGTCCCAAAGAAGGTTGGGGGTGTGTGGAGAGATGGCTTAGCAGTTAATGTGTTTGCCTGCAAAGGCTAAGGACCCAGGTTGGATTCCTCAGATCCCACATAAGCCAGATGTACATGGTGGTACATACATCTGGAGTTTGTTTGCAGGGGCTAGAGGTCCTGGCATGCCTATTCT
Organism: Jaculus jaculus; assembly: GCF_020740685.1. Lineage (NCBI taxonomy): Eukaryota > Metazoa > Chordata > Mammalia > Rodentia > Dipodidae > Jaculus > Jaculus jaculus. The sequence continues at coordinate 59,748,056 of NC_059106.1, read as the reverse complement.
CTTTCTCTCTCTTATAAATTAAAATTAAAAAATATATTTTTTAAAAAGGATGAGGGAAGCCGGGCATGGTGGCGCATGCCTTTAATCCCAGCACTCGGGAGGCAGAGTTAGGAGGATCACTGTGAGTTCGAGGCCACCCTGAGACTACAGAGTGAATTCCAAGTCAGCCTGAGTTAGAGTGAAACACTACCTGGGGTGTGGGGGGGAGATATGAGGAGAGGGGTTCTCATGAACTCCACCCCTCTTTGAGGAGCTATTGCCAGGGGGAGGGAGACATCGTCTTCAGGAGTGTGACCACTGGTAGGTTGCCCATGCTCCTGTAAATACCCACCCATGCTCATGCAAGCCACCCGAACTAAACACTGTGGATCAAAAAAAATTTAGGGATAGGCCAGGCATGGTGGCACATGCCTTTAATCCCAGCACTTGGGAGGCAGAGGTAGGTGGGTCGCCATGAGGCCACCCTGAGATGGCTACATAGTGAATTCCAGGTCAGCCTGGACCCTACCTCAAATACACACACACATACATGCACACATACACACACACACACACACACAACCCAAAAAACTGGGAAAGCCAGGCATGGTGACACATGCCTTTAATCCCAGCACCTGGGAGGCAGAGGTAGGAAGGAGGATTGCCATGAGTTCAAGGCCACCTGAGACTACATAGTGAATTCCAGGTCAGTCTGGGCTACAGCAAAACCCGGGGGGGGCGGGGGAGAGGAGCTGGAGAGATGGCTTAATGATTCAGGCACTTGCCTATAAAGCCAAAGGATCCAGGTTCAATTCTCCAGTACCCATGTAAAGCCAGCTGCACAAGGTAGTATCTGGAGTTCATTTACAGTAGCTAGACACCCTAACATCCCCATTCTCTCTTTCTGTCTCTCTCTGCCACTTTCACTCTGTCAAACATTAAATAAATAAAATGTTGAAAGAAAAAACAAAACCAAACAGGTGCTAGGGAGATGGTTTAGCAATTAAGGCACTTGCCTGTGAAGCCTAAAGACCTAGGTTTGATTCCCCAGTACCCACGTGAGCCAGATACACCTGGTGGTGCATGTGTCTGGTCTTTATTTGCAGCGGCTAGAGACCCTGGCATGCCCATTCAATTCTCTTTCTCTCCCTCCCCAGCATAAATTTAAAAAAAAAACATATATATTTAAAGAAAAAACAAGATATGGTAGAGCAGGCCAGGAGGACCTCTGAGGGAGAATGTCTCAGGCAGAAGGGACAATGAATGCAAAGTTCCTGGGCAAGACAGTGCCAGCCAGTTCAGGGAGCTGAGGGGGAGAAGGTGGGTCACAGAGGTGAAGCCGTGAGGGAGCCCAGCATAGTGAGGCCACACAGGCCACTGGATGCCCACAGGAAGAGGTGACATGTGGTGGCAAAGACACACCATAGGAGAGAGGCACTGAGCCAACCATCAGACAACTTAGTTGGTAGCTCATTACCCAACCACACCTCCTACACTACACTATGAATTAATATTTTCTATAAATCCTGTAATTATCTTGTGAATAGTACAATTATATTGCATTGCATTTCATGTGTGTTACAAGCCTTCATTGTCAAATGTAAACATTTAAAATCAACCATGTTTTCTGTAAACTTTTAAAAAAGTATATTTTATTTATTTGTTTATTTATTTGAGAGAGAGAAAGAGGCAGAGAGAGAGAGAGGATGGACATACCAGGGCCTCCAGCCACTGCAAACGAATTCCAGATGCATGCACCCCATTGTGCATCTGGCTTATGTGGGTCCTGGAGATCCTTTGGATTTGCAGGCAAACTGCTTAGCCATCTCTCCAGCACCCCCCTTTTTTTTATTGAAGGTAGGGTCTCGCTCTAGCCCAGGCTGACCTGGATTTCACTCTATCGTCTCAGGGCGGCCTTGAACTGTTGGTGATCCTCCTACCTCTGCCTCTTGAGAGCTACGACTCTGGAGGTGTGCAACACTACACCCAACTTTTTTATTTAATATACTGGAAGCCTTAAAATTAGAAGCAGTGGGGCTTTTCTTGATCCCTAAAAGGCCCTGGGGGGGGAAAGTGTGCACCACACCTACCCACACTGTCACACTCACATGGCCACCCACACTGCCACACTCAGTCTCCCACACTCTCACTAACCCTCACTGACCCACGACGCCAGGCACAGCCCAGAGCTGGGAGCCAGAGACCTAGTCCTCTACCACCTGGGGCAGGTCACTGTACCACCTTTAACTCCCTTGCCCAGCCCGTGACACTGGACACAAATTTCCATCTTTATGATCCTTCACTACAAGATGAGCTAATGGATCAGCGTGTCCATTTTACAGGCAACTATGCGGAGGCCTTGAGAAGTATCTACTCAGAGCTGCTGAGCAGAGCCTACAGGAGACAAAGCAAGGGCTGGGAAGTTTCAATAGTTTAAAGGAGAGGGGAGAGGGGCGGGGGGGCCGCAGTGGCTCTGTGGCTTAGAGGTAAAGGACTTGCCTAGCATGGGTGAGGCTTTAGTTTCATCCTCAGCCCTGCAAAAGTAGAATGAATGAAAGAAGAGAGAGAGAAAGGGAGGGAGGGAGGGAGGGAGGAAGGAAGGAAGGAAGGAAGGAAGGAAGGAAGGAAGGAAGGAAGGAAGGAAGGAAGGAAGGGAGGAAGGGAGGAAGGGAGGAAGGGAGGAAGGGAGGAAGGGAGGAAGGGAGGAAGGGAGGAAGGGAGGAAGGCAGGCAAGCTGGGTGTGGTGGCACACACCTTTAATCCCAGCAGTGGTAGGAGGATCTCCCTGAATTCGAGGCCACCCTGAGACTACATAGTGAATTCCAGGTCAGCCTGGGCTAGAGTGAAACCCTACCTCGAAAAAACAAACAAATAAGGAAAGAGCACTTGTTGTCCAAGCCTGAGAACTGGAATTGGGATTCCTCAGAACCCATGTAAAGTCAGACACAAGTAGCCAGCCATGGCAACTGAACTCGGAGCCAGGAGAATCCTTAAGCTGGTGGCAATAGCGAGAGAGAGAGAGAGAGAGAGACCCTGTGTCAAACAACATGGAAGATGAAGACTGACACCCCAAGATTGTCCTCTGACCGCCACACGTGCGCTCCGGCACACACACAAAAGGAACAAGAGAGGGGCAGTAGAGAGCAGCACCAGCTCTTTAGAGCCCAGGGCCTAGGGCACATCTGGATTTGATCCCGCCCCACATGTATTTATCTTGGCTCCATATCTGAGCCTCCTGGAGCCTTGGCATCCAAAGTCTCCACGATGGCCATGATGATTGTTCCCACCTTGTGATCTTGTTGTGCTGTGTGAATAAGTGATGGGCTAAAACTACTGTCCTTATCATTATCGTTATTATCATTATTTTCAGTCTTACCAAGTCTCATGATCCTGGAGTTATGAGAACGGCCTGTTCAGGTCATGCCCAGCCTGACCTCACGTGCAGTGTGGCTTCTCCTAGCTGTGGGAACAGTAGTTAGGACAGTAGTTATTTTTGCAGTCACTCCGACTGGGCTGGGCCTTCCTCTCACGCCTGGTCACTAGCCCCTCCATTCAGTCTGGGTTTCCTCTCTCTCCTGGTGGGCAAGGCTGGCACTATCCCTACCCCCGAGCTGACACACCATCTCTCTCTCTCTCTCTCTCTCTCACACACACACACACACACACAGAGGTTGGGCTAAGGGTTGGAAGAAAAAAAACAGTGTCCAGAAAGGAGGGAGGCTCCCAAAGGGCCCAAGTTTCACCTCAGCAAGCCTGACCTGCTGCAGACATGGAGAACCCTTATTCCATTGCCTCCCCTGGAGACCCTGGATGCTGCACATGTCAGCCCAAGGGCCCTGGTGAGGTGGGGTGAAGCAATCAGGAGGCCATGTCAGCTGACTCCTGCTGCCCAAGCCGGCCCAGGGAGGAGAGCTCTCAGCCAAAGGACCCACCAGCTCCCTCGAGGCCGCAGAACTCCCCAGGGTGCTGTGTTCCTATTGCCTGTCTGTATAACCTTTGGGTTCCCTGAGGGGTGAGGGTAGAGCATGTTGTATCCCCCTCCCCAGGGGCACCAGCCTGGGCACTGTGGTGGTTTGATTCAGGTGTCCCCCATAAACTTAGGTGTTCTGAATGCTGGTTTCCCAGCTGATGGAGATTTGGGAATTAATGTCTCCTGAAGGCAGTGTATTGTTGGGGACAGGCTTATGGGTGTTATAGCCAGTTTCCCCTTGCCAGTGTTTGCCACACTCTCCTGTTGCTATGGTCTACCTTATGTTGGCCAAGGGGTGATGTCCACCCTCTGCCCATGTCATCGTTTTCCCTGCCATCATGGAGCTTCCCCCTTGAGCCTGTAAGCCAAAATAAACCTCTTTTTCTCCCCCACAAGCTGCTCTTGGTTGGGTGATTTCTACCAGCAATGCAAACCTGACTGCAACACCTGTCCACATCGCCTTTGTGTTCCCTGAGGGGTGAGGGTAGAGCATGTTGTACCCCCTCCCCAGGGGCACCAGCCTGGGCACATATGCCTGTCCCTAGGGAGCTTAGGCTCCCTCAGAGATCCAAAGGCCAGCCTGTGAGTGGAGGAAAGAGGGACTCTGCAGGGAGTCTGCCACCCTGGCCAGGTTGGCCAAGGGCTGGTCTGGTTCAGAGTTGAAGTTGGCAAGCCAGTATTTGGTAAAGCCACCAGCCTGCAGACTCAATTTTGCCACCTGTCAACTTGTGCACCACCTTATCTTCCCACGAAGAACCTGGCAGGAGAGAAGAGGTACTGGTGACGGTCATGGAGGGCTGGACACGCCACGTGGTCATTCCACAATCATGCGTGATGCAGCTACAATGCAGCTGGCGTCAGGCTAAACCCAATGAGAAAAGCCAGACCAGACAAGGTCCCCTGACTTCTTAGACAGAAAAGACAGTAAAGGTATGAAAAAAAAAAATCCCATAAAAGACACAGGTTCCTTCAATAGGCCTTAATCTTGCACTTCCTATCAGCTTGCCTTCTGTGGAGGTTTGATTCAAGTGTCCCCCATAAACTTAGGTGCTCTGAATGCTAGGTTCCCAGCTGATGGGGATTTGGGAATTAACGCCTCCTGGAAGCAGTGTATGGTCGGGGGCGGGTTTATGGGTGTCATAGCCAGTATCCCCTTGCCAGTGTTTGTCACACTCTCCTGTTGCTGTTGTCCACCCTTGACTCATGTCCTCATTTTCCCTGCCACCATGGAGCTTCCCCTTGACCACGTAAGCCAAAATCAACCTTTTCCTCCCACAAGCTGCTCCTGGTCGGTGTTTTCTTTTTCTTTTATTTTATTGTCTATTTTTATTTATTTATTTGAGAGCAACAGAGAGAGAGAGAGAATAGGCACACAAGGGCCTCCAGCCACTGAAAATGAACTCCAGATGCATGTGCCACCTTGTACATCTGGCTTACATGGGTCCTGGGGAATCAAGCCTTGAACCGGGGTCCTTGGGCTTCACAGGCAAGCGCTTAACCACTAAGCCATCTCTCCAGCCCTGGTTTTCTGCCAGCAACGGAAAGCTGACTGCAACACCTATCCAGCCATGTCTCATTACAAGCACTTCTGCGTGTGCCACTGGTATATTTCAGAATCATTACATGGTCCTGAGGATATGACGGCTTCATTCCTGGCAGGCAAGTGTGCTAATAGCGCTCCATAGACCCCACTCGGAATCAGATCCAGACTCCCCCGACTCTCGAGGGCCCACAAAGCCTGGTTTCATGCCACCTCCTTCCTGTCTTCTTTCTCCTGCTCCTCTCACCATGGACACACCTTGTGGCTCAAGTCCAAGGGCATATTCCTGTCTCAAGGCCCTTTCCGCTGCTGTTCCCCTTGCCCTGGAATGTTCCATCGCTAGGTGTTGCCATGACTTCTGGCTCCCTTCACATAGACCCACTGTTCTCACGTTCCCAGCTGGAAATGGAACCTTCCTTCTGCTTTTTCTTCTTCCAGAGGCTTAGCCCTGCCTCATGACCTATCACCGCCAGCGTCTTTGTGCACAGCAGGGGATCTCTGCCTTCCGAGCGCTGCTGGGTCCCTGCAGAGAACACACCTGGATACGGAAGTGCCCAACAGATCTGGCTGCGCAGACAAAGGAAGCTTATGATACAACGAGCTATGGAGGACAGGACGGGCCAGGAAGCCCCTGGAGAAAGGCAGCAGCTTCATCTAGTGGGTGCTGAGGGTCAGACACGGCTTCTCTGAGGATCTAGGAAGGACTCTTCAGAGTTGGTCTAAACTGAGGCAAAGCATCAGACCTTTGACTGCCCCAGTAAGGAGGGATGCTGTCCCTGGGGAGGAGGCATGCCCTTCTCCCTGAGCAAGGGACACTGAACTGAAAAATCTGAAGGATGGGCAGAGGAAGCAACATGTGGAAAGTAACAGTGGGGAGAGTGACAGGAGGTGACAGGAGCCAGCTGGGAGGTGAACCAGCCCACAGGTATCAGGAGCCAGGCTCAGCCTCAAACCAATGGGAAGCCCCAAGGGGCTTTTGCTGGGGCCCGGCTCATCAGCTTGGAGTCTCCATGGAAAGGGCTGGGCTGAAGCAAGAGGGGAGAACCAAGAGACCTCTTGGAAAGCTTGGGTAGTTCAGGCACAAGATGACATACAGCCTCAGGTGGTGACTGGAAATGAAGAGGAAGAAGCAAAGGACTAAGTCAGAGCCTCCAGGATTCTCCCATGGGTGACAACTCAGAGCCTCCTCATGACTAGAAGAGTGCTACAGACCCACATGCGACCACACATTTCCAAGAAGCCCATGGTTGTGCTCAGGACCCCTGTGAGGAGACAGAAGCTGGAGGAGCCATCACAGGGGCTTTGTGGGGCTAAATTGGCCCTCAGGTGAGGCTTGGTGGTGCACGCCTTTAATCCCAGCATTTGGGAGGTAGAGGTAAGAGGATCACTGTGAGTTCGAGGCCACCCTGAGAATACATAGTGAATTCCAGGTCAGCCTGGGCTAGAGCTAAACCCTACCTTGAAAAACGAAAAATAAATAAATAAATAAAGAGAGAGAGAGAGACTAAGATGGAGGGGGAGGGGAGAAGGAGCTAGAAAGGGAAGCTTCAGGCCCTTGGGGACGGGACAGAGGACCTGAGAACCAAGAAGAAGGGTATAGAGTGCATGGCAGGCCTGGACAGCCTGGGAGAGGGCTTGCTGATGGTCAGGGAAGTCAGGTGAAGCTTGAGACGTCACTGGGCAGTCAAGAAGCGGTAAGGAAATGAGGTCTTATGCAGAACAGCAAAGGTGGTGATCTGTCACGGGGTTCTGTCCCTGTACCAGTGACCAGAACCTTTCTCTGCTCTCTGAGCACCCAAGCTCAACCCCTTCATCTCCTGAGGCCCAAGGCATCCCAGGCAAGGAGCTTCTGCTCTAGAAACTGCTGCCTCAGCCCACATTCAAGTCAGACAACAGGAAGGACTTCCTCACTGCAAGGGTTGGGAGGCCTGGACATGGTGAATGGGGGCATTTCTGTCCCGAGACTGGATATAATGACTTCTGGAGGCTATTTATTTATTTATTTGAGAGACGGGGGGGGGGGGGGAATGGGCCTCCAGCCACTGCAAATGAATTCCAGAATCATGTGCCCCCTTGTGCATCTGGCTTATTTGGGTCCTGGGGAATCAAACCTGGGTCCTTAGGCTTTGCAATCAAGCACCTTAACCACTGAGGAATCCCTCCAGCTCCATTTTTGTTGTATTTTTCAAGGCAGGGTCTCACTCTAGCCTAAGCTAACCTGGAATTCACTATGTATTCTCAGGGTGGACTCGAACTCATGGCAATCCTCCTACCTCTGCCTCCTGGGTGCTGGGATTAATGGCGTGTGCCACCACGCCCGGCTGAGCTCACAGTTTCGAGGGATGTTTCATCATGACAGGAAAAGCATGGCAGAGCAAACAGCTGGGGCATCACGTCTTGTCACATTACACCTGGAGGAACACAATAGTGAGCTATGAACACCCAGTGGGGCTGGACTAATAAACCTGAAGGTGACACACCTCCTCCAAGTCTCCATCTCCTAAAGGCTCCACTCGCTGGGGCTTAATCACAGACACGTGAGGTGATGGGGGACATTTTATATTCAAGCTGCCACAACTAGCTTCCACTGAAGGCCTCCTGGCTTCTGGACACCATCAGCTTCTTTTTGTGGTTGTTGTTATTCTTTTTTTTTTTCAAGGTAGGGTCTCATTCTAGCCCAGGCTGACCTGGAACTCACTCTGTAGTCCAAGGCTGGCCTTGAACTCACAGAAATCCTACCTCTGCCTCCTAAGTGTTGGGATTAAAGTGCCACCACACCCGGCTATTTTATTTTTAAAAATATTTTATTTATTTGTTTGGGAGAGAGAAAGAGAATGGACATACCAGAGCCTCTAGCCACTACAAATGAACTCCAGATGTATGCGCCACCTTGTGCATCGGGCTTACATGGGTAGTGGGAAATTGAAGCCTGATCCTTACTTTTCTCAAGCAAACAACTTGACTGCTAAGCCATCTCACCAGCCCTTTTTGTTGTTGTTGTTTTGAGGTCAGTAAGGTAGTTATGTTTTGTTTTGTTTTTTTCCTGAGGTAGGGTCTCACTCTAGCCCAGGCTGACCTAGAGTTCACTATGTAGTCTCAGGGTGGCCTCGAACTCACGGTGAGCCTCCTTCCTCTGCCTCCTGAGTGCTGGGATTAAAGGCGTGCGTCACCACTCTTGGCTCTACCAGCGTGCTTTTTTTTTTTTTCCAAAAAAAAAAAAATCTATTTATTTGCAAGTAGAGAGAGATGGAAAGAGGAGAGAGAGAGAGAACGGATGAGTGCACCAGGACCTCCAGCCTCTACAAACGAACTCCAGATGCGTACACCACTGTATCTGGCTTTACGTGGGCATTGAGGAATCCAGCCCGGGTCATTAGGCTTTCAAGACAAGTGCCTTAACTGCTGAGCTGTCTTCCAGCTCTCTTAATCATTACAGGATACTGCTTTTCTCCACACAAAGCACTGGTGAGACAGGGGGATGGACGGAATGGCCTCCTGGGGCTCTCTGTGACACTCGCAGCCAGAGACCAGAGCCTGGGAAGTCCCCGCAAACCCCAGGCGACCAGCAGGCACAAGCTCAGGCGTCTCATTAAGCAATTACTCTATAAGCCCTGAGGGCAAGAAGTGATCTGGCTGCCACCACGGAGATGGGACATGATGGGGCAGTAACCATGCAGCAGCAGCAGTGACATCAATGATGACGTCAAGTGGTGGGAAATGTGACAGGCCTGTTAGATCTTGGCGTTGGTAGAGAAAGATGGGGTTGGTAATGACTATGCAGTGGTGGCACATCCTGCCTGTGATGGATGCTGATAGTGGCAGTGATGTGAGACAGGTCCTGTGGCTTGGTTCCTCCTATCCGGGGCAGTTGGAAAGTTGAAGCTCTGAGCCATCTCTCCACCTCCAAATAATTTTTTATTTAAGTGTTGCACACCTTTAATCCCAGCACTCGGGAAGCAGAGGTAGAAGGATCACCATGAGTTCAAGGCCACCCCGAGACTACAGAGTGAATTCCAGGTCAGCCTGGACTAGGCTGAAACCTTACCTTGAAAAACAAAAGAAATTATCAGGGAACCCAGCGTGGTGGCACACGCGTTTCATCCCAGCATTGGGAGGCAGAGGTAGGAGGATCGCCGTGAGTTTGAGGCCACCCTAAGACTACATAGTGAATTCCAGGTCAGCCTGGGCTAGAGTGAGACCCCGTCTTGAAAAAACCAAAAATAAATAAATAAGGAGATGGTTCTATGATTAAAGGTGCTTCCTTACAAAACCTGCAGGTCTGGGTTATTCCTTCACCACCCATGTAAAGCTGGACACACACTCTTTCTTTGCAGCAGTAAATGACCCTGATGCATGCATGTGAGTATGCACACCTACATGTGCAAATAAATAAGAATTTAAATATATATACATACGTGTGTGTGTGTGTATATATACATACATACACACACATATACATATATATGTATGTATTTAAGAGAGTGAGACTATTGGTGTGCCAGGGCCCCTTGCTGCTGTAAACTAATTCTGAGGTAGCATCTTGCTCTACCTCAGGCTGAGATGGAATTCACAATATAGTCTCAGGGTGGCCTCGAACTCATGGCGAAACTCCCACCTCTGCCTCCCGAAGCCTGGGATTAAAGACGTGAACCACTGTATCTGGCTTTATATGGGAATTGAGGAAATAAAACAGACTGGCAAGCTTTGACTGCTGAGCCATCTCCCTAATCCCAAACTGAAAAAAAAAAAAAAATTAATGGGGAAGCCACAAAACAGCCTGGTATCTAGAGACTACAGTCTCTCTCAGCTGTTACTGTGATTGTGAGGTGATCAGTGATGTGGATAGGGACTGTGGTGGACCAGCGGTGATGGGGGTGGGGAAGTGAAGAATGCTTGGGGAGGTTGGGAAGGCCTGTCTGACCTGAAACTGGGAGAGAACTGTAGGCAGGTGTGGGGACAAGCTTTCTGTGTTTGCAGAACAGAAAGAGGACAGTTTTTAGGAGCTGGGAGGAAGGGGAAGAATGAGGATAAAATCAACCAGGGAGGGCTAGAAAGATGGCTTAGTGTTTAAGGCACTTGTCTGCAAAGCCTAAGGACCCAGGTTTGAGTCCCCAGTACCCATGTAAGCCTGATGTGCAAGGTGACACATGTGTGTGGAGTTCATTTGCAGGGGCTAGAGGCCCTGGTGCACCCATTCTCAACCTCTCTCTCTCTCTCTTTTGTTTTGTCTCTCTCTCAAAGAAATAATAAAATATTTTTTTAAAAAAATCAACTGGAGGGCTGGAGAGATGGCTTAGTGGTTAAGCGCTTGCCTGTGAAGCCTAAGGACCCCGGTTCGAGGCTCAGTTCCCCAGGTCCCACGTTAGCCAGATGCACAAGGGGGCGCACGCGTCTGGAGCTCGTTTGCAGAGGCTGGAAGCCCTGGCGCGCCCATTCTCTCTCTCTCCCTCTATCTGTCTTTCTCTCTGTGTCTGTCACTCCCAAATAAATAAAAAAAATTAAAAAAAAAAATCAACTGGAGGGCTGAAGAGATGGCTTAGCGGTTATTAAGCACTTGCCTGTGAAGCCTAAAGACCCTGGTTCAAGGCTTGATTCCCCAGGACCCACATTAGCCAGATGCACAAGGGGGTACACACATCTGGAGTTTGTTTGCAGTGGCTGGAGGCCCTGGCCCATTCTCTCTGTCTCTGCCTTTTTCTCTCTGTCGCTCTCAAATAAATAAAAATAAACAATTTTTTTTAAACAAATCAACTGGAGAAAGAACTCCATTTCTTTTTTTATAAATATTTTATTTTTATTTATTTATTTGAGACAGAGATACAGAAATAGGCAGAGAGAGAGAAAATGGACATGACAGGGCCTCCAGCCACTGCAAACGCACTCCAGATGCGTGCACCCCCTTGTGCAACTGGCTTTTGTGGGTCCTGGGGAATTGAATCTGAGTCCTTTGGCTTCGCAGGTAAGCGCCTTAACCACTGAGCATTCTCTCCAGCCCCAAGAAGCCGATTCTATTTGCATGTGTCGGGGGGGGGTATAGTATGTGTGCTTTCTGGTGTTCATGTGTATGTGTGTTAGGCCAGAGGAGGATGTCGGGCGTCTTCCTCTATCACTCTTCTGCCCTCTTTCCCTGAGAGTCTCTCACTGAACCTAGAGCTCATACTGCTTTTATTTTTTAATTTTAATTTTATTTTATTGGTTTTTCTTTTTTAATTAATTTATTTATTATTAACAACTTACACGATTGTAAATAGCATCCTATGGTATGCCCTCACTCCCCCACTTTCCCCTTTTAAACTCCACTCTCCTTCATATCCCCTCCCCTTCTCAATCAATCTCTCTTTTATTTTGATATCATGATCTTTTCCTCCTATTATAATGGTCTTGTGTAGGTAGTGTCAGGCACTGTGAGGTCATGGATATCCAGGCCATTTTGTGCCTGGAGGAGCACATTGTAAAGGAGTCCTACCCTTCCTTTGGCTCTTACATTCTTTCTGCCACCTCTTCTGCAATGGACCCTGAGCCTTGGAAGGTGTGATATATTGTAGTGCTGAGCACTCCTCTGTCACTTCTTCCCAGTACCATGATGCATTCTGAGTCATCCCAAGGTCACTGCCATCTGATTTGCTAAGGGTTTATCAATTTTGTTTATCCTTTCAAAGAACCAACTCTTTGTTTCTTTGGATTTTTTTGTTTGCTTGTTTCTATTTCATTAATTTCTCTCTTTTTTTTTTCTTTTGTTTTCCAGGGTAGGGTCTCACTGTAGCCCAGGTTGACCTGGAATTCACTATGGAGTCTCAGGGTGGCCTCGAACTCATGGCAATCCTCCTACCTCTGCCTCCCGAGTGCTGGGATTAAAGGCGTGTGCCACCACACCCGGCTTCTATTTCATTAATTTCTGCCCTAATCTTTATTATTTCTTCCCATTTACTGAGTTTTGGTTTGCTTTGTTCTTCTTTTTCTAAGGCTTTAAGGTGAAGCACTAGGTCGTTTACTTGACACCTTCCTAATTTCTTAATATAGGCACTTAAAGCTATAAATTTCCCTCTTAGGACTGCCTTCACTGCGTCCCAAAGGTTTTGGTATGTTGTGTTCTCATTATCATTTGACTCCATGAATTTTATGATTTCTTCATTGCCCCATTCATCATTTAATAGTGTATTGTTTAGTTTCCATGATTTTGTGTATGCTCTATAGCTTTTCTTGCTATTGATTTGTAGTCTGATTCCATTGTGATCTTATAGAATGCAAGGAATTATTTCAATTTTCTTGAATTTGTTAAGATTTGCTTTGTGTCCTAATATATGGTCTATTTTAGAGAATGTTCCATGTGCTGCTGAAAAGAATGTATATTCTGCAGCATTTGGATGAAATGTCCTGTATATGTCTGTTAGGTCCATTTCTTCTATGACCTCATTTAGTCCAGATGCCTTTCTGTTTATTTTTTGCTGGGATGACCTGTTAATTGATGATAGTGGGGTGTTGAAGCCACCCACTACCACTGTGTTTGGTGTTATCTGTGACCTTAGTTCTAATGGCATTTGTTTGATGAAATTGGGGTCCCCCATGTTAGGTGCATATATGTTTAGGATTGTAATATCCTCCTGTTGGAGTGTGCCTTTAATCAATATAAAGTGACCTTCCTTATCTTTCCTAATTAATGTTGGACTGAAGTCTACCTTGTCAGATTATTAGGATATTATTTTCTAGGCCCATTTGCTTAAAACACCATTTTCCAACCTTTCACCCTTAGATAGTGTACACCCTTTGTAGAAAGGTGAGTTTCTTGGAGACAACAAATTGAAGGATCTTGCTGTTTAACCCAGTCTGCAAACCTATGTCTTTTGGTTGGGACATTGAGGCCATTAATATTAACAGATATTATTGAGGGCTGTAGAGTTGGCTTAGTAGTTAAGCACTTGCCTGTGAAGCCTAAGGACCCTGGTTCGAGGTTTGATTCCCCAGGACCCACGTTAGCCAGATGCACAAGAGGGCACACATGTCTGGAGTTTGTATACAGTGGCTGGAGGCCCTAGGTCGCCCATTCTCTCTCTCTATCTGCCTCTTTCTCTCTCTGTGTTTGTCGCTTTCAAATAAATAAATACAAATTTAAATTTTTTTTTTAAATTTTAAAAAGAGATATTATTGAAAGGTGTATATTTATTTTTGCCATTTTTTTGTAGTTTTTTGGTTTTACTTTTGCTCTCTTGTATAGTATTTGAGTATTATTTGTTTTTTCCAGGTTCTTTATATGTGTGCTTTTCTTTCTCTTCAGCATGGAGGATTCTTTCAAGTATTTTCTGTAGAGCTGGTTTTGTCTTCAAATATTCATTTCACCTGCTTTTGTTATGGAATGTCCTTATTTCTCCATCTGTTTGAATGGGTAGCTTTACAGGATAAAGTAACCTCGGTTGACAGTTGTTATCTTTCAGAACTTGGAATACATCACTCCAAGCCCTTCTGGCTTTAAAAGTTTGTTTTGAGTAATCTGCTGTAATCCTGATAGGCTTGCCTTTGTAGGTAACTTTATTTTTATCTCTAACTGCTTACAATATATTTTCATTGGTTTATGTTTGGTAGTTTAATTATAATGTGGTGAGGAGAGGTTCTTTCCAGGTTTTGTCTGGTTGGTGTTGTAAAGGCTTCCTGTATTTGCACTGACACCTCTTTCCCAATTTGGGGGAAGTTTTCTTCTATGATTTTGTTGAAAACACTATGCCTTTGTAGTGAAATTCTTCTCCTTCTACTATACCCCGAATTCTTATGTTTGATCTTTTCATAGTGTTCCAAATATCCTGAAATTTCCATTCATACTTTCCTATTAGTTTGTCTTTCTCTTTGTTGGACTGTATTAGATCTGCCACCTGGTCTTCTAGTTTAGATATTCTGTCCTCTCCTTCATCCATTCTACTGGTGAGATTTTCTACAGAGTTTTTTATTTCATTAACTGTTCTTCATTGCTAGTAATTTTGTCTAGTTTTTCTTTATTGTTTCTATTTCCTTATTTATGTCTTGTATTGACCTCTTTATTTAATTAAATTGGTTTCCTGTGTCTTCTTTGATTCTTTTGATTTCCTCTTTCATTCCTTTGATTTCCTCTTTGACTTCTTTGAACATATTTATAATCATTCTTTTGAAATCTTTCTCAGGCATTTCCACTAACTCATTCTCACTAGAGGTCATTTCTGATGCATTAATACTTTTTGGTGGATTTATATTGTCTTGATTTTTGATGTTTCTTCTGTTATAATGTATATATTTTTGCATCTTGGATTAATTTAATGCTTGGATTTTCTAGTTAGTTGTAGTATTATTAGGTGTATCAATCTGATGTTATATATCTTCAGGGTAGGAGCTTAAGGTGCTAGGTGTGGCTCTTAAGATTGTCAGAGCATCTACAAAAGTGACCCTAGGTGTTGGGTTTGCCTGATAAGAGAGTATTCAAGTAGGCTGAGTGGAACAATACAGACATATTCTAAAATTTAACTAAATAATGTACACTTTCAATGAAACAGCACAGAGTATTTATGCAAGAGTAGGTATTGTGACAACCAGATCCTCTAACAAAGTCACTGTCCCTTAGGGTGTGTGGTGCCCCACACCCTTAATCCTGTCAACTAGGAGGTTAAGATTTCTGGTCTGTTTAGGGTTCCAAGTCAGCTTGTGACCAAGTGAGACCCTTCCCTAATGAACAACAGAAGAGGACACAAAGCCACTATAAATCAAGAAGTAACAAGTAACAAGCCCAAAATATAGCTTATTTAAGAATGGCAAATCTAACCATCCATCATATTTAACATATAATTTATCCTGATATGGAAGGTGCAATTAGCACTTCCATTTCAGGCTTATATACCAAGCTTATTTGGTGGGTCCTGACCTGGTGTAATCCCAGATACCTTTTGGGATGATTTTGGTCTCAATTATGCTGTGCTCCTGCTTGGGTCCCTCTTTGGTGCCCTGTGAGTTCAAGTAGGCTGGCTGGGTCATTGGATCACTGCTCTGGTCACCAGTGCTGGGTGCTGTGATCTCCCTTCCCCTGGTTTCTGGTGATGCTGGCGCTTGGGCTGGTGGTGGGGGAAGGAAGGCTGTGGATGGTGGCTCTAATTCTCCCGCTGGTCCACATGATCCTCTACCTCATGATCTGCTCCTCTGTTGTTCACTGTGGTCTTCCCTTCACATTTCTTGAGTTTGTGAAGAGCTCCAAAAACCCCCTCACCTGGCTTTTCCTGGGGCTCAAGCCAAGCCTGGCAGCCGTGCCCTGTGGACCTGGTGCCGCCGCTGCTGGAGCTGCTTCTGCCTGCCTACGTGGGCTCTGAATGCTCTGGATCTCTCTTACCTCTCTGCTGCCATTGGTAATTTCTTATACACCTCGCTTTTTTTTAGTAGAAGAGTTTATTTTGCTGTTTTGTTTTTTTTTTTTTTCTTTTTCTCCCCTAGGCTGCTTTGGCATGGTTCCTACACTGCCAACTTAACCAGAAGTCTTGTCAATGCCATCTGAAAGGAGAAGGTTCTCTACCAAAAGTGAGAGTAGCATTAATATAAGGGTATGAACACTAAGAGACATGCTTACTGGGCAGTTTGATGAGCATAGTATATACATTTAGCCAGACGCCAGCAGACATTACACCTCTAAGGTTCATGACTACCCCTGTTGCAGGTTTTCAGTATCAGGGATGTATTCCCTCCCGTGGAACAGGCTTCCAGTCTAATTAGATGGCAGTTGGTTTCCACCATGACAGACATGCCACTATTATACCCGTTGGCTCATTTGGCCTAGCTGGCCAAATATAAGGTTTGCAGTGTCCACTGTTGAGTATCTTCTTTGGTGATTTCTCTGTCTCTCATTGAACTGCATGTAGTATACCTTTTTCCAGCTTTCTGTTAGCTGGTCTACATGGAGGAGGTTTTCAGCTCAGCTCCAGCAGGATTTCTTAGTAGCCTTGCAGCCCAAGTATGTGGAGTCTTCAGCAATAGGGTCTTACCATCTATTCCTGGTGGGAAACTAAGGGCCTCAGCAATGGCCTGCAATGTTTTGAGGGCATCAGGGACCTCCCTGGCCAACAGCTCACTAGAAGGTATCCCATTCCTGGCACTGAAAAATTTCTAGTAACAATCTGCAGGTTATGAGTGTTTCATTGTCCAAAAACATAGGCTTCCATATGACTTATTTATATCCTCTTAGATTTTGATTAGCCTTCTCTCTACCTTTCCTTTACTCAATCTCGTCCCCTGACCTCATTTGGGGCTTTTCACCCCCCCTTAATCTGTTCTTTTACTTACATATATACAATACCATCCTACTAAGTCCTCCTCTCTTCCTTTCTATTCCCTTTATATCTCATTTCTAGCATACTGGCCTCTGCTACTGAGTTTTCTTCCTACTCACACAGAAGTCCAATCATCTATAGCTAGGTTCCACATATAAGACAGAACATGTGATATTTGGCTTTCTGGGCCTGGGTTACCTCACTTTGTATAATCCTTTTCAGATCCATCCATTTTACTGCAAATTTCCTAACTTCATTTTTCTTTACCGCTGAGTAGAACTCCATGGTGTACATGTGCCACATCTTCATTATCCACTCATCAGTTGAGGGACATCTAGGCTGGTTCCATTTCCCAGATATTGTGAATAGAGTGGCAATAAACATGGTTGAGCAAGTATCTCTAAGGTAATGAGATGAGTCCTTAGGATATATGCCTAGATTGCTATAGCTGGATCTTATGGTAGATCTATTTTAAACTGTCTTAGGAACCTCCACACTGATTTCCACAATGGCTAGACCAGATTGCATTCTTATGAACAGTGTAGAAGGGTTCTTCTTTTTCCACATCCTCGCCAATATTTAAGGTCATTTGTTTTCATGATGGTAGCCAATTTGACAGGAGTGAGATGGAATCTCAATGTAGTTTTAATCTGCATTTCTCTGATGACTAGGGACATAGAACATTTTTTAAGATGTTTATATGCCTCTCTATTTAGCTCCATACTCCATTTTTAATTGGTTTGTTTGATTTCTTATTTAATTTTTTGAGTTCTTTGTATATCCTAGATATTAATCCTCTATCAGATGTTTAGCCGGCAAGGATTTTTTTCCCATTCTGTAGGCTGCCTCTTTGCTTTATTCACAGTATCCTTTGCCATACAAAATTTTTTTATTGGTTTTTCTCTTTTAAAAAATTATTTCTTAATTATTTACTTGAGAGAAAGAGGCAGAGAGAGTGAGAAAATGGGCGTGCCAGGGCCTCCACCCACTGCAAACCAACTCCAGACACATGCACCCCATTGTGCATCTGGCTTACATGGGTCCTGGGGAATCAAACCAGGATCCTTTGGCTTTTCAGGCAAATGCCTTAACCTCTAAGCCAGCTCTCCAGCCTCCTCCTCCTCTTCTTCTTCTTTTTTTTTTTTTCAAGGTAGGGTCTTGCTCTAACCCAGCCTGACCTGGAATTCACTATGTAGTCTCAGGGTGGCCTTGAACTCATGGTGATCCTCCTACCTCTGCCTCCAGAGTGCTGAGATTAAAGGTGTGCATCACCACTCCTGGCTCCAAAATTAAAAAAAAAATTAAAAAGTAGCTAGACATGGTGGCACATGTCTTTAATTCTAGGATCATCGTAAGTTTGAGGCCACTCTGAGACTACATACTGAATTACAGGTCAGCCTGAGCTAAAGTGAGACCCTACCTTGGGGAAAAAAATATGTATATTTTTGAGAGAGAGAGAGTGAGATAGAGAGAGAATAGGCATGCCAGGGCCTCTAGCCACTGCAAATAAACTCCAGAAGCATATGCCACTTTGTGCACACGTGTCACCTTGTGAATCTGGCTTACATGGGTTCTGGGGAGTCAAACCTGGGTCTTTAGGCTTTGCAGACAAGTGCCTTAACTACTAATCCATCTTTCTAGGCCCTCATATTGCTTTTGGTTATACTGGCTGATCAGAAAACCAGTGATCCTCTTATCTCCTTTTCCCTCAGCACTGAGGTTACAGCACAATTTTTTTTTTTTTCGAGGTTGGGTCTCACTCTAGTCCAGCATGACCTGGAATTCACTATGGAGTCTCAGGGTGGCTTCGAACTCATGGCAATCCTCCTACCTCTGCCTCCCGAGTGTGGGGATCAATGGCATGCACCAACATGCCTGGCATTTTTTTTTTAAGGTAGGGTCTCATTGTGGCCCAGGATGACCTGGTATTCATTATATAGTCTCAGGGTAGCATTGAAAGCACGATCCTTCTACTTCTGTCTCCCAAGTGCTGCAATTAAAGGCATGTGCCATCATGCCCAGCATGGCCCTTTTTTTTCTTTTTCTTTTTATGCAAGAGAATGAGAATAAGAACTAAAGCCAAAGCCTCCAGCCACTGCAACTGAGCTCCAGATGTGTGCTCCACCTTGTATGCATGTGTGGCCTTGCGTACTTGCGCTGCCTTGTGCATCTGGCTTATGTGGGATCTGAAGAGTTGGACATGGGTCCTTAGGCTTCCCAGGCCAGCACTTTAACTGCTCAGCCACTTCTTCAGCCCCAGATTTTTATTTCATTTTATTTTATTCTTTTGGTTTTTCAAGGTAGTGTCTCCCTCTATCTCAGGCTGACCTGGAATTCACTATGTCATCTCAGGGTGGCCTGGAACTCATGGCAATCCTCCTACCTCTGCCTCCCAAGCCAGATTAAAGGCGTGCATGCGTGGCCCTGGCCCCAGATTAAAATTTTATATATATATATATATATATATTTGCAAGACAAGAGAGAATGAATGAATGAAAGAATGAATGGGCATGCTAGGGCCTCCTACCACTGCCAACAGACTCCAGATGCATGCGCCACTCTGTATATCTGGCTTTACATGGGTACCTGGGAATCAAACCTGCGTCATTAGGTTTTGTGGGCAAGTGCCTTAACTACTGAGTCATCTCGCCAGCCCCTCCACTGATTTTTATGTGGGTGCTGGGCATCAAACTCAGATCTACATGCTTGAACAGTAAGCCCTCTTACCTGCTGGTTCATTTCCCCAGCTCCAAAAACTACATCTTTTTAAAAAATCAATGTATTTATTTTTAAATATTTGTATTTATTTATTTATTTGACAGAGAAAGAGGGAGAGAGATAAGAAGAGAATGGGCACGCCAGGGCCTCCAGCCACTGCAGATGAACTCCAGATGCGTGCGCCCCCTTGTGCATCTGACTAACGTGGATTCTGGGGAATCAAACCTGGGTCCTTTGGCTTTGCAGGCAAATGCCTTAACCGCTAAGCCATCCCTCCAGCCCAATGCATTTATTTTATTTTATTTATTTGCAAGTAGAGAGTTACAAATAGAAAGAGAGAGAGAGAATGGGTGCACCAGGGCCTCCTGTCACTACAAACTAACTCCGTGCCGGCACCCCTGTGTGCACCTGGTTTTATGTGGAAGCTAGGGAACTGAACCTGGATCATTGGCTTTGCAGGCAAGCACCTGAACCACTGAACCATCTCTACAGCCCTCCATCTCATTTTTAAATTTTTCTTTGTTTTTTGATTTTTTCAAAGTAGGGTCACATTCTAGCCCAGGGTGACCTAGAATAGAAACTCACTCTGTAGCCCCAGATTGGGCTTAAAGGCACGTACCATCACACCCAGTTTAAGAACTCCATTTTAGGGCTGGAGAGATGTGCTCCTATCTCCTCCTGTGCTGTGAGGCCCGGGTGTCACTACACAGAGCAGAAGGGTAGAGTGGCAGGTGAGTCCCATGGGTCACATCAGGCCACCAGCGTTGTGACTGGAGCCATGACATGACTTTGTGTAACCTAGGCCACAATTGGCCCATTTGGAAGGTTACCCTTGATCAACAAAGAAATGTCCTTGACTGGCCTTGCCTCTGTCACTGAGACCAATAAGGAAAGCCTCAACCAACACAACCACAATGGCAACTGTGTTGGTTTTCTTCATCAACTTGCTATTACCTGAGTCATCCATGAGGGCTTATCTAGATTAGGTTAGTTGATGTGGGAAGACCCACCTGAACTGTTCATGGCACCATACAGGCTAGGGGCCTGAACTATGTAAAAAGAGGAGAACTGAGCTGGAGACCTGGCTCAGAGGTTGAAGGCACTTGCTTGCAAAGCCTGATGGCCTAAGTTCGATTCCCCAATACCTATGTCAAGCCAGATGCACAATGTGGCACATGTGTCTGGAGTTTGTTTGCAGTGGCAGAGGGTCCTGATATGCCTATACACACTTTCACTCTTTCTCTCTCAAATAAATTTTAAAAAATGATTTTTTTTTTTAAAAAGGAGAACTGATGCCAGGCATGGTGACACATGCCTTTAATCTCAGCACTTGGGGGGCAGAGGTGGGAGGATCACTGTGAGTTCAAGGCCACCCTGAGACTACATAGTGAATTACAGGTCAGCCTGGGCTAGAGCGAGACCCTACCTCAAAAAACCAAATAATAAAAAGAGAGCTGGCTGAATAGCTATTTTCATCCCTCTGCTTCCTCGCCGACTGTGAGCCACTCCCTCAAGCTCCTGTCCCCACGTCTTCCCCACCATGACGGACTATAACCTGGAAGTATGTACTCAAAAAAACCTTCCTCCCTTAAACTGACTTTTCTCAGGTATTTTGTCCCAACAATGAGAAGGTAAATAATATAGCAACTAAAGCCACCATTGTGATCACAGCTACCTTCATAACGACAGGACTTCTGGGCCCTGTGCAAAATAGAGGACACGGAGGAGATATGCTGGGGTGAGGTGACAGAAATCAGCTCCAGCGGGCCGGGCACTTTCAGTTTACTTTCTCCAACCAGCTGGTTGTTCAGGACAAATGCCTTTGGACAGAGCCCTGAGGATCATGGCAGAGCTGACTCACTCATCCAAGCTATACCTAGGCTGAGCTGGTATGGTGCCAATGCCCTCTGCAAGCACCAGGGCCTGAATAGGTGAGTGGACAGAGGTGCAACCATGCCCCTGGGTCCTGGCTTGTAGCATGGATGTGCATGGAGGGGCAAGTTCCTGCCACCCAACCCCACCACAGCCTCCTCTCCAGCCCAGGAATCTAAGGATGTGGGCTCTAAGCCACTCCTGACTCACTGTCCAGAAGCAGGAGTCCAGGGCTGAATCTCTCTGGGGAGGGGCAGGGGGAGACTGCTTCTCTCTGTTTTCTTGCCCAAGGATGAACCCTAACTTTGGTCACCCAGTCCCAGACTCAGCCCTGTCTGTCCTGGCCTGGGGCCTGATAGGCCCAGGGGAAGTGCACTCCTACCTCCATCTGATCCCAACACAGGGCCCAGCTCAACCCTAGAATTCTGACCAAACCTGGCCCATGAGCCCAAGCAAGATCCAGGGCTGGCTGGCTCAGCATCTTGAAACTCAGCAATCCAGGCCTAAGCCTCCTCCCTGGGAAACCAAACAGGGAAAAATAAAGTCCAATTTAAGTCATGCGTGGTGTCCCACACCTGTAATCCCAGCACGCTGGAGGTGGAGGCAAGAGGATCCTTAGTTGGAATCCAGCCCAAGCTACATAGTGAAACCATGTCTCAGGAAACCAACAGCTGGGGTGTGGTTTAGTGGCAAAGTGCTTGACTGGCATGTGTGAAGACCTGGTTTTACTCCCCAGCATGGATAAATAAAGAAGTAAATGCTAGGGTAGAGAGATGGCTTAGTGGTTAAGCACTTGCCTGTGAAATCTAAGGACCCCAGTTCAAGGTTCAATCCCCTAGGACCCATGTTAGCCAGATGCACAAGGGGGCACATGCATCTGGAGTTTGTTTGCAGTGGCTGGAGGCCCTGGCATGCCCATTCTCTCCCTCCCTCTCTCTCTCTTTCTGCCTCTTTCTGTCCTGTCACTCTCAAATAAATAAATAAAATTGAACAAAAAAAATTTTTTTAAGAAGTAAATGCCCAATGAACACCCTTACATCTCCTAGTTTTAGGGAGCTATCCTTGTCTCAGGAAATAAAGCTTTAAGCAAAGTATTTTTTCTGAGATACTAGATCTCCCTGCCTTCTCCTGCCAGGATCCCTTTCAGGTATGGAGGGCTCCTGCCCTAAACCCTCCCTCTCCACTGAGCTCTAATAGTCCTAGGTTGCAGGCAGGAGAGAGCTGTGATAGTCCCGAGACTCTCTCTGAGAGGCTAGCGTATGGGCCAGGGCCTTTGGCTTGTGAGCTTGAGTAAGACCCTCTCCACTCTGGGCATCACTTTCCCCATCCATGTAATGAGAGATTTAGTCTTTTAGATGTCAAAGGTAAAGATTTGGGGCTGAGGGTCTAGCTCAGCGGTTGGGTGCTTGCTAGCATGCACAAAGCTCTGGGTTCAATCCCAGTATCATCGAAAAAAAAAACTGCTGGATATATTAGCTCACTCCTGTAATGCTAGCATGGAGGAGGTTGAGGCAGGATTGCCATGAGTTTGAGGGAAGCCTGGGCTACAGAAGGAGAGTTTGTCTCAAAAATCTACAAAGCAGCCAGGCATGGTGGCGCACGCCTTTAATCCCAGCATTCGGGAGGCAGAGGTAAGAGGATCGCTGTGGGTTGGAGGTCACCCTGAGACTACACAGTGAGTTTCAGGTCAGCCTGGACTAGAGTGAAACCCTATCTCAAAAGAATATTTTTTTTAATTAAAAATAAATAAGTGCCAGGTATGGTGGCATACACCTTTAATTCCAGCACTTGGGGGGCAGTGGATCGCCATGAGTTTGAGGCCACCCTGAGACTACATAGTGAATTCTAGGTCAGCCTGGACCAGAGTGAGACCCTACCTCAAACAAAACAACAAAACAAAACAAAAAAATCCACACAGCAGGGGCTGGACAGGTTAAAGCACATGGGGGCACACGCATCAGGAGTTTGGTTGCAGTGGCTGGAGGCCCTGGTGCGCCCATTCTCTCTCTCTCTCCATCTCTGTCTCTCAAATAAATAGATAAAAATGCACAAAACAGCCAGGCGTGGCAGCAAACACTTTTTTTTTTTCTTCAAGATAGGGTCTTACTCTAGCCCATGCTGACCTAGAATTCACTATGTAGTCTCAGAGTTGCCTTGAACTCACTGCGATGTTCCTACCTCTGCCTCCCTAGTGCTGGGATTAAAGGTGTGTGCCACCATGCACAGTATGGCAAACACTTTTTTAAAAATTTATTTATTTATTATTTTTCTTATTAACAACTTCCATGATTGTAAACAATATCCTATGGTAATATCCTCCCTCCCCCAATTTCCCCTTTGAAACTCCATTCTCCATCCTATCCCCTCCCCATCTCAATCAGTCTCTCTTTTATTTTGATGTCATGATCTTTTCCTCCTATTATGATGGTCTTGTGTAGGTAGTGTCAGACACTGTGAGGTCATGGATATGCAGGCCATTTTGTGTCTGGGGGGAAGACATTGTAAGGAGTCCTACCCTTCCTTTGGCTCTTACATACTTTCTGCCACCTCTTCTGCAATGGACCCTGAGCCTTGGAAGGTGTGATAGAGATATTGCAGTGCTGAGCATTCCTGTCATTTCTTTCCAGCACCATGATGCCTTCTGAAGTCATCCCAAGGTCACTGCCATCTGGAAAGAGAAGGTTCTCTACCAAAAGTGAGAGTAGCATTAATATATGGGTATGAACATTAAGAGAAGTGCTTACTGGGCAGTTTGATGAGCATAACATATACATTTAGCCAGATAGCAGCAGATGTTACACCCCTAGAGCTCATGACTACCCCTGTTGTAGGTTTTCAGTATCAGGGATGTATTCCCTCCCACGGACCAGGCCTCCAGTCTAATTGGAGGACAGTTTGTTTCCACCATGACACTCGTGCTACTATTGCACCCATTGGCTCATTTGGCCTGGCTGGCCAAATATAAGGTTTGCAGTGTCCACTGTTGAATATCTTCACTGGTGATTTCTCTCTCTCCCATTGAACTGCATGCAGAATGGCTTCTTCAGATTTCTGTCAGGTGGCCTACATGGAGGAGTTTATCAGCTCAGTTCCAGCAGGATTTCTCAGTGGCCTTGCAGCCCAAGTATGTGGAGTCTTCAGCAATAGGGTCTTACCATCTATTCCTGGTGAGAAACCAAGGGCCTCAGCAATGGCCTGTAATGTTTTGGGGGCATTAGGGACCGCCCTGGCATGGCAAACACTTTTAATCCCAGCACTTGGGAGGCAGAGGTAGGAGAATCACCAAGAGTTTAAGGCCACCTCACCCTACCTCAAAAATAAATAAATAAAAATTAAAAAATCCCACACAGCTGGGTCTGGGAAGATAGTGCAGGGGTTAAAGGAGTTTGCTTTGCAAAGCCTGCCAGCCCAACTTCAATTCCCAAGCCAGCTCACCTAGGGTGGACACAGAAAGTGGCCCAAGTGCCTAGTGTTCCTTTGTATTGGCAGAGGCTCTGGTGCATCCATACCCACACAACACATGTGCAAATGAAGAATTTTATGATGGAGGGTAGATTTGTGAGGGGAAAAGTGAGGGGGAGGAGGGAATTATCAGGGTTTACTGTCTATAACTATGGAAGCTGTCAATAAAAATGTTAATGGGCTGGAGAGATAGCTTAGTGGTTAAAGTGCTTGTCTGCAAATCAAAGAACCAGGTTCTAGTCAGGCATGGTGGCGCACGCCTTTAATCCTAGCACTCAGGAGGCAGAAGTAGGAGGATTGCTGTGAATTTGAGGCTACCCTGAAACTACATAGTGAATTCCAGGTCAGACTGGACTAAAGTGAAACCCTACCTTGAAAAAAAAAAAATAACCCAGGTTTGATTCCCCAAGACCCACATAAACCAGATGCACAAGGAGGTACATGCATCTGAAGTTCAGTGGCAGTGGCTAGAGGCCCTGACACAACCATTCCCTCTCTCTTTCTCTCTCAAATAAGTAAAAATTAAATATTTTTAAATAAATAAACAAATAATGTGTTGCATGTGGTGACACACACCTTTAATCCCAGCACTCGGGAGGCAGCTGTACAAGGATCGTCATGAGTTCAAGGCCACCCTGAGACTACATAGTGAATTCCAGGTCAGCCTGAGCTAGAGTGAAACCCTACCTCAAAAAACAAACAAAATAATAATAATAATAATAAGTAGAAATAAAAACATTAAGCCAAGCATGGTGATGTATGCCTTTAATCCAAGCACTTGAGAGGCAGAGGTAGGAGGATCACCGTGAGTTTGAGGCCACCCTGAGATTACAAAGTGAATTCCGTCAGCCTGGGCTAGGGAGAGACCATACCTCAGGGGAAAAAAATAAAATAAAATATGGGCTGGAGAGATGGCTTAGTGGCTAAAGTGCTTGCCTGTGAAGCCTAAGGATACATGTTCAATCTCGCTCCAGATCCCACATAAGCCAGACACACAAGGTGAGGCAAGTGCAAGGTTATACATGTCCACAGTGTGACACAAGTATCTGGAGTTCTATTTCAGTAACTGAGACCAACTATTTCTCTCTCCCTAAAATAATTTTTTAAATTTTTGTTTATTTTTATTTATTTATTTTAGAATGACAGAGAAAGAGGCAGATGGAGAGAGAGAGAGAATGGGCGCGCCAGGGCCTCCAGCCATTGCAAACAAACTCCAGATGCATGTGCCCCCTTGTGCACCTGGCTAACATGGGTTCTGGGGAATCAAGCCTCAAACCGGGGCCCTTAGGCTTCATAGGCAAACACTTAACCGCTAAGCCATCTCTCCAGCCCTCTAAAATAATTTTTAAGAAATTACCCAACAAAATGCCAAGGTATGGTAGTGCAAGCGTTTAATCCCAACCCTTGGGAGGCAGAGGTAAGAGTTCGAGGCCACCTGCGACTACGTAGTAAATTCCAAGTCAGCCTGAGCTAGAGCGAGACCATACCTACCTTGGAAAACCAAAAGAAAAAAAAAGAATAAAAAAGAAAGTACCTGCAAAGCCAAAGGACCTTGGTGCAGTACCCCAGGACCCATGTAAACCAGATGCACAAGGTGGTGCATGTATCTGGAGTTCATTTGCAGCTGCTGGAGGCTCTGACACACCCATTCTCTCTGTCTCTACCTGCCTCTTCCTCTCTCTCAAATACATAAATAAAAATAAAAATAAATTATTTATTTATTTGCAAGCAGAGAAAGAGAGAGGGAAAGAGAGAGAATGGGCACACCAGGTATTCCAGTGACTGCAAAGAAACTCCAGATGCGTGTGCTACCCTGTGCATCTGACCTTACGTGGGTACTGGGGAATTGAACCAGGTCATTAGGCTTTGTAGAGAACTGGCTTAAATGCTGACCAGTCTCTCCAGCCCCAAACTAAGGCTTTTTCTGTTGTTGTTGTTTTTTAATATATTTTATTTATTTTTATTTGAGAGAGAAAAAAAAGAGACAGAGGGAGCAACAGAGAATGGGCTCACCAGGGCCTTCAGCCACTGCAAACACCAGACGCATGGGCCACCCTGTGCATCTGGCTGATGTGGATCCTGAGGAATAGAACCAGTGTCCTTTGGCTCTGCAGGCATATGCCTTAACCGCTAAGCCATCTCTTCAGCCCCTGTCTTTTGTTGTTTTTTTTTTCAAGGTAGGGTCTTACTCTAGCCAGGCTGACTTGGAAACTCACTATGTAGTCTCAGGCTGGCCTTGAACTCAAGGTATAATCCTCCCACCTCTGTTGGGATTAAAGGGGTGAGCCACCATACACAGCTAAACTAAGGCTCTTGAAGGGCCTTCAGAGTACCATGTGCAAGTATGGCTGAGTTTTATTTCCTGGACCCAGGAAGCTTGTGTTGGCATGTCAATAACACCAGGTTCAAGTCCTGGGCCAACCTCCTAGCTCTGGTTACCTTGTACTAATGACTTGGGCCTCAGTTTTGGTCATCTCAAATGGCAATAACACCAAGTTTGTGAGGATGAGATGTAATGGCAGAGTGCAGTGCTGCCGTCAGGGAAGGGCGGCTGTTGGCGTTACCAGTGCGCCTCGGGCTTCACCTGCCAGCAGAGCCCAGGGCGTGGATCATTCTAGTCTGGCTGCGCTCGGACCTCATCAGAGCCCCCAGGCCCCCACCGCCACGGGCCAGAGTTTGCGCCAGCTCTCTGCAACCTCTTGCCTGCAAGGCGGGCGCATGGGGAACGGGGCTCCCTAAACCCAAGCCAGGCACAAGGATGAGCGAGGTGGGAGGAAAGAGGGCCCAGGGAACTTGGTCAATCCAAACGGTGGGTGGAGCGCGGAAGCCCCCCCTTGACGTCAGGGGTCGGATGCGGCTTCCCTCCCTCCCTCCCGCGCCTTCCCCGCGCCGCGCCCCGTGGGAACTGCTGTCTCGGCAGCAGGCGCGGGCAAGGGGCCGGGCTGCAGGGCGGGCCGGCGGGGCTGGGGCTGGCCCTCGGGCGGGCGGAGGCCCCAACGGGAACTGGGCGCCCTGAGCCCCGCGGCCGCCCGCAGCCCAGCCCTCCAGCCTGCCAGGAGGGTGGAAATGCGGGCTCAGACTGGCATTGTCACAGACCTCCACGTGATTCGGACATGCATGTGACCAAAGCATTTCCAGGCAGAGACCCAGACACTATAGATCACTTTCCCTTACACATTTCAGTTAAAGACATTGATCTTTTTGTGTGTTTCTTTTTTTGGCTTTTCAAGGCAGTGTCTCACTCTAACCCAGGCTGACCTAGAATTCACTTTGTATTCTAGAACGCTCAGTGATCCTCCTACCTCTGCCTCCCTAGTGCTGGGATTAAGGGCGTGCGCCACCACGCCCGGCTTGGTTCCTTTTTTTGTTGTTGTTTGTTTTTATTGTTTATTTTTCTAGGTAGGGTCTCACTGGAGCCCAGGCTGAGGCTCGGCAAACTTTTTTTTTTTTTTTTTTTTTTTTAATGTTTAGGGCCAGGTGTGGTGGCACAAGCCTTTAATCCCAGCACTCAGGAGAGGCAGGAGGATTGCCATGAGTTGGAGGCCACCCTGAGACTACATAGTGAATTCCAGGTCAGCCTGAGCTAGAGTGAAACCCTACCTCAAAAAAAATAAAATAAAATAAAATAAAGAAGAAAGAAAGATAGAGAAAGAATAAATAGGGAAAGAAAAAGAAAAAATATCAAAAGACATTTCTCTCAAAATTACTGATGACCCACAGGCACATGGCAAGAATGCAGCATCATCAGCCATCAGAAAAATGCAAATCCAGACCATAATGAGGTACTATTTCACACCCACTAAGATGGCTATAATCAAGATGAACAGATAATGACAAGTGTTACTGAGGAGGCAGAAAAATTAGAGCCCTTGTACACTGCTAGTGAGAAGGCTAAATGATACAATTGCCTTGGAAAACAGTTGGGCAGTTCTTAGGAAAAAAAAAATTACCTCATTACCATCAATTCTACTCCTGAGTACACACTCAAGTAAAATGAAAACATAGAATGCAAAAACTTGTCCAGGAAAGCCTGGGCGTGGTGGTACACACCTTTAATCCCAGCACTTGGGAGGCAGAGGTAGGAGGATCAACAAGACCACCCTGAGACTACAATAGTGAATCTCAGGTCAGCCTGGGCTAGAGCGAGACCGTACGTGGGCCGGGAGAAGGGGGACTTGTCCACAGACTTTCACAGTGTTCTTCATAATAGCCAGGACGTGGAAATAGCCCAAAATATCCATCAACTGATAAAAGGAAAAATTAAATATGGAATTTCATATATCAATAGAACATGTTTGTCAGCAAAGGAAAGCTAAAGCTGGAGTGTATAGTTCAGAGGCAGAATCCATTCTCAGTATGTGTGGTAGAGGACCAATGTGGTTTCATCTCCAGCACTGAAAAAAGAAAACTAGACACACTTTTAAAAAATTTATTATTATTATTATTATTATTATTACTATTATTATTATTTCAAGGTAGGGTCTCACTCTAGTCCAGGCTGACCTAGAATTAACCATGTAGTCTCAGGGTGGCCTCAAACTCTCAGGGATCTTCCTACCTCTGCCTCTCGAGTGCTGGGATTAAAGGTATGCGTCACCACGCCTCACTTAAAAATTATTTTTATTTTGTTTATTTGAGAGAAAGAGAGAGGCAGAGAGAGAGAATAGGTGCACAAGGACCTTTGGCCACTGCAAATGAACTCTAGATTCATGTGCCACCTTGTGCATCTGGCTCATTTGGGTCCTGGGGAATCGAACCTAGGTCCTTTGGTTGTGCAGACAAGCCTCTCTAGCCCTGAAAAGCTTTAATAACATGTTTTTGCTTTGTTCTGTTTCTTTTACTTATTGTTAGTTTTTGTTTTTTGTTTGTTTGTTTTTCAGGTAGGGTCTCCCTGTAGCCCAGGTTGACCTGAACTCACTATGTAGTCTTAGCCTGGCTTGGAGCTCACAGCGATCCTCCTACCTCTGCCTCCTGGGTGCTGGGATTAAAGGTGTATGCCACCAGGGTGTCTTGCTGCTATAAACTAATGCCTGTCCAGCTTTACATGGGTGGCTAGGAAATTGAACCCAGGCCAGCAGGCTTTGCAAGCAAGCATCTTTAGCCATGGAGCCATCTCCTAGCCCATTCTATAGTTTACATATAGTCTTAATCCCAATACTTGATTTTTTCTTTACGGCTTTGTCATTCTTTGCCCAGTGAGCCTGTTTCTCTTAGTAACATATGAAATTTGACTTGCATTAGATTAGAAATTTGATTTGATTAGACCCTCAAACATCCCATCTCTTCATCACTAGTACCACAGGCCTCCATTTCAATGTACCCATGTCTGTCTGTCCTGGGGCCCTGTTAGTAGAAGCAGTCACTTTTCTCAAACTGAAGCAATCTTGAAGTATGACTTTACTCTCATCTTTTTTTTGTTTTATTTTGTTTTGTGTAGTTTTTTTGTTTGTTTGTTTTTTGATTTTGTTTTTCAAGGTAAGGTCTTGCTTCTCCACTAAGTAGTCTCATGGAGGGTGGCCTTGACCTCAAGGCAAGTCTCCTACCTCTGCCCCCCAAGGGCTGGGATGTGCCACAGTGCTGGGCTCTTGCTTTTGTTATTTATTTATTTATTTGAGAGGAACAGAGAAGCAGAGAGAGAGAAAGGGAGAGAGAAAGAAAGAAAATGGGTGTACCAAGCCTCCAACTGATGCAAACAAACTCCAGATGCATATGCTACCTTGTGTATCTGGCTTACATGGGTCCTGGGGAACTGAACTTGAGTCCCTTGGCTTTACAGGCAAATTCCTTAACTACTAAGCCACCTCTTCCCAGCCCTCTAGTTTTGTTTTTTGGTTTTTCAAGGTAGGGTCTCACTATAGCCCAGGCTAACCTGGAATTCACTACGTAGTTTCAGGGTGGCCTTGAACTCACAGTGATCCACCTACTTCTGCCTCCCAAATGCTGGAATTAAAGGTGTGTGCCACCATGGCTGGCTCCTTGTTTTGTTTTTGAAGGTAGGGTCTTGCTGTAGCCCAGGCTGATCTGGAATTCACTACGTAGTCTCAGGCTGGCCTCAAACTCACAGCGATCCTCCTACCTCTGCCTCCTGAGTGCTAGGATTAAAGGCGTGCACCACAATGCCTGGCTGTTTACTCCATCATCATCATCATCATTATTATTATTATTATTGTTATTGGTTTTTTGAGGTAGGGTCACACTGTAATCCAGGCTGGCCTGGAATTCACTATGTAGTCTCAGGGTGGCCTCAAACTCATGACAATCCTTCTCCCTCTGCCTCCCAAGTGCTGGGATCAAAGGTGTGCACCATCATGCCAGCCTCTACTCTCTTATCCTTGTGCCTCCTGCCTCTCCTCCACTCTTTCTCCCCAGAAACTCATAATAAAAAGGATTACCTCAGTCTGGGGAAATGGCTTAGTGGTTACAGCATTTGCCTGTGAAGCCTAAGGACCCAGGTTCAATTCCTCAGGACCCATATAAGCCAGATGCATAAGGGGGCACATGTGTCTGGAGTTTGTATGTAGTGGTAGAGGCCCTGGCATGCCCATTCTCTCTGTCTCTTTCTCTCTCATAAATAAATAAGTAAAATATTTTTTAAAAAAGGACTACCTCACTTCATTCCCCTCTTTTCCTTTTCTTTCTCTCTCGACACCACTATGCCCAGCCCATGTCATAATGCTGTAACTCTCCTAGTAAATTAAAAAATAAAATTAAGGCTTTATTAGCTTTAATTATAAAGGTGCAATGTCTCAACGACCTCTCCTCAAAGTAGCCTGTCTATCAGTGTCTTTAGCCCAGGAATGTCAATGAGGTGCCATGTAATGTGCCAACTCTGAATACATAGCTTTGGAGTCCTGTGTTGAGGGTTTCTTTGTAAACTTGCTGTGCCTGGGTTCTATTGCTAAGAACTATAACCCACTAGCAATCTGTGCCTTCGTAGACACAGGGTTATTGAAAGGAGGGGCTACATGTCAGGCACAGATTCAGAAAGGGACCAGGTCTACGTTCTGCCTTTGTTTTAGGTGGCTGTTCTCTACCCAGCCTGCGTGTTTTCCCTGCCAGGTGGCTGAGAGGTGCTCTGGAGGTGAGGAGGCTGTGAATGACTTGCCTGGGAACTAAATGGAACACTACCAAGCTGATAGATGACTTGGTCAGTCACCCATTGAAGGGTTGGTGGGGTGTCCATAGAACTGCAGGCTCTAGGGATGTGAATTTCTTGAGAGCTCATTTGGAGGTTCTAGCCGGGGAGTGCAGCTACTCACACACCCTTGACCGAAGCCCGCTCCTCCTCTATTTGGGGAAGGTCGTCCTCTTTGACCGAGCACGCAGCTTCGGGAGGGACGCACGTGGAGCGGTGAGGGAGGAAGGGGACACCAGCATAGCCAGCCAGATCAATCCTGGCAATCAATGGATGACAGATGTCACAGACAGAGCGCCTCATATCTAGGATGTGAATTTCTTATCCTCCAGAGCCCATTGTGTCATCTACATGAAGACAGCTGGCTGGCCTCAAAGGGTGAGTTGCAACTCAAGGATAAAAACCCTACATGGGGGCTGGAGAGATGGCTTAGTGGTTAAGGCACTTGCCTGCAAAGCCAAAGGACCCACGTAAGCCAGATGCACAAGGTGGCACATGCTTCTGGAGTTCGTTTGTAGTGGCTGGAGGCCCTGGTGCGCCCGTTCTCTCTCTCTCTCAATTTACCTAACATCTATCTATGTATCTATCTATCTCTCTGCTCTCCCTTTCTCTCAAATAAATAGATACAATAAAAAATAAATAAAAACCTTACGTGGGGACTGGAGAGATGGCTGAGATGGCTCAGTGGTCAAAGTGCTTGCTTGCAAAGCTACTGCCTCTGGGCTCACACTGCCCACATGCATGTATCTGGAGTGCATTTGCAGGAGCAAGAGGCCCTAGCATACCCATTCTCTCTCTCTCAAATAAATAATTTTTTTTTTTTTTCAAAGTAGGGTCTTGCTCTAGCCCAGGCTGAGCTGGAATTCACTATGCAGTCTCAGGGTGGCCTCAAACTGACAGCGATCCTCCTACCTCTGCCTTCAGAGTCCTGGGATTAAAGGTGTGCGCCACCACGGCTGGTTTAAAACAGAACTTTTTGGTTGTTATTGTTTCATTGTGATTTTTATTTTATTTCTTTATTTTTTGGTGATGCAAAACATTATGCCTTCATGCATATTAAAGCCATTCAGTCAACAAGAGAAGCAAAGCCACTGAAGGAAAGCCAGAGAGCATGTGAGAAGGGCCCTGGGGGGCTGCAGGGAGGAGCAAGCAGGTGCACCCTTGTAGCAGGAGGGGAAGGCACTGGGCCAGACGAATGGGTGGAGCAGGTGTTGAGAGTGGAAGGAAGTGCCCTTCAGGTTATTCTGTCTTCCCAGGGAACTGGGAAGCAAGGTCATCAGCTGAGAGGAACTGTCAAGCAGGAGGAGAGAGGAGAAGGTATGGCCCTGTTATCGAGGTCCAGGCAGGGTAAGATGTCTGGGTCATGTAAGATGTGGGCATGATGTCAAAGTGAGATGAGCCATCAGGGCTGTGTCTCTCCAGCTTCAGTCAGCTGTATGGCATCAACCAAGGTGTGGTTTTCCCAGGTACAGGCAATTTACTGAGCAGGAAACAAGGGGGTTGAGGGTGTATGCAAGGAAGTAATTATAGCAATGGGGCATGGAGTCTGAGCTGGTTAAGGAGGAAAGTCAGGACATGAGGGATGCGAGAAACAGCGACAGGAAAGTGGTAGGGTCTGCAGATTAAAGGTCCTGGTGTGTCAGGGAACTCCTGGGAGATGGGGTGGTACAAGTGAGCGGAATAGAGGAATAGACAGGAGGTAATGATGTCAAGCTCATGCGAAATAGGGGTACAATTACTGGTAATGACAAGGCCATTACCTTGGCCATGAGGACATGAAGTAGGCTAGAAGCCAACAGCCACAGAAGGAGGGGATGGGTGGGCCTCTGCTGGGGAGGATCACCTGTGTGTAACTGGACTCTCCAAGTCCTCCTGCAAGGAGAGGGCTTTGAGCCTGGGGTGTTCAGTCAGACCTGGGTATGAAGTCTCTTTCCAACTCTGGGGTGATACACAAGTGACCTCATCTCTCTGGCCTCAGTTTCTTCTTTTGCAAAGTGACAAATCACTCCTGTGTCACATAAGATGATGTACTGAAGATTGAATGAGATTGCCCCAGAACATGGCATGTGAATGGATGAAGTAGTAGCCATATATCAGTTTCTAGAAAGCTCTCCTCTGGGGTCCCAGAGCTGAGGGGGAGCCATTAGAGTGACCCAGACCCTTCCCAGAACCTCTTCTGACCCTCAAATCATAAACACATGCCCTCTGAGGCTCAGAGAATATTGTGGAAAAGGGGGACAGAAGGAATGTAAGAGCCACAGGGTGGAAGGTGCACTAAGAGGCATTGTCCACACACAGAGACTGACTGGTGTATTCTTGACCCCGCAGTGAGTACTGACAGCCCCGGTGAAGAGGCTGTCATTAGAATGGGGTAGCAGAGAAGGAATATGAGTCTAACCTGATAGGATTATGACCAATATTCAATATGTTCATATAATAAAGTTCACAGTAAAAAAAATAAATAAATAAATAACCACCAGCCAGGTGTGGTGGTACGTGCCTTTAATACTAGCACTGGAAAAAAATTCATTTGCAATGGCAGGAGGCCCTAGTGCACCCATATACACTCTCTCTCTCCCTCTCCCCCCACCCCGTCTTTCTCTCTGCCTCTCTTGCAAATAAATAAATAAATAAAAATTTAAATCCCAGCACTCAGGAGGCAGAGGTAGGAGGATTTCTGTGAGCTGGAGGCCAGCCTGAGACTAAAGAGTGAGACCCTACCTAGAAAACAAAACAAAAAAAACCCAAGACACCCTAAGCAGTGTTAATGGGAGAACCCGACAACTATTTCACTCCCATTTACAGACCAGGAAACTGGAGTCCAGACAGAGAAAGTGACTGGCTTATCTCACTGAGATTCAATTAACATAGAAAGCAAGTTACCTTTTAAAATCAGAGGCATGGGCTGGAGAAATGGCTTAGCGGTTAAGCGCTCGCCTATGAAGCCTAAGGACCCCGGTTCGAGGCTCGATTCCCCAGGTCCCACGTTAGCCAGATACACAAGGGGGCGCACGCGTCTGGAGTTCGTTTGCAGTGGCTGGAGGCCCTGGCATGCCCATTCTCTCTCTCTCTATCTGCCTCTTTCTCTGTCTGTCACTTTCAAATAAATTTGAAAAAAAATTTAAAAAATAAATAAATAAATAAATAAAATCAGAGGCATAATTATGATGGGAAATGTGTGCTGGGGTCTAAAGGGAAGCTCACCAGTAATATTGGGACGCCAGTTGGACTCAGAATGTTCCCAGCCTGAGCTTCAGTTGCTCGGGCAGTTCAAACCTGGCCTTAGTGGAGACAAAAGAACCTACTGGATATAATAAGTCGGCTGTCTCAGCTTCCTGCATACCCAAGTCACTCCCATCCCCACTGATGATTCACAATGCTCTCGTTGGCTAATTGTTCTTTCCAGGCCAAACAGAAGGAAGGAGTAAGAGGATCTGAATTTCCTTGGAAAATCTGATCCAAGTACTTAAAAGAGAGCCCAGCCCCATACCTTCCAGCCCTAGCTCGTCTGCCTGGGATAAACGCCTTTTGTTGTCTGCACTCCACTTCCTCCATCTATAAACTGAGAGTGAACAAAATGATTGCCAAAGGTCCTCTTAGTGGGAGCACTGAAGGTTCTAGGAATAAACAGCCTAATGTATCTTCTGGGGTGCTGGCTGCTCAAGGACAAGCATAGGGAGGTCGGGCAGAAGTAGACCCAGAAACCCAATGGGGGGCTGTTGTGATCACAGCATCTAAGGATTCTCTCTCAAACACTTTCTTCTCTCCCCCCACACAGTTGTTCTTTCCCATGACTCTTATTTTGTTTTCTTCTTAGCACTAATAAAATGTCTTGTTTACTATTGTCTTTCTACCATAGAAAGTTCTAGAAGAACAAAGACCTTGCCTATCCTATCTCAGGGTCTAGTCCAGTACCTGATATGCAGTAGGTACCCAATACACATATATTGACTAAAGAATGAATAAGGGGCTGGAGAAATGGTTCAGTGGTTAAAGGAGCTTGCTTGCAAAGCTTGATGGTCTGGGTTCAATTAC
This sequence comes from Jaculus jaculus, assembly GCF_020740685.1. Lineage (NCBI taxonomy): Eukaryota > Metazoa > Chordata > Mammalia > Rodentia > Dipodidae > Jaculus > Jaculus jaculus. The sequence continues at coordinate 59,712,078 of NC_059106.1, read as the reverse complement.
CCAGTACCCATGTAAAGTGAGATGTACAAAGTGGCACATGTGGTCTGGAGTTCTTTTGCAGTGGCAAGAAGCCCTGGCATGCCTATTCTCATTCTTTCTCTCTCTCTCTCCTTGCAAATAAATAAAAATATTTAAAGAATGAGCCAGGCGTGGTGGCACACGCCTTTAATCCCAGTACTCAGGAGGCAGAGGTAGGAGGATCACTGTGAGTTCAAGGCCACCCTGAGACTCCATAGTGAGACTCCATAGTGAATTACAGGTCAGCAGGGCTACAGTGAGACCCAACCTGGAACTCTCCCCACTGCCCCTCAAAAAAAGAATAAGTAGAGACTGGAGAGTTGGCTCAGCACCTAAAGGTGCTTGCTTACAAAGCCTGTTGGCCCAGGTTCAATTCCTTAGCTACCCACGTAAAGCTGGACCTCAAAAGTGGCATAAGCATCTGGTATTATTTGCAGCTGCAAGACACTGGTATGCTGAGTTCAAGGCCACCCTGAGACTACATAATGAATTCCAGGTCAGGCTGAACCAGAGGAAGATCCTACCTTGAAAAACAAAACAAAAATGCTCACATGTAGGGCTGGAGAGATGGCTTAGCGGTTAAGCGCTTGCCTGAGAAGCCTAAGGACCCCGGTTCGAGGCTCGGTTCCCCAGGTCCCACGTTAGCCAGATGCACAAGGGGGTGCACGCGTCTGGAGTTCATTTGCAGAGGCTGGAAGCCCTGGCGCGCCCATTCTCTCTCTCTCCCTCTATCTGTCTTTCTCTCTGTGTCTGTCGCTCTCAAATAAATAAATAAAATTTTTTTAAAAATTATTGAAAAAATGCTGACATGTAAATTATTTATTTATTTATTTACAAGCAGACAGAGATAGGAGACAAACAGAATGGGCATGCCAGGGCCTCCAGCCTCTGCAAATGGACTCCAGATGCATGTGCCACCTTGTGCATCTGACTTTACATGGGTTCTGGGGAATTGAACTCTGGTTGCTTAAGCTTTGCTAACAAACGCTTTAACCACTGAGAAATCTCTCCAGCCCCACAAATAAATAATTTAAAAAATTTTAAATGACGGTTGGAGAGATGGCTTAGCAGTTAAGGTGCTTGCCTGTGAAGCCTAAGGACCCAGGTTCAATTCCCCAGTAACCACATAAGCCAGATGCACAAGGTGGCCTGTGTGTCTGAAGTTCACTTACAGTGTCTGGAGGCCCTGGCATGCTCATTCTCTTTCTTTCTCTCTCCATATCCATAGATAGATAGGTAAGTAAGTAGGTATGTAGGTAGGTAGGTAGGTAGGTAGGTAGGTAGGTAGGTAGATAGATAGATAGATAGATCGATAGATAGATAGATGGATCGATAGATAGATCGATAGATAGATAGGATAAGGTAAATAGATCTGCCTCTCCTTTGTCTCAAATAAATAAAATAAAATAGATTTCATTGAGGGCTGGAGAGATGGCTTAGCAGTTAAGGCACTTGCTTGTGAAGACTAAGGACCCATGTTTGATTCCCCAGTACCCATGTAAGCTAGATGCATAAGCTAGCACATATGTCTGGAGTTTGTTTGTAGTAGCTACAGGCCCTGGCCTGTCCATTCTCTCACTATCTGCCTCTCTGTCACACATCAATTAGTCAATCAATAAAATATTTTTCAAAAATATAGGTGCTGGAGAGATGGCTTAGCAGTTAAGGCCCCTGCCTGCAAAGCCAAAGGACCCAGGTTTGATTCCTTAGTAGCCACATAAGCCCAGATGCACAAGGTGGCACATGTGTCTGGGGTTTCTTAGCAGCAGCTAGAGGGCCTGGCATTCTCATTCTCTCTATATCTGTCTGCCTCTCTGTCTCTCTTCTCTCAAATAAATAAACAACATATTAAAAATATTTTAAGTGAAAAAGTGTATGGACGGATCTTGTGGGTGGTGCCAGGGCTGTGTCAATAATGACTCTGTGATTTGTGCCAAGTCTTCCAAGAGGAGGGGCTGAAAAAATAAGGCTCTGGAGTCAGGAGACCTGAATTCAAGCCCCATACTGCCAATTAGTGGTTTATTACCTTGAACATATCACTTGACCTCTGGAAGTCTTTGTTGCTTCATCTGTATATTGAGAATACTGATCTCGTCTGCTGAGATATATTTTTAGGAATGTATGTAATGTGATCTGATGCATACTAAATATCAGTAAGTGTTAGTTTTTCTCCTTCCCTCTGCTAGGGCATGGACAGGGGTCAAAGAATACAGTACTGCATTTATTTGAGAGAGAGAGTGGGAGAAAGAGACAGAGAGAGAGAATGGGCATGCCAGGGTCTACAGCCACTGCAAACAAACTCTAGACGCATGTGCCACCTTGTGCATCTGGCTTATGTGGGTCTTGGAGAATTGAACTAAGGTCCTTTGGTTTTAAATGTGTGCACCTTGTGCATCTGGTTTACATGGGTCCTGGGGAATCCAACCTGGGTCTTTAGGGTTCCCAGGCAAACACCTTACCCACGAAGCAATCTCTCCAGCCCAGCGTTATATGTTGTTGGTTTTTCAAGGTAGGGTCTCACTCTAGCTCAGGCTGACCTGGAATTCACTATGTAGTCTCAGAGTGGCCTCGAACTCACGGCAATCCTCCTACTTCTGCCTCCCAAGTGCTGGAATTAAAGGCATGTGCTGCCATGCCTGGCTCTTACGTAGTTTTTAATCCTTCAAAAGAATATAAAGCCAAACAGCAAGTGAGTGCACTGAGGGGAGCGAAAAGGACTTATCCAAGGTCACTTGGCCAAGAAATATGTCCCTGTCAGAAGGCTTTCAGGATAGAGGGACAGAACAGAGGCTACAAGTTGCTCAGGCTGACCTTCAGAAAGAGAAAATGGCCCCTTTGCTCAGGGGTGGGCCAGCTCTGTTCTGTCAGTCAGGCTCATGTCTGCGTGAGGTAGATTCTATTTCTCACTCTTGTTTCTCCTTCTCAGCCTGCCTTATAGGAGAACATTAGCAGATTGAGATTTTTTTTTTTTTTTTTTGAGGTAGGGTCTCACTGTAGCTCAGGCTGACCTGGAATTCACTATGCAGTCTCAGGGTGGCCTTGAACTCATGACAATCCTCCTACCTCTGCCTTCTGAGTGCTAGGATTAAAGGCCTCTGCCACCACACCTGGCCAGACTGAGATTTAATTTGAAATATTACTGGGAGGATGGTATTTAAGAAATAAACATGGGGGCTGGAGACATAGCTCAGCAGTTAAGGTGCTTGACTACAAAACTTAACAACTGGAATTTGATTCTACAGTACCCACATAAGCCAGATGCACAAAGTGGCACATGTGTATGGAGTTCGTTTACAGTGGCTAGAGGCCCTATTGTGACCATTGTTTATCTACTCCTTTCTCACTCAAATAAATAAATAAAAAATTATTTTAAATATGTAAAAGCAAAACAAGCTGGGCATGGTGGCCCATACCTTTAATCCCAGCACTGGGGAGACAGAGGGAGGAGGATTGCTGAGTTCAAGGACACCCCAAGATTGCAGAGAATTCCAGGTCAGTCTGTGCTAGAGCGAGACCGACCTCAAAAATAAATAAATAAATGCCGGGTGGGCATAATAGCACACACCTTTAATCCCAGCACTAAAGAGGCTGAGGTAGGAGAATCGCTGTGAGTTCGAGGCCAGAGAAAATTCCAGGTCAACTCTGGACTAAAGCAAGACCCTACCTCTAAAACCAAAAACCAAAAAACAAACAACAACAACAAAAAAAAAAAACCCTACAACAAAACAAAATAAATGGCGGGGGAGGCATAAAGGAGCTATAAAGTGGAAAATTCAAGCAATCATCGCGGAAAGGCTCTGGATCTGCGCAGGCGCAGTGTAAAGAGGACGCCCCTCGGATTCTAGTCCCCTAGTCAGGACTTTTAAGTGGCACACAACAGACTGTGTAACGTTCTGGGAATAACACTCCCCGATATTTCACCTCCCCTGAATTAGTACAAGTATGCCGGCCATGCTGAGGTTTGCAAGGGCCAATCAAAGAGCGAATTATGCGGGGTGTGGCAATCCCAGCACTTGGGAGGCAGAGGCAGGAGGATCGTTGCAAGTTCAAGGCCAGCCCGGTTTACATAGTGAGTTTCAAACTAGTCAGAGAGGGAGAGGAAGGGGAAGGGGGTTGGCAGCGATCTCATTATACAAATGCGGAGTACATTACCTTTCCTTGACTCTGGAAAACGGCCTGGGAGCAGACGGAACGCCGTGTGGAGTTGAGGTCCACGGGCCAATCTCTTTGGGTTTCCGAAAACAGCAGATGATCAGGATCAGGCCAGGCGATTTCTCAATTTCTTTCCTTGCAGGGGAAAAAGAAAAAGATTTAAAAAAAAAACTCGAAGTTTCTCAGTTTTCAGTATTCTGATTTCATTTCCAACTCTACAGATCATTCCCTCTCGCCTGCCCCTGGAGGGCGCCGTCTCTTTAAATCCAAGCCGACTAGGGCCAATCACATTTAACAGAAATTCTTTAAAGACCAAAGGAGGGAATCCTGACTAGAAAGAGGGCGGGGCAGAGGGCGTGCCTTCCATCCAATCAGAATCCCCTTGGTATAGTGGCTCAAGTGCAAAGCTCTGATGACCAATGGCAGTAGAGCGACGGGGAAGAGGCGGGGCGACTCTCTGTGTGACAGCTGGCCTGACCAATGGGAGTGCGGCCCGCGGCCTATAAGTCTCAGCCGGGCCGGGGACGTCGGGCTTCAGGGTCGGTTAGTCGTCGCCGTCGGAGCTGTGGCCCCAGCCGTCGCTGCCGCCGGATCCCTGGCATTCCCGCCCCCGCCCCAGCCACTCTCCCTGCCCTCTTCCCATTAACCATCCCCCGGTTTCTGCCGTCGAGGCCCCGGGGCTTAGGCAAATGATGCCGTCGGAGAGCAGAGCGGAGTGTCTGGACCAGGCGGCCGCGCAGGTGGGGACGGCTGCGGGCTCGGCTGAAGCCCCGGCTGCTCCGGCTGGCGGCGGCCCCGACCCGGAGCCCTCGTCGGCCTCGCTCGGACGTCACCAGAGCCGTCTGTCCTGGCCACAGGTGAAGCGGCTGGACGCGCTCCTCAGCGAGCCCATTCCCATTCACGGGCGCGGCAACTTTCCCACGCTGAGCGTGCAGCCCCGGGAGATCGTGCAGGTGAGAGGGGCCGGGATGGTAGGTGGGGAGGGAATCTGGTGGCTTGCAAGACACCTGGTATCCGTTTGGTTTGCTGGGGCAGCTGGGGAAACCGAGGAACAGAAACCAGGACTGTAACGATGGCACGGGGCATGGCTCCTCTTGCATCTAATTAACCCCCACCACTGAGCTCCCTAGCTCTGATTTCCCCGGGGAACTCTTCGAGATCCTGACTGGGAGAGGGGTGGAGATTGGGGAGGGACTCCATGGGGCAGCGCCCCGCCTGCTAGCCAAGGGCAAAAGTTGCCAGGCAACCACCTCTTAAGGGTAGTATGTGTGCTTGGGTTCCAAATAGCTTTCTTCCTCCTCCCGGCTTCCCTGGACCCCCTGCCCCTGCTCTTCCCCAAGATTCTAGAATCTTATTTAACCTGTGGCTCAAGAACCCTGGCTAGGTGGGAAAAGCTTAGGCATGCCCTGCCTGTCATGGGTTATGGTAGAAAATTGATTGAACTGAGACCCCATCCTTGAAAGGAGCATTAATATAAAGTCTGTGTCCTTCTCCCCCCACTTTATTTATTTATTTATTTATGTTTTTGAGGTAGGATCTCCCTACAGCCCAGGCTGAACTGGAACTCTGTGTAGTCTCAGGCTGGCCTTGAACTCACGGCCATCCTCCTACCTCTACCGCCCGAGTGCTGAGATTAAAAGCGTGCACCACCACACCCACCTCCCTCCTTTTCAAGGCCGGAAATGAAGGCCAGTGTAGGGTTCAGACCCCAGTTGCCCCCTCAGATCGGAGGAACAGGCGAGGTCACTAAACCCAGAACTCCACCTCTTCCTTTTATCTGACCCTGCAGGACCCCAAACTACTCTTTCACTGTGTAGCCCAAGCACTGTTCTGAAAGATCAAAGATGGCCTTTCTTGACCCCTGTTGCAGCTGAGGACAGTGAGCTACATAAGACTACCGAGGGGGAAAGTCAAAGCTAGGGTATCTTGGACCTTCCTGGGAGCAGGTGGTACAGGTTCAAAATTTCCTCACTTCTTCCCTGATTGGAAGGTTCTACATCTAGGTCTTCAGAGAGCCCTTTGATAGAAGAAACCATAAACTCTTGATGGCTCCTGCATGTTGCCACCAGCCAATGGCTTTTCCACACAAGCCAGGTGCTGGCCATTCCCTGGCTACTGTAGCCTCCAGCAAAGGGGGAGAGGATGCCTGCTGGGGGATTGCCTCACCCTCCCTGGAACCAGGAATGAGTTGGAGGGGGTGGGGACAGATTCTCCAGGGCTGACTCACCCACAGCTCCGATGGGGCTGGCCGAGGCATTCCTTGCTGCCTGCTGTCATTTAGGTGATCATTTGAGGCTTTTCTTTCTTTTGCTTTTCTTTTCTAATCCCCCCCCCTTTTTTTGAGATAGTTCTCCTACTACTGCCTCCCCAGTGCTGTCATCAAAGGTGTGCACCACCTATTTCTTTTTCTCAGAATAGGGTCTTCCCTATGTTGCCCGGGCTGGTCTTAAACTCATGGACTCAAGTAATCCTCCTGCCCCAACTTCCTGGGTTTATGAGTGTGTGCCAGTCTTCTCTCCCTAGAGTATACTGTGATCCCCAGGTTTGAATGGAAGGAAAAGGAAAAGAAGAGCAGGTAGTGCCCAGTGTGATAGCTCCCCTGTGCAGGGACAGGTATGATCTTCACTGACACCAAGGGGCATAGATGTGACTGAGTGGCAACCTTTTAACTTCCTAGCCATGTAGGGAAACTGAGTCACTTGGAGCTGAGGTTGTAACACAGTGTTGTTCTAGAATAGGATAAAAGTTATCACTGAATAGATAGCTTTTGGCCCTGGGGCAGGGTGGGGGAAGGGAGCTGGTCCTAGAGATTGGAATCTAGCTTCTAGGCCTGGACTCCTGATTTCTTGTGCTCAGTGGCCCCATCTCTTCAATGCGCCTGGGTTGAACTGCTCAGTGATACCCCTCTGGTTCCAGAATCCAAAGGGTTCCTTCACCTGGCCTGACAAGCCCTTTTCACAGGGAAGAAAGTGTCTCCTGGTAGGAATCCACAGCTGGCAACTTCAAAAGCTATGGGGGTAATGTGTGGGGGTGGGATGAGGGTGAGGGAGGGACTGGTCAGGCCTTCTCACCAGTGCTGACTTATATCATTGCTCAAGAATGGAAACCCTTCAGCCTCTGACCCCTACAATGTACATTTTGCCTACAGCAGCAATCCAAGTAGCTAGAAATATAGTCCTGTTAGTCCTGTTTGGGCATGGCTGAAGGGACTCACTGTCTTGTAGGAGCCCTCTTATCTGTAACCCTGGGAGATTCTGTTTTAGTGAAGATTAGCCATGTATTTATTGCATGACCTTGGACAAGTCATTTGCCTTCTCTGGATCCAGAGAACTTAACTAGGCAATTTGATCTCTGGATCAGGCATCTCCGGCAAGTTTTGCAAGCCTTGCTGGCTGACAGCTAACAGTCTTCCTGAGGTCTCAGCAGCAGCCCTGGAGCAGAGCAGTTATGGGAAGTGAGTGCCTTGGTACAGTAGAAAGGAGGCTACAGTCGCTACCCCTTCTGTGGCTAGAAAGCCTGATTCCAGAGGCTCCAAGGTGCCCTACAGTCCTTGGGTGTGGCAGTAGCTGGGGACCGACCTCTTGTCAAACTGGCTGTAGTCATACCTGGGGAAGACACAACAGCCACTGGCTGGCTGACACAGCTGGCCTCTTGGCCTTGACGCAGGGGATCACTACCTACTCACCAGGCCAGATGCCATGCCCTGGGGTGAGCACCAGCTGGGAAGCAGACGCTGGTACTGAGTAAGGCCCAGTCAGCTCTCCTGAGACTCGGGGATGAAGCTGGACTGCTCTGTACTTCCCTCATTAGCTACCTGATCATGGCTGCCAGTTGTGCCTTGAAAGTCCCACAGGCTGGCTACAGCAACTGACTCTGACTGTCTAAAGATTCCACCAACCCTCACCCTCCTGCTTCCTGACTATTCGGCCCACTAGTGTGAGGCTTACTCTCACTTTGAAAAACAAAAAACCAGCTGGGCGTGGTGGCACACGCCTTTAATCCCAGCACTTGGGAGGCAGAGGTAGGAGGATTGCCATGAGTTTGAGGCCACCCTGAGACTCCATAGTGAATTCCAGGTCAGCCTGGGCTAGAATGAGACCCTACCTTGAAAAACCAAAAAAAAAACAAACAAAGAGAAAAAGAATGAATAGCAGGGTGTGGTGGCACACGCCTTTAATCCCAGCACTTGGGAGGCAGGGGTAAGAGGGTTGCTATGAGTTCAAGGCCACCCTGAGACTATATAGTGAATTTCAGGTCAGCCTGAGCTAGAGTGAGACCCTACCTGGAAGCCCCCCACCCCAAGAAAAGAATAATAATAAATAATATATTTTTTAAATTGTTTGTTGTTCACTTTTATTTAGTTATTTGAGAGCGACAGACAGAGAGAGAAAGAGGCAGATAGAGAGATAATGGGCACGCCAGGGCCTCCAGCCACTGCAAATGAACTCCAGACATGTGCGCCCCCTTGTGCATCTGGCTAACATGGGTCCTAGGGAACCGAGCCTTGAACCGGGGTCCTTAGGCTTCACAGGCAAGCACTTAACCACTAAGCCATCTCTTCAGCCCATAAATAATATTTTCAAAAAGAATGAACAATTACAGAATTATAGCTGGGCATGGTCATGCCTTTAATTCCAACACTCAGGAGGCAGAGGTAGGAGGATCACCCTGAGTTTGAGGCCAGCCTGAGACTACATAGTGAATTCTAACTCAGCCTGGACTAGAGCAAGACCCTACCTCAGAAAACCAAAAAAAAAAAAAAAAAAAAAGGAGGGGGCTGAAAAGATGGCTTAGCAGTTAAGGTGCTTGCCTTCAAAGCCAAAGGAGCCAGGTGTGATTTCCCCAGGACCCATATAAGCCAGAATCCCAAGATAACACATGTCTGGAGCTCACTTGCAGTGACTAGAAGCCTTATCATGCCCATTCTTTCTCTCTTTCTCACTCTGTCTCTCAAATAAATAAAAAGATGAACAAATATATATGTATACTCACAACACTTTTTTTTTTTTTTTTTTTTTGAGGTAGGGTCTCACTCTAGCCCAGGCTGTATACTCAGGGTGGCCTCAAACTCATGGTGATCCTCCTACCTCTGCCTCCCTAGTGCTGGGATTAAATGTGTGTACCACCACACCTGTTTTTGTTTTTTAAGGTAGGATTTCACTCTAGTCCAGGCTGACCTGGAATTCACTATGTAGTCTCAGGGTGGTCTTGAACTCACAATGATCCTCCTACTTCTGCTTTCCACGTGCTGGGATTAAAGGCATGTGCTACCAGACCCAGCTTCCAGCTGACTTTATTTAATCTTTACTTATTTATTTGAGAGGGACAGACAGAAAAAGAGCCAGATAGAATGGGTGTGCCAGGGCCTTCAGCCACTGCAAACGAACTCCAGATGCATGTGCCACCTTGTGCATCTGGCTTACATGGGACCTGGAGAATCAAGCCTCGAACTGGGGTCCTTAGGCTTCACAGGCAAGCACTTAACCTCTAAGCCATCTCTCCAGCCCCCAACTGACATTTTTAAAGGGCAGGAAGATTAGAACCCTAGTCTGTAGTCTCTGTGCCTTCTCAGCCCTGGGCTGAATGCTACAAAGAGGAGAGATTATCTGAGGGTCATGGTTCAGTGATAGTGAAGTGTGGAAAGCCCCGGGTTCAGTCCCCAGCACTGAAACAAAAAGAGGACAGGATTTAGACTCATCCATGTCAGGGTTTGAAGGCACCTCTGTAGTTCATTCCAGTGAGCCTAAGTTTTCCCATCTACAACATGCAGGTCATGAAGATCTGTAAAACCATAGACTCTGGTTGGTTGGTTTTGATGCTAAGGAAGAAAGCCAGGGATTTAATCATGTAAGCATGTCCTCTCTACTACAGAGTTCCACCCCAGCCCCCTACTGGTTCTGGTGAGGTCCAGTGCCTGGTACTCACTAGATACCTGTCCACTGTGCTCCTCCCTTTTCCTTCCCTGTGCCTGAATTGGACTGGTGGCCAGTTGCTCCTCCCCACCCCCTATTACCGTGACAATTCCTCCCGGAAGTCTTCCTGGAGGGAGCCACCCACCTCAGATTGCCCCACAGTGGCTTGCCTCCTCAGCATTTAGGTGCATTCTTTGCAGTAATTCCCTGGGAGGCAGAGCTGGGTGCTGACTTGGCAGCAAGGTGGGGTTGCAGAGTCACTAAAGGCAGGAATGCTGCCTGGTCACTTTCAGGACTGTCCTTGGGGTTGCTGAGAACACCAAACATCCATGTTCACCCCATGGCCCAGAGAGATGGCTTTAGCCTAAAAACCAAGTTCTGGAAAACTTGGAGGTTTCATTGTGTGGGTCCCATGCCACGTGCCCCAGGTCTCTCAGGCAGGATTCTCCATGTCTTCCCACTCGGCTTGAGAGGCTTCCTGACTCTGTGTGTGTATTCATTTTTTTGAGGTAGGGTCTCACTCTAGTCCATGCTGGCCTCAAACTCATGGCAGTCCTCCTGCCTCTGTCTCCCAAGTGTTGAGATTAAAGGAGTGCTCCACCATGCCTGACAGCCCTTGAATTCTTGGTCCTCCTGCCCCACCTCCCAAGTACTGGGATTTCAGTTGTGTGCCACTGCCCCTGGCATGGCTTCTAGTCTTATTTACACATGTATTTATTGAGACAAGGTTTCCCTAAATTGTCTGGGCTGGCCTTGAACTTGTAATCCTCCTGCCTCTAACTCCTAAGTAGTGGGGGTTACAGGCCTCTTCACTGTTCCCAGCTCAGCTCTGCCATTTCTGAATGGCTTCTTCTCAGCTTTAGTTTTACCACTGTTAGTCTCAATCCCCGTCTTTGAAAAAAGTTTAGTCAGAAGTTTAGCCAGACATGGTGGTTCATGTCTTTAATCCCAACATTTAGGAGGCGGAGGTAGGAGGACCACCATGAGTTTGACTAGGTCAGCCTGGAGCTAGAGTGTGTTACAGGCCAGTCTAGGCTAGAGGGAGACCCTGCCTTGAAAAACAACATCAAAAAGAAGTTCAGAGCCGGGCGTGGTGGCACACGCCTTTAATCCCAGCATTTGGGAGGCAGAGGTAGGAGGATCGCTGAGTTCAAGGCCACCCTGAGACTACAGAGTGAATTCCAGGTCAGCCTGAGCTACAGTGAGACCCTATCTCAAAAAACAAAAAACCAAAAAAAAAGAATTACTTTGCTTGTAAGGATGAAATAAGATGCATATGTCAAGAGAAAGAACATTTGAGGACTTGAGAACCCAACCGACGTGGCTTCTGGTCCTAGCTCAGCCCATGATCTTGGACATGTCTCTTTTTTCATTTTCTTTTCTTTCTTTCTTTTTTGGTTTTGTTTTATTTTTATTTATTTGAGAGGGACACAGAGAGAGAGAGAGAGAGAGAGAGAGAGAGAGAGAGAGAGAATATGGGTGCTCCAGGTCCTCCAGCCACTGCAAACGAACTCCAGATGCATGTACTACCTTGTGCATCTGCCTTATGTGGGTCCTGGGGAATTAAGCCTCAAATGAGGGGGTTCCTTAGGCTTCACAGGCAATCACTTAACCACTAAACCATCTCTTCACCCCCCCCCTTTTTTTTTTTTTTTTTTTTTTTTGGTTTTTCGAGGTAGGGCCTCACTGTAGCACAGGCTGACCTGGAATTCACTATGGAGTCTCAGGGTGGCCTCAAACTCAAAGCGATCCCCCTACCTGGGATTAAAGGCATGTGCCACCACGCCTGGCCCCTGCACTTATTCTTTTAAAAAATATATTTTATTTTATTTATTTATATGACAGAGAGAAAGAGGGAGAGAGAGAGAGAGAGAATGGGCACACCAAGGCCTACAGCCACTGCAAACAAACTCCAGACACATGCTCTACCTTGTGCATCTGGCTAACGTGGGTCCTAGGGAATCAAACCTGTGTCCTTTGGCAACACCTTAACCTCTAAGCCATCTATAATATATTTATTTTTATTTGAGAAAGAGGCAGAGAGAGTAGGGAATTGAACCTGGGTCCTTTGGCTTTGCAGGCAAATGCCTTAACTACTAAGCCATCTCTCTAGCCTGGACATGTTTGTTTCTTTTGCGGGGGAGGGTTTCAAGGTAGGGTTTCACTATATTCCAGGCTGACCTGAAATTCTGGAATTCACTATGTAGTCTCAGGGTGGCCTCGAACTCATGGTGATTCTACTACCTCTGCCTCCCAAGTGCTGGGATTAAAGGTGTACTCCACCATGCCCAGCTCTGGACATGTTTCTTGACCTCTCTGTACTTCAGGTCTCACACTTGTTGATTGGAATACTGGTGATAGGCAGGCAGGAGCGTGAAGGTTACTGTGATAACACATGTGAACTGGTAACTATACTGCAAATTGGAGGAAAAAAAGTGGAAAGCCTGGGCATGGTGGCACACACCTTTAATTAATCCCAATACTAGGGAGGATAAAATAGGACTGCAGTGAGTTTCAGGTCAGCCTAGGTTAGAGTGAGACCCTACCTTGAAAAAAAAAAATGCATTTGAATGTGTGTATGTGTGTGCACCTGCATGTGCACATGTCAGGGTGTCTTGCCACCACAAACAAATGCCAGACCACTTTTTGTGTCTGGCATGAAATGGGTGCTAGAGAATTGAACTCAGGCCATCAGACTGTAAGCAAGTACCTTTAACTGACATTTCCACAGACAGCCCTTTGAATAGTTAACACAGTGCCTGGCACGATGTTAAGTGTTTTGCTGCTTGCAGTGCTAGAGATGTAAGATAGCATAGTGGTTGAGACAAGACTCTCTGAGTTTGATTCCCAGCTCAGCATTTGCCTGCTATGTGACTTTGGGCAGTTCCTAGGACTCTCTGCATCTATTTCCCAATCTGTGAAATAGGAATAATAATACCTTGCTTCATCAGGCTATTGTGAGGATTAAGTGAGGTTAATTTAAATGTACAAAGTGCTTTGTAAATTCTCTGCTTGCGTTTGCTATTTTTATTGCTGTTCTGCCTGAGTCATTCCTTGAAATGGGCCCTTCTCCAGACTGGCAAATTGAGGCTTTGTAAGTTGAGTGATTTCACAAAGTCGCAGCAACTGGTAAGAGGTGAACAGTGATCAATGGTACCATGATGTACCATCATAGAAGTCACTGGTGGAACCCTTAGGGGCCCAGGCACCTGACACCTCTCTTGTGCTCTGCCCTCCTTTGGCAGGTCGTCCGCAACAGCCTGGAGGAACAGGGACTGCGTGTGCACAGTGTGCGACTGCATGGCTCAGCCGCCAGCCACGTGCTCCACCCAGAGAGTGGCTTGGGCTACAAGGACCTGGACCTGGTGTTCCAGATGGACCTGCCCAGTGAGGCCTCCTTCCAACTGACCAAGGCAGTGGTGCTGGCCTGCCTGCTGGACTTCCTGCCAGCTGGAGTGAAACGGGCCAAGATCACACCAGTGACCCTCAAGGAGGCGTACGTGCAGAAGCTGGTGAAGGTGTGCACAGACACGGACCGCTGGAGCCTCATCTCGCTGTCCAACAAGAGTGGCAAGAACGTGGAGCTCAAGTTTGTGGACTCCGTGAGGCGCCAGTTCGAGTTCAGTGTGGACTCCTTCCAGATCATCCTGGACTCCCTGCTGCTTTTTGGTCAGTGCTCATCCCCGCCTATGTCTGAGGCCTTCCACCCGACCGTGACAGGTGAGAGCCTATATGGGGACTTCTCTGAGGCCCTGGCGCATCTGCAGCACCGCATCATTGCCACGCGCAGCCCCGAGGAGATCCGTGGTGGTGGCCTCCTCAAGTACTGCCACCTCCTAGTGCGGGGCTTCCGGCCTCGGCCCAGCACTGACGTGCGTGCCCTGCAACGGTACATGTGCTCCCGATTCTTCATCGACTTTCCAGACCTGGCAGAGCAGCGGCGCACTCTGAAGCGCTACCTGGAGGCCCACTTTGGAGGGCCAGATGTGAGTCGCCGCTACGCCTGCCTTGTGACCCTGCACCAGGTGGTCAATGAGAGCACCGTGTGCCTCATGAGCCACGAGCGACGCCAGACCCTGGACCTTATTGCCATGCTTGCCCTCCAGGCACTGGCTGAGCAAGGCCCTGCAGCCACTGCCGCCCTGGCATGGCGCCCCCCAGGCCCCGACGGGGTTGTACCAGCCACTGTCAATTATTATGTGACCCCCATGCAGCCTCTGCTGGCTCAGGCCCACTCCTATCCCACCTGGCTGCCTTGCAACTGACTCACATCCTGGCCAGAAGGGACTGGACCTCAAGGGGTGGGACGGGGTCACCAGATGCGTGCGGAGGACATGACCAGAGACAGGCAGCCTGTGCCCGCTGGCCTGGCACTGCTGTAGGGTTGGGTCTTCTAACTAACAGACCAAACTTTCCCACATGAGGCCCTCTGTGTGGGCTTAGAGCCAAGCCAGGGTTCTTGACAAGAGGACCTTTTGGTCATTTTACCACTTTTGGGACCAGCATGGTTGTGGGGGACAGGGGCTACTTGTCAAGACAAAGCAAGCTTGGGTTGATTTCCGTGACCTAGAAAGAGTCAGTCCACAGGGAGCCTGCAGTCTCCACACTGGTGAAAACAGTGTTATGTGGCAGGACTACTCACTTTGGGCTATGCTGAACCATTAACAGGGCCTGGTGGTCCAAACTTGCTAATCACCAGGAGGAAGGAAACTGAGGCATGAGGCAGCTACTTGAGTTGGGGTGGGGAGGATTAGCCTTAGCTCCTAAAATTTTGTTCCCCGGGCTGTGTGACCTTGGAGGAGCTGAGGTGTACAGTGGACAGGCTCCAACCAGCCAGGGTAGGATGCAAACCCCGCCCCTCCCAGTGTCACAGCCTCTTCCTGCCTGAGCATTTGTGTCAGAGGGTCCTGGATCCAAAGTTCCAGTCAAATCCAGAACTCCCACCCTACATACTTGTTTCTAGGACTTTTTCACATGGGGGAGGGTAGCCATATGCCGCCACCTTGTCCATTCTTCTAGATTCATTGCCATTTTGCACTCTTACCACCCACCAATAAAGATTGTTACACTGGATTACCTGCTTGGTTCCCCTGTATAATATGTATTTATTTGAGAGAGAGAAAGAGGCAGAGAGAATGAGTGTGCCAGGGTCTCCTGCACAGGAAATTGGCTGGAGGACCTGAGGCATGAGGGGAACCCAGGGCTGTGGGCACACATGCTACAGGCTGGGGGAAGAGACCATCAGCAGGCAGGAGTAGGGGAGGGAGCAATGGTGAACACATGTCTTTGAGCTGGGGTAGCAAGTGATGGGGCTTTTGAACTGAGCAGTGGGAGGGGAATGATGGAGATCCAGGGTTAGCCTCTGGTAAACAAGTCTGTGCATCTCGTCTTTCCCCAAGAAGTGTGAAGTGGTGAATCCTCCAGCCCTCCAGTAATGGCAGCTGAGACTTAGAGACTTGCAGAGTCCCCCAGAGTCCAGGTGGGGTCTCCCTATCAAGGGGAGATGGGAAACAGTAGCTCTGGCTCATTGTTTTTGCTTTTTTTTTTTTTCCCCTTAGTTTTTTGAGGTAGAGTCTCTAGCCCAGGCTGACCTGGAATTCACTATGTAGTCTCAGGGTGGCCTCAAACTCACGGTGATTCTCCTACCTCTACCTCTGCCTGGGTAAAAAAAAAAAAAAAAAGCATGAGACATTCACAGAAGCTCATTGCAAACCAATCCCCTGGAGAGACAAGGTTTCTGAACCCAGCTGGGACCATGCTTGGTGGTCTGGGAATGTCAGCTGCAAACTTTCAGGGAGCTATTCCCTCAGGGCATCAGCCACTCACTGCTGGACGCTGCCCACTGTTTGCCCTGTCTCTTTGATCAGCATTACAAAGCCCTTAACATATTCATCCTCATTAGGGACTTAGAAGTGGTGACTTCCAATGGATGATTCCAGCCAGGGTGGAAGAAACAAGGCCCCAGAGGAAACCTTGGTCCTGGGGTGAGTCCTCACTGCTCTGTGGGTCTGACTAGGTGCCTCAGCCTCTTCTGCTGATGGTTTTTTCTTTCTTTTTTTTGGGGGGGGAGGGGTTTCATGGTAGAGTCTTGCTGTAGCCCAGGCTGACCTGGAATTCACTGTGTAGTCTCAGGGTGGCCTTGAACTCCTCCTGCCTCTCTGCCGCCTTAGTGCTGGAATTAAAGGTGTGTGCCACCATGCCTGGCTTTTCTGCTGAGGGTTCCTAATGCCCAGGAGAACAGTTGGAAAGCCTTCCCTTGCTTAGTGAATAAAAACAGTCCTCCCATTTTCCTTCTGAGGCCATGGGAGAGACTTAACTAGACCCACACCCAGATTTGGTAATGGGAATTTGGGATGAGGAGGATACAGTATGTGTAACTGTGCTCAGCTTAATGCAATGGAGGCAGGGGTTCACCTGGGTTTTTCATGGTAGGTCTCTCTCTAGCCCTAGCCTGACCTAGAATTCACTATGTAGTCTCAGGGTGGCCTTGAACTCACGTTCCCAAGCGCTGGGATTAAATTTGTGCACTACCACACCCAGCAATTTTTGGGGGGGTGTTTTGTGTGTGTGTGTTTGTGTGTGAGGTAGGGTCTCACTCGAGCCCAGGCTGAGTCTCAGGCTGGCCTCAAGCTCACAGTGATCCTCCTACCTCAACCTCCTGAGTGCTGCTGCTGGTTTTTTCTTCAGTGGTTGAGGAAACCATAAACCCTGGTATGCATGTGAACACACTGCACCAGCCTACCATGTTACTGTCACTGTTGTAGGTATTAGGAATACATCCCTGCCCCTTTGGTAATTACAACCTAGTGGGGTAGACAACACGAACGTTATGGTTGTAGAAGGTCAGCCGTGAATAAAAATATATATGTAGCAGCTGGGCGTGGTGGCACATGCCTGTAATCCCAGCACTTAGGAGGCAGAGGTAGGAAATCATCATGAGTCAAGGCACCCCTGAGACTGCATAGTAAATTCCAGGTCAGCCTTGACTTGAGCGAGACCCTACCTCAAAAAAAAAATAAAAAATAAAAAAGCCGGGCGTGGCGGCACATGCCTTTAATCCCAACACCTGGGAGGCAGAGGTAGGAGGATCACTGTGAGTTGGAGGCCACCCTGAGACTACAGAGTGAATTCCAGGTCAGCCTGGGCTAGAGTGAGACCCAATCTCGGAAGGAAAAAAAAAAGAATATATATGTAGCAAAGGAAGGGACCAGTACTGGCATTTGCAGACATGAAAAAGGGTATGTCACAATCAAGATGCCATCTGACTGAACCAATGGGAAGCAAGCCCCATGGATGTCTAGGGAAAGTGTTCCAGGCTGAGGGAACTGGTCTGTCAATGTTCCTGTGTTCTGGCAGGTGTGTCCAAAGGAGAGTGCATTGCCTGAGGGTATTTGGCCAGCCCTGTGTGGGTGCTCACTGGTGCCAGTACACACGCAATCATGGGCGTGAGGAAGAGGGGGCTTGTGACGGGAGTTCACAGCAACAGCTGCTGTCTAGCAGGCTTTATTCCAGAAGGGATACCATGCCTGTCTTTCCAGTCATTTCACTTTTGTTCTTTTGAGGTAGGGGCTCACTAGCCAGGCTCATTTCAGTTTTCATCCCTGTAACAACTGAGGAATAGTATTTGTTACTTTTTGTCTTTTAATTTTTAAAATATTTTTATTCATTTATTTATTAGAAAGAATGGGCACCCCAGAGCCTCTAGCCAATGCAAACGAACTCCAGAAGCATGCGCCACCTTGTACATTTGGCTTATGTGGGACCTGGAGAAGCAAACCTGGATCCTTAGGCTTTGTAGGCAAGCCTTAACCACTAAGCAATCTCTCCAGCCCCCCCCCCCTTTTTTTTTTTTTTTTGAGATAAGGTCTCTCTCAAGCCCAGGCTGACCTGGAATTCAGTATGTAGTTTCAGGGTGGCCTCAAACTCATGGCCATTCTCTTACCTGTGCCTCCCAAGTGCTGGGATTAAAGGCGTGCACTGTGGAATAGTGTTTCCTTTTACAAACACAACTGAGGCTAAAGAGGTCTGGGGGACCTGTGATGTCACTGTTTCCTAGCATCCTACTCCTTCATTGTTAATGCAGATCATCATGTCAGCTTGTGCATGTGTGTGTGTGTTGGGGCACATGTTTTCTGTATGACTGGCAGAGTGTCATAGTGTGCCAATAGTCATGGCTTGAGATGACTGGGGGCACTTGCGGTGGCAACAGCGTGCCTGTGGGTGTGTTTGGGTGTGGTGCACTATTTCCCCGTGTCAGAAAAACACCAACTCAGTGGCTGACATTGTTCTACTGTGGACAATCCCTGGAGCCACCTAAGATGCTAGAACATCAAGACCTGGGAATCAGGGAGGGGACAGCTGAGGACAGACAGCTCTGTCCTCCACCTTCCTGTTCCTCTGTGCTCTCCCTTCCCCCAGTAACAACTCCCATTGCCACCCATTCCCACCAGAGCAAGCAGAAAGGCCAAAAGGCACTGCTTTGAACCTGGAGAAGAGTACCCCCAGGCAAGTACATGATGTGCTGGATCCTGCAGGTCCATTCTCCATCCTTCTCCCACTTGGTGCCCTGGAGAGGCTGTGTTCTATGGATGGTATCAATGGCTTCCTTGTTCTTGGCTTCCTGCTGTACTGATGACAGACAGGCCGCAGCAGGAGATGAAAAGGAAAGACTGTTTATTCTCCGGGTTACCTTCCTACCAGGTTGCCATGGTGGATCACGTCCCTTGATGTAAGGCCACTGCTCCTGGCTGCAGTCCTTTGACAATTGTCTCCAATGTGGGTCCAAGAGCAACAAAGGCTTTCTACCCTTGGAAACTGCACTCCATCCCTAAGCTCTATCCCCAAGCCTTGGTTTTTGGAGGTAACATCTCCCTATATAGCCTAGGCTGGCCTTGAACTATGTATCCTCTGGCTGATCTCAAATGCCTTATCCTCCTGCCTCAGCTTCCCGAGTACTGGGATAGGCCTGGCTCCCCCTAAGTCATAGCCCATACCTTTGGAAGTAGTGCCCTGTCTTCTACAGGCAACCTGATGGGTGGGGAGCCACTGCAGCCCACGCTCCACAGGCTGTCAACTAACACAGTGTCCCAACCTCCCCAAGTTTCACCCAGTCTCATACATACATAGCCACCCCTGAGCTTCCTGGCCACACTGGGAGACTTCCTGGAGAGGGTCAGCTGTGAGCCAAGTCAAAGAAAAAATCAGTCTGTGAGCCAGTTCTGATTACCAAACTAAACAGGCAGCTCCAGGAACTGTCAGCTAAAAGGAGCATGACACACACAAGGACAGGCAGCCACGACACTGGCCAAGTGCACTGCGGAACCACAGTCCTCGGTTATTGAGATTTATTCTTCCTGAATGTATACATCTGGGGACTGAGTCAATCTACACCTACCTTGCAGAATTATACAAGTTCTGGAGGGAGTGAGTATATGGGCTCCCCTTTCCTATCAGGAAACTTGTTTCTTTTCTGCGTTTAATTTTGCTTGGTGGTTTTATGTTGCCACCACCTTTTCCTGAGAAAGAGGCGTGTCCCTTAGGAGGCAGCGGCTGATTGTCTATGAGGGGCCATGGGCATGCCCCCACATGGGGAGGACAAGGACAGCAGGTGAGGGAAACTGACATGTCTTAGACCAGTGTTTTCCTTCCAGTCTCCTTGAGCTGTTATACATGGAAGCGATGGCAAGGGACTCCAGCTATGCTGTGACTTAATGAAGATTCAGTCTATAAAAGAAATCGTTTGCATTGTCGTAATGGAGATTTTTTTTTTTTTTTTTGCACTCTCAACTAATTTGACTGTATCCTGGGGCCCCGTAGTAACATCACTAATTACATGGTTTAAGCAAAGGCAAATGCAGCGTATGTGAAGAAATTCCTAAGATGGCAAAGTCCCAGAACCCAGACCCTTGCCCTTGTAAGGGCTCCTGAGAGGATGGCGCTGAGACTGGACAGAGCCAGTTCCGGAAATCTTCCTGAAGGCGGATGTCAGGGAAGGAGAATGCAGGAGTCCAAATTCATACAGTAGAGGCTCCCGGGAGCTTGGAGGAGCTGGAAGAGTAATTCCAAAATCTTTAGTTACCTCTTTCCCCCAGCCACCCGACCCCACCCAAGACCTTCTACATCGGCCTCCTTGAGAGAGATGGTTGTGTGGGGAAGAGGGGGCAGGACAGGAGACCAGGCAATGGAGAGGTGCTCCTGGGGAGCAGCGGAGTTTCCCTTGGGCCTTTGTCCTTGGCTGGGATCCCCACTGGCCTGAGCAGTTGGAATGGAATGTTCCTGGGATGAAGAGCCTGCCCCTCCTCCACCTCCCCCCCCTTGGAGCTCAACTGGGATTCCTGATATGGTGATGCTCAAGAAAAGGTCCAGACCCACACTTCCCCTCTGCTGAGTGGCTCCATCTCTTATAGACGCCCACTGTGCTCCAAGCACTCGGTGGGACTTCTCATCTAATACCCAGGAGGTAGCACCCCGCTGAGCTCCAGATCCCCCAGTGGAGATTTATGAGGCTAAACATCATTGTTCCCGCCTGGGGCTTTCTACTTGCCAGGAACCTGTCACCCTCCCCTCCTAACATTCAGGCTCTTTGCTCTCCAGCTACGCAAGGAGAGGAGACAGGCAGTCATCCCAGACAAGCCTTAACCTTGCACAGGGCTCTAAGCATCTTTGGCCCACCCTTGCCATAAGCCATGTGTGCTGACTCAGCCTGAATCAACCTCAGAGCGAAGACAACCTGGCTAAGGCATGCCCAGGCCTAGGGGATGTGGGACACACTGTCACCCCTAGAGAATTTAGTATATCCTTCCTGGTAACCAAAGACTGCCTTCCAGATGAGACCCCAGAAATCCGCCAAATAGAGCTCTCATAAGCTAACTGAATGAGGTGCCCCACAGCCTGGGTAAGGGTCAATTTATAGGCCTTACGTCTTTGGGTAAGTCATCGCCCCTCCCTGACTCTCAGCCTTCTCATCTGTGGAAATTAGAATAACAACCCTTACTTTGCAGAGTGCTTGAGAAAACTTGAACAGATGATGGGTGTAAAGTGCTTGGCAAAACGCCTGGTGTGAAAGACGTGGTTAATATATTATTCCAGAAACAAGGGCCAGGGTGTGGCCACGGAGTAATGGAGGGTGGGGGGAAAATAGGTTGGGACTCTCCGAGCTTTTCCCCAATGCTTCCTCCCCACCAGCATTAAAGTAGGAGTCTCCCCAGCTCTGGGACACCTGGGCACCTAGGTGGTTCCCAAGAGATCCGGCAGTCAGCACAGGAATGGGACACTGCCCACTGCAGGCTTGGCGCACCTCAGCCGCGACCCTCCGCCGCAGCCTGGTTGCTAACAGGTGACATTGATCGCTCGGTGGCGGCAGAACTCGGTGCTTGGATCAGTTATCAGTGTAACAAACCTGTGACTAGCGAGCCTGCTAGGAGCTTTTGTACAGATGGTGACAGTCAATAGGGGCACCCTTCTTCATGGGGTCCGGGATCGACTCTGTCCCCAAGGGGGGGGGGTCCCCCAGACCCCAGGGAGTCAGGGATGGGTCAGATCCCAAGCTCGGCCCACTCAGGAAGCTATCGCCGGAACCACACCTCATCCTCCCGCCGCGGGGGGACCGTCGCAACCTCGAACTTTACAGCTCAAAGCTAGGAACCCGGGACCATCAGGAAAGAGGGGGGAACAGGTTTAGGCGTGTGGCCACCGAAAACGGAATCCGCTCCTGACCACGCCCTCCTCCCACGAAGCAACCCCATACTGCTCCCTGGTGGCCCTGTCCATACACTACTGGGGCCAGCCAACAGTGAAAAGGGCTCGCCCAGGTGGGCAGCGCGTTCCACACCAAAACCCACCCTGAACTGAACTCTCGGCCCTATCTAGGCCCTGTTCCCTTTCTGTTGACAGCCCAGGGAACTGCAGGCTGGGAGCCATCAAGTGTTCAGAAGTCATGTGGAGGTGTAAAAATAGTCTCCAGGGGCTGAGGATGGAACTCAGTGGTAGAGGGCTTGCCTAGTGTGCACACATGGGCATGACCCCAGTGGGGTTGCATGCCTACAATCCCAGGATTTGGAAGGTGGAGCCAGGAGGATCCAGAAGTTCAAACACATTTTCAGCTACATAGTTCTAGGCCTGTCTGAGCTATAAGGACCCCTGTAAACAAAAAAAAAGGGGGGGTGACGGAAAGATGGTTCAGTGGTTAAAGCGCTTGCTTACAAAGCCTAAGGACCCGGATTTGATTTCCCACTACCCTCGTAAAGCCAGATGCACATGGTGGTGTGCATGTGTCTGGAGTTCATTGGAAGTGGCTAGAGGTCCTGGCATGCCCATTTTCTCTTTATCTGCCTCTTTCTCTTTCTCAAAAAAAAAAAAAAAAAATAGCCGGGCATGGTGGCGCACACCTTTAATCCCAGCACTTGGGAGGCAGAGGTAGGAGGATCTCTGTGAGTTTGAGGCCACCCTGAGACTACATAGTTAATTCCAGGTCAGCCTGGACCAGAGTGAGAGTCTACATTAAAAAAAAAAAAAAAAAAAAGCAGGGCTGGAGAGATGGCTTAGCGGTTAAAATAATTAAAAAAAAAGAACTTGCTGGGCATGGTGGCTCACACCTTTAACCCCAGCACTTGAGAAGCAGAGGTAGGAGGATCGCGGTGAGTTTGAGGCCACACTGAGACTACATAGTGAATTCTAGGTTAGCCTGGGCTAAAGCGAGACCCTTCCTCTAAAACAACAATAAAAAAGGGCTGGCGAGATGGCTTACTGGTTAAGTGCTTGCCTGTGAATCCTAAGGATCCAGTTCAAGGCTTGATTTCCCCAGGACCCACGTTAGCCAGATGCACAAGGGGGTGCATGTGTCTGGAGTTCGTTTGCAGTGGCTGGAGGCCCTGGCGCACCCATTTCTCTCTATATCTGCCTTTCTCTCTGTGTCTGTTGCTCTCAAATTAAAAACAAAAAAAAATAATAAATAGCTGGGCATGATGGTGCATGTCTTTAATTCCAGCACTAGGAAGGCAGAGGTAGGAGGATCACCATGAGGCCAGCCTGTGACTACATAGTATTATATATACATAGAATTTCAGGTCAGTGTGGGCTAGAGTGAAACCCTACCTCAAAAAAATAAATAAATAAATAGATAGATAGATAGAAATATATGGATTGTGGATGTAGCTCAGTTGATAGTGTGCTTAACTAGCATGTCTGAGAACTTGGATTTGCTCCTCAGTAGTACAATATGTAATCTTTAATACCCAAACTGCCCAGACTCAGGGGGTCTCCTGGAATGGTGACATCCAGGGAATGCTGGCTGGAGGAAAGTTGGAAAAATAAGGCCTTCGAAGCAGAGACTCAGTGATTCAGGTCTCCTCTTGAAAGCCCTGGGCTGAGTCAGTATTAGTATTTCTTGGGTTTATTTGGTCTTTCAAGGTAGGGTCTCGCTCTAGCTCAGGCTGACCTGGAATTCACTATGTAGTCTCAGGATGGCCTTGAACTCACAGTAATTCTCCTATCTCCTCCCAAGTATTGGGATTAAAGGCGTGCAGCCCCACACCTGGCCAGTATTAGTGTTTGCTCAGCAATAACATGGAACCAAACCTGGGAACTCTACAGAGAGTCCTGGGTGGGCCAGGCAGGATGGTGGGAAGGTGACTTTTACTAGAGAACTGGATAAAGCACTAACCAGAAACTGAGGCTCAAGCCACAGAGCTGTTTGTCCTGGCCCAAGTCTGTGGTGAACAGCAACATGGCATTTGGAAGAAGAGGAAAGGGACAGAGCTTCCTGTGACACCAGGACCCCCCCATACACACGTATATCTATAATCACTTTACTCCAGCAAGGGTCATCTCTAATTCTCCATGTCTCCAGCCACCCGACCCCCTATTCAGGACAAAGCTGATTACCAATAAATCCCAGAGAAAGGTAAAACTGTGATGGCACAAAGCACTTTATGCCATTAGCTAAAAGCTTCTCTGGACCAAGTGCCCCATCTCCTGCAACCCAGAAACCAAGCAGTCCTGGCTGCAGCCCAGAGCCACGGCCTGAGTTCTCTCTCACTGTGTCACCACCAGGAAGTCCTGAGTCCCTGGACTTCTTAACCCCAAATAACCTGAGTGGCTTCAGTATGTTCTCCCTATCTAGGGAGGTCAGAGATGCTAGGGACCCTGCTGCCCCTGGTCTGAAGGCTTTCTCAGAAACCTGTGAGATCTCTTGGGCCTCCCTTTCCCAGCAAAGTAGGCTTCAGGAAGGCCAGGCTGTTAACTGAGAAACCAGCCAATAAGTTTGTTACCTGTGGAGAGGAAGGACTGGTAAGGGAGGGTCTGCCTGTTCTAACAGTGTACCTGACTTTTTGCAGCTCAGAGGATCCTATCTACCCTACTCCTGTGACTCAGTCATTGTCATCCTTCCCCTTCATTTCATTCTGAAGTCCTGACAGGAGGAGGAGCGATGCCAATATTCAGAGGAGGAGATCAGAAGAAACTGGCCCAGAGAAGAGACAATGTCATTCTAGGTCACAAAGTAGACACAGTCCAAAGCCAAGCTCTCTCCCTCTAGCCCAGCCTAGAATGCCATGGGTTAGGGTACACACATGCCTAGGTCCTAGTTCTTCCTCTCACAGGCAGGTGACCTTGAGAAATCCTCTCTCTGTTCTTTAAAGTAAAGACTTTCAATCAGTTCAATCAGCTCCTAGCAGAGGTAGCACCTGTTTCTAGGTGTGACTTCAAAGAGGGAAATATCTGACCATGAATTACAGTGGAGGAAGACAGTCCTCCACCCAGTGTTAACTTCCTCACA
Source organism: Jaculus jaculus (assembly GCF_020740685.1). Classification (NCBI taxonomy): domain Eukaryota; kingdom Metazoa; phylum Chordata; class Mammalia; order Rodentia; family Dipodidae; genus Jaculus; species Jaculus jaculus. The sequence continues at coordinate 59,687,223 of NC_059106.1, read as the reverse complement.
GACTCCCTGGGAGGCGTAGATCCTACTTCACCACGGAGAAGTAATGTGAACAGCTACTCATAGCTGAGAGGGGGCACATGAATGAAGGCCTGAAGGGCATTTGGTCAGGAAGAAGCAGCCGACATTTCCAGCCTGCCCCTTTAAGGCCTCCCTTTCTGAAAGCTGATGCCATGCCTCCCCTCCCTTCCTTCCGGGCTGTTAGGAGTGTCACCTGGCTCCATCCCTGGCACAGCCATCTTAGAAATGGATTGGGGGTGGGGTGGGGAGGCTAGGTGAGCTGGTGACAAACATTCCATCCTGGTTATCTCAGGCTGGAGTCTGAGGGACGCTGCCTAAGTATGATGAGGACAAATCTCCAACCTCCCTGGGATATTCAGGGTCTCCGAATGAGAAACAGGAGCACCAGTGGGGAAAATTCAGTCATACAACCCTACGCCAGCCCTCATCCTGGGACCTCATTATTTCTGCACCTCCCCAACGTATGGTGCCAGAAACCCAGCAGCCTCAAGGGCAAGATGTCTTACAGCCCCCCCCCCCCCAGGGACCCGGTTGGCAAATGCTACCGCAGGCTATACAGCTGGTGAAAGTTTGCCACCAGGTCATCCTGGAGCTGTGCTCATCTTCCATTCGTTCAATTCCATAATGGAGACTTGGCGCTACTACCAAACTCCAAGTGGCCTTAGAGAAGCGGCCACGGGAAATGGACAGCTTCACTAGGGATCTGCAGAGGCCCTGGGGAGACTCCCTCCCCCAACCCTCCCTCACATCAACCAGAAAAGGACAAGGACCAGCCACTAACATCGCACCTCGGTCTCCTCTACAGGTCCCCTGGTCCCCGGACTGTTTCCTCCCGAGGTCCGCGTAGGTGACGTCATCCATGCAGCCAGCACCTGCAATCTGTTGGTGGGACACCTCGGAGATGTTGGCCCCGTCCCGGGATGGCCAAAGGGGCCCGGGGAGTTGAGGTCAGCGCTGCGGGGAGGCAGGGCCTCGTGGCGGGCTGCGGCGGAAGGGCGAGTCGGGCTCAGGGCCGTGGCCGTGACCGCGCCGCAATCGCCCGGCGCCCCACGGCACGCAGCTCCCCAGGCCCAGCGCCGAGGCGAGCAGCGCGGGTGGGCGGCCTCGGCGACCCCGGCGCGGCCCCTTCTTGAGACGCGAACCGTAGAGCTCGGCCTGGGCCACGCCGCCGCTCAGGCGGCTCAGGCTCTCGGCGCGGTGCGCCAGGCGCAGCTCGGCCGCCAGGAACACCCGGTGCAGCTGCAGGACGCGGCTCTCCAGCTCCGACACCAGACGCCGGCGGCCCTCCACCTCCAGCAGTCGCCGCCGCGCTTCAGCCAGCTCCAGCGCACGGCCCCCCGCCCCGGACGCCGTGCCCGAGCCCCCGCCCGCGCCCCCGGCCGGACCCGTGACCCCCGCACCCACGCCGACACCGCCGCCGGGGCCCTGGCGCCAACGCTGCAGCTCCTGACTCTCGGCCCCGCCGGCCGCCTCCGGCAGCTGAGGCGACGGCACGGGGGTCGGGGTCAAGGTCGGAGTTGGGGGCGAGGGATGAGGGGACGGCAGGGGCTCCCGGGGCAACGGCGGCGGCGGGGACCCCGGTTCTGCCGTTCCTTCTTGGGCCCCGGGGCCGCAGGCGCTGATGCGGCAGCCCGGCATCCCCCGCCCCCACCCCCCCCCAGCGGCCTGCTGCGTTGGCTCCGCTGGGAAGGGGAGACGATGCTGGGCACGAGACCACAGCAAGGCGGCTGCAGTGCCCACGCCAGAGCCGCACCAGCCCCCCCGGGCATCTTATAGAACACGGGGGGGCGGGGCGATTGGAGCAGCACAGCCAATCAGAGCCTCGTATGGTCTGCATCGGTCCCTCCTTCCACGCCTCGCGTTTCCCACCCTCCCAAACCCTTCAGGACCCCTGGCGTTTGCTCTGTCCTGCCCTACTGGAGTAAGTCCTTATGCATCTCATCTGGGGTGGAAAAGTGGCCCTGACTTCTTTTGCCTGGCCCCGCAGGATCGTAAACTTCGATGTTGATGATTAAGTCATGCATTTCAGTCACCATATAAGGGATTTCTTTCTTTTTTTAACTTTTTCTTTTTTTTTCCCCCTTTCTTTCTTTTTCTTTTTTTTTTCGGGGTAGGGTCTTACCCTAGCCCAAGCTGACCTGGAATTCGCTCTGTAGTCTCAGGGTGGCCTCGAACTCACTGTGATCCTCCTACGTCTGCCTCCCAAGTGCTGGGATTAAAGGCGTGCGCCACTTAGGGGATTTAAAAAGAGAAAGAAGCAGATATATAGAGAGAGCGAATGGGTGCTCCAGGGCCTCCAGCAAACGCATGTGCCACTTTGTACATCTGGCTTTATGTGGGTACTGGGGAATCCAGCCTGGGTCCTTTGGCTTTGCCGGCAAGCACCTTAGTCGCTGAGCCATCTCTCCAGCCCTAGGGGAGAGTTAAGCCTGAGGTCCCCGCGGGATAGTGGAAGCAGAGCTAGACCTCGGAAGGCTTGACTCTTGCAGTTCACCTTCCCGTACTTCTCGCTGCTCCTGGGACGAGTCAGCTCCGCCTAGTCTCCTGCATCACAGGGATCGTCAGGACGACCCCACGCACACATATCACGCAGGGCTGTGGGATGTTTAAGGCAGAGGAACGACTCGTGCGGGGGCCTATCTGGTTGGGGTGGTTACACGCCAGGCAAATACTTGGCTTGCAAAACGAACACCACAACGCCACCCAGGGTGGTGTTTGAGAGAGAGGCAAACAGCTAAGCCATCTCTCCAGCCCAGGACACACCTTTTACATAGAACAACTCAGTAGACGCCCCAGTGCCTTGGTCAAGGTCACATTGCAGGCTAGTGATTGAATCTGGACATAAATGAACCAGCTCGGCTATTCATGTCCTTCCGGGGCTCAAATACTGAGGTCAGGTCCCGTCCCGTTGCAGCGAAACTCTCCTTATCTAGCAATAGAGATTCCCTGCAAGCTGCTCCCTTTCCTCGCAGCAGAAGTGACCCTGACATTGGCTGGGGACCCCTATAGCCACTGATCCCCTCTGCTTGAAGAGAGGAAAGATGTTCGTGGTGGGAGGGGCGAAGCGCAGAACGCCAGACAGAAAGCAGCTCCGCGTAGTGGCGCACGCCTTTAATCCCAGCACTAGGAAGACAGAGGTAGGAGGATCACCCTGAGTTCGAGGCCACCCTGAGACTATATAGTGAATTCCAGGAGAGCCTGAGCTAGAGTGAAACCCTACCTCAAAAAAAAAAAAAAAGAAAAAAGAAAGAAAGAAAGAAAGAGAGAGAGAGAAAGAAAGAAAGCAGCTCGGAGGCCCGGTGGGAAGGGCTGCAGCCGATCCTGGGCTTCGAAGGCTCAGCCCGAGGCGTGGCTGGCACCGCGAGTGGCCTCTCCTGAAGAGGAGCTGCTGCGGGAGGAGGGCAGCCTTTCCCTGCCCTCGGGAGCTCCACGTGCTTACAGATGCCTTTGCACTGAGTGATGGGGACTCGTGGGCGAGTCAGCCAGGCTCCAGAGACGCAGCCCTGCGGGGACTCAGCAGGAGGGAGGAAGGGTGCATGCTCACTCACGGCTCACAGGGAGTGCAGGGGCGCTCAGGGACCTGGAGTAGCAGTGGCTCTGCGAGGGAAAGGGAAGGGGTTGGGAAGATGGCTAAACGGCAGCAGCCCAGTGGTCGGATCTATCCGTGGTACCAGAAGAGGGATGCCGTGAGAGAAGGGAGACAGGGTCATGGAGACTCAGAGAGCCAGAGGGGCTCAGTGAGGATGAAGGAGGTTCGGGAATTAACAGGTTGCCCCCAGCAAAATCCCCTCCGTAAAGGCACCCCTGTGAATGGGAGTCGGCTTTGTGTTATCCAACCTTCGGACTTTCCTAATTCAAAAGATCTTCCTCAAGCAGGGCATGATGGCGCATTCGGTAGGCAGAGGTAGGAGGATTGCCCTGAGACTCCATAGTGAATTTCAGGTCAGCCTGGGCAGAGTGAGACCCTACCTCGAAAAAGAAAGAAAAAAAAAAGAAAATGAATTTAAAAAAAATTTAAAATAAATAAGAATAATAAAGCCAGGCATAGTGGAGGCAGAAGAATCAGCAGTTCAAGGTTATCCTCAGCTACATAGTGAGTTGAAGGCTAGCCTGCTATCAGAGACTCTGTCTCAAAACAAATATTTACTTCCGGGCATGGTGGCACATGCCTTTAATCCCAGCACTCAGGAGGGTGAGGTAGGAGTTATCACTGTGAGTTCAAGGCCACAAATCTAATCTAATTAGTCTACAGATCTAATTCCAGGTCAGCCTGGACTAGAGCGAGACCCTACCTTGGAAAACAAAAATAAGTAAATAAATAAATGAAAGAAAGTCAGCAGCCTTTTCTTCTGGATGAAAAACTAAATTTTCTCAAAGTTACTTTTTTTTAAAATTTTTATTTATTTATTTGAGAGCGACAGACACAGAGAGAAAGAGAGAATGGGCGCGCCAGGGCTTCCAGCCTCTGCAAACGAACTCCAGATGCATGCGCCCCCTTGTGCATCTGGCTAACGTGGGACCTGGAGAACCGAGCCTTGAACCGGGGTCCTTAGGCTTCATAGGCAAGCGCTTAACTGCTAAGCCATCTCTCCAGCCCTTTTTTTTTTTTTTTTTTTTGAGGCACATCCAACAGACTGCCTTTCCTTTATGAGGGAGTATTGATGTGCCAGGGCCTCCAGCCACTGCAATGAACTCCAGATGTGTGTGCCCCCTTGTGCACATGTGTGACCTTGAGTTCCCATGTCACTGTGCGTCTGCCTTAAGTGAGATCTGTACAGTTGAACATGAGTCCTTAGGCTTCTCAGACAAGCACCTTCACTGCTAAGCCATCTCTCCAGCCCTCAGAGTCATCTTTTACAGTCAGGTGTGGTGGCTCATGCCTGCAAATCCCAGCACTCAGGAGACTGAGGCAAGAGGATTGCCATCAGTTGGAAGCCAGGCTGGGCCACATAGTGAGTTCCAGGCCATCCTGAGCTACAGTATGAGAACTTATTTCAAAAAATTAAAAAAAAGGATGCAAAGATGGCTTAGTACTTAAGATTCTTGCCTGCAAAGCCAAAGGGCCCAGGTTTAATTCCCCAGAACTCAAGTAAAGCCAGATGCAGAGTGGTAAATGCATCTGGAGATCATTTACAGTGCCTAGAGGCCCTGGTGCGCCCATTCTCTCTCTCTCTTGCTGTCTATCTGCCTCTTTCTCTTATTCCCCTCTCATAAAGAAATTAAATGAGCCCAGAAAACAAGCAGGGGTTGCTATCCTAATATCTGACAAGGTAGACATTAGTCCAACGTTAGTCAAGAAAGATAAGGAAGGTCACTTCATATTGATTAAGGGCACACTCCAAAGGAGGACATTACCATCCTAAACATATATGCACCTAACATGGGGGCTCCCAAATTCATCAAACAAACACTATTAGAACTAAGGTCACAGATAACACCAAACACAGTGGTGTTGGGTGACTTTAACACCCCACTCTCATCAATTGACAGGTCATCCCAGGAAAAATAAACAGAGAGGCATCTGGACTAAATGAGGTCATAGAAGGAATGGACCTAACAGATATATACAGGACATTTCATCCAAAGGCTGCAGAATATACATTCTTTTCAGCAGCACCTGGAACATTCTCTAAAATAGATCATATATTAGGACACAAAGCAAATCTTAACAAATTCAGGAAAATTGAAATAATTCCTTGCATCCTATCTGACCACAATGGAATTAAACTACAAATCAGTAGCAAGAAAGGCTATAGAGCATACACAAAATCATGGAAACTAAACAATACACTACTAAATGATGAATGGGTCAATGAAGAAATCAAGAAGGAAATCAAAAAATTTATAGAGTCAAACGATAATGAGAACACAACATATCAAAATCTCTGGGACACAATTAAGGCAGTTCTAAGAGGTAAATTTATGACCTTAAGTGCATATATTAAGAAATTAGAAAAGTCTCAAGTAAACGACCTAATGCTTCACCTTAAAGCCTTGGAAAAAGAAGAACAAGGCAAACCAAAAATCAGTAGACGGGAAGAAATAATAAAGATTAGGGCAGAAATTAATGAAATAGAAACAAAAAAAAAAAAATCCAAAGAATTAATGAAACAAAGAGTTGGTTCTTTGAAAGGATAAACAAGATTGATAAACCCTTAGCAATTCTGACCAAAAGAAAGAGAGAAGAGACACAAATTAATAAAATCAGAGATGAAAAAGGTAACATCACAACAGATTCAAAAAATCACAGGGACATACTACAAAAGCATATACTCCACAAAGTATGAAAATCTGAAAGAAATGGATGATTTCCTTGATTTATATGACCTACCTAAATTAAGTCAAAATGAGATTAATCACTTAAATACACCTATAACAAACATGGAGATCCGAACAGTTATCAATAATCTCCCAACTAAGGCCGGGCGTGGTGGCGCACGCCTTTAATCCCAGCACTTGGGAGGCAGAGGTAGGAGGATCTCCAAGAGTTCGAGGCCACCCTGAGACTACATAGTGAATTCCAGATCAGCCTGAGCCAGAGTGAGACCCTACCTCAAAAAACCAAAAAAAAAAAAAAATAATCTCCCAACTAAAAAAAGCCCATAGCCGGGTGTGGTGGCGCATGCCTTTAATCCCAGCACTCAGGAGGCAGAGGTAGGAGGATCGCCATGAGTTCAAGGCCACCCTGAGACTACATAGTTAATTCCAGGTCAGCCTGGACCAGAGTGAGACCCTACCTCGAAAAAAAAAAAAAAAAAAAGCCCAGGCCCAGATGGATTCACTGCTGAATTTTACCAGACCTTTAAGGAAGAGCTAACACCATTGCTTCTTAAGCTTTTCCAGGAAATAGAAAAAGAAGAAATTCTACCAAACTCCTTCTATGAGGCCAGCATCACCCTGATACCAAAACCAGGCAAAGATAGAACAAAAAAAGAAAATTACAGACCAATCTCCCTCATGAACATAGATATAGAAATTCTCAACAAAATGTTGACCAACAGAATACAAGAGTATATCAAAAAGATCATTCACCCAGACCAAGTAGGCTTCATCCCAGAGATGCAGGGATGGTTCAACATACGCAAATCTATAAATGTAATACATTACATAAATGGGTTGAAGGACAAAAATCACATGACCATCTCATTGGATGCAGAGAAAGCATTTGACAAAATCCAACATCCCTTCATGATAAAAGTCCTACAGAAACTGGGAATAGAAGGAACATATCTCAATATAATAAAAGCTATTTATGACAAGCCTACAGCCAACATATTACTAAATGGGGAAAAACTGGAAGCTTTTCCACTAAAATCAGGAACAAGACAAGGGTGTCCACTGTCCCCACTTTTATTTAATTTAGTTTTGGAAGTCTTAGCCATAGCAATAAGGCAAGAGACACACGTAAAAGGGATACAAATTGGAAAGGAATAAATCAAGTTATCATTATTTTCAGATGACATGATTCTATACATAAAGGACCCTAAAGACTCTACTAGCAAACTGTTAGAGCTGATCAAAACCTACAGCAATGTAGCAGGATACAAAATAAATACACAGAAATCAGTAGCCTTCATATATGTTAACAAACACACAGAGGATGAAATCAGAGAATCACTCCCATTCACAATTGCATCAAAATAAATAAATATGTAAATAAAGTACCCTGGAATAAACCTAACCAAGGAAGTAAAGAATCTTTACAATGAGAACGTTAAAACACTCAAGTGAGAAATTGCAAAAGACACTAGAAAGTGGAGAATCATCCCTTGTTCCTGGATTAGAAGAATCAATATTGTGAAAATGGCAATCTTACCAAAAGCAATCTACACATTTAATGCAATCCCTATCAAAAGTCCAAAAGCATTCTTCATGGAAATAGAAAAAACAATCCAAAAATTCATTTGGAATCACAAAAAACCTCGAATATCTAAAATAATACTGAGCAACAAAAATAAGGCTGGTGGTATCACCATACCTTAACCTATACTACAGAGCCATAGTAACAAAAACAGTGTGGTACGGGCACAAAAACAGACATGTAGATCAGTGGAACAGAATAGAGGACCCAGATGTAAGCCCAAGTAGCTATAGCCACCTGATATTCGATAAAAATGCCAAAAATACTCATTGGAGAAAAGGCAGCCTCTTCAGCAAATGGTGTTGGGAAAACTGGATATATATCTGCAGAAGGATGAAAATAGATTCTTTGGGCTGGAGAGATGGCTTAGCGGTTAAGCGCTTGCCTGTGAAGCCTAAGGACCCCGGTTCGAGGCTCGGTTCCCCAGGTCCCACGTTAGCCAGATGCACAAGGGGGTGCACCCAACTGGAGTTCATTTGCAGTGGCTGGAAGCCCTGGTGCGCCCATTCTCTCTCTCTCCCTCTATCTGTCTTTCTCTCTGTGTCTGTCACTCTCAAATAAATAAATTAAAAATTAAAAAAAAAAAAGAAAATAGATTCTTCTCTCTCGCCATGCACAAAAATTAAGTCCAAATGGATTAAAGACCTTAACATCAGACATGATACTCTGAAACTGCTAGAGGAAAAAGTAGGGGAAACCCTTCAACATATTGGTCTTGGCAAAGACTTTCTGAATACAACCCCAATTGCTCAGGCAATAAAACCACAGATTAATCACTGGGACCTCATGAAATTACAAAGATTTTGCACTGCAAAGGATACAGTGAAAAAAGCAAAGAGGCAACCTACAGAATGGGAAAAAATCTTCACCAGCTATATATCTGATAGAGGATTAATATCTAGGATATATAAAGAACTCAAAAAGTTAAATAATAAGGAATCAAACAAGCCAATCAAAAATGGGCTATGGAGCTAAATAGAGCATTCTCAAAGGAAGAAATACGAATGGCATATAAGCATATAAAAAAAATGTTCTACATCACTAGTCATCAGGGAAATGCAGATTAAAACTACATTGAGATTCCATCTCACTCCTGTCAGATTGGCCACCATCATGAAAACAAATGATCATAAATGTTGGCGGGGATGTGGAAAAAGAGGAACCCTTCTACACTGCTGGTGGGAATGCAATCTGGTCCAGCCATTGTGGAAATCAGTGTGGAGGTTCCTAAAACAGCTAAAGATTGATCTACCATATGACCCAGCTATAGCACTCCTAGGCATATATCCAAAGGACTCATCTCATTTCCTTAGAAGTATGTGCTCAATCATGTTTATTGCTGCTCAATTTATAATAGCTGGGAAATGGAACCAGCCTAGATGTCCCTCAACTGATGAGTGGATAATGAAGATGTGGCACATTTATACAATGGAGTTCTGCTCAGCGGTAAAGAAAAAATGAAGTTATGAAATTTGCAGAAAAATGGATGGACCTGGAAAGGATTATACTAAGTGAGGTAACCCAGGCCCAGAAAGCCAAGCGCCACATGTTCTCCCTCATATGTGGATCCTAGCTACAGATGATTGGGCTTCTGCGTGAGAATGAAAATACTTAGTAGCAGAGGCCAGTAAGTTAAAAAGGAAATATAAAGGGAAGAGAAAGGAAGGGAGGAGGGTCCTTAATAGGTTGATATTGTATATATGTAAGTACAATGATTGAGATGGGGAGGTAATATGATGGAGAATGGAATTTCAAAAGGGAAAGTGTGGGGCGGGGAGGGAATTTCCATGGGATATTTTTTTATAATCATGGAAAATGCTAATAAAAATTTTAAAATAAATAAATAAATAATAAAAACTAAAAAAAAAGAAATAAAATGAAATGAAAACAATATTTCACTCCTGTCCTTGAAGGCGTTTTCCACAAGTCACATATGTGTATGGTTTATTTATGCTGTTTCTCTTTATGAGACTGATGTACTACCTACCGCACTAACGAGGCACCTGGTGTCTGTCTTTAGATTGGTTTTGATTATCCCCAGAATTCCTCTAAATTGAGTGCACAGGTGATTTCTGTCTCTCCCATTGAACTGCATGCAGCATAGCTTTTCCCAGCTTTCTGTCAGCTGGTCTACATGGAGGAGGTTTTCAGCTCAGCTCCAGCAGGATTTCTCAGTGACCTTGCAGCCCAAATATGTGGAATCTTCAGCAGCAGGGTCTTAACCATCTATTCATGCTGGGAAACCAAGGGCCTCAGCAATGGCCTGCAATGTTTTGAAGGTTATCAGGTACTTCCCTGGCCAATAACTCACTGGAAGGTATCCCATCCCTGGCACTGAAAAATTTCTAGTAACAATCTATGGCTTCTGAGTGTTCCATTGTCCAAAAACATAGGTTTCCATATAAGTTATTTATATCCTCTTAGATTTTGATTAGCCCTCCCTCTACCTTTCCCTTACTCAATCTTTCCCTGATCTCACTGAGGCCTTTTCACTCCCATTAATCTGTTCTCCTACTTACATATATACAATACCATCCTACCAATAGTTTTTTAATATATTTTATTTATTTATTTATTTATTTATTCATTTGAGAGAGAGAGACAATGGGCTGCCAGGGCCTTCAGCCACTGCAAACAAACTCCAGATACATGTGTCCCTTTGCGCATCTGGCTTACATGGGTACCAGGGAATCAAACCTGGGTCCTTAGGCCTTGTAGGCAAATGCCTTAACTACTAAGCTATCTCTCCAGCCCTTCAATAATTTTTTTTTTTTTTATGGTACTAGAGATTGAACTAAGGGCCTTCAGCATGCTGAGTAAGCACTCTACTAAGCATCCCATCCTAACAAACATCTGTTTGAATTGAAAAACAATAGAAGAGGACTTGCTGAGAATGGCAAAACCCCCTTCTCTGTACACTCACTTTCCTTTCTTTCACTCATTCAACAATGTGGTTGTCCCCTCCTCCGCTAGGCTGAGTGACAGAAAGTACAGCACTGGCCATATGCAGTCATATGACCGTGACTGCAGGGGTGGGGGTGGTGGCAGGGACGATGCGGACAGGCGACGGCAGTTAAGAACCATCTGTGTCGGAATGAGAGAGCACAGAGGCTGTAAGACACTCCGTCCAACCAGGCCAGCCGGGAGGAGGTGCGCCACGGGCTGTTGTGTGTAGGAGGTGGCATTTAAATGGACCTGAGGATGAATCAAAGTGAACAATGCAGAGATGGGGTTGGGAGGATTCAGGGAGGGAGTACCAAGGGCAAACCACCAGAAGGGAGAGGGAGAGAGCATCTGCCAGTTTTCTTGCCATCTTTCCCCACTGGCCTAAGCTCTGCATGCCCAGAAGATGACAGGGGCGACAGCCAACAAGCTACCTGATGAGACGAAGCCAGCCGAGCCAGCATAGCACTTAGAATAAGGAAATGCAATATTTTCGTCGGTTTTTGCTTTTATTTACTTACTTATTTGCGAGATGCAGAGAGGTAAATAGAGGGAATGAATGGGCACACCAGGGCCCCCAGCTGCTGCAAACAAACTCCAGACATGTGTGCCACCTTGCACACCTGGCTTATGTGGGTCCTGGCGAGTTGAACCTGGGTCCTTTGGCTTTGCAGGCAAAGGCCTTAGCAGCTAAGCCGTCTCTCAAGCCCTTTATTTTTATTATTTTTTTGAGGTGCGAACATCCTTTATTTGTTGCAACAGCAAATGGAGAAAGGAGGGAGTACGTCAGCAACCGTTCCTGGGTCGGCGTCCCCATGTGCAGCAGTCATGCCCCAAAAGTTTTATTTTTAAAAATATTTTTTATTCGGGCTGGAGGGATGGCTTAGCAGTTAAGGCATTTGCCTGCAAAGCCAAAGGACCGTGGTTTGATTCCCCAGGACCCACGTTAGCCAGATGCACCGGGTGCAGCCGGGTGTGGTAGTGCACACCTTTATTCCCAGTACTCAGAGGTAGCAGTAGGAGGATCGCCATGAGTTTGAGGCCACTCTGAGACCATATAGTAAATTCCAGGTCAGCTTGAGCTAGAATGAGACCCTACCTGAAGAAAACACTCAAAAACATATTTACTTATTTATTTGCAAGCAGAGTGAGAGAGAGAGAGAGAGAGAGAGAGAGAGAGAGAGAGAGAATATGAATGGGTACACAAGAGTCTCCAGCCACCGCCGATGAACTCCAGATGCATGCACTGTGTTGTGAATATTCATGTAGATACTGGGGAATTGAACGCTGGTTGTTAGGCATTGCAAGCAAGTGCCTTAACCAATGAGCAGTCTCTCCAGCCCTTATGTTCTAACAAAATTCTTTTATTTATTTATGAGTATGTGTGTTCATGTGCAATGTGTGGTATATGCGTGTGCGTACAGATGTGTGTGCCCATGTATGTGCATATAGAGTGAAAGGAAGATATCTAGAATCTTCTGTCACTCTTTTATTTTTTTTTTTCTCAATCACTCTTCTGCCTCATTTTCCTGAGACAGAATCACTCACTAAATCCAGAGCTCTCTGTCTGTTCCACTGGCAGGCCAGGGAGCCCCAGAAATCCTCCTGTCTCTACCCACTCAGCATTGGGGTTTCAGCCATGCCCAGCTTTCTATATACGTACTGGGAATTAAACTCAAGTCCTCACGCTTGTATGGCAAGTGCTCCTCCCAACTGAGCCATCTTCCCAGACCCGGGACCTTCTAATCTTTTTTTTTTTTAATACATATATATATATTTTTTAATTTATGAGAGTGAGCAAGAGAGAATTAGCACACCAGAGCCTTAGCCACTGGAAATGAATTCCAGATACATGTGCCACCTATGTGCATGTGGCACCTTGTGCATCTGGCTTACATGGGTTCTGGGAAGTCAAATCTGGATCCTTAGGCTTTACAAGCAAGGGCCTTAACTATGAAGCCATCTCTCCAGCCCTAAGTACATATATTTTTTAAATTTTTATTTCTCTCTCTCTCTCTCTCTCTCTCTCTTTTGTTTTTGAGGTAGGGTCTTACTCTAGCCCAGGCTCACCTGAAATTCACTATGTAGTCTCAGGTTGGCTTCAAACTCACAGAGATCCTCCTACCTCTACCTCCGAAGTGCTGGAATTAAAGGTGTGTACCACCATGCTCCACTTCTCTCTCTTTCTCTATCCCTATCTTTATCTGCTTGTGTCTCTGAAATAAATAAATATAAAAATACAAAAAAAAAAAAGAAAAAGAAAAAAGAAAGAAGGAGGGCTGGAGAGATGGCTTAAGGTTAAGGAACTTGCCTGAAAAGCCAAAGGACCCAGGCTCGATTCCCCAGGACCCACATAAGCCAGATGGACAAGGTGGTCATCTGGAGCTTGTTTGCAGTGGGTGGAGGCCATGGCACACCTATTTTTTTCTATCTATCTACCTACCTACCTACCTACCTACCTATCTATCTAATCTGCCTTTCTGCCTCTCTCAAATAAAAAAGAAAGAAAAAGTTATTTACTTATTTAAGAGAAAGAGAATGGGCATGCCAGGGCCTCTAGCCACTGCAAATGAACTCCAGATGCATGCGCCACCTTGTGCATCTGGCTTTATATGTGGTATTACGGTCAGGTTCACATAGGTGGCAGAAAACACCCAACTATGAAAGAACAGCTTGTGTGAAAAAGGGGTTTATTTTGGCTTACAGACTTGAGGAGAAGCTCCATGATGACAGGGGAAAATGATGACATGAGCAGAGGGTGGATATCACCTCCTGGCCAACATCAACAAGAGAATGTGCCAAACACTGGCAAGGGGAAGCTGACTAGAACACCCATAAGCCCACCCCCAACAATACACTGCCTCCAGGAGGCTTCAGTTCCCAAATTGTCACCAGCTAAGGACCTATCACTCAGAACACATAAGTTTATGGGGGACACCTGAATCAAAACACTATATGTGGGTAGTGGGGAACTGAACCTGACTAGCCATTCTCCAGCCCTCTAATCTTTTGTTTGTTTTTTGTTTTGTTTTTTGAGATAGAGTCTCACTCTAGCCCAGGCTGACCTAGAACTCACTATGTAGTCTCAGGGTGGCTTAGAACTCATGGCAGTCTTCCTACCTCTGCCTCCCAAGTGCTGGGATTAAGGGCATGAACCACCATGCCAGCCCTCTAATCTTTTTTTTTTTTTTTTTTTTTTTTTTTGGTTTTTCAAGGTAGGGTTTCACTCTAGCCCAGGCTGACCTGGAATTCACTATGGAGTCTCAGGGGGGCCTCAAACTCACAGCAATCGTCCTACCTCTGCCTCCCAAGTGCTGGGATTAAAGGCGTGGGCCACCACGCCCAGCTCCCTGTAATCTTTTTTTTGAAATATATTTTATTTATTTATTTGAGAGAGAGAAAGAGGCAGAGAGAGGGAGAGAATGGACATGCCAGAGCCTCCAGCTATTGCAAATGAACTCCAGATGCATGCGCCCCCTTGTGCATTGGCTTACATGGGTCCTGGAGAGTCAAACTGGGATCCTTTGGCTTTGCAGGCAAATGCCTAAACTGCTGAACCATCTCTCCAACCATTCTAAAACTTTTTCTTTTTTGCCCCAAGGCCTCCAGCCACTACAATCGAACTCCAGACACGTGCACCATCTTGTGCGCATGTGAGACCTTGCACATTTGCATCACCTTGTGCATCTGGCTTACACGGATATGAAGAGTCAACATGGGTCCTTAGACTTCACAGGCATGCATCTTAACCAATAAGCCATTTCTTCAGCACCCCTCTAATCTTTTTATTTTTTATTTTTATTTATTTACTTATATGAGAGAGAGAGAGAGAGAGGCAGATAGAGAGAATTGGCACATCAGGGCTTCCAGTCACTGCAAACAAACTCCAGATGTATGCACCACCTTGTGCCTCTGGCTTAGGTGGGTCCTGGGGAATTGAACCTGGGTTCTTAGGCTTCATAGGTAAGTGCCTTAACCGCTAAGCCATCTCTCTAGTCCCCCTCTGATCTTTTTTAAAATTAATTTATTTATGTGTGTGTATGCTCACATGCACCAGTGTCTTTTGATGCTGCAAATGAATGCCCATCCAGCTTTACTCTATGGGGGTGGCTGGAATTGAACCCCAACCAACAGGCTTTGAAAACAAGTGTGTTGAACTGCTGAGCTACCTCTCAAGTCCCCTTCCTAATCTTTTTGTCCCCTAATCTTTATAAAGATCATGCATTCCTTTTATAAAAAAAAGATGGGAAATAGAGAAAATACTAAAATATTAAAAAAGAGAAAAGCTGGACATAATGGGCCATGCCTTTAATCCCAGCACATGGCAGACTGAGGTAAGAGGATTGCCATGAGTTCCAGACAAGCCTGGAGTACAGAATGACTTCCAAGTCAGCATAGGCTAGAGTGAGATCCTGCTTTAAAAATATATATATATTTTTAAAAAAACCAAACAACAACAAAAAAAAAACAGGGCTGGAGAGATGGTTCAGCAGTTAAAGGCACTTGCTTACAAACCCTGATGGCCCAAAGGCTCAATTCCCCAGGTACACAAGGTAGCACAAATATCTGGGATTCATTTGCCGTGGCTGAAGGCCCAGTCATGCTCATGTTCTCTCTCTGTCTCTCACTCATAAACAAACAAATAAATAGATAGTTAACAACAACAACAACAAAAAAAAAATAATAGAGAAGGAGCTGGGTGAGGTAGCACACATCTTTAATCCCACCACTCAGGAGGCAGAGGTAGAAGGATCTCTGTGAGTTTGAGGCCAACCTGGGACTATAGAGTGAGTTCCAAGTCAACCTGGATTAGAGTGAGACCCTATTAAAAAAAAATAATAAAATAAGTAAAAATAAAATTTAAAAAAAAAGTTCAGTCTTTTCCTAGCCCTACAACCTGAGAAATATATTTTTTCCTGTGTGAACTTCAGGGTCCTGCCTGAGATGATAGTGCCCATAGCTTACACAAGGACGCCAACATCTACCCAAGGTCCCACCTGACTTACAGCCTGTGGTCTGAATCCTGGACAATAGAAGCAAAGAGGCCATCCAAACCTTACTCCAGACTCCTTTCCGGTAATGGAGCAGGGCCTCCCAGGAGAAAAGCCAGTGGAGGCAAAGCCTACCAGAAGGGGTATCAAAGGTGACTGTGGTGCTAGCCAGGTCCCCTCCATCAGCTGAGTCTGAGGAATTCACTGCTATTCCAGCCTAGGAGATTCTAGCTCTCAGCAGAGAGATCCAACCCCTCCTTTTCCACCTCTTCCTGGCGAGATGGCCTGGCACCCTCTAGAATGCAGTCGCAGTTTAATAATTTAGCAGATGCAGACAAAGATAGCAGTTCTGAAAATAACACAGCCAGGCCCAGCCTGCTTCTCCCTTTTCATGCAGATGCCCCTGCCCTCCCCCAAAAGGTCTCCTGTCAGCACCCCTGCCTGCCTCATTCTTCCTCTTCTCTCTCTCTCACCTGTTTGTTCGTTTGTTTTTTGTTTTTTTTGTTCTCGAGGTAGGGTCTCACTCTAGCCCAGGCTAACCTGGAATTCACTATGGAGTCTCAGGGTGGCCTTGAACTCAGTGATCCTCCTACCTCTGCCTCCCAGTGCTGGGATTAAAGATATGCGCCACCATGCCCGGCTTTGTTTGCATTATTTTGTTTTGGTTTTTCAAGGTAGGGTCTTGCTCTAGCTCAGGCTGACCTGGAATTCACTATGTAATCTCAGGTTGGCCTCGAACTCACAGTGATCCTTCTACCTCTGCCACTCAAGTGCTGGGGTTAAAGGTGTGTGCCACCATGCCTGGCATCCTTCCTGTTCTTATCCTCTTTCTCTTCCTCCCCTCCTCTTTCTCTCCATTCTCCTTTTACGAGCTTTGAAATCAATTAGCCCTTAAAGGAAGCTTGCCCTAGAAGCCAGTAGACTCGAGTTTAATTCACTGTGTGGACTTGAGCCACCCTTCTCCTGAATTGGTAATATGAAGTATCTAGATTTCTAAACGTGCTGGGGGGAAGGAAGGGGGAGAGGCACTTGGACAGGAGACTGTATGTCATCCTCAGCAAGTCCTAAGTGCGTTGCCAGCGTCCTCTAGTCAATAGCCTGATGCTCCATCCAGCACACTCGGCCTTTCTTTGTCTTCAGTTTCTGTGGTGGTGAAAATTTTGTCCTGGTTATTTCTCCCGGCATAAAAGGCTGTGACCTGTGTGCCATGTGCGTTTGAAACTTCATCACAGGTCTGACAAGTACAGGTCATGCGCCTTTCTTCTTGCAGCATCACTCGAATCACCCCACCTTCACGATCACAGTGTTTTGGGAGTCTGGTTTTGTTTTGATTTTTATTGCCTTCGTTTTTGCAATACTGGGATCAAACCCAGGGCCTCCTGCATGGTAGGCAGGCGTTCTATCACGGAGCTACATCCCCAGCCAAGGTCTCAGTTTTCGTGTCTCTAGCATAGCCAGAGGTTGAAGAGTAAATAGGACAAAAGGGGTAAGAATGTATCTGCTGTCAGGCATCCACTCAGCAACTCAATTAGAGACCTTTTGTTCACTAGCCACTGTGCAAGATAATAAAGGCTTACTAACAAATGGGAGAGGCAGAATCTCTGTTTGACAACTGTCCTGTCTCAGAAGTCAAAATAATCACCCCAAGAAATGTGTCATAAAAGAAGAGTAAAATGTCCAGCAATGAAATTGGGCTGGCAGTGCACACCTTCAGTCTCAGCACTTGGGAAGCTGAGGCAGGGAGATTACTGCAAGTTCGAGGCCAGCTTGAGCTACAGAGTGAGTCCCAGGTCAGCCTGAGCTAGAATGAAATAAAGCATATTTACTTATCATGGAGGTTTGGTTCCGGTGTCCCCCATAAACTTAGGTGTTCTGCATGCTAAGTTCCCAGCTGATGGAGATTTGGGAATTAACACACCTCCTGGAGGCAGTGTATTGTTGGGGGTGCATTTATGGGTATTATAGCCAGATTCCCCTTGCCAATATTTGGTATTTTCCTATTGCTGTTGTCCACCTGATGTTGGCAAGAGGGTGATGTCCACCCTCTGCTCATGCCATTGTTTTCCCCTGCCATCATAGAGCTTCCCTAGAGTCTGTAAGCCAAAATAAGCCCTTTTTCCACAAATAGCCCCTGGTCGGGTGTTTTCTGCCAGCAATGTGAACCTGACTGCAACAGTAAAGTGGGTGCGGAGGAGTGGTATAATTGCTGCTAGACACCTGACTGTGTGGCTTTTGGCCTTTTGGAGTTGATTTGTTTTTGTTGTTGTTGTTGTTGTTTGTTTGTTTTTGTGGTTTTCGGAGGTAGGGTCTCACTCTAGCTAGCTGAGGCTGACCTGGAATTAACTATGTAGTCTCAGGGTGGCCTTGAACTCAAGGTGATCCTCCTACCTCTGCCTCCCAAGTGCTGAGATTAAAGGCCTATGCCACCATGCCCAGCTGGAGCTGATTTTTGAGAGGAATGTGGAAAGATTTGAAATCTTGGCTTAAGAGATGCCTTGCAGTGCTGTAATTACAGCTTGATGGAATGTTCTGGTTAGAGTTGAAAGAGCTGAATTCAGTAAGAAGTATGGACTGTGAAGTTTGGCTTGTGAGGTTGAGAAAGAGCTTTGCCTGGACTGGGATAGAAGCAGTTTGTGTGAGAGGCTTGCTGTTATGTGCCCATCCTGAGAACTTTTGCAGGGTTGCATTGTATAGAAATGGACTTGTGTGAGCAGAGGGACATAGCACAGAAAAAATGAAATTTCTGAGCCAAAACTTCTGCCCATTCAGCTGCAACTGTATCAGAGATTACAACTATTGAGATTAGGCCAGCTGACCTGCACTGGTACAACAGAAAGAATGCAAACTCTTGAAGGGGCCTGAATGCTGAAGGAGTGTCCTATTCTTCAAAGTCTGCTTTATTCCTCCCTGGATTAACAAATTGGCACCCTACCTGGTATTATGGAGAATAAGAAATGCAGGAAAGAGAGGGTCATTGAATTTGCAACACATTCTTGTGTTTTTAAAATAACCATGGGCAGTGTGAAGCAGGAGACCCAACAGAGCTATGAGGATGGACCGTGGGTTGCAGTGGAGACCCAGTGGAGATGCCAGGACCACAAGACAGCTGCTAAGGAGAGCTGCCAGCCCCGGATGAAGTTTGTCAGGACTGTGAGTAGCCTAGCTGGAGGGGTGGAATTGGAACTCCAGAGACTTGTTGCTGGTTAGAATTATCAGACTTCGAAATTTGTCACTGACTAGAGTTGTTGGAGTTGGAGCTACAGAGTTTGGTGTTTGCCCTGTTTAAATCTTGTATTAAGTATTTCTTTGCTATGCCCAATGCCATCTTTTGCAGTGTGAGTGTTTATTCTGTGCCATTATGGATTTTGGGGGGACTATTTGGTATTATGGCTCAGTTAAAAGATCTCAGATCATAGGAATGTTTGAACATCATTAGGATTGATAAAAACTATAGGGGCTTTTAAACTTGGACAGAATGCATTGCATTGCATTTTCCATTGTGGATGGTTATGTTATGGGGACCACAGGTGGAATGTGGCGGTTTGATTCAGATGTCCCCCATAAACTTAGGCATTCTGAATGCTAGGTCCCCAGCTGATGGCAATTTGGAAACTAAGGCCTACTAGAGGCAGTGTATTGTTGAAGGTCAGCTTATGGGTGTTACAGCCAGATCCCCCTTGCCAGTATTTGGCACACTCTTCTGTTGCCATTGTCCACCTGATGTTGGCTAGGAGGTGATGTCCACCCTGTGCTCATGCCATCATTTTCCCCTGCCATCACAGAGCTTCCCCTCGAGTGTACAAGCCAAAACAAACCCCTTTGCCCACAAAGAGCTCTTGGTCGGGTGTTTTCTGTCAGTAATGTGAACCTGACTGCCACACTTAGTGCTTGCTCCATGTGAGTAGAGAGCCTATCAGATGTTGTTAGACACTGACTTTTTTTTCTCGCTTTTGGTTTTTTAAAGTAGGGTCTCACTCTAGCCCAGTCTGACCTGAAATTCACTATGTAGTCTCAGGGTGCCCTCCAACTCATGATGACCCTTCTATCTCTGCCTCCTAAGTGCTGGGATTACAGGCGTGCACCACCACACCCCACCACACTGCATTTTATACATAGAAGACAGACTGGGAATGTCAAGCTCAACATGGTCAAGGAGCACCGGAACCTTAGTTCTTACCGACCAGAGTGCTTCCATAGAAATGAATAAGGAGGAGCTACAGAGATGGATCAGTGGTTAAGGTGCTTGCCTATGTAGCCTAAGGACCCAGATTTAATTCCCCAGTACCCACGTAAGCCAGGTGCATAAGGTGGCACATGTTTCTGGAGTTCCTTTTCAGTAGGCATGCCCATTCTCTCTTTCCCTGCAAATATATATGTATTTAAGCAGGGTGTTGTGGTGGTGCATGATTTTAATCTCAGTACACTGGGAGGCTCTGATCCCAGCACTTGAGAGGCATGCCATGAGACTGAGGCCACCCTGAGATTACATAGTGAATTCCAAGTCAACCTGGACTAAAGTGAGACCCTACCTCGAAAAACAAAAAACAAACAACAAAAAAAAGTGAACAAGGAATAAACTAGTGACATGATAGGAAAGGGAGTCAAAGAGGGCTTCTCTTTAGGAGGTGACATTAAAGCTGAGGTCTGAAAAACTGATGAGCAGGAATCAGACTTATAGAAATATGGGTGGGGTGGTAAGCAACTGCAAGGGCCCTGAGACAGAAAGACCAGTGTGTGGTGAGCTTGCAGGAAAACAGTGAGGGTTCAGCCTGAGCCTGAATGCCAATAGGATTTCAGATGTTATTCTGTTTTAATTTTCTTTTTCTTTAAAGATTTATTTTATTAATTTATTAGAAAGAGAGAGACAGAGAGAGAGAGAGTATGGGCACACCAGGGCCTCTAGCCACTGCAAACGAACTCCAGACACATGTGCCACCATGTGCATCTGGCTTACGTGGGACCTGGAGAATCGAACCTGGGTCCTTAGACTTTACAGGTAAGTGCCTTAACCACTAAGCCATCACTCCTCCAGCCCTCTTTTTTTTTTTTTTCTGAGGTAGGGTCTCACTCTAGTCCAAGCTGACCTGGAATTTACTTTGTAGTCTCAGGCTGGCCTCAGAATCACAGCAATCCTCTTACCTCTGCTTCCCGAGTGCTGGGATTAAAGGCACGCCCCACCACACCCCAATTTGTCAGATGTTACTCTGTATGTGGGGAAAGCCTTTAAAAGGTTAAAGTTGATTTGTCTCTAAAAGATGAGGCTATTTGCTTCACAGACTGGAGAAAATGGACTAGAAGTGGGGCAGGAGGGGCCTGGGAGGAGCCAGTTAAAAGATTATTGCAGTAATCCAGGGGAGAGAGGTTGGTGCCAGGCGTAATGGCTCCAGGTGGAGTGGGAACAGATTTGAGATTTATTTGAAGAGGAGCCAGAGGACATGTAGGTGGATTAGTGCAGCAGTGAGAGAATGACCTCAGGGTTTGATCACCAGAGAGCAGGATGGATTGTGGCAATACTGACCAAGAGGAGAAAGAGCAAAGGAAGAGCAGGCTTGATGGAGACGTCAAGGTCAAGAATTTATTTTAGCTGGGTGTAGTGGCGCTTGCCTTTAATTCCAGCACTTGGAAGGCAGAGGTAGGAGGATCACCATGAGTTTGAGGCCACCCTGAGACATAGTGAATTTCAGGTCAGCCTGGGCTATAGTGAGACTCTACCTGGGGGAATATATATATATATATAACCTGGGTGACCATTCCTTTACTCCAAAAACAAGACCAACAGGATCTACAGTTCTTCTGGATGCGAACCACCTGGTGCATTCATGACCCCACAGTGATTGCTCGGCAGCCCCACAAGAACTGCAGACCCTGAGTGCAGTGTTCTGAGTGCATGGGTGGTTTTCTTTTTAATATTCCACTTTTTTATTGATTGATTGATTTTTCGAGGTAGAGTCTCACTCTAGTCCAAGCTGACCTGGAATTCACTATGTGTCTCAGGGTGGCCTTGAACTCATGGCGATCCTCCTACCTCTGCCTCCTTAGTGCTAGGATCAAAGGTGTGAATCACCACATCCGGTTTAATATTTTATTTATTTCAAAGAGAGAGGGAGAGAGAGAGAGAAAAAGAGAGAGAGAGAGAGAAAAAAGAGAGAGAGAGAGAGAATGGGCACTTCAGAGTCTCCAGCCACTATAAATGAACTCCAGACACATGCATCACCTTGTGCATCTGGCTTTACATGGGTCCTGGGAAATCGAAGGAAGCTTAAGGAACCATTCCTTAGGCTTCACAGGCAAGCTCCTTAACTGCTAACCCATCTCTCCAGCCCACATCCATGTTTTGACATGAGGAAGGAGGAGGACAAAAGGAAGGAGACAAAAAACAGAGGAAGAACAATTTAGAAAGAAGAGGGTCCTTAGTGGAATGAAGTTAAGGGACAGGGTACAAAAGAGGGTAATGAGATGGGAATACAATCAAGTTATACATACTATGCTCATATATTAAAGTACTTACTTAAAAAAAGGGAGAAGGAGCCGGGTGTGGTGGCACACACCTTTAATCACAGCACTCAGGAGGCTGAGGTAGGAAGATTGTCATGAGTTTGAGACCACCCTGAGACTACATAGTGAATTCCAGGTCATCCTGGGCTAGAGTGAGACCCTACCTTTAAAAGTAAAAAAAACAGTGGGGGGTGGCTGTAGGGATGGCTTAGTGGTTAAGGTGTTTGCCTCCAAAGCCAAAAGACCTATGTTTGATTCCCCAGGACCCACGTTAGCCAGATGCACATATTCAGCTACAAATGTCCAAATGCTTGGACTTCTATGTGAGTTGGAATAAAACTTGATAGCAGAAGTCTGTAAGCTGGAAAGGAGCTATAAGGGAGGGAGGAGAGGGAAGGCTTAAGGGGATGGTATTGGATATACGTAAGTAGAAGAATAGATTAATGGGGGTGGGAAAGCCTAAGTGAAGTCAGGGGAAGAGACTGAATAAAGGTAGGGTGGGGGAGGGTTAATCAAAATAAGGTATGAGTAAGTCATATGGAAACCTACTTTTTTGGATAATGGCACATCCAAAATGCATAGATTGTTACTAGAAAATTTTTCAAAGATAGGACACCTTCCAGTGAGTTGTTGGCCAAGGAGGTCCCATATGCCCCCAAAACATTACAGGAATAGATGGTAAGACCCTATTGCTAAGACTCCACATACTTGGGCTGCAAGGTCACTGAGAAATCCTGCTGGAGCTGAGCTGAAAACCTCCTCCATGTAGAGCAGCTGACAGAAAGTGGGAAAAAGCTATCTTGCATTTAGCTCTGTGGGAGAAAGAGAAGTCAGTGTAGATAAAGAACAGTGGACACTGAAAGCCTTAAATTAGGCCAGCCAGACCAATGAGCCAATGGATGCAATAGTGGCATGCCTGTTATGGGGGAAACACACCACTCTTTTTTCTCTTTTTCTTTTTTTTGGAGGGTAGGGCTTGAGGTAGGGTTTCACTCTAGCCCAGGCTGACCTGGAATTTACTATGTATTTTCAGGGTGGCCTCGAACTAACAGTGATCCTCCTACCTCTGCCTCCCGAGTGCCAGGATTAAAAGTGTACACTATCATGCCCGGCTTCAACTTTTTTTAAGATCTATTTTTATTTATTAGAAATAGAGAAAGAATGGACATGCCAGGGCCTCTAGCCACTGCAAATGAACTCCAGACACATGTGCCACCATGCATCTGGCTTACGTGGAACCTGGAGAATCGAACCTGGGTCCTTAGGCTTCCCAGGTATGTGCCTTAACTGCTAAGCCATCTCTCCAGCCCCCCCCCCTTTTTTTTTTTGTTTTGAGGTAGGGTCTTATTCTAGCCAAAGCTTAACTGGAATTTACTACGTAGTCGCAGGGTGGCCTTGAACTCATGGTGATCCTGCTACCTCTGCCTTCTGAGTACTGGGATTAAAGGCAGACACCACCATGCCTGGCTTGTTCAATTTTGTTCAACTGTTTCAATGGTCATATTATCGCAAGATGGCAGGATTAACTAAAAATGTGTGATTTTGGGCTCGGGAAATGGCTTAGCGGTTAAGGCATTTGCCTGTGAAGCCTAAGGACCCTGGTTCGATTCCCCAGGATCCACATAAGCCAGATGCACAAGGTAGCACATGTGTCTGGAGTTCATTTACAGTGGCTAGAGGCCCTAGTGCACCCATTCTCACTTTCTTTATATCTGCCTCTTCCTCTTTCTCAAATAAATAATTTTTTTGAAAAAAAAGAAAAACATTGGTGATTTTAGCAACACTCTATGTCGAAAAAAAAACAAAGCAAAACAAAAAAAATGGTGATTTTATTCAAGCAACAAGTTGCTGCAAACTGCTTATTCAAAAGCGATCACTACACTGTTCATGACGCAGAGTAAGAGTGAGAAAAATCTGGCCAGTAGATTTAACTCAGGCATGAGTTCTTAGGAAAGGTACACAGTGATTTCAATCAACAGCAATACAGAAGACGCTCTGACGGGCCTAGTTTCCATTTCGTCCACTGTGTCTGACTACCATGGCTGAGACCGTTACATTTCCATCTCAGGCTGGGCCTGAGCCTTCCTTGAGAGATGCACTTGGCAACGGGCTCCTTCTCCGGCCGTGCACTTGTGCTGGGCACCACGTTCTCCTCCACCCAGTATACCACGTGCTCTTGGTGCTTTCTGGGCATCATAGTCTGCACAGAAATGCGATGGTCCAAGCGACCCTACACCTCTCTATTTACTTTGTGTAGCTGTCCCCAGTAAGTGACCTCCAAAGCCAAAGCAGTGTTACTCCTCTGAACATCAAGAAGGTAGTGGTAGGCTAGGCGTGGTGCCACAGGCCTTTAATCCCAGCACTGGGAGGCAGAGGTGAGGGGATCATTGTGAGTTCGAGGCCAACCTGAGACTACATAGTGAATTCTAGGTTAGCCTGGTCTAACCTAGACACTACCAAAAAATAAACAAAAAGGTAGTGGCTGGGCTGGAGAGATGGCTTAGTGGTTGAGGCACTTGCCTGCAAAGTCAAAGGACCCAGGTTCAAATTCCAGGACCCATGTAAGCCAAATGTACAAGGTGTTGCATGCAATTGGAGGGCATTTGCAGTGACTAGAGGCCCTGGCATGCCCATTCTCTCTCTCCTTCTCCTCCTCCCCCCAAATAAATAAATAAATAAAATTTTTAAGAAAAGCTAGTGGCGCTTCTGAGTCAGTGCCTACTGTGACTTCAATTCAACCATATCCTGCATTTGTTGGATGGACGCCTGTTTTGCTTCTTCCAGTTAAGCAATTTTTTGCTCATTGAGTTTATCAATAAATTCTGCAACAGAGGAACTTATATATTTTTTTTTATTGACAACTTCCATGAATATAAACAATGTCCCATGGTAATTCCCTCCTTCCCCCCCCACTTTCCCCTTTGAAACTCCACTCTCCATCACATCCCCTCCCCCTCTCAATCAGTCTTTTTTTTTTTTTTTTGATGTCATGATCTTTTCCTCCTATTATGATGGTCTTAGGTAAGTAGTGTCAGGCACTGTAAGGTCATAGATGGGACCATGTTTTTTGTGGGGGGTTCTTTTTGTTTTTTTAGGGACCATATTTTTTTACTTACGTAGACAAGTAACCCTATTACTGATATGATAGATAAGGTTACTGGGGAAATCATATGTATTTCTTTGGATAGACAGTACAAGATAAGCCCAGTTCCAAGCATGCAGGGTCCTGTTTCTCCAGCTTTAGGATAAGGAAGAATTCCCCAGAGATCAGCCCAACATGTACTTTTCCTCCAAATTCAGGAAGAGGTAGTAAAGGAGCAAGTCATGGCTGCCCTGTGTGGAGGATCCTTGCTGCCTTCAATGCCCCTGGTCCCAGGACAGTCACATCTTCAGACACAGAGCAGAAAGTACCACCCAGGACAGCAAGGTCAGCCGAGGTGTAGGAAGCAAGTGGAGACTGGGGAGATGGCTCAGTGGATAAGGTCTTGCCTGCAAAGCCTAAGGTCCCAGGTTTGATTCCCCAGTACCCGTGTAAAGCTAGACACACAGAGGAGGGTGTGCATCTGGAACTTGCTGCTGTGAATGCAAGGCCAGTCTGGGACTACAGAGTGAGTTCCAGGTCAGACTGGGCTAGAGTGAGATCCTATCTCAGAAAACCAAAAAAAGAAGAGGGCTGGAGAGATGGCTTAGCAGTTAAGGCCCATGCCTGCGAAGCCTAAGGACCCAGGTTCAATTCTCCAGGTCCCACACAAGCCAGATGCAGATGGTGGAACATGCATCTGCAGTTCATTTGCAGTGGCTAGTGGCCCTGGCATGCCCATTCATTCCCTCCCTCCCTCCCTCTCTCTCTCTTTCTCCCTCCCTCCCTCATTCATTGTCTCTAATAAATAAAAATAAACCTTTACAAAAAAAAAAAAAAAAGGAGGGCTAGAAAGATGGCATAGTGTTTAAGGCACTTGCCTGCAAAGTCAAAGGACCCAGGTTTGACTCCCCAGGACCCACATAAGCCAGATGCACATGAGGGTATAGGCATCTGAAGTTCCTTTGCAGTGGCTTGAGGCCCTGGCATGCCCATTCTCTCTATCTGCTTATTTCTCTCTCTTTCTCTTTTATAAATATATAAAAATTAAAAAAGAAAAAAAGATATCCAGGCTTGGTGGTGCACGCCTTTAATCCCAGCACTTGGGAGGCAGAGGTAGGAGGATCGCCATGAGTTTGAGGCCACCCTGAGAGTATGTAGGTGAATTCCAGGTCAGCCTGGGCTAGAGCAAGACCCTACATTAAAAAGAAAAAAAGGGCTGGAGAGATGGCTTAGCGGTTAAGCGCTTGCCTGTGAAGCCTAAGGACCCCGGTTCGAGGCTCGGTTCCCCAGGTCCCACGTTAGCCAGATGCACAAGGGGGCGCACACGTCTGGAGTTCGTTTGCAGTGGCTGGAAGCCCTGGCGCGCCCATTCTCTCTCTCTCCCTCTACCTGTCTTTCTCTTTGTGTCTGTCGCTCTCAAATAAATAAATAAATAAATGAACAAAAAAAAAAGAGCTAGTTTTCCTAACCTCCACCCCTCCACCTATCCTTCCTACTGTACAGGTGAATACACTGAAATAAACGTAGTGTAAAGGAAAAAAAAAAAAAAGCCAGATGTGGTGGTGCATGCCTTTAATCCTAGCACTTGGGAAGCAATGGTAGTGGATGGCTGTGAATTTGAGGCCACCCTAAGAATACATAGTGAATTCCAGGTTAGTCTGGGCTAGAGAGTGAGACCCTACCTTAAAAAAAAAAAAAAAAAGCTGGGTGTGGTGGTGCATGCCTTTAATCCCAGTACTCGGGAGACAGTGGTAGGAGGATCACTGTGAGTTCAACATAGTGAAGAGTGAGACCCTACCTCAAAAACCAAAATAAATAAATAAGTAAAAAGAAAAAGAAATATTGAGAAAAGAAAAGCAGGGTTGGCCACTGTCAGAGGACACAGCAAAAGCCAAAGCCAGAGCAGATGGCAGGGGAAGTGCTATGGGCTGGCAACACTACCACCAGCCCATGGAAGCATCTCAGGGTCTTGCTCTAGCCCAGGCTGACCTGGAATTCACTATGTCGTCTCAGGCTGGCCTCAAACTCACATCGATCCTCCTACCTCAGCCTCCCAAGTGCTGGGATTAAAGGCCCATGCCACCATGCCCGGTTTGTTTTAGTTCTGGGTTTGTATGTGGGTGGAGCATGTGTGTACACATGTATGTGGAGGCCAAGGACAACCCTGGTGTCACTTAGGAATGCCGTTCTCCTTTTTATTTTTTGGAACAGGGTTTCTCATTGTCTTGGAGCTCCCCAATTGGACTAGACTGGCTGAGCAACGAAAGCTAAGAATCAATTTGTTCTCGCTTTCCCAACATTGATATTAAAAGAGTATGCCAGCCAGGCGTGGTGGCGCATGCCTTTAATCCCAGCACTCAGGAGGCAGAGGTAGGAGGATTGCTGAGAGTTCGAGGCCACCCTGAGACTACATAGTGAATTCCAGGTCAGCCTGAGCTGAAGTGAGACCTTCCTCAAAAAACCAAAAAAAAAAAAAAAAGCATGTGCCACCACATCTACCTATTTTTAAAATGCTTTATTTTTATTTATTTATTTGAGAGAGAAAGAGAGATGGAGAGAGAGAGAGTGGGCACGCCAGGGCATCCAGCCACTGCAAACGAAGTCTAGACACATGTACCACCTTGTGCATCTGGCTTATGTGGGTCCTGGGGAATCACCCTACCTATTTTTTTTTTTTTAGATTATTCCATATCACACGCTTTATTTATTTTCAACATTGATAATTTCATTCTAAACACATACATTATTATGTGTGTAGTAGGCTATACAGAATAAATAAACATCTAGCATTTTGTAGTTGTTTCGGGAGATGGAACTCAGGTCCATATGCTTACAAGACAAGCACTTTATCCCCTGATCTAGCTCCTCCGCCCCATGATATTTTTTGTTTTTTGTTTTTTTGAGGTAGTGTCTCACATTAGCCCAGGTTCACCTAGAACAAACTCACTCTGTAGTCCCAGGCTGGCCTTGAACTCGTGGCAATCCACCTACTTCTGTGCCCCCATGAATGTTTTTTGCGATTTTTTGTTTGCTTTTTTTTTCCAAGTAGGGTCTCACTCTAGCCCAAGCTGACCTGGAATTCACTATGTAGTCTTAGGGTGACCTGGAACTCAAGGCTATCCTCCCACCTCTACCTACCCCCTGAGTGCTGGGATTAAAGGCGTGCGCAAGCACGCCTGGCAAATTGTGAAGTTCTTGAGTATGAAGCTTGTAGACGAGAATGTCATGCTGCAGTGTTAAAAGACTGGATAGCCAACATCTGTGGATGAGAAATGCCTAGTTCAAATGTTATACTCACACTGGTGGTCAGTGGCATACCTAAGATTTCAACTCACCCTGTACTAAATCCTGATTATTTCCACTGTGTGTGCCGCCCCCTAGTGTCCATGTTGGAGAAGCGCACCAGGCAAGCTGCAAACACAAAATGGAAGGAGGCAGAGCCCCTGGTGCTGGACCCTACAGTTCCCCTAACACCCTGACCCACTGCTGTTCCCCAGTACCAAAGCTGCGGGTCTAGCAGCTTCTAAAGAGCCACCCATATATACAGTTGTGATGATGTGTTTGGCTATCTCACAGCCCTCCAATTCAACAGGTCCAACCCAACTTTGAATTCTTACACCCTAGACTTGTGTCCATCCAGTAACACAAGCTAGAAACCCACATCACCCTGACACCTTTCTCTTCCCTCAGTATGACATCAGTCAACTGCCCTGACTAGTGACAGGGAGAGATGACCAGAAAAATATTCAAACACAGCAATGATCAAAAACTGTGGGCCTGGTGGCGCACGTCTTTAATCCCAGCACTCAGGAGGCAGAGCTAGGAAGATCACCATGAGTTTGAGGCCACCCTGAGACTACACAGTGAATTCCAGGTCATCCTGGGCTAGACGAAGACCCTACCCTGAAGAAACAAAAATAGGGGCTAGAGAGGTTGTTTAGTAGTTAAAGTGCTTGCTTGCAAAGCCAAAGGACCCAGGTTTGATTCCCCAGTACCCACATAAAGCCAGATGCGTAAGGTGATACATGCAAATAAGCAAATAAAATTAAAATTTTTCTTTTAAATTTTTATTCATTTATTTATTTGAAAATGACAGAGACAGAAAGAGGCAGATATAGAGAGAGAATTGGCGTGCCAGGGCCTCCAGCCGCTGCAAACGAACTCCAGACGTGTGCGCTCCCTTGTGCATCTGGCTAATGTGGGTCCTGGGGAATTAAGCATTGAACTGGGGTCCTTTGGCTTCACAGGCAAGTGCTTAACCGCTAAGCCATCTCTCCAACCCTAAATAAGATAGTTTTTAGGGCTAGAGAGATGGCTTAGTGGCTGAGGCTTTTGCCTGCAGAGCCAAAGGGGTTTGATTCCCCAGGACCCACAAAGCCCAGATGAACAAGATGTGCATGCATCCTGAGTTTGTTTGCAGTAGCTGGAGACCCTGGTGTACCCATCTCTTTCTCTCTCTCTCTCTCTCTCTCTCTCTGCCTCTCTCAAATAAATAAATAAAAATAAAATATTTTAAATAAATAAATAAAATATATGCATATATAGAGATATATAGAGAGGTTTTTTGTTTGTTTGTTTGTTTCTCGAGGTAGGGTCCCGCTCTAGCCCAGGCTGACCTGGAATTCACTATATAGTCTCAGGGTGGCCTTGAACTTTTTACAGCAATCCTCCTACCTTTGCCTCCCAAGGGCTGGGACTAAAGATGTGTGCCACCACGCCTGGCTCAAAAAAATTTTTTTTTAAGAAAAAGTATATATTTGACATAGGGTCTAACTGTGTAATATAGGCTAGCCTCAAACTCACTATGCAGCTGGGGCTGTCCTCAAAGTTGAAATCCTCCTGTTTCAGCCTTCCAATGTTGGGATTACAGGTGTGTACTGCCACACATGGCTTTAACCGTGTTAGTGCTTTTGTTCTGTTTTTAAGGTAGGGTCTCTAACCCAGGCTGTCCTTGAACTCATGGAGATCTTCCTACTAAACTCCCAAGGGCTGAGATTAAAGGCATGAATCACCATGCCTGGCTCTTAAACCATTTTAAATATCAATTCAACATCAGTAATTACATTCACAGTGTTGTGCAACCATCACTTGTATTTCAAAAACTATTTTATCACCTCAAACAAGAACTCTGAACCCATGAAGCAATAGTTTTCCATTCCCTTCTAGATCCAGCCTCTGATAAAAAGTAATCTTTCTATGTGAATTTGACAATTATTGATATTTCATATATTTATTATTTATTTGCAAGCACAGAGACAGAATGAGTGCACCAGGGCCTCTAGCCACTGTAAATGACTCCAGATGCATGTGCCAGTTTGTGTATCTGGCTTTACTTGAGTACTAGGGAATTGAACCCAGGTTGTTAGGCTTTGTAAACTAATGCCTTTACTGCTGAGTCATTTCTCCAGCCCTATTTTGTTGTTGCTATTATCATTATTATGTGATTACTGTATTTTGCTTATCCAGTCATCTGTTGATGACATTTGCGTTGCTTCCTCCTTTATTTGCTTGTTTTAAATGTTTTGCTTTTTTTTTTTTTTTTTTTTTTTGAGGACTAGAGAAATGGCTTAACGGTTAAGGCACTTGCCTGGGAAGACTGAGGACTAATGTTTGACTCCCCAGAACCCACATAAGCCAGATGAAAAAAGGTGAGGCAAGTGCAAGGTTGCACATGCCTACTAGGTGGTACAAGTGTCGAGTTCAAAGTAGTGGCTGAGGCCCTGGTGCACCAATTATCTCTCTCTCTCCTTCTCTAAAGTAAAAAATAAATAAATAAATAATACTTTAGGGAGATGACTCAAGTATCTGTAGTTTGTTTGCAGTGACACTATGACCTGGCACACCCACTGTCTCTCTCTTTCTCTGCCTTTCTCTGCTTGAGAATAAATAAATTTAGGCTGCAGAGATAGCTTAGCAGTTTAGCCACTTACCTGCAAAGCCAAAGGATCCAGGTTCGGTTCCCCAGGACCCATGTAAGCTAGATGCACAAGAGAGCACACGCATCTGGAGTTCGTTTGCAGTGGGTGGAAGCCCTGGAATGCCCTCTCTCTCTCTCTCTCTCTCTCTCTCTCTCTCTCTCTGCCTATTTCTATCTCTCTCTCAAATAAATAAAATAAATAGCTAAACAAAATATTTAAAAATTAAAAAATTAAAAAAAAAATACAGTTGGAGCCGGGCATGGTGGCACACACCTTTAACCCCAGCACTTGGGAAGCAGAGGTAGGATGATCACTGTGAGTTCAAGGTTACCCTGAGACTACATACTGAATCCCAGGTCAGCCTGGACTAGAGCAAAGCCCTACCTCAAAAAACAAACAAACAAACAAAAAACAGTTGAGAGTGCTTGTATATGCCTTTAATCCCATCACATGAAAGGTAGTGGTAGGAGAATTGCTGTGAGTTCAAGGTCACCTTGAGACTACAAAGTGAATTCTAGGTCAGGTTGGGCTAGAGTAAGACCCTACTTCAAAAAGACAAACAAACAAAAAAATAATAGTTTATGTGAAGTGAAGAGATTAAGGCTCTTGCCTGCAAAACCTAATCACCTGAGGGTGATTCTTCAGTACCCACCCAAAGCCAGATGCACAAAGTGGTGCATGCATCTGGAGTTCAGTTTGCAGTGGCTAGAGGTCCTGGTCCCATTCTTTTTCTGCTTGCAAATAGTAAATAAAAATATTTTAAGCTGGGCATAGTGGCACACGCCTTTAATTCCAGTACTGGGGAGGAGGAGGTAAGAGGATCACTATGAGTTCGAAGCCACTCTGAGACTACAGAGTGAATACCAGGTCAGCCAGGGCTAGAGCGAGACCCTACCTCAAATAGCTTTAAAAAAAAATTTTTTTTTAATACTTCACTTATGGGCTGGAGAAATGGCTTAGTGGTTAAGGCATTTACCTGTGAAGCCAAAGGACCCACATTTGATTCCCCAGGAACCACATAAGCCAGGTGTACAAGGGCACATGCATATGGACTTCATTTACAGTGGCTGGAGGCCCTGGAGTGCCCATTCTCTCTGTGTCTGTCTTTCTTTTTTCTCTCTCTCCCCTTGCAAATAAATAAATAAAATTTAAAGAAAAATAAAAATATACTTCACTTAGTGACCAGAGTGCTCAGTACTGCAATATCTCTATCACACCTGCCAAGGGTCAGAGTCTAATGGGGAAGAGGTGGCAGAAAGAACGTAACAGCCAAAGGAAAGGTAGGACTCCTTACAACGTGCTCCCTCCAGACACAAATGGCCTGGATATCCATGACTTCACAGTGCCTGACACTACCTACACAAGACCATCATAAGAGGAGGAGAAGATCATGACATCAAAATAAAAGAGAGACTGATTGAGATGGGGAGGGAATATGATGGAGAATGGAGTTTTAAAGGGGAAAGTGGGGGGAGGGAGGATATTACTATGGGATAGTTTTTATAATCATGGAAGTAGCTAATAAAAATTTGAAAAAAATATACTTCACTTATAAACTAGGATGAACCATATAACTTTTCCATTGTTTTTTTAGTCAAAATGGGCCAAATAATAGCAAAAAAGGATAGTTCTTTCTAAAAAGAATAATGGTCACTTAAGGTTGAGGGAAGAGATCCCTGAGGCAAGAGGTCTGGTCTGTGGTAAAATAATTTCAAGTCACTGGGTAAGGTGGAGCATGCCTTTAATCCCATGTATTTGAAAACAAAATCAACCAGTGGAAGTCTCAGCTCCAGGTGCAGGATGCAGAGGACAGTCAGGCCGTGTGGCCCTAAAAGACACACTGCAGGTCAGCATAGGTAACAGAAATGGGCGATGATCACTACATCCAGAGTTTTCTCCAAGAAGCAACACTCTCTGGTGGCAAGCAGTTAGGGCCCAGTCTACTCTGACTGCCTGATCCCCTTAATAACAACTTCATAACAATAGCGCCAGTAAAGAAACTGCTTGGGGAACATCTCTAGAATCCATACTAAGCCCTTTATGTGGATAGTATCACTCAAGCTTCCAATAATCTGTTATCTGTGAATATTAGAAACAAAACATTGTTCATAGAAGCTCTGTACTGAAAACACACAAATACCACTGACAGCTTCATATGATTCAACCTGATATTATACATAAACATAGTGGTCAAGGCACTACAAAGCCTGACGACCCGGGTTTGATTTTCCAGTACCCACATAGAGCCAGATGCACAAAGTGCTGCGTGTATCCGGTGTGTGTTTGCAGTGGCAAGAGGCCTCGGCATGCCATTTCTATCTCTGTTTACAAATAAATAAAAAAAAATTTTTTTATCTTTTATTTTAGACAGAGAGAGGGAGAGGAGAGAGAGAGAGAATGGGTGCACCAGGGCCTCTAGCCATTGCAAATGACCTCCATATGTATAAGCAACCTTGTGCATCTGGCTTACATGGGACCTAGAGAATCAAACCTGGGTCCTTAAGCTTCACAGGTAAGTACCTTAGCTGCTAAGCCATCTCCCCAGCCCAATAAAAATCTTAATTTGTTGTTGTTGTTGTTGTTATTCGAAGTAGGGTCTCACTTTATTTCAGGCTGACTTGGAATTCACTATGTAGTCTCAGAATGGCTTCGAACTCATGGAGATCTTCCTACCTCTGCTTCCCAAGTGCTGGGATTAAAGGCATGTGCCACCATGCCCAGCTAAACACTTTTTTTTTTTCCTTTTTGGTTTTTTGAGGTAGAGTCTCACTCTAGCTCAGGCTGACCTGGAATTCACTATGTATTCTCAGGGTGGTCTTGAACTCATGGCGATACTCCTACCTCTGCCTCCTGACTGCTGAGATTAAAGGCATGTGCTACCACACCCGGTTAAAACAATTTTTTTTTAATTTTTAATTTTTTGGTTTTTCGAGGTAGGGTATCACTCTGGCCCAGGCTGATAAACACATTTTTTAAAACCTTTTTTAAAGCTGAGTGTGGTGGCTCACTACTTTAATCACAGCATTCAGGAGGTATAGGTATTAGGATTACTGTGAGTTCAAGGCCATACTGAGACTACATTGTGAAGAAAGGTCAACCTGGGCTAAAGCGAAACCGACCTTGAAAGAAAAAAAAGAGTTCAAGGCCAACCTTAGCTGTATATTTAAATGGAGACCAGCCTGGGCTACATGAAAGGCTGTTTTAAACAAACAAGGGCCTGGGGAAATGGGTCAGTAGGTAAAGTGCTTACCACATAAGCATTAGGGTCTGAGTTTGACTACCCAGCAGCCATGTAAAATGCTGAACATGGTGGTGCATGACTATAATCCTAGTGCTGGAGAGGTGGAAACAGGAGGGACAAGGGCGTGCTGGCTAGCTAGTTTCACTGAACCAGTCCAGTGAGCTCTAGATCCAGTGAGAGACACTGTCTCAAGGAATAACGTATCCAGGGACTGAGGAAGGCGACCGACGTTGACCACTGACCTCTATAAGCAAGCACGCCCATCCACACAAACACGCAGATGAATAAAAATTGAGCCTAGCCATTCGAATAATGACGAGTCACCTGCTGGACACCTAGTATGTGCCAGTCTCTGTGTAAGGGAACAGGCTTTATCTTCAAGATCAGAGACCAAAAAGAGGAGACAAAACACGGAAACAAAAACACCCAGCCAGGCATGGTGGTGCACGCCTTTAATCCCGTCACTCAGGAGGCAGAGGTAGGAGAATCAGTGTGAGTTCGAGGCCAGCCTGAGACTCCATAGGGCACTTCCAGGTCAGCCTGGGCTAGAGCGAGACCCTACCTCGAAAAAACAAACAAAACCCCAGCCAGGGGTCAGGGAAAGCTTCCCAGGAGACGTGGCCTTTGAGCTGGAGCTTTAAGGCCTGGCAAACACTCCGAGACTTCTATGACACCAAACTATGGAGCCGAGGGGGGACACTGAGCCTCTGCCCTTCGCTGCCCCTGCCATCAGGCCTCCCCACGCCCAGCCGGGTCTTCATGCCAGCCCAACGCCCTGGGGCGGGGCCTCAGCCCAGGTACGCGACGGAGCGCTTCGCGGAGGCAGGAAGTGTGTCCCTAGCGGCGGCCCGTGCAGCGCTCCCGCGAGACGCTCACCTGCGGCCCAGGTGAGCGGGGAGGGGGGGGGGCGGGGGAAGGGCTGACCCGGAGGCGGCTCACCTGGCGGGACAGGTAAACCCAGCGCGGGCCCGAGGGGGCACGAGCCCGGACGGCGCGGGTACGGGGAGCCCCTCGAGGCTGCGCCTGGACCGGGGAGGGTCTGGGGTTCGGTTCCTCGGTGGGGGAGGGCCGCCCACTCACTTCCGGGGTGCGCGGGCCGGGGAGCGGCCTGAGCGGGCGCTGGGGCTGGGCGGGCGGCGAGGCGAGGGGGCCGGGCTCGCCCTCGGGGCTGCCGGCGGGAAGCGCGCTCGCTCGCTCGCGGGTTCCCGGGGGCCTGCGGGGAGGCCCGGGAGCCGGGTCAGGACTCGGGGCCCCCGGGGCCGCCCGCGGGCGTGGGCCCTTGCTTGCAGCCCGGGAGCGAGGTGCGCGCCCCGAGGGCGGTGCAGGCGCGGAGGCTGCGCCGCTCCCTGGCCACTGCCGGGGTCTCGATCTCCTTTGCGGCCGCGACTTGGTGCAGATGGGGGCGTTTGGGGCTGCGCTTTGGAGACCCGGGGTCTCGATGTCCCGCCCCAGAGCCGACGGCTGCTCCTCCTTGCCTTGTGTGCGAGGCTTGGCTCGAAACAAGCTGGTGCAGGTGCAGCCTGCCTGCTCTCAGAACTCTGGAAAGAGGAAGGAATCATGGGGTGACAGCCCCCCAGGGTGTGTGCAGTTGGAAAGGTGAAGTGTCAATGAGAAGTCAGTGGGTTCTGGCACTAACAAACCCTGGAGGCATCGTCCTAGTGGTTCTCCGTGACGGGGCACACCCACATCCACCATGCCAGGCTCTGTGTTAAGTCCCTGTACATGGTATCTCATTTATGTAAATATTTCCTCTTTAAATGTTTGTTT
Organism: Jaculus jaculus; assembly: GCF_020740685.1. Taxonomy (NCBI): domain Eukaryota; kingdom Metazoa; phylum Chordata; class Mammalia; order Rodentia; family Dipodidae; genus Jaculus; species Jaculus jaculus. The sequence continues at coordinate 59,650,907 of NC_059106.1, read as the reverse complement.
ATTTGCACATGTTGAAAGGCATTTGCACCTGTTTTGTTTTGTTTTGTTTTGTTTTGCATCTGGTTTACGTGGGCGCCTTGGGAATTGAACCAGGGTCCCCATACTTTGCAAGCAAGTACTTGGAAACCGATGAGTCACCTCTCCAGCCCCTAATCTTGAGATCTCACTTAAAGATCACCATTTTGTTTGTTTGTTTTAGAGGCTCAGACTGGCCTCGAATTTACAGTGACCCTCCTACCTCTGCCTCCCAAGTGCTGGGATTAAAGGCTTGTACCACCACGCCCAGCTTATTTTTGAAAAATATATTTATTTGAAAACAGAATGAGAATGGGCATACCAGGGCCTCTTGCCACTGCAAACAAACTCCAAACCCATGTACCACTTTGTGCATCTGGCTTTATCTGGGTATAGGGAAGTTGAACCCAGGCCCAACAGGCATTGCAAGCAAGTGCCTTTAATTGCTGAGCCATCTCCCCAGCTGCAGGCTTTTCTTTCTTTCTTTCTTTCTCTTCTTTCTTTCTTTCTTTCTTCCTTTATTTCCCTCCCTTCCTTCCTTCCTTCCTTCCTGAGGGAAAGAATGGGCGCACCAGGACCTACAGCCATTGCAAATGAACTCCAGATGCATGTGCCATCTTGTGTATCTGGTTTACGTGGGTCCTGGGGAATCGAACCGAGGTCCTTTGGCTTTGCAGACAAGTACCTTAACCATTAAGCCATCTCTCCAGCCCCTATACTTTTTGGGTTTTTTTTTTGCTTGTTTTTTGGTTTTTCAAGGTTGAGTCTCACTCTAGCTCAGGCTGACCTGAAATTCACTATGTAGTCTCAGGGTGGCCTCGAACTCCTGGCTATCCTCCTACCTCTGCCTCCCAAATGCTGGGATTAAAGACTTGTGCCACCATGCCCCATAGGCTATAAATTTTTAAGTATGTCCCTGTGGGTTATGAGGAACATGTTATGTTTCTTTTGTTGAGAAGGGTCTTGCTACATAGCTTATATGGACCTCAAAGTCACGATTCTCCTGCCTTGGCTTTTCAGATGCTGGGCTTACAGGTGTGCAATACCACATTCAGTTATGAGAGATTTCAAAGTTGCTTGATATAATTTTAGTTTTTATAGCTTTAAAAAATTATTTTAGAGCGAGAATTGGTGCAAGGGCCTCAGCCACTGCAATGGAACGTCAGACACTTGGGCCATCTAGTGGGCATGTGCAACCTTGCACTTGCCTTTTTTTGTTTTTGTTTTTGTTTCGTATTGTTTTTTCCAAGGTAGTGTCTCATGCTAGCCCAGGCTGACCTGTAATTCACTGTGTATTCTCAGGGTGGCCTTGAACACACAGCAATCTTCCTACCTCTCCCTCCAGAGTGCTGGGATTAAAGGTGTGCACCACCACACCTGGCTCACGCTTGCCTCATTTTTGTGTATATGGTTTACGTGGGATCTGGAGAGTTGAATCTGGGTCCTTAGACTTCACATGCAAGTGCCTTCACAGCTAAGCCATCTCTAAGCCCCTAGTTTGTATACCTTTAAGCATGGTGTTTTACACACACACTACTCCAGGACTGTCGGTTCCTGCCCAAGTCAGCATGAAGCCAGAGTCCTTTTCCTTTTTACCCAATGGTCCTAGTTGTACCGTTATGTCACACAGAATGTGTCTTTACACTGGCTGTGATGGCTCACACCTTTAATCCCAGCACTCATGAGGCAGAGGTAGGAGGATTCCCATGAGTTTGAGGCCACTCTGAGACTACATAGTGAATTCCAGGTCAGCCTGAGCTAGGGTCTACTATGGTGCACCTTCCAAGCCTGACCCTATTCCAGGCACTGAAGCAGAAAGGAGGCAGGTGCTGTTCCTGACCTGACCCTCTTGACCCTAGGAGTCTCAGTCCTTGGGAAGATACACTTATCTTAAAACGATGAATATAAGGCTGACTCAGCCTTCAGAGATTCCAGCTGAAAGCTGTGGGAAGAGGAACCTGTTTGACTTGGGGTTCTTCGGGTCCTTGGAGAAGGACACTGAATAGACCCAGAAGTATGCTAAGAGTTGTGAGTGCTTGCTTGCAAAGTCTGCCAGCCTGGGTTCAGTTGCCCAGCACCCATGTAAAACTACTCATGGGCCAGACTTATTTGAAGAGCAAGAGACTCTGATTCAAAGTAGGTAGAGTCAAGCTGGGCATCTTGCTGCACGCTTACAATCCCAGCATTTGGGAGGCAGAGATAGGAAGATTGTGTGAATTCTAGGCCAGTCTGGGACTATAGAGTGAGTTCCTGGTCAGCCTGGGCTAGAAGACCGTACCTTGGAAAAAAAAAACAAAAGCAAAAAAAAGAAAAAAGGTAGAGCTGGAGAGATGGCATAGTGGTTAAGGCACTTGCCTGGGAAGCCTAAGGACCCAGGTTCGGTTCCCCAGAACCCACACAAACTAGATGTACATGGTGATGCATGTGTCTGGAGTGTGTTTACAGTGACTAGAGGCCCTGGCATGCCCATTTTATTTTCTCACTTTCACTTTCGCTTTCTTTTCTCTTCTTTCTTTTCTTTTCTTTTTTTTTTTTATTTGAGGTAGGGTCTCACTCTAGTCCAGGCTGACCTGGAATTCACTATGTAGTCTCAGGGTGGTCTTGAACTGATGGCGATCCTTGTACCTCTGCCTCCCAAGTGCTGGGATTAAAGGTGTGCGCCACTATGCCCAGCACTCCCCCTCTTTCCCTCTCACCGTCTCTCATAAATAATAATAATAAAAAACACAAAATAAAACTATCAAAAAAGAATGTGAAATTCCCCCCTCCAAAAAATGTAGAATGCAGACAATGCCAAGGATTTATACACACACATATGCACTGTGGCATGAGTGCCTACACACACATGACGATACATTATAAAAGGGAATAATCAAATCTAGGTAACTTAACATTGATATGATAGATTTTGTTTGTTTGTTTTTGGTTTTTCAAGGTAGGGTCTCACTCTAGCTCAGGCTGACCTGGAATTCACTCTGCATTCTCAGGGTGACGTCAAACTCGTGGCGATCCTCCTACCCCTGCTTCCCGAGTGCTGAGATTAAAGGCATGCGCCACCACGCCTGGCAGTTTTCTTTTTTTAATATATTTTATGTATTGAATGAATGATTTGACAGAGAGAAGGGGGAGAGAGTGAGTACACCAGGGCCTCCAGCCACTGCAAACGAACTCCAGATGCATGCGCCACCATGTGCATCTGGCTTACATGGGTCCTGGAGAATTTAACCGGGATCCTTTGGATTTGCAGGCAGATGCCTTAACCACTAAGCCATCTCTCCAGCCCTGATATAATAGTTTTTAACTTTATTTTAAATTTCATTTATTTTGATTTTTCAAGGTAGGGTCTCACTCCAGCCCAGGCTGACCTGGAAGTCACTATGTAGTCTCAGGGTGGCCTGGAACTCACTGCAATCCTCCTATCTCAGTCTCCTGAGTGCTGGGATTAAAGGCATTTGCCACCATGCCCAGTTTTATTTTAGTACATAGGTATACATTTTGAATTATATCTTTTTATTAAATAATTGACTTGGGCATGCTGGTGCATGCCTTTAATGACAACATTCCAGAGGCTAAGGTAGGAGGATTGCTGTGAGTTTGAGGCCAGCCTGGAGCTACACAGTGAGTTCCAAGTCAGCCCAGTCTACAGTGAGACTATGCATCAAAAAAAGAAAAGAGGTGTGTGTATGTGCTTGTGTAGATGCCTATGCCCTGTGTGCACATGTGCAGAGTCCAGAAGAGGACATCAGGTTTCCTCTGCTTCTCCATCACCTATTTTTTTTTTTCCTTTTAGATTTTCTAGGTAGGGTCTCGTTCTAGCCCAGGCTGACCTGGAACTCACTCTATATAGTTCCAGGCTGGCCTCAAATTCACAGTGATCTTCCTACCTCTGCCTCCTGAGTACTGGGATTAAAGGTAAGTGCCACCATGCCCGGCCAGCTTTATTTTATTTTTGTTTTTTTCGAGGTAGGGTGTCACTCTAGCCCAGGATGACCTGGAATTCACTATGTAGTCTCAGGGTGGCTTCGAACTCAAAGCGATCCTTCTACCTCTGCCTTACCAGTGCTGGGATTCAAGGCATGTGCCACCACGCCCAGCTCCCATATACTTTTATCTGCAAATAAAGTAATTTTTTTATCTTAACTCTATGTTTACTTTTTTATTTTTATTTTTTGAGTTTGATCTCACTCTAGCCCAGTCTGATTTAGAGCTCACTCTGTAGTCCCAGGCTAGCCTGGAACTCATAGTGATTTTCCTATGTCTGCCTCCTAAGTACTGAGATTAAAAGTGTACGCCACTGTGCCTGGCTCCTCTATTTTCCTTTTTTTCTTTTTTTACAAAGAAAATACTTTTATTTGTCTATCAAATGCTCTAAGGTTAACAGCTGAAGTTAAGACACATAAAGGTTTGAAAAGCTATGTGGTAATCACTGGTGGATTCAACCTGTCCTTAATTATTTTGGAGAGCATTTCTGACATGCTCCCAACTGAATCTCCAAGCATGATGTGTCCAGGTGACAAAATTCCATTAGTCCTCATTGTCTTTCTGTTTTTTCTTCTTCTCCAAACTGGGAAGTGCTGTGCTGGTACATGGCTCTTCCTTAGACACTGGCTCTTCTTTAATGTGTTTCTTTTTATCCTTCTTTTTCTTCTTCTTTACAGATGTCTCCTCTTCAACAATTACTACTTTTTCTTCTTCCTCTTCTTCCACTTCTTCAGCTTTAATTTTAATCTTGGCCTTTTTGGCTTGGCTCCTATTTTCTTATCTCACCAAATAGTGCTTGGCATTGCTAGGAGAGGTGGCATACTTTTGTAATCTCAGCACTTGGGAAGTAGAGGCAAGAGGCTCAGGAGTTCAGGGTTATCCTTGGCTTTGTAGCAAGATGCAGGCCACTCTGGGTTACATGATACCCTATCTCAAACAAACACAAAGACCAGCCTCAGGTATGTTGGAAGTTTGAGGTCAACCTGGGCTATATCAGTCCCTGTATCAACATAAAACCCCACCTCACCCCCCAAAAAGAGACAGGGTCTCATTTTGATCAAATTGAGACAGGGTCTCTTGTTTTGTTTTTGCATGGTTTTGTCATTATGTGCATTGTAGCTGGCCTGCAAGCTCAGTTTCTTCTGGCTGTGCCTCCCATTGAGATCACAGACCCATGCATCACTTTGCATCTGGTTTTTGTAGGTGCTGGGGAGTTGAGCTTAGACAAGCAGGCTTGCAAGCAAGCATCTTTAACCATTGAGCCATCTCCCCAGCCTATTAAAAACTATTTTTAGCCGGGCATGGTGGCGCACGCCTTTAATCCCAGCACTCGGGAGGCAGAGGTAGGAGGATCGCCGTGAGTTCAAGGCCACCCTGAGACTGCAGAGTTAATTCCAGGTCAGCCTGGACCAGAGTGAGACCCTACCTCGAAAAACCAAAAAAAAAAAAAAAAAAAAAACTATTTTTAAAGTATGTGGTCCTGTGTCCTGTGGCATTAAATATTCACATTGTTGCTATTATATGTGCCTAGAACTTTCTCATATTCCCCAGCTGAAATTTTATTCCCATTCAATATAATTCCCCCATTTCCCTCTGCCCCAACCCTTGTCAATCATCATTCCACCTTTATTTCTTCCTTCTTTTTTAAAAAACTTTGGAATTTATTTGTTAGAAAGAGAGAGAGACAAGGAGAGGGAGAGAAAATGGACACACCAAGGCAGACAGCCACAGCCACTGCAAATGAACTCCAGACGCATGTGCCCCCTTGTGCATCTGGCTTATGTGGGTCCTGGGGAATTGAACCTGGGTCCTTTGGCTTTGCAGGTAAGCACCTTAACCAGCCATCTCTCCATCCCTCTTCTATTTTTTTCTTCTTTTTTAGAGGTAGGGTTTTGTTTTAATTCCAGCTGACCTAGAATTCACTATGTAGTCTCACTGTGGCCTCAAACTCATTGTTGATCCTTCTAACTCTGCCTCCCAAGTACTGGAATTAAAAGCATGCACTATCATACCTGGCTCTTTTTTTTTTTTTCTTTTCTCTCTCTCTCTCTCTTTTTTTTTTTTTTTTGGATGCATGGGCCAAGAAACAAATCCTTTTTCTTTAAAAAAAAAAAAAATCTTTTCTTTTTCAATGCTTGATTATTTATTTAAGAGAGAGAAAGAGGCAGATAGAATGGGCATGCCAGGGCCTCCACCCCTGCAAATAACCTACAGATACATGTTCCATCTTGTGCATATGGCTTATATGGGTCCTGAGAAATTGAACCTGGGTCCTTTGGCTTTGCAGGCAAGTACCTTAATCACTAAACCGTCTCTCCAACCCAGCCTTTTTTCTTATTTATTTATTTGAGGGGTGGGGGAGGAAGATAGGAAGAGAATGTGTGCACCAGGGCAAAAAGACCAAAAGAAATTTCTTGGTTTTTTTGAGGTAGGATCTCTCTCTAGTCCAGGCTGAGCTGGAATTCACTCTGTAGTCTCAGGGTGGCCTTGAACTTGAACTCATGGTGACCCTCCTACCTTGGCCTCCCAAGTGCTGGGATTAAAGGTGTGTGCCACCAAGCCTGGCTAGCCATAGGCTTTTTGGGGTAGGAGGATGGGGGATTTCAATGTAGGGTCTCACTCTGGCTCAGGCTGACCTGGAATTCACTATGTAGTCTTAGGGTGGCCTTGAACCCTCGGCGATCCTCCTACCTCTGCTTCTCAAGTGCTGTTTTTTTGGGACGGGATTTTTTTTTTTTTAATGTATTTTGAGAGAGAGAAAATGGGCACACCAGGGCCTCTAGCCACTGCCAACGAACTCCAGATGCATGCACCCCCTTGTGCATCTGGCTTACATGGGTCCTGGAGAGTTGAACCAGGATCCTTTGGCTTTGCAGGCAAAGGCCTTAACTGCTAAGCTGTCTCTCCAGCCCCTAGCCATAGACTTTTTAAAAAATAAATATTTTATTTACTTATGAGAGACAGGGAGAAAGAGAATGGGTGTGCCAAGGCCTCTAGTCACTGAAAACTCCAGATGCATGTGCCACCTTGTGTATTTGGGTGCTGGGGAATTGAACCTGGGTCCTTTGGCTTCACAGATGAGTTCTTTAACTGCTAAGCCATCTCTCCAGCCCGGCATAAGCTTTTTAACTAGGTTTACAGTACCAGGCATGAATTCTGTCCTGTGGAATGACCCTTAATTCAGAAATCAGTTGTTTACCTCCATAACAGCCATGCTACTATTGCACTGGCAGGCACATCTAGCCTGACAGGCCAGTTGTATAGCTTGCAAGATGCACAAGGAACAGTTAAAACAGTGGATGACTCTCCTCCCTCACAAAGCTACATAGATAGCACTGTGACAGCTTGTCAGAAGGAAGCTGGATTCCAGCTCATTTCTAGCTTGATTTCTCTGTACTGCAACAGAAGCATGTGATGTCTTCAGCAATACAGTTTTACCATCTAGTTCTGGTGAGCAACCAAAAGTCTATATTGTTTTGAGGGGGGGGGGTCGGTCTCTGGGACCTCCATGACCAACAGCTCACTGGGAGGTAGGTATCCAACCACTGGGCACTAGGATTTTCCTGGAACAATTTGTGGCTTCCGGACACATCTTTAAGATCTACCACCCCACCTTTTTAAAATTCATCTGTTGACAGACGTTTGGGTTGTTCTCTCCTTGTGATTATAAATAATGCTGCCGTGAACATTGGTGTACAAATTTGTTTTTGTGGGTGTGTATGTAGGGTCTTACTCTAGCCCAGGCTGACCTAGAATTCATTCTGTAGTCTCAGGGTGGCTTTGAACTCACAGTGATCCTCCTACCTCTGCCTCCCAAGTGCTGGGATTAAAGGTGTGCACCACCATGCCAGGCTTCTGTTGTGTTTTTTGTTTGCAGTGCTGGAGATGAACTAGGGCTTCTTGCCTGCTAGGCAAATGCTCTACCACTGAGCTACACTCCCAGCCCTTACACTTTTGAGGACTTGTCATACTGCTTTCTACCCTAGTGGCACTGTCAGCAGAGGTGCAGATTTTTCTACATCCCCACTAATACTTGTGTTTTGTTTTTAATAATAGCCATTCACTGGGTATGAAATCCAGACTGGAAGCCCGAGTTAGAACACAGAACTTTCTCTTTGGGGAGAGAAGAGCACAACACACAGGGTTTTCTGGATGCTTGGCCCCTCCTCCTCACAAGCCTCCCAGAAGCCAAAAGTCTGAAGCTCCTCAGATCAGCCCAGGAGTTTGTCCCTGACTTCCTCCTGGCTTCTCTCCTGCAGGTGCCTGGCTGCAGCAAACCATGCGCTGAGCCATGCCCAGGCCTGGACAGCCCCGCCCATCATCTGGGCCTCCGCGCTTGGGGCCCTGGGAGCGGCCAGCAGAGCTATGCCTGGAGACCAATGACGAGCCCCCCCAGCCCCCACCAGGCCGCCGCGCCCGCAGGCCGGACCCCAAGGACCCGGGCCACCATGGACCTGAGAGCATCACCTTCATCTCCGGCTCTGTGGAGCCCCCCTCGGAGCCGCCCACCTGCTGCCTGTTCTGGCGCCCCTGGGGGTGGGACTGGTGCCGGGCTGCCTCCTGCTTCCGCCGCTGCTGGGATTGCCTTCAGCGCTGTGGGGCGTGTGTACGGGGCTGCAGTCCCTGCTTGTCTGCCGGGGACTCCCCCGAGGGATCCGCCGAAACTAGCTGGGCCAAGGAGCCCAATGGTGTGCCTCCCAGCCCGGACCGCGCGCCCCCCAGCCGCCGGGATGGCCAGCGGCTCAAGTCCACGATGGGAAGCAGCTTCAGCTACCCCGATGTCAAGCTCAAGGGCATCCCGGTCTACCCCTACCGCCGCTCCACCTCCCCAGCCCCCGACGCGGACTCCTGCTGCAAGGAGCACCTGCCCGCCGAGCCCCCTCTCCTGCGGCACAGCCTGCCCAGCACGCTGACCAGCAGCCCCCGTGGCTCCGAGGAGTACTACTCTTTCCATGAGTCGGACCTGGACTTGCCCGAGATGGGCAGCGGCTCCATGTCAAGCCGAGAGATCGACGTGCTCATCTTCAAGAAGCTGACCGAGCTGTTCAGCGTGCACCAGATCGACGAGCTGGCCAAGTGCACCTCCGACACGGTGTTCCTGGAGAAGACCAGCAAGATCTCGGACCTGATCAGCAGCATCACGCAGGACTACCACCTGGACGAGCAGGACGCGGAGGGCCGCCTGGTGCGCGGCATCATCCGCATCAGCACGCGAAAGAGCCGCTCCCGCCCGCAGACCTCAGAGGGTCGTTCGGCCCGGGCTGTGGCCCCCACTGCCGCCGCCCCTGACAGCGGCCACGAGACCATGGTGTGCTCCGGTCTCAGCCAGGATGGTAGGTGGTCCAAAGGGGCAGAGCAGGGAAGCTCTGGCTGCAGGAGGGTTGGGCTGAGGGTCCTCCACAGTTTGCTGCAGGAGTTTTTCCTCCTGTCTTTAACTCTCGCAGTGAGATCTGAGCTAGGCTGGGAGGAGCATATGGACTTGAGAACTTTGGCCATTTTAGGCCCTGTCCTTAGTTCTCTTACAGCCATCAAGGCTACCTAATAGCTCTTTTCCCTATTAACTTCTTTATTCTCCCCCCCTCCCCCAGGGTCTCACTGTAGCCCAGGCTGACCTAGAATTCACTGTGTAATCTCAGGGTGGCCTCAAACTCCTGGCAATCCTGCTACCTCTGCCTCCTGAGTACGGGGATTAAAGGTGTGTGCCACCATGCCTGGCTCCAAATAAAAAAAAAATTAATGGGGTAGGGAGCTAGAGAGAGAGCTTAGAGGTTAAGGTACTTGCCTGCGAAGCCTAAGGACTCATTCTGTTCTCCAGGTCCCACTTAAGCCAGACACACAAAGTGACATAAACACACAAGGTGGCACATGTATCTGGAGTTTAATTGCAGTGGTTGGAGGCCCTGTCATGCCAAATCTGCTTTCTCACATTAAAAAAAAAAAATGCCAGTCTGTTAGGCTTGCCTCAGAAAAAAAATTTTTTAATTAAAAGGGCTGGGGGGGGTGCACTCCTTTAATCCCAGCACTTGAGAGGCAGAGGTAGGAGGATTACCATGAGTTCAAGGCCACCCTAAAACTATTGAATTCCAGGTCAGCCTGGTCTAGAATGAGACCCTGGGTGAGAGGGGGTCGGGCGGGGAGAGTGTACTTGTGACTCTCTTGTAATTCCAGCACTGTGAAGGCCAAGGCAGGAGTACTGTCTTGAGCTCCAGGCCAGGCTGGGCTACAGATTGAGACTGAAAGGATGTGATAATGACCACTGCCTGTTCATACTCCCTCTGTAGAACTGACAGTGCAGATCTCCCAGGAGACTACAGCAGATGCCATCGCCCGGAAGTTGAGGCCATATGGAGCCCCAGGTGTGGTACTGACCTGATGAGTATAGAGGGTGGGGGACTACCCTAGTGGCCCTCCTCCAGCTTCCTTTGGGTGTGGGTGAGGATGAGATCAGAAAGGTGCGGGGGCCTGAGCCACCATCTGCCCAGAGCTAGAAGTGATCTAACCTGAGCCACAAAGGAGGAAGGTGGAAGGTAGGCCATACAGCTTGTGGCTGCTTAGATTCCTGGACATTTCTACTGCTGTCTCCTGGGCCTTCATTAACTCCTGAGAGCAGGGTCAGTACCCTTTTACAGAGGGAGGCTGTTCAGAGGTCAGAACAGTAGGTCCCCTGGTGTGGGCCCTGGACAAGCTCCTTCCCCTCTTCTGAGCCTTTGCTTCCTCCCCTTCCAGGGTACCCAGCCAGCCCCGACTCCTCCTTCCAGGGCACCGACACAGACTCATCTGGGGCACCTCTGCTACAGGTGTACTGCTAACCTCTGCTGGGCCCAGCCCTTCCTGGGAGAAGCCTGCAGAGCAGAGGAGCTAGGACCCCCTTTGAGGGAGGTTGCACCGTGAGCCTAGAAGCTATGCTCACCTTGGCTCTTCCTCCTTTGGCTGACTGGTTCCTGAACCACACGCATTTCACAGGGCCATGGAACCCATCTCCATCTCCAACTGGCCTGACCCCTGCCTAGGCCTGTTCCTTCCTGTGGCCTGATCATGGAAAGCAAGGACTTGGGAGCTACCTTTTGGGATTAAATCCCTACTCCTTCCGCACGTCACTCTAAGCAAGCATAGAAACTTAAGCGGGCAGGGTTGGGGTGGCAGGGCTTCTCTGGAATTCTATGGGCAGTGCCCATTCCTTGTTGTATTCTGTTGAAGTTTGTTCTGGTTCTTGGTTGTTGTTCTACATGTTAACATGACCATAGTTGCAAGTACAGACACCTGTCTGGTTATCTGGGCTACGACATAGTTCTGTCCCTTTTGTATTAACTGCCCAGACAGGACACAACACAGGCATCCCGCTTGGCTCAGCACTGTGACGAAGTCAGAAGGGTAAAGTGGGGGAAAGGCTGTCTCCAGCTCATGTTCATGGTGAGCTCCAGGAGACAAAGGGCCAGCTATAAAAATCTATTATACCTGTGAAAGAGTTAAAGTGCTTTTTGTCATTCTAGGGAGGTTTATCTGGAGTGTCCAGTCCACTGTCCACAGGCTGGCCTAGTTCTGGTCATCTCTTAATACCTCCTAAATACCCAATTACTGGTAAGCAACCTCTCTCACTTCCTGATGCTAACAGCTCTGATTTTCTTTTAAATATTTTGAGACAAGAGTATGAGCATGCCAGGGCCTCCTATGTATCTGGTCTTATGTGGGTACTGAGTAATTGCAGGCTATCCCTCCAACCCTGTCATTTTCACTATATTCTTGCTGCTTCTGGCAACTTGACTAGGACTTCTCTTAGTCCTGGTAACTGGCTCTGGACCTGGAAGTTGTGGTACTTGGCTCCCCCCCCCACCCCCCAGGTAGGGTCTCTCTCTAGCCCAGGGTGGCCTAGAACTCACGATCCTCCTACCTCTGGGATTAAAGGCGTGCACCACCATGCCCAGCTCCACATGTGTCTTTGTTAATGAGTTTCAAATTGGGCCTGGTGACAGGACCCTGTAATCCCAGCTGCTTGGGAAGTTAGGGTAGGAGGTTCATAAATTCAAGGCCTGCCTGGGTAACAAGTGAGGGTGTGGTGGCACTTGCCTTTAATTCCAGCACTTGTGAGGCTGAGGTAAGAGTACTGCCATGAATTTGAGGTCAACCTAGGCTAGGGTGAGACTACCTCAAAAAAAAAAAAAATTATATGTATGTATGTGGGCTGAGGATGCAGTACAGTGGTTCAATGCTCAGTACAAAAAAAAAAAAAAAAAAAAAGGCTTTCAACCAGGCATGGAGGTACACCACAGTAATCCTGGCACTCAGGAGGCAAAAGAACTGACAGTGCCAGGCCACCCTGCAGTGTGTGATAAGACCTTATCGCAAAAGAAAATTTAGGCTTAGCTTGGGCGTGGTAGCGCACGCCTTTAATCCCAGCACTTGGGAGGCAGAGGTAGGAGGATCGCTGTGAGTTTGAGGCCACCCTGAGACTCCATAGTGAATTCCAGGTCAGCCTGGGCCAGAGTGAGACCCTACCTCGAAAAAGAAAAGTAAGTAAAGGAAACTTAGGGCTGGAGAGATGGTTTAGCATTTAAGGTGCTTGTCTGTGAAGCCTAAGGACCCATGTTTGACTTTCCAGATTAACCAGACACAAAGGTGAGGCAAGCACAAGGCCATACATGCCCACTAGGTGGTGCGAGCATCTGGAGTTCGATTTCAGTGGATGAGGCCCTGGCACACCAACTCTCTCTCCTCTCTGTAAAAATAAGAGGGGCCAGGTGGTGCGTGCCTTTAGCACTCGGAAGGCAGAGGTAGGAAGATCACCCAGTATGAGACCACACTGAGACTACATAGTGAATTTCAGATCAACCTGGGCTACAGTGAGGCACTACCTCAAAAGGGGAGGGGGGCATAGCATTACAGGCCTTTAATAAAACTTCTTTTTTTACTTATTTACATGACAGAATGGGCACACCAGGGCTTCTGGCACTGCAAACTCCAGATGCATGTGCCACCTTGTGCCTCTGGTTTACATGGGTCCTGGTGAATTGAACTGTGGCCCTTTGGCTTCAGAGTCAAGTGCCTTAACCACTAAGCCATCTCTCCAGCCCAATACACACCTTTAATCCTAGCACTCGGGAGGCAGAGGTAGGATAGCCATGAATTCAAGTCCACCCTGAGACTACATAGTGAATTCCAGGTCAGCCTTGGCTATAGCAAGACTACCTCAAAAAAAAAAAGAAAAAGAAAAAAGATATAGTGGAGCAAGCAGGCTCATTAGCCCTTTGTTTAGTAACTGCAGTCTAAATAATAATCCTTTCCCAACCCCTTTGTTCACTTATAATACCCACTGTAGGAAAAAAAAAAGGAACTATTTATTTTGGGGGGGTGGGGGGAACGGTTCAAGGCAGGATCTCACTCTAGCCCAGGCTGACCTGGCACTATAGTCCCAGGTTGGCCTCAAACTCAGTGATCCTCCTACCTCTGCTGGAACTAAAGGTGTGTGCCACCATGCCCAGTTTTTTGTTGTTTTGTTTTTCGAGGTAGGGTCTCTCTCTGGTCCAAGCTGACCTAGAATTAACTATATAGTCTATATAGTCTCAGGGTGGCCTCAAACTCACTGTGATCCTCCTACCTCTGCCTCCCAAGTGCTGGGATTAAAGGCATACACCACCATGCCTGACTTCTTTTTTTGTTTGTTTTTTGAGGTAGGGTCTCCCCTTAGCCCAGGCTGTCCTGTCACTATGTAGTCTCAGGGTGGCCTCAAACTCACTGTGATCCTCCTACCTCTGCCTCCCAAGTGCTGGGATTAAATAAAGGCGTGCACCACCACACCCTGCTCATGCCCAGATTTATTTATTTATACACACACACACACACACACACACGCACACGCACACGCATACATACATACATACATACATGTTTTTTTTTTTAATTTTGGTTTTTCAGGGTAGTGTCTCACTCTAGCCCAGGCTGACTTGGAATTCACTATGTACTCTCAGGGTGGCCTCTAATTCAGTGATCCTTCTACCTCTGCCTGCCAAGTGCTGGGATTAAAGGCATGTGTTACAACTGCCCAGCTCCAGCAAATTTTATTTTAAAAAGTACCTTTTATTTATCTGCAAGCAGAGAGAAAGGGAATGGGTACACCAGGGCCTCCAGCCCCTACAAATGAACTCAATACATCTGGCTTTATGTGAGCACTGGGGAATGGAACCTCAAGCACCTTAACTGCTGAGCCATCTCCCCAACCTATATGCACATTTTTCAAGCCATGGTTATTTCATTCTTGTGGAGGCCTTGGTACGATGCTGGGAGTGTGGCTCATTGGTAGAACACTGGCCTAGTTTTGTGAGGTCCTGGATTTCAGCCCCAACACAGCAAAAGGGAGGGAAAAAGAAACTTCGTGTGGTTTCTCAGAAGTTTGGAGGCAAAAGACAGGGTCTTCAAGTTCCAGGCAAGCCAGGGATACATAGTAAGACCTTCTCAGAAAAAGAAAAGGCACTGGGGCCCTGAGTAAGGAAGATGTCTTAGCCATAGTCCAAACAGCTTTGTGAACCACTTAAGCAGAAGTACCTTCTGCACCCTGGTGCTACTTAAAGGGGCCTGGCTCAGAGGAGGCCTAGCTTGCAGAGGTCCAGTTCAGACAATAGTGGGGTCCCACCAACTTTACCCTGCCTTGTTACTCTTCTGGCCCTGGGAAACAATCTAGTTTAAACCCCCAATTCTAGGAATGGGGAGGGGCTGGTCCTGAGACTAAAACCAAAGCACTACATCCAAATGATGTTAATCCTTCCTAGGTAGGCCCCTTTGAGAGTCTGATGTACATCCTGGCCTCTATGGCCAGGAAAACCTTTGCCACAGTGATGTACCCTTCTTGTTATTTTTGAGGTAGAGTCTCACTCTAACCCAGGCTGGCCTCTATCTCTGCCTCCAGAGCCCTGGAATTAGTGGTGTATGCCCAGCTGTAGTGCATGCTTTTAAAACTCTCTGCACTTGGAAGGCAGAGGTAATACTACAGAGTGCCAGGCCAGCCTGGCTAGAGTGAGACCCTGCCTCAAAATCACCTTTTCTCAGAATCATACACATTAAAAGCCTTGTTCTTAACTTCCTTGTAAAACATGAGAAATTGAGGCCCAGGGAGGGGCAAGGACTTGCCCTAGGTCACATGATAGAATCTGGGCCACAAGCCAAAACCTTAACTTCCAGCAGCAGTCAAAAGAGGCCTGTCCCAGAGGGAGGAAAGGTACAGGTGGAGCTGGGTAAATAGCTTTAATGTGTAACAGTAGGCCAGATGGGGAGGACAAGACCCCCAAGGCCCAGCCCTTCTCCCATGATGCCCTGCGACCTGGCATGCCTGGGCCAGTCCCATGCCTGCCCCAGCCCTGAGGCTCCCAGGTTCCAGGGATGGGTGGGAAAGGAAATTGAGTGGCTGAGGGTATAGCCTCAAGAGTTCACAAAGGCAAACCCAGGGGCTAGTTGACTTTGGCCTTGGAGAAATCCATCTCTGGGTGCTGATCCATGAACCTGGAAAGAAGAAGAGTGGAACAGGCTGCCATCTTTGGCTCTGTCTCCTCAGGCCCACACCAAGTCAGACTTTTACAGGGTCCTGAGAAAGCTGGAGCCAGGCTGAATACAACCCTAGATGTCTGAGGCTCGTTTGACCTCCAGAGACTGAAAACAGAAGTGTCAACACTGGCACTGTTTTCCTGTAGAGGCAATGACTGCCTGTTACCTCTTGTTTCCTACCCTTAGGTGGCCTTGCCCTCCAGGTGACCTCAGCAAGCGATTAAGGTAGGCAGCCAAGGCCATAAACTTGGCTGGTGCACCGTGGAAAGGGGTAGGGCAGTTCTGCAGTTCTGCACTGCACAGTGACCTAACTGGCTGCTGTCACCAGGTCTAAGCACCCCAGTACTCACCCACCCCTAAAGTACTTACTTCTTCAGGATCTCCTGTTTCTTCTGCTCGTCAGAGGTGGGCAGACCCATTGACTTTTGTCTCTGATCATACATCATTTTTTCCACCATGCTGCGGGTCTCACTGTCCAGGTCTGACAGCTGGGGGTAGAGTTAATAACAGGTTTGGATGAAGATGTGAGACTGCCTTGTGCCCTGTAACCACCACCAAAGCTTCCCCAAACAGCCAGGGCGCACCTTGGAGTTCTCAGGATTAATCTTCTTGGTATTGATCTCAGGGTCACTGGACACCAAGCGATTCCACCACTCCATCTTATTGATCTAAGGAGGACATCCAGGGGAAGGAAGGGACTCACTGTGATCCAGTCCTTGCAGAACCAAATTCTTTCCATACACATTTTTTTTTTTTTTAATTTTGAGAGCAGCAGGCAGAGAGAGAGAGAGAGAGAGAGAGAGAGAGAGAATGGGCAAACCAGGGCCTCCAGCCACTGCAAAGGAAGTCCAGATGCATGCGCCACCTTGTGCATCTGGCTTACATGGGTACTGTGGAAATCAAGCCTAGAACCGGGGTCCTTTGGCTTCACAGGCAAGGGCTTAACAGCTAAGCCATCTCTCCAGCCCCACATCATAACGTGTACCTGGGATCCTTGCAGACCTGTGCTGGGACCAGGTATACAGTGGAACCAGACTTATGCCCTCCCAGCAAATAGAGATTGATACCAGGACCAACAGTCATAAATCAAAAGAAAAAAAGTACAACAGAAATAGTCACCCAGAATGCAGGGAGAGAAGTGAGAAAGTGACAGTTGGGCTAAACCTTAAGACTAGCAGTAAGCCATTAGGAAAAGAAAAACAGCAGGAAGGACAGTCCAGCTTGAAGAAAGATCAAGTACAAGAGCAGAGGGGCAAGTGAGAGCCAGCCAAGGACAGCCAGGTTAGTTGGGCCAGGCATTCTGTGCCAGGGGAAGTTGTCCTTGAAAACAGCCCTTTCCAGACACCGCTTTTATTTACTAGTGTGTCCCAATTTCCTAGGAAGGCAGTGCAGTAAATAATGTGGTTTTCCTGTGGGCTAAAGTGGTTACATTGTGTTCACAGACTTCTCTCCAGCCCCTAGAACAGTGCCTGGCACACAGGAGTTCAAGAATGTGTGGCAGGAAGAGGTTTCACAGAGAAGACCGCTCAACCCTGATGCTTAACTCCCTAGAGGAAGAGGCATGGGCAAATCTCAGCTCACCAAAATGAGGACAGAGTAGTGACTTGTGAGGGGAAAGGCTAAGTCCACACTGCCTCCAGCACGGCCTACAGGAGTCACTAGGTACCCTTCCCTCCTCTCCACAAGCCTTCAGGCTAGGACAGCCCTCACGCACCTTCTCCAGATGCACTGTCACCACCTTGCCGTCCTCAATGAGCCACGAGCTCTCCTCCACCTTCACTTCATTGTACAGCTCCCCGTCAATGATGGCTGGCTGTCCCTTGAGCCCCACCCGGAGGTGCCGCCGCTGGATGTCTACCACCACGTCCTTCCCTTTCAGCCGGAAACTGACACGGAAGGGCACTGCCAGGTCCAGCTCCGACAGAGTCTGGGTCCAGCGGTAGTTGGGCAGATCGGCCCCATTGCCTTGGTTGGGCTTCAGCTTCCCTTTGTCCTTCTCATCTTCCTCATCCTCTTCCTCCTCAGCATCCTGCTCATATTCATGGGTGCTTAGCTACTTACCTGACAGACTGGGCCCCTACCAGGCTTGGCATACAGACACAAAACACACCTAAGCAGAGTAGATCCCCGCACTGGTTCACGGGAACCAAAGGTCCTGATCTCTGTCCAAAGGGCCCACACCACTATACCTGTGACAAAGGCCACAGCTGCACTCTACCTGCATGGTACCCTGTATGGGCACTGCCTTTTTCGGTTAGCACCTGCCCCAGGGTTAAGGCCAGTAGGCTTTTTTGTTTTGTTTTGGTCTGGCTCAGGCTGACCTGGAATTGACTATGTAGTCTCAGGGTGGCCTTGAACTCACAGCAAACCTCCTAGCTCTGCCACCAGAGTGCTGGGATTAAAGGTGTGCACCACCACACCCAGCTTTTGTTTCCCTTTGTTTTAATTTCTTGTGAGACAGGTCTTGTAGAACACATCAATCCTCCTGACTCAGCCTCCCACTGCTAAGATCATAGGTGTATGTCACCATACTGACTGTTCTTTTTTCCCTGTTTTTGGAAGGCAGACTGCAGTATGGGAAGATCCCTACAGTTGTGGGCAGAGGGAGAGGAAGGGCTTTTTTGGTGGTAGGGTTACTCTGGCCCAGGCTGGCCTCAAACTCTCAGCAATCCTACCTCTGCTGGATTAAAGGTGTGCCCTCCCCTCCCCCAGCATGCCTGGCTAGGAAGGGCATTCTAGAGAAAGAGGAAGGCTAGTTAGTGCCCACACCCAGACCCCTAGCTAGTCCATCTCACCTGCTTCCCTGGCAAGCCTAAGCTTCCGTTCTTGAGCTGGGCCTCATGATTCTCTGCATCCTTTTTCTGGGGAAAAGAGCACAGAGTTGGCAACAGAGCCTCACTTCCTGGGGCCAATCGAGGCTGGATGAGGGAACCCAACCTCACCTGGTCGATCTCCAGCTGCAGCCTTTCTGCCTCCTCATCAGTCAGCTCCTTGATCTGAGGCCCAGAGGGCTCTGCTTTGGCCTCCTTTGCCAGCCTGGCTGCCCGCTCTGCCTTCTCCTGCCGTTCTGTCTCCTGACGAGCTCGCTTCTCTCGCCGGGCCTTCTGTGCCAGCTGGTTGTGATGGTTAAAAGTCTGTGTGATGAGCTGGGAGAGGAGAGAGGGCAGTAAAGCATCAGAAAGCAGTGTCAAGGCCTGTAGCCTTCATAAAACCCCAAGCTAAATCCCCATTTTTTCACCTGCCACAATACAAACGACTGATTTACCAATTTATTTATTTATTTGAGAAAAACATGCCAGGCCTTCCTGCTACTGCAAGTAAACTCCAGACACATGTGACATTTGTGCATCTGGCTTTATGTGAGTACTGGCAAACTGAACTTGCATGCAAACCCTAATGGACTGGGTTCAATTCCCCAGTACTTATTCATTTTTATTTATTTTGGTTTTCTGAGGTAGGGTCTTGCTTTTGCCCAGGGTGACCAATTAATCACTATGTAGTCTCAGGGTGGCCTTGAACTCACAGTGCTTTTACTACCTCTGCCTCTTACGTGCTGGGATTAAAGCCACTGCACTGATACTTTTTATTTATTTACTTGCAAAGGGAGAGAGAATGAATGGGTGCACCAGGGCCTCTTGCTACTGCAAATGAACTCCAAATGCATGTACCAATTTTTGCATCTGACTTTACATGGATACTGAGGAATTAAACCTGGGCTGGCAGGTTTTGCAAGCAAGAGCTTTTAACTGTGGAGCTATTATCACCAGCCATACTAGTTATTTAAATTTAAATCATGTTATTTTATTTTCCCTTGGAAGGCAGAGAGGAGGATTGCTGTGAGTTCAAGGCCACTCTGAGACCACATAGTCAACTTCAGGTCAGCCTGGGCTAGACCAAGGCCCTACCTCACGGAAAATAAAATGTTAATAAGACGGGGGGGGGGGGGGAGGCCTGGAGAAATGGCTTAGCCGTTAAGGAACTTGCCTGCAAAGCCAAAGAACCTCGGTTCAATTCCCCAGGACCCATGTAAGCCAGATGCACAAGGTGTCACATGCATCTGGAGTTCATTTGCAGTGGCTGGAGGCCCTGTTGTGCCCATTCTCTCTGTCTCTCTCTCTCTTTCTCTTTCTGCCTCTCTCTCACTCGGCCCCCATCTCAAATAAATAAATATAAAATAATTTTTTAAAAAAGGGAGAGAGAGAGAGAGAGAGAAGATCCACCTGAAGGCCATTCTGCTGTCAAAAGAAGCACAAGGTCACAAGACAATTACACAGCAGAGACTGTTCCAACACAAAGCCTTGTCCCAAGTCCCTAATCAGGGGGACCTTGAACTCTAGCCATTTGCCAACCAGTGGCAAAGGAGAGGTGGGAACAGGGCCCTCCTCTTTCCCAGCCCCAGTGAATCATGTCACATCCCATAGTCCTATTACTTCCTAGCTCACAGAGGTTACATGAGGGCAGAGATCAGCCACCAGGCACAGTCAAGGCCAATAACAGGGTCTCTGACCCTTCGCCCAATCTCCTCCCATGAAAGGACACCTTCCATGGAGGCTACCATGGAATCCTAGTGGGTGGGCATGTGAACACAAGCTTTTCCTGACCAGTCAGGGTGACATGGAGTAGAGTGACAACCTGACAGGACAGACTGTGACCAGCCCAAAGGCATAATCTCCTGACCTTGACCACTGTGGGGACAGGCAATCACACTCAAAACAGTGGACAGCAGAGGATGCCTCTAGCAAAACACTGCTGAATTCCTCTACAGGAGCAATTCTGTCTTCCAGCCCTACTCTATCCTTGCCCATTTCCAGAAAGCTGGAGTGGGACACTAGGCTCCTGTCCTTTTACCACTTCCTAGTTGCCATACAGCACACCTGGGGAAGACGGACTGCAAGTCTAGCTGGTGGAGAGGGATACCTAGCGTTGGAGGCAGACAGACACTCTGCCATCCTCTCATCCTTACCTACAAGTCAGCACTCACCAACTTTGTCCTCCCCAGTGACTCCTATATTAAAGAGTGGCATCATCAATCATCCCTCCAAACACCCAAAGACAGTAGAGAGTCATCTATGAGTACCTCCTGTTACCAGTCCACTCACTACTCCCCATGGCCTATAGCAGCCTCTAGCCAGGTCCTCCTGCCGGCCTGTTCCTTACTGACCTTCATTTCCTAGTTCAATCTCAATTATCAAGTTCAGACCCAGTTTGTCCAGGTTGTGGTGATACCCTCTCCTGGCAGATGCAGGATATTCCTCTGTAATTTACATAGGTTTGCATTTGTTTCTTGCTGCCTCCTTTACCTGCAACACCCTTCTTCCCTCCACAACAGTCCCCACTGTGCCTTTCTGTGTTGGCATCCAAGTGCCAACTCCTCCCCACACCTTTTCTGCTTTCACCAAGTATGCACTCTCTAAACCCAAGGACTATGCCCTCAAATTGTACCACATGTATAACTATCAGGGCTGTGCTGCAGCAGAATCCTTACCTGACTACCTGGAATTCTCTATGTATAGTCAGTCTCAGAGTAGCCTTGAACTCATGGTGATCCACCTACCTCTGCCCCAACTTGGTCTATCTGGTTTTAAGTGGTTACCAAGCCATTGGGCTTTTCCTTTAACTGCTGAGCTCTCTCTCCAGCTGTTACTGAAAAAAGAATGGGCACACCAGGGCTTCTAGCAACTACAAATGAACTCCAGATGCGTGCGCCCCCTTGTGCACCTGGCTAACATGGGTCCTGGGGAAATGAACCAGGGTCCTTTGGCTTTGCAGGCAAATGCCTTAATCAGTAAGCCATCCCTCCAGCCCGATTCTTTTTTTTTTTCAATATTTTATTTTTGTTTATTTATTTGAGAAAGCAAGAGTCAGAATGGTCACTGTCAGGCCCTCCAACCACTGCAAATGAAATCCAGACACATGTGCCACTTTGTGCATCTGGCTTAGGCTGGTTCTGGGGAATTGAACCTGGGTCCTCTGGCTTTGCAGGTAAATGCCTAAACTGCTGAGGCATCTCTCCAAGCCCTGTTACTGATTTTTTTTTGTTTTTGTTTTTCTTTTTTTTTTTTTTTTTTTTTGGTTTTTCAAGGTAGGGTCTCACTCTGGCTCAGGCTGACCTGGAATCCACTATGTAGTCTCAGGGTGGCCTCGAACTCTCAGCGATCCTCCTACCTCTGCCTCCCAAGTGCTGGGTTGTTTTTGTTTTTCAAGGTAGGGTCTCACTCTAGCCCAGGCTGAGCTGGAATTCACCATGGAGTCTCAGGGTGGCCTCGAACTCACGGTGATCCTACCTCTGCCTCCTGAGTGCTGGGATTAAAGGCATGTGCCACCACGCCAGACTTTTTGATTATTTATTTATTTGAGAGTGACAGAGAAAGAGGCAGATAGAGAGAGAATGGGTGCACCAGGGCCTCCAGCCACTGCAAAGGAACTCCAAATGTGTGCTCCCCCCTTGTGCATCTGGCTAACGTAGGTCCTGGGGTCCTTAGGCTTCACAGGCAAACGCTTAACTGCTAAGCTCTCTCTCCAGCCCGATACTGATTTAGGTTTCCTGTGCTTACAGATAATTCCCAGTTAATTAGTTTAGTAAGTGATGTTGCATAAAATTATTGTCTTTCAGAAAAATCACTGAGGCAGTTTTACTACAAAGACAGTCAGGACACTGGGCGTGGTGGCACACATCATTAATCCCAGCACTTGCAAGGCAGAGGTAGGAGGACTGTTGTGAGTTCAAGGACAGCCTGAGACAGTGAATTCAAGGTCAGCATGCGCTAGAGAGAGACCTTACTTTGAAAAATGGAAAGAAAAAAAAAAAAAAAACCAAGCTGGGTGTGGTGGCACATGCCTTTGATCCCAGCTCTAAGAAGGCAGAGCCTCGTGGGAAGATCAGTGTGAGTTCAAAGCCAGCCTGGGACTGCAGAATAAAGTGAGACCTTACCTGGAGGGGAAAAAAAGAAAAGAAAAAAAAAGGAAGGAGCCAGGAGTGGTGGCACATACTTTTAATCCCAGCACTTGGGAGGCAGAAATAGGAGGATTGCCGTGAGTTTGAGGCCAACCTGAGACTACATAGTGAATTCCAGGTCAGCCTGGGCTAGAGTGAGACCCTACATTGAAAACCAAAAGGAAAAGAAAAAAAAAAAAACAAGGGGAAGGAGAGGGAATTCAAGAAGCATGACAAAGAAAACCTCCCAGTGAGTATAGTGGTTTGATTCAGGTGTCCCCCATAAGCTTAGGTGTCCTAAATGCTAGGTTCCCAGCTGATAGACATTGGGAATTAATGCTTCTTGGAGGCAGTATATTGTTGGGGCTGGCGGGCTTATGGGTATTATAGCCAGTGTTTGGCACACTTTCCTGTTCCTGTTGTCCACTTGATATTGGCCAGGAGGTGATATCCACCCTCTGCTCATGCCATCATTTTCCCTGCCATCATGGAGCTTCCCCTCTGTAAGCCACAATAATCCTTTTTTCCCACAAGCTACTCTTGGTCAGGTGATTTTTGCCCACACTGAACCTGACTGCAACAGGCACTGTGATAATGTGCACAGGGAATGGGGACAGGGGTTGCCACAGGTACTGATATGAAATCCCATGCTAGTATCAGAAGTCAAACTGGCCTGTGTCCTTTGACACAGATTTCCTTCGACTGACTTGCTGAGAACACCTCAAACAAGTTTACAGAAACCTATGAGTTTGTGAGAACAGTAGGGGGTTTCTAACACCACAGGGAATCAAAGTCTTCTGAAAGCAGAGTGTAAGGGGCTTTGCCTGCAAACTCTCTGAAGGTAACCAAATGGTTAGTGAGAGAAATATCTGCTAACAATGGAAAGCATGGTGGAATTAAGGTATGACTGGCAACTGTTAACATCTCAAGAGAAAAAAAACAAACATGTTTCTAAGAAGCAAATCCAGCCTGCAGTGTACCTACTGACATATGAGAAATCTATTGGCAAAAACATTAAACCACTCCATGGAGATGCACAATGCAGTCACAAGACTAGTTTTTGTCCCAGGTTGCTGACACAAAGCTCCCAAATCCTTTGTTGGTTCTCCAAGTTAGCACAAAAGAACACACAGGCCCATTTCCTAACGTGTGGAATGGGGATGGCTAACACCTAGACTTCTTCACGAACTGCTGCACAACCATGGGAACACAAGAACAAAGCACTCAGTAAGGTTTCCAGTCACCAAGCCCCACCCTGCATATTCCTCCTCTGCTTAAGGGTCCTTGAATGCCAAAGGAAGTGAGCTTTTCTTCCGCACTCAGACCTACCCAAGGAAAACACGTTCCCAACACTCACCTTCTCTGCCATCCCCTCTTCTCCTCCAATGAAAAAGTCTGTTTTGCGTCGAAGGAAACTGAAGAAGGTGTTCACAAGCTGAAAGACAGAGGGACACGTAAGCCAACAGTGTATTGATAAGAACGCTCAACAGCAATCAACTTCCTCAATTTAAGAGGGATGATTTGGCAGTTAAGACACTTGCCTGCTAAGCTTAAGGACCCAGATTGTATTCCCCAGGACCTGTGTAAGCCAGAGCACAAGGTGGCACGTGTGTAGAGAGCCTGGTGTATCATCCTATCTGCCTCTCTCTCTTTCAAAAAAAAAAATATATATAGATAGATAGATAGATAGACAGATATATACACACACACATACAGACATATATATATTTAAAGAGAGAGTTTGGGCTGGAGAGATGGCTTAGCAGTTAAGCGCTTGCCTATGAAGCCTAAGGACCCTGGTTAGAGGCTCAATTTCCCAGGACCCACGCTAGCCAGATGCACACGCATCTGGAGTTTGTTTGCAGTGGCTGGAAGCCCTGGCACACCCATTCTCTCTTTCAATCTGTCTGTCTCTCTGTCACTCTCAAATAAATAAAAATGAGGGCTGGAGAGATGGCTTAGCGGTTAAGCGCTTGCCTGTGAAGCCTAAGGACCATGGTTCGAGGCTCAGTTCCCCAGGTCCCACGTTAGCCAGATGCACAAGGGGGCGCACACGTCTGGAGTTCGTTTGCAGAGGCTGGAAGCCCCGGCACGCCCATTCTCTCTCTCCCCCTCTGTCTTTCTCTCTGTGTCTGTCGCTCTCAAATAAATAAAAAATTTAAAAAATAATAATAAAAATAAATAAATAAAAATGAACAAAAAAATTTTTTTAAGTTTTGGGGCTGGAGAGATGGTTTAGTGATTCTGGAGTTCGTTTGGAATGGCTACAGGTCCTGGCATGCCCATTCTCTCTCTTCTCTCACTCTCTGCACTTGCAAATAAAAAAAAGTATTAAGGGGCTGGAGAGATGGATTAACAGTTAAGCACCTGCCTGTAAAGCCTAAGGATCCTGGTCCAAGGCTCCATTCCCCAGTACCCATGTAAGCTAGATGCACAAGGTGGTGCATGCATCTGGAGTTGGTTTGCAACGGCAAGAGGCCCTGGTATACCATTTTCTCCCCCCCCCCCCCGCCTCTTTCTCTCTAGTAAACAAACAAACAAAAATATTTTTTAAAAATTTTTAAAAGAGAAGAGTTTGGGTTGGAGAGATGGCCTAGTGGTTAAGGTATTTGCCTGCAAAGCCAAAGAACCCAGGTTCAATTCCCCAGGACCCACGTAAGCCAGATGCACAAAGTGGTGTATACATCTGGAGTCAGTTTGCATTAGTTGGAGGCCCTGATACACCCATTCTCTCTCTCTCCCCTCCTTCCTCCCTCTTTCCCTCTATCTCAAATGAATAAAATAAAATAAAATAAAAAAAAGAGGGCAGGAGATGGCTTAGAGGTTAAGCACGTGCCTGTGAAGCCTAAGGACCTGGTTCAGGGCTCAATTCCCCAGGACCCACACTAGCCAGATGCACAAGGGGGCACCCTAAGTAGGGTCTCACTCTAGCCCAGGCTGACCTGAATTCCCTCTGTAATCTCAGGGTGGCCTTGAACTCACAATGATCCTCCTACCTCTGCCTCACAAGTGTTGGGATTAAAGACATGAGCCACTACAACCAATAATTTTTTTTTCTTTTTTGGTTTTCGAGGTAGGATCTCACTCTGGTCCAAGATAACCTGAATTAATTATGTAGTCTCGAGGTTGTTGTTTTTCAAGGTAGGGTCTCATTCTAACTCAGGCTGACCTGGAATTCACTATGTAGTCTCAGAGTGGTCTCAAACTCTTAGCGATCCTCCTACCTCTACCTCCTAAATGATGGGATTAAAGATGTGCACAACCATACCCGGCTCCCAATAAATATTTTTAAAAACAAAATTTTTAACAAGGGCTGGAGAGATGGCTTAACAGTTAAGGTCCGATTCCCCAGAACCCTCATAAGCCAGATGCACATGGTGGCACATGCATCTGGAGTTCATATGCAGTGGCTAGACCCTGGTATGCCCATTATCTCTAATAAATAATAAAACAACCAGAAGCCATGGCTTCACTCTACATGCACAACAAAGGCACCAGTGATTTTGAGTGCTGATGGCCACCCCTGATAAAGGTTTGCCTTAAGATATATTTTATTTATTTATTGGACAGAGGCAGATAGACTGGGCATGCCAGGGCCACTAGCTGCCACAAACCCACTTTAGATGCATACACCACCTTGTACATCTGGCTAACGTAGGTCCTGGGGAATTGAACTTGGATCCTTAAGCTTTGCAGCCTTAACCTCTAAGCCATCTATCCAGCCCTAGGATTTTTTTTGTTTTTGTTTTTCACTTTTTCAAAGCAAGGTTTCACTCTAGACCAGGCTTATCTGGAATTTACTATGTAGTCTCAGGCTAGCCTTGAATTCAAGGCAATTCTCCTACATCTGCCTGGCATTAAAGATGTGTGCCACCTCACCAGCCTCAGAATTTTTTTTTCTTTAATATTTACTTTCAATGTGAGAGAATGGGCATGCAAAGGCCTCTTGCAAATGAACTTCATTTCAGCTGCAGGTGCCACTTCATACAGCTGACCTTATGTGAATGCTAGGGAATCAAACTCAGGCCATCTGGCTTTGGAAGCAAGCGACTTTAACCACTGAACAATTTTGCCAGTGCTGCATTAGGACTTCTTTGACTTGGTCTTGTCACCAAAGCAGTATGCATTGTGTAGAAACCAAATTTTCAATTTCGGTCTTTTCCTGGGCTGGCAGTATGTATAGTAAGTATACTTTCTTATGATACAAGGCAGAGAGCCTCTGCTCCCTACCATCTATTCTGCCTTGAGGGCAAACTACCAATGTACTGTGTCCCAGCTATGTTGTCCCAAAGGTGGGTGTATTCATGTGTCTTCAACTTCCTTATGATGGAATCCAACCCATCTCCAGTTGAGGAGCATCAGCATATGCACAGTAAAGTGCTTACTGAATGAAATCATCTAGGGGTAGTCCAGGGCAAGCAATGCAGGCTTTATTTGCTCAAGTAAGGAATTCTAAATCTGATGCTAGACGTTATTCCAATGGGTGCAATTCTTACCTCTAAACACTTTTTTGATTTTTGAAGGTAGAGTCTCACTCCTACATCAGCCTCCAGACTGCCAGGACCAAAGGCATGTACCACTCCACCTAGCTCCTAGACACTTTTTATTATTTTTATTTTTTAATATTTTATTCATTTATTTGAAAGAGAAAATGAGGAAGGGGAGAGAGAGAATGGGCACACTAGGGCCTCCAGCCCCTGCAAATGAACTCCAGACACATGCCATGCACCACCTTGTGCTTCTGGCTAACGTGGGTCCTGAGGAATCGAACCTGGGTCCTCTGGGCCTTAACTGCTAAATCACTCTATGTCCATGTACAGAATGTGAGTTGTGGCCTGATCCCCACAGGCTCTTCTACTTCTTTCTGCTTCTGTTTACTAAAAAAAAAAAAAAAAAAAAAAAAAAAAATACAAGCTGGGCATGTGGGGTACACATTTAATCCCAGCACTTTGGAGGCTGGTGTAGAAGGATCACCCTAAATTCATGAGTTTGAGGCCACCCTGAAAGGAGGGAAAAAAAATTCACTGATACTCCTACATAAAAAAAAAAAAAAGCTAGTGCCTATGAAGCCTAAGGACCCCGGTTTGAGGCTCGATTCCCCTGGACCCACATTAGCCAGATGCACAATGGGGCGCACGCATCTGGAGTTTGTTTGCAGTGGCTGAAGGCCCTGACACGCCCATTCTCTCCCTCTCTCTCTCTCCCTCCCTCTCTCTCTCTCTCTGTGGCTCTCAAAAAAATAAATAAAACTAAAGTTTTTTAAAAATGTCATATCCATGTTCAAAACATTAAAAAGATACAAAATGACTAAATAAAAACCAATGAAATTTCTCAAAAAAAAAAAAAAAAAAAAAAAAAAAAAAAAAAAAAAAAAAAAAAAAAAAAAGCTAGAAAAGAGATATAAAGGGAAGAGAAAGGAAGGGAGGGGATACTTAATAGGATGGTATTATATATAAGTAGAAGAATAGATTAATGGGGATGAAAAGGCCCAAAGTAAAGTCAGGGGAAGAAATTGAGTAAAAGAAAGGTAGAGGGAGGGCTAATCCAAAACTAAAAGGATATAAGTAAATCATATGGAAACCTGCTTTTTTGGGCAATGGAACACTCAGGAGCCATAGATTATTGCTAGAAATTTTTAAGTGCCAGGGATAGGATACCTTCCAGTGAGTTGTTGGCCAAGGAGGTCCCTGATGCCCCCAAAACATTATAGGCCATTCCCCAGGCTCTTGGTTTTCCACCAGGAATAGATGGTAAGGCCCTATTGCTGAAGACTCCACATACTTGGGCTGCAAAGACACTGAGAAATCCTGCTGGAACTGAGCTGATAACCTCCTCTATGTAGACCAGCTGACAGAAAACTGGAAAAAGCCATTCTGCATGCAGTTCAATGGTAGAGAAATCACCAGTGAAGAACTCAACAGTGAACACTGCCAAGTCTTAAATTTGGCCAGCTAGGCCAAATGAGCTAATGGGTGCAATAGTGGCACATCTGTCATGGTGGAAACCAACTGTCCCCCCTAATTGGACTGGAGGCATGCTCCATGAGAGGGAATACATCCCTGATACTGAAAACTTAAAACATGGGTAGTCATGAGCCCTAGGGGTGTAACATCTGCTGCTGTCTGGCTTAATGTATATACTATGCTTATCAAACTGCCCAGTAAGAACTTCTGTTAATGTTCATACCCTTATATTAATGCTACTCTCACTTTTGGTAGAGAATCTTCTCTTTTCAGATGGCAGTGACCTTGGGATGACTAAGAAGGTGTCATGGTGCTGGGAAGAAGTGACAAATAAGTGTTCAGCACTGCACTATCTCTAGCACACTTTCCAAGGCTCAGGGACTATTGCAGAAGAGGTGGCAGAAAGAATGTAAGAGCCAAAGGAAGGGCAGGACTCTTTACAATGTGCTCCTCCCGGCACAAAATGGCCTGAATATCCACGACCTCACAGTGCCTGACACTACACAAGATCATCATAATAGGAGGAAGAGATCATGAATAAATAAGAGACTGATTGAGATGGGGAGGGGATATGATGGAGAATGGAATTTCAAAGGGGAAAGTGGGAGGGGGAGGGTATCACCATGGTATATTTTTTATAATCATGGAAGTTGTTAATTTAAAAAAAAATTTTTTTTTTTTAACTATCAGAAATACAAGGGAAAATGGAAAGCATCTTGCTGAAGAGGACTCTGACCTGCCTTGCCCAACTTTGGAAGGCCAGAGCAGAAGAGTCTCCAAGAAGTGATGCTCTGCAGCTCTGTGAACCAAACCCAGAGTTGAAGTCTTCTTTTTCAAAAACAAACAAACAAAAGAAAAAAATTAAAGAATTTTAAAAAGAAAATGATAGAGAGGGAATGGATGTGTCAGGGCCTCCTACCACTGCAAATGCACATGCACCACTTTGTCTATTTGGCTTTCTGTGGGTCCTGGGAAATCAGACCTGACCTTCAGGCTTTGAAAACAAGCACCTTAACCACTAAGCAATCTCTTCAGCCCTGTTTTTTATAATTCTATGTATTGGCTATTTTCCTCTCCTTGGTCACCTTCTCTATCATTTGGTCAATTAAAAATTAATGACAAGGGGCTGGAGAGATACTTCACCAGCTAAAAGTATTTGCTGTACAAGCACCAGGGCCTGAGAGGGCCTAATACCCTATCTGAGTTCCATTCCCCAACATCCAGCACCCACATAAAAAGCTGTGTGGGTGTGATGGTCTGGATCAGATGTCCTTCATAAACTCATGTGTTTTGAATGGCTGGTCCCCAGCTAGTGGTAATTTGGTAGGTGGAGCCTTAATGGAAGAGCTGTGTTGTTGGGAGCAGGCTTAGGGGTGTTATAGCCAGCTCCCCTTTGCCAGAGTTTGGCTTACTCTCTCCCTGCTATTATCCACCTGCTGTGACAGAGGTGATGTCCAGCCTCTGCTCATGCCATCCATCCCCAGCCATCATGAAGCTTCCCCTAAAGACTTCAAGTCAAAATAAAAGCTTTCCTCCCATCAAGAAAGGAAGGGTTAAAAAAAAAAAAAAAAAGGAAAGGAAAGGAAGGAAGCAAGAAAGGAGGCAGGCAGGCAGGCAAGCAAGCAAGCAGCAAGACCCTACTTCAAAAAAACACACAAAAACCAATTACAGAACCTGTGCTAGTGGATCCTTGCAGTCCATACACCTTAACCATACTGTTACTGTGACTGTGGAAAAGGGTCTCTGTCGGAGGCCATTGTATGTATCACTGGCTGGCTTCCAACTCAATCTACCTGCCTTCTCTACCATCCCAGTACCAGGATTAGTCATGAATTAGCACACCCAGCCCTCAATTGTGCATCTAAAATGCTCTTTAAGGGGGGGGGAGGAAGCTGGAGAGATGGCTTAGCAGTTAAGGTGTTTGCCTACAAAGCAAAAGGACCCAGGTTCGATTCCCCAGGACCCACATAAGCCAGATGCACAAGGAGCACGTGTGTCTGAGGCTCATTTGCAGTGGCTATAGGCCCTGGCATGCCCATTCTGTCTCTCATCTCTCTCTGCTTGTTAATAGTGTATCTGACTTATGTGAGTGCTTGGGGAATTGGACCAAGGTCCTTAGGTTTTTCAGGCAAGCAGCTTAACCATCAAGCCATTTGCCCAGCAAACCAAAAATATTTTTATTTACTTATTTGAGAGAAAGAGGCAGATAGAGAACAGACGTGCCAGGACCTCCACCCACTGCATAGGAACTCCAGACAGATGCGCCACCTCGTGCATCTGGCTTATGTAGGTCTGGGGAATTGAATCTAGGCCATTTGGCTTTGCAGGTATGTGCCTTTTCTCCAGCCCCTAAAATGCTCTTTTTAAGCTAAAATCAAACACCCTATAACCTCACTATAGACGCCTTTAATAACAACATTCATGAGGCCAAGGTAAGAGTTATCACTGAGCTCAAGACTACCCTGAGACTACAAAGTAAATTCCAGTTCAGCCTGAGCTAGTGAGACCATCTACGATAAACTAATCAACTAAATAAATGAATAAATTTGACATCAGAGCTTCACAAGCGAAAGTGTTTAAATCGCTGAACCATCTCGCCAGCCCCAAAACAAATTTTAAAATCCTTTTTTTTGGGGGGGGGGTGTTCCAAGGTAGGGGAGGATAGCGCTCTAGCTCAGGCTGACCTGGAGTTCACTATTTCAGGATGGCCCCGAACTCATGGTGATCCTCCTACCTCTGCTTCCCGTAAAATGCTCTTTCTAAGCTCCAAGAAGAAAGGACAGGTTTCTGTTCACTTCTGTCCCCAGGGTTCTGGCTCATGTGTGACACATGCTAATCGCTTCTGACAAACACTTCCTAATGAACAAGTCTTACTATTCAGAATTCGGCCATTCCCTTCAAGACACTATTCTCCCAATACTCAAGAAAATTAGGAGTCAAACGTGAACGCACACACCCGTAATCCCAGAACTAAGGAGTTCCAAACAAGCTAGAGCTTCCTCACCCGGCATGATGGCACACTACTTTAATCCCACCACTTGGGAGTCAAAGGTACGAGGATCTCCATGAGTTCGAGGCAACTGTGAGACTACACAGCGAAAACCAGGTCATCCTGAGATAGAGCAAGACCCTACCTCGAAAAACTAAAAGAAAAAAATAATTTTAATAATCCCCCAAAAGATTCTCTCTAGATGAACATATAAATAAATAAAAGGGGGTAGACTAGGTGTCATCTCATAGACAAGGAAACTGAGGCCTAGAGAAGTGTCAAGGATCGCAACTTGGTAGCTAGTGGAATTCACCTGTGACTGTAGGTTTTCTGGAAAGGCCACGTGCTAAACCCGGCCCACAGCGACACTACGTCCAAGATGCAAAGCCCGTCTGAGGCCGCCCGAGGGATGCTCTCGGGGGTGGCCATGCAAACGCTACAGCGTGTGTGGAACCCAGGGTGGACCCCGAGCATCGGAGGAGGGTGGGGGGGTCAGAATGGCTAAGGAGACGTGAGGTAGGCCGGGCGGGGGGACCCTGGAACAGAGGGGAGGGGAGGAGACTCCGCCGACGGGCGGGCCGGACCGGAAGCCGGAGCGCGGCGACAATAAACGGGCAGCCCAGGCCCCGCGAGGCTCCCGGGTCCTCCGAAGGAGACAGGAAGGCCCGAGGGAACCAGGCTAGGGAAGGCGGGTGGTGGGCGGGCGGCTCTGGGCCCGGTGGGCCGACGCGGCGGCCGGGCCGTTACCTCCTGCACGCCGCCCTCGTGCTGCTGCGCCATGGCCAGCAGCATGCCGTCGAAGCGCTCCTCCTCCTGCTCCCCGCCCATCGCGCCTGCCGCTCCGCACTCCGCGCTGCTCGGGATCGCGCCGGGATCAACGGCTCCGCTCCGCTAGCTAGCCTTCCGCAGCGGAGCCGGAAACACGCACCCGCCGGCCGCCCAGACCCGCCTCCTCTCTCTCGCTCGCTCGCTCGCTCTCTCTCTTTCTTTCTTCCCGCCCCTCTCCCGGGCGGCGGCCATTGACCGCGCGGGAAGCGACCCGCTTCACACACCATTGGTCGGCGTCTTGAGCCAATCAGCGAGCGCAGCCGTGAAGCGGTGGGCGGAGCCGGGGAGGCCCCCAGAGTTTGGATTGAGTTGCTATGGTCACCAGGCGCTTCGGAGACTTCTAGAAAAGCCCTGTGCTTTCTTCTAGACGGCGGCGTTAGAAGTTAGAAGGAACTTGTGCTCCTCCTCCGCCTCGCTAACGACGTCCTAGCCTAAAAAGTAGTGCCTTTAAGTTGTATCTTCCAATCGTGCTCGAACTAACCAAATGAGACCCAAAAAGAAAACACCCAAAGGACAGCCTACATCCTTCCCAGTCATCATCACACACTTGACCAGGCTCCTAGAGCTTAGAAACCACAGCTGCTCAGGCCCTATGGCTAAGAAATTATGTATGTATTTATTTGTTTTAAGAGGGGGGGAGGGAGAGAATGGGCGCAGCAGGGCCTCCAGCCACTGAAAACAAACCCCAGATAAATGCGACCCCTTGTGCATCTGGCTTACCTGGGTCCTGGAGAATCTAACCAAGGTCCTTTGCCTTTTTAGGCAAGCGCCTTAACCTCTAAGCCATCTATCTCTCCAGCCCCACCCCTACTTTTTAATATTTATTTGTTTACTTATTTCAGAGGGATAGAATGGCGTGCCAGGGTCTCTAGCCACTGCAAAGGAATTTGAGACGCATGCGTGGCGTTGTACCTGTAGCTTTACGTGGGTACTGGGGAATGGAACCTGGATCCTTTGGCTTTGCACGCAAACGTAATCTCTCCAGCCCTAATATTTTTTTAATACATTTTACTTCTTTAAATATGGTAGAGAAAGAGAGAAGAGAAAGGGACAGATACAGGGAATGGGCACACCAGGTGCTCTAGCCCACATGAGCACCCCCTTGTGCATCAGGCTTGCGTGCATCCTGGGGATTCGAACCCCGGGTCCTTTGGCTTCAGAGTCAAATGCTGTAACCGCTAAGCCATTTCCCAATCCCCCCCCCTAATATTTATTCATTTATTTGCGAGAAGGAGCACACTAGGGCCTCTAGCCACTGCAAAAGATCTCCAGATTCATGTGCCACCTTGTGCATCCTGCTTTACATGGGTACTGGAAAGTCAAACCTGAGTCTTTTGGCTTTGCTGACAAGCGCCTTAACCATTAAGCGATCTCTCCAGCACCTGAATTTTTTTGTTCATTTTCTTGGTTTTAGGCTTTTGGTTGTTGTTGTTTTGGTTTAGTTTTCGAGGTAGGGTTTCACTTCACTCCAGCTCAGGCTGACCTGGTGTTCACTATGTAGTCTCAGGGTGGCCTTGAACTCACACCAATCCTCCTACCTCTGTCTTCAAAATGCTGGGATTAAAGGCGTGCGCCACCATGCCCGGACTGTGTTTTGTTTCTCAAGGAAGGGCCTCGCTCTAACCCAGGCTGACCTGCAATTTACTATGTAGTCTCAGGGTGGCTTCGAACTCTCTGTGATCCTCCTACCTCTGCTTTCCAAGGCCTGGGATTAAATTAAAGACATGCTCCACCATGCCCAGCTCAAGCCCCTGAAGTTCTCTTAATTTTTTTTTTGGGGGGGGGCGGTTTCAAGGTAGAGTCTCACTCTAGTCTAGGCTGGCCTGGAAGTCACAAAATAGTCTCAGGCTGGTCAAAAACTCACAGTGATCCTCCTACCTCTGCCTCCACACCTGGCTGAAATTCCCTTTTTTTTCATACACACACACACACACACACACACACACACTTTTTATTGACAGCTTTTATACTTAAAGACAACAAACCATAGTATTTCCCTCCCCTCCCCCACTTTCCCCTTCATAACTCTGCTCTCCATCATATCCCCTCCCTTTCTCCATTAGTCTCTCTTTTAATTTGATGTCATCATCTTTTTCTCCTATTATTAGGGTCTTGTGTAGGTATTGCTAGGTACTGCGAGATCTTGGGTATAGAGGTCAAATTTTGTACGGACAGTTGTATGTAAGGAATGGTACCTTTCCTTTGGCTCTTGCATTCTTTCTGCCACCACTTCCGCAATGGACTCTGAGCCTTGGAGGGTGTAAGATGTTTCAGTGCTGGACACTCCTCCATACCTTCTCAGCACTATGTTCTGGCTGAAATTCTTTTTTTTTTTTTTTTTTTTTGGTTTTCTGAGGTAGGGTCTCACTGTAGCCCAGGCTGACCTGGAATTCACTATGGAATCTCAGGGTGGCCTCAAACTCATGGCGATCCTCCTACCTCTGCCTCCTGAGTGCTGGGATTAAAGGCGTGCGCCACCACACCCGGCTTGAAATTCTTAATTTAAAAAAATGGCCTTGAAAAATGAAAAAAAATAAAAAAGGCTGGGGAGATGGTTTAGTGATTAAGGCATTTGCCTCTGAAGCCTAAGGTTCCAGGACCTGCATAAGCCAGATGCAGATGGTTGAACGTGGGTCTGGAGTTCATTTACAGTGGCTGGAGGCCTTGGTACATGCATTCTCTCTCTCTCCCTCTCTCTGTGTCAAATAGATAAATAAATAAATAAATAAATAAATAAATAAATAAATAAATAAATAAATAAATAAAAAAGACAAACCCAAGCCAGGCATGGTGGCACATGCCTTTAATTCCAGTACTCTGGAGGCAGAAGTAGGGGGATCACTGTGAGTTTGTAACCAG
This sequence comes from Jaculus jaculus, assembly GCF_020740685.1. Lineage (NCBI taxonomy): Eukaryota > Metazoa > Chordata > Mammalia > Rodentia > Dipodidae > Jaculus > Jaculus jaculus. The sequence continues at coordinate 59,615,809 of NC_059106.1, read as the reverse complement.
CCTAAGACTACATAGTGAATTCCAGGTCAGCCTGAGCTACAGCGAGACCCTATCTCAAAAAGCCTATAGATATATTATGGCTGGAGGGATAATTTAGTGGTTAAGGTGTTTACCTGAGAAGCCTGAAGACCTAGGTTTTCTTCCCCAGCACCCCTGCAAGCCATGTAAGGCAGCACATGTGTCTGGAGCTTGTTTGCAGTGGATAGAGGCCCTGGCATACCCATTCTCTCTATCTTCCTCTCTCTCTTTCTTGCTCTCAAAATAAATAAAATAAAGTTATTTGTTTGTTTATTTGGAAGCAGAGACAGTGTCTCTCATTAACCAATTAGGCTGACAGGCAGGCTAATTAGGCTAGACAAGCTGGTCAATGAACTCCAAGGATCTGTCTCTACCTCGCTAGCACTGGGATTATAGGTCAAACACCACTGTTAGAAATGAGTCTAAGATAGCCGGGTGTGGTGGTGCACATCTTTAATACCAGTACTTGGGAGGCAGAAGTAAGAGGATCCCTGAGAGTTCAAGGCCACCCTGAGAAAGGAAATGGGAATGGACACACTAGGCGCTCCAGCCTCTGCAAACAAACTTCAGACACATGCGCCATCTTATGCATCTGGTTTACGTGGGCACTGGGGAATCAAATGTGGTATCTTAGGCTTTGCAGACAAGAGCTTTACATGCTAAGCTATCTCTCCAGCCCTCTCTTTTTTTTCGAGGCAAGGTTTCACTCTAGCCTAGCCTGTCCTGGATCTCACTCTAATCCTAGGCTGGTCTCGAACTCACAACCATCCTCCTACTTCTGCTGGGATTAAAGGCATGTACCACCACACTCAGGTGAAACCCTTCCTCAAAAATCAGGCCAGGGGAAGAAATAATAAAGATTAGGGCAGAAATTAATGAGATAGAAACAAAAAAAAAAAATCCAAAGAATTAATGAAACAAAGAGTTGGTTCTTTGAAAGGATAAACAAGATTGATAAACCCTTAGCAAATCTGACCAAAAGAAAGAGAGAAGAGACACAAATTAATAAAATCAGAGATGAACAAGGTAACATCACAACAGATTCCAGAGAAATTCAAAAAATCATAGGGACATACTATAAAAGCATATACTCCACAAAGTATGAAAATCTGAAAGAAATGGATGATTTCCTTGATCTATATGACCTGCCTAAATTAAATCAAAATGAGATTAATCACTTCAATAGACCTATAACAAACATGGAGATCCGAACAGTTATCAATAATCTCCCAACTAAAAAAAGCCCAGGCCCGGACAGATTCACTGCTGAATTTTACCAGACTTTTAAGGAAGAGCTAACACCATTGCTTCTTAAGCTTTTCCAGGAAATAGAAAAAGAAGGAATTCTACCAAACTCCTTCTATGAGGCCAGCATCACCCTGATACCAAAACCAGGCAAAGATAGAACAAAAAAAGAAAATTACAGACCAATCTCCCTCATGAACATAGATGCAAAAATTCTCAACAAAATATTGGCAAACAGAATACAAGAGTATATCAAAAAGATCATTCACCCTGACCAAGTAGGCTTTATCCCAGAGATGCAGGGATGGTTCAACATACGCAAATCTATAAATGTAATACATTACATAAATGGGTTGAAGGACAAAAATCACATGATCATCTCATTAGACGCAGAGAAAGCATTTGACAAAATCCAACATCCCTTCATGATAAAAGTCCTACAGAGACTGGGAATAGAAGGAACATATCTCAATATAATAAAGGCTATTTATGACAAGCCTACAGCCAACATATTACTAAATGGGGAAAAACTGGAAGCTTTTCCACTAAAATCAGGAACAAGACAAGGGTGTCCACTGTCCCCACTTCTATTTAATATAGTTTTGGAAGTCTTAGCCATAGCAATAAGGCAAGAGACACACATAAAAGGGATACAAATTGGAAAGGAAGAGATCAAGTTATCATTATTTGCAGATGACATGATTCTATACATAAAGGACCCTAAAGACTCTACTAGCAAGCTGTTAGAGCTGATCAAAACCTACAGCAATGTAGCAGGATACAAAATAAATACACAGAAATCAGTAGCCTTCGTATATGCTAACAACAAACACACAAGAGGATGAAATCAGAGAATCACTCCCATTCACAATTGCATCAAAAAAAATAAAGTACCTTGGAATAAACTTAACCAAGGAAGTAAAGAATCTCTACAATGAGAACTTTAAAACTCTCAAGCGAGAAATTGCAGAAGACACTAGAAAGTGGAGAAACAGGGCTGGAGAGATGGCTTAGCGGTTAAGCGCTTGCCTGTGAAGCCTAAGGACCCCGGTTCGAGGCTCGGTTCCCCAGGTCCCACGTTAGCCAGATGCACAAGGGGGCGCACGCGTCTGGAGTTCGTTTGCAGAGGCTGGAAGCCCTGGCGCGCCCATTCTCTCTCTCTCCCTCTATCTGTCTTTCTCTCTATGTCTGTTGCTCTCAAATAAATAAAAAATGAACAAAAAAAAAATGGAGAAACATCCCTTGTTCCTGGATTGGAAGAATCAATATTGTGAAAATGGCAATCTTACCTAAAGCAATCTACACATTTAATGCAATCCCTATCAAAATTCCAAAGGCTTTCTTCATGGAAATAGAAAAAACAATCCAAAAATTCATTTGGAATCACAAAAAACCTCGAATATCTAAAATAATACTGAGCAACAAAAACGAGGCTGGTGGTATCACCATACCTGATTTTAACCTATACTACAGAGCCATAGTAACAAAAACAGCATGGTACTGGCACAAAAACAGACATGTAGATCAGTGGAACAGAATAGAGGACCCAGATGTAAGTTCAGGTAGCTATAGCCACCTGATATTCGATAAAAATGCCAAAAATACTCATTGGAGAAGAGACAGCCTCTTCAGCAAATGGTGTTTTGAAAACTGGATATATATCTGCAGAAGGATGAAAATAGATTCTTCTCTCTCGCCATGCACAAGAATTAAGTCCAAATGGATTAAAGACCTTAACATCCGACCTGAAACTCTGAAACTGCTAGAGGAAAAAGTAGGGGAAACCCTTCAACATATTGGTCTTGGCAAAGACTTTCTGAATACAACCCCAATTGCTCAGGCAATAAAACCACAAATTAACCACTGGGACCTAATGAAATTACAAAGATTTTGCACTGCAAAGGACACAGTGAAAAAAGCAAAGAGGCAACCTACAGAATGGGAAAAAATCTTCGCCAGCTATATATCTGATAGAGGATTAATATCTAGGATATACAAAGAACTCAAAAAGCTAAATAATAAGGAATCAAACAAGCCAATCAAAAAATGGGCTATGGAGCTAAATAGAGAGTTCTCAAAGGAAAAAATACGAATGGCATATAAGCATCTAAAAAAATGTTCTACGTCACTAGTCATCAGGGAAATGCAGATTAAAACTACATTGAGATTCCATCTCACTCCTGTCAGATTGGCCACCATCATGAAAACAAATGATCATAAATGTTGGCGGGGATGTGGAAAAAAAGGAACCCTTCTGCACTGCTGGTGGGAATGCAATCTGGTCCAGCCATTGTGGAAAATCGTGTGGAGGTTCCTAAAACAGCTAGAGATTGATCTACCATATGACCCAGCTATAGCACTCCTAGGCATATATCCAAAGGACTCATCTCATTTCCTTAGAAGTACGTGCTCAACCATGTTTATTGCTGCTCAATTTATAATAGCTGGGAAATGGAACCAGCCTAGATGTCCCTCAACAGATGAGTGGTTAATGAAGATGTGGCACATTTATACAATGGAGTTCTACTCAGCGGTGAAGAAAAATGAAGTTATGAAATTTGCAGAAAAATGGATGGACCTGGAAAGTATTATACTAAGTTAGGTAACCCAGGCCCAGAAAGCCAAGCGCCACATGTTCTCTCTCATATGTGGATCCTAGCTACAGATGATTGGGCTTCTGCGTGAGAATGAAAATACTTAGTAGCAGAGGCCAGTAAGCTAAAAAGGAGACATAAAGGGTAGAGAAAGGATGGGAGGAGGATACTTAATAGGTTGATATTGTATATATGTAATTACAATGACTGTAATGGCAAGGTAATATGATGGAGAATGGAATTTCAAATGGGAAAGTGTGGGGGTGGGGAGGGAGGGAATTACCATGGGATATATTTTATAATCATGGAAAATGTGAATAAAAATTAAAAAAAAAAATCAGGCCAGGTGGCCGGGCGTGATGGTGCACGCCTTTAATCCCAGCACTCGGAGGCAGAGGTAGGAGGATCGCCATGAGTTCGAGACCACCCTGAGACTACAAATTGAATTCCTGGTGGGGCACCTGAGACTCACAGATGATTGAGACCAATCTAAAGTCATGCAGCTTTGACTGTGCGATGGAACCAGAAGTACATGCCAGTGTCTCCCTATATGCAGGGCACCAGGTTGCTCAACAGTGTGGTGACAGAAAGCCTGCCAGACTCGGCTGGTCAAGGTCAGCAACCTGGCACAAGTGAAGACCTCTCATTCCCCTAACCCATACCAACTATCCAGGACATATAAGGACAGAGACGACGGGTAGTGTCAGAGTAACATTTCTGCACACACCCAGGTAGATGACATCTGCAGAGCAGGCTGTAACAGTGGGCAGGCAGCTAGTGACCAGCCCTGGGAAACTCACTCTCTGGTTACACAATTGGGCCATCGGATGCAGAGGAACAAACAAGGCTTCAGGGTCAGACAGGTCTGGGCTCTGTCCCTTCCTGTGGGAGTGATCTTAAGCAGGTCATGTCACGTGTTTGAGTCTGTCAAGGAAAAAGCTTCATAGGGAAGCTTTGACCATGACAGAAAAAGCCATTCACACAGAGGAGGTGTTCCATGAAAGGCACCAGTGCTTTCATGATGATTGTGTGAGGTTTCCCAGCAGACAGTCTCTCAGGAGCTGTGGGAGTCCAGGCTGGGAACAAGGGCTCTTCTAAAGGACCTTCCTCCCAGAGGGTCCCCAGCAGTAGAGTCACAGGAAGGGAACTCCTAGACTATACAGTAGGCAAAATCCTTCCAAGGCCCTCAGGGTCTTGGCTGTCTTCTCTGCAGCCTGTTCCTTATGGACAACAGGAGCAGGGCCCCAAGGTTAGGCAAACAAGGCAGTGATAAGGCATTTCCAGGCTGGGCCATGAATCCAAGGCTTGTCCAGCTCTATGGCTGGCTCAGAATCCGTCTTTATGCCCACAAAAGCAGGCGCCAATAGAAACAACAGTGACAGTCACCTGCTGATTGAGCACCTGAGGCCTTGGTGCCCTGGTACAGCCTGGGTTAATGACCCTGTTTATTTGCTTGAGTCATCCGATAAGGGGTATCCAGGCAGCTGGCAGGTGGCCCTGTGCCCTGCACTGGCCACTTCATTGACTAAAGTGCTATCAGTGCCACGTGGAGCTCCCAATACCCCCACCCCCATAACTTCCCTACCAGCCCTGCCAGGGTGAGTGTGTGTATGTGTGTGCATGTGTGTGTGTTTTCAATGAACATAACTTCTGGAGTCAAGGTTATATGGCCTACGGCCAATCCCCCTGCTGCCCGCCCATCGGAGATATAAATAGCACCCACACTACGGCATAGAGGACCACAGAGACGGGAAGAAGTAGGAACAAGCCCCCAAGCATGAGCTCCAGCCAGCCAGGGACCTGCCCATGCCAGGGCTCTGCAGGTCGCCCAGCCATCCTGTATGCACTTCTAAACCCTAACCTCGGAGCCAGCACGGCCACCGACGTGTCCCCATCCCGCAGCCACTGCTTGTGCCAGCAGCACAGGCCTGTCCGCCTGTGTGCTCCACACCGCACCTGCCGGGAAGCCTTAGATGTCCTGGCCAAGACAGTGGCCTTCCTCAGGAACCTGCCATCCTTCTGCCAGCTGCCTCCTGAGGACCAGAGGCGACTGTTGCAGAGCTGCTGGGGGCCCCTGTTCCTGCTCGGGTTGGCTCAAGACACTGTCACTTTCGAGGTGGCTGAGGCCCCAGTGCCCAGCATACTCAAGAAGATCTTGCTGGAAGAACCCAGCACCAGTGCTACCAGCGGCCAAATGCCAGACCGGCCCAGACCCTCACTGGCTGCGGTGCAGTGGCTTCAGCGCTGCCTGGAGTCCTTCTGGAGCCTTGAGCTCAGCTCCAAGGAGTATGCCTACCTGAAGGGGACCATCCTCTTCAGCCCAGGTGAGCTCCCACACACTCCTGGATAGGAGCCAAGGCAGTAGGGAGGGCTACAGGGCCACCTAAGGAAGCGCCTTTTCAGAGCTTGACAGCCACTATCTCATTCAACCCTCATTAACTAGCTTCAAGTAGCTAGCTCACAAGAAATACACAGACTAAAAAACTACCTGAAGGTCACACAGGCAGGCAGGAGCACAGCAGGGCTGGGAACTCAGGTCTGTCCATTCTAGAGATTCATCTTTGCCACTCTGCCTGAGAAATTTGCCCCAACTCTTGGGGAGTGTGCGAGGGAGGAGGAGGTGGGGCAGACACAGCTGTGGGGTGGCCATGTCTTCAAGGGCAGACAGCCTGGTAAACTCTGAAGGTTAAAAGTCCTCCACAAACTCAGGAAGACCACACAGAGGAGAGGAGTAAAGGGGTGTGGGAGGAACTCCTTATGAAATCCAGCCAGCGGAGTAATGATAGCTTGTTCTTTGTAACTTTGAACATGACCTGAGACAGGCCTCACAAGTGTAAAGTCTAGTCACTGACTGTAAGAACAGTAGCAAATTCTCTCATACTGTACTTACCATATGTTAGGTAACAAGCCTAGGAGACAGCACTGTTATTATCCCTATTCAACAGATGGAGAAACTGAGGAGCAGAGATTAAATAACTTGCCTAAGGTTACTTAGCTAATAAGAGACAGTGCTGGGATTCAAAGCCTGGTTTTTTTGTTTTGTTTTGTTTTTGTTTTTGTTTTGAGGTAGGTAGGGTCTTGCTGTAGCACAGGCTGACTTGGAATTCACTGCGTCGTCTCAGGGTGGCCTTGAACTCACAGCAGTCCTCCTACCTCTGCCCTCAAAGTGCTAGAATTAAAGGTGTGTGCCACCACGCCTGGCTTTTTTTTTTTTAAATAATAGTTTTATTTATTTGCCCACAAAAACAGAGAGAGAAAAGATATAGGGAGAATGGGTGCACCAGGGCCTCCAACCACTGAAAATGAACTCTAGATGCATGCACTACTGTGCATCTGGCTTTATGTGGGTACTGGGGAATCGAACTTGGGTTGTTAGGCTTTGTAGGCAATCCCCTTAGCCACTGAGCCATTAGCCATCTCTCCAGCCCCAGCCATGTTTTTTGTTTGTTTGTTTGTTTTTGTTTGTTTGTTTGTTTTTGTTTGTTTGTTTGTTTTCTAAGGCAGGGTTTTGCTCTAGCCAGGCTGACCTGGAATTCACTATGCAGTCTCAGGGTGGCTTCAAATTCATGGTGATCCTCCTACCTCTGCTTCCCAAGCGCTGGGACTAAGGACATGTGCCACCATGCCCAGCCCCAGCCCAGGTTCTTTTTTTTTTTTTTTTAAGTTGATTTAAAGTATTGCTGATTTTTTTTTCTGATTTATTATTTATTAGAGACAGACAGGACAGAGAGACAGTGAGAATGGGAGCTCCAGGGCTTCTAGCCACTGCAAATGAACTCCAGATGCATGCATCACCATGTGCATCTGGTTTATGTGGGGTCTGCTAGCCCAGGTTCTTAATCATTATAATCTACTTTCTATGTATAAATCGATAGATGAATATGATAAAAAAAATGTAGGAGCAGGGCACACGCCTTTAATCCCAGCACTCGGGAGGCAGAGGTAGGAGGATCACCATGAGTTTGAGGACACCCTGAGAATACAGTGAATTCCAGGTCAGCCTGAGCTACAGTGAGACCCTACCTCAAGAGAAACAAACAAAAAATAATAATAATGAAGGAGGTGGTAATTGAAGCCTCAAAAGTGGAACAAAGGTGGTGGAGGGAGCAAAGGTGTGTAGCTCATTGAGAGAAAGCTTGCCTTGTATGCCAGAGGCTTTGGATTCGATTCCCAGAACCACAAAAGAAACAATTAGGCCAGGCTTGGTGGCTCACACCTTTAATCCCAGTATTTGGGAGGCAGAGGTAGGAGGATTGCTGTGAATTCAAGGCCAACCTGAGACTTTAGTCAATTCCAGGTTACCCTGAGCTAGAGTGAGACCTTACCTTGACAGAAAAATAAAATAAAATAAAACAAAGAATAAAAACTAGTTCCTTTTCTAGCCTTAAGAATGAGAAGTGTAGCTCAGTGGTACAGCCTTTGCTTATCAGGTCTAAGGCCTTGGGATTCACCAGAGGTAGCTCAATTGTAACATACTTGCCTGGCTCGCACAAGACTTCCAGTGGTGTCTGATGGAGGGCCAGCCTTGCTCGTGGTGAGAGAAGGCACTCATCAGTTCCCTTCACCCTCTTCCTCTCCCTCGCAGATGTGCCAGGCCTCCATGCCTCCTCCCTCATCGGGCACCTGCAGCAGGAGGCTCACTGGGCACTGTGTGAAGTCCTGGAGCCCTGGCACCCAGCTGGCCAAGGCCGATTGGCCCGAATTCTCCTCATGGCATCCACTCTCAAGAACATTTCGCCCACCCTTCTCGTAGACCTCTTCTTCTACCCCATTATTGGAGACGTGGACGTTGCTGGACTGCTTGAGGACATGCTTTTGCTGAGGTGATCTGCACAGTGGGAACCTGACAGACAGCACTCAGCTCCCCAGGAGCAGTCCTCACCCAGCCACACAGTAACCTGGAACTTTCTTAGTTTGGACATAGTGTGCTAGATGTCAGTCAGGTTCTTGATGGTCTGCAGAGCCTCTGGGGTTAAAACTCCTATCCCCGTTAGGTGTGGTGGTGCACACCTTTAATCCCACAACTCAGGAGGCAGAGGTAAGAAAACCACTGTAAATTTGAGACCAGCCTGGGATTACAGAGTTCCAGGTCAGGGTAGACTAAAGTGAAACTCTACCTCAAAAAGACCACAAAAAAAAGGGGGGGCAAAGGCTGGGCATGGCAGCACATGTCTTTAATCCCAGGACTTGGGAGGCAGAGGTAGGAGGATTGTCATGAGTTCGAGGCATCCTGAGACTACATTGTGAAATCCAGGTCAGTCTGAGCTAGCACAAGACTGTGTCTTGGAAGACTGAAAAAAAAAAAAAAGTTTGAAACCAGCCTGGGACTACAGAGTGAGTGCCAGATCAGCCTGGCCTAGAACGAGACCCTACCTCAAAAAAAATTATATATAGATAGATAGATACAGATATAGATATATATCTCCAACCAAACCAAGCCAACCTGTCCCTTCCTGGGACGGGATAGAAAACAATGCTGCTCATTGAGCCAAAATCCCACCTGACTTTGTACAGATTGAATTAAGTTATTGACTTTTGTAATAAAAGGTATGACACACTTGAAGCCTGGCACTATTACAATGGTAAACAACCAGCCTCCCCCTGTCAGAGGGGACCCCGGGGATGGAACCCTGAAGGGCATAGGGGCCATGCCTCAGGGTACAGACATCATGTTTCATAGTGGGGTGGTGTTGCAATTACCTTCCACTGGGACAAAACACCCAACCAGAAATAGTTTATGGAAGGAAAGGAAAGCATTTATTTTGGCTCACAGTGTTGAGGGGAAGTTTCATCACAGCATGGCAGGCAGAGGCTGGGCATCACATCCTGTCTTGGCATCAGCAGCTGGGAGGTAGCTTCAAAAGAGTAAGCTAGGGCTGGAGAGACGGTTTAGCGGTTAAGTGCTTGCCTGTGCAGCCTGAGGACCCTGGTTCAAGGCTCGATTCCCCAGGACCCACTTAAGCCAGATGTACAAGGTGGCCCATGCATCTGGAGTTCATTTGCAGTGGCTGGAGACCCTGGTGTGCCCATTCATTCTCTCTCTCTTTCTCTCTGCCTGTCACTCTCAAATAAAAATAAAATTAGAAAAAAAAGAGTAAGCTAGAGAAAAGACAAAGAAAAAAAAAAAGAGTAAACTAGAAGCTGGGGCATGGTGACGCACGCCTTTATTTCCAGCACTCAGGAGGCAGAGGTAGGAGGATCACCATGAGTTGAGGCCACGCTTAGACTACTGAGTCAATTTCAGGTCAGCCTGGGCTAGAGTGAGACTGTACCTTGAAAAGCCAAAAAGAAAAGAAAAAGAATAAGCTAGTACTAGCAAGAGGGTAGCTGGACTACTAACCCTAAAGTCTGACCTCAACAACACACTTCTTCTAGCAAGGCTTCAGCTGCCACACTGCTACCAGCTGGGGACTAAATACTAGGTTTCAGCACAAACACATGGAGGCTGTGGGGACACTTTATGTTCGAATTACAACAGATGGTTATTTCATTTTGGAGATGAGATTTTGCATCTGGATATGCATTTGGCAGACAATATCAGCTCACAACACCATCGCCTCCTTGCCTTCTTGGACAGAGATTTCTCATGCCCAAATCCCCATTTCTCTCTCTCCCACCCACCCTGCATTCCTGCAGCTAACAACAACAGCAAAGATTTCCCCTTTATTTTCCCAAAAAACAGGGACAAAGGCCCAGCGTGGTGGCGCACTCCTTTAATCCCAGCTCTTGGGAGGCAGAGGTAGGAGGATTGCCATGCGTTCGAGGCCACCCTGAGACTACATAGTTAATTCCAGGTCAGCCTGGACCAGAGTGAGGGGAAAAAAAGAAAACAAACAAACAAACAAATGGGGTGACAAGACACCCAGACTGCTTGGAGACAGAGGCAGGCTGAGTTTTAGTAGGCACACAATGGTATGGCCACCCCAGTTGTTCTAAATTGGAAGCACTTCCATAAAACAGTCTTTGTTCTGATCTCCTTAATTCCCTTCCACTGTCCCTCTTTCCTGCCCCTGCTCTTGAACTCCTGATTGTCCAGCCTCTAGTTCCTGAGTGCTAGGGCTACAGGTGTGTGTCACTATATATATAATCTCCTGGACATTCCCATTGTCTAGCCCCTGGTGTGGCTGTGCTTGGCCAGGCCACAGCCTCCAGTGCTGCTCCATTCAGAATCTAGCTGGGGTTTGTTCTGATTGGGCAGTGTCTATGCCTCAATGTTTGTTAAATCTTTTGACCTGGTCACCCTGACCCAGGGTGACTGACCTGAAGGATGGACAGGAGGAAATGATAACAACACAGATGCCTATAGGACTTGTGGGCCTCCTCCCGTCCTAATCAGGCTCCCAAGCCCTTCACTGGCAGTTTGGAACACTCTCATGGGAGCCAAGTTAATTATTGCTCAGCGAGAGGTCATTCTTTCAGGGACAACAGCCTTACAGCCATCATTCTGGCCTATTGCTAAGGTCTCCAAGCTTAAGACCACACTGAAGTGGTCATATGCCAGCACTGAGGGCACCTCTGTACCTTCCCCGGCCTCCTGCCACAGGTCACAATCCAGAAACACATGGCTCAGAGGGCTGCTTGAAATTCATGTACAGGTCAGACATGCCCAGTCAGAAAACATGCTCACCGAACATAGGAAAGCATGGTGAGGAGACACTAGGCAACATGCAGCAGGCAAAACACACACAACACACACATACTCCTGTACCCAAGGATGGGCCACTTGGCATGGAGATACATTCACCCCCAAGGTATGCCCTTTTTTGTTATTTTTTTGCTTTTTTTTTTTTTTTTCTCTCTCTCGAGATAGGTTCTCACTCTAGCTCAGGCTTATCTGAAATTCACTATGTAGTCTCAGGATGGCCTTGAACTCATGGTGATGCTCCTACCTCTGCCTCCCAAGTGCTGGGATTAAAGGCGTGTGCCACCACATCCGGCTCTGTTTGCTTGTTTTATTTAATTTTATTTTCATTTTTGTATTTGCACATGTTGCGAGGGGAGCCATGTACTAGGTCCTCTTGCCATTGCAAAGGCACACCAGACACTTGCACCACTTTTTGCATTTGGCTTACGTAGGTGGTTTGAGAATTGGACCCTGACCCACAAGCTATACAAGCAAGAGCCTTTGGACCCTGGGCCATCTCCCCTGTTTGCTTTTTTTTTTTTCCAAGGTAGGGTCTCACACTAGCCCAAGCTGACCTGGAATTCACTATGTAGTCTCAGGGTGGCCTAGAACTCATGGCAAAATGGCAATCCTCCTACCTCTGCCTCCTGAGCGCTGGGATTTAAGGCATGTGCCACCATGCCTGGCTCTGTTTGCTCTTTTTTTCTTTTTAGCTTTATTTATTTTAAAGTTATTTACTTATTTGAGAGAAAGAGAGAGAGATAATGGGCGTGCCAGGGCCTCCAGCCACTGCAAACGAACTCCAGATGCATGTGCCACCTTGTGCATCTGTCTTACGTGGTCCTGGGGAATCGAACCGAGGTCCTTTTGGCGTTACAGGCAAATGCCTTAGCCACTAAGCCATCTCTCCAGAGCTCCCTATTTTTACGGTAGGGTCTCGTTGACCTGGAATTCACTCTGTAGTCTCAAGTAGCCTCAAACTCATGGCAATCCTCCTGCCTCTCTGCCTCCTGAGTGCTGAGACTGAAGACGTATGCCACCTGGCTTCTTTCTTCTCCTTTCTCTCTCCTCCTCCTCCTTTTTGTTAAGGTACACTCACTCACACTCAGGCTGACCTCCAACTCAGCATTCTTCTTACTTCTGCCTCCTGAGTGCTGGGATTAAAGGCATGTATACTTGGCCTTGTTTGTTTTCTTAAAATGTTTATTTGCAAGTAGAGAGAGAATGAATGAATGAATGAATATGGGCATACCAAGGCCTCTGCAAACAAACTCCAGACCCATGTGCCACTTTGTGCATCTGGCTTTACATGGGTACTGGGGAATCAAACCTCAGTCAGCAGGATTTGCAAGGAAGTTCCTTTAACTACTAAGCCATCTCCCCAGACCCCCACATTTCTGTTTCTTTCCCTCCAGTCATTCCCTGTGTCCTGGCTCTGATTTTTTGTCTGTTTGTTTGTTTTGAGGTAGGGTCTCACTTTAGCTCGGGCTGACCTGAAATTCACTATGTAGTCTCAGGGTGATCTGGAACTCATAGTGATCCTCCTACCTCTGCCTCCTGAGTGCTGGGATTAAAGATGTGCACCACCACACCTGGCCCTGGCTCTAATTTTTTTTTTTTAACAATTGCTTTCTTTTTTTTTAAATTTTTATTTATTTATTTGAGAGTGACAGACACAGAGAAAGACAGATAGAGGGAGAGAGAGAGAGAGAATGGGCGTGCCAGGGCTTCCAGCCTCTGCAAATGAACTCCAGACGCGTGCGCCCCCTTGTGCATCTGGGTAACGTGGGACCTGGGGAACCGAGCCTCGAACCGGGGTCCTTAGGCTTCACAGGCAAGCGCTTAACCGCTAAGCCATCTCTCCAGCCCCCCCCCCCCCCCCGGCTCTAATTTTTATGCTAGGAACATAAAGACCAATAAAATGAAACTAGAGGGAACTGTGCACAATGGAATAAGGGGAAGGGCACTGGTGCTCTTTCCAAGAGATATAGACTTTCCAAGCCAGAGGACTTTGTCTTCGTGATCAGCATCCTGTGCCTCACTTCCATAGGGAGGAGGAGGAAAGAAGCCCAGGTTAGGTTACTTTCTGAAGGTCTAAGCTGAACATTATGGGTAGGGAGGTGAACTCAGAGATCCATGTTATTCTGGAGGCTGGGTTCTCACCATAGCACAGGCGGAAACGAGTCATGGTCAGTAAGGACTCGACTGTCCTGTGCCAGCTCAGCCTTTGTTTACTGACCATCCATGTCCTTAGGCTCAGCCAAGGATGACTCACTGGGAAGCAGGAGAGTAGCTGTGGCTCAGGGGCATATTAGGGTGCAGGTTTATTGCCATCATCAGCTCTATCTTCATTAGCCAAATCACTGACTGTGTATTAAACAGTCCAACAGCTGTCAGCTGACCTGTCCTGTGCCCTGAGCTTAACAATCCTGCCCTTGGAGCCTTTGCACATACTAGAACCTTCAGTGCCAGCAAAGGTTAATACCTGTTATCCATCTGTCCATTCATCCCATCCCATCAGTTCAGTCGGTGCCTCTTTTTTTTTTTTTTTTTTCCTCAAGGTAGGGTCTGACTCTAGCCCAGGCTGACTTGGAACTTACTATGTAGTCTCAGGCTGGCCTTGTACTCACAGTGCAAGGCCCTACCTCGAAAACACACACACACACAAAAAAAAAAAAAAAAAAAAAAAGAAGAAGAAGAAAATAAAGAAAGAAGGAAAGAATATGTTTAGGGGTTTACAAGAGATGAGCATTCCAGACAGAGGAAATGTGCAAAGGCACAGAGGTGTCCAGAGCAAAAGGTGTCCCCTGAGAGTGGTCTAGGGCATGTGGGAGCAGGGGATGGGCTGGGAGAGATGGGTAGGGATTGCATCACTGGACAGAACTGGAAAGAAATGAAATTCTATTGAAACTGGTGGAGACAGGCAAAGGATTCAGGGAAACTGAGGTCTACAAAGTGGACAGCAGCCTACTCCTGGCAGGGGACTGTTAGGTTCAGAGATTAGAAGACTGAGGCAGTCTGCACTGAAGCAGACAGTTTGCTTGGGCCCAAAGATTTCTTTTTCTTTCTTGTTGTTGTCTTTTGTTTTTCGAGGTTCGAGACAGGGTCTTACTATAGCTCAGGCTGATCTGGAATTCACTTTGTAGTCTGAGGGTGGCCTCCAACTCTCACAGTGATCCTCCTACCTCTGCCTCCCAAGTGCTGGGATTAAAGGCATGGACCACTACACCCAGCTAAAGTTTACTTTAAAAAAAAGATAAGTTATTTATTTGAGAGAGAGGCAGATAGAGACAATGGGCACATGAGGGCCTCCAGCCACTGCAAATGAACTCCAGACACAAGTGTCATCTTGTGCATCTGGCTTTATGTGGGTACTGGGGAATTGAACCTGGGTCCTTTGGTTTTGCCAACAAGTACCTTAACCGATGAGCCATTTCTCCAGCCCAAGTTTTCTTTTCATAATTTATTTTTATTTATTTGAGAGTGACAGATCAAGAAAGAAGCAGAGGCAGAGAGAGACAGAGAGAAAGAGAAAGAATGCTCCAGGACCTCCAGCCACTGCAAACAAACTGCAGATGCATGTGCCTCCTTGTGCATCTGGCTTACATGGGTCTTGGGGACCGAACATGAGTCCTTAGGCTTCCCAGGCAAGTGCCTTAATTGCTAAACCATCTCTCCAGCACTAAATTTTTGTTTTTTTGAGGTAGAGTTTCACGCCAGTCCAGGCTGACCTGAAATCCTGGAATTCTCTATGTAGTCTCAGGGTGGCCTCAAAATTATAAAGGGCTGGAGAGATGGCTTAGCGGTTAAGCACTTGCCTGTGAAGCCTAAGGACCCCGGTTCGAGGCTCGGTTCCCCAGGTCCCACATTAGCCAGATGCACAAGGGGGCGCACGCGTCTGGAGTTCGTTTGCAGAGGCTGGAAGCCCTGGCGCGCCCATTCTCTCTCCCTCCCTCTATCTGTCTTTCTCTCTATGTCTGTCGCTCTCAAATAAATAAATAAAAAATGAACAAAAAAAATTTAAAAAAAAATTATAGATAAATATATAGATTTCTTTTCTTTCTTTCTTTCTTTCTTTTTTTTTTGATTTTTCGAGGTAGGGTCTCACCTTGGCTCAGGCCGACCTGGACTCATGTAGTCTCAGGGTGGCCTCAAACTCATGGTGATCTATCTACCTTTGCCTCCGGAGTGCTAAGGTTAAAGGTGTGTGCCCAGCTCTCTCTCTCTCTCTTTTTAAAATATTTTTTAGGAGCCCATTCTTTCCCTTTCTCTGTATCAAATAAATAAATAAATAAAATATATTAAAAAAAATAGAACCCTGATGATTCAAACACCCTGTCAGCCATTTTTTTTAATTTTTATTTCTTTATTAGCAACAGAGAGAGAAAGAGGGAGAGTGAGGGGGTGGAGAGACAGAGAGAGGGGGAGGGAGAGAGGGAGGGGGAGAGAGAGAATGGGCACACCAGGGTCTCCAGCCACTACAAAGAAACTCCAGATGCATGCACCACCTTGTGAATTTGGCTTACATGGGTACTGGGGTATCCAGCCTCAAACCGGGGTCCTTAGGCTTCACAGGCAAGTGTTTAACTGCTAAGCCATCTCTTCAACCCTGCCATTATCTTTTTTTGTGTGTATGAGTAGGCATTGGTACCATACTACCCATTTGTCTGCCTACCTGTTTATATTTCCCTGAATATTCTTGTATCATTCATTTTTTAATTTCTCTGTTTCCTTTTCTGTAAAATCAAGTAAATAGTAAAACCTCATAAAGCTGTGAGGAGTTCAGAAAATATACCAGTTGTTTAGCACAGTCCCCAGTGCATAGTGGGGACTTTCTAGGAATCAGAATTTTGGATCAATAAGTATGGCTCACGGTTTCTGTCCTTCACCAGTGCATAAATAAAGTGACATTTACTGAACACTAAGCATTTTACATGCACTACTTCATTAATACATTACAGACCCATGAGAGAGAGCATAGGGATTCCTTTGCATTTTTAGATAGGGAAAAAGAGGCTTAAAAAGCTGAATAAGGGTTGGAGAGATGGCCCAGTGGTTAAGGCACTTGCCTGCAATGCCTAACAACCCGGGTTCAATTCCCCGCTACCCACATAAAGCCAAATGCACAAGGTGGCACGTGTGTCTTGAATTCATTTGTGGCTAGGGCCCTGGCACACCCATTCTCTCTCTATCAAACAAATAAATTAAAATTGTTTTTGTTTTTTCGAGGTAGGGTCTCACACTAGTCCAGGCTGACCTGGAATTCACTAAGTAGGTAGCCTCGAACTCATGGCGATCCTCCTACCTCTGCTTCCCGAGTGCTGGGATCAAAGACGTGTGCTACCATGCCCGCTTAAATTAATTAAATATTAAAAAAGTTCTGGCCAGAGAGATGGCTTAGAGGTTAAGAAGCTCGCCGGCAAAGCGCGCACATTTAGCAGAGGTAAGAGGATCATCGTCAGTTCAAGGCTACCCTGAGACTACAAAGCAAATCCCAGGTTAGCCTGTGCTAGAGCGAGACCTCAAAAACCAAAAAAAAAAAAAAAAAAAAAGAAGGAAAAAGAAAAAATGAGTCAGGAATAAAAATGGGTGGTTTCGGGCTGGAGAGATGGCTTAGCCGTTAAACGCTTGCCTGTGAAGCCTAAGGACTGCGGTTGGAGGCTCGATTCCCCAGGACCCACGTGAGCCAGATGCACAAGGGGGCGCAAGCAGTGGCCTTGGTGAGCCCATTCTCTCTCTCTCTCTCTCTGTCGCTCTCAAATAAATAAATAAAAATAAACAAAATTTAAAGCCGGGCGTGGTGGCGCACGCCTTTAATCCCAGCACTCAGGAGGCAGAGGTAGGAGGATCGCTGTGAGTTCGAGGCCACTCTGAGAATACATAGTGAATTCCAAGTCAGCCTGAGCCAGAGTGAGACCCTACGTTGAAAAACAAAAACAAAACAAAACAAAAATTTAAAAAATAAAGAGTGGTTTCCAGGGGTATAGAGGCTAGTTCAGCCTTAGAACCCCGGGCTTTTCACACGCCAGGCAAGCTATCCCCGAGAGCACCCAAGGCTTCCGCTCCTGCGGGAACCTGCCCACGGCCGGAACCGCCTGCTGGTGACGTCACACTCTCGCAAGGCCGAGTCCCGAGCCGGTCCGTGGTGCTCTCGCGATCGCAGGCTCCTGGTGGTCATGTGACCGTCCAAGATGGCGGCGCCCAGGGAGGCGGACGAAGAGCCGGTGGTTTACCTGGTGGTGAGCGGAATCCCTCCGGGTTTGCGCTCGGCTCAGCTACGGAGCTACTTCTGCCAGTTCCGGGAGCGGCGCGGCGGCGGCGGCGGCTTCCTCTGCTTCCACTACCGGCATCGGCCGGAACCGGCTCCTCCGCAGGCCGCCCCTGGCTCTGCCCAGCCCTCCACCCCGGTGCCGGCCGCTGGCGACCTGGCTGTGGCGCGCACGGCGATCCCCGGGGGGGCCTCTGCCCAGACGCCCGCCCGCACCTGCTGCTGCATCGTCTCCGTGCGGGGGGTGGCTCAAGCTCAGAGGTTTCTTCGCATGTACTCGGGTCGCCGCTGGCTGGATGCTCAGGGGACCTGGCTCCCGGGCCGCTGTCTCATCCGCAGACTCAGGCTGCCCACGGAGGCTGCAGGTACGAGGAACGAGAGGCAACGGTCGGGGCACCTTTCCTGAGTGGCGACCAGAGGTCAGACCTCTGGTCTTTAAGAGTTTAGGTAATTTCTGAACAGAGCTTGAGGCTCTATTGGCATGATTTTTTAAACAAAGTGTGTAGTGGGGGAGGGACTGGACAGATGAACCAGCGGTTAAGGCGCTTGCCTGCAAAGACCTGTTTCATTCCCCCAGATGCATAAAGTGGCGTATGCACCTGGAGTTCATTTGCAGCTGCTGATTCTTCTCTCTCTGCTTGAAAATATTAAAAAAAAAAAAGATAAAAAGGGGGAAGGGCTGGAGAGATGGTTTAGCGATTAAGGCAGTTGTTTGTAAGGCCAAAGGACCCAGGTTTGATTCCCTAGCACTCATGTAAGCCAGAAGCACAAGGTGGCACATGTATCTGGAGTTGTAGTGGCTGGAGGTCCTGGTGCGCTCTTTCTCCTCTCTCTCTCTCTCTGCCTCTTTCTCTCTTAAGTAAACAATAAAAATAAATATTTAAGAAGGAGGAAAAAGAGAGATCTTCCGACTTATTTAACCCCTCGGATGGCCCTTTTTTCTGAGGAGTTTATTTTGTATTGACATAGAAGGGGGCACAAAAGGGAAATTTCGTCTTTCAACTAAAATGAACAATTGGGAGACTGGGTCTCCAGTAGAGCCTACTCAGAAGTGAGTGAGATTGCAGTCAGGAATGCATGTTCCATGGTAAACCATGGTGGGTGTTAGAGTGAAGGTGGTCATATGTGCATCCAGGCTGAAAAAAAGAAGGCAAGAGGGCCTGGAGGGATGGCTTAGCAATTAACGCATTTGCCTGCAAAGCCAAAGGACCCTGGTTCGATTTCCCAGGACCCACGTTAGCCAGAAGCACAAGGGGCACATGCATCTGGAGTTCGTTTGCAGTGGCTGGAGGCCCTGGCACGCCCATTCTCTCTCTCTCTCTCTGCCTCTTTTTCTGTCAAATAAATAAATAAAAATAACAATATTTTTTAAAAAGAAGACAAGAGTTTTAAAAGACTAAATGAGCCGGGCATGGTGACACATACCTTTAATCCCAGCACTTGGGAGGAAGAGGTAGGTGGATTCCCGTGAGTTCGAGGTCACCCTGAGACTACATAGTGAGTTCCAGGTCAACCTGGACTAGAGTGAGACCCTACCTCGGAAAAAAAAAAAAAGAAAAAGAAAAGAGAGAGAGATAGAGAGAGAAAATGAGGAAGTTTAGAGAAGTTATAAATAACTATCTTTGTCTCTGAGGATTACTAATGAGGGTGGTATCAGTTCAGGGTTAAACAGCCAGTTGTTGGGCAGGTGTCTTCCTAAAAGTACTTTTATTTTTTTATTTTGTTTTGCTTTGTTTTTGTTTTTCCAGGTAGGATCTTGCTCTAGCCCACACTGACCTGGAATTCGCTATATAGTCTCAGGGTGGCCTCAAACTTAGATCCATCTGCCTATCTTTGCCTCCCAAGTGCTGGGATTAAAGGCATGTACCACCACACCTGGCTTCTTTCCCTTTTTAAAAATTTATTTGCCAGCTGGAGAGGTGGCTTAGCGGCTAAGGCACTTGTTTGCTAAGCCTAAGGACTCATACTTGACTCTCCATGTCCCACATAAGCCAGACACACAGTGACATAAGCGTGCAGTATCGCACATACACACAAGGGAGGCACAGGAGTCTGGAGTTCAAATGCAGTGACTGCAGACCCTGGCATGTCAGTTCATTCTCTCTCTGCCTCTGTCTCTCTGTCTCTGACACACACACACACACACACACTTAAAAAGCCAGTCTCTTGGGCTTGCCTCAAAAAATAAAATAAAATAAAATTTATTTGCAAGTACACAGAGACAGACGAGAGATGAGAGAGATAGAGGGAATAGATATGCTTGGGTCTCTAGAGCCAGTGCAAACCAAGTCCAGATACATATGCCATTTTGTGCATCTGGCTTTACATGGGTACTGGGGAATCAAACCTGGGTTGTTAGGCTTTGCAGGCAAGCACCTCAGCTGCTGAGTAATTTCTTCAGCCCCCAAGTACTTTTTTTAAACCATTTTTTGTTTATTTATTTATTTGAGAGTGACAGAGAGAGAAAGAGGCAGGTGGAGAATGGGCGCACCAGGGCCTCTAGCCTCTGCAAAAGAACTCCAGATGCATGCACCACCTTGTGCTTTTTTTTTTTTTTTTCAAGGTAGGGTCTCACTCTAGCCCAGGCTAACCTGGAGTTCACTATGGAGCCTCAGGGTTGCCTTGAACTCATGGTGATCCTCCTACCTCTGCCTCCCGAGTGCTGGGATTAAAGGTGTGCTCCACCATGCCTGGCTTGAAAATATTTTTTAATGTTTTACTTATTTATTTGAGGGAGGGAGGAAGGGAGGGAGGGGCAAATAGTGGGAAAGAAAAATGGGTGCACCAGGACCTCTAGTCACTGCAAATGAACTCCAGATGCATGTTCCCCCTTGTATATCTGGCTTACATGGGTCCTGGGGAATTGAATCGGGGTCCTTAGGCTTCACAGGCAAATGCTTTAACTGCTAAGCAATTTCCCCAATCCCCCAAGTATTTGAAAAATATATTTTTTTAATTTATTTGAGAGGGACAGAGAAAGAGGCAGATAGACAGAAAGAAGGGGCGTGCCAGGGTCTTCAGCCACTGTAAGTGCACCATCTTGTACATCTGGTTTATATGGGTCCTGGAGAATTGAGCCTGGGTCTTTTGGCATGGCAGGCAATTGCCTTAACCACTAAGCCATCTCTCCAGCCCCCTCCCCAAGTACTTTTATATATTTATTTACTTTTTTATTAAAAACATTTTTTTGTTTACTTATTTGAGAGCAGCAGACAGAGAAAGAGGCAGATAGATAGAAAATGGGTGTGCCAGGGCCTCCAGCCACTGCAAACAAACTTCAGATGCATGCGCCCCTTGTGCATCTGGCTTACGTGGGACCTGGGAATCGAGCCTCTAACCGGGATCCTTAGGCTTCACGGGCAAGCACTTAACCGCTAAGCCATCTCTCCTGCCCCCTCCCCAAGTACTTTTAGGTGAGAGTAGACACTAACTTCTAGAGAGCTCAGGAAATGTAACTGTTCATCTGGATAGTGAAAGATAAATAGAAATTTGTAGGAAAGAATGGGGTTCAAAGTAAATGTCATTTGCATATACACAGAAATGAGAAATCCCCTGAAACTTTCACAGTGTGTTAGACTGTTTGGTGTAGCTGTGACGCATGATGTGTGTGCAAGGGTTGGGAGTTGATGACAGTTAAAGATCAACATGGGGCTGAGAATATAGCTCAGTTGTAGAGTGCCTGCTTAGCATGAGACCTGGGATTCCATCCTTAGCACCAAGAAGTCAGCAAGAGCTAAATGTGGAAAAAACACACTCAGCCAAGGTGGTAAAAAATGATGTGAAGGCTGGAGAGATGGCTTAGTGTCTGGAGTTCGTTTATAGTGGTTGTTCCCATTCTCTCTCAGCTACTTTCTCTCTCTCTCTCAAATAAGCAAAATAATGTGCCTGTGTGTGTGTGTGTGTATGTATATATATATATATATATATAATTTTTTTTTTTTTTTTTTTTTGCTTTTCGAGGTAGGATCTTGCTCTAACCCAGGCTGACCTGGAATTCACTATGTAGTCTCAGGGTGGCCTTGAACTCACAACAGTCTTCCTACCTGTGCCTCCCAAGTGTTGGGATTAAAGGCATGTGCCATCACTTCCAGCGAAATTGCTGTTTTTGCCAAGAAGTGTAGAAAGGACTGCAGAGAAGTTTTAAAGTGAACAGCATTAGGGCAATGGATATTTTTTGTTTGAGACAAGATCTCAGCCTGAACTAGGGTGGCTTTGAATTTGCGGTGTTTTCCTGTCTCAGCTTCCTGGGATTATAAGGATATGCCACCATGCTTGGTGGGGTGAGGGATATAAACTGTAATTGAAGCCGGGTGTGGTGGTGCATGCCTTTAATCCCAGCACTCGGGAGGCAGAGGTAGGAGGATTTGTCATGAGTTCAAGGCCACCCTGAGATGACATAGTTAATTCCAGGTCAACCTGGATCAGAGTGAGACCCTATCTCAAAAAAACAAAAACAAACAAAAAAAACTGTAATTGATTCTGATTTAAGTATTTTGAGAGGTTTCAAATCCATTCTTCTCCATCTTTCCCAAGGTTTGGAGTCCTTTCCCTTTAAGACCCGGAAGGAACTGCAGAGTCGAAGAGCAGAGAATGAAGCCTTCACCCTGGCCGACCTGAGGCAGCTGCCAGAGCTGAACCCACCAGTGCTGATGCCCAATGGGAATGTAGGGACTCCCCTGCGGATCTTTTTGGAGTTGATCCAGGCCTGTCGCCTACCGCCTCGAATCATCACCCAGCTGCAGCTCCAGTTCCCCAAGACAGGCTCTTCCAGGCGCTATGGCAATGTGCCCTTTGAGTATGAGGACTCAGAGACTGCAGAGCAAGAGGAGCATGTGTACACAGCCGAAGGCGAGGAAATACCTCAGGGATCCTGCCTGGTGGATACACTAGCCAGCCACTGTGATGAGCCAGAGGATGAAGGAAGAAAAGAGGAGGAGGAAGAGTGTCACTCAGATGATGTGAGTAATGTGCCACCCTGCTCTTATGGGTAGCTTAAAGAGGTCCAGGCATTAATAGCAGTCTCTCCTCAGTTATATATTATTACAAGGGTTCCTTTTTTTTTTTTTTTTTTTTTTAATTTACAAGGGTTCTTAACCAGAGTTTCTCAGGAGGGTTCCATGAAGTACGAGAACTCAGATTTTTTTTAATCTTTATTTTTCATTTTATTTACTTATTTTTTTGGGGGGGAGAGAGAGAAAGAGGCAGATATATGTAGAGACAATAGGTGCACCAAGGCCTCTAGCCACTGTAAACGAACTCCAGATGCACGTGCTGCCTTGTGCATCTGGCTTACATGGGTCCTGGGGAATTGAACCTAGGTCCTTTGGCTTTCCAGGCAAGCGCCTTAAGAGCTAAGCCATCTCTCCAGCCCAAGAACTCAGATCTTAGATATAAAGCTACAAGCTATATTTGAGTGTGCATATGTGCTTTTTCTTTTGAAACAGGGTCTTACTCTAGCCAAGGCTTACCTAGAAGTCACTCTATAACCCAAGGCATAGTGATCCTCCCAAGTCCTGGGACTAAATGCAATATACCACCACATCTGGGGGGGGGGGAGGGAGGGGGTTGGGAGAGAGAGAGTGTATGTGTGTGTATACACACACACATACACACACATATATATTTGTTGTTTGTTTTTTTCGAGGTAGGGTCTCACCACATCTTGTGTGTGTGTGTATACACATAGCTCATTCATTCATTCATACATACATATGTGTGTGTGTGTGTGTGTGTGTATTTTGTTTTTTGGTTTTTTTCGAGGTAGGGTCTCACTCTGGTCCAGACTAACCTGGAATTAACTCTGTAGTCTCAGAGTGGCCTTGAACTCATGGCAATCCTCCTACCTCTGCCTCCCAAGTGTTGGAATTAAAAGGCATGTGCCACCATGCCCAGCCACATATAATTTTTAAACTTTATTATTTTCAAACTTTTTATTTATTTATTTGAGAGGGAGAAAAAGATGGAGAGAGGGAGAGAATGGGCATACCAGGGCCTGTAGCCACTGCAAATAAACTCTACATGCTTGTGTCACTTTGTGCACCTCACTTATGTGGGTCCTTTGGTTTGCATGCAAGCATCTTAACTGCTAAGCCATCTCTCTAGCCCATAAATAAATAACTTTTAAAAACTAATGACTTGGTTAACATCTATGAAAATAGAAGCATATCTGAGATGAGAGCCCTCTTGCTGCTTTTCTAACCTCTTTGCTTTCATCATATAGCTTAGATCTTCTTTTATTTATTTAATTCATTTTTGAAGTAGGGTCTTGGTCTAGCCCTGAAATTCAATATGTAGTCTCAGGGTGGCCTTTAACTCACAGCAGCTCTCTTATCTCTGTCTCTCCCCTTCCCCCCCCCCCCCCAGTGCTGGGATTAGACATATGCACCACCACACCCAGCTAACTTTTTTTTTTTAAGATTTGTTTATATTTATTTATTTGTTAGACACAGAGGGAGAGAGAGAGGAAGAAAGAATGGGTGTGACAGGGCCTCTAGCCACTGCAAACAAACTCCAGATACATGTGCCACCATGTGCATCTGGCTTACGTGAGACCTGGAGAATTGAATCTGTCTCCTTGGGCTTTGCAGGCAAGTGCCTTAACTGCTAATCTCTCCAGCCTTTTTTTTTTTTTTTTTTTTTTTTTGTGGAGGGTCTCATTCTAGCCCAGGCTGACCTGGAATTCAGTAGTCTCAGGGTAGTCTTGAACTCATGGCAATCCTCCTACCTCAGCCTTCCCAGTGCTGGGATAAAAGGTGTGCGCCACCATGCCCAGCTTCTTCCATTTTTTTAATGAGAGAGGGAGGGAGAGAGAATTGGTGCACCAGGGCTTTCAGCAGCTGTAACCGAACTCCAGATGCTTATGCCATCTTGTGTGCCTGTGTCACCTTGTATGTCTGGCTTACGTGGAATCTAGAGCCATCTTTCCAGTCTTCTGCTACTCTCTTGATGTGCTGTTACGGACAGATCATTTACCTCTGAATCTGGGTAATGGCATTTCTCACAGGGTCCTTGGGATGATTAGAGGAGCTGAGTTACTTGAAGGGCCTGGGAAATAATAGGTACTAATGGTAGGTCTTGTCCTATGTGGCATAATGTATAAAGGCCTAAATTATATATACCAATTAGCACTAACATTTTGGCAACTAGTGAGAGAGCTGTGGGCCTAAGGGTGAGGATTTCATGTAAGCTGCAGGACTCAGAACATGAGGATTTAATCCAGTGGAGGAGAGGCACTTATTTTAGGCAGCAAGAACCATGGAGCCTAAAGCACAGAGCTGAGACAGTCAGGGTTGCTGGGAAAGGTGTAAACTATGTTGAGAAATGTAAGTGTATGGAGATATGTGTTAGTCAAAGTTTTAAGGTCTGGATGTGCTGCTTCTGGAGAAACCTGAAGGCATAGAGCTGCGGGCTGGGTGCTTCCTGCCTCCTGTGCCCTGAAACTCCTTCCTTCTGGGCCTGAGGAAAGTGGGGCATGTAGGCCATCTCTCTCCTCTTTCTGGCAGGATGACGACCGGTGTGAGGAGTGGGAGCGGCATGAAGCACTGCATGAGGATGTGACCAGGCAGGAGCGGACTACTGAACGACTCTTTGAGGAGGAGATTGAGCTCAAGTGGGAGAAAGGTGGCTCTGGTCTGGTGTTCTATACCGATGCTCAGTTTTGGCAGGAGGAGGAAGGAGGTAAGCCTATGTTTGGGTCCTCTTGCTGTCACTGTAACAAACACCTGAGATAATTCGATTTCCAAAGAGAGAAGGTTCATTTGGTGCATTGTTCTGGAGGTTTCAGTCTTGATCAGTTGGCTTTAGGCCTGTGGTGGGAGAACATGGTGCATAAAATCCATTCACCTCATAGCTGAGGTGCAAAGAAGGAATAGACTAGACCAAAAGGGAACTAACTAGCTTCTGTTTTTGTATGTGGGGAACCAGTCATCCTTTTTTTGAGAGAAGAATGAGTGGAATAAGTAGACGATGGATACCGTCCATGCCAGGTTTGAATAGCTTTTCCAGAGGAGAGGCTTGAAAGTACAAACCCAGACCTCAGGTTCTGGAACTTGGGTCTAACTCTATGTCTAGCTCTCAGCAGAACTGAGAATCCTAGGGTTATGGATGAATCCCAGGGGTGGGGGATGTAGTTCACAAGGGTAGAGAGCACTTGCCTAGCTTGTGCAAGACCCAGGGTCTGATCCAGGCACCAAAACAAAACAAAGAACTTAACCCATACTTCTGGACCCTTTTGTATCCCTGTAGATTTTGATGAACAGACAGCAGATGACTGGGATGTGGACATGAGTGTCTACTACGACAAAGGTACTGGGCAAAGGGTGGTGGTATTGGGAGATAGAACTTGTGCTCTGTATGCTTACAGAGGCCATGACAGAACCAGTTTCTTTAAGGAAGTTAGTTCACTGTATACTTCTCCCTCAGTATCTTTGAGATTGTTTCTAAGACCCTCATGGATAGCAAAATCAGCAGATGCTCATGTTCTTTATACAGTAAAGTAATATGGTATTTGATTATATCCTACATATATCTTCATGCACACTTTATATCATCTCTCTTTCAAAAAAATTAGCCAAGCTGGGCGTGATGGTGCACACTTTTCCAGCACTCGGGAGGCAGGAGTAGGAGGATTGCCATGAGTTTGAGGCCACCCTGAGACTACATAGTGAATTCCAGGTCAACCTGAGCTACAGTGACCCTACCTTGAAAAACAAAACAAAAAACAAACAAAAATCAGCTGAGTGTGCCAGGTGTGGTGGTATACACCTTTAATCCCAGCACTTGGGAGGAGAGGTAGGAAGATCACATTGAGTTTGAGGCCAACCTGAGACTACATAATGAATTCCTAGTCAGTCTGAGCTAAAGCAAGACCCCACCTCGAAAAACCAAAAATAAATTAAAAAAATAAAAATTTTAAGCTGGGCGTGGTGGCACACGCCTTTAATCCCAGCAGCACTCGGGAGGCAGAGGTAGGAGGATTGCCGTGAGTTTGAGGCCACCCTGAGACTCCATAGTGAATTCCAGGTCAGCCTGGGCTAGAGTGAGACCCTACCTCAAAAAAAAAAAGGGGGGGGGTGTGGTTTGGAGAGATTTCACAGTGGTTAAGGTACTTGCCTGCAAAGCCTGACAACCCAGGTTCTGCAGTGCCTATGTAAAGCAAGTAGCACAAAGTATTGCATGCATCTGGAGTTCGTTTGCAGTGGCTGAAGGCCCTGATACACCTATTCTCCCCCTCTCCCCTCCCTCCCTCCCCCCTCCCCCTTTCTCTGTGTCTTCATTCTACTTGCAAATAAATAAACAACAACAAAAAATTTCATTCAGGCATGGTGATGCACACTGGTAATTCCAGCACTCGGAAGACTTAGTAAAGCAGGATTGTTGCAAGTGTGAGGCCAGTGTGGGCCACATAGCAAGTCCCTGTGTAAATATCCTTGCTAGGTGTCTTCTAGCACCTAATGAAATATAAATGCTGTATAAATGGTATTATGAGTTTTTTTTTTTGTTTTGTTTTTGGCTTTTTGAGGTAGGGTCTCACTCTAGCCCGGGTTGACCTGGAATTCACTATGTCATCTCAGGATGTCACCACACCCACTTAAGGTATTGTATTTTCAAACATGGTTGGATCTGCACATGCAGAACCTGTAGATACAGAGGACAGACTACACTCACCATTTCCATGGATTGTATGCACTACCTGTAGTTAAGTCTATGTGCTGGCTGTTTGCAAAGTTTCTCTGAGGAAGGACGTGTGGAGATGACCTTCAAGGACCTGGTCTGATCAGCAGGCCTTGGATAGCCTCTGGGTTCTAATTTCCTCTCTGTAAGATGAGGCAATGTATGCTTCCTGTTCTTGTTGTGTTCCCAGTCTCATGAGAGAGTTGACATAATGCCATGAAAATTTTGTGAGGAAATCACAGAAACATTATCCTTCCAAAATGATCTCTGGTTTCTCAGATGGTGGAGACAAGGATGCCCGAGATTCTGTCAAAATGCGCCTAGAACAAAGACTCCGAGATGGCGAGGAAGATGGCTCTGTAATTGGACACCAAGTGGGCACCTTTGAACGCCACACCAAGGTGAGTGAGCACTGTACCCAGCCCCGTGAGCCCTCTATCCCCACGCCCCCCCCCCCCCCCAGATAGGGTCTCATTCTAGTCCAGGCTCCCTTGGAACTCAACTCTTTATAAAGTGCCAGGCTGGACTCAAACTTATGGCCTCCCCATTGCTGGAACTAAAGGCATATGCCCCCACACCTGGCTCTGTTCCTTCTCTTCCTAGCCCAGTCCTCCTCTTCTATCCTAGTCTTCCTCTTCTAAGGAGCTCCCTCCCTTCCTCCATACTGCTTTGTTTATTGTGAGCCACGTTTAAGTGAATCTTGTCCCTTCCCTCTGCAGGGCATTGGCAGGAAGGTGATGGAGCGCCAGGGCTGGGCTGAGGGCCAGGGCTTGGGCAGTAGGTGCTCCGGGGTGCCTGAGGCCCTGGATGGTGATGGTCAGCACCCCAGATGCAAGCGTGGATTGGGGTGAGTGTGACAAAGCCTTTACAATGTGCTGGTTCCCTTTCCCCATTGTTTTTGGGTTGGGTGGTACATACTCCTAGAGGATAAACTTCAAAGCAGAGTTAGAAGGAAAAAGTAGATCTCTTACTGTTTTCTTTTTTCTTTCCTTGTTGTTTTGAGGTTGGGTCTCGCTCTAAACAAGACTGATCTGGAATTCACTATGTAGTTTCTGTGTGGCCTCAAACTTACAGCGATTCCTCCTACCTCTGCTTTCTAAGTGCTGGGCATGTACCACCATGCCCAGCTCCAGCCTTGTTCTTCTCTATTTTAGGTCAAATGCTAAAACTTGCATGGATGATGGATACCCCAGGAGAGTCTGAGTTTGTGTTTGATAGGGAATCTGTCTCTGAGGCTGTCACGATAGAATGAATATACTCTCTCAGGTTCCCGGTTGCTGGGCTGGCACAGACTGTCAACAGATAGACCCAGAGCTAGAAAGCAAGTTCCAGGTTTAAAGCTTTGTCTTTGGAGCTCTGGCTCCTTGGCGGTAGTGCTTGGCTAGCATGCACAAGGCCCTGGGTCCAGTCCCCATCACCATGAAAGGTCTGACTTCGGGACAGAACAGATAGTAGTAGTTACTTCATGTCCTCTACTGGAATTTTCTTTTCTTTTTTTTTTTTTAATGAAGCTTTTTTTTCATTTTTTAAATTAATTTATTTATTTATTTGAGAGTGACAGACACAGAGAGAAAGACAGAGGGAGAGAGAGAGAATGGACACGCCAGGGCTTCCAGCCTCTGCAAACGAACTCCAGATGCGTGCGCCCCCTTGTGCATCTGGCTAACGTGGGACCTGGGGAACCGAGCCTCGAACCGGGGTCCTTAGGCTTCACAGGCAAGCGCTTAACCGCTAAGCCATCTCTCCAGCCCTCTTTTCTTTTTTTTTAGAATCTCACTCTAGCTCGGGCTGACCTGTGTTTCTGTTTTTCGAGGTAGGGACTGACTCTAGCTCAGGCTGACCTGCAATTCACTCTGTAGTCTCAGGCTGGCCTCAAACTCACAGCGATCCTTTTACCTCTGCCTCCCTAGTGCTGAGATTAAAGGCGTGCGCCACCACGCCTGGTATTTCTACTGGGATTTGGAAGGGAGCAGCCCTCTCAGTGAGAGCCCCTTTTAAAACACAGGTACCATGGAGAAAAGCTACAGCCATTTGGGCAACCGAAGAAGTCCCGTGGAACTGGCTTGGGTCTTATTTCCACCATCTACGATGAGCCTCTACCCCAAGACCAAAGGGAGTCACTTCTGCGACGCCAGCCACCCACCAGCATGAAGTTTCGGACGGGCATGACTTTTGTGAGGGACTCCAGTTGTGCTTTGGCCAGCGCCTCCGAGCTTGAGTGAGGCCGGCCCTCTGCCCTCGCCTTGTCTGAAGCAGCAGGCTGCACGGCTAGCTCGGGTGCTCACATCTCAGCCTGCCGACCACTTCTCTACCTCGGGAGAAAGTTCCCTCCTTCCCCTTGGATGCTGGGGTTTAATGGCCTTTCTTTGGTCTTCGTGTTTGGGCTCGCCCCAGAGCTTTGGAGAGCTGCGTGGCCCGTGGCACATCTCCTTTGGGGATCTGAAGGCGGTCTCCACGCGTGAAGATGAAGGTCGGAAGGACGAGGAAGAGGACCGCAGCGGGCCCCTCCAGCACCTCGCCCCTCCCTGGATGGGCACGGGCAGCGGCGAATCCACAGGAGAATAAACGAGGTCACGACCTGAGCCCTCTCCTATCCTGGCCGCAGTCTGGGAATTCTAAGGCTCCGGCACCAGTGAGAGATTTCTGCGCCTGCGTGGCTGTGTGGGCGGGACTTCCTCAGCGGTCGCCGTTTCCGGCGCTGTCCGGAAGTTGTGCCTGGGCCCGTCTACCGGGTGATGTGCACCTCTGTCGGGGTGTAGGTTCTGTTCTTGCCCTCTGGACGGCCCCTGGGCACCGCCGGGCTGGCCTGCCCCACCCGCGGCCCGGCTCTGCCCATGGCGGAGGCGGCTCCCGCCACGGCCTTCGGGCAGGCGGTGATCGGTCCCCCGGGCTCGGGGAAGACCACGTACTGCCGGGGCATGAGCGAGTTTCTGCGGGCGCTGGGCCGGCGCGTAGCGGTGGTGAACCTGGATCCCGCCAACGAAGGGCTGCCCTACGAGTGCGCGGTGGACGTGGGCGAGCTGGTGGGGTTGGGCGACGTGATGGAGGCGCTGCGGCTGGGCCCCAACGGCGGCCTGCTCTATTGCATGGAGTACCTCGAAGCCAACCTGGACTGGCTGCGCGCCAAGCTCGCCCCCCTCCGCGGCCACTACTTCCTCTTCGACTGCCCCGGCCAGGTGGAGCTCTGCACACACCATGGAGCCCTGCGCAGCATCTTCTCCCAGATGGCTCAGTGGGACCTAAGGGTGCGTCCTTGGGGGTCGGGTAGGCCTCTTTTGCAGCTGGAGTCCGAAACAGGGATGGAAGACAGATGCCATGCCCCCGTGTCACACAGTGAGATGGGAGGGTGGGCTAAAGTTGCTTTGGAATAAAATTTAAGCCGTTGTGAGTTCGAATTTTGGCTCTCCCACCAACTGCTGTGTGGTTTGGGTAAGTCATCTCAGAACTTCGGTTTTGTCATTTGTCAAACCCAAGTTCAAAGCTTTGAAAATAATGGGAAGAATTATGTAGAAAGTGGCACAGATGGTGGTTGTAAATTGGCTACAAAAGTGCATGTGAAGGCTGGCGATAGTGGCATACGCCTTTAATCCAAGCACTCAGAAGGCAGAGGTAGAAGGATCACCATCAGTTGGATGCCAGCCGGGGACTACATAGTGAATTCCATGTCAGCCTGAACTACAGTGAGACCCTTCCTCAAAACAAAAAAGTGCAAATGAACGAGTGGAGGAAGAGTGGTTGGGAAGATGGCTGGGTCGGTAAAGCGCTTCCATGTGTGCATGGGGACCTGATTTTGGTTACCCAGCACCCATGTGAAAGCTGGCCCAGCACGGGGGAGGTGGACGTGGGATCCCTCTGGTTTGCAGACTGTTATGTCTAACCAAATTAGTGAGCTCCAGGTTCAGTAAGAAATCCTGTCTCAATAAAGTGGAGAGCGATTGAGGAAGACACCTCATCTCCACACACACGCATGTGTACCCACACTCGTAGAAACAGGCACAAAGAATGAGGCAGATACAGTTTAAGTTGAATCTGTTGTTTATTAGAAGGCTCAATGCAAAGTACCTTGTAGGAGGGATTGGAGATTTAGCTCAGTGATAGAGCACTTGCCTAGCAAGCACAAGGCTCTGGATTCAGCCTCCAGCACTGTTGAAGTGGGGTGGGGGTGGTATCTTACAAGAAACAAATACTCCCCATTTTCAGAGATTGGCAATTACAGTAAAATAGAATAGCTGGGCTTGCCTGGAAGCTCACCATTTGGGAATTAGAGGCAGAAGGATCACAAGCTCAAGGCCAGCCCAGGCTGCATGAGACCCTGTCTCAAGTATAACAAAAGCAGGGAAACACTGGCAAAGTGGCACATGCCTTTAATCCCAGCACTCGGGAGGCAGAGGCAGGAAGATAAGAGTTCAAGGCTACCCTGAAACTCCATAGTGAATTCCAGGTCAGTCTGAGCTAGAGTGAGACCTTACCTCAAAAACAAAACAAAACCAAAAGAAAAAAACAGCAGGCAAACACTACTGAAGCAGGCTTACTCTTAGTCTCCAACTTTCAGTCTGATGAGAGATCAGGCCCAGATATGCCTGCCTCCTCGGTCACTCTCATTCTGTCTTCCCCTCATAGTTGACTGCAGTCCATCTGGTGGATTCTCACTACTGCACAGATCCAGCCAAGTTCATTTCAGTACTGTGCACCTCTCTGGCCACCATGCTGCATGTGGAGTTGCCCCATGTCAATGTCCTCTCCAAGATGGACCTCATTGAGCACTATGGGAAGTTGGGTAAGAACTCCTTTGGAACATGAAGGAGTAGGGCAGCAGCTGGGCTGTGATGAAGCATGAAGAAAGCTGCTTCTGGGACCAGGCATGGCCTGGTGATAGTATCCACTCCAGGTTCCAGCTCCTGCCCATCTTCTTTGTGCCAGATACTGTTGTAAGTTTTGTGGCTAGGAGCTAGCTATATATTGTGGAAGAATTAAAAGAAGTTGATAAGACAGTGAGTGGCTGACAGTGAAAGAAGTGATTCAGTACTAGTGGTAATGCCATCTAAACTGACCCCTGAGTGCTGAAAGGAAGCAACTGGAGGACTGCCCTAGGTAGAAGGTCCTGAGGGGAAGAAGTGCTGTATTAGTTTGGGCTGATAAAATCAAAATACCTGGGCTGGAGAGATGGCTTAGCGGTTAGATGCTTGCCTGAGAAGCCAAAGGACTGAAGTTTATTCCTCAGTAACCATGTAAGCCAAGTGCACAAAGTGGAACGCGTGGCTGGAGTTTGCAGCTAGAGGCCCTGGTGCACCCATTTTCTCTCTGTATGCCTCTTTCTCTTCCTTTCTTTCAAATAAATAAGATATAAAATACATACATATATGTATGTATATAATGCTGAGTGTGGTGGCGCACACCTTTAATCTCAGCACTCAGGAGGCCGAGGTAGGAGGATCACTGTGAGTTCAAGGCCAGCCTGAAACTACATAGTGAGTTCCAGGTCAGCCTTGGCTGAAGCAAGACCCTACCTTGGAAAAAAAAAAAAAAAAAAATCTACCTATGTGAAGTGTAAGTCAGTAGACAGGTGCTTATAGCTGTACCCTCATGTGGCAGAAAGTACCAGTCAAGCATAAAGTATGGAAAATTGAGGCAGAAGCTGGTTGGTACAAGATAGGGGGTTTGTGTAGTGTCCCACTGCCAACATTTTCCCCCAACAAATTAGTGCTTTGTATTGCTAGAGGCATCAGTTTGTTAAATAACATCAGAAGCACCAGGCATGGTGACACATGCCTTTAATTCCAGCACTCAGGAAGCAGAGACTGGAGGGTCACCATGAGTTCTAGGCCATCTTGAGACCACATAGTGAATTCCAGGTCCACCTGAGCTAGAGCTTGACCCTACCTGGAAAAACCAAACAAACAAAAAACTAAAAGTGGGCTGGAGAGATGGCTTAGCAGTTAAGGTGTTTGCCTGAAAAGCCAAAGGACCCAGGTTCGAGTCCCCAGTACTCTCATAAGCCAGATGCACCAAGGGGGTGCATGCATGAAGTTTGTTTGCAGTGGCTAGAGGCCCTGGCACGCCCGTTTTCTCTCTCTGTCCCCCCACACCCGCTTGCAATTGAATAAAATAAAATAAAAATCTAAAAAAAACTAAAAGAAAAGAAAAAAAAAACAACTAAAATAAGGGAGGTTGTTGGGAAAATGGCATGACATTAGCCTTGTGCAGGGATGGGAGGTAGCTGCCAGTTTGGACATGAAGACTTGTTAGCAGCTCAGAGGGACCACCTTAACCCACAGTCCCTCAGCTTACCTTAGGGAGCAATGTTGATAAGGAGCCCAATGAGCTTGGTGGGCACAAATGGATAGCGTCGGGAGGCCTGTGGTCCTCCTTTAGTGGAAATTTGATAGAAATTTTGCCAGTCCTTACTTTGTGTATCTAATTGTGAGATTCATGTGACAGGGACTTAGCATAGTTCCCAGGTCTTGTTTTGTATTGCTATTGACCACCATTGAGCAAATGTAGTGGGTGGTAGGTGATCATCTTTAATCCTCACAATGGTCTGATGAGTTAGATACTTGTCTATATATATGTTTTTTGATTGTTGGTTTTTATTTATTTCAGGGAGTGGGTAGTATTCTGTTTGTATCACTGAGATAAATCTCTGGTCCTCTTTACTTTGGTTTTTCAAGGTAGGGTCTCGATATAGCCCAGGCTGACCTGGAATTCTCTACGTAGTCTCAGGGTGGCCTTGAACTCACGGCGATCCTCCTACCTCTGCCTCCCGAGTGCTGGGATTAAAGGCATGCGCCACCGCACCTGGCTTCTTCTTTCTTCTTTTTTAAATACATTTTTTGTTTGCAAGCAAAGAGAAAAAGATAGAAGAGAGACAGAGAGACTTGGTACACCAGAGCTTCTAGCCACTGCAAATGAACGCCAGATGCATGAGTACTGGGGTTTGAATTGAGGTCGTTGGGCTCAGAAGGCAAGTGCTTTAGCTACTGAGCCATCTCTCCAGTCCCCTCATTACTTTTAAAGTAAGCACCTTTAACTGCTGAACTATCTCTGAACCCACCCCTGTCTTTTTATTTTGAGTTGAAGTCTCACTAAGTAGCCCAGGTAGACCTTGCATTTGGACCACTGGGTCTAACAGAAGTGGTTTTCTTTAGCATCTTCATGTCATTTTAGCAACAAATATTTGAGTGAATGTAGATAAAAGAAGGCAGGTGTGATGGCTTGTGTCTGTACTTCCAGTTCCTGGGAGGCTGAGGCGGGAGGACCATCAAAACTTCCAAGCAGGGGCTGGAGAGCTGGCTTAGCCATTAAGGCATTTGCCTGCAAAGCCAAAGGATCCAGGTTCTATTCCCCAGGACCCATGTTAGCCAGATACACAAGGGGCCTCACACATCTGGAGTTCATTTGCAGTGGCTGGAGGCCCCGGCACAACCATATTCTCTCTCTCTTTCTCTCCCCGCCTTCTCTGTCAAATAAACAAAAAAAAAAAAAATTTTTTTTTATTTTTATTTTTTTTGTTTAAAGTTCCAAGCAGGGCTGGGGAAATGGCTTAGTGGTTAAGGTGTTTGCCTGCGAAGCCTAAGGACCAATTTTCCAGGACCCATGTAAGCCAGTTGCACAAGGGGTGCATGCATCTGGAGTTCATTGCAGTGGCTAGAGATCCTGGTGTGCCCATTCTCTCTCAAATAAAATTAAATTTAAAAGTTCCAAACAAAGCTGGGCGTGGTGGCACATGCCTTTTATTGCAGTCAGGTCCACCTTGCTGGCAGAAATCACCCATCCAAGAACCACTTTTGGGAAAAAAGGATTTATTTTGGCTCACAGACTCAAGGGGAAGCTCCATAATGGCAGAGAAAACAATAGCATGAGCAGAGAGTAGTCATCACCCCCTGGCCAACATAAGGTGGACAATAGCAACAGGAGAGTGTGGCAAACACTGGCATGGGGAAACTGGCTATAACACCCATAAGCCCACCCCCAACAATATACTGCCTCCAGGAGGCATTAGTTCCTAAATCTCCATTAGCTGGAAACTTAGCATTCAGAACACCTATGCTTATGAGGGACACCTGAATCATCAAACTACCACACCTTTAATCCCATCACTCGGGAGGCATAAGTAGGAGGTTTGAGTTTGAGGCCAGACCACATAATGAGTTCCAAGTCAGCCTGGGCTAGAGGAAGACTCTTAACTAGAAAAACAAAGTTCACTTAGCTGGGCGTGGTGGCGCACGCCTTTAATCCCAGCACTTGGGAGGCAGAGGTAGGAGGATCGCTGTAAGTTCGAGGCCACCCTGAGACTCCATAGTGAATTCCAGGTCAGCCTGGGCTAGAGTGAAACCCTACCTCGAAAAACCATTAAAAAACAAAAAAAACAAAAAACAAAGTTCAAAGCCAGTCTGGACAGGGTTGTCATTACCCCGTTGCTGTGTGAGGTACTGTCTCATGACACCAAAAAAGAAAATATCATCCCAGTTCTCAGGTCCTTAGTCTAATGCCAGCTTGCCCTGAACCCTGGTGTCTTTTTTTTTTTTTTAGCCTTCAACTTGGACTACTATACGGAGGTCCTAGACCTTTCCTACCTGCTCGATCACTTGGCTTCTGACCCTTTCTTCAGCCACTACCGCCAGCTCAATGAGAAACTGGTGCAGCTGATCGAAGACTACAGCCTGGTCTCCTTTATCCCTTTGAATATCCAGGTATTGGGGACTGAGAGGCCTGTTTGTGGCCATAGGCTCTGATGTGCCTGGGACTCGCTGACCAAAGGCAGAGAAAGCTTGGCAGGGGTCATTCAAACAATGGTCTTTTGGCCCTCTCTCTATATGTTCCTTTCTGAGTATGAATATGAGTGAGTCCAGAAAGTCACCAAAGGACTTCAACAGTGCCAGGAGACTGTGTTGAGCCTATTTTGCTAGATACCTGTGTTGACTTTGCAAGCATTTCCCAGTCCTGTCTCTCTCATCTTGCCCCCTGCAAAGAAAGCCGCAGATTCCTTTCTGCAGTAGGTGAACCTGAGCTAAGTTGCCTTTTCCATCCCTGATGCTATACTTTTTTTGTTTTGTTTTCGAGGTACTGTTTCACTGTAGTCCAGGCTCTAGCCCAGGCTGACCTGGAATTCACTATGTAGTCTCAGGATGGCCTTGAACTCAGTGATTCTCCTACCTCTGCTTCCTGAGTGCTGGGATTAAAGGCGTGTGCCACCACAACAAGCTTGCTTGCTTTTTTTTTTTTTTTTTTTTAAGGTACAGTCTTACTCTAGCCCAAGCTGACATGGAATTCACTCTAAGGTGGCCTTAAACTCACAGAGATCCTCGTATCTCTGCCTCCTGAGTGCTGGGATTAAAAATGTGCACAACCAGCCAGGTGAGTGGTGGCGCACGCCTTTAATCCCAACACTGGGAGGCAGGTAGGAGGATTGCCTTGAGTTCAAGGCCACCCTGAGACTACATGGTAAATTCCAGGTCAGCCTGGACTAGAGTGATGCCCTATCTCAAAAAAACAAAATAAACAAATGTGCACAACCGTGCCGCTTTTCTCTTTTAAAGTGAGGAGGAGAATTGTAGTGTACATATGTAACAGCCTCCACTCATTGAATGCTTTCCCTGCTAGGCACTGTGCTGAGGACTGAACGTGAGTTATTTTGATCTGTGCATTCCATTGTAATGTATGTACTAGTCTCACTAGTGTGTATAGATGAGAAAACAAGTAACATATACTTACTGTGTGTCTAATAGTAGTAGGACTGTGGCAGGCACTGAAGGTACCTTGACTTGGGACTCTGATCTTAATGGCTGTATGGTCAAGTTAGAGATCAGATGAGGTACTAGACAATTCTTTTTCTATTTTTGGTTTTTCAAGGTAGTGGCTTGCTTTAATTCAGGGTGATCTGGAATTCACTATGTAGTCTCAGGTTGGCCTCGAACTCACGGTGATCCTCTTACCTCTGCTTTCCGAGTGCTGGGGTTAAAGGCGTGTGCCACCATACCTGGCTTATAAGTAATTGTCTAAGGTGTCAGGGATGCCATCTACAATAGCAACAAACCCAGGGGGCTGAGTATGCATAGAGGAACTTAACTATTCTAACCTGAATAGGTAGTCAGTCAGGAGAGACAGGATTTAGCTAGGCTTCTGGATCCTGGAGAGCCATCCCAGCTACATAGACATAGAAGTGTCCTGAGAAAGAGGAGGGTGTGTTTGGAGCCTGGAAGCAATTAGTAAAGCCTCAGTTTGGTATTCCTGTGTCAGTTCTACAGTTATGTCTCTTTCCTGCTCAGGACAAGGACAGCATCCAGCGAGTCCTGCAGGCTGTGGATAAAGCCAATGGCTACTGTTTCGGAGTCCAGGAGCAACGAAGCCTAGGGGCCATGATGTCTGCTGCAATGGGAGCTGACTTCCACTTCTCCTCGTATCCTTACTCCCTCACCTTACTCACATTCTTGCTACAGCTTGGGAATGGTCATAGGGATTGTGGTCACCACCCTGTCAGCAACTGATCTCATAGTGACCAGTTGGGTTCAGTGGTGACTCTCTTATATTAAATTAGAAGGCTTCAGGGTTGGCTGTACTGAGAACCAGGGAAGATAATGACCAAAAGAAATCACCAGCATAAAAGCCTGGAAGTGAAAGCGCATTTGGTCATTGGGATTTGGCAAGGGATTTGGTTTGACTGATAATGCATGTGAAGGGGAAAGGGAGGTGTGGGAAATATGGAGAGCTTGAGTGCTTTGTAGGAGTGTGTGGACTTCAGGACTTCAGTGGTAGAGTGCTTGCCTGCTGTGCATAATTCAAAAAAAGAGACATAAACCAGGCGTGGTGGTGCACGCCTTTAATCCCAGTACTCAGGAGGCAGAGGTAGGAGGATCGCCATGAGTTCAAGGCCACTCTGAGACTGCATAGTAAATTCCAGGTCAGCCTGGGCTAGAGTGAGACCCTACCTCAGAAAAAAAAAAAAAAAAAAAAAGGAAGGAAAAAGAGAAAAGATTTGTAGAATCAGCTCATGGATAAGAATTTTTTAAAATTTATTGATTTGTTTAATTCTGTGGGTTTTTTATTTTATTTTATTTGGTTTTTCGAGGTAGGGTTTCACTCTAGCCCAGGCTGATCTGGAATTCACTATGCATTCTCAGGGTGGCCTTGAACTCATGGGGAACCTCCTACCTCTGCCTCCCGAGTGCTGAGATTAAAAGTGTGTATCACCATGCCCAGCAAACTTTGGCGTTTTGAGATAAGACAAGGTTTCATTTTTAGCCAGACTAGCATGAAACTTCCTATGTAGTACCGGCTGGCCTTGAACTCTCAATCATGATGCACATTTTGGAAAGCCCTTCCAAGTATGGAAAATGATTGCTGCAGCACCATCCTGCAGTGTTTGGATAAACATGAAATGAACACACAACATGCAACATATTTAATGGCAGGTCAGGGGAATGCACTGGCGTGCTCCCCAAACTGACTGTGCTCGCAGCTTT
This sequence comes from Jaculus jaculus, assembly GCF_020740685.1. Classification (NCBI taxonomy): domain Eukaryota; kingdom Metazoa; phylum Chordata; class Mammalia; order Rodentia; family Dipodidae; genus Jaculus; species Jaculus jaculus. The sequence goes on along the minus strand of NC_059106.1, from coordinate 59,576,929 downwards.
TGTATAGCTTCAAGCAGTCAAAGCTATGGGGAAGCTGGCGTGGTGGTGCACACCTTTAATCCCAGCACTCAGCAGGCAGAGGTAGGAGGATCGCTGTGAGTTGGAGGCCACCCTGAGAATACATAGTGAATTCCAGGTCAGCCTGGGCTAGCGTGAGACCCTGCCTTGAAAAAAAAAAAAGCTATGGGTAGTCAGAGCATAAGGCAGACCACATTTTGATGGGCTCGTGAATGTTAGGATGGCTCAGGAGTTGTTCTTTTTAGATTTATTTCATCAGGAAATCTTTGGAGAAGGTGGACATTTCCCCCAGTCTTCAAGAAGCCACATCCAAGGTTCATAGTTTTCCATGTCCTGAGGTTTAGCCTGTGGAAAGATTATCCTTATTGCATCCAGTTAGCTTTCCAACTAGTTTGATCTCCACATATGATTATGGTTGTGTAGACAGGACAGTTCTTAATGTCTTGCTAGGTAAAATGTTTATAGACAAAATAGAAGGGAAAAAAAAAAAGATCTGGGCATGGTGGCTCAGGCCTTCAGTCTTAGCACTTAGACTGCTGAGGTAGGAGGACTGTCAGGAGTTCAAGGCCAGCTAAGGTATGGAATGAGTTACAGGTCATCCTGGGCCAGCATAAGATCCTGCCTCAAAACAGAATGGGTTGAGAGGAGCTAGACTACTACGTTGGTGACTGAGTAGTGGAGACAGGTTTGTCTCTGGCTGAAACAGGAGCTGGCTGATGCTGTATGTCTGAGGGTGCCATTGGACATCTAGAGCTTTCCAAAAGCAGCTAGGCCTTTAAAGCGAGGTTGGTGACCAGTGAAGATGTCCTTCTGGTCAAAGGCCATGTGTGAGGCAGTAAAGGGAAGTCCAGGCCCTCTAGGCTGATGGTCTAGACTTTGCATCTATACAGGATGCTGGAGTCAGAGTCCTTGGATATTGAGGGAAGTCATTGCAGCCAGCACTTTTGATCCGTCAGGGCCTTTTGCATGTGGGTAACAAAGCTCGTAAGAACAGATGGTTATGTAAGAAAATTTATGAGAGAATGAGAATGAATGGACACACCAGCGGCTCTTAATACTGCAAACAAATTTCAGGTGCATGCGCCACCTTGTGCATCTGGCTGTATGTGGGAAGTGGGGAATCAAACCTGGACCAACAGGCTTTGCAAGCAAGTGGCTTAAACAACTGAGCCATCTCCCCAGCCCAGAACAGATGGGTATCAATGATGGCAATAAAGCATGCAGTTCCTGATGAAAGGACCAAGAGCTGTTTCACATGTAGTCAGTGTTGGCAATCCCTTCTCTTTGCACTTAGTGAATATGATTTGTGACCTATTCCAGAGAAAAGTAAAAGTAGGAGGCACCCAGTAGCCCAAACAGAAAGTTGTCCCTGCCTCAGGGTAGTCTTGAACTCAGCAGTCATCCTACCTCTGCCTCCCAAGTGCTTTTTGTTTGTTTGTTTTCTTTTGTTTTTTTGAGGTAGGATCTTCTAGCCCAGGCTGACCTGGAATTCATTATATAGTCTCAGGATGGCTTCGAACTCACAGCAATCCTCCTACCTCTGCCTCTTGAGTGCTGGGCTTAAAGGCGTGTGCCACCACACCCGGCTTTTTTATTATTATTATTTTTAATTATTATTATTTACTTGCATGTGTGTGTGTTTGGACACACATGTGCCAGGGTGTGCATGTAGAGGTCAGAAGAGTTGTCTGCTCCACTTTTTTGTTTTAATTTTTTTTTATTTTTATTTATTTATTTGAGAGCAACAGACAGAGAGAGAAAGAGAGAGAATGGGCGCGCCAGGGCTTCCATGGGCCCTGCAAACAAACTCCAGACACATGTGCGCCCCCTTGTGCATCTGGCTAACGTGGGTCCTGGGGAATCGAGCCTCAAACTGAGGTCCTTAGGCTTCACAGGCAAGCGCTTAACCGCTACGCCATCTCTCCAGCCCCCACTTTTTTTTTTTGTTCATTTTTTTTTAATTTATTTATTTGAGAGCGACAGACATAGAGAGAAAGACAGATAGAGGGAGAGAGAGAGAATGGGCGCGCCAGGGCTTCCAGCCACTGCAAACGAACTCCAGACGCATGCGCCCCCTTGTGCATCTGGCTAACGTGGGACCTGGGGAACCGAGCCTTGAACCGGGGTCCTTAGGTTTCACAGGCAAGCGCTTAACTGCTAAGCCATCTCTCCAGCCCCCACTTTTTTTTTTTTAGTCATGTGCCACCTTGTGCGTCTGGTTTACATTGGGAACTATGGAATCAAACCTGGGTTCTTAGGCTTCACAGGCAAGCATTTTAACGGTTACACCATCTCCCCAGCTCCCTCCACCTTCTTTTAGACAAGATCTCTTGCCGCTGCAAATGAGTCTGGCCAATAAGCAGCTTTACATGGGTGCTGGGGAATTGAACCCAGGTTGGCAGCCAGGCTTTGCAAGCAAAGCACCTTTAAGCTGAGCCATCTCCCCAGCCTACAGTAACGAGGGAAGAAGAAGGGCATGTTTAGAGGGTGAGGAGGTGCATCAGTAGAGGTCAGATCCTGCCCAGTCAAGCCCCACCCCATCCTCTGCCTGTGTTGTAAGCCTTGACACACCCCTCCTCAGCACTCTGGGCATCCAGGAGAAGTACCAGGCACCTTCAGAGCTGCCAGCAGAGCAGGAAGCAATGCAGCCATAGCACACGCCAGCAGACCGCTCAGACTGCAGGTGCACAAGGAAGCCTCCCAGCTGGCTCGGGGACACTAAAGGGGACACTCAGCTCTACAAAGGACTTCTGGATCAAGAGCCAGAAGGGAGAGAGAACACCTATAGCCTCAGCAGTACCCTTGACCGCTGGGTCCTGCCTCTCAGAAGTGCTGTCCACAAGATGAGGACTGGCTCTACTTGGGCAGTACAGGAATGTGCTATAATATAGTTTATTTTCTATTTTTTTGTGGCCTCAACTTTTCTTCAACCTTCAGGGCCCATGGGTTTGGGCAGAACAAAGGGTTGTTTCCCTTGTTTTTTCAGTGGTTCCCCATTGCATGGGATTATTCAAACTAGAGAATTGACACACTCCATGTTTTGCTGATGATCAGTTTTAACAAGCTCAAACCCTCACAGGTGACATTTGTAGCAGGATCATATTTAATATCTTATTTTCATTATTTTATGTTTATATTCAATTTTTGGCAACAGTTAACTAGTCAATTTAAGTGATTAAAAATTGTATTGAGGAGCTGGGCATGGTGGTGCACGACTTTAATCCCAGCACTTGGGAGCAGAGGTAGGAGGATCACTGTGAGTTCAAGGCCACCCTGAGTCTACATAGTGTATTCCAGGTGAGCCTGAGCTAGTGTGAGACTCTACCTCGAAAAACATACAAACAAAACAATTGGACCGAGAGGCTGGAGAGATGGCTTAGCAATTAAGGCACCTGCCCTGAAGTTGGACTGAGGCCAGGTGTGGCACATGCCTTCCCCTCAGGAGGCTGAGGTAGGTGGATCACTGTTTGAGGCAGGCCTATGACTACAGAATTATTGCCAGGTCAGCCTAGGCTAAAGTAAGACCCTACGTTGAAAAATTAAAAAAATGTACTGAGGGTGTAGTTCATTGACACAGACAGTGCTTGCCTAGCTAGTATGCACAAGGTCAGACTCAATCCCCACTGCACGTGACTTTAATCCCAGCACCTGAGAGGTGAAGGCTGGGATTTTCATGAGACCCTATCTCATGAGTTAAGTAAAAATATTAAGTGTATAATAGCACAATTTAGAAAGTATGCAAAAATTGAGATAACTTAAACTGGAAAATACTGATACTTTGCATTTTCTTTGTTAGTTTAAAAAAAACCAGTAGTGCAGTTCGTTTTGGAAACCAGTAGGTGGCACCCTAGACCTATATTTGCCCTTTTAACCTGGAGCTAGGTGGAGGATTGATGGCTGTAGTAAAATGGTTGTACCAGCAGTCTATTTGTTGACCTTAACCACCGTCAACACATATAAAGGGATTGGCGTTTTACGAAATGCCTCCACACATGTCCTCACGTGTTTTGAACAACCCCAGAGATAAATAAGATGGGGAGTATCACAAAGGTAGGAAACAGAAAGATGAGCTTGGACCTTAATCGCCCTGGCTCCTTGGTCTACTGCTCTGCGACTGAACTGTGAGTGTCCCTGCTTTGGTGTATTGCTGGTGAAAAGTGCAGCCCTATCCCATGGGATTGTAGTCAGTCAAGAGAAAAAAAACTCCGGCACCTGTAAATGATTTATGACTCATAAATCACAGATTAAGAGAAGGATTTTTTTTTAAGTACTTTATTTTATTTGCAAGCAGAGAGAGAGAAAGGAGTCAGAGAAAATGAGTGCACCAGGGCCTTCAGCTGCTGCAGACAACTCTAGGCACATGTGTCACTCTGCATCTGGCTTTATGTGGGAACTAGGGGGTGGGGTGGGGTTAAACCCAGGTCCTTGGGCTTTGCAGGCAAGCACAATTGTTGAGCCTTCTTCCCAGCCTAAAAGTAGGTTTTTGACTAGTGCTGTTTTTTGTTTTGTTTTGTTTGACTAGCTGGGGAGTTCAGTTTAGGGAACTCTTTTCTGAAGCAGCATTAGCATGGGTGACAGGTCTTTGCTTCCCAGTTTGGATGGCCGTGGCTGAAGGCAAGAGTGTGAGGGGCTCTGTGCTGTGCAGCTGAACAGTACGAAGTCAGCCGGCCTCAGCTCCCACGCCTGGCTGGTAGAGGGGGTAATAACTGGGTGCGACCTCTCCGGCTTCTTTCATCTGAGGAGTTCAAAGCACCCCACCCCTATTAATACCTGCACAGTAGGTGGGGAGTACCAACTGAGCAAGCAAGGGAAACTGAGGCCAGGAGGCACAGCCTGGGGTGGACTGTGAGTCACCCGTGGAGCCTGGAGCCCAGGAACTCTGACGCCCTGGCTTCTAGACAAAACCTTCGTCAGGGCCTGTAGGTGGGTGCTGTGCTTTTTAAACAGAACCGTGGCTGTGGCCATGCTTTTGATGCATACCCACCCCAGGCCTCAGCTTTCAGCAGACCACATGTAGGGGCTACAAGACGTCACTCAGCATTACAGCCTCATCTCCAGGCACCGTCTGCATTTATTGAGTGGAGATGGACAGCAACCACAGCTTGATTTTCAGATCACTTTTGGTCCTTGAATAAATGTAGTTTCTCAGTTGGGCACTCAGCACTCAGAAGGTAGTGACAGGAAGGTTGGAGTTCAAAGCCAGCCTCTGTTGCATAGCAAATTTAAGGTCAGCATAGGTTACATGAGACCCTGTTAACAAAAAAGAACAAGTAGGGCTGGAGAGATGGCTTAGTGGCTAAGCACTTGCCTGTGAAGCCTAAGGACCCTGGTTCGAGGCTTTATTCCCCAGGACCCACGTTAGCCAGATGCACAAGGGGGCGCACGTGTCTGGAGTTCGTTTGCAGTGGCTGGAGGCCCTGGCACATCCATTTTCTCTCTCTCTCTCTCTCTCTCTCTCTGTCTCTTTCTCTCTGTGTGTCTGTTGCTCTGAAATAAATAAACAAAAAAAAAAAGTTTAAAAGAACAAGTAAAGTTTGTGATGGTAAAATGAGTTTCAGGTTCCTGTGCATACTCAGGTGATGTGGAGGTGAGTGCACAGTACAGAAAGATAGAGATGTCTGGGTTCTAGGTAGGGCTCAGTCAGGTTAAAATGCAGCATAAGAGAGACCATCTTCCAGTATGGCTGACAGAATAACCAACCTTAAAATAACGCACCGGGCATGCCCTTAATTCCAGCACTTGGGAGGCAGGTGTAGGAGGATCGCCATGAGTTTGAGGCCACCCTGAGACTACATAGTGAGTAATTCCAGGTTAGAGGGTTAGAGGAAGACCCTACCTCCTAAAAAGAAAGGGAAAAGAAAATAAATTGGGGGCTGGGGGGCTGGAGAGATGGCTTAGCGGTTAAATGCTTGCCTGTAAAGCCTAAGGACCCTGGTTCGAGGCTCAATTCCCCAGAACCCACATTAGCCAGATGCACAAGGGGGGGCGCATGCATATGGAGTTCGTTTGCAGTGGCTGGAGGCCCTGGCACGCCCATTCTCTGTCTCTTTCTCTCTCTGTTGCTTTCAAATAAATAATAAACATAAGGAAATTGGGGGCTGGGGAGATAGCTTAGCAGTTGTTTAAGGCACATGCCTGCAAAACCTAATGACCCAGGTCCAATTCCCCAGTACCCACATAAAGCCAGATGCACAGTGGTACATGCCTCTAAAGTTAGTTGGCAGTGGCTGGAGGCTCGCTCTGTCTCCGATCTCTCTGCTTGGAAATAATTAAAAAAGAAAAAAAAGACATTTTAAAACAAAACAATCCCTCTAGTGCTTCCTTTCCCAGTTCTTGAGTCACACTACCACAGTGCTTTCCAAGAATGCTGCCCTTCCCAGTCATTCTACTAACCATAATTTAGGGTCTCTGTGTGCATTTCCTGACTGGATTATAGACCACAACAACTAGAAGATAGAGTGGAGTTGGAAGGCTTTCCTGATGAAGAGGACCCCTTTGAACCTCCCTGAACTAGCAAGACCCACAGTTGGCCAGGAAGCCTGATCCCATTGGGGTCTACGGAAAGAAGAGCTTCTTGGAAAGATTTCTGTTCTTTTTCAACTGTCCTGTGGGGGTCAGTGGGGCATGGTGGCATATGCCAGTGCAGCACTTAGGAGACTGTGGTAGGAGGATTTCTGTGAGTCTGAGGCCAGCCTTGGGCTACAGAATTCCAGGGCAGTGTGGGCTAGGGTGAGACTGCATTGAAGAAAGGAAAAAAAAAAAAAATGGGGTTGGAGGGATTGTTCCGTGGTTAAAGGTGTTTGCTTGCAAAGCTTGACAGCTCTGGTTTGATTTCCCAGTACCCTCATAAATCCAGATGCACAAAGTGGCACATGCATCTGGAGTGCCTATTCCCCCACCCACCATTCATTCTCTATCTCTGTTTGCAAATAAATAAAAATATCTTTGCAAAACTGTGGGTGTGGGGTGGCTGTAGAGATGGGTCAGTGGTTAAGACACTTGCAATGCCTAACAACCTGGATTCCTCAGTACCCACATTAGCAGATGCACAAAGTGGTGCATATATCGAGTTCATTTGCAGTGGCTAGAGGCCCCGGCACACCCATTCTCTTCTCTTTTCTCTGCTTGCAAATAAATAAAGACAATACTTTAAAAAAAAAAAAAAAGGGAAAATCCAGGTGTGGTGGTGCATGCTTTTAATCACAGCACTCTTGGGAGCAGAGGTAGGGGGATTGCCTTGAGTTTGAGACCACCCTGAGTAAATTCTAGATCAGCATGGGCTAGAGTGAGGCCCTACCTCCAAAAAAAAAAAAATAAACAAACTGGAAAGTAGTGACTTCAGCCCCATGCTATCATTTGAGCCCTGATCCAGCCTGATTTAGGCTCTTCACCACTATTTCCTGGCCAGTTTAGAAAGAAGAACCCCAGGTTAGGACAAAGCTCCTTGGCATATGGCCTTCCTGGCATGTAGAGCCAAATGTCTCATTTTCAGCCAGTTCCAGAAGCCCTAGTGATTAAGAATGGAGGTTGGCTGGGTGTGATGACACACACCTTTAATCCTATCAATTGAGAAGTAGAGGCAGGAGCTGAAGGTCATCCTCAGCTACATAGTTTGAGGCCAGCTACATGAGACCCTGTCTCAACAAAAGCATGAGCCAGGCATGATGACACACACCCTTAATCCCAACACTCAGGAGGCAGAGGTAGGAGAATTGCTGTGAGTTTGAGGCTACCCTGAGACTACATAGTGAATTCTAGGTTAGCTAGGGCTAGAGTGAGACCCTACCTGGAAAAAACAACAACAGAAAAAAGTGTAAGGAGCGTGGTGACACAAGCCTTTAATCCCAGCACTGGAGAGGCAGAGGTAAAAGGATTGCCATGAGTTCAAGTCCAGCCTGAGAGTCCTAGTTCAGCCAGGGTAGACCCTACCTCAAAAAACGAATGAATAAATAAATGTTAGTTTTAAAGTAGTGTTCCTGCTATGTAAATTTAACTTCAGAAGTGGTGGCTCATGTCTATAACCCCATCACTTGGGAGGCTGAGGCAGGAGGATTACTGTGAGTTTGAGGCCATCCTACATTACAGAGACCTTCTCTCAAAAAAATATTTCCAGGCTGCAGAGATGGCTTAGCCAAAGGACCAAGGTTTGATTTCCCCAAGAACCACGTAAGCTAGATACACAAAGTGGCATGTGTCTATAGTTCATTTGCAGTGACTGAAGGCTCTGACGTGCCCATCCTCACTCACTCTCTCTCTCACATATAAACATTTTAAATTCCTTCTTAGTGAATTGTTAAATTCTTCCAATATTCCAATCCTGATGTGAAGCTGGGACAGGAATAAGATTTCTTCTGATTCATAAATCATCCTAGAGATTATATAATTTGAACTAATTCCCCTTTGTAGTTAGGTAAAGAGGAGAGAAAATCATCTTTAATCCCAGCACTCAGGAGTCAGAGGCAGGAGGATCACTGTGAGTTCAAGGCCAGCCTGAGACTACATAGTGAATTTCAGGTTAGCCTGGGCTAGAGCGATACCCTACCTTGAGAAACCAAAAAGAGAGAGAGAAAGTGCATCCATTTCCTCCTTTCCACCTAGTCAGATTTACAGTCCAGGCTCCTGAGTGTACAATCTTGTTCTCTTATCTCCAGACAAAGGGTTAAGTTTCCCAGCCCTGCTTGGAGATGATTGGGTGGAAATGAGAGATGAATCAGCCTTGGACACCCCCAGGGTGACATACCTGTCTGCCTCCCTCAGACATTCCTGGCTTCTGACTTAGTAGGTGGGTGGTATAAGGGGGGCTCTCAGAAGGGAGACCTACCCTGGGGAGACCTGCTTTCCCTACCATATTCAGAGCAGAGAGATGGGGCTAGGGGGAACCTGTGAACAGAGTGAAGAAGTTTTGTTTTTTGAGGTAGGGTTCACTCTAGTCCAGGCTGACCTGAAATTCACTGTATTGTCAGGCTGGCCTTGAACTGACAGTGATCCTCTTACCACTGCCTCCCGAGTGCTGGGGATTAAAGGTGTGCCATGTCCACCACATCTGGCTTCAGAATGAATTTAAAGGAACAGTGAGTGGAACCAGGTTAAGGAAACCTAAGCTTGGTGACTGAGCTGGAAGCTGGTCCACTTTCACACTGTCAGAAAAGTCCTGGGAGTATTGAGTAAGAAAAAGGCTTTTTTGTTTTTGTTTTTTTTTGGGTAGGGTAGGTCTCACTCTATCCCAGACTGACCTGGAATCTCAGGATGGCCTCAAATTTATAGGGATCTTCCTACTTCTTCCCCCCTGAGTGCTGGGATTAAAAGTGTGCACCCCCATGCCTGGCTTTAAAGTTGTGTGTGTGTTAGGGTTTTTATTTATTATTGTGTGTGTGTGTGTGTGTGTGTGGTAGGTTCTCTTTCTAGTCCAGGCTGACCTGGAATTCACTCTGTAGTCTCGTCTCAGAGTAGCCTTGAATTCATGGTGATCCTCTTACCTCTGCCTCCCAAGTGCTGGGATTAAAGGCATGTGCCACCACGCCTGGCTAAAGTTGTGGGTTTTTTTTTTTTTTTCGTTTGTTGTTTGTTTTTAATTTATTTATGAGAGAGAAAGAGGCAAGGAGAGAATGGGCACACCAGGTCCTCCAGCCACTGCAAGCAAACTCCAGATACATGCACCTCCTTGTGCGTCTGGCTTACATGAGTCCTGAAGTATTGAACCAGGATCCTTTGGCTTTGCAAGCAAATGCCTTAACCACTAAGCCATCTCTCCAGCCCCTAAAGTTTTTTTTTTTTTAACATTTATTTATTTGACAGAGAAGGAGAGTGAGAGAGAGAATGGGTACACCAGGGCCTCCAGCCACTGAAAACGAACTCCAGATGCATGTGCCCCCTTGTACATCTGGTTAATGTGGGTCCTGGGGAATCAAACCGGGATTGGCTTTGCAGGCAAATACCTTAACTGCTAAGCCATTCCTCCAGCCTTTTTTTTTTTTTTTTTTTTTTTTTTTTTGGTTAAGGTCTTGCTCTAGCCCAGGCTGACCTGGAATTCGCTATGTAGTCTCAGGGTGGCCTCAAGATCAGGGTGATCCTCTTACTTCTGTCTCCTGAGTGCTGGGATTAAAGGTGTGTGCCACCATGCTCAGCTAAAGTTGTGTTTTTTAAACTTACTTTAACTCATGATGCACCAGTTCACAAAACAGACATGTGTAGCTAATTTAAAGAGTGTGGAGGAGCTGGAGAGATGGTTTAATTATTAATTGTTAAGGAATTTGCCTGTGAAGCCTAAGGATTGAAGTTCGGTTCCCTAGTAGCCACTTAAAGCCAGATGCACAAGGTGGCACATGTCTCTGGAATCCATTTGCAGTGGCTAGAGTTCCTGGTGTGCCTATTCTCTCTGTGTGTCTCTTTCTCTCTCAAATAAATAAATCCCAGCACTTGGAAGTAGGAGGATTGCCTTGAGTTCAAGACCATCCTGAGACTACATAGTGAATTCCAGGTCAGCTTGGATTAGAGCAAAACCCTACCACGAAAAACCAAAAACAAACAAACAAACAAACAAACAAAAACTAAAGTGTGTGGAAATGGGAAACCTTGTCAGTTGTCACCTGGGCTCCTGCCTGGAGGAGGCTTCTGGGGAGCTCTCTGAATGCAGTTTAAATATAGCCATTGTAGTTTCAAGATCATGGGCCTTGGTGTCAGACCCTGTTCCTCTGCTGACACAAAGCCCCTAGTGTAACCATAGTTATTAATTTACATAGGTGTTCTGAGCCTCACTCTTTATAGGGAAAACAAATTGATTGCTATGAAGATAAAGATGGGAAGTTGCCTGGCACACAGTGATCGTGCCAGCGACCATCAGTACTGTACAAAGAAGCAGGAGAGGAGCATCATTGGTCAGAAGCACAATTTTGGTAGAAATATCTGAAATCAGGTTTCTTGAAAGGGCACAGGAGGTAGGGAGAGAGAGTGTGTATAAAGATGAAATCTTTTGAGGGGGACTGAATGCTGAAGGAATGTCCTCCTCTTCAGAGTCTGCTGTGTTGCCCCCTGGATGAACAAACTGACATCCCACCCAGGATTATGAAGTATAAGAAATGCAGGAAAGAGAGGATCATTGAATTTGCAACATGGTTTTATGGGCAGTGTAAAGCAGTTTTGCTGGATTACCTGCATGGAGACCTGATGGAGCCATGAGGATAGACTGTGGGTTACAGTGGAGGCCCAGTGGAGATGCCTGGACCACAGGACAGCTGCTAAGGAAAGCTACCGGCCCTGATGAAGTTTTCCAGACTGGGAGCAGCCTAGCTGGAGGGGCAGAATTGGAACTCCAGAGATTTGTTGCTGGTTAGAATTATCGGACTTGGGCTGGAGAGATGGCTTAGCAGTTAAGCGCTTACCTGTGAAGCTTAAGGACCCCTGTTCGAGGCTCAATTCCCCAGGACTCACATTAGGCAGATGCACAAAGGGGTGTTTGCTGTGGCTGGAGGCCCTGGCACACCCATTCTCTTTCTCTCTCTCTGCCTCTTTCTCTCTCTGTTGCTCTCAAATAAATAAATAAAAATGAACCAATAAATAAAAAGAAAAGAATTACTGGACTTGGAGACTTTTCACTGACTAGAGTTGTTGGACTTGGAACTACAGAGCTTGACATCTGCCTGTTTAAGTCTTGTATTGGTTGAATATTTCTTTGCAGTGCTCAATCCCATTTTTTGCAGTGTGTTTATTCTGTGCCATTATGTTTGTGTGGGGGGGGGGTTGGTATTGTGGCTCAGTTAAAAGATCTCAAATTAAGCCGGGTGTGGTGGCACACGCCTTTAATCCCAGCACTAGGGAGGCAGAGGTAGGAGGATCACCATGAGTTCAAGGCCACTCTGAGACGACAGAGTTAATTCCAGGTCAGCCTGGACTAGAGTGAGACCCTACCTCGAAGAAAAAAAAAAGAAAGAAAGAAAGAAAAAGATCTCGAATTATGGGAATGTTTGATCATTAGGATTGATAAAAGCTGTGGGAGACCCAAATGCATTGCATAGATGGTTATCAGTTTATGGGGGCCAAGGGAGGAATGTGGTGGCTTGATTCAGATATCCCCCATAAACTTAGGTGCTCTGAATGCTAGTTCCCCAGCTAATGGCAAATTTGGAATTAAAGCCTCCTTGGAGGCAGTGTATTGTTGGGAGTTGGCTCATGGGTGTTATAGTCATCTTCTTGCCAGTGTTTGGCACACTCTCCTGTTGCTGTTGTCAGGAGGTGATGTTCACTCTGTGCTTACATCATTCTTCCCTGCCATCATGGAGCTTCTCCTAGAGTCTGTAAGCCATAATACCACCCCCCTCAAGCTGCTCTTGGTCAGTTGTCTTCTGCCAGTAATGTGAACCTGACTGCAACAGATACCTTTTCCAAATAATTTTAGATCATAGGTTTTTTTTTTTTCCCTTTATTTTATTTTTCTTTTGTGATGTAGGGTCTCAATCTAGCCCAGGCTGACCTTGAACTCATGGCAATATTCCTACCTCTGCCTCCAGACTGCTGGGCCTATTTTTTATTTGTTGGTTTTTGTTTGTTTATTTTTTAATTTTTTAAATTATTTATTTATTTATTTATTTATTTATTTATTTTGGTTTTTTGAGGAAGGGTCTCACTTTAACTCAGGCTGACCTGGGATTCTCTGTGTAGTCCCAGGGTGGCCTCGAACTCATGGTAATCCTCCTACCTCTGCCTCCCAAGTGCTGTGATTAAAGGCATGTGCCATGCCTGGCTCTTATTTTTTGTTTTTTCAAGATAGGGTCTCACTCTAGTCCAGGTTAAACTGGAATTCACTCTGTAATCCCAGGCTGGCCTCAAACTCTTAGAGTTCTTCCTACCTCTGCCTCCTGGGGATCAAATATGTGAGCCCCCACGCCTGGCTCTTGTTTTATGTTTGTTTTGTTTCGTTTTTTTCGAAGTACGGTCTCACTGTAGCCCAGGCTCACCTGGAATTCACTCTATAGTCTCAGAGTAGCTTCAAACTCACAGTGATCCTCCTATCATAGCCTCCAAGTGCTGGGATTAAAGGCATGTGCCACCAAGCCTGGCTAATTTTTAATGTCTCAGACCATTGTGGTCAGAAGCTCTAACACAGCCTACATTTAGTGTTTATAAACTGTGACCCTATGACCTTCAGTGTATAGCATCTGCTCTGAAGTCCTTCAACTGACCCACTATCTTAGAGCAGCTCACTACTGACAGCTCAGGGCAACCATGAGTGAGTGGTGTGGAGCCTACAGGCAAGTCAGAGACTGAGAGAAAAGAAAGCAGTTCCTTTCCCAGGGCCTACCCCAGCAAGAGAAAGTCACCAGACCTGTTTGGTGAAGAGAAACCAGGTCACCTCCAAAGCTGAGGGGAGTCACCTGCCCTAACCTACAGTCTCTCTGTGGGTTTGGAACCTTGAAACCCAACACAGCACCAGGAAAGGAGGGGAGATAACAGGGGACCCAGAAAGCTTCCCAGTGAACCTGCAGCTTGCCCTGTATGAGCTGAGTCGCCTGGATGTGGCCCAACTTGAACTCTGGAGAACCTGATGAGGCTGGACTATTCCTCCGACTTCCCTTGACACCGCCCTTCCTTAGGTGGTCAGTGAGTGCCTAGGTCAGTTTTGTGGTAAAACTGCCTCTCAGTGTCGGCTCTGCTGATTATCCTGCTTTGGGCACAGGAATGTGGAATAAATCCCAGGCTGGAAGGAAGGCTTAACTAACCAGTAACAGGTTTGCTTTTGGTTGGCTGCTTTTTTTTTTTTTTTTTCCTTCAGTGCTGGGGACCTAATCTAGGCCTGTAGACCTATCATTGTGTCACACTAACAGTCTCCTAGATTAATAATTAGTTGTTGAACATGCACCATAAACTACTTTGCTGTGTGCATATCTTAAACTTTTCACAGCCTCTCAAAGAGGAAAGTACTATAAAGTATAACTTTTCTTTAACCCCCAAGGTTGGGTCTCACTCTAGACAAGGCTGACCTGGCATTCATTCTGTAGTCCCAAGCTGCGCTCCAGCTCACAGTGATCCTCTGCCTCCCGAGTGCTGGTATTAAAGGCCTGGCAGAAAGGTCCTTTTAAAATCCCTCCTTCCTAGCCCAGCGTGGTGGCACACGCCTTTAATCCTAGCAGTTGGCGGCTGAGATAGGAGGATCACTGTAAGTCTGAGGCCACCCTGAGACTACATAGTGAATGCCAGGTCAGCCTGAGCTAGAATGAGACCCTGAGACCCTACCTCGAAAAACAAAAACAAAGCAAAAATAAATAAATAAATAAACCCCTCATTCCTAACCCATGACAAAGGAAGACCCAAAAGGGCAAGGCCGCGTGGGAATTAAATCCAAGCAGTTTAACTCCAGGGCCCCTAAGTTTTCACTCTCGTTTACTCTTAGGATACAGAAGAGAAACTGAGAATGGGAGGGGGGGTGCGGGGGCGATATAACAGCTTTTCCAGGTTGCAGAGCCAGTGAGAGGCACAACCCGTTCCCAGGCGCCTTATTCGGAGCTGCTTTCGACGCAAGGCAGGGGCGTCTTGGTGGCCTTTTCCCAGCTGACCCTGCCGCCCGCCTGGCCCAGATACGGCCAGGTGAGCCGATGACTCAAAGGGCGGAGACTAAATTTTGCGCACGGCCCCGCCTGGTCCCGCTGCCCCGAGGGCGCCGAACTCCCGGGTCGGGCGGGTGGTAACTTGTCCCAGTGAAACCCGGAGAGCAGCGCCGCCCGTCCGCGCTCCGCGGGTGGCGCGCCAGCCGCGGTCGGTCAGCGGCTCGTGACGTCACCGGGAAGGGCGGGACGCCCCCCGAGCGCGCTGCGCCGCTCGCTTCCTCATTGGTCGGTCGCGTTCGACTCTCTCCCGTGATTGGGCAGTAGCGACCTGGGCCCCACCTCCAGCGCACGATTGTAAGGCGGGACAGGGCCTCTGCCCCCGGACCCTGCGTGTCGCTGCCTGCTGGGAGCGGGGGCTGTGGCCTAAGGGGTGCTAAAGGTGTCCCCCCGGCTCTTCCCACCCAGGTTGCGCCGGCTGCTAGTCAGCGCGTTTCCCTTTGCCCTCCCCTGCAAACGCTGGGCGCCGAGGGGTGCATCCATCCTAGGTCGGGGCTTTTACCGGTGGTGCCGTATCCCTGCCTCAGACCTCACGGGCTTCCTGTCCCGCAGATCTGAGCTTTTCACCCTCCCTGCCCACTGCCCCCCCCCATTCAGCCGCTCCTTAGAGGAGTCACGACGTGGTCCTAAGCCTCACCTGACTAATCAGAGCAGTTTGCCACCCCCAACCCACGGAGAGAGATGGTCCCAGGCCTTCCACCTTAAGTCACCAGTCAGTCCCAAAGGTCTCACCTGCCCTCACGGAGCCAGCCCCAGGGGAGGTGAGGGCCCTCGTTCAAGAGTCAGGGTCTCCAAATCCCACTTCCAGCCCATGGACAATAAAAACCGGAGAAGACAGTAGTGTCACAGGGCAACTTTATTGAGAGGAACCATGGTCACACCCAGCAGACATCCATTCCCTCTCATATTCTCTCTCTCTCTCTCTCTCTCTCTCTCTCTCTCTCTCACACACACACACACACACACACACAAGAGCAAGAGGGAGGCCCAAGGGAAGATGTGGCCAGGTTCAGGGCTGGGGTGGGAAGGAAAGGGGCTCAGAGAGCAGGGGTGGGCAAGGTTAGGAACACCCACCCAACAACTGCATGAAGAGTGGGATCCCGGGGCCCTGGTGGCCTCAGCTTGGCTGTACCCTTTCCAAGAAGCCTTTCTGAGCTGGGGCAGAGCATTCAGGAAGGGTGTGGGAAGGGCTGGGTCCCACCCCATTCTAGTCCTCTCTGTAGGCTTGGGGACTGGAGGGGCAGGGCAGGGCAGGGCAGATAGGCAGCATGCCGGCTCAGCTCTGGGGCTCCTCTGGAGCCTCGACACCCTCTTCCCCAGCATTGTCGGCTGTCCACAGCGTCAGGTTGTCTCGCAGCAGCTGCATGATGAGGGTGCTGTCCTTGTAGGAGTCCTCGCTGAGGGTGTGTAGATCAGCCATGGCTTCGTCAAAGGTGGTCTTGGCCAGCGAGATGGCCTCCTCGGGGCTGTTGGCTATTTCATAGTGGAAGACAGAAAAGTTCAGGGCCAGGCCCAGGCGGATGGGGTTGGTGGGTGGCATCTCCTTCTTGCTGATGTCCATGGCCTCCTGGTAGGCTGACCGGGCCGAGTCGATGATGCGCTTCTTGTCGTCCCCAGTGGCCACCTCGGCCAGGTAGCGATAGTAGTCACCCTTCATCTTCAGGTAGAAGACCCTGCTTTCGGCCTCTCCAGCCTCCTTGATGAGGTGGGAGTCCAGCAGACCCAGCACAGTGTCGCATACACCCCGCAGCTCCGTCTCCACCTTCTCCCGGTACTCTTTCACCTCGGGGCCCTTTTCTTCCGAGCCCTCCTCGTTACTCTTCTGCTCGATGCTGGACAGGACCCTCCAGGCCGCCCTCTGGCCGCCTACCACGTTCTTGTAGGCCACGGAGAGCAGGTTCCGCTCCTCGCAGGAGAGCTCTTCGCCCCTCTCCACGGCTCCCTTCATGAAGGCTGCCATGTCTTCATAGCGTTCGGCCTGTTCTGCCAACTTGGCCTTCTGGATCAGACTGGCTCTCTCCATGGCTCTGGGGACAGACAGGCGGGCGAACTGGCTCCCTCAGGACCAAGGCAGGATTCTGTGCCTCTTCGCCTCTCAACCTGCCTTTTGGCTGGGTGGCAAGGCCCGGAGATCCGTGGGGAGGGGTAGGGGCGGGACTGGAGCCCAAGACCTGCCTCCTCTTCCCCACACCCTTTCCGGCTCTTCTTTAAAGGTAAAAGGCTGGGATGTGGGGTTGTGAGTCATCGGGACAGTCAGCAGGAGAAACCTTGGGTGTGGGACCCACCTGCACAGGCACTTTTGGGGCTCTACGATGCCCTCTACTGTTCAGGCTTGGGGTTGCATTGCGTCAGACACACGTTTTAAGAACCTGCCAGGGATTCTCAAATCACAACCTCCTCTTCCACAGTGTCCTTCCAGGGGTAAGGATGGCTCCAGGCTCCCGGCTACTTTAGCCTATGCAGAGCTGGGTACAGAAAGATAGAGTTCTCAAACCTGCCACGTCTGTCTGCCTCCCTGCTTGGTTCAGGTGAGATAACTCATGTGTAGGAAGGGCTGGACAGTTTCCCACTTTCGCATCCATGACCTGACGTAATCCCCACGATGGCTCTGTGAGCTGCAGAGGGTTGTAGAGATGGAACAGCACAGCATGTCCCGGAAAGAGAATTAGTTAGACTGCTCCAGGGCACACAGCTAACAGCTCTCTAAAACTGTTCCCTCCGCACTCTATTTCCTTTGGATTTTCTCCCCAACCTGGGAGCTGCAGCCTAGATCTGGTGGGAGCCAAACTGCTTCCTGAGTCTGCCTGAAGATAGTTCTATCCCTTGGTCCTCATGCTCCTTCAAAGTCCCCTCTGAGCTACCCAGGTTGTGCAGGTGGCAACTTTCAAGGTGCCACTTAATGAAACGTTTAACAAGCGGCCACTGACGCTCCAGCCCAGCCTTGGTAATTAGTCACCCAATAGGTTTGTTGGCCACCTTTCCCATTACAGCACAATTTTCCCTTTCAAGTTGGTGGCCTGTTGCCACTTGTCTGAAGACTGACTCCCTGGTTCTCCACAGCAGGTCAGCAGCTCCCCCTCCAAGCAGCCTGCCATCTTGTATCAGCAGGGCTGACAGAGGGCGCCCCCGCCCCCCTGACTGCCCCACTTTCCTGCCTGACTCACACTGCCCTCTGTCAGAGGCTGGGAAGCAGGCCACCTGGGTGCTCAGTCCAGTTTGGTCCCCCAGGGGTGCGGGGGGGGGGGAACGCTAGCAATCTGTGGAGGAAGATGGGGCTGAAGGAGGGAGCCAGCCGGGACATATACCACTTTGTTTTATGAAGTAGCAATTTCAGCTGACTGATGTCTCCCCCAGACCTGTCTCCCAGAAATTGTTCTCTCCCTTCTGTTTGACCGTGGGCCTACCTCTGGCAGAGGCCTCTTTTGTTGCCAGCCCTGCCTGCTGGAGCCCCTATCTTCAAGTTTCACCAAGGGTATCACCTACACATGTTGGCACCAAGCTCCTGACAGTGGGTTCCAGTTTATCTGTCCTGTCCTCACCAAAGCTCAAATGGGGCTCAGAGGTGACGCACCCACTCTGGGACCCAGCCAGTCTAATCCTTGAGTCAGGACCATTTCACACCCTGCCTGTGTCTCCCATTACTTTGAGTACCTCAGCATCCACCTTGTCCTCCTGAAAGCAGTCTTAAGCCAAAACCATGAGGCTAAAGATGACATCTGCATGTGCCACAGAGAAAAATAAGGACATGTCTGGGCTAATGTTCTGGGGTTTTCCCAGGAAGCAGAAGGGATTTGAGGTCTGAATTCCTGAAGGCTTTGCTTCAATCAGATCTTTGACAGACACAGAGAAGGATTGAAATGAACTACACTAATATACCAAGTTAGGACTAGGCATGGCAGCAACTGCCTGAAGCCCCAGTTCTCAAAAGGTTGAGACAGGAGGATCTCCAGTTGTAGGCCAGCTTGACTACATAAGGAGACCCTATCTCAAAAACAAAAAATCTGCGGGGCATGGTGGTGCACGTCTTTAATCCCAGCACTCAGGAGGCAGCAGTAGGAGGATTGCTGTGAGTTCGAGGCCACCCTGAGACTACATAGTGAATTCCAGGTCAGTCTGGACTAGAGTGAGACCCTACTTCAAAAAAACAAACAAACAAAAAAAATAATAATAATTTTTTTTTTTAAAGATTTCAGGGCTGAAGAGATGGTTTAGTGATTAAAGCATTTGCCTGCTAAGTCTAAGAACCCAAGATGTTTTTTTTGTTTGTTCCTTATTTCTTTTTCTTTTTCTTTTTCTTTTTCTTTTTTTTGGTTTTTCGAGGTAGGTCTGACTCTGGTCCAGGCTGACCTGGAATTAACTCTGTAGTCTCAGGGTAGCCTTGAACTCATGGCGATCCTCCTACCTCTGCCCTCTGAGTGCTGGGACTAAAGGCATGTGCCACCACGCCTGGCATTGTTTGTTTGTTTTTTCAAGGTAGGGTCTCACTCTAGCCCAGGCTGACCTGGAATGCACTATGTAGTCTCAGGGTGGCCTGGAACTCATGCCTCTGCCTCCTGAGTGCTGGGATTAAAGGCATGCGCCACCATGTCCAGAAAAATTAAGAGCTCCTCCCCCGCCTCCCGCCGCCCTGAGGAAGGGTCTCACTCTAGCTCAGGCTGACCTGGAAGTCACTCTGTAGTGTTAGGGTGGCCTTGAACTCCCAGTGATCCTCCTATCTCTGCCTCCCTAGTGCTGGGATTAAAGGCATGTGCCAACATGCCTGGCTTTTTTTTTTTTTTTTTAAGATTTATTTTTATTTATTAGAGACAAAGAGAAAGGGAGAAGAGACAGAGTGAGTGTGAGAATTGGTGCACCACGGCCTCCAGCCACTGCAAATGAACTCCAGACACATGCATCACGATGTGCATCTGGCTTATGTGGGACATGGAGAATCAAACCTGGGTCCTTAGGCATCGTAGGCAAATGCCTTAACCATTAAACCATCCCTCCAGCCCCAGTTTCTTTTTATTATTTTATTTTTTTAATGTTTTTATTTATTTATTTGAGAAAGAGACAGGGAAAGAGACAGAGAGAGGGAGAGAAAAAGGCACATGAAAGCCTCCAGTCACTGCGAATGAACTCCAGATGCTTGCACCACCTTGTGCAACAGGTTTATGTGAGTACTGGGTCCTTAGGCTTCGCAGGCAAGTGCCTTAACGCTAAGCCATCTCTCTAGCTCTAGTACATTTCTTTGTCATTTGAGACAGTATCTCACATACCATAGCCCAGGCTAGAATTTG
The DNA here is from genome assembly GCF_020740685.1 of Jaculus jaculus. Classification (NCBI taxonomy): domain Eukaryota; kingdom Metazoa; phylum Chordata; class Mammalia; order Rodentia; family Dipodidae; genus Jaculus; species Jaculus jaculus. The sequence goes on along the minus strand of NC_059106.1, from coordinate 59,557,038 downwards.
CTGTTAGCTCAGGCTAACTGAAACTCACAGTGCTTCCCCTGTCTCAGCATCCTGAGACTTTCATTGATGTACAATAACTTTATACTCCTAAGCGTCATGAGCTGTATGATCCCTGAAGCAAAATTAGAGAGGAGCAGACACTAGATACAAACAGCAGACTTCAGGAAACATCTTTTGTTCTTTTATTAAAACTTTTAGGGGGTTGGAGAGATGGCTTAGCAGTTAAGCGATTGCCTGTGAAGCCTAAGGACCCCGGTTTGAGGCTCAATTCCCCAGGACCCACGTTAGCCAGATGCACAAGGGGGCGCACGCGTCTGGAGTTCGTTTGCAGTGGCTGGAGGCCCTGATGTTCTCATTCTCTCTCTCTCTCTCCTCCTCTTCTCTGTCACTCTCAAATAAATAAAAATAAACAAAAAAATAAAAAAAAAAAACTTTTAGGAAGCCAGGCGTGGTGGCGCACGCCTTTAATCCCGGCACTAGGGAGGCAGAGGTAGGAGGATCGACATGAGTTCAAGGCCACCCTGAGACTCCATAGTGAATTCCAGGTCAGGCTGGGCCAGAGTGAGACCCTACCTTGAAAAACCAAAATAATAAAAAAGTACTAACTTATAGAGTATATCTTCCCCCTCTTTTTTAAAATTTTAAAATTTTTATTCATATTTATTTATTTATTTATTAGAGTCAGAGAGAGGGAGAGAGAAAGCAAGAGAATAGGTACGCCAGGACCTCCAGCCACTGCATATGAACTCCAGATGCATGTGCCCCCTTGTGTATCTGGTTTACGTGGGACTTGGAGAATCGAACCTGGGTCCTTAGGCTTTGCAGGTAAGCACCTTAACTGCTAAGCCATCTCTCCAGCCTCCTTTTTTTTTTAGGTAGGGTTTTGCTCTAGCCCAGGCTGATGTGGTACTCACTATGTAGTTTCATGGTGGCCTCAAACTCACAGCAATCCTCCTACCTCTGCCTCCTGAGTGCTGGGGATTACAGGCATGTGCCAGTACACTTGGCCCCTCTTTTCTTTTTTGCGGAACTGGGTTCCTGGAAGTGAGTTTGAATGGCAAACCAGCCTTAATACAGGGGTACGCCAAGCTGCCCCGTCCCACTGGGCATGCACAGTGGAGAAGAGGGCACTCTGCCCATCTTCCCTCTGCAGACAGACGAATGGTCAGATGCGCTCAGCACAGACTCCTCCCGCTCCATCTAGAGCACACTCCTGTTGTCAGCAGGCCCCGAGCCCTCATGGCCCTTTCTCTGCACTACTCATCCACCCTGGGCTTTCCCAGATCCTAGGAGAGACCTAGAGATCCCCAGACACTTGGGAGCCTGAGCATTTAAGAACTTTAAAAAAAAAAAAAAAGTTTATTTTTATTTACTTGTTCGAGAGCAACATAGAGAGAGAAAGAGGCAGATAGAGGGAGAGAGAGAGAATGGGTGCGCCAGGGACTCCAGCCACTGCACACGAACTCCAGACACATGTGCCCCCTTGTGCATCTGGCTAATGTGGGTCCTGGGAAATCGAGCCTCGAACTGGGGTTGTTAGGCTTCACAGGCAAGCGCTCAACCGCTAAGCCATCTCTCCAGCCCTTAATTTTATTTTTATTTGTGTGTGAGAGAGAGAATGAATGAGGGGGAGAGAGAGAGAGAATGGGTGCACCAGGGCCTCCAGCCACTACAAATGAACTCCAGACGCATGTGCCCCCTTGCGCATCTGGCTTATGTGGGTCCTGGAGAGTCAAACGGGGATCCTTTGGCTTTGCTGGCAAATGCCTTAACCGCTAAGCCATCTCTCCAGCCCCATTTAAGAACTTTTAAATCCGAGAAGGGCACCTTCTCCTCCTGCCTCTTTTTTTTTTTTTCCTGGTTTAATGTCTTTATTAAACATTTAATTTAGTTTTTTTTAAACTTTTATTAGCATTTTCCATGATTATAAAAAAAATCCCATGTTAATTCCCCCCCCCCCATCCTCCTGCCTCTTAAGCCAAGAGCCTGGTAGGGGTTTCCAACAAGGTCCCAGGCCTTCTGCGCACGTCACTCATTCCTCCTCCTTCACCAAGGCCAGGCTGCCTGACATGGCCCGCTCTGGCCTGTAGATCCTGACTCAGTTCCTGTCTCAGTTGCCTCCCTTTGCCTCAAGGCCTTCACTTCCCAAGTCCAGAAGCCTGGGCATGCAGGAGGCAGCAGGCCCTGGCAGAGCACAGGGCTCTACATCAGCTGCCTGAGTCAGCAGGACAGGGGCTGGAGGTGCAGTCAAGGGGGCTCTCCTCATCCTGCTCGCCACCTCCCCACCTTTCTGGAACCTCTGACTGTACCAAGAGGGTGTTGGCTAGATTCTAGAAAGAATCTACCATACCTGGCAAAACCTTCTTTTCTAGGAGTTTCCGTTCTTAGATATGATCTAATTCAACAGGTGACCAGAGAAGGTTCCTGACTGCTGTGAATAAGAGCCAGTAATGTAGCTGAGAGCTCTCTCTAATAGTTGCCTTTGGGGAGGAATACTGGACTACTTTTAGGTGATTCAATTGTTTTTCTTTCTCCTCAAGGCGCTGCTGTGTGGGGTACCCCAGTGCAGGAGATGGTTTGGAATTTGTGGAAAGAGAGTGGAATGAGGTCAGAGTGTAGGACTGCATTCCTGTTTGGTTCTAAGAGGTCTTGGGCAGGTCCCTTCCTGCCCCTGGGCTTCAGTCTCCCCAACAGTACCAGGAGACTGGCAGATGCCCCCCATTCATGACCTTCTCCAAGTTTAGGGCTTCTCTAAAACCCTACCTTCCCCTGCTCTGACTCATTCCTGGGTTAATGCTGGTCTGCCAGCCGGGCGACCTTTCCCGTGGCTGTTTCTTCATCTTCATTTAAGGTGAACAAATGGCACAGCGCTTGGCAAGCTCTGATAAACAGAAGCAGCAGTTAGGTTTCAGCTCTTTTTTTGGTTTTTCGAGGTAGGGTCTCACTCTAGCCTAGGTTGACCTGGAATTCACTCTGTATGCTCAGGGTGGCTTTGAACTCACGGCTATCCTCCTACCTCTGCCTCCCGATGTGCACCACCACGCCTGGTGGTCTCAGCTCTTTTAATTAGTTAATTTTGTTTTTTCCAAGTAGGGTCTCACTCTAGCCCAGGCTGACCTGGAATTCACTATGTAGTCTCAGGGTGGCCTCGAACTCTAACTCTGCCTCCCTAGTGCTGGGATTGAAGGCATGCACTATCGCGCCTGGCTTAGGTTTCAGCTCTTTACAGTAGAGTACAGTGTGTGGCCGCAGAAGGGGAGACTGCTGCCCTGGGATGGGCTCCATATGCACGAAGGTGATCCGGCTCAGAGTTTAACCTACTTCTGCCTTGGTCTAGGAAGGTCTTTGAGAGTTCAGAGGTTAGCTAAGGTCGGAAGGGCTCTGGGACAGCCAAGGGATTCTGGAAGGCCAGAGCTACGACTGCTGGCCTCTTGCCCTATGTCTCTCTTGGTTTCACTGGATCTTCAGGGCAGCAAGTCCCAGCTAGATGACAGCTGGAGTAAGGGTGAGCAAATGCTGGCCTGCATTCCCACTCACAGTCCCCAAAGTAAAATGGCGCAGACACTATGGCAAGAAGATGGGACCTTTATTCGGTTACAAAAGGTACAAGACAGCAGAGAAAGACCCCAGCGCTGGGCTCAGCTGATTTTCCCAGGCCTGGCCAGTTGGTTTCCTTGTGGTTCCTTAGAATATGGGGCTACACAGCCCTTAGTGCCTGGGGCCAAGGATACAGGCTCCCTCCTCGAAGACTACCTACTGGGGGAAGGGGGTGAGGCGTGGGAACAGTGTCAAGCCCATTGTGCTTAGAACAGTCACCAAACTTGTTCAACAGCGTCATCAACACCCCAGACGGCTTCTGAAGAAACCTGCTCAGCTTGACTATGGCTCTGCCTGATTGGTAGGGGGAAGCTGTGTGGCAAGATTCCTGAAGAGTCTTGACACCTCACCAATCTGAGGAAGGGGCAGCAGGGGAGGGCGAGGTTCAGCATCTTGTGACAGTATTGTGCTGAGATTGCATTATGGCTTTCTGCACTCTGGCCAGGGAGGAGTGGGAATGGGGACTACTAAGAGGCCAGCCCCTGTCCCCTGTGGGGGCTCTAGAGAGCACACAGACGGGGCAGGCTGGGGGGCAGACCCTGTAGGCACAGATGGTGGCAGGCTGGGCCACAGGTTACTACGCAGGTGAAGGTGCTGGGTGCCTGGCTCCCCCCAGGCCAGTCCTGGAGAGGCACAGAGCTGTGGTCCTCAGGAGGTCCTTCAGCCCCTGCACACACTGCAGATCCCGGCAGGATGGCAAAGAAGGAGAAGAGAAAGGGTTAGCAGGACGAATGGGAGGAGAGAGGTGGCTTGTAGGGGCCCACGGTGGCTGGTGACAGGGGCTGCTGCCACCGCACCTGCCTGTCCCCTGGAGAAGGGCCGGGGCTCAGGCAGCAGGCAACACAGCAGGAGAGAAGACAGGCGGGTGAGAGAAAGCTCAGCAGGGACAGGAAGCAGGAGCGTTAGTGCCTGCGGGCCCTGCACACCACCAGCACGCCCCAGCCCCTCAGAGCCTGCGCACCACCCTCCCCAGCCTCACCCTCTTCCCTTCTCTTCCAGAAGGAAGCTGCTCTGAGGGAAACCGCTTCCTCAGTCCAGACAAGGGCAGGACTAAGTCTTCTGCTTAAAGTCAACCCTGGTGACCTGCCACCGCCAGCACACACACCACACCACACACCAGACGGATGGATGGACTCCATGGGGTTGGTGAGGCATGCGATGAGGAGGAGACGGTGTGTGAGGGGAGTGGGCAGTGCTGGCCGACAGGCAAGATACAGTCTTACCAGCTAACCCTCTGCAAAGAGGCCTGTTAGCGCCCCTCAGGCTGTGCAGGAGATGGCAAAGTCCTGACAGGTGTCCTCCTGGGGGAGATACCAGAGACGTGGGCCCAAGTTATGAACTGCTCTTGGGCTGCCCGGGTGGGGACCCTCACACTACAGTCTACTGCCTTAAGCATTTTCTTAGCTGAGTAGTCACTAGGGTTCAGGGTGCAATGTTAGCAGGGGAGAACCACTCTGGAGACTCCAAGCCCTGGAGAAAGAGGAGACAGGTGACCCTGTGTAGTCAGCCTCCAGTGGACCAAGCTTCAGCCAGGTGAGGGGAACAGGAGCCGGGGTCAGTGAGCTGCCTGCCTTCTCTGTCTCTCAGGGAAGGACCCAAATCTGTCTGAATGAACCCATGAATGTGATTGGAGCTGGGGCCTCAGCAGAGCAAAAGCAAACAAAAACCAAACCAAAGCAAATTGGCTCTTAAAGAGTTTTATTACAAGCAGAACAAAGAATACTGGCTTGAATAAAAGACAGGCAGGTGGGAGAGCCCTTCTCCAGCCAGCTTCTTCCCTACCTCGAAGGGCCACCACTGCAGGATGGCCCGGGGCTCTCAGGGACCAAGCTGTTCTTCCCAGGAGAGACCCTCTGGGACCACCTCTTCCAAGCCCTGTCTGTGACCCACTGGCCTCTGGAGTGAGAAAGGGCAAGTTCTAGTGACTTCCTATGTCATCTTCCAAGAGCTTCAGCCCGTCGACAGTGCCAGAGGGGCAAGACTGTCCAGTCTGGTGAGAAAGTACAGCTCCTAGCAGTGCAAGGCCGTGCTCTGAGCTTCCGGCCGGCGGGCGCTCACCTGCTGACCTACTCTGCTCCTTCACTCCTTCTCCTCACTTGACACAAGCACCTTGTCCTCTAGTCCCTGGCACTGGGGCCACTCAGAGCAGAGCATGAGGAGGAGGTGTGGCTTGTACGACAGCAGGCGTTCCCCAGAGCCATCACCCCACCCACCCCACCCAAGCTCAGCTTGTCTAGGCAGGTGCCAGCTGGAAGCCTGACCTGGCTGCTGCGTGACAGAGTCCCAAGCCCCTGGTTGTCCAAGGTCCATGAAGGAAGAGTTAAAGAACGAGGGCTGAGCCCCGCGAGTCCAGGGGTCTTGTGTCCAATGCACATGCTCCCCATCCTATAGCTCCGGCTGCTTTCGAACCCAAGGGGGAAGCAGGCAGCCTAGGGGGTATGGGGCCAACCACCACACTTATACAAGGGCACACGCAAACACACACATGTGTGCGCACACACACTCACAACATACTCATTCACAGCTAGAAGGTCTCTTACAACAATAAACTTGTCAAAATCAATTAACCCTCTGGTAGCCTTTACTTGGCACTGCACAGGTAGCAATGTGGCTGACATTTTTTTCATGTTAAAAAAAGGCTATGTAGAAAAGAGGTCTATAAAATTGTGCAAAATACCCAGCATTAATAAACCCGTTTCAAGTATTGCCAGCATGAGCATAACCTGCCCACCCCCTAGCCCTGACTTGGTGACGAGATGGGGGAAGGGCTGGCAGAGGTCCCTTAGACAGCCTCCGTGGGGAGGGCAAGGTCCCTCCCTTCCCCCTGCTCAGTCGTGCTGCTCAGGACTAGAGCAGCTGAGGTTCTGGGGGTCTGATTGGCTGGTTTGGTTTCCTGATACAGGTTGCCCCATCTCCTACCCCAGCTCACTCCACTGGCACCTCAGTTCTGTACTATTGGCCAAACCCATACAACCCCCCACCCAAGCCCACCAAAAGCCCACTCTAACAATGATCATCACAAAGGGAGCACAGGAGGAGCCCCTAAACCAAAGTGGCCCACGGAGCTGTCCTCTCCACCACCCGTGATCCAAGCTGGTTGCTCAGTGGTTTCCTGAGGTCCCTGGCTCAGCAGAGGCCTCTCATTCAGTTCACACCCTCACTCACGCAGGGTTTGCCTAGGCACAGGCAGAGACTTGACACGGTCCCCTTGGTGGCCTCCAGATACTGTGGCTCTCCTTCACTCCCGCCACGGATCACCTGGGGGACCTAGGGTCCAAGGCTGTGGGAACCTGGGTTTAGGGAGCAGAGGGTACAGCCATGGAGCAATTCAGGGAAAGCCACGCAGGGTGGGAAATAAATACGAAAAGACTTGAGTCTTTGGCAGCTCTGCTTCCCTTGGATGGCATGGGGAGGGTCCCGGCAGGTGTGAAAGGTGGCAGGTGGGTACGAAGGAGTGGACAGGCCAGCAGGTGGCAGATGCTGAGCCACGTTCAGGGGTGGCCTCCTACCATGGTGGTGTCCGGCTTGGCTCCACAGGCTGGCTCATCACTTCTGATAGGCGAGGGCAATACAGTGTCAGACTGCACAAATCCTCTCCGGTCAATCAGGCTTCCAAAACACAAGCAGAGGACATGTGAGGGCTGTGCATAATGCTAGCTGACGTAGTCCGTGTACTGGCCAGCGGAGACCCAGTTCTAGAAAAGCTGGGGAAAGCAGCTGCTCTCTATTTAGGGGATCAAGGCTTTCTTGGAAGGCCCCTCTGCTTTCTGGGCATCTGTCTTTGGCCACATAATTTATTCATTGATTTGGTTTTATTTATTTTTTGTTTTTTCGAGGTAGGGTCTTACTCTATCCCAGGCTGATCTAGAATTGTAGTCTCATGGTGATCCTCCTATCTCTGCCTCCTGAGTGCTGGGTGGGTGGTTTTATTTTTATTTATTTATTTTTGTAGCTAAGGATGACACCTTTTTTTTTCTTTTTTTTTTTTGCAGTAGGGTCTCACTCTAACCCAGGCTGATCTGGAATTCACTTTGTATTCTCAGGGTAGCCTCGAACTCATGGTGATCCTCCTCCTCTGCCTCATGAGTGCTGGGATTAAAGGTGTGTGCCACCACGCCTGGCAGGATGACCCTAACTCCTGATTCTCCTACTTCCACCTCCCAAATGTTTATTCACTGTTAATTCCATCTGACCCTCATGTCTGTCTGCCAAGAAGCTAGGTTGCAGGGTGGGGAGAAGCAAGGAAGAGCCAGCATTTGGAGACAGAAAGAGACCTAATGTCCAGGTGACCTAAGTGAGGAGGCCGTGTCCTAGCAGTGCCCAAAGCACTTTAAGCCCCGTTCTGGAGCTCTGCTGCCCTCTGCTGTCAGTAGGGACAGGGAGCTTCCCAGCAGGAGTGAGCCCCCAGGATTCCCATGAACCAGGAGAGGGTGGCCACCCCATAGTGTGCAGCCATCAGCAGCAGGAAGGGCGAGTCACCCAAATAGACCCACAACATTTGTGGTATCCTTGAGAAGTAGGACTTGAGCTAGAAGCAATCTTGTCTCAGTATCCCTCCCAGGTGCTGGGATTGCAGGCGTGCGTCACCATGTCCTGTTGTACTTTTTTTTTTTTTTTCCTATGAGTACATGGGACTAAAAATGACAATTTAGCTGGACGTGGTGGCACACACCTTTAATCCCAGCACTCAGGAGGCAGAGATAGGAGGGTCGCCATTGAGTTCAAGGTTATCCTGAGATCACACAGTGAATTCCAGGCCAGCCTGAGCTAGAGTGAGACCCTACCTTGAAAAACAAAACAAAACCAACCTTCCTCAGAAGGGACTGTGGACAGAGGGTATCTGTGGTGTGGGGAGAATCCCCAAACCTACTTGAGGGGTACAGACTCACAGGGCCACCATCCCTGTGACCTCTGATATGCCCTGGCTTACCTGGGAGGTAGGGGGCCACAGAGCACAGCACAGCAGTTGGTGATAATACTTTTATGGCTGTAGGGGTTGACAGAGGCCTCCCCGCCCCTCTTGCTGGACCACGAGCCTTTGATCTGCAAGAGGAAAGTTCTGGGTCAGCTAATTCCCCTCTCTCCTTTTTACCCCTTTTGCGCCCCCTCCGCCCCAGCGCTGGGGACTGAACCCAGGACCCTATGCATGCTAAACACGCTTTACCACTGAACCCCGCCTCCTCCTGCATGGAAGGCCATCACTTGAGCACTAAGCTACACCCCAGCCCAGCTGCCTCGTGTTGCTTCGCTCTTCTAGGAAGGTGACCTAGGGGCCATGGAAAACAAGCTAATTCTGAAACCCGTTCTGGGTAGACTACTGGAGGGGACATGTCTTCAACACAGGCCATTCAATGAAGCTGTGAGGGACTGCTGGATGTACGGGAGCATGTGGCAGATGCAGCTTAGGAGCCCCAACTAAGAAGACAAAATCACAGAGAAATCTCCAGAGACAGCCTGTGAGCAATCCCTCCTCTTGCTGGCCACCTAAGGAGAAGGGCAGCATTGAGGGCAAGGGGCTGCGTCACCCTGACCCCGCCATGTACTTAGCTACATGACCCTGAACAGACAAGACGATCACTTCTTGGAGTCCGTCCTCATTAAAAACAGAGGCAGCAGGTGGTAGGGCTGATGGCCCATCGCTAGCTCTGTCAAGTCTGCTGTTGAGGGCTCAGTGGGAAAGAACCTCCCGACTAACCCACAGCGTGCTCCACTTACTAGTCTAGAACACTCCTCTCTTGCTTAAGCTCTGGTAAGATCCTGCCCCCAGAAAACCACTCTGGGAGATACTGCTGATGTCACTTCTGCTCAGACCAACCACCAGCACTGTGACGTATGTTCAGGTTTGTTTCCCCAAATGAGAGAATAAACTGATGGAGTGTCTTTTCTTTCTTTTTTAAAGTTTTATTTATTTGTATGCAAGAATAAAGAGCTAGGAGACAGACAGAGAGAATGGGTGTGCCAGGGCCTCCAGCCACTGTAAACCAACTCCAGATGCATGCGCCACTCTGGGCACTTGGTTTTACATAGGTCCTGGGGAATCTAACCCTGGTCTTCAGGCTTTGCAGGCTAACACATTAACTGCTGAGCCATCTCTCCAGCCTTGCAGTGTATTTTCTTTTCCATGCTACCACTGAATTACATCGCTGGCTCTCTTTTTACTGTTTTGTTTGTTTGTTGACTTAGGGTCTCACTCTAGCCCAGGTTGGCTTCAAACACTTATAGATCAGACCCAAACTTTCTTTTTTAAAAAATACTTTATTTTAGCTGGGTGTGGTAGCACACACCTTTAATCCCAGCACTGGGAGGCAGAGGTAGGAGTGCCATGAGTTCAAGGCCACCCTGAGACTACATAGTAAATTACAGGTTAGCCTGAGCTAGAGTGAGACCCTACCTCAAAAAAACAAACAAAAAAATATTTTCTTAAATTTATTCATGGTGAGGGGGAGGGAAGGACAGAGAGAGAATATGGGTGTTCCAGGGGCTCTAGCCATTGCAAATGAACTCCAGAAGCATATGTCACCATGTGCATCTGGCTTACATCTCTCTAGCCCTTTTTACTTTTCTTTTCTTTCTTTCTTTCCTTTTTTTTTTTTTTTTTGGTGTTTTGAGGTAAGGTCTCACTCTAGTCCAGGCTAGAATTCACTATGTAGTCTCAAGGTGGCCTCAAACTCAAGGTGATCCTCCTACCTCTGCCTCCCAATTGCTGGGATTAAAGACGTGCACCGCCATGCTTGGCTCTCTTTTTTCTTTTTTCCAAGGTAGGGTCTCGCTCTAGCCCATGCTGACCAGGAATTCACTATGTAGTCTCAGGATGGCCTTGAACTTATGTGATCCTCCTATTTCTGCCTCCTGAGTGCAGGGATTAAAGGTGTGCACCACCACACCCAGCTTCTATTTGTTTTTGAGGTAGGATCTCACTCTAGTCCAGGCTGACCTAGAACTCACTCTGTAGCCCAAACTGGCCTAGGGCTCACAGCAATCCCCTTTCCTACTACCTCAGCCTCCTGAGTGTTGACATTAGTCATGAGCCACTATGCCTGGCTGCATCCTCCTATCTCTGCCTCCAAAGTAGCTGAGATTATAGGCTTGTACCACTAGGCCTGATCAAACTCATGTGTTCTTTCTCTTTCTCTCTATCTGTCAATATCGATCTATATAGTCCAGGCTGACCCCAAACTAATGATCCTCCTGCCTCAGTCCCCTAAGTGCAGAGACTGCAGGAACACAGCACCATGCCCAGCATGGAATTGCTTTTCTGTTGGATGGTGGGTCTGATCAGTATCATGCAGCAGGCATGATGAACACACTCCTGTTTGTTTTTAGTAGTTTGGAGGATAAACTGGGGAAGTTGGGACTGGTTCAGGACAGGCACAGTGGGTGTTCAGACAATGCCACTTGGTGGTGGTCTGGACTGGCACAGTGGGTGTTCAGACAATGCCACTTGGTGGTGGTCTGGAGGGAGAAAGGCAGGAAGGACCAGGAGAGCCACATGTTTCTGTCCTGGCTGTGCTTCTCAATACAGACCCCTCCATAGCCCCCATCACAGCTCTGCTCTGTGCAGCATGGTAGAGCAGAAAGCACGACATGACTTCTGAGCACTGATCCCAGCTCTACGTGCCTGGCAGTGGGGCTCTAGGCCACATCTCTCAGCAGTCCAGTAGAGAATAAGGATCCCAGCTGTCCTGCCCCAAGCTTGGTGAGAGGCCCCAAAGAGACATTTAGTAGCCGCACACTGGCCAGACCTGAGCATTGTGGTACAGGCTCTGCTTCTGCGGGGTTGTGAGAAAGCAACCAGGGAGCCTGCGCCGAGACACAAAGCCTCTCGGGGTCAGTCCGTGAGCACCAGGAGGCCTAGCCACCCGACTCCTCCACCCTGCACCCCTGGCAGTGTGCCAAGACCGTGCTTAGCTGCCCGGGACTCCCTCAGCCCTGTCTCGGCCTTACTCACGTCTTCGTTAGTGGTCAGGTTGGAGGCGACGAGGTAAGTGTGAAACCCTGAGAGGCCCAGGATGGACCAGATGGAGAAGAAGCAGATCACCAATTCCAGCACGGTGGGGCAGTCAAGGACACGCGTGGGGTGGAAGGGAGGAGCCCCTGGGCACTGTGCTCAACCTTTCTCCCCCACCCTTCTTTGGAACTATTTCCCAGAGAGGCAACACATTTTGGGACTTTCCTGTGGCAAAGTTATCAGCAGGTTCACTTTCTGGGCCCCCAGGACTGGGAAAGCAGCCCCCTCAAGAGCAAATAAACACCAGGGTGATGGGTAGCAGAGGGAAGTGAAGATTGCAAACTCATAGCCTCGGGCATGACATGCTCCAGGGGGCTTAACACCTTAAAGGACACACTCTTCTAGGCTCCTAAAGACGGGGACGGTACCTCGTCAGAATTCTTGGTCATAACCCATTTAGGATTGTTTCTAGCCCTGGTGAGGACAGCAGCAACTGCAGACTGGATTCTAGAGGACAGACCATTCCTCTCTGGAGGCCCTGTCCCCGTGAAGGGACCTCAGTTCCCACCTATGTCGACTGTCTGGAAAAGGATATCTTGCTGGTGTCTCCTTCAGAGTGGAGAGGAAGTTGCTCCTCTGAGAGCCTACGAAGGAAGGAAAGGGGAGGACACCGGTCAGGGAGTCGGTGACCACTGCCCTGTGCTAGGGCTGACCTTCTGGCCAGCCCTCACCCACCCCTACTCTCTGCCAACTCACGCAGTGTCAGGTGGGTGACCACGCAGGCAAAGATGAAGGCCGTGAGGAAGGAGAGGGAGAGAATGAACGCGTAGAAGAAGCGGTAGTTTCGTCTCCCGACACAGTTGCCCACCCAGGGGCAGTGATGGTCAAACCGTTCTAGAATGGAGGGGAGGGACAAGATCATGTGGGTCTGCAACCTGCGCAGGTGGCTAGAGGGTCCTCCCACCCACATCAGGGGTCCTTCTACCACTCACCCTCTCCGTGTCAGCTGATTCCTGTCTGTTAGGACATACCCGACACCTAGTCCTCAAACACCCATGCCCATCCACTGTCTTACACATTCTTTGCCAACTCTTGTGTTCAACGGTAACTCTTCCTTCGGACCACATCTGCAAAGCCAGTCCCTTAAAAGGTCTCCTCTGGCCCTGAACTAGGTGAGGGTCTCCTGTCATCTTTCCTGTTGCTCCTCTTTTACACCACATTTCCAATACACAACATACGTGTGTTGACCTGGTTAGTCATAATTATGGAACTGCTTCACTGCAGTCTGCACTGGAAGCTCCTTGAGAGGCATGTGGTGGCTTCAGAGCCTGCTGAATGAGTCTCCAAGGCCCAACACAGGGCCTGGTACAAAACCCCAGAAAAAGTGCTCGCTGCCTGACCTGCTACCCCAGCTACATGTGCAGAGCCATCAACCCTCGCCCCTGCTCTGGAACTAAGGCCCAGGGAAGGGCTGGGCCACTAGGTAACTCACAGAAAGCTGGCACCAGAAGCCAAGAGAGAGGGCTGAGCTCATACCAACACTAAGTCCTGGGGGTGGGGTCACACCCAGACTAGAGGAAAGTCTCTGTGGGAATGTGGGTCACAAGCCCGTTGCAGGCCTTACGTAGGTGGGGCAGACTCTCGGGGATGAATGATGCCCACTGAGTCACCCACTTACTGCCCGCTGTCCCTGCTCAGGGTGTGCTGAGCTGGCATGATGAAGTCACTGCCCTGGGAACTATGCACTGTCACCATGGCTCAGCTCCTCTGGGTCCTTACAGTCTCCCTTACAACACTTTCCCAAGGGACCACCCTTCGTGGCCTCTGAGGAGCCAGGTGAGGGGATAAACTGAGAACTGCAGTGTGGGTGAGGACCCAGCTTCCACCTCACCTCCTCCAGATTCTCTCCCTCTCCAGCTCTCTGAGTTAGATCACTCCTTTTATGATATAACTGCTCTAGTCTCCTAGGACCACTGATCTGAGGACCAGGTTGAATGAAGCCAGGAGGCAGGTTCAAGCTCCATCTGTCCCACATCTCAGAGCTAAGGAGACTCACAGCCTCTCCCCAGTCACAGCAAAGGGTGAACCAGACGTCCTGTCCAGCCATGGGTATCTCAGACACTGGCCTCCTTGCCGCATGTGTAACCACCTGTCTCCAGGGCTCAGTCTCTCGGAGAACCCTGTGGCCTCCCACTCACCCACACAGTTGTCGCAGACGCTGCAGTGCGAGGTCCGGGGTGGCCGGAACATCTTGCAGGTGAAGCAGTACTTTAGCCTTACCATCTGCCCGTTGATCATCACCTCCCGCGTCCGAGGGGGTGGCCGGTACGTGGAGCTGCCTGTGTTGTCTAAGAATGGGAAGAGAGAGGTGGGGCTGTCCAAAGCAGTCCATGACTCTGGAGAGCCTCTGCTGGCTGCCTGGGACTGAGGAGCTGCAGGGAAACTGCTCCCAGAAACAAACAGAGGTGTGTTTGTCCTTGGCCTAATACAGGGACAAATATTACAAACTGTTACTAGGTCTAAGGCTTCCTGAAATTATGCTAAAACTTCACCCAGCTGCTGGCCTTCCTCAGCCCTGAGAAGGGCTGTCAGGGAGGAAGACTCTGGGAAGATTAGTGAGGTTGTGTGCATCCACTGAAGCCTAGAACTAGTCGCTAATGTATGGAAGGTTCAGGGGGTAGCTGACCAAGATAAACACCCTGGGGAACTATGCGACATTAGCCGGTGTGGTGGCGCATGCCTTTAATCCCAGCACCCGAGATTGAGATTGCCGTGAGTTCAAGGCCACCCTAAGACTTAGTGAATTACAGGTCAGCCAGTACTACGCAAGACTCTACCTTGAAAAACAAAACAAAAAAGAGAGAGAATATGGGACAGTCACAAGAACACTAGCCTGACCTCTAAACAAGGCCACTGTTACTTATAAAAAGTGGGTGTGGGGCTGGGCGAAATGGTGCACGCCTTTAATCTCAGCATTTGGGAAGCAAGGTAGGAGGATCACCATGAGTTTGAGGCTACCCTGAGACTACACAGTGAATTCCAGGTCAGCCTGAGCTAGAGTGAAAGCCTACCTCCAAAAATAAAAATAAAAACAGGGCTGGAGAGTGGCTTAGTGGTTAAGCGCTTGCCTGTGAAGCCTAAGGACCCCAAGGCTCGATTCCCTAGGACCCATGTTAGCCAGATGCACAAGGGGACGCACGTTGTCTAGAGTTTCTTTGCAGTGGCTGGAGGCCCTGGTGCGCCCATTCTCTCTCTCTTTGCCTCTTTTTCTAGCTGTCTGTTGCTCTCAAATAAATAAATAAAAAATACCAAAAAAAAAATTAAAAAATAAAAACAATAAGCCAGGTGTGGTAGTGCATGTCTTTAATGCCAGCACTCGGGAGACAGAGGTAGGAGGATCGCTGTGAGTTTGAGGCCACCCTGAGAATCCTTAGTGAATTTCAGGTCAGCCTGGGTTACAGTGAGACCCCACCTCAAAAAACCAAAACCAACCAACCAAACAAACAAAGTGTGTATGGGGGGGGGGGTTATGAGGAGATGGCTCAATGGGGAAGAGTGCTTGCTATACAAGCATGAAAGCTTGGAGAGGGTCTGATCTGTCCTGAGTTCGATTCTCCAGTGAGCATGTAAGTAATGCCTGTAACCCCAGTCCTGTGGGGAGCATAGACCGAAGAACCTCTGGGGCTTGATGGTCAGCCAGTCTGACTGGAAACAGTAGCTCCAGGTTCAGTGAGAAACCCGTTTCAAGGAAAATACATGGGACAGCAATAGAGAAAGATAGTGAACATTTCCCTCCAGCTTCTGCAAGTGTGAGCATGACGCAAACACAGCTGCACATACATACAGGCGCACACCTCACCACACATCACACACACACACCCATACACACCCAAGTGGTGGTATACGCCTTTAATCCTAGCACTTGGGAGACAGAGGTAGAAGGGCTGCCATGAGTTCAAGGCCAGTCTGAGACTACACAGTGAATTTCAGGTCAATGTGGGCTAGAGCCAGACCCTACCTCAAAAAAAAAAAAAAAAAGTGTGGGGGGGGAGCTGGAGAGATGGCTTAGCTATTAAGTCACTTGCCCGCAAAGCAAAGGACCCAGGTTTGATTTCCCAGTATACACGTCAGCCAGATGCACAAGGTGGCACATACATCTGGAGTTTGTTTGCAGTGGCTAGAGACCCTGGCTCACCCATTCTTTTTTTCTCTCAAATAAGCCAGGCATGATGACACATGCCTTTAATTTCAGCACTCAGGAGGCAAGGTAGGAGGATGGCCATGAGTTTGAGGCCACCCTGAGAGTACATAGTAAATTCCAGGTCAGCCTAAGCTAGAATGAGACCCTGCCTCAAAAAAAAAAAAAAAAAAGGGAAATCCTCAAATAAATAAAACAAAATATTTAAGCGGGGGGGGGGGGGTGTTAATTCTAGCTTTCAAAAGGCAGAGGTGAGTTTGTGGCCAGGCTAGGAGCTACAGAGTGAGGTTCATGTCAGCCTGGGCTAGAGTGAGACCCTACCTTGGAAAAAGAGGGAGGGGGTAGCAAGCAAGTGGTGGCCCATGTCTGTAACCCTATCACTATAGAGGCAGAGGCGATAGATCTTGAATTTGAGGCCAGTGTGGTATATAGAGCAAAATCTTACTTCAATGACCTATTGGCGATTATTGATATTAGATGGTGAGTTGGTTTGTACTAATTATTCCATATTTTCTGTGTACTTAAATTTTTCTGGGTTTCTTTGGTTTTATAATATATTTACTTTCAAAGGGAAAAACATTTAGACAATTTAAATACAAGTCCAACAGAGTTGACACCAGTCAGTGATGATGTCACAATGTGTCCTTGTTTCTAGACACTTGCCAGTGCTACCTGATTCCTCTCTCAGTGAGGAAGGGGCTCTGATAACTTTATTCATATACATCCTTCTTTTCATTTATTTATTTATTTATTTGAGAGGGAAAAAGACAGAGAGAGAGAGAGGGAGAATGGGCCTTCAGCCCACTGTAAATGAACTCCAGATGCATGCACTCCTTTGTGCATCTGGCTGACGTGGGTCCTGGAGAGTCGAACTAGGATCCTCTGTCTTTGCAGGCAAATGCTTTAACTGCTAAGCCATTTCTCCAGCCCCCCCATATACATCCCTCTTATCTGCAATGGAATCTACAATTTCTTTTTCTTTTTGTTTTTTGTTCTTTTTAAAAAATATTTATTTATTTGACAGAAGGAGAGACAGACAGAATGGAAACAGCTGCTGCAAACGAACTCCAGATGCGTGCACCCCCTTGTACATCTGGCTAATGTGGGCCCTTCGGGAATCAAATCTGGGTCCTTTGGCTTTGCAAGCAAATGCCTTTACTACTAAGCCATTCCTCCAACCTTTTTGTTCTTTTGTAAAAAATTTATTTTTATTTACTTATTTACCAGAAACAGATGCATGTGCAACCATGTGCATCTGGCTTACGTGGGATCTGGAGAATTGAACCTGGGTCCTTAGGCTTCACAGACATGCACTTAACTGCTAAGCCATCTCTCCACGACCACCACCCCCTTTTTTTGAGGTATGGTTTCACTCTAGCCTAGACTGACCTGAAATTCACTATGTAGTCTCAGGGTGGCCTCGAACTCACAGTGATCCTCCTATCTCTGCCTCCCGAATGCTGGGATTAAAGGCTTGTACTACTACACCCGCCTCCAGAATCTACAATTTCTTGTAGAGATGTTAACTTCTCTGCATCTATATCAGGAATTTCAAATTCAACATCTTCCATGACCATAATAATCTCCTCTTGGTCCACACTGTCTAAGCTTAGGTCTTTCATAAAATGGGAACTGATTGAGAGCTTTTCAGGGTCAATCGTGTCACAGAGTTTTAAAACATACAGAACTCAGTCCTTGATCCCTCTAATGTCAGAGGAGGTGCGTTGCTATACTGGTGATACTGGTGACCCTCCCTGGATCCTGGTACTTGGGTAAGCACTGAGGCCGGCTGTGTAGCCCCAGGATTCATCTGAGTTCCTGCATGTTTTTTTCTTTTCTTTTCTTTTTCTTTTTCTTTTTCCTTTGTTTTTGTTTTTTGAGGTAAGGTCTCACCAGCCCAAGCTGACCTGGAATTCACTATGTAATCTCAGGGTGGCCTCGAACTCACAGCAACCCTCCTACCTCTGCCTCTCGAGTGCTGGGATTAAAGGCGTGAGAAACCACGCCCAGCTTCTTTTTTTTCCCCCCAATATTTATTTATTTACTTTCAAATAGAGAAAGATAGAGAGGAGAGAGAGAGAGAGATATAGGGCCTCCAGCCACTGCAAAGGAACTACAGACACATGTGCCACCTTATGCATTTGGCTTTACATGGGCAGTGGAGATTCAAACTCACGTTCTTAGACTTTGCAGGCAAGTGTCTTAACCACTAAGCCATCTTTCTAGCTCTAAATATTCTGTTTTTGTTTTTTTGGAGGGGGAGAGAGGTTTCAAGGTAGGATCTCCCTCTAGTCCAAGCTGGCCTGAAATTCATTATGTAGTCTCAGGCTGGCCTAGAACTCACTGAGGGGTGCCACCACTCCCGGCTCTGTTTTTGTTTTAGTAAGGCAGGGTCTCTCACTCTAGCCCAAGCTGGCTTCTAACTAATGGTGATTCACCTACCTTAAACTACTGAGTGCTGGGATTAATGGTGTGGACCACAATGCCTGGCTATCTTTTCTTTTAAAATGTTTTATTTATTTGAAAGAGACAGACAGACAGACAGATAGACAGAATGGGCCACCAGGGTCTCTAGCCACTGCAAATGAACTCCAGATGCATGCACCTTGTGCATTTGGTTCATGTGGGTATTGGGGAACCGAACCTGGGTCCTTAGACTTTGAAAGCAAGTACCTTAATCACTGACCCATTTCTCTAGCCCTCTTTTCTTTTTTTCCCTTTAAAAAAATTTTATTTATTTATTACAGAGAGAGAGAGAGAGAGAGAGAGAGAGAGAGAGAGAGAGAGAATGAATGAATGAATGGGCACACCAGGCCTCTAGCCACTGAAAACGAAATCCAGACGCACGTGCCACCATGTGCATCTGGCTTACATAGGATCTGGAGAATCGAACCTGGGTTCTTAGACTTTGCAGGCAAACACCTTAACCGCTAAGCCATTTCTCCAGCCCTTTTCCCCTTTTTGTTTCTAAAACTCCAGATGCATGAGCTACCTTGTGCATCTGGCTTATGTGGGCACTGGGGATTTGAACCTGGGTCCTTAGGCTTTGTAGGCAAGTGCCTAAACTTCTAAGCCATTCTCCAGCCCTCTCTCTTTTTTTTTTTCCCCCTAGTTTTTTAAGGTAATTTATCACCCTAGCCCAGGATGACCTGGAATTCAATATGTAGTCTCAGGGTGGCCTCAAACTCCTGACGATCCTCCTACCTCTGCCTCCCAAGTGCTGGAACTAAAGGTGTATACCACCACACCCAGCTTTTTCTTTTAAAAAAAAATTGTATTGCGGGCTGGAAAGATTGCTTAGCAGTTAAAGTGTTTACCTGTAAAGCCAAAGGACTTTGGTTTGATTCCCCAGGACCCACATAAGCCAGATGCACAAGGGGGCGCATGTGTCTGGAGTTTGTTTGCAATGGCTGGAGGCCCTGGTACGCCCATTCCCTCTCTCCCTCTTTCTCTCAAATAAATAAATAAAAATAAAGCTAAAAAAATTTTGTATTTATTTATTTGTAAGCAGAGGGGGGAAATGAATGAATATGAATGAGCATGCCAGGGCCTCTAATTACTGTAAACAATTCCAGACACATGCGCCACTTTGTGCATCTGGCTTTATATAGGTACTAGAGAATCAAACCCAGGTCATAAAGCTTTGCCTTTAACCACTAAGCCATCTTCCCAGCCCCCTCCCACCCACTCTTTAAGACAGGGTCTCACTCTGAAACTCAGGCTGGCCAGTCACTATGTGGCCCATGTTGGCCTCAAACTTGCAGCAGTCTTCCTGATTCAGCCTCCTGAGAGCTAGGACTACATGCTGAAGCCACCACACTTGGAGAATTTTCATAATGAGTAAGTTAGTTTAAAAAAAAATGAAGATATAAGCCGGGCATGGTGGCGCACGCCTTTAATCCCAGCACTCGGGAGGCAGAGGTAGGAGGATTGCCATGAGTTCAAGGCCACCCTGAGACTACAGAGTTAATTCCAGGTCAGCCTGGACCAGAGTGAGACCCTACCTCGAAAAACCAAAAAAAAAAAAAAAAAAGAAGATATATTCATACACACATACATATATATATGGGCTAGGAGACTCTCAATGTCATAAAAGGAATATCTATATATTTTGAATATTTTATTTGTAATCAGAGAGGCAGAGAATGAATGGAAGCACCAGGGCCTCCTGTCACTATAAACGAACTCTACACACATGTGCACTCTGTGTATCCAGCTTTACACGGGTACTGGGGAACTCAGGCCATCAGGTGCCTTTAACCACTGAGCCATCTCTCCAGCCCCTAAAAAGAATTCTCTGTCTCTCTCTGTTTCCAAACAAATACAAAAAATCAGCCGGGCATGGTGGGGCACGCCTTTAATCCCAGCACTCGGGAGGCAGAGGTAGGAGGATCACCGTGAGTTCCACATAGTGAATTCCAGGTCAGCCTGGACCAGAGAGAGACCCTACCTTAAAAAAAAAATCATATTTACTTATTTATTTGTGAGAGAAAGAGACTGTGGGTATGTTAAGGGCTACATGAACTCTAGATGCATGCAAAACTGGGTATTTTGTCTAGCTGTACATGCATACTGGGGAACTGAACCCAAGCAGTAGACTTTGCAAGCAATCATCTTTAACCACTGAGCTATCTCCCCACCCCCATAAAAGGAATTTTGGCCCTAAATTATTCTATAGATTCAACAAGAGAAGTAAAAAAATATCTCAGCATGCATTTCCTATGGAGATAAACAAACTCATACAAAAGTTGAGGGTGGCAGTACATGCAAGCCTATAATCCTAGCACTCAGGAAGTTGAAGCAGGAGGAATGCCACAAGTCCAAGGCCATCCTGGGCTGGAGTGAGAGCCTGTCTTAAAAAAAAAAAAAATCGCATGAAAAAGCCAAGGACCATGAATAGCCAGGGCTCTGCTGAAGGACTTGTCATGCCACATACCAGTGATATGACAGATAATACAGAGCTTAAGAAAACTTTTCACGCAAAGGGTAAAAATGCTGATCCACGGAACAGGAGAGAATCCAGAAACATACTTAACATGTGATTTATGACAAAGGCAATCTTGCAGTGCAGTGAAGGGAGATGGTCTTGCTCCTATATGGTGCTGGGCTACTAGAAATTAAAGTAGAGAGGGAAGTGCTTCTGCTTCCCACCAATCAAAATTCAAGTCCAGGACTGGAGAGATGGCTTAGTGGTTAAGATGCTTGCCTGTGAAGATTAAGGACCCAGGTTCGACTGCCCAGGACCCATGTAAGCCAGATGCAAAAGCAGTGGCTAGAGGCCTTGGCATGCTCATTCTCTCTATCTGCCTCTTCATCTCTAAAAGAAATAAATAAATACATATTTCTATGGATAGTATTTTTATTTTATTATTATTTTGGTTTTTCGAGGTAGGGTCTCACTCTAGCCTAGTCTGACCTGAAATTCACCATGGTGATCCTCCGACCTCTGCCTCCTGAGTGCTGACATTAAAGACATGAGCCACCACGCCTGGCAGATAGTATTCCCCAGGAGCCATGTTAGCCAGATGCACAAGGAGGTGCACACATCTAGAGTTTGTTTGCAGTGGCTGGAGGACCTGGCGCACCTGTTCTCTCTCTCTCTTTCTCCTTCCCTCTCTCTTTCACTGTCAAATAAATAAATAAATAAATAAATAAATATAAAAAGACAAGGAAAAAAAAAGGTTACAACAATTCATTAAGCCTTTTGACCACAGAGAACCAATATCCCCCAAAGCAATGGCTCCTTCCCAGATAGGATGTATAACTCAGATGGGGCTGCCTGTGACTTCCAACTTTCAACCGTGTTCCAGCCATACCTTCTTCCAGATAATCTTTCCAATTTGTCTGCTGGGGTGGTTTGATTCAGGTGTCCTCCCATAAACTTGGGTATTCTGAACACTAGTCTCCCCAGCTGATGGCAAATGGACATTAAAGCCTCCTGGAGGGAGTATATAGTTGGTGTTACAGCCAGTGTCCCCTCGCCAGTGTTCGGCACTCTCTCCTATGTTGGCCAGGTGATGTCCAACCTCTGCTCATGCCATCATTTTCCCCTGCCATTACGGAGCTTGCCCTAGAGTTTGTAAGCCGAAATAAACCCCTTTTCCCCAAATGGTGCTCTTGGTTAGGTGATGTCTACCAGCAATGTGAACCTGACTGAGTACCTATTAATATGCAAGGCACCATTGTGGGTGCTTGGCATGCATCAATTAGGCAAACATATCCCAACAGCACATTTCCAAGTACCAAAGAGTCTTTTGCTAGGCTATTTCACATAACCTTGATAACATGTATTTAAGATGGAACTAAGTGTTTTAGCACTTCCTCCTTAAAACAGAAAGCAAGTAAAGACAGGTATGTTTGGGGGCGGGGGATCAGGCCAGGGGACACACTCTGAAGCCTCTTTTTTTCACCAACTGGTTGTTACAACACTGAATCATGGGCTGGAGAGATGGCCTAATGGTTAAGGTGCTTGCCTGAGAAGCCTAAGGACCTGTGTTAGACTATCCAGATCCCACGTAAGCCAGACACACAAGGTGGTACATGTGTCTATAGAGTTTGATTACAGTGGCTGGAGGCCTTGGCATGTCAATTCTCTCGCCTGCTCTCACTAAAATCAGGAACAAGACAAGGGTGTCCACTGTCCCCACTTCTATTTAATATAGTTTTGGAAGTCTTAGCCATAGCAATAAGGCAAGAGACACACATAAAAGGGATACAAATTGGAAAGGAAGAAATCAAGTTATCATTATTTGCAGATGACATGATTCTATACATAAAGGACCCTAGAGACTCTACTAGCAAGCTGTTAGAGCTGATCAAAACCTACAGCAATGTAGCAGGATACAAAATAAATACACAGAAATCAGTAGCCTTCATATATGCTAACAACAAACACACAGAGGATGAAATCAGAGAATCACTCCCATTCAAAATTGCATCAAAAAAAATAAAATACCTTGGAATAAACCTAACCAGGGAAGTAAAGAATCTATACAATGAGAACTTTAAAACACTCAAGCGAGAAATTGCAGAAGACACTAGAAAGTGGAGAAACATCCCTTGTTCCTGGATTGGAAGAATCAATATTGTGAAAATGGCAATCTTACCTAAAGCAATCTACACATTTAATGCAATCCCTATCAAAATTCCAAAGGCTTTCTTCATGGAAATAGAAAAAACAATCCAAAAATTCATTTGGAATCACAAAAAACCTCGAATATCTAAAATAATACTGAGCAACAAAAAAGAGGCTGGTGGTATCATCATACCTGATTTTAACCTATACTACAGAGCCATAGTAACAAAAACAGCATGGTACTGGCACAAAAACAGACATGTAGATCAGTGGAACAGAATAGAGGACCCAGATGTAAGCCCAAGTAGCTATAGCCACCTGATATTTGATAAAAATGCCAAAAATTCTCATTGGAGAAGAGACAGCCTCTTTAGCAAATGGTGTTTTGAAAACTGGATAAATATCTGCAGAAGGATGAAAATAGATTCTTCTCTCTCGCCATGCACAAGAATTAAGTCCAAATGGATTAAAGACCTTAACATCAGACCTGAAACTTTGAAACTGCTAGAGGAAAAAGTAGGGGAAACCCTTCAACATATTGGTCTTGGCAAAGACTTTCTGAATACAACCCCAATTGCTCAGGCAATAAAACCACAGATTAATCACTGGGACCTCATGAAATTACAAAGATTTTGCACCGCAAAGGACACAGTGAAAAAAGCAAAGAGGCAACCTACAGAATGGGAAAAAATCTTCGCCAGCTATATATCTGATAGAGGATTAATATCTAGGATATACAAAGAACTCAAAAAGTTAAATAATAAGGAATCAAACAAGCCAATCAAAAAATGGGCTATGGAGCTAAATAGAGAGTTCTCAAAGGAAGAAATACGAATGGCATATAAGCATCTAAAAAAATGTTCTACGTCACTAGTCATCAGGGAAATGCAGATTAAAACTACATTGAGATTCCATCTCACTCCTGTCAGATTGGCCACCATCATGAAAACAAATGATCATAAATGTTGGCGGGGATGTGGAAAAAAAGGAACCCTTCTGCACTGCTGGTGGGAATGCAATCTGGTCCAGCCATTGTGGAAAACAGTGTGGAGGTTCCTAAAGCAGCTAGAGATTGATCTACCATATGACCCAGCTATAGCGCTCCTAGGCATATATCCAAAGGACTCATCTCATTTCCTTAGAAGTACATGCTCAACCATGTTTATTGCTGCTCAATTTATAATAGCTGGGAAATGGAACCAGCCTAGATGTCCCTCAACAGATGAGTGGATAATGAAGATGTGGTACATTTATACAATGGAGTTCTACTCAGCGGTAAGGAAAAATGAAGTTATGAAATTTGCAGAGAAATGGATGGACCTGGAAAGTATTATACTAAGTCAGGTAACCCAGGCCCAGAAAGCCAAGCACCACATGTTCTCTCTCATATGTGGATCCTAGCTACAGATGACTGGGCTTCTGCGTGAGAATGAAAATACTTAGTAGCAGAGGCCAGTAAGTTGAAAAGGAGACATAAAGGGTGGAGAAAGGAAGGGAGGAAGATACTTAATAGGTTGATATTGTATATATGTAATTACAATGATTGTAATGGGGAGGTAATATGATGGAGAATGGAATTTCAAACGGGAAAGTGTGGGGGTGGGGAGGGAGGGAATTACCATGGGATATATTTTATAATCATGAAAAATGTTAATAAAAATTAAAAAAAAAAAAAAAAGGCAGGGGTACCAGGCTTGGTGGAGTATGCCTTTAATCCCAGCACTCAGGAGGCACAGATAGGAGGATCAGTGTGAGTTTGAGGCACCATGAGACTACACAGTGAACTCCAGGTCAGCCTGGACTAGAGTGAAACCCTACCTTGGAAAACCAAGATAAATAAATAAATAGGACTGGAGAGATGGCTTAGCAGTTAAGGCACTTGCCTGCAAAGCCAAAGGACCCAGGTTCGATTCTCCAGGACCCACATAAGCCAGATGCACAAGGCAGCACATGTGTCTGGAGTTCATTTGCAGTGGATGGAGGGTCTGGCGTGCCCATTCTCTATCTGTCCTCTCTTTCCCTCTCTCAAATAAATAAAAAATAAATAATATTATTATAAAAAGGGGGTGCTAGAGAGATGGCTTAGCAGTTCTTGCCTGGGAAGCCTAAGGAACCCAGTTTGAGGCTCAATTCCCCAGTACCCATGTAAGCAGCCAGATGCACAAGGTGGCACATGCATCTGGAGTTCATTTGCAGTGGCTGGAGGCCCTGATGCACCCATTCTCTCTCTGTCTCTGTCTCTCTCTGCTTCCTTCTTTCTGTCACTATCTAATAAATAAACAACAAAAAAAAATTTTTTAAAAAGGCAGTCTGCTGAGCTTATCTCAAAAAAAAAAAAAAAAAAAAGACTAAGTCACTTGAACTATGAACCCCTGATTTCTCATCTGTAAAACAGGACTAACAGGAAGAATGTTGAATAAACTTTGTATTTTTTTTTTTTAATTTTTCAAGGTAGGATCTTACTCTAGCTTAGGCTGACCTGGAATTCACTATGTAATCTCAGGTCGGCCTTGAACTCATGGTGATCCTCCTACCTCTGCCTCCCAAGTGCTGGGATTAAAGGCATGTGCCACCATGCCCAGCCTAATTTTGCATTTTTAAAAAAGTATTATTTATTTATTTATGAGCAGAGAGAGAGGATAGAGACAGAGTAAGAATGGGTGTGCCATGGCCTCCAGCCCCTGCAAACAAACTCCAGATGCATGCACATGTATCTGGCTTTATATGGGTACTGGGAAGTCAAAACCGGGTCGCTCAGCTTTGCAGGCAAGCACCTTAACTACTGAGCCATCTCTCTAGCCCTTGCTTCTTTTCTTTTTGTTCTTTCCAGGTAGGGTCTCACTGTAGCCCAGGCTGACCTGGAATTCACTATGTAGTCTCAGGCTGGCCTGAACTTACAGTGATTCTCCTACCTGTGCATCCCAAATACTGAGATTAAAGGCATGAGCCACCATGCCCAGCTTCTTCCTTCTTTTAAAAAATTATTTAGGAGGGAATTACCATGGGATATTTTTTTATAATCATGGAAAATGTTAATAAAAATTTAACAAAAAAAAGGCAAAATAAATAAATAAATAAAAATTTATTTAGGGGCTGGAGAGATGGCTTAGTGGTTAAGGCACTTGCCTACAAAGCCTAAGGACACAGGTTCGATTCCCCAGTAATCAAGTAAACCAGATGCACAAGGAGGCACATGCATCTGAAGTTTGTTTGCAGTGGCTAGAGGCCCTGGTGCACACATATTCTCTCTATCTATCTATCTCATGCATGCACACAAAATAAGTAAATAAAAATTATTTAGCCAGGCGAGGTAGCACACACCTTTAATCCCAGCACTCAGGAGGCAGAGATAGGAGGATCACCATGAGCTCGAGGCTACCCTTGAGACTACATAGTGAGTTCCAGGTCAGCCTGGGCTAGAGTGAGACCCTACCTTGAGGAAAAAAAAAAAAAAAAAAAAAGAATCAAAATTTAGTTATTTGCAAGCAGTGAGACAGAGAGGGAGACGTGTCACTTTGTACATCTGGCTTTCATGGGTACTGAGGAATTAAACCTGCATCGCGCTTCATAAACAATTACCTTTAACTGCTGAGCCATCTCTCCAGTGCTCTCACTTCTTTCTTTTCTTTCAAGATAGGGTCTTATGTAGCCCAGGCTGCCAGACTGGCATCACATTTGCTGGGTGGTCTTCTATTCATGATCCTTTTGCTTCCATCTCCCAGATGCTGGGATTACAGGCTTACCTATAATCACCTGGCTTGAATCCTGTATAATTGGTTGTGTGTGTGAGACAGAGAGAGATTGGGGATTAAACCCAGAGTTTTGAACATGCTAGGTAAGTTAGCTTTCACTGAACTGCCTCTCCAGCCCTACCATGACCTTTTAAATTGTACTCAAAGACCTCAAGCCTGAGCGTTGGAAATCTGTGCTCCTGTCCTGGTTCTGTTGTGCACTAGCTCTGCAGCTTTGGGGAGATCACTCAACCTCACTGAACACCTTTTAGCTGTAACACAAACATGCGGAGGGTAATCCTACCTCGAGGACGTGGAATCGGGAGTAAAGAAGGTTTGTGTGCCAGCTGTGATGCCTTGCACCTGTAACCCCAGCACTTGAGAAGCTAAGACAGCAGAAGGAGTGCAAGTCTGAGGCCAGGCTGGGCTATATTACAAGTCTCTGTCTCAAGAACACAAGCAAGAAGCTAGGTGTGGTGACTCACGCCTTGAACCCCAGCACTTGGGAGGCAGTTGTAGCAGTTGGAAGAATACTTCCCCAGCATGCAAGAGGATCTGGGATCCCCAACACTGCATAAGATGAACATGATGCTGCACACCCGCAGCCCCAAGAATCAGATGTTCAAGGTCATCCTCTGCTGCACAGGGTGCTGGAGGCCAGCCTGGGATACATGAGATCCTGTCTAATAAACAACCAAGCACCTTTAACCACCAAGCCATCTCTCTAAGCAACCCGTCTAACACACAAACAAGCAAGCTTTTCCTATCTGTCTTAATCCCTTCAATTTACAGATGAGAAAACAGACTAGACAGCT
Organism: Jaculus jaculus; assembly: GCF_020740685.1. Classification (NCBI taxonomy): domain Eukaryota; kingdom Metazoa; phylum Chordata; class Mammalia; order Rodentia; family Dipodidae; genus Jaculus; species Jaculus jaculus. The sequence continues at coordinate 59,529,674 of NC_059106.1, read as the reverse complement.
TAAGGAATTTTCCTGAAGTTTCACTTTGGCTAAGGCAAGAGACCTAACAGAGTATTGTGGTTTGATGCTGAACTGTTCCTCCCAAGCTTGCACTGAAAGCTAATTCCCCAGCAGGTGGCACGATTTAGGAGGTAAGGCGTGGCCCTAGTTACAGCAGCTCTGGGCCTCCAAGGCTGCTGTCATGGGAGGAGCCTCTGCCATCTGCTCTTGCCGCCAGGAACTCCACCAAGCCACTGTTCTAGCCACGATGTACTTCTGAAGCTATGAATCAAAATAAATCCTTCCACTCTTAAGTTGCTTGTATCAGATATTTTTTCACAGCAAAGAGAAAAGTAGTATCGTCTCTCATCTGACACCTTCCTCTCCCTCATCCCTGCCTGGCCAATTATCAGGTGTATGTGTTCTTTTCCTGGTTGAAGGCCAGGCCCATATCGCCAAACAGCTGCTGTGGAAGACACTCTGCTCCAAGCCCCTGGACTTTGCCTTGTACACACTGCTGCATTCTCTTTAACCCATCCAAGTCAAAACCCTTCACTGGCATCCTCAAAACACAGGATCATGCCAGACGTGGTAGCACATGCCTTTAATCCCAGCACTCGGGAGGCAGAGGTAGGAGGATCACTGTGAGTTCAAAGACACCCTAAGTATACACAGTGAATTCCATCCACGCCAGCCTGGGCTAGAGTGAGACTCTACCTCGGAAAAAAAAAAAGAAAGAAGGATTCTATGTGAGTGTTTCAGGGCCTTTCATATTAGTGTCTGTTTAGTCACCTTATCCTTGCTGGGAAAAAATACCTGACCAGAAGCAGCTTATGGGAGAAGATTTATTTTGTCTTATAGTCTCGAGGGGAAGCTCCATGATGGCAAGGGACAGCATGGCATGGGCAGAGGCTGAACCTCACGTCCATGCCAACAGCAGAAGTGAGCAGGCTCTAGTGAAGGAGAGCTAAGCTTGCCTCCAACACACCTCTTCCAACATGGCTCTGCCTCCCAAACTGCCATCAGCTGGGGAGCAGACATTCAGAACACATGAGTTGATGGGGAACACCAAAACCTCCTTTCCCAGCTTTTCACCCATGCACCTTCCCTGAGAAATCAATGGGGCCACGGTCTTCCTGTTTCTGTCTCCACCAAGACCCCAACCCTAACTCCTTTATCCTGGTCACCAGGACCCACTCAATCCCAACCCAACAGCTTCTCCGGTCACTTCAGCTTCAGTGGACCCTCCTGCTTCCCACAACGCACCCTAACACACTCACTGCTGTTCGATGCTGTGATGGACTCTTGTGTGCATCTCACCTGTCTAACTAGGCTGGCTACCTTGGAAGCAAGGGCAGTGTAACACAAACACCTAAGAACTACAAGGCAGCAGGCAAAGAGGAAGAACACACACATACTTTGGGTTGAAGCAGGCCTGGGGTTCAAATCCTGAACCCTTCCATTTGAGTTTCTTATCCACTATTTCACCTGTAGGAGCAGTGCCAACTCTTTGAAGGCGGTATAAGGATCAGAAGTGGCACGTGCCCTGGAATCGGGGCTTGGTAAGCACCTATGAGAGCCACAAGACACAGATGCTTTGAATTTGACAACAGTGGCTGGAATCATACCTACTTGCTACTGAGGGAAGTCCTTTCACCTCTGTGAGCCTGTTTCCTCTTCAGTAAAACAGATAAGACAAGCGGGGCGTGGTGGCGCACGCCTTTAATCCCAGCACTGGGGAGGCAGAGGTAGGAGGATCACTGTGAGTTCGAGGCCAGCCTGAGACTACATAGTGAATTCCAGGGCAGTCTGGGGTAGAGTGAGACCCTACCTCAAAAACTATAAGCTTCACAGGGTTGTGGTGAGTGAGACCTGAACAAGATGTAAAGATGGTCCTGGGCACAGTGCTGAAATCTTGGGAGCCATTGACCTTGGTCCTAACCAATAGGCAGAACTCCTTGTTCTTTCCAAGGCTGCTGATGCTATACCAACCTAGACCCCAAGCCTTTCCCACCACCCCCAGGTTCTCAGCCCCAGCCGCCTGAGTGCCGCCTGCTATCTCCCAAGGTTGGACACAGGCTATGCAGCCAGTAAGACATGACTAGAATCTCTGCCGAGCCACTTACTGGCTGGGAGAGGAGGATCAAGTCATATAAAATCTCTGCTTGGGGGGAGGGACAGAAAGAAATCTACCTCAGAAAACTGTTGGGAGAATCAAGTAAGATTTCACCAAGTAAGTTTAGCAAAGTGTCTAGAACTTAGCAAGAGCTTAGTAAGAAATTGTTTATCTCTGGTTTGAAATACTTGGGACCAGAAGTATTTTGGATTTCAGACTTTTTTGTTCCAATTTTGCAATATTGGCATATGTATAAGAGGTATCTGGGGGCTGGAAAGATGGTTTAGTGGTTAAGTGCCTGCCTGTGAAGCCTAAGGACCCCGGTTCAAGGCTCGATTCTCCAGGACCCACGTTAGCCAGATGCACAAGGGGGCGCATGCATCTAGAATTCATTTGCAGTGGCTTGAAGCCCTGGTGTGCCCATTCTCTCTCTCTCTCTCTCTCTCTCTCTGCCTATTTGTCTGTTACTCTCAAATAAATACAAATGAACAAAAAAATTTAAAAAAAAGAGGTATCTGGAAGATGGAACCAAAGCTACACATGAAATTCACTTATGTGCCACAGAAACCTTATACACATAGCCAGGAGGTCATTTTATGCAGTTGGTTTTAGTGCACCTGTGTTCTGACTGCTCCCGCCATATCAGGTTTTCTCTCAGCACTGAAAAGTTTTAGCACTAACAGAAATTACTCTAAGTCTGGTTGATTTCCAAGGGGTCTCAGGACACAGGAGAGCCCAGGTCTCTTCCCCAAGGCAGGGAGGAGGATTCAAACAGCTCAGGCAGCAAGGCCTCTCCTCTCCAGAAGTCTGTAAAAGAGGAAACGGAGTCCTACACCTGCGACCTTCTTAGGCTGCCGAGAGCCAGAGAGGGAGGTGAGGAAGGTCTCACGTCAGCGCAAAGGCAGCACCAGGTACAGGTGGAGTAGCTGGAGCCTGATGAAAGGAAGACTGCAGGGAGAAAGCTGGAGAGACGACTCAGCCGTTAAGGAAGCTTTCAGGACAGGCGAGGTGGTGCACACCTTTAATCCCAGCACCCAGGAGGCAAAGGTAGGAGGACTGCCAAGAGTTCAAAGCCACCCTGAGACTACATAGTGAATTCCAGGTCAGCCTAGGGTAGAGTGAGACCCTATCTTGAAAAACCAAAAAATAAGGAGGCTTGCAGGAGCAATGTTAACCAATAGCCATGGGACACCTGGCCTCAGAACCCTCTCAGCTCTCCCAGCAGCTATTACCAGTGGCCACTTGTTGGTCCTTGGAGCAAGGCCACGGGCCATGCCTGACCAAAGGTTTGGCCTTTTAAGCTTCAGTAGGGAAACGTGATTGCCAAGGTGTACTGTCACCATCTCACGGCCTCACAGAGAGTCCTGTGCAAGGGAAAGGGATGCACGCCCACATTTCACAGATGGACACCAAGTTCGCTCCAGTTGTAAATGGGGGTCTGTAATTAAAGTCCTTGTCTGCCAGGCAGCATTTGTTCATTGCTTCACACACAAGTGCCTACTATGTGCAAAAGACTACCCAAGAGAACCAGGGTGTAGTTTTCCCAGCAAGAATGAAGTCCTGTGTTTGAGCTCCAACACTGGACACCTTGGCAATCACCTGTAATCCTAGCACTGGGGAGAGGGAGACAGGAGAATCAAATTCAAGGTCATGCTTGGCTACTTAGTGGATTCAAGGCCAGCCTACGGGAGGAAGACACTGTGTAAAGCTGAAGCTACTGGGTAAGGAGCACATTCATACTATAGTACAAGGTTTGTTCAGTCTGCACCTGCCTGGTGCATCACAGTTGTTTGAAGCAAAATCTTAGCTCAAACAGGCCTCAAACTCCTGATCCTCTTGTCTTAGAGCCCCCTGAATGAAATATTTGTTGAAGGAAAAAGAATAATTCTGAGCCTGGTGTGGTGATGCATGCCTTTAATCCCAGCACTAGGGAGGCAGAGGTAGGAGGATAACCATGAATTTAAGGCCACCCTGAGACTACATAGCCTGAGCTAGAGACCCTACCTCAAAAAAAAAAAAAAAAATGCAGTGACAAGATCCTGAAGCACATGTATGTACAAATATATGTATACACCACAAACACATGCAAATATATAAATAAAAAGTTTTTTAAAAAAGCCAGGCATGGTGGCACACACCTTTAATCCTGATACTTGGGAGGCAGAGGTAGGAGGATCACTGTGAGTTCAAGGCCATCCTGAGACTAGAGTGAATTCCAGGTCAGCCTGGGCTAGAGATCCTACTTTGAAAAACAAACAAATAACAACAATAGGAAAAAAGGTGCTTCCTAAGGGAATCTAGGATTCATTTCAAAGCTCTTTCTGCTATGGCAGGAAAAAATGTCATCATGCTGATAAGGTGTTTCTGACACATTTTATTTTGTCTTCTTTTTCTTTCAAGGCAGGGTGTCACTCTTGCCTAGGGTAACCTCAAACTTACTACATAGCCTAGGCTGGCCTCAAATTCACAGGGATGCTCCTCTGCCTCTAGAGTGCTGGAATTAAAGGCATGCACCACCATGCCCTGATCTTTTTTGGTGTTTTCAGACAGGGTTTCCTGCAGGTCAGGCTATGAAGAATGACCTTGAACTTCTGATCCTCCTCCCTCTAATTCCCAAGTGCAGGGATTACAGGTGTGCAGTATCCAGCCTGCTCCCCCCACCCTTTTTTTTTTTTTTTTTTTTCCTTAATGCTGTACTGGGGCTTGCTTTGTGCACGCTGGGCAAGGACTCTACCAACTGAGCCACACCCCAGCAATAGTTTTCCAGATGGAAACCGCGGCCTCTGAGTGGGAGATTACAAGGAGGGGGTTCCGCCTCTCCCAAGGCATGTCTGAGAGAAGAAAATGAATTTCCCCAAACCTTCCTCATGATTAAGGGGCTACTGTAGGATTCCACATCCTAAACCAGTCCAAAGAGCGAGGACAGGGGGCCAGGGTGGAACTCATGCTAGGCAGGTGACCTACCACTGAGCAGTCCATCACTGTCTCAGCTCTAGAGAAGGCATACGTGAGGGAGGCCCTGACTGCCTGCTGCCCTGTAGTCATCACCTGCGGAGAAACAGCTGTAGAACTGGTCTCCCAGCTCTCAGTACCAGCTCAAGGTTAACCACAGAGCCAAGGCTTCAGTCCAATGGCACCTGCCACCATGGGGTGATTTGGAACTGGCCTGATTTCATTTTGAAACCTGGCATGGGTACTTATCAGCCTGTGACTTTGAAAAAAGTACAGAGCCTCTTGGAACCTCACTTTTTTTTTTTTTTAATCTATTCATTCATTTATTTAAGGGGGTAGGGAGAGGAAGATAGAACGGGTATGCCAGGGCCTTGGCTACTGCAAACAAACTCCAGACGCATGTGCCACATTGTGCATCTGGATTTACATGAGGATTGGGAAATCAAAGCTGGGTCCTTTGGTTTTGCTGATAAGTGCCTTAAATGCTAAGCCATCTCTCTCAGTCCCTCAGTTTCATCGCTTTTTTTTTCTTTTTTCTTTTTCTTTTCTTATTGGCAATATCCCATGGTAATTCCCCCCCACACTTTCCCCTTTGAAACTCCACTCTCCATCATATCCTCTCCTCCTCTCAATCAGTCTCTCTTTTATCTTGATGTCATCATCTTTTCCTCCTATTATGGTCTTGTGTACATGGTGGCAGTCACTGTGAGGTCATGGATATCCGGGACATTTTGTGTCTGGAGGAGCACAATGTATGCAGTTCTATCCTTCCTTTGGCTCTTAAATTCTTTCTGCCACCTCTTCCACAATGGACACTGAGCCATGTAAGGTGTGATAGAGATGTGACAGTGCTGAGCACTCCTGTTACTTCTCAGCACCATGGTGCCTTGTGAGTCACCCCAGGGACTGGGGAAATTGCTCACTGATTAACGGTGTTTGCTACAAAAGCCTGCCAGCCTGGGGTTCTCAATTTCCCTCTACCCATGTAAAGCCAGATGCACAAAGTGGCATATGTACCTGGAATTTGTTTGCAGTGGCCAGAGGCCTTGGCATGCCCCATTCTCTCTCCTTTTCTCTATTTTCAAATAAATAAATAAATAAAAAATGCTGGAGCCAGGAATGGTGGCCCATACCTTTAATTCTAGCACTTTGAAGGCAGAGGTAGGAGGATCCCTGTGAGTTTCAGGCCAGCCTGGGAATAGAGTGAGTTCCAGGTCAGCCTGAGCTAAGCCTGAGGGTGAGACTCTACCTCAAAAAATAAAAATTAAAAAATAAAAAATAAAGGGTTGGAGCCAGGCATGGTGGCGCCTACCTTTAATCCCAACATTGGGAGGCAAAGGTAGGAGGATCACTGTGAGTTCAAGGCCACCCTGAGACTACCTAGTGAATTCAAGGTCATCCTGGGCTAATGTAAGACCCTACCTTGAAAAACAAAAAGCAACAAAAAACCCACAAAATAAAATGAATAATAATATCATAATATCAGCCTTGTAAGATTTTATGCAAATGAGACAATATAATGTTAAGGTCTAACTCATAAGTAGTCAATTGCTGATGTTGGTGTCTATATATCTTAAGAATATAGAGGGGAAGGGCTGCAGAGATGGTTCAGCAGTTAAGGCATTTGCTGATAAAGCCTAAGGACCTGGGTTGGATTCCCCAGTACATACATAAGCCAGATGCACAAGGTGACACATGAGTCTAGAGTTCCTTTGCAGTGTCTAGAGGCCCTGGTGCCCATTCTATCTCTATCTGCATCTTTCCTTTTCTATCTACCCCGCTCGGTCTCATAAATAAATAAAATTTTAAAAAATAGAGGGAGGGGAAGTGAGGCATGGTGACCTTTGATCCCAGCACACAGGAGGCTGAGGTAGGAGATCACCTATGAGTTCAAGACCAGCCTGGGCTAAAGTGAGACCCTGCCTCAAAAAAACCAACAATTAGCTGGGCATGGTGACACAGGCCTTTAATCCTAGCACTGGGGAGGCAGAGGTGGGAGGATGACCGTGAGTCTAAGGCCACCCAAAGACTACACAGTTAATTCCAGGTTAGCCTGGACTAGAGACCCTACCTTGAAAAAAAAAAAATTGATGGGCTAGAGAGATGGCTTAGCAGTTAAGGCACATTGCCTGCAAAGCCAATGGACCCAGGTTTAATTCCCCAGGACCCATGTAAGCCAGATGCACAAAAGGTGCTGCATACATCCAGAGTTCGTTTGTAGGCCTTGGCACACCCATTCTCTTCCTCTCTGCCTCCTTCTCTCTCTCTTTCAAATAAATTAAATATATATATTAAAAAAAATCAGCCAGGCATGGTGGCACATGCCTTTAGTCACAGCACTCGGGAGGCAGAGGTAGGAGGATTGCCGTGAGTTTGAGGCTACCCTGAAACTACATAGTGAGTTCCAGGTCAGCCTGGGCTAGAGTGAGAGCCTACCTCAGCAGACCCCCCCCAAAAAAAGAACCCAGATAAAATAACTATTAAAAAAACAAAGCCGGGCGTGGTGGCGCACGTCTTTAATCCCAGCACTCGGGAGGCAGAGGTAGGAGGATCACCATGAGTTCAAGGCCACCCTGAGACTACATAGTTAATTCCAGGTCAGCCTGGACCAGGGTGAGACCCTACCTCGAAAAACCAAAAAAAAAAAAAAAAAAAAAAACAACAATTGGGCTGGACAGATGGCTCACCAATTGAGGTACTTGTCTGCAAAGCCTGAAAACCCGGGTTTGATCCCACAGTATCCACCTAAAGCCAGATGTACAAAGGGGCGCATGCATTTGGAGTTCATCTATAGCAAATGGAGGCCGTGGTGTGCCCATTTTCTGTCTCTCTTCTTTCTCTCTGCTTGCAAATAAATAACTAAAAACGTATAAAAAACATCAAAATGAACAAAGAAAGCAGAGGAGCTGGGCATGATGGTCTGAGCATTTGGGAGCACAGAAAAGAGGGCTGCTGCGAGTTCAGGACCAGACGGCGCTGCAGTGTAAGATTCCATCCCCAAACCAAAGCCAAAGCCAAGGCCAAGGCTGGGAGCTACAGCGCAGCCTAGCATGCAAGGAGCAATGGGTTCCACCTGCGCACTGCATAAACCAGGCACGGTGGTAATCCTTGTTTGGGAGGTAGGGCAGGAGGATCATAAATTCAAGGCAATTCTCAGCTACATAGTGAGTTCAAGGCCAGCCTGGAATACACAAATAAATAATAATAATAACTAACAGCAAAACAAAAACGTGTCAAATTACCAGAAAGGAGAGGGCCAGCTCACCTGGGGAGGGCAGTACAGTGCCCGCAAAGACCGCCCCACACAGGGTGGCTGGGGCCTGGGAGAGTGGGAGGAAGTCAGGAGGGGCGCTAAGGCTGGCCTCCTCCTACGGACTCCACCCCTTCAGGAAGTTTCCTGCCATGACTGAGCAACAATGAATCATGTGATGAGAAAGTCATTCCCTTTTCAACTCTCTTTCTAGCTTTTGAGTCACAGAAGGGAAAGTCTCAACCTATCATACTGTGACCCCCCACATGCCTGTACGTGACTATTTGTAGGCACTGTGACCACCGGGTTGTTTTTGCTTTACATTGTCTTTATTCGTAGCAAATGGGCACAGCCTTGCATTTCGCTTCAGTGCCAGCACTCAGAGGTAGGAGGAGCGCAGTAAGTTTGATTCTGGGACTACAGAGTGGGTTCTAGGTCAATTCAGGTTAGAATTAGACCCTACCTCAAAAAAAAAAAGATAGTCAGGCGTGGTGGCACACACCAATCCCAGTACTCGCAGGCAGAGGTGGGATTGCCATGAGTTCGCGGCCACCCTGAGACTACATAGTAAATTCCAAGTCAGCCTGGGCTAGAGTGAGACCCTACCTCGATAAACCACAACAAAACTAAATAACAACAACAAAAAAGAGAGGGCTGGCCGGGCGTGGTGGCACACGCCTTTAATCCCAGCACTTGGGAGGCAGAGGTAGGAGGATCACTGTGAGTTCGAGGCCACTCTGAAACTCCTTAGTGAATTCCAGGTCAGCCTGGGCTACAGTGAGACCCTACCTCAAAAAACAAAAAAAAAGAATAAAGAAAAAAAAAAGAGAGGACTGAAGAGATTACGTGGCGGTTAAGATGCTTGCCTGTGAAGCCTAAGGACCCAGGTTCAATTCCCCAGCACCCACATAAGACAGATGCAGAAGGTGGCCCATGCATCTGGAGTTCTTTTGCAGTGCTACAGGCCCTAGAATGCCAATTCTCTCTATACATCTGCCCCCCCTCAAAAATGAAACAGATAAAATATTTTTAAGGTTCTAAATAACATACATTTATTTGTTTGTTTGTTTGAGAGAGAGAGGGGGGGAGAGACAGAGAGAAAGAGAAAATGGGCATGCCAGGGCCTCTAGCCACTGCAAATGACCTCTAGATGCATGTGTCCTCTTATGCATCTGGCTTAAGTGGTTCCTGGGGAATCAAACCAGGGTTTTAAGGAATGCCTTAACCGCTAAGCCATTTCCCCAGCCCACAAATAAATATATATATTTTTTAAAAAATGCATTCTGCTGGGCTGGTGGCACACACCTTTAATCCCAGCACTTGGGAGGCTACCCTGAGAATATGAATTCAGCCTGGGCTAGAGTGACAGTACCTTGAAAAAACAAATCAAACAAACAAAGATGCATTTGGGACTGGAGAGATGGCTTAGTGATTAAGGCGCTTGCCTGAGAAGCCTAAGGACTCATGTTCGGCTCTCCAGGTCCCCAGGTCCCACGTAAGCCAAACACAGAGTGACACAGGCGCATAAAGTCACACATGCGCACAAGGGGGCACACACATATGGAGTTCGATTACAGTGGCTGGAGGCCCTGATGTGCCAATTCTCTCTCCCATTAAAAAAAAAAAAAAAAAAAGCCAGTCTCAAGCTGGGCGTGGTGGTGCACACCTTTAATGCCAGCACTCGAGAGGCAGAGGTAGGAGGACTGCTGTGAGTTTGAGGCCAGACTGAGATTACATAGTGAATTCCAGGTCAGCCTGGGCTAGGGTGAGACCCTACCTGAAAAACCTAAAAAAAAAAAAAAAAAAAAAAAAAGCCAGTCTGTTGGGCTTGTTAAAGAAGAAAAACAGAGGGCTGGAGAGATGACTTAGCAGTTAAGTGCTTGCCTGTGAAGCCTAAGAACCCCGGTTCAAAGCTCAATTCCTTAGTACCCACGTAAGCCAGATGCCCAAGATAGCGCATGTATCTGGAGTTCGTTTGCAGTGGAAGCCCTGGTGCACCCATTCTCTCTCTCTCTCTCTGCCTCTTTCTCTGTCTGTTTTCTCAAATTGAAATATATATATACCTTTCTTTTAAAAAGAGAAAGAGGGCTGGAGAGATGGTTTAGCGGTTAAGCGCTTGCCTGTGAAGCCTAAGGACCCTGGTTCAAGGCTCGGTTCCCCAGGTCCCACGTTAGCCAGATGCACAAGGGGGCGCACGTGTCTGGAGTTCGTTTGCAGAGGCTGGAAGCCCTGGCGCGCCCATTCTCTCTCTCTCCCTCTATCTGTCTTTCTCTCTGTGTCTGTCACTCTCAAATAAATAAATAAAAAATTTAAAAAAAAAATTTAAAAAAAAAAAAAAAGAAAGAGGGCTGGAGAGATGGTTTAGCGGTTAAAGCATTTGCTTGCAAAGCCAAAGGATCCCCTGGTTCAATTCTCTAGGACCCACATAAGCCAGCTGCACAAGGTGGCACATGCATCTGGAGTTCATTTGCAGTGGCTGGAGGCCCTGGTATGCCCCCACTCTCTCTCTCTCCAGCTCTTTTTCTCTCTCAAATAAATAAATAAAATATATTTGGAAAAAAAAAAAAAGAAAGAGAGAAAGAAAGAAGGCAAGCAAGCTGGAAATAGCTGGGCAGGGTAGTGCATACATTTGATCCCAGCATTTTAGAGGCAGAGACAGGAGGTCACCATAAATTCAAGGCCAGCCTGGGACCACAGAGTGAGTTCCAGGTCAGCCTGGGCTGAGGTGATACCCTACCTTGAAACACACACACACAGATGTAGGAGAGGAGGAGAAGGAAAATAAGAAAAAAAAAAAAAGGCTGGGGCTGGAGAGATGGCTTAATGGTTAAGGCACTTGCCTGTGAAACCTAAGGACCCATGTTCAACTCTCCAGATCCCACTTAAGCCAGATACACAAATGTGAGGCAAGCACAAGGTTTCACATGCCCACTAGGTGGCACAAGCATCTGGAGTTCAATTTCAGTAGCTGAGGTCCTAGTGTGCCAGTTCTCTCTCCCTCTCTCTAAAATTAAAAAAAAGCCGGGTGTGGTGGCACACACCTTTAATCCCAGCACTCGGGAGGCAGAGGTAGGAGGACTGCTTTGAGTTTGAGGCCACCCTAAGACTCCATAGTGAATTCCAGGTCAGCCTGAGCTACAGTAAGACCCTACCTCAGAAAAAAAAAAGAAAAGAAAAGAAGACTGGGGAAATTTTGAGTTCTGGAAAGGCAACGGTAACTGAAGGGAGAGACCAGGCAGGCATTGAGGGTTTGATCAGCCATGTCCTGACCCAGCCCAGTGGGAAATGAGGAAGGTCTGTCCTTGGAGTCTCATGTCTTTCTTGTCTTCTAGAAGACCAGATAGCTGCTGGAAGCAATGTTACTATTCACTACTTTCCAGAGCCTGCAGGGTGATACAGCTTCATGATCCCTAGTGGGACAATCTGGATCTTGGATAAAGGTGATCAATTGCTCTGGACTATCTGGGATGGCTTGTCAAGACAAGATTTTCAGTGTTAAAACAGGGCAGTTTGGGCAAACCAGGAAGAGCTGGTCACCCTGCCACAGTCTGTCCCTGTGGGACTAGTGTCAGCAGCTGCTGGCTGGAGCTGCAGTGAGGAGTGAACACTGCCTGCAGAGCCTCAGGACCAGGGCTAGCCCACACCCCATGACCCCAGAGCCAGAGAGGCCAGGCACCACAGCCGACCTTTCACAAAAACACGTTCTCCTCAGTCAGACGCCTCCTAGCCACATCCCTAAATCCATACTTGATTCTAGCTTAAGAATTCAATGGTCAGACTGGAGAAATGGCTTAGTGGTTAAGGCACTTGCCTACAAAGCCAAAGGACCCAGGTTCAATTCTCCAGCTCCCATATAAGCTAGATGCACATGGTGGCGCATTTGTCTGGAGTTCATTTGCAGTGACGAGAGACACTGGCGTGCCCATTCCTCCCCCCATTTCTAATACATAAAATTAAAATTAAAAAAAAAAATCCAATGGTCCCTTCAGTGCCAGAGATGGGATACCTTCTAGTGAGTTGTTGGCCAGGGAGGACCCTAATGCCCCCTCAAAAGAAAACACTACAGGCCATTGCCAAAGCTCTTGGTTTCCCAACAGGAATAGATGGTAAGATTCTATTGCTGAAGACTCCACATACTTGGGCTGCAAGGCCACTGAATTCTGCTGGAGCTGAGCTGAAAACCTCCTCCATGTAGACCAGCTGACAAGACAGAAAGCTGGAAAAAACAACACTGCATGCAGTTCAATGAGAGACAGAAAATCACCAGAGGAGATAAACAACAGTGGACACTGCAAGCTTAAATTTGGCCAGCCAGGCCAAATGAGCCAACAGGTGCAATAATGGCATGTCTGTTATGGGGGAAACCAACTGCTCTCTAATTGGACTGGAGGCCCACTCCATGGGAGGGGAATATATCCCTGATACTGAAAACTTAAAACAGGGGCAGTCATGAGCCCTAGGGGTGTGACGTCTGCTGCTGTTTAGCTAAATGTATATACTATGCTCACCAAACTGCCTGGTGAGCACTTCTCTTAATGTTCATACCCACGTATTAATGCTACTCTCACTTCTGGTTAGAGAAGCTTCTCTTTTCAGATGGGGGTGACCTTGGGATGACTTAGAAGGCAACATAGTACTGAGAAGAAGTGACAGAGCAGTGCTCAGCACTGAAATATCTCTATCACACCTTCAAAGGCTCAGGGTCCATTGTGGAAGAGGTGGCAGAAAGAATGAAAGTACCAAAGGAAGGGTAGGATTGCTTACAATGCACTCTTCCAGACACAAAATGGCCTGGTTATCCATGACCTCTATAACATCAAAATAAAAGAGAGGCTAGGCATGGTGGCGCACGCCTTCAATCCCAGCCCTTGGGAGGTAGAGGTAGGAGGATCGCTGTGAGTTCGAGGCCAGCCTGAGTCTACATAGTGAATTCCAGGTCAGTATGGGCCACAGTGAGACCCTACCTCGAAGAAAACAACAACAAACAAACAAATTCAATGGTCCCAATGATGCCACTTTCTGTCTTAACAAGTACCTTTAGCTAAGCCATCTTATTTACCTAACCCAAGTCTTAGGCCTTGACATTCGTATCCTACCATACTCATTTCCACACCTTCCTTCCAACTGTGAACTCCTTAACTCTCTGCAATACTTTGCATGTTCCAGCCGACGGAACCTGCCCAGTGGTCCCATGCCTGCTCCTTCCCACACTGTATCCTCATGGCTGTTCTATCTGCCTGCTGGGCTCTCTTGAGCTTCCTGTGCTTGAATTCCACTCAGACTTCAAGGTGAGGCTCCACTTCCACCTCCCCAGGTCCTGATCTCTCCTTCTGTCTTATGCAGTCCAAGACAGCCACTCAGACCTTTTCACTTTGCATTCATCTGGACTGGAAACCCCCAGAAGGCAGAGTGTGTATCAAGAGATTGAGCAAGTTCAGGGTATAGGCAGAGTGTAAAATATCAGATGCCTGTCCCCCAGAGCGAGTCGGTAAGTACAAACAGTACACAGCTGCATGAGCCATGGCAAGCCCTCACAATCATCCCTCAGGCAGAAAGGAGCGCCTTCCCAGAAGCGCCTATTCTTTGCCCACCCACATGGTAATAGGATAATAAGACACTTGTGTCCTTGCCTTCACAGCACAGCAGAGAGGAAAATTTCATCATGATTATCATGCAGCACAGGGACAGAAAAGGAAGGAGAATGCACGTGGGAATGTGTTACAGAGGGCCTGGCCTGGAATACGGGTCACTGCAGTGTAGACTAAGAATCGAGAGGATGTGTCCCAACTGGCTCCGAGTCGACACTGGCACACCTGACCACCAGGGTTGCCCTCACCAGATGTTGTAAAGATTTGTGGGGCTGATGGGTGGCCAGCACTGGGCACACAGTCAAGCTCTCCATAAACAAGAGGATTACTGCAGTCACTACTACCCAAGCAGCTCACAGGAGGCCGGGGTAATCTAGGCAGCCAGGCCTCCGAGCCTGGCACAGCTGGACAGTAATCCTGCCTCAGGATTAGCCTGACTGAAAGGGAATGGACCCAGGTCAGAGAGAGGGGCACTACGTAAGGAATAAACCCTGGGAGGGAGGCTGGCAGCAGTGGGTGAGGGGAAGGAAGCTAGAAGGGAGAGGAAGGCTTCGCCGTGGGTGTGGCGGGGTAGTCCTGGGCAGGGGAGAGAGACAACAGACAAGGCGTCTACTCTAGCCCCTCCCAACCCGCTCTCGGGAATTAGTGAAATGATTTCCAGTGACGGATGCAGCTAGGCTCTGACATTTACAGGTCACTAGAACTCTCCAGGCGTTTAAAAGCCTGTGTGAATGCAGCCTTCTGAGGGGAAGGAACCAACCATGACCGGAAAGCCTGAGGTGTGCAAACAAGCGTGTCATTTCTCAGCAGGAAGGAGCAGGGGTGGAGCAAACTAAGATTAAGGCCTGGGCTTTGGGGCACCCCCGCAGCGAGGGGAGCTCTCAGCAGTCTGGGGGAGTCAAGGGCCACCTGTGGGCCTCTTGAGGACGGGTCCCCCCACTACCCAGCCTTCCCCACTCTGAGCCTTTGCCTTTACTGTTTGCAGAACCTCATCTTCCTAAAAGAGCATTCAGCGTTTATCTCCTAGAGGCCTGGAATCCCTTAATCTAAACTAGCCCACGCCCCACACTGAGCCCCTCACATTCTTGGCTCATCCCAGTCTGTGCCTCTTTGTGTATACATCGTCTCCTGTCTCCTTCATAACCCTCTGCCAGCGCTGTTTATTTATTTAGTTTTTTTTCAGTTTTATAAGGTAGGGTCTCGGGCTGGAGAGATGGCTTAGCGGTTAAGCACTCACCTATGAAGCCTATGGACCCCGGTTCGAGGCTCGGTTCCCCAGGTCCCACGTTAGCCAGATGCACAAGGGGGCGCACGCGTCTGGAGTTCGTTTGCAGAGGCTGGAGGCCCTGGCGCGCCCATTCTCTCTCTCTTCCTCTATCTGTCTTTCTCTCTGTGTCTGTTGCTCTCAAATAAATAAATAAATAATGAACAAAAAAAAATTAAAAAAAAAAATAAGGTAGGGTCTCACTCTAGCTCAGGCTGACCTGGAATTCACTATGTAGTCTCAGGGAGGCTGACGGCAATCCTCCTACCTTGGCCTCCTGAGTGCTGGGATTAAAGGCATGTGCCATCATGCCCAGCTTTTTTTTTTTTAAGTTTTTATTTTTATTTACTTATTTGAGAGAGAGAGATAGAAAGAGAGAGGGAAAGAATGGGTGTACCAGGGCATCCAGCTGCTGCAAACAAACTCCAGACACACGTGCCACCTTGTATACCTGGTTTACATAGGTCCTGGGGAATCAAACCTGGGTCCTTTGGCTTTGTAGGCAAGTGCCTTAACCACTACGCCATCTCCACTAAGCCATCTCTCCAGAACTATTCATTTATTTTTAAAATTAATTTGTTTTGGTTTTTCGAGGTAGGGTCTTGTTCTAGCCCAGGCTGACCTGGAATTCACTATGTAGTCTCAAGGTGACCTTGAACTCAGGATAATCCTCCTACCTCTGCTGGCATTAAAGGTGTGCTTCATCACAACCATGTCCTGTTTATTTTTTGTCTTTTTTTTTTTTTTTGAGGTAGGGTCTCACTCTAGCACAGGCTGACCTGGAATTCACTATGGAGTCTCAGGGTGGCCACAACCTCATGGCGATCCCCTCCCTCTGCCTCCCAAGTGCTGGGACTAAAGGCGTGCGCCATTCTGCCTGACTCCTCCCCTAGTTCTTGTCCTCTCTTCTTCTCTGATATCTTAGCCAATTTAATTACTTGCTTGTTTGCTGTATTTTTCCTGCCCTGGATGTCACCTCTATGAGGACAGAAACGATTCCTGAGCTACTGATCCCCAGCATCTGGAGAAGCACATGGCACACAGCAAGGGCCCAATAAATGTTTCATGATTGAATGAGTGAATATACACAAACGTTTAAAAGAGCAAGGGCTCACGCTAGATGGCCTGGGGGTTACTCTTCTACGTACAGAGTAATCTTGAACCCTTTACTTAACCTCTCTGCGCCTCTTAAGCAGTAGAAGGAAAGTAACAACCCTACCTACCTCACAGGACTACTGGGTGGTTCAATAAGGTCAAGCATCTGAATAACCTTAAAATAGTGCCTGGTCCCCAGGAAACGCTCAGCTCCGTGCTGGCTGCCAGCATTTCTTGTTATTTGCTCTCTTATTTCTTATCTGTCCCCTCCTACCTCAGTGTCGGCTCCAGCCTGCCTTGCTCACTGCTGTATCCCCACTTCTAGCGCGGCGCTGGGAGAGAAAGGGCTAGGACCGCGGGGCGGGGGGACACAGCTGCAGCTGGGAGCAGGAGCCTCACCGATCTGTTTCTCCAGGGCAGCAGCTTCACAGACGGTGGCCCGGGGCAGGATGCCGGGGTCGGTGAAGCTCGTCTGCAGCAGGCAGCTCATGACGAAGAAGAAGAGGACGGCAGCGATGATGGGGATGGCGAGGGTGAGCTCACGGGCCAGGTAGGGACAGCTAGGAGAGATGGAGAAAGAATTCAGCAGGTACCGGGCTCCCTAGGACATGATATTATTGAATGTGCCTCTCTCTCTTCCCCCTTCTTTTATAAAAATGTATTCATCTGCAAGCAGACAAAGAAGAGAGACAGAGAAAAAGCGAATAGGCGTGCCAGGGTCTCCAGCTGATGATGCAAACTCCAGATGCATACACCATTGTACATCTGGCTTTACATGGGTACTGGGGAATGAAACCCAGGTCACTCGGCTTTACAAGCAAGTGCCTCAAATGCTGAGCCATCTCTCCAGCCTCTCTCTCCCTCTCTTTCTCTCTACCCCAATTTTTTTCTCAGACTAGACTG
Organism: Jaculus jaculus; assembly: GCF_020740685.1. Lineage (NCBI taxonomy): Eukaryota > Metazoa > Chordata > Mammalia > Rodentia > Dipodidae > Jaculus > Jaculus jaculus. The sequence goes on along the minus strand of NC_059106.1, from coordinate 59,512,527 downwards.
TAATTCTCTTTGTAGCCTAAACTGGCCATGAACTCCTGACTCTTCTGCCCCCACCTCCTAAGTGCATGCACACCACCACGCCTCGCTGCTTCTTTGTGGAGGTGTGTACCTGTCGCCCCAGCCCCCCCAGGCTGACAGAACATGACCAGGAGTTCAGGTCGTCCTTGGCCACACAGCAAGTTTGAGAACAACTTGGATTACATGAGACCGTCTCAGAAAGAGAGAGAGAGAGAACAAAGACAGAGACACACTAAGACTGACTCGTTATGCTTCCCAGGCTGGCCCTGAACCCCAGGAGCTCAAGCTATCCTTCTAGCCTCAAAGGCTGGGATTTCTGGTCACTGCTGTGCTGGACTTAGATTTTGGCTTTTTTTTTTTTTTTTTCCTTCAAGGTAGGCTCTCGCTCTAGCCCAGGCTGACCTGGAAGTCACTATGTAGTCTCAGGTAGGCATTAAAACTCACAGCAATCCTCCTGCCTCTACCTCCCACATGCTGGGATTAAAGGCATGCACCAACATACCTTATGAGATTCTGGAGCATTTTATTTTATTTTATTTCTTTGGTTTTCCAAGGTAGGGTCTCACTTTAGCCCAGGCTGACCTGGAATTCACTATCTAATCTCAGGGTGGCCTTGAACTCACAATTATTCTCCTACCTCTGCCTCCCTAGTGCTGGGACTAAAGGTATGCAATACCACACCCAGCTTCTGGCATTGTTTTTTTTAAAAATTTTTATTTATTTATTTATTTGACAGACAGAAAGAGGTGAGGAAAGAGAGACAGAGGGAGAAAGAGAGAATTGGCATGCCAGGGCCTCCAGCTGCTGCAAATGAACTCCAGATGCATGTGCCCCCTTGTGTGTCTGGTGTACATGGGTCCTGGGGAAATCAAACCTGGATCTTTGGGTTTGCAGGCAAGCACCTTAACCACTAAGCCATCCCTCCAGGCCCTGGCATTATTTTTATTTTGTTTTTTTTTTTTTTTGGTTTTTTGAGGTAGGGTCTCACTCTGGTCCAGGCTGACCTGGAATTAACTCTGTCATCTCAGGGTGGCCTTGAACTCATGGCGATCCTCCTACCTCTGCCTCCCGAGTGCTGGGATTAAAGGCGTGCGCCACCACGCCCAGCTACTGGCATTATTTTTAAAAATGTATTTATTTATTTGAGAGAGAAAAAGGCAAATAGAAAGAGAGGAGAGGGAGAGAAAGAATTGACGTGCCACAGTCTCTGATCACTGCAAACAAACTCCACACACATGTGCCACCTTGTGCATCTGGTTTTACATGGGTACTGGGAGATTGAACCTGGGTCCCTTTGACTTTGCCAGCAAGTACCTTGACCACTAAGCCGTCTCTCCAGCCCAAGATTCTGGCACTCTTCCCCCCAACCCTCTTTGGATTTTTTTCAAAGTAGGGTCTCACTTTAGCCCAAACTGACCTGGAATCCATTATGTAACCTCAGGGTGGCCTCAAACTCGTGGTAATCCTCCTACATCAACCTCCTGAGTGCTAGGATCAAAGACATGTGCCACCATGCCCAGCTTGATTCTGGCATTCTTAACCCCTGTACTTAGCTGCAGCCTCAGAATCCTTCTAGACACGGAGTTCCAGGAGCCACTACCAATGTGAGGCCCATCACTTGAGGTGCAGCATCCATAGCAATGTGATTCATTCATTCAGCCACTCACCCCACAAACACTTACTGAGGCCTTTGTGCCAGACAACTTTCAACAAACAGCAGGAATAGTGGCCATGAATATGACAAGAGTCCCTCTGCCATGTGGCTTACAGTCTACTGGGGGAAAGAGCTACGTCAACAGGGAATTGCCAAACAGGGTGATATGTGCTCTACAGGGGAAGGGAAGACAGCAGAACAGGAGAGGTTCCCCGGAGGAAATAATACTGAAGCCAAACAGGGAAAAAAGTCAAAAGAAGGTTGGGAGGGGGGCTGAAGAGATGGTTTAGCGGTTAAGGTGTTTGCCTGCAAAGATTTCTAAGGACCCAGGCTTGATTCCCCAGAACCCACATAAGCCAGGTGCACAAGGTGGTACATGCTTCTGAAGCGTCCATTCTCTTTCTCTCTCTCTTTTCTCTCTTTTTTTTTTATCTCTCTCTCTCTCAATAGATAAATGAATTAAAAAAAAACATATTTAGGGCTGGAAAGATGGCTTAGCAGTTAAGGCAATTGCCTGCAAAGCCAAAGCACCCAGGTTCTATTCCTCAGGACCAATGTAAGCCAGATGCTCAAGGGGGTACATGTATCTGAAGTTCATTCCCAGTGGCTGGATGCCCTGGTGCACCCATCTTTGCTCTCTCTCTTTCAAATACATATATTAATAAAGGCTGAGGAAAACAGCATGGTCCAGCTCTTGCTATTGTCATCATGGGGATGGGAACCTCAAAAGAGGTCTCAGGCCCCCTGACCCTAGCTGAGAGCTGCTTACACCTGTTGGATGTTCACGCTTCCTGCCACTAGGTCGGCTACCTACCACTGGGTTACACATCCCTGTTCCAGGTCCCTTAAGAAGTTCCAGATATTAGTGGGGCCATAACTTGATGATGAAGTGAACCTATCAGGGCTCTCTATGGATCTCTTCTTTACTGTCTCTCTACCATCCACCCGTAAGCCAGAGCCACCTTCTAGAAATGTAAAAGAGATCACGTCACTTCCCTGCTTAAACCCTCTTCTGGCTTCCTATTATATTTTGAATGAAATCCAAACTCTCAAGCATGGCCTTCTAGGCCATGCATATCCTGGACTTACTGAAGGCTTCTCTGGACTCATTCTTCAAAACTTCTCACCAATCACAACAGGCTCATGACAGTCCCAATAGCAACTTCTCTCTCTCTCTCTCTCTCTCTCTCTCTCTCTCCCTCTCTCTGTCTCTCTTTTTTCCTTCCCTCCTTTCTTTCTTTCTTTCTTTTTCTCAAGGTAGGGTCTTGCTGTAGCCCAGGCTGACCTGGAATTCACTGTGTAGTGGCAGGGTGGCCTTGAACTCCACAGAGATCCTCCTACCTCAGCCTCCTGAGTGCTGGGATTAAAAGGGTGCGCCACCATGTCTGACTGAGTCTTTCCTATTTCAATGCCTTTATACTTGTTGTATCTCTTCTTTATAATATTTTTCCCTCCCTAGAAGGACTTTCCTTGACAGCAGGTTTATACTTCAGATCTGACCCTGCAACACACTGGCCAGGCCCTTGGTGCCACCCTCATGGAAACTTACCCAGTTCATATATAACTAGGGAGATGGGGATATATTTGAAGTCTGACACTTGTAATCCTTTCAAGAAACACCAAGTCTGGGATGGAGAGATGGTTCCAGTGATTAAGGTACTTCCTTGCAAAGCCTAATGACCCACATTCAATTCCCCAGTACCCATGTAAAGCCAATGTACAAAGGGGCGCATGGATCTGGAGTTCATTTGCAGTGGCTAGAGGCCCTGGTGTGCCCATACATACACATACCACTCTCTATCTGTCTCTGTATGTGTGTCTTTATCTCTTGGCTTACAACTAAATAAATAAAAATATTTGTTTTTTTTTAAAAAAAAAAAGAAGCCAGAGGGAATATGATGGAGAATGGAGTTTCAAAGGGGAAAGTGGGGGGAGGGAGGGCATTACCATGGGATATTGTTTACAATCAAGAAGCCAGACATGGTGGCACATGCCTTTAATCCCAGTATTTGGGAGGCAGAAGTAGGAGGACCACTGTCAGTTTGATACCATCCTGAGACTACACAGTGAATTTCAGGTCAGCCTGGGCTAGAAAGAGACCCTACCTCAAAAATCTGAGGGGAAAAGTTATTTTGATGGGTGTGGTGGCACATGCCTTTAATCCCAGCACTTGGGAGGCAGAGGTAGGAGGACTGCCGTGAGTTCAAGGCCACCCTGAGACTACATAGTGAATTCCAAGTCAGCCGTGGGCTAGAGTGAGACCCTATCTAAAAAACAAACAAAAAAGAAAGAAAGAAAGAAAGAAAGAAACATCAAGTCCTAGGGGGGCCTCCTAAGCCAACAGGTAAATTCAAGGTCACTCAGCCAGCAACAGTAAACTGGGGTTTCCAGATTCCCAGCAAGTGATAAGCCATTCAACTCATCCAAATAGCACTTGCTTTACTGAGCACCTCAATACCTATCAAGCACTGACTGGCTCTAGGCACACAGGACACACAATAATCCAGAGAACACCTCACCTGCAAAGAGAATGAACTTGTGAGGGTTTGTCTACAGTGCAAAGGCCCTGAGGCAGGAGCCTGAGAGCCCTGGTACGCCCATTCTTTCTATCTGCATCTCTCTCTCTTTCAAATAAATAAATAAAAACCTATTTTTTTGAAAAAGGACTGGAGAGATGGCTTAGCAGTTAAAGTGTTTGCCTGAGAAACCTAAGGACCCATGTTCAACTCTCCAGGTCCCACATAAACCAGACGCACAAGGTGATGCAAGTGGCAAGGTCACACATGCACATAAGATGGTGCACGCGTCTGGAGTTTGACTGCAGTGGCTAGAGGCCCTGGTGTGCCAATTCTCTCTCTCCTCCTTTCTGATTTTAAAAAAAAATAAAGTAACCAGACATGGTGGCACACACCTTTAATCCCAGCATTTGGGAGGCAGAGGTAGGATTGCCATAAATTCAAGGCCACCCTGAGACTACATAGTGAATTCCAGGTCAGCCTGGTCTAGAGTGAGACCCTCTCAAAACAACAACAAAAAAAAAAAGCGCAGATGATCTGCCTACTGTCAGAGAGCCCAAAGTCCTTGCTTCCTTCCTGGCTGGGGTCAAAGCAATCCCCACCCATGAGGACATCCTGGCAGAAGCCCTGCTCTGAACTGACCATATCCCACACTGTGAAGGGTCACAGGGCCAACCACAGCCAGCATTACTTCCTCCTGCCAAAACCACAGCCTCAAGCATGAGTGGCCGGACAGCAGCCCAGCAGCCCGGGGTTCAAGGCACTTCAAGACACACCTAGGCACAGCCAAGCTGATCTGCAACTCAGCCCAAGGGCAGAGTGACACACTGGTGACCCAGAGCTTCAGCTTGTAAATTACCCCTGAACTTTTCATCCAACCTGACTCAGAAGAGAAGGGTGGAAAGGAGAAGCCAACACATAAGGGGAAACCCAAGGTTGCAGCCAGGCGATCCTTCTGCTAGCAAGGTACCCAGGGAACCACTGTTTGGTGAAGTATTAACAGCTGCTATTAAGTGTGAAAAGCTTACATATGTGATCTGGTACCAACCTCATGACAACCCTTGGGGGTGGCTGCTATTAAAGGCTCCATTTTACAGTAGAGGCAACCGGGTAGCTTAGAGAGGTAAAGTGACTGCCCCGAGGACATGCAGTTAGTTTGAGGTGGAGCTGGGATTTCGGCCAGATCTGCCAGCTCAAAAGATGGAGATCTTAACAACAGTGTACAATAAAAGAAACTGATCACAAGAAATGAAGAGAACGAGGAGGGGAAGATGGGGCTCACAGGGGTGGGTATGCAAGCGTGTGGGTGTGTAAGGCGCAAGGAATCACGTCTCAGGTGGCTCCAGCTGGAGGCTGAAAGTGGAGTGGAAATTTCTGATGCACACAAGGTAAAAGCAACGTGCGGCCAAACCCCTCCTTCAACCTCCAACCATAAGATGGTGTTAACTGTGTGGGCCAATCCCCGGCCATAGGGAAGTGAAGAGACCAAAAGTCCATGAGAGCAAACGGTCTGAGTGTACTTGGAGACATAACTGAAAAAAACAGGGAGCTGCAGCTAACCCTGATGTGGAATGGGCAGGAGGGATGTTCTCAAATGGCCACAAGGAAACAAAGCCAGAAGGTCAGGGATTGGGAGACATCTGGGGGACCCGGGTACACAGGGGATAGGAAGCTCTGCAGAAACTAGGAAAAGCGCTAGGGAAGAAGGGGGGGGGGGCCGAGAGGCCCCAGAGATGCTAGAGAGAGAGAGGGATGCCTTGGGGCTTAGGCTGAAGACTCCTGAGGAAATGCAAAAAGGAGAGAATCTGAGAGAGGAGTGGGGACCCTCTGGGGCCTTAGAGGGAGCCAAGAGAAGATGCCAAGGAAATTCATGGTTAAGATGACCACAGGCAAAGAGCACAGAAAGTTAGTTGTCTGGACAGAACGGAGAAGAAAGCTGCCTGCAGGGGTTTGGAAGGAGCGGCCTAGGCGGGACGTAAGGTGCCGGGGAGGCGTGGGGGTGGTGGGCACGGGAGGAGGAGCTGGCACGGGCAGGGAGCAGAGGCTGCAGGGGATGCGGGGGGCCAGGGCGAGCAGCCGGGAGCCGGGAGAGGGGAGAGGGGAGGGAGGAGGTGGGCAGAGAGGCGGGGAGGGCGGCGGGCCGGGAAGCGGGAGGCGGGGGCGCGCGGCGAACTCACTCGAAGACGAAGAAGAGGATGGTGGTGCTGAGGATGAGCAGCAGCGTGAGCGCGAACACGCCGCCGTGGCCGGCCAGCATGAGGCGGCCGCCGCAGTAGAAGCGGTTGCGGCCCGGGAACACCTCCCACTTACGCCGCGGACGACGGCCCAGGCTCCCGCTGCCGCTGCCGCTCCAGCGCGGGGCGGCGGGCGCGGGCCCCGGGCCCGGGGCGGGGGGCGCGGCGGAGCCGGAGCGGCGCGCCCCGGGGGAGGCGGCGGGCGGGGCGGCCCCGGGGCTGATCTGCTGGTACTCGCAGTCCTTCATGCGGCCGGCCGCGGGCTTCGGCTCCGCGACCCCGGCGGGCCTCGGCTCCGCGCCCCAGCGGGCCGGCCGGGCCGCTCCGGGACCGGGCCGAGCGGCGGAGGTGGCGGCGGCGGCGGCGGCGGCGCGCGGCGCTCGCTCGCTGGCCCGCTGGAGGCGGCCCCGCCCCCAGCCCGCCGCGGATGCTGCCGCTGAGGGCCGCGACCTCCCGCAGCAGCGCCCCCTCCGTCCGGGCCCGGGATGGCGCTGCCCGGGACCCGCCGAGCCGCGGCAGCGTCCCGGCAAAGCGCCTGCGCTCCCTGCGCGCTGCCCTCCGGGACCTTCTTCCGAAGCGTGCCAGTGGGTGCGCCCTCCCGGGCTTGCAACTTCTGGGGCAGTCAGACCACTCGTTAGCAGACCACTGTGTGCCAGGCTCTGTGCTCAGCGCTGGGATTCAAGGTGGTGGCCCAGATGTGATGCCAGGCCTAGGCTCGTCCCATGCTGCGGGTGGTGGTGGGGGGGTTGGGAAATAGGCGGCAAGTGGGCAGGGATGGGGTAAACAATTTGATTTGAAAGTTCCAAGTGCCAGGCTGGGAGGATGGCTTAGCGGTTAAGGCGTTTGCCTGCGAGGTCTGACGAGCTAGGTTCAGTTCCCCAGTACCCGCGTCAGGCAATGCACAAAGTGGCGCATGCTGCTGGAACTCGTTTTCCAGTAGCTAGAGGCTAGAGCCCTTGGCGTGCCGTTTTTCTCTTCTCTATCTCTGTGCAAATAATTAAAAAAAAAAAAAAAAAAGGCCGGGCTTGGAGGCGAGCGCCTTTAATCCAAACACTCAGGAGGCAGAAGTAGGAGGATCGCCACCCTGAGACTACATAGTGAATTCCAGGTTAGCCTGAGCTAGAGTGAGACCCTACCTTGAAGAAAAAAAGTGTGGCACCCGCTGCCTTCTCTCACTACCTCTGTGTCCTGCACCCAGATGCAACCCTGGAGTCCTAGGTAACCCTTCATCACAAAATCTGAGTCCATCAAGTGCTGCTGTGGAACAAATTAGCACAATATATTTGTTATTATTGCTTGTTTTTAGTATTTTATTTTTATTTATTTATGAGAGAATGGGCACGCAGTGCCTTTAGCCACTGTAAAACTCCAGATGCATGGAACATGGGTTCTGAGGAGTCAAACCTGGGTTTTTATGCTTCACAAGCAAGCACCTTAACCCCTAAGCCATCTCTCCAGCCCTTCTTATACTTGATCTTAGCCAAGAAGAGATTTCCAGCCCTTTTTAAAATTTAATTTAAGGGCTGGAGAGATGGCTTAGAGGTTAAGCGCTTGCCTGTGAAGCTTAAGGACCCCGGTTCGAGGCTCGGTTCCCCAGGTCCCACGTTAGCCAGATGCACAAGGGGGCGCACGCATCTGGAGTTCGTTTGCAGAGGCTGGAAGCCCTGGCATGCCCATTCTCTCTCTCTCCCTCTTATCTGTCTTTCTCTCTGTGTCTGTCGCTCTCAAATAAATAAATTAAAAAATTTAATTTAAGTTTTTAAAGAGAGAGCGAGAGAATTGGCGCACTAGGACCTCAGGCACTACAATTGAACTCCAGACTCTTTCGCCACCTAGTGGACATGTAAAGACCTTCAGCTTGCCTCACCTTTGTGTGTCCAGTTTACATGTGTCCATACCCGGCATTTATTTACTTTTAAATATTTTATTTTTCGTTATTTATTTGAGAGGGACAGAAATAGGCAGGGGGAGAGAGAATGAGTGTGCCAAGGCCTCCAGCCACTGCTAATGAACTCCAGATGAGTACGCCCCTTGTGCATCTAGCTTACATGGGTGCTGGGAAGTTGAATCTGGGTCCTTTGGCTATGCAGGTAAGCGCCTTAACCACTAAGCCATCTCTCCAGCCCTATTTTATTTATATATTTGCAAGCAAAGAGATATAGAAGACAGAGCCAGGCTTGGTGGTGCATGCCTCTAATGCCAGCACTTGGTCTGGACTAGAGAGATCTCTCTCAAAAAACAAAAAATGAATACCACTTTTTGTCACCTGTAATGTCTTAACATTTTATAATTTGGCGTGTTACTATCTCTCCCCTAAAACTACAGTCTTGGAGGCCAGTAGGCCTGCGCTGCATGTACTGAACTATGGGGGGGGGGGGGCTGTCCATGGTGATGCCAGTTTGGGCCCAGACCTGGCTGCGGAAGACATGGAGACGCTGCGGAAGCCAAGCGAGAAGGAATCCAGGAGAGAAGACCGAATCTAAGGTTGAAGAGCCAGCAGCAGTGGTTGAAGAAACAACTGTCCCCAAAGCTACAACAGCCGAAAAGAAAGCAGGGCAGGTTGAAGTTGATACGGATTCTCCTAAGTCCAGAAAAGTAAAGAAGCAAGAAGGGCCATCTCACAATGACATATCTTCTAAAATCAAACCTGCTAAAAAGAAGAATCTCCAGCTGGGCCCTTGGGAGGCAGAGGTAGGAGTATCGCCATGAGTTCAAGGCCACCCTGAGACTACATAGTGAATTCCAGGTCAGCCTAGAGTACGAAAAAAAAAAAAAAAAAAAAAAAACACGTGTGGAGCCTTCGAAAGATGATGTGGGTACCCCTAAGCCTAAGAACATGAAAAAGAAAAAGAAATGGATGGAGGAATTGGAGGGGAAAACCCCAAATTGAAGAATGGAGTCTCTCCTGAATCTGACTCCAGTGAAGCCATAGGTGAAGAACGTCGTAGTGAGGAAATACCTGCGGAACAAAAAGAAGGCGCTTTCTCTAATTCCCCGTTTCTGAAGAGACTATTAAGCCTCTCAAAGCCCAGAGGGTGAACTTCCTGTTTCCTACACAAGCCAAGACAGTCCACCGTGTGTGCAGTGGAAAAGAGTTAATTGCCGAGGCGCACAGGAACTGGGATGACGTTCACTTCGCGGTCCTTTGATGGAGAAACTCCCGGCACACTTCAAGACAGAAAACGAAGGCGGGCGTGGTGGTGCATGCCCTTAGTCCCAGCACTCAGGAGGCAGAGGTAGGAGGATCGCCGTGAGTTCGAGGCCACCCTGAGACTACATAGTGAGTTCCAGGTTAGCCTGGGCCAGAGCGAGACCCTACCTTAAAAAAAAAAAAAGAATGCACAGTAATCTTCTGTGAAACCAAGAAAGATGCCCAGGAGCTGTCACTGAACACATCTGTAAAGCAGGATGTCCAGTCATTACATGGAGATATTCCACATATTCAAAGGGAAATGACCCTGAAAGGTTTCAGAAATGGTGATTGAGATAGAGAGGGAATATGATGGGGAATGGAGTTTCAAAGGGGAAAGTGGGGAGAGGGAGGGCATTACCATGGGATTGTTTTTTTTTTTTTATAATCATGGAAGTTGTTAATAAAAATTTGAAGAAAAAAGAAAAGAAATGGTGATTTTGGAGTTTTGGTGGCAACCTGTGGGTTAGACACTCCTAAGGCTGATCATATATATATATATATATATATATATATATATATATATATATATTTTTTTTTTTTAATTGACAACTATACTTACAGACAATAAACCATAGTATTTCCCTCCCCTCCCCCACTTTCCCCTTCATAACTCTGCTCTCTGTCATATCCCCTCCCTCTCTCTCCATTAGTCTCTCTTTTAACTTGATGTCATCATCTTTTTCTCCTACTGTGGGGGTCTTGTGTAGGAATTAGTAGGTACTGCGAAGTCTTGGATATCAAGGCCAAAATCTGTCCGGACAGTCATGTAAGGAGTCATTCCTTTCCTTTGGCTCATTACATTCTTTCTGCCACCTCTTCTGCAATGGACCCTGAGCCTTGGAGGGTGTGAGATGTTTCAGTGCTGGACACTCCTCCATCCCTTCTTCTCAGCACTATGTTGCCTTTTGGGTCATCCCACACCTGGCAATTTTCACTTCATTCCTGTTCATGGCTGCCCATCAAGTCACAAATGGACTTGTAGGTTATAATTTTATTAGGTTATAGGCTAGAGAGATTGCTTAGTGGTTAAGGCACTTGCCTGCAATGTCTAAGAACCCAGGTTCAGTTCTCCAGTTCCCACATAAGCCAGATGCACATGGTGGCACATGCATCTGGAGTTCGTTTGCAGTGGCTAGAGGCCCTGGCACGCCTTTCTCATTCTCTCTCTCTCTCTGTCCCTCTCTCTGTCTCTAATAAATAAATAAAAATGAATAAAAAATTTAAAAAAATAATTTTATTAGGTTCTGTTCTTGCCCAAATACTGGTAATGCTCTAATAACAACCTAAACATTTCACAATTAGGAGAGAGGTGGATAGATACCACCTGGGTTAAAAAGATATGCTAGTTGCTTTCTCAGAAGGAACAGCCAAAATCTAGATATGGGCTATGGATTAGCATATAGCAAAGGATCATGCATAAAGTGAGAGGAAAGATGGGTAGGAATCTCAAGTAAAGTAAAATGTGACTCTGAATATATGCAGTTAACATTTTTTCAGGATCCTGAAATTTAAACCATGTTTTAAAATGTTTAAAAAGGGCTGGAGAGATGGCTTAGTGGTTAAGCACTTGCCTGTGAAGCCTAAGGACCCCGGTTCTAGGCTCGATTCCCCAGGACCCACGTTAGCCAGATGCACAGGGGGCGCATGCGTCTGGAGTTCGTTTGCAGTGGCTTGGAGGCCCTGGCGTGCCCATTCTCTCTCTGTCTCTCTGCCTCTTTCTCTGTCACTCTCAAATAAATAAAAAATTTTTTAAAATGTTTAAATGGGGCTGGAGAGATGGCTTAGCGGTTAAGCACTTGCCTGTGAAGCCTAAGGTCCCCAGTTCGAGGCTTGATTCCCCAGGACCCACGTTAGCCAGATGCACAAGGGGCGCACACATCTGAAGTTTGTTTGCAGTGGCTGGAGGCCCTAGTGTGTCCATTCTCTCTCCCTCTCTCTATCTGCCTCTTTCTGCCCCTCTCTCTCTCTCAAATCAATAAACAAAAACAAAAAAAAGTTTAAATGAATTTATTGGATTAGTCTGGGAAATTGTTATCATTTTTACTGTTTTCTACAATGAAAATATTTTCCAGTTTATCAGACAACATAGTGAACTTTTCAATTGCAACCCACTTTTTTATGTTGGAGCTGTCTGTGTAGTGATTTTTCTGCAGTTGTATATAAAATGTTTTTACAATAACATAAGTTGACGTATAATATATTACTTTATGTCATAATAAAGGTATTAATACTTAAAAAACTACAATGTTGGGCTGGAGAGATGGCTTAGCAGTTAAGCACTTGCCTGTGAAGCCTAAGGACCCCGGTTCAAGGCTCGATTCCCCAGGACCCACGTTAGCCGGATGGATGCACAAGGGGGCGCATGCGTCTGGAGTTCGTTTGCAGTGGCTGGAGGCCCTGGCGCACCCATTCTCTCTCTCTCTCTATCTGCCTCTTTCTCTGTCACTCTCAAATAAATAAATAAAAATGAGCCAGGTGTGGTGGCGCATGCCTTTAATCCCAGCACTCAGGAGGCAGAGGTAGGAGGATTGCCATGAGTTCGAGGCCACCCTGAGACTACATAGTGAATTCCAGGTCAGCCTGGGCTAGAGTGAAACCCTACCTCGAAAAACCGAAAAACCAAAAAAATAAAAATAAATAAATAAATAAAATTGAACAAAAAAAATTAATAAAAAAAACTACAATGTTAGTGTCACCAGTGACCCACTTATTGTGGTGTAAAGTGCTTTTTCTTATCAACACCCATGATTCCCAGCCCCTCTAACAAATAGGTGTGGCCATGTGACTAAATTTTGGCTAGTGCAGGTGAAAGGTGCTGCTCCAAGGTTGGCCCTTAACACTTCAAGGTTCTGACCTTTGTTCTTTTTCTCTTCTTCCAGAAGAATGGAAAAGAATCTGAGAATCTAGAAGGAGGTAGAGTCGCAAGATGGAAGGAATCTGGGCCCCTACATAATTGTGAAGAGCAGAACTCCTCCAAAGTGATAATTTAATTCTGATCTGAGCAACTTTTATTGTATAAGTTACTGAGTTTGAGGAATTGTTTGCTACAGCGATTAGCTGATACTTACCAAAATCAAAATTGGGACTGGGATTGGTGGCACTTACCATTAATCCCAACACTCGGGAGACAGAGGTAGGAGGATTGCTATGAGTTCAAGGCCAGCCTGAGACTACTGAATTCCAGGTCAGCCTGAGATAGAGTGAAACCCTACCTCAAAAAACCAAAGGTAGAGCCGGGCATCGTGGCGCACACCTTTAATCCCAGCACTCGGGAGGCAGAGGTAGGAGGATCGCCGAGAGTTCGAGGCCACCCTGAGACTACATAGTGAATTCCAGGTCAGCCTGAGCCAGAGTGAGACCCTAACTAGAAAAAACAAAACAAAAAAAAAAAAAAAACCACGTTGAGGATTGAGCTCAGGGCTTCATGCATGCTAGATAAGCACTCTACCAATAAGATATTCCCAGCCCCCAAGAGGTTTTTTTTTCAAGGTAGGGTCTCACTCTAGCCCAGGCTGACCTAGAATTCACTATGTAGTCTCAGGGTGGCCTCGAACTCACGGTGATCCTTCTACCTATGCCTCCCAATTGCTGGGATTAAAGGTATGCGCCACCACGCCTGGCGGTTGGGTAATTTCTACCAGCAATGTGAACTTGACTGCAATGATGGCGTGGAGAGATGGCTCAGTGGTTAAAGGCATTTGCTCGCAAAGCCTGCCAGCCCGAGTTCATTCCCTGACGCCCACAGAGAACCGGATGCGCAGCTCATTGGCAGCAGCAAGAGACACTGTCTGAAAGAAGGTGGAGCACAGACTCCTTGAATTGTCTGCTGACCTCTATACACGTGTTGTGGCACGCACACCCTCCTGACACAAATAAATAATAGCCGGGCGTGGAGTCGCACGTCTTCAACCCCAGCACTTGGGAGGCTGAGGTAGGAGGATCACTGTGAGTTCGAGGCCACCCTGAGAGTTACACAGTGAATTCCAGGTCAGCTTGAGCTAGAGACCCTACCTTGAAAAACAAAACAACAACAAAAACCCACCACAATTTATTTCTCAGTCCTTAGGCTGAGATCAAATGTAAAAAAGTGAATGCACGTGTGCATGGATGCTGAGTAGCCAAAGAAGCGGGCTGCGCGGGATGCTACACCGCTGTCTCAGCTCCCGGGCAACCTGTCTGCACTCTGCTTTTGAGATACTGGAGATGGGACTCTGCCAATAGGGGGCACTAGAGAGAGGCCGCCGAGCTGGACGAGGAAGAGATGCACACCTTCCTGCTACTTGAAGTTCCTGGAAGAGCAAGCCTGGCAGTGCTATTTCACCCCAGCAGTACCAGTCCCTTCTGATGCCGCAGCCAAATTTGGTTCTTTTTATTTTTTATTTTTTATTTTGTTGTGTTTTCGAGGAAGGGTGTTGCTCTAGCCAAGGCTGACTTGGAATTCACTGTGTAGTCTCAGGGTGGTCTCGAACTCATAGCGCTTCTCCTACTTCTGACTCCTGAGTGCTGGCATTCAAGGCTTGCGCCACCATGCCTGGCTTATTTATTTAATTAGCTAATATATTCATTTATGTAGCCATAGGGTCTTGTGGTGGTTTGAATATAAAACATCCCCCTGAGCTTCAAGTGTTTATGATCTGCGGCCCCTACTTCAGCCCTAGCTGGTGAAGCCTTTGGGAGGTAGATCCTTAGAGGTGGTGTGTCACTGGGGGCGGGCCTTGTGACATTATAGTCCAGCCCTTTTGCTAGCTTACTCTTGCCAGTCTCACCCTTGTGCTGATGTATGAAAACGTGAGCAGGACGTCTGAAACGTCCCCTGGAGAGTGTAAGCTGAAATGAACCCTTTCCTCCCCTAGGCTGCTTCTGGTTGGGTGTTTTTGTTTGTTTGTTTTTGTTTTCAAGGTACAGTCTCACTCTAGCTCAGGCTAACCTGGAATTTACTACATAGTGGCCTTGAACTCACAGAAATCCCCCTATCTCTGCCTCCCAAATGCTGGGATTAAAGGCATGCACCACCACTCCCGACTTTTTTTTTTTTTTACTTTGATTTATTTGTTTAAGAGAGAGAGAGGCAGATAGAGAGAGAATGGGTGCGCAAGGGCCTCCAGCCACCGCAAACAAACTCAGATGCATGTGCCACCCTGTGCATCTGGCTTACGTGGGTACTGGAGAATCGGACCTACTTAGGCTTTGCAGGCAAGTGCCTTAACCACTATGCCATCTCTCCAGCCCTGGGTGTTTTGCCCCAGTAAGAAGGTGACTGCTACAGGTATCACGTAGCCTGAGCTGGTCTTGAACTCAGTATGTGGCTGAGGATGACTTTGGTTCTACCTTCAGTTTCAGTGTGTTGCCACTATACTTGGTTTGTGTGGGGCTGGGGACCAAATCCAGGGCTTTCTGCATGTTACCTGGCATTCTACCAACTGAGCTACGTTGCCAGCCTGAATTCATAATTTGATGGTATGATTGGGAAAGGATGAGCGGTGGAACCTCATTGGAGGAAATAGAGGCAGAGGTAGGAGGCTCTCTGTGAGTTCAAGGCCATCCTGAGACTACATAGTGAATTCAAGTCAGCCTGGGCTAAAGTGAGACCCTACCTTGAAAAAAAACCTCTTGGGGGCTGGGAATATAGCTTATTGGTAGAGTGCTTATCTAGCATGCATGAAGCCCTGGGCTCAATCCTCAATGTTCTATAAACCAGGCAAGACAGTCCACACCTGTAATCCGAGCATTCAATGCCCCGACCAGCAGGACCTAGTTATTCGTGAGGGCACCAGGAGGACCTTAGCCTGCAAAGAAAATGGGCGAGAGAGGGGAATGGACTCAGGCAAACCAACGCTTGTCGAGAGTCGTTTATTCAGCCAGAAGGCTCATCTTTTAAAGTCAGTTTTAGGTAGGGGAGGGGTAAGGGGAGTAGAGGGTGAGACAGTACAGAATCTTCTTGCACAAGGCATGGATCATATGGAAGGGGGTCAGGGCGACCTAGGTGGTGGAAGGTTACAAACTCTTCTTGGCCTCAGGCCAGAGACATTGTGGTTGTTCTGAGAAGTCAAAACTCAGGGGCCTTGATACTGCAGGCGCAGAGCAGAATGTTTATTCTTTAGCCAGAATGCAGCAGGGGTGGAGGAGGGGGTAAGGGAAAGATGAAGGATTTCTTTAAGGGTGGTCCCCAACAATTCAAGTGATAGAGGCAGGAAGAGCAGAAGTTCAAGGCCAGCCTGTGATATATAAGATTCTGTCTCTCCCACTTCCCCCCTCCCAAAAAAAAATCAGGGCTAGAGAGATGGCTTGGGTTCGATTCCTCAGTACCCACATAAAGCCCGATGCACAAAGTGATGCATGCATCTGGAGTTGTTTTGCAGCAACAGGGGGCTCTCTGGAGCCCCCATTCTCTCTCTCTCTCTCTCCCTCCCTCATAAATAAATAAATACTAAAAAAAAAAAAAAAGGGGCTGGAGAGATTGGCTTAGTGGTTAAGGTACTTGCTTTTGAAGCCTAAGAACCCAGGTTCAGTTCCCCAATACCCACACAAGCCAGATGCACAAGGTGGCACATGTATCTGGAGTTCATTTGCAATGGCTGGAGGCCCTGGTGCAACCATTCTCTCTCTATCTGCCTTTCTCTCTCTCAAATAAATAAATAAAATATGTGGAAAATAGCATGGCGTGGTGGTGCAGGCCTTTAATCTCAGCACTCAGGAGGCAGAGGTAGGAGGATCGAGGCCACCCTGAGACTACAAAGTGTGAATTCCAGGTCAGCCTGGGATAGAGTGAAACCCCTACCTCAAAAAACCAAAATAAATTAATTAATTAATAAAATAAAAATAAAAAACAAACCCGTCTCTGTGACAAGTGTATATGCATGGATTCATTTGGTTCTGTACGGTTTCTGTCTACATGTTAACACAATCTTGCAGTTAGTGTGTAAATTATTTTTTTTCCTTTTTTTTTTTTTTGTTGTTGTTTTGAGGTAAGGTCTCACTCTAGCCCAGGCAGATAGGAAATTCACTGTATACTTTCAGGGGGCCGAGAATGTATAGCAGTCCTCCTACCTCTGCCTCCCAAATGCTGAGATTAAAAATGTGTGCTACCACACCCAGCCCATCCATCTAATTAATATGATTTATCTATTTGAAAGGGAGAGAGACATAGACAGAGAATGGGCATGCCAGGGCCTCTAGTCACTGCAAAAGAACTCCAGACACATGCACCACCATATATATTTGGCTTATGAGGGTACTGGGGACTCAACCTGGGTCCTTAGGCTTCACAGGCAAGTGCCTTAACTAATCAGTCATCTCTCTAGCTCCCATCCACCTTTTTTTGAGGTAGGGTCTCTCATTGGCGTGGAGCTTGCCAAGGCTAGACTGGCCGGCCAATGAACCTCAGGAATCTACTTATCTCTACCTAGCACCTTGTGCTAGGACTATAAGAGCATGACCACTTTTAAAAATTTTTTGTTTGTTCATTTTTTGATGTAGGGTCTCACTTTAGCCCAGGCTGATGTGGAATTCACTCTGTACTATCAGGGTGGCTTCAAACTCATGGCAGTCCTCCTAACTCTGCCTCCTGATTGCTGGAATTAAAGGTGTGGGCCACTACGCCAGGCCTTCTTTTTTTTTTATTTTTATTTATTTATTTGAGAGCAACAGAGGGAAAGAGGCAGAGAGAGAGAGAGAGAAAGGGAGAGAGAGAGGGAGAGGGAGAGGGAGAGGGAGAGGGAGAGGGAGAGAGAATGGGCACACCAGGGCCTCCAGCCACTGCAAACGAACTCCAGATGCGTGTGCCCCCTTGTGCATCTGGCTGTGGGTCCTGGGGAGTCAAGCCTCGAACCGGGGTCCTTAGGCTTCACAGGCAAGCACTTAACTGCTAAGCCATCTCTCCAGCCCCTTCTTTTGTTTTTTTGAGGTAAGGTCTCACTCTAGCACACAAACTGGCTTATGCATCTGGAGTTTGTAGCAGCTGGAGGCCCTGGCATACCCATTCTGTCTCTCTTCTCTCTCTGCTAGAAAATAAATACATGCAATATTTTAAAAATATATTTTTATTTGAAAGAGCAGAAAATGGGTGTGGTGGTTTGATTCAGGTGTCACCTATAAATTTAGGCATTCTGAATGCTAGAGAATGATGGCAATTTGGAAATTGACGCCTCCTGGATACAGTGTATTATTGGGGGCCGCCTTATGGATGTTATAGCCAGGGTCCCCTTGCCAGTGTTTGGCACACTGTCCTGTTCCTGTTGACCACCTGATGGTGAGGAGGTGATGTCCATCCTTTGCTCATGCCATCGTTTTCCCTGCTATCATGGAGCTGCCCCTCGACTCTGTAAGCCAAAATAACCCCTCCTTTTGTTCCCCCACAAACTGCTCTTGGTCAGGTGTCTTCTGCCAGCAATGTGAACCTGACCGCAACAATGGGCATGTCAGGACCGCCTGCTGTTGCAAAGGAACTTCAGACACATGAGCCACTTTATGCATCTGGTTTTGTGTGGGACGTGGGCAGTCAAACTTGGCAAGCAAGCGCCTTAACAGCTGAGCCATCTCTCCATCCTTTTTGCGGTTTTCTGAATCAGGAGGTAGCACAGTCGACAGGAGGGCGTCTAGGTCTAGGAGGACATAGGGAAGGGCTTGGGAGCAGCAGACCCATGAAGCCTAGGGAGGCTCCGCGGTCACTCAAGCTCTGAAGCTCGAGCCTCGCTGAGCTGCAGAGGACCCACAGCTCTTGGGAGCTGACCCTACCCAGCTGGCTGCTCGCGTCTCTGGGTGGGGTGCCACGCGGCTGGACCTGCCCTTGCTGGAGGAGGGAGCCCTCAAAGTACACTCAGCGCTGCCACAGGAAGGAACTTCTATTGACGAGAGGGGGGAGTTCGAGGAGGTGGTCCTCGCAGGAACAGGAAGCAAGTCCCTCCCTTCCTCCTCTGCGCTCACTATCGCCCTCTGGTGGCCTTTGCTGGCAGAGCCACACACAGAGTCTGCTGACCACAGTGCCCATGCAGCTCCTGGAAAAAAATAAACAAATGAACGTGGAGCTCAGAAAAAACTTAGTAACTAGCACAGGTGTCTTATAAAGTCTCCCCTCAAAAAAAAAAAAGAGGTGGTCTTAGGGCTGGTGAGATGGCTTAGCACTTAAGTGCTTGCCTGTGAAGCCTAAGGACCCCCATTCAAGGCTCGATTCCCCAGGACCCACATAAACCAGATGCACAAAGGGGCTAATGTGTCTGGAGTTCGCTTGCAGTGGCTGGAGGCTCTCGTGCACCCATTCTCTCTCTGCCTCTTTCTCTCTCTCTCGCTCTCAAGTAAACAAATAAACTAAACAAAAAACAACAACAACAAAAAAAAAAAGAGGTAATCTTAGGTGAGAATTTGCTGATTTCCAAGGTAAGATGGAAGGAGGACAGAGAAAAGCTCAGAGACCATGGACCAGTCAGGGAAGGAAAAGCTGTCTAGATAACAATAGTACAAGATAGGACAAGAAAAAAAATCTTGAAAAGTCATGCATTATCAGCCCTTACACTGAGGCAGAGGCAGGTGGATCAGGAGTTGATGCCCATGCTTGGTTACATAGTGAATTCAGGGCCAACCTGGCTATAACATAATACCCTGTTTAAAAAGGGGGGGCTGGAGAGATTGCTCAGTGGTTAAGGCACTTGCCTGCCTAATAACCTGGATTTTATTCCCCAGTACTCACGTAAAGCCAGGTGCACAAAGTGGTGCATGCATCTGGACTTTGTTTGCAGTGACTAGAGGCCCTGGTGTGCCCATTTTCTCTGTCTTCACTCTCTCTTTCTCTGTTTGCTAATAATAAATAAAATATATTTAAAAAATAGAAGGCTGGAGAGTTGGCTTAGCAGTTAAGGTTCTTGCCTGCAAAGCCTAATAGACTAAGGTTAGACGCCCCAGAACCCATGTAAGCCAGATGCACATGGTAGTGCATGTGTCTGGAGTTCCTTGCAGTGATTAGAGGTTCTGGCACACCCATCTCATTCTCTCTCTAATAAATAAATAAAATTAAAAAAAAAAACAAAAAACAGGGAATACATCCCTGTTACTGAAAACTTAAAACAGGTACTCATGAACCCTAGGGGTGTAATGTCTGCTGCTGTCTGGCTAAATGTATATACTAGGCTTATCAAACTGCCCAGTAAGCACTTCTCTTAATGTTCATACCCATTTATTAATGCTAGTCTCACTTTTAGTAGAGAACCTTCTCTTTGCAGATGGCAGTGACCTTGGGATGACTCAGAAGGTATCATGGTGCTGGAAAGCAGTGACAGAGGAGTGCTCAGTACTGCAGTATCCCTATCACACCTTCCAAGGCTCAGGGTCTATTGTGGAAGAGGGGGCGGAAAGAATGGAAGAGCCAAAGGAAGGGTAGGACTCCTTACAATGTGCTCCCCCCAGACACAAAATGGCTTGGATATCCATGACCTCACAGTGCCTGACACTACCTACACAAGACCATCATAATAGGAAGAAAAGATCATGACATCAAAATAAAAGAGTGACTGATTGAGAGGGGGAGGGGAAATGATAGAGAATGGAATTTCAAAGGGGAAAGTGAGGGGAGGGAGGGCATTACTATGGGATTTTTTTTTATAATCATGGAAGTTGTTAATAAAAAAATTTTTTGAAAAAAAAAAAACAACAACAAAAGCCCAGTGTGGTGGTGCATGCCTTTAATCCCAGCACTTGGGAGGCTGTAGTAGGAGGATCAATGTGTGTTTGAGGCCAGCCTGGGACTACAGAGACCGTACCTGGAGAAAAAGAAAACAAACAAAACAAGCTGAGTGTGGTGGGACATGCTTTTAGTCCCAGAATTTAGACTGGGATTGAGGTCAACCTGGGCTACAGAGTCAGACCCCTGTTTAAAAAAAAAAGAAGGGGGGGGGGACTGGAGAGATAGTTTAGCAGTAAAGGCACTTGCCTATGATGCCTAAGGACCCAGGTTCAATTCCCCAGGACCCACATAAGTCAGACACACAAGGTGGCACATGCTTCTGAAGTTTGTTTGCAGTGGCTAGAGTCCCTGGCAAGTCCATTCTCTCTCTCTCTTTCTCTCTCAAATAAAAAATAATTTTAAACTAAAAAAAAAAAAAAAAAAAAAAGGAAGTAAACCATACCCAGGTGTGGTGGCACACACCTTTAATCCCAGCACTCAAGAGGCAGAGGTAGGAGGATTGCCATGAGTTTGAGGCCACCCTGAGTCTACATAGTGAATTCCAGGTCGGCCTGAGCTAAGAATGAGACCCTACTTCAAAAAACAAAAAACAAAAGAGAGAAAGAAAGAAAGAAAGGAAGGAAGGAAGGAAGGAAGGAAGGAAGGAAGGAAGGAAGGAAGGAAATCAAACAAGGTTAAAATAATTTGGGGGGGGGTTGTTTTGTTTTTCAAAGTAGGATGTCACTCTAGCTCACGCTGACCTGGAACTTACTCTGTAGCCTAAGCTGGCCTTGAAGTCATAGTGATCCTCCTACCTCTGCCTCCCAAGTGCTGGGATTGAAGATGTGTTACCACACCATACCTGGCTCAAATGATAAATTTTATGTCTATTTTGTTTGTTTGTTTATTTTTTGAAAAATATTTTATTGATTGATTTGAGAGAGAGGAGGGAGAGAGAGAGAGGAAGAAGCCAATGCAGAGAATGGGCATGCCAGGACCCTAGCCACTGCAAGCTAATTCCAGGCACATGTGCCACCTTGTACATCTGGTTTATGTAGGTACTGGGGAATGAAACCTGGGTTATTTGGCTTTGCAGGCAAGTGCCTTAACTACTAAGCCATCTCACCAGCCTTTTCTTTTGTTTATTTTTTCGAGATAGGGTCTCACTCTAGCCCAGGCTGACTTGGAATTTACTATGTAGTCTCAGGGTGGCCACGAACTCTTGGTGATCCTTCTACCTCTGCCTCCCAAGTGTTGGGATTAAAGCGTGCACCACCACGCCCGGCTTTGTCTATTTTAAACCCTTCTCTCACTTGTAAAACGTTGGACTGTTTGAGACTTAAGTAATTCTATACTCCCATGCACTGAGTGGTGAAGGTTGAGCGTTTTCCAAGGAGGCCCAAGTCTCCAAAGCCAATCTTAGGTATGGTCATGCAGCAAAGTCTAACGACCTCAATTCAGTTTTCCAGTACCCATATGAAGCCAGATGCACAAAGTGGCACATTCATCTGGAATTTATTTGCAGAGGCTAGAAGCCTTAGCACACCCATTTTTGTTTTCTCTCTCTTCCCCCCCTTCTCTCTCTCTCTCTCCAAGTAAATAAATTATATATATATATATATATATATATATTTGTTTTTTGTTTTTCAAGGTAGGGTCTCACTCTAGCCCAGGCTGACCTGGAATTCACTATGTAGTCTCAGGGTGGCCTCAAACTCACAGCAATCCTCCTACCTCTGCCTCCCGAGTGCTGGGATTAAAGGCGTGCACCACCACGCCCGGCATAAAATATATTTTAAAAAAATATCCTGAGGGTTGGAGAGATGGCTCAGGGTTAAAAGCACTTGCTTACAAAGCCTAATGGCCTGGGTTCTAGTCCTTAGTACTCACATGAAGTCAGATGCATAGAGTGGTGCAAGGGTCTGGAATTTGTTTGCCTGCACGGGGAGGGGGTTCTGATGTGCCCATGCTCACACACTCTGCCTCTTTTCCTCTTTCTTTCAAATAAATCAATAAAATATTTTAAAAGATAGCCCAGCCAGGTGTGGTGGCACATGCCTTTAATCCCAGCACTCAGGAGGCAGAAGTAGGAGGACCACTATGAGTTCGAGGCCACCCTGAGACTACATAGTGAACTCCAGGTCAGCCTGGACTACAGTGAGACCCTACTTCAAAAAACCAAAGTAGGTTAGGGTTAGGGATATACAATGTGTTCCTCCAGACACAAAATGGCCTGGATATCCATGACCTCATAGTGCCTGACACTACCTACACAAGACCATCATAATAGGAGGAAAAGATCATGACATCAAAGTAAAAGAGAGCCAGATTGACAGGGGGAGGGGATATGATGGAGAGTGGAGTTTCAAAGGGGAAAGTGGGGAGGGTGGGAGGGCATTACCATGGGATATTGCTTACCATTATGGAAGTTGTCAATAAACATAAAAAATAAAATAAATCTTAAAAAAAGATACGGTCATGCAGATATCCATGAGGGAAGAATTTCCCTGAAGTGATATCCAGGAGGGAGAGGGAGCCAAGGGGAACAATAGATAATGGAGTCCTATAATAAAATTGGGGTCCACTCAAGGAAAGGACTGTTATGCCTGACCAGTGGGAATTCACAAGTGCTTTGAGTCAGAGACCACTGTCCTCACCTGGCTTTCCTCATCTGAAGGGAGTCTGACCCGAGGTTATCATTTCTCGCTGTCCCCATGAACACCGGATCTGTTTATGAAGTGTGGACGATTTGTCTAACGCATAAGTCACAAGAACTGAGGCGGGCTGAGAGATCTCCAGCTGAATATAATGACTGCATAGGTTTTAAAGTTGTTCCCTTTTGGAAGGAGGGGAGTGTACTCGGTGAGGAAAAACAGGTATTTGGCTCATCCAAATATCTGTGTTTTTGTCTTCTGAACACCAGGCCAAGCTTTACTTCCTACTAGGGTTTGCCAGGATTAGCAAAATGCGGGATGCTCAGTGTCATTTGAATTTCAGATGAACCACCAAGTATTCCTTAGTGTAAGTATGCCTTGTGCAGTTTCTGGAATATAGTACCAT
The DNA here is from genome assembly GCF_020740685.1 of Jaculus jaculus. NCBI lineage: Eukaryota > Metazoa > Chordata > Mammalia > Rodentia > Dipodidae > Jaculus > Jaculus jaculus. Next base: position 59,489,201 of record NC_059106.1, on the reverse strand, counting down.
TGAAAAATTATTTGTGGCAACCCTGCTTCCCTTTCTTTTGCTGTAGGTGGGGCCCCATGACTGGATTCTAGCCAGGAGAAGCTTTAAGAAAGTGGTGAGCTGCTCCCCACTGTGGGTGCCTTAGTGCCCTGTGGAATAGAGGAGCCAGGGAAGGACCAAGTCACAAAAGGAAGGCTGGGCCTCCAGCGCTTGAATAGAATATGCTCTTCCTGGTGTTGTATTACTTCCTTCTTGCAGTGACTGTGCTGTGACACACACACACAGATTTGTTTCCATGGTAATTCTGTCAGGTTGACAACTGAGATTAACCATCACAATGTGAACATGTGGATTTTATAGGATTAGACCACGGAGTTTTGTGAGGTGCTTGTTATAGCAATAATCTCACCTTCAACTGTACTTCTGACCCCTAAATTCAACAGCTTTCTGTTTTGTTTTCTTTTTCCTTCTTGTGCTGATAATTGAACCCATGGCCTATTTTTATTTTTTTTAAAGACCTGGTTTTACTATGTGGCCAAGGGTTGGCCTGGACATCCTTCTGCCTTGGCTTCCCAAGTGCTAAGAAGAGAGGCCACCATGACCAGCTAGGACCTTGTTTATACTATACCAAGCATGTGCCCTACCACTTCAGTTTCATCCTCAGCCTCTTTTTTTTTTTTTTTTGGTTTTTCAAGGTAGCTCTAGCCCAGGCTGACCTGGAATTAACTATGTAGCCTCAGGGTGGCCTCGAACTCATGGTGATCCTCCTACCTCTGCCTCCCAACTACTGGGATTAAAGGCGTGTGCCACCACGCCCAGCCTTTTTTTTTTTTTTTTTTTTTTTTTGAGGTAGGGGGTGTCACTGTAGTCCAGGCTGAGCTAGAATTCATTCTGCAGTCCCAGGCTGGCCTTGAACTCACAGGAATCCTCCTACCTCTGCCCCTCAAATCACCAAAATAAAGTCCCTCACTTCCCATCAACCATTTAATGGTTTATACATCTTCAGAAAGGGTTGAGGCCTCATGGACGACCCCTTGAACAATCTCCTCCGGCAGCCTGTGAGTCCTTCCTCCCCCTCATGAGGGAGAAGTGATGGGCCCAGTCTTGTAGGGGGTTTTATGCAGGTAATTACAGCTCCTCTGATTTCAAGAAATGGCTATGTCATGCCTGTTCAGAGGCCTCTGCCGGACAGAGTTCCACAGCACATGAAAATACAGGTTTAGGGCTCAGAGAGATGGTTTAGTGGTTAAGGCGCTTGCCTGCAAAGCCAAAGGACCTAGGTTCAGTTCCCCAGAACCCACAGAAGCCAGATGCACCAGGCGGCACATGTGTCTGGAGTTTGCAGCAGGTGGATGCCCTGGCACACCTATTCTCTCTCTCTCAAATAAATAAACAAAAAAAAAAATTCTGTTGTTTTTTCAAGGTAGGGTCTCACTGTAGCTCAGGCTGACCTGGAATTCACTTTGTAGTTTCAGGGTAGCCTTGAACTCACGGCAATCCTACCACCTCTGCCTCCAGAGAGCTGGAATTAAAGGCATGTGCCACCATGCCCAGCTAATAATTTTTTTTTGTTTTTTTGAGGTAGGTCTTACTGTAGCTCAGGCTGACCTGGAATTCACTAGTCTCAGGGTGGCCTTGAACTCATGATAATCCTCCTACCTCTGCCTCCCAAATCCTGGGATTAAAGATGTGTACCACCATGCCCAGCAAAAATATTAAAAAAGAAAGAACAAGGTTAGGGACTGGAGAGCTGATTCAGTGGGTAAGATCACTTGCTACCCAAGCATGAGGCCTAGTTTGATCCTCAGCACCCACGGAAAACAAAATGTGGGTGTGGCCATGCACGCCAGTAACCCCAGTGCTAGAGGTGGGACAGAGACGGGAGGATCTCTGGGCTCGGCAGTCAGCAGTCTATCTGAAAAATGGTGGTCTCATCCAAGTCATGGCACCAAAATGAAAAAACAAAACAGGAAAATAAATGGTGGTCTCCAGGCTCAGTGTTGGGCTGTCTCGGGACAACAAGGTGGAGGAGTGGTAAAGGACACCCAGTGTTGTCTTTGGCCTCTGCGTTGCACACACACAAGGCGCACACAGTTGAACACATGCACATGGATGCAGCACGCACACCACAAACACCAAAAACAAACAGAACAAAACAAGTGCTAGGTGTGGGGAACTTGCTTTTTTTTCTTTTTCTTTTTCTTTTTTTTTTTTTTTGAGGTAGGGTGTCACTCTAGTCCAGGCTGACCTGGATTCACTATGTAGTCTTAGGGTGGCCTCGAACTCACGGTGATCCTCCTACCTCTGCCTCCCCAGTGCTGGGGTTAAAGACCTGTGCTACCACGCCTGACCACCTTTAACATTAGCATTTGGGAGGCAGAGGTAGGAGGATAGCTGTGAGTTTAAGTCCAGCCTGAGACTACATAGTGAATTCCGGGCTACAGTGAGACCCTACCTCAAAACAAATAAAACAAAACAAAACAAAACAAACCAGCAGAGCGTGGTGGCGCTTGCCTTTAATCCCAGCACTCTGGAGGCATAGGAGATCACCATGAGAGTATAGAGTGAATTCTAGGTCATCTTGGACTGGAGGGAAACCCTACCTCGAAAAACAAAAAGAAACAAAAAACAAAACAAACAAAAAAAGCACCAATGGGAGAATAAGAATAGGAAAATAAAGAAAAAAAAGTTTAGAGAAATTGAATTACTTGTCCCAAACTTTCTAAATTAGCTCTCCCTTAGTCTCAACATTCTTCCTTTTGACAGTCTCCCCCAGGCATGGCTGTTGTAATCTGTTGTGAGGACAGCTCCTGGGCCACTCATCTTGTGCTCAGTTCCACTTCTCTTCTCACACAAACATACTACTGGAGTTATAAACTCAACATACCCCAAAATGCAGCTGTTCCTCTGTTAGTATGATTATGGACACTTTCCGTATGGTAATATTCCTCACAACTAGCCTATAAAATGATGCTATTCCCTTCTATGAAGTGGTTGGTATAGTTCCTTAGGATTCAGAGGACTGATTCCAGGATTTTCATGTAGACCAAACTCCAGGAATATTCAAGTTCTTTATATAAAATGACATTGTTTTTGTATATGGTCTATGCAACCCTCTTGCAGATTTCCAATTAGTCCTTTTTTTTTTTTTAAATCAGACTTATTTTGTTGTTGTTTCTTGTTTTTTTGAGGTAGGGTCTCACTCTAGCTCAGGCTGACCTGGAATTCACTATGTAATCTCAGGGTGGCCTCAAACTCACGACAGTCCTCCTATCTCTGCCTCTCGTGTGCTGGGGTTAAAGGCATGCACCATCGTGCCTGCCTAAATCAGACTATTTTAAAAAATATTTTCAATTTTTTTTTTTAATTTCTTTATTTGCGAGCAACAGACAGAGAAAGAAAGAGGCAGATAGAAAGAGAGAATGGGCGCACCAGGGCCTCCAGCCACAGCAAACGAACTCCAGACGTGTGTACCCCCTTATGCATCTGGCTAACATGGGTCCTGGGGAATCGAGCCTCCAACCGGGGTCCTTAGGCTTCACAGGCAAGCGCTTAACTGCTAAGGCATCTCTCCAGCCCTATTTTCAATTTTTAAAAATTATTTGAGAAGTCTGGTGTGGTCGTGCACGCCTTTAATCCCAGCATTCCATATAAATAGTTCTTATGCTGTGTTTGAGGGATAATGCCAAGTTCAGGGTTTTTTTTTTTTATTTTTTTCTTCAAATATGTATTTATTTGAGAGAAACAGGGAAAGAGAGAAGGGGGGGGGAGAATGGGTGTGCCAAGGTCTCTACCCAATGCAAATGAATTCGAGATGCATAAACTACCCTGTGCAAATGTCCTTAAACCCAGGTTTGATTCCCCAGAACCCACATAAACCAGATGCACCAGGTGAGACATGCATGTGGAGTTTGTAGTGGCTAGAGGCCCTGGTTTGCCCATTTTCTCTCTCTACTGCCTCTCTCAAATAAAAATTTCAAAACAACATAATCTCTCTCTGCTGGGCATGGTGTCCCACGCCTTTAATCTCAGCACTCTGGAGATGGAGGGAGGAGGATCACTGTGAGTTCGAGGCTAGCCTGAGACTAGTGAATTCAAAGTCAGCCTGGGCTATATAGCAAGACCCTACCTGGAAAAAAAAAAATGGCAAAAACCAACTAAAATCAATAACAATCAAAGCTCCAGCTCAACTACTATTTCCCCACCAAGTCTTTCCAGGTGTCCCATGTTGGAAGAAGTTTGTACTTTGTGTGAATTCATGACTGCTTGTTTTGTACCACACTTAACCTTTTCTAAATATCTAATTTCTAATTGCAACTTGTTTTTAAAAATATTTGAGAGACAGAGAGACAGAAAGATGAGACAGAATGAGAGTGAATATGGGTGCACCAGGGCCTCCTGTCACTGCAAACTACAGATGCATGTACCACCTTGTGCATCTGGCTTATATGGGTACTGGAAAATTGAACCTGGGTCCTTTGGCTTTGCAGGCAGGCAAGCACCTTAACCACTGAGACATCTCTCCAGCCCTTGCCCTTTTTTTTTTTTTTTTTTTTCAAGGTAGGGTTTCACTCTAGCCCAGGCTGACCTGGAATTTACTATGTGGGATTAAAGGCATGTGCCACCACACCTGGCACCACCACCCTTCTTTGAAGTAGAATTTCAGTCTAGCCCAGGCTGACGTGGAAATCACAATGTATTCTCAGGCTGGCCTTGGACTCACATCAATCCTACTTCTGACTCCCTAGTGCTGGGATTAAAGGTATGCACCACCACACGCAGCAATATTTTCTTTTTAAAGTATATTTTATTCATTTGAGAGAAAGAGGTAGAGAGTGAGAGAGACGAAGACAGAGAGAGAATGGGCAAGCCAGGGCCTTTGGCCATTGCAAATGAACTCCAGATGCATGTGCCTCCTTGTGCATCTGGCTTATGTCCATCCTGGGGGAATTGAGCCAGGGTCCTTTGGCTTTGCAGGCAAATGCCCCAACTGCTAAGCCATCTTCTCCAGCCCTAGTTTTATTTGACACAGAAACAGGCAGAGAAAAAGAGAATGTGCATGCCAGGGCCTTCAGGGACTGTAAACGAACTCCAGACACATGCACCACCTTACGCATCTGGCTTTACGCAGTTATGGGGAATTGAACCTGGGTCTTTAGGCTTTGCAGGCAAGCGCCTTAACTCTATATCATCACTCCAGCTCCAGCCCACCCCTTCCCCTTTTTTTTTTGAGACAGTGTCTCATTATGCAGGCCAGGCTAGCCTTATAACTCCCAGACTGGATCAAGATACTCACAATTTTTCTATTTCAGCCTCATAAACGCTGGGATTATAAGAACAAACACACTCAGCTTCAACTGAAACTTTAATTCATTTTCAACATAAAAAAGTTCAAGTAGAGAGAGAAAACAGGAAGTTTAGGTGTCTGTTTACTCTCCAGAATTAACCACTTCCTCTTAAGTCTCTGTATAGGCTAGCAATTCACTAGATAGGAGGCATAACTGAGTCTTCCTTAGTCCTTGAAAATAGGGATTAACTACTCAAAAAAAATCAATTGATTTTAAATCTCTTAAGCCTGTACTTTACATTTTTAGATGAAAGAGGGTCGGACAAAAAAAAAAAAAAAGGTGATTTTTTTTTTTTCCCCCAGACTGGTAAAAACATGTCAACTCCGCCCCTGCCTCCCACCTTCATTAAAGAACAAAAAGGCATCAACTTGCAGGCAGAGAAGTGTCTGGTTTCTGTTTTAGCAGGGTTGCAGAAGGAAATGACTTTTCTCTGAAGCCTTGGAAGCCCAGCCCCACTGAGGGGCATTGTTAGGCCTCAGGGTAAACAGGAAGCTTCCTGCCTTGAGCCCCTCATGTGCCTCTCAGACTATTAGACTGTTAACTGGTCGGTAAAAGGACAGCTGCTGGCCATAAAGTGTGCCCATTCCTTAGAACCTTCCTGCAGCGCAAGTGGACCTCCTTCCAAGGTCTGGAACAGCCCTTTCTTAGCACCGCTCCTCAGGTGTGGAGTTCCTGGTGATGGAGATCCTGAGACTTAACAGAATTGTGACCGCACGCTGACTCGGGTGTGAGTCACCTCTTCCAGCAGGGGAAGAAAATTTCCGACTGAAAGACCTCATGCTCCTTCCACAAGCACTGAAGTCCTTGGGCTTGCAGCTGCTGGAGAAGAGAGAGGCAGTGTCTGCCAGCTGGAGGGACACTAGGGCAGAGGTGATCATCTTTTGCCAAGGAGGGCACTGGGTGTCTTGGCAGAAGGCAGAGGGCTGCCCCGATCTGTGTGTACATTTTCAGAAGCATTTTGACTCCAGACCAGATGCTTGGCTGGGCTGGTGCTGCCGCGAGGGCGGGGATGCTCCTTGGCCAGGCTGGCCGGAGGCTCCCCGAGGGTGCTGGGCCGCAGCCAGGAGCTTCCCTTCAGCTGGCAAGTTGAGCTTTCTGTCACGGTTGGAGGGAGTGTGTCCAAATTCCAACTCAGCCTTCCAGAGCTGCTGCTGGGTCCCCATCTGTTTTGAAGATTGCTGCTTACTGGAACTTTTGGCTCGATGAGGAATAAGAGGGACAATAATACAGAGCCGAACTTTACCCTGGCTCAAAAAAATGGGCAAAAGTTGCTCAGCAGGTGATTTTTTTTTTTTTTGGGATAAGGTTTCTCTGTGTAACCCAGGGTAGCCTCAAATTGACAGCAATGGTCCTGCCTCAAACTCCTGAGTTTAGGGATTACAGATGTGAATCACCACACCTGGCGGGGTCATTAGTGACAGGTTTGCCATCTACTGGGAAGCAGGAAGCAGAGCTTGATGCTCTTTCAGCCAATGTTGGACTCAGCTAAAATTTCCTGGCTCACAGCTGGGAAGATAGATGGCTTGGTGCTTTAAGGTAATGCTTGCAAAGACAGTCGGCCTGGATTCAGTTCCCAGCCATCACCTAAACTGGATGCTAAAACTGAAGCAAACTAGGCATGGTGGTGTGCACACCTTTAATCCCAGCACTGGGGAGGCAGAGGTAGAAGGATCACTGTGAGTTCAAGGCCAGCCTGAGACTCCCTAGTGAATTCCAGGTAAGCCTGGGCTAGAGCAAGACCCTACCTCAAAAAACAAAACAACAACTGGAGCAAGTATCTGGTGTTTCTTTGAGCAACACACAACAAAAAAACAAACAAACAAACAAACAAAAAACATGCGTTTCTGACCCATCCATGCCCACCAATCACACAGGAGTGCTGGAGAACGACCTAGGAATTAGCTGTCCTGGGTTAGCTTCCTAGTCCAGGGCACCTCATTCACCAGAAGTCACTGCTTCCAGTACGTGCACCAGGACAGAGGGATTCCTAACTGCTGAGAGAAGAAATGGAGATAACTCTCCTTTAAAAATCACATTTGAGATTTTCATAATAGGAGGAAAAAAGGATGATGTCAAAAGAGACTAATTGAGAGGGGGAGGGGATATGATGGAGGGTGGATTTGTGAGGGGAAAGTGGGGTTGGGGAGGGAATTATGCATGGTTTATTGTCTATAATTATGGAAGCTGTCAAAGTTTTCAGACTTTTGAGCTTTAGACTATCACCAGCCAGTTAGTTACAGCCTTTGATGAAAGGGCCTTTTAAAAAAATATGCATTTATTTGTAGCAGGGTGTGGTGGTGCACATCTTTAATCCCAGCACTCAGGAGAAAGGTAGGAGAATCGCCAATGAGTTCAGGCCACCCTGAGATTATGTAGTGAATTCCAGGTCAGCATGGGCTAGAATGAAACCCTACCTTGAAAAACAAACAAAAATAATTATTTGAAAGAGGCTGGCAGAGAATGGGTGAACCAGGGCCTCTAGTCACTGTAAAGGAACTCTAGAAGCATGTACCACCTTATCTGACTTACTTGGGTACTGGGGAGTTGAACTTGGGTCCTTTGGCTTTGCCAGCAAGTGCCTTAACTGCTAAGCTGTATCTCCATCCCTGATGAAATTTTATATATATATATGAGAGACAGGCAGTGAATATGGACATACCAGGGACTCCTGACACCAGAAATGAATACCAGATACATATACCACTTCTGGCTTTATGTATGTTCTGGGGAATTGAACCCAGGCAGTCAGGCTTTGCAAGTGCCTTTAACTACTGAGCCATTTCTCCAGCCCCTTTGATGAAACATTTACCAAATTTAAGTTTGCACATGGGTCAGTGTTTGGTTTAAGACTATTTGGGCTGGGGAGAGTTTCAGTGGTTAAAAGCACTTGCTTACAAAGTCTGTTGGACCAGGGTAGATTCCCCAGTACACATGTAAAGCCAGATGCACAAAGTGGTACATGTGTCTGGAGTTTGTTTGCAGTGGCAAGAAGCCCTGGTACACCTATACTCCCTCTGAAATGTGTGTGTATGTATATATATTTACTTTTCTGAGGTAGGGTCTTGTTTTATCCCAGGCTGACCTGGAACTAGGTAGTCTCAGAGTAGCCTCAAACTCACAGTGATCCTCCTACCTCTGCCTCCCAAGTGCTAGGATTAAAGGCGTGTGCCACCACACCAGGCTTTCTCAAATATATATTTATAATTTTTTTTTTCAAAGTAGGGTCTTGCTGTAGCCCACGCTGACCTGGAATTCACTATGGAGTCTCAGGGTGGCCTGGAACTCACACTGATCCTCATGCTTTTAATTCTAGCATTTGGGAGGCAGAGGTAGGACGATAGCTGTGAGTTCCAGGCCACCCTGAGACTCCATAGTGAGTAGGACGATAGCTGTGAGTTCCAGGCCACCCTGAGACTCCATAGTGAATTCCAGGTCAGCCTGGGCTAGAGTGAGACCCTACCTCAGAAAACCAAACAACAACAAAACGCCACCAAAAACCTGTTAAGACAGATCCAGGTATACATCAGACTTGGAATAAGATTTTTCCACTTACAAGCTAGTCACTACCCTAAGCTTACCCCAGCCAGAACCAGCAGGTTCACACTTCTTTCATGGCCCTTACTTCTCCCATGTGGATTAACCAGCTTCGAGGGAGGGAGGGAGGGGACAGAGAGATACTGAGATCCTAATGTACAAAGCAATTATCTTCGGGCAATGCAGGCAGTCCCAGCCAGTGTGTCTTAAACTTTCAGACCCCTGGTTAAGTAAAAGCTTCCAGTTTGTCTTTTGGGACTTCAGGTCATGTCCAAGGCAGGAAGTTGCAATGGAGGAGTAGTCCCAGGAGCCAGTAAGTCAGGAAGTACCCTAGAATGTAGCGTGTGACTGGAGAACAGGTTTTCCAGTGGTACAAGAGGTGCATGATGGGATTTCTGGAGGCCTCTTGTACTGGAGGGAAGTCTTGTGCAACAGGCTTCCAAGGCACCGTCTCGAGGGTTCTCAACAATGGTTCTTGATCCAGAAGCAAGTGAGCTGGAAACCAGTACACAACAGGACTGGAGGAGCCCAAAAACCTAGTGAGAACCTAGAAAAGACACATGGATTGAAATGTCAATGGTGCAGGATGGGCCAGCCTATGGAGAACTATGGCCCCTGACTAGAAAGGCATCACAATGCAAAAGCAGTTCAACAGAGTTGCAGGTCTGCCCCACAAAGAGGTAACTCCAGCCAGGTCACTCCAAGTTATAAACAACTAATTGCCACAATAATGGGCCAATCAATACTGAAAATTTGGTGGAGTCTAATTTAGTCCAGGGCCTCTCTAAACTATCTGTGATTTGAAGTTTGGGAACCTGAGGATGGTGAGGCCAAGAGAATAAACAGGAAAGCAGATCCTCTTCAAATTTCCTCATCTCAAAGCACTCCAGAGGCAAAGGTACGAGTTCAAGGTCACCCTTAGACTCCATAGTGAATTCCAGGCTAGCCTGGTTAGAGCAAAACCCTACCTTGAAAAACCAAAAAAAGTTCCTCCCTCAACTACACTGGAACATTACCAGTTAACCCAGTCCCAAACACCCATGGCTACTTAATTTTTGTGTGTGCGGGTGCAGGTGTAGCCAGAGCACACGTGTAGAGGTCAGAGGACAAGCTCAGGCATTGGTTGAGATGGGGTTTCTTCTTGTTTGCACCAAGCTATCTGGCCTGTGAGCTTCCAGGAATTCTCGTCTCTGCCTTCCATCAAGGTTGGTTTAGGAGCACTGGGTTTACAGATATGAGCTCTAGATTCTGGCTTTCTATGGACTATGAATATCAGAAATTGGGTCCTCACACATGTACAGCAAGTGTCTTACCCTCTGAGCCATCCCCCTAATTCAAAGATGCCCACTTTTTATTTCCCCTTTCCACATAGCCCACAGAATGTCACAGACTGCCAATGTATGCCTGCAAGAGGCAGGCACTGCTAAGGAAGACTGATCAGCATAGGAACAGAAGAGTTCCTTGGGGGAGTGTTGAAACTGGGGACACAGCTAAGAATGAAAAACTGAACATGAGATCAACCCCTTCCTAAACCTGTAATGCCACTGCCAATACCTAATACATCTGACATCTGCCTGAAGCCAACATGGGCAGACCTGTTGATTAGGGAAAGTCCCCAAGACAGCCTCAGTCCTTTAACTGCTCAAGAATCTCTCCAAGTAAATACATTAAAACAAAACAAAACATATTGAACAGGTGTGGTGGCACACACCTTTAATCCCAGAACAGGGGTAGGAGGATCACCGAGAGTGTGAGGCCACCCTGAGACTACATAGTGAATTCCAGATCAGCCTGGACCAGAGTGAGACCCTACCCTGAAAAACCAAAAAGAAAAAAAAAGTTTTCCTTTTTATTTCTTTTTCTACTTCTTTTAGGGTCTTACATTATTAGCTCAGGCTGACCTGGAATTCACTATGTAGTCTTAGGGTGGCCTTGAACTTACAGAGATCTTCCTAACTCTGAGTTCCAACTTCTTAGGGCAATGCTGGGATTAAAAGCGTGCACCGCTTTAGACAACCAAATTCCAATGTATAGCTGTAGATTTCTTTTTCATTTTTTCCTCTATCGGACACAGGAAGTGTGTGTGGGGCTGGAGAAGATGCTTAGCAGTTAGGGCATTTGCCTGCAAAGCCAAAGGACCCAGGTTCAATTCTCCAGGACCCACATAAGCCAGATGCACAAGGGGGCACATGCATGTGTTCATTTGCAGTAAATGGAGGCCCTGGCGTGCCCATTCTCTCTCTCTCTTAAATAAATAAATATATATATTTTAAATATATATATTTTTTAAAAAGCGTGCAGTACCACACCTGGCTTTCTTCTTTTCTTTTTTTGAGGCAGGGTTTCACTCTAGCCTAGGATGACCTGCAACTCACTCTGTAGTCCCACACTGGCCCCAAACTCACTAAGATCCTCCTACGTCTGTTGAGATTAAAGGCACTGGCTACCACCCTTGGCTTAAAAAATTTTTTAGGGCCGGAGTGATGGTTCAGCGGTTAAGGCACTTGCCTACAAAGCCAAAGGACCCAGGTTTGATTCGCTAGGACCCACACAAGCCAGATGCACAAGGTGGAGCATGTATCTGGAGTTCATTTGCAGTAGCTAGAGGCCCTGGCACGTCCATTCTCTCATTATCTGTCTCAAAAATAAATAAATAAAATTCTTTTTTTTTTTTGAGGTAGGGTCTTGCTCTAGCCCAGGCTGATCTGGAATTTTCTATGGAGTCTCAGGGTGGCCTCAAACTCATGGCAATCCTACCTCTGCCTCCTGAGTGCTGGGATTGAAGGTGTGTACCACCACACCCAACTCTTAATTTTTTTTTTTTAAGGCCACACTTACTCTAACACTCAGGGAGTTAGAGACAAGAGGATGACTGGGGTCCAATGGTCAGCCAGTTTATGGCCCTCCACATGCCCCTCCCAAAAGAAGTACTTCAGCTGGCATGGTGGAGCACACCTTTAATCCCAGCACCCTGGGAGGCAGAGGTGGGAAGATCCAGGGCAGCCTGAGTTTACATAGTGAATTCCAGGTCGGCCTCGGCTAGAGTAAGATTCTTCCTCAAAAAACTAAAAAAGGGCTTCCTATGCTAAGCAATTACACTAAGTTATACTATACCCTTGGCACAAGTGCAGTATTTGCACTTACTTAAATGTGTATGCATGTCTGTGAGTGGGCACATGTACATAGACCAGAGGTCAATGTCAGGGGGTCTTCCTCAATAACTGTCCATCCTATTTAGTGAGACTTGGTCCCCCATGAGCCCAGAGCTCAGAGAGATGGCTCATCTAGCTAGCCAGCTTGCCTTGGGGATGAGACTGTCTCCACTTCCTGAGTACCAGGAGTGCCTCCAACTCAAGATCCTCCAAACAGTTGTTGAATAAATTACATGTGGGTCATTCCAACTGGTAGCAAGATGTCTTCCCTGACTGGAGTTCTGCCTGTCTTCACGTACTTATCCCGGAGAGGAATCCGCCTCACCTGAACATGCATGCACAGACTTCCGAACAGCAGCAGCACTGCCGCGTGGACCAGGTACACAAACACCTGTGGACTGAGGAAGCCCGAAGGTGGCTTCTCTAGGGTCTTACTGTTCTTGCTTCTTCCCAGCCCAAGTGTGAGGCAGAGCCAAGGGTGGGTGCTTACATATGTCCAGGTTGCCCATGCAACCAGTATAGCTACAGGTGCTGCCAGTAGAAAATTGGGCACCTGCCTGAGTTCATAGTATCTCAGAAAGCCGACATTCCAATAAACATCCTGGACATAGCTGTACACTAGAGGCAGATCCCAGGAACACCACAGTGGCTCATTTCCACCCACAATCCAGTAGCCCTTGTCCACAGCTAACTTCACCAAGGGCTCAGGAATGGAGCGGGCTGAGCCTGGCAGACAGAACTGGGTATAGGCATAATACTGAAAGAGGGCAAATGGCAGGCCCAGCAAGACTACTGACAGGCACAGAGAGGCCATCAGCTTGACAAGCTGTTTCAGGGGGTTCAGCACCATAAGGGAGAAGAAAAAGGCCCGGCACTGGGAATGCAGCAGAAAGCCGACACTGACCAGCCCGTTGGAGCGCACCCCAGTGGCAAGAGCAAAGAGGAGGCCGCCAGTCCAGGCCCGGCCCCTCTCCAGCTGCCCCATGGCACTGAATGTCAGGAGGGCAAACAAAGCTTCTGAGTAACCAGCTGCCAGGAAAACATTGGCAGGGCTGAGACAGAAGAGTAGTGCTGCATAAAAGGCCTGGCGGGGACAACGCAAAACCAGACAACCCAAGTCATGAAGTGCGACAGCGGCCAGCACAGAGAACAAGGAGTTGAGCAATGCTATGGAGATCAGCAGGCAACTCCGCTGGCTCAGGAGGCCTCGCAAGGGTCTCAACAGTTCAGAGCCCACCAGCAGAGTCAAGGGGAAGCCAGGGAAGAAGGCGAAGTTGTGCTCGTAGAGGTAGCCATGCTCGGCAATAAACAGGAAGTGTTCGGCGTCCCAGTGAGAAAGACCACCCAGAAGACCTTCCACAAGCCGGTCCACAGGGCCGGAGGGGACCTGGCGGGGAGGAGTAAAGGCCTCGGCATGGTGATCTGGGATGATGGCATTGAAGAGTGCCTGTGGGGTGAAGGAGAGCAGGATTTTAGTTGAATAACTGGAAGAAAAGAATTACCACTTAGTAAACTGGGGAAAAAAGTGTGATGGCACACACCTTTAATCCCAGCATTTAGGAGACAGAGGTAGGTGGATGGCCATGAGTTCAAGACCAGCCTGGGCTAGAGTGAGACCTTACCTTGAAAAACCAAAACCAAACCAAAGCAAAACACCCTAACTAAATAAATACAATAAAGTAAATTGGAAAGAACAGACTTGGGAGTGAGGGACATATCAGGAGCTGTTTTGGACTAGTAACCCTGGGTTGGACACTATTGCAGAAGTAACCAGGCATGAGATCCATGGGTCTGTGGGTGAGGAGAGAGATCAGGCAGGGATCATGTGAGCTGGAGATGAAAGCACAAGGGTGGTAATCGCAGGCAGGAGACTAGAGGAGGAAGCACAGGTGGAGAGAAGAGGAAAAGGGTGCTTCGACATTTTTAGAGACTAGAAAGGGGGTACGGATCCAGCATGAAGATTAAGGAAAAAGTAAAAAAAAAGAACCTTATGCAGGAGACAGGAAAGAGTGGCTGAGGAGAGTATCTGCTAGACAGGTAGAGGAGCTAGCTCTGGATAAGGAGACAGTTTACTCCATCTTCAGTAGTTAAGGACAAAGAACATATGTAGGTAGGCTGAGGGATTTGGTGATACCTTCGTGGGTTTTCCCAAAATCATTCAAGAATGCAAATTATTAATTGAAAGCACTGGGGAAAACAGGTTAGAGATTTATGGAAAAAAGAAAGCATGCTGAGTGTGGTGGTACAAGCCTATAATCCCATCACTCAGGTGGCTGAGGTAGGAGGATTGCTATGAGTTTGAGGCGGCCAGCCTGGGCTAGGGTGAGATCCTTCACTGTTCCTGATGGTTTTATTTATGCCTATTTATATGTAAATGCCACCGAAGGTCAAAAATCTGCCTGTTGGTCTTCAGACTGGGGTCTCAGGTGGTACTTTCTATTTGATTCCTAGAAGGGCCCTGTATGGGTTGTCAAGAGGGGAGGCCAAATGTGCAGACAACACCTGACACTATGTGCTTCATGCCAGGAGTGCATGTGGAAGCTGCTGGGTAGCAGGCATGCGTGTCCTTGGAAAGGGAGTACCCCATGCACCCTTAGGCTGAAGAGATGCCTGTGTTTGCACCACTGAACTGGTGCTAGAACATTTTAAGGATACATTCGAGTCTAAAATGGAAAGGTCTGAACTGCATTCAGTGTATATGGCCCTCGATCCCTGTAACTCCTTTTGCCTGCTCAGACGCTGGACTCCCCTCCTGTGTCCATGTTGCCTGCTTTTCTTGACTTCCCTATTTCTGAACCTCAAAGGTTTGGTTTTGCATATGGCCATTAAAAAACATACCAACAATGTAATCCCAGCACTCGGGAGGCAGAGGTAGGAGGATTGCTGTGAGTTCAAGGCCACCCTGAGACTACACAGTGAATTCCAGGTCAGCCTGTGCTAGAGTGAGACCCTACCTCAAAAAACAAAACAAAGCAAAACAAAAATTATTTGCATTTATTTTTAGTGCTAGGAAATTATTCAGAGCTTTACACGTGCTAAGCACACAGTTTACCACTGAGCTACACCTTAATCCTGGATTTATTTTTAACTCTCCCAGGGAATTCTGATATGCAAAAATTTTTGAAAGAATGGGAGTAAAAGAATGGGCTATAGAAATATAACAAGATTTCTAGGCAATACTAATAACTCACTTGGTTAGTGATCTTCTAGAACTAAAGAAAAAGAAAAAGAGCCGGGCGTGGTGGCGCATGCCTTTAATCCCAGCACTAGGGAGGCAGAAGCAGGAGGATCCCCGTGAGTTCAAGGCCACCCTGAGACTACATAGTGAATTCCAGGTCAGCCAGAGTGAGACCCTTCCTGGAAAAACCAAAAAAAGAAGAAAAAAAGCTGGTAAATACCGTTACCTGCCTCCTCCATGCCTGCAGCTCCTCAGAAAAATACACAAGCATATAAGTAGCTTTTTTTCTTTCTTTCTTTTCTTTTTCTTTTGAGATATGGTCTCTCTCTCTCTAGCTCAGGCTGACCTCAAATTCATGGTGATCCCCCTATCTTTGCCTCCTGAGTGATGGGATTAAAGGCATCTGCATAGCTCTTTGCTCTTTTTTTTTTTTCGTTTTTTCGAGGTAATGTCTCACTAGCCCAGGCTGAGCTGGAATTCACTATGTAGTCTCAGGGTGGCCTCAAACTCACAGCTATTCTCCTACCTCTGCCTCCCGAGTGCTGGGATTAAAGGTATGCACCACCACGCCTGGTTTGCATAGCTCATTTTTAGGGCTCATTCTCTTTTTGGTCAGTTTCCTTATCAGGCCACTTCACACAATGAAAATAAATGTGACAAGAGTGACAGTCACAGATAACAGTCCTGTCTATCCGCCAAGTTGAAGACACTTTAGTGTGGAAGCCAGCAGAGCATGCCATACCTCCTCTAGCAGGGCAGGAGAGGAAAGGCGGTTTCCAGAAGAACCATCTAGGAGCCCAGATACTGATGATAAAGAGGCTAATATATCAACTCCAGGGTGTTGACATATATTCCACAACAGTCACACTCATTCATGATCATAAATCGAGGGCCTACCAAACATTGGGCACTGCACCAAAAAGTTCATATATATGTGAATTTGATTGCAATATTTTTCCGCACAGCCTAAGGGAAAGGGAGTTGCAAAAAAGGCAAATGTACCAAAACTTGAGTGGGTAAGGTAGGGAGGGGAGACACCTGTGAGAAGTGGCGCTGTTATGGAATGACTCCACACCTGGTCTCAGGACTCGCATCGTGCCTCTTCAGCCCCAGTCAGCTAATACAATGCTCAGTCCGTCTCTTAGTAAGGCACCTTGGTCAAATCTTTTTTTTTGGAGGTAGGGTCTTGCTATAGCCCAGGCTAACCTGGAATATAGTCTCAAGGTGCCCTTGAACTCATGGCAATCCTACCTCATTCTCCTGAGTACTGGGATTAAAGGCGTGCACTACCATGCCCAGCTCTCGGCAAACCTTTATGTATACAATTTATTTATTTGAGAGACAAAAACAGAGACAGAGAACACACACCTGAGTGTACACGAACACATACCAGGGCCCCTGACCATTGCAAAGGAATTGCAGAGGTGAACACCACTTTGTGCACCTGGCTTTCAGTGGGCACTGGAGAATTAAACCCAGGTCAACAGGCTGCAGTTTGCAGGCACGTGCCTTTAACTGCTGAACCATCTCTCCAGCATGACCCTGGGCAATCCTTGAGCGGTCACACCCTAACAGCATCCCTGTCTGTTGGAAAGACCACTAGCTTAGGAAGTAGAACCCTGGGGTGGGGTCTACCTCTGGTCCTTGACTTGCTATGTAGCTTTGGAGAAAGCAATGAGCTTTCCAGACCTTTGCTTCTCCTTGTCAAACAGATTAGTTAACACTGTTTATAAGAGTCCTGCCTATTTTTTTCAGCTAGTAAGTCTGTTTGGAGCCGGGTATTGTGGGGCACGCCTTTAATCCCAGCATTTGGGAGGCTGAGGTAGGAGGATTGCCATGAATTTGAGGCCACTCTGAGACTAATTCCAGGTCAGCCTGTGCTAGTGAAAACCCTACCTCGAAAAACCAAAAAGAGTCTGTCTGTATGGGTCCAGCCGCATGGTGTGGCACATGGAAAGTGGGGACCATTCTTAGTGTCTGGCCAGGAAGGATCAGAGACTGACCTGTAGCATTAGAGTCAGGATGCGACAGCTGACTGCAAACCGCAGCACCTCCTTCCGGGCCAAGTCCCCGGCCCACATCCTGTCACCGGCAGGAATCCAGGTGTGCTGCTGCCAGGACTGAGCTTCCTCAGGTTTCTTTCAAAACAGCAAAACCCAACGACGAAAATGTCACAGGTGAGCTCAAAGCAAACTGTTCAAATAGCCTTTAGCCTTCAGAAGAGCCTCCCCCTTTAGCATTCGCTCGGCCATGAGGAGCATCTCAAAGGTAGGTGGGAACACTGGGTGTTACTGGAAGTGATGAATTCTCATTCAGTAAACTCCATACAGAGAAGCATGAAGCTGGAAAGCTAGACTTACAGAAAACCTTTAAAAGCCTGTTGAGTGCTTCAACATAAGGGCTATCCAGATTCAAGCCCTGACCTTGTCAATTACAAGTTCTCATGCAGTCCCTCTAAGATTCAGTTCTCTTTATTTTTTAAAAATATATTTATTTGGGCTGGAGAGATGGCTTAGCAGTTAAGCGCTTGCCTGTGAAGCCTAAGGACCCCGGTTCGAGGCTCGGTTCCCCAGGTCCCACGTTAGCCAGATGCACAAGGGGGCGCACGCATCTGGAGTTCGTTTGCAGAGGCTGGAAGCCCTGGCGCGCCCACTCTCTCTCTCTCCCCCTCTATCTGTCTTTCTCTCTGTGTCTGTCGCTCTCAAATAAATAAATTAAAAAAATATATATATTTATTTGCAAGTTGAATGTAGTGGCGCATGCCTTTAATCCTAGCACTCGAGAGGCAGAGATAGGAGGATTGCTGTGAGTTCAAGGCCACCCTGAGACTACAGAGTGAATTCCAGGTCAGCCTGAGCTAGAGTGAGACCCTACCTCAACCCCCCCCCAAATTAATATATACTTTTTGCCTGTGAGTGTGTGTGTCTACCAGGGTCTCTTGCTGTCAGATGTTTATGCTACTTTTTTTTGCATCTTGAAAAAATATTTTTTTGTTTATTTGCAAGCAGAGAGAGGTAAGAGAGACAGAAGAGGTGCACCAGGCCTCCAGCCACTGCAAACAAACTCCAGATTCATGTGCCACTTTGTGTGTCTGGCCCTATGTGGGTACTGTGTAATTGAACACTGGTCATTAGGCTTTGCAGGCAAGTGCCTTAACTGCTGAGCCATCTTTCTAGCCGGCCCCCCCTTTTGAGGTAGGATCTCGCCCTAGCCCAGGCTGACCTGGAACTCACTATGTAGTTTCAAGGTGGCCTTGAACTCTTGGTTCACCACCATGCCCTGCACTTCTAACCACTGAGCCATCTCCCCAGCCCTCAGTTCTCTTTACATAAAATGGGATTAAACCTTTCTTTTTAATTTTATTTTACTCCCCCCGTCCCCAAGGCTGACCTGGAATTTAGTCTATATTCTCAGGCTGGCCTCGAACTCACGGCAATCCTTCTACCTCTGCCTCCAAGTGCTGGGATTAAAGATGTGTGCCACCACGCCCAGCTTATTTTACTTTGAGAGAAATAGGCAGATAGAGGGAGAGAGAATGGGTGCACCAGGACCTCTAGCCACTGTACATGAACTTCAAATGCATGTGCCACTATGTGCATCTGGTTTATGTGGTAATGGAGAACTGAAGCTAGGTCCTTAGGTTTTGCAGACAAGTGCCCTAAGTGCTAAGCCATCGCTCCAGCCCCTCCCCGCCCCCCTTTTTTTTGCCTATTTCATAAACTCATCATGATGGTAGTAAAATGGACTAATGTGCAAAGCACTACACAAATGTGTGTTGTGGCTGCTATTATTTGGTGTGTACCATTTCCCTCTTGCCCAGAATAATAAACTAGTTCCCAAACCAGAGTCCCAACAGTGGGGTACAGAACCATACTGAAAGCCCATAATGACTACACATGCCAGCTTAGCTCTCTGATGTGTGTTCAGCTGGTCTGTTAAATTAAGTGGCTAAGGAAAAGAAAACCACCACTCAGTAGGAGTTCAGCCAGCTCCCATTGCTAAAACAAACTTAGGGTGAAGACAGTCTACTACTTGGGATGGAGAAAGCTGGATTTCCCTTCTCTTTGTTGGAACGGCAACAATGTGTAAAGAATATAAATCCAGGAGCTGGGGAGATGGCTTCTTGGTTAACAAGGCACTTGCTTGCAAAGCCTGCAAGGCCAGGTTCAATTTCCCAGTACTCATGAAAGCCAGATGCACAAACTGGCACATGTCTCTGGACTTTGCTAGCAGTGGCTAGAGACACTGAAACACACAAAGTTTCTCTCTCTGTGCACAAATGAATGAATATATGTAAATATATAGGCTTTTCAAGGTAGGGTTTCACTCTAGCCCAGACTGACCTGGAATTCACTGCGTGGTCTCAGGTTGGCTTCAAATTCTTAGTGATCCTACCTCTGCCTCCCGAGTACTAGGATTAATGGCATGCACCACCATGCCCAGCTCATAAACAAATATTGTTAAAACAGAGGGCAGGGGAGATGGTCCAGTGGTTAAAACGCTTGCTTGTAAAGCCTAAGAACCCAGGTTTGATTCCCCAGTACCCATGTAAAACCAGATGCACAAAGAGTGGCACATGCATCTGAAGTTCATTTGTGGGGCTAGAAGCCCTGCAGTGCCCATTCTCTCTCTCTCCTTGCAAATGATTTTTTTCCCCCCTTTTTAAAGAATGCAACTTGGGGGCTGGAGAGATGGCTTAGCGGTTAAGCGCTTGCCTGTGAAGCCTAAGGACCCTGGTTCAAGGCTCGATTCCTCAGGACCCACATTAGCCAGATGCACAGGAGGTCGCATGCATCTGGAGTTCGTTTGCAGTGGCTGGAGGCCCTGGCGCGCCCATTCTCTCTCTCTCTCTTTCTGTCTGTCGCTCTCAAATAAACAAATAACAATTTTTTTAAAAAATTTAAAAAAAGAATTCTGATTGTCAGAAGACTCTATTGCTTCATCTGGTTTGTGAAGACAAGGGCTTTACATCACAGCTGCATTCCCAGGGCCCAGCATATAAACAGGCATCTTAAATAGGGCCAGGTTACAGCCTTAGCAGCTCGCTGACTATCTCTACATGAAATCACTCCTCCAACTTCTCCTCCAATCACATCTCATGTGAAAAGCAAAGACGAGAAAGTCACAGAAGCGATAGAAAATACAAGAATTTCCCCAGAAGGGGAACTAGATTGACTAATAGCGACAGTACTTCCTCCTCGGCACAAGGAGGCGCCCGCTGCCCACCCCATCACCAGGACGCGAGAAGGGAGGGTGGGGCCCCCCCAACTCCTCCACACCGGTTTGCTCAGGAAAATTAAGTTTCGAGGCAAGCTTCTGAAAACGCCGGGAGAGGCGCGGCACTCTGTGAACATGCCCAACATCGCTAGGCCAAAAGAAATCACAGAAACACTAACACTCACTGCACACTCCTACCCTAGGACGAATTCACCTTCCCTTCCTGGGCTTCCCACCCACATGCGGAAGAGTCTGGGAACAACAGAAAAGCGCTGAACCCACCTCTGCATCTCCGCCACACTTGCATTCCTCCTCTCTCCAGTCAATCTCTGGCCTCGTTGGCAACAGGAGATGTGTAGGCCACACTTAAGTTTATAGGAGAACCAAGTAAAAGCAAAAAAAAAAAGTCAATTTTCCCTACAGCTATTAGCCAGCCTACACTGCCCGAGAAGCCTCTCAGCCAGGAGGGCGCATACTGATAACGCCTTCCCTTTCTTATTTTCCCGTGGGATCAACAGGCTCCAGAGCTCTCATTACATCGAGAGATCAAGTCTAATTACACATCGCCATTTTATGGATGTGAAAACTGAGAGTCACCAGGGCCAAGCGACACACCCAACTCGCTCAAGAGAGCCTCGTCGTTGCTTCTGAAACCTCCCACCCGAACAAAAGGGGCCTGCATGCACGCACGCGCTCCTTCCTGGCCGGGACTGGAACCCGGTTCTCCGACAGCTGACCCAGTCCTCCCACCAGTGACAGAGCATGCGACTGCTGGAAGCTTATGGTGGGGAGCCCTAGCTGGAAAAGCCTGCGGCAACTGGAC
The DNA here is from genome assembly GCF_020740685.1 of Jaculus jaculus. Taxonomy (NCBI): domain Eukaryota; kingdom Metazoa; phylum Chordata; class Mammalia; order Rodentia; family Dipodidae; genus Jaculus; species Jaculus jaculus. Next base: position 59,467,970 of record NC_059106.1, on the reverse strand, counting down.
ATCTGCGCTGAGGTCACTGCGTTCGTCTGACCCAAGGTCCTGCAGTCCCGGGCCTCGCGCGCTGCCCCGAGCCCCCGCGGAGCCCGGGTGCAGTCGGCCCTTCTCGGACACACTTCCTACCGGGGACGGACGGGGGTGGGGTGGACAGCTACCCCCTCAGCCCCAGGGAGCCACAGCCCAGGGGTGGGTCCCGAGGGAGCCGCCGAACCCGGACGGGACCCCAGGGCCGGAAACAAACGGAGGAGGGAGGCCGCCAAAGGAAGAGGCGGCGCCCGAAGCCGCCATGGCGGAGGGGCGGGGTTCCAGCTCTTGCTCGAACAGCCTCCGCCTAATTTCTCTCGGCCTCCGTTTGACAGCTTCCTTCCCCGGAGAACTCTCGAGCTCCGGAAGCTAGCGCCCGAGTCCTCCGCGCCCGCGCGCCCAAGACCTCCCCCGCGGAGCTCCAACCTCAGCACTTGCATCCGGGTTCTCCCCTTCCCCCCTCCCCCCAGCCCCGAGCGTCCCGCGCCTGCGCACTGCCTCCGCCGACGGCAGCCCCGCCCCTCTCCTGCCCGGACTTCGTAGCTGCCCCGCCTCCCAGCGCCGCGGCCATGTTGACTCCGGGGCGCCGGCCGCGGCTGGGGCTGGGGCTGGGGCTGGGGCGGAGACCGACACTTTATAGCGTGTCGCACCTTCCTGCCTGGGTGACACCTGAGGAGTGTCGTCGCTGGCACCGTGTCCTCTTTGCCAGGCCCCGCCCGGGCCTTCGGCTTTGCGTGCGGGAAGGGCTCTCCCGAAAGTTGCTGTTCTCGCAGCAGTTCGTTCCCTCTCGCCCAGGGTGCTCCGAGGCTCCGGGCTGGGGGCCGCCCTTCCCCCCCAGCCCCCCAGGCCTCTTCCCCGAAGCCGGAGCCGGGGTTTCCCCGCGGTGGGCCCGCTGCAGCTCAGCACGGGGCCTGGCACGCATCATCTCTGAACACAAAAGAAGCTTTCTTGGGGTTTTCGTGGCAAGAAGTGGGGGATTCCCCCCCCCCCGGCCTTCCCCTCCCCTGGCTGCCAGGGACCTCTCCTCCCCGGCTTCGGGGTCTCAGCCCCGACTCGTGGGGGGGGTTCTCGAGGACACCCCTCAGCACTCTCCTCCCTCAAGCGCGTTCGCTCCCACGAAGTGGCGCCAAAAGAAAAAAGGGAAAAAAAGGAAGCTAACTGCACAAGGCCGTCTGTTGGGGAGGAGCGGCCCGCGGGCACCCCTGCAACGGAAACTGTTAGAGCCGCTCTGCACCCTCCTTCAAGGAAACCGATAATAAATCCTCCTCCGTTGGAGGACGGCTGGTTTCTCGGGGTTCCAGAGCCTTCTGTGGTTTCAGTTATCGGCCTGCCCTCCACACCAAGCTGGAGCCTGGGTTAACCTCTGGCCACAGCCCTGGACGAGGGAGGGGTTTATCTTCTGCAACTGCCACTGGTGTGGGTGGGTACCAAGAGATGGTCCCTATCTCTCCCGGCAAAGAGCAGCAGCCCACGTCTTTGGATCCCTTATAACTCATTTCAGGCCCTGAGACCCTAAACTGTCCTCAGATCGTTCTCATGTGCAAGGTGGATAAAGTATACAAGGAACGTTGTAGTTGGTTGGTGAAGGGGAGAAATAAGGGAGAAACAGAGCAGGCCCTCCAGGTTCTCAAATAATGAACCACATTTGTTGTCAGCTCCAGAGTCCTGAGGATACACTTGTGACTAGGTGGAGACTTGAATTTCTCTAAGCAAGCACTGATTTTCAAAGACAAAACTGAGAAATGAACTGTCCTTGCTTTGTGAATTAACATGGGGGTGGGGGTGGGGGGGGAAGACATGCATCCTCAGTGTTCTGACCACAACAAATTCTCTGATGTAATTGTAAAAAGTTAAAAAAAAAAAAAAATGAGCAGGGCGTGGTGGCACACGCCTTTAATCCCAGCACTCGGGAGGCAGAGGTAGGAGGATCATTGTGAGTTCAAGGCCACCCTGGGAAGACAACATAGTGACTTTCAGGTCAGCCTGAACTAGAGTGAGACCCTACCTCAAAAAAACAAAACAATAACAAAAAAATGTAAAAAAATAAATAAAGGCCAAGGAGGGTCTCGTGATAAGTGAGAATGTTTTCTACAGGCATAACTATCAGCCTTTAAAGGTAGAACTTTGTCCTGATCTTCAGCTCCACTTTCCTGCAATTTCTCCTTCCTTTGCTTCCTGGCTCCCCACCCCCCTCCTCTTCCGCTCTGTTTCCTGTTTCATTTTCTGGCTTCTGCGCATAGGAAAACAAGGACGCTGAATCTCAGAGCCCGGCTCCCTGGCTTTTCACATTGAATGGTGGCAGTGTGGGATGGGAGAGGGTGCTGAGGCTCCGAGGCTGATTTGAGAGGGAAAAGAGGCCGTCTCTCTTTAGTCAGCTTTTAGGCTCTGAGCTAAAATGGAGCCGGCTGACAAGTCAAACTAGGGAGAACAAGTGAGGCAGCCAGATTCCAGGGTTCCAGAAAGATACCACCTCCCAACCACATCCATTAGGGAAATACTCCACACCAACAAGGAACTGTTTCATAATACATATCCCCACCTAAACAACACAAGTAATAGATCCTAAAATTCAAGAGGGTCTCATCATTGTGTTCCTTGAACTTGTCTGGCTCTATTCTTGCTGTTTGCTTGAAGCACCCTCATACTAGACCCCCTTTTGCGATCCCCACTATGCTCATCTCACATAGTACCTCTTCAAAGAGGTTTTTCTTGACTGCTCAGCCACAAATATCTACCCTGTTTTATTTGCAGTAGTTAGCATGGCCTGCTTAAACTGTCTGTGAACATATTACTAATTACTTTTTTTTTTTTTTTTTTTTTTTGAGGTAGGGTCTCTAACTCAGGCTGACCTGGAATTTACTATGTAGTCTCAGGGTGATCTTGAACTCACAGCAATCCTCCTACCTCTGCCTCCTGAGTGCTGGTATTAAAGGTGTGTGCCACTATGCTAGGCTTTGTTTATTTTTTGAAGCAGGGTCTCAAGTCCTGGAATTACAAGTGTGAGCCACCATGCCCAGCTTCCTCATTTTTGTAATTGTTCCCAGGTTTGGTCCTTGCTATCTCTTTTTTCCCTATATGGTTAGGAGTCTTTATGGGCTGCTAAGAATCCTATGTAGGGCAGGCACACTTAGGCTCCTACCTCCTCTCTCCTCCAGTATAGAAATCCCTACCACGTGACAGGAAGCTGCTGTGTTCCATTGAGTAAGACAGTCTTTGCTGTCATAGGACCTCCATGAAAACAAAAAAACGAACAATCTTTTCACTGAAGGTGAGAATGGAACTCGGAGGTAATGCTCTATGTACAGTCCAGAATGCACTTTATAGATTGTAGAGCGGAGTTTAAGAGGCCCACAGCAAAAATAGACACTAGCAATATTGCTTACCAAACTACAGAGATGAGAAGCTTCTCATTTAGTTTGTCCAGAAAACTACTCACAAAAGCATCCTAGGGGCTGGAAAGGTGGCATAGCAGAGGAAGCGCTTGCCTGGGAAGCCTAAGTACCCAGGTTCTGTTCCCCACAACCTATGTGAGCCAGTTGCACATGGTGGCATATGCGTCTGGAGTGTGTTCCCAGTGGCTAGAGGTCCTGGCACACCCATTCTCTCCAATGATTTTAAAAAGCATCCTGAGCCAGGTGTGGTGACACCTTTAATCCCAGCGTTTAAGAGACAGGTAGGAAGATGGCTGTGAGTTCATGGCCACTCTGAGACTACACAATGAATTGCGGGTCAGTCTGGGCTACAGAGAAACTGTTGCTTGATAAACCAACCAACCAACAAAAAAAATTGTGGTTGACAAAGATTTTTCCGTAAATATTAATTACTCATTCCTGGTAGAAAGGTCTCATGGAGGACTCGCTTCACCAGAACAATCTAACACCACATTCCTTCCTCTCTGTAGCTGACTTGTCTACGCCTGCCTCTACATCTGGACACAGCCTTGGCCCCAGGTTGGGCAGAGGAACAGCTTAGTGTATGTATCTGTTCTCAGTTCAGTTTCCAGACATTAAACTTTCCAAAGCCCCCTCTTATGGAATTACAATAGCTGACATGATCGGGGAATGCTGGATCTGAGGCCATGCCACTGTGGGACAAAAGTAATCACACTAAAGCCAGACATGATGGCTCATACCTTTAATCCCAACATTCTTGATGCTGAGATAGGAGGATCTCTGATTTTGAGGCTAGCCTACGCTACAGAGTGAGCTCTATGTTAACTTGAGCTGGAGTGATCACACTGCCCTCCGATTACTATACTAGAGATGAGCAGGCTAAATTAATACCTGTGATGAAAGGAAGATGTTGCCTTACTAGACTTGCTACTTCTTGGCACTGGAAATTAAAAAATCATCCACTGGGATGGAGAGATGGGTCAGCAGCTAAAACACTTGCCTACAAAGCCTAAGGACCCAAGTTCAATTCAGTTCCCCAGTTCCCACATAAAGGCAGATGTACAAAGTGGCACATGCATCTGGAGTTCATTTGCAGCAGCTAGAGGCCCTGGTATGCCCATTCTCTCTGTCTCTTATCTTTGCTGCTTGCAAATAAATATTTGGGCTGCAGAGATGACTTAGCAGTTGAAGCGCTTGCCTACAAAGCCAAAGCACCCAGGTTCAATTCCCCAGGACCCACACAAGACAGATGCACAAAGGGGTGCACACATCTGGAGTTTGTTTGCAATGGCTGAAGGCCCTGGCAAGCCCATTCTCTCTCAAAAAAAAAAAAAAAAATTTAAAAAAGTATCCACTGTAAGTTTTCAAGGCTGCTTGGTGATAGTTACAGCCATCCTGACATCTCAGGTAACACCAATTAGGTCTTAAGATATTTACCAAAGCCTTCATTTTTAAAACTATATATTTTTAACTTTTTATTTATTTGAGAGAAAAAGGGAAAGA